>NC_089500.1:7236569-8486569 GCF_036850765.1 Saccopteryx bilineata | reverse complement strand
AAGGAATGTCCAAAAAGAAAAAGCTGCTCTTCCCCGACTCTACAACAGAATGAGTAAAGGGAAGGCTGTTCTAAAATTAGTGGTCATTTCTTTCTAGTGCCCTCTAACTGCTGTGATGAAGTGTCATCATTCACGCTTCTAAGCGTGGATCTTGTTCACCCTTCCTAAGGGTTCATTAAAAATATGTTGCTTGCCCAGTGTAGTCAGCTCCAAAGCAGTCTTGGAAATGACAGTTTCTTCCCAGTAGGCCAACAGCAAGATTTTCTTTTTTCATTTTGTTATTGTTAGCCCTATGAATTCTTATACTATTATGTTTTATAGATCAGCCAGCAACCATCAGGGGGAACGTCAGATTCTGGAGGTGTTTGGCAGTCATTTATTATGGATTATTATTATTTTTTTAATTCTCATGGATTGCTTTCTGTCAAGCATGCCGACAGTCCTCAAATATTTTTGCCATTGTTTTCCTAGAAAATGCATAGTATTGAATTTGTTTTGGGGCTCTCCTGTCTCATCTAATTGTGAACTATACTCATCTTTAAAGGAGGCAAAACTTCCTGAAGTCAGTGTGACCAACAGGTAATAAACTGAGTGTTAGGGTTGAAATACAGATGGAGTCTATTTCAAGAGTTTCAGAAGATCCATTTCTGATGATACTTGTCAGAGGCAGAGGCATGCAGAGCTGTTTCTTGCCCATAATTTAGAGGCACTGTGATGGTATAAAAACTTTGACTGAGATAAACCATTGGTTATTTATATTGGACTGCAAGAACACATTCCAAGTTAAGTGCCACAAAAGCTGAGAAATAGTAACGTATTTCATTTTACTATAGTTGATAATCATATTTTATAGCTCAAGTTACTTCTAGAAGGCATCTAGCACTGGGTGCTTTTTAAACAGCAGTTTAGCATACCAACGTTAATTGGTAAATAGGCATGTGTTTAAAACTATGCTTGTGATTGTCTATGAATGGAGTGGCTGAATATGATGTATTGATGCTACTCATCATGTTTTTATCATGTTGCCTTTAATTTAAATGGAACAGGATCTGGTAGATGTGTGCTTTTAGTAATAATAATTGGTTTACTTATTCATAAATACATTTTTTGTTATTAATTTTTAGTCATTGTTTTTAGGTATGAACAAAACATTTGATTAAGAGCATGAGAATGATTTGATCTGATTTTTAGAAGTGGTTTCACAGAGTTAGGTGGGGTAAAAAATCCAAGAAAATCTTATAGGAATGAATTTGTTTTGGTAAAGTAATATTAGCTATTAAGATTAAACAAATAGTCATGTGTCTGCTTGGAAATAATTGTTACCACCTAGTTGGAAAAAAATCATTGGAGCTAAAGGTAGCATGATAAAGTGATTCCAGGTCAAGTAAGTGACCTTGATTTAGTAAATAACTACTTGACTGATTCTCACACCCTCTTTTTTTTTCCTTTGTGCTTCAATAATTTAAAATTTTCTTTGTAAGCTTTCATTTTGTATTTTCTCAATTAAGGTGTGTTGTACTAATCACAGTATTACTTGTGATGAATTCCATGTATTTTTTGTTTGAAAAACTATTAAATGTTATAAAAAATAATAACAAACAAATCCAAGTTTTTGCTTTAAGATATCTGAGCGGAAATTACACATTTTCAACCTTGCGCAGATCGTTTTATTTTAGAGTTTTTGGTAATCCAGTAGCCATCTGTGGTGGGCTCCTTCTCAGCGCTCCTCTCCTCAGACATAAGCTATTCCTGGTTCCTCCTCAGTGTTCTGATGCTACCCATTTGTGACTGTCTAGAAGTTGACACAGATCTGCAGAAGTTTCTTGAACTATGCGCCATACATAATTTCTCCGCCCTGTCTTTTTTCCTGAGCTAGTAATAGCAAACAAGTCCGCCATCCAACCCTGCAGAGGGCCACTCTGCTGAGCTGTGTCACTCAAGACAAGATGAGACACAAGACCACTTGGGTACAGAGGTCTTTGCTTGTGTCTGTTGTGAGTTGCCATTGTTGGTACCTGTATTAAACACTCAGCTAGGGGAGGGGTGAGGGAATGGAAGAAGATAAACAATTTGGAAGTCTAAGAAGGAAGTATGCAGGCTGTTGCTTTGGGGCTCAGATTCATGAAGGAATATTGAACCCACTATGAAAAAAGTCAACAGTTGTGATGGATTGTGTGCTCTCAAGTTCATTTAAATATACAACATACTGTGATACCTTTATATGTCAGAAGATAGGAAGTTTGGAGGGTCATGTGATAGGAATTCTCAAGTTCTGGTTACTTCTGTTTAATGATCACAGACAACTGGAGGTTTTTTCTAACGGGTCAGGGCCATTCGCTTCTTTCATGATATCATAACACAGGAGGGGCTGGGTTGAAAGTACTGGTCTTTACCTTGAAAATCAGATTTCAGGGTAAAGATTGAAAAGGAAGGGAAGGATGTGGGGATGCCTGGTGAGGAAGGAGGTGGTGCATCTCACCTTTTATGGAGGGTGCATGTTCTGGGCAGACTCAGGAATTACCGAAATACTGAGGACCTCCTGGTGAAACACCCCCACTCATGTCATAGTTGTTCATATAATTTCCCAGGCTTACAAGTGCACTCCACAAAGGGTATGGTAAGAGGTGTGTATCTGCCTCCTGAAAGAGAATCTCATCTTCCAATGATACACACAAAGCCAGTTAAAGTGTTCTTGTACACTCTCCTAGACCTTCAAGAAAGTTAAAGAACAGTTGGCTCGAGAGCCTGACAAATATTTGAATACCACAGAGAAATATAATGGAATTGTTTTCAAAATGGTTGTGACTCATCAACCCAGTAGAGTAACTAAGGAGTTTGTTTTGACAGTGTAGATGGTTGAGTTTTCATATTAAAAGTAGTTTAATTACAATGCAGTGAGTATTTTATAATTTTTTTCTTAAATGAGAAGTGAGGAGGGAGAGAGACAGACTCCCACATGTGCCTCGACAAGGATCCACCTGGCAAGCCCCCTATGGGGTGATGCTCTGCCCACCTGGGGCTGCTGTTCCATTACTCAGCAACCGAGCTATTTTAGCACCTGAGGTGAGGTCATGGAGCCATTTTCAGCACCGAGGGCCAACTTACTCATTCGAGACATGGTTGCAGGAGGAAAAGAGAGAGAGAGAGAGAAGGGTGAGGGTGAGGGCTGGAGAAGCATGCGGGCACTTCTCCTGTGTGCCCTGGTCGGGAATCAAACCCGGGACATCTACATGCTGGGCTGACACTTTATCACTGAGCAACTGGCCAGGACCTAAATTATTTTTTTTTTCTGAATGCCAATTATGTGTTTGATACAGAGATAAAGAAGACATGCCTGCCCAAGATTTTTATTAATACTAGTTGATTTAAATAGGAAAGTACAGAATGCTCAGGTACCCTTTCTCCACAGACATGGCATCAATGCCATGCAAAGTCATTGTATAGTTACTGTGAAGCAGCCCATGACATGCTCAGGAACTCACTTTTTTTTTTTTTTTTTTTTTTAAAGACTTTTTTTAATTTTTTTTTTAATTTATTCATTTTAGAGAGGAGAGAGAGAGGGAGAGAGAGAGACAGGCAGACAGAGAGAGAGAGAAGAGAAAGAGACAGGGGGGAGGAGCTGGAAGCATCAACTCCCATATGTGCCTTGACCAGGCAAGCCCAGGGTTTCGAACCGGCGACCTCAGCATTTCCAGGTCGACGCTTTATCCACTGCGCCACCACAGGTCAGGCCGGAACTCACTTTTTTGAGAGGTTCCAGCTAGTTTGATTCATCCATAATCTTGTTGTGTGAAAGACAATCTTTAAAAGGCAAGAATAGGCATGGAACCATCTCATGTCAAAATTCACGCTACATTTCATAAACGTGCCAAGTACTTCCTTCACATTTGCCATGACTTTCTAAATCTTCTTACCCTTTAACTGTAATTATTAACAATGCACACTTTTTCACAGCTTAAGAAAAGCCAAAAAAATCAAATCTCTCTAAGTGTCAAAAGCATAAAAGTAAGACCTGTAAAAAACAGACTTTAAAGATAATTGACTTCAGCTCCCTCCTCGGCAAATGTGGAAAATTAAACTCCAGAGAGACCCAAGGTCCTCCGGAAAAGGGGTGGGGTTGAAGACAAAGACCCAGTGCTCCTGTCCCCATTCCCAGTTAGGTGTGTTTTCCTCCTTATCAGGGCACGTCCAGAGTAAGCCGAGATAAATTTCCCTGATTCTGATACCAGTCTTATAAAAATTACAGAGGACATGCCTTTAGAAAATTGCTTTCCTGTGACTTTTTTTTTGGTGGGGTGGAGGATTTTGACGCCATAGTTTGTATTCATCTAGACTTGTTTTGGTTTATGATCTAGCTCATTCTTTGGCACTGGCTAGAAACATCAAGACTGTTTCCATTCAGTGTAAGAGTTGTCCAGATCATTTCACCAGAGACAGTATTAAAATGAAAACTGACCGTCACTTTCCCAACTCATGTTAACAATTAGTCTCCAACAGAAAAACAGTACCATGACTAGAATAAAAACAGCAGCTCTATGTCAGTGCTTTTAGTTGTGCTGGACACAGAGCCTCAACTCTTCATGCTTGGCTTATTTAGTCCCATTATGTGGAAGATGCCTTTATTATTTTTGTTTTATAAGTGAGAAACTCGAGGCTTTATCTCTGCAGGTAACCTTCCTTAGACTGTAAATGCTTTGTCCAAGATTGCATAGCCAAGACATGACAGTCCCAGGATTTGAGGATTTGTCTTTATTGGATACATCACCTAGTCCTTACCAGGGTGTGGGTATAGTAATTCCTTTGAATTCCCAAAGTTCATTGGCTACTTAGTGTTTTAGAAGTTGGATATATTTTCCTACCAAACAATGTTATCAAGCTCCCTTAGTCCAAAAAGTAACCCGAGTAATATAATTTAGCTATATCCCATTATATTTTGTTTGTTTGTTTGTTTTAGGGATCAAAGTACTTCTGTCCTTGTTTCTATGAGAAAATTTACTCTCTCTAGAGGAAAGGGCAGGGTGAAGCTGGAGATGTTCGTGGGTCTCAGGTTTCGGAAACCAGTCTCAGTCCTGTTTCCGTCACGCTAATCCAGCCCTCCTTGTCCCCAGGAACTTTGGTGGCCACCACTAGCATGAAGAAGCCATGTGACTGTGCCTTTCGCCATACTGACAGCTGTTGCTACTAAAAGCCATTCATTCCGAGGTCCTGACTAGTTCCTGGTGCATCCTAGACCATTCCATACAGTGGTGCCTGCACCATTGCCTAGTATAAGCAGGTAACCTGTTTCAGGGAGGTTAGCTCAAGCCCCGCCTACAACGACCATTTAACCACACGGAGGGACCTACGTCGGAATATCAGTACCTGACACAAGTTACTTCTTGTTTATGATTCTAAGTCTAGAGTGGTTTCTAAGTGCACCAAGGCCTTTTTTGCTCCTTAGATGGGAGATCTGGAATTGGGGAGGTGGGTTCCCTGTGCAGACTGCAGTTGGTGAGCTCCCATAATGGTTTACTCCTCCCAGTGGTCCCCAGCATACATCAAGTAGCTGCACATTCTGCAGGTGGTAGCTGCATTCTTCTGCAATGCCGCTGCAGTTTCAAAGCCTTATCGGCATATTTTAACAGGAATTATGTTTACTTGCGTGGAGCTCCAAGTCAGTGCACCCTGCTTCCAGATGTGTGGGCTATTCCAGCATATTTAATAAAGTTCACCTTTCTTCTACTTACACGGCATTTTGTATGAACAATTTGACTGTCGGACATTGTCTGAGTAACACACTTGTGTCACAGGAGAGACAGGTAAAAAAGGGAAAGCTTGTGATACAAAGACAGTATCTTTCCTACTTTGACGGGAAGCTGTGTTTTGGCTTCATGTTCTTAAAACTGGACTTTTCTCCTCTCTTCCGCCCAACATAAGTGAATGTCTGTCTTTCACCTTAATTATCCTGTTTTTGATTTACTTATTGTTAGCCACATGAATTCATAAACCCCAGTGCAGCAAAGTGATTTAAGCGAGCAGTTTATCACAAATCCCCATCCCTCTGTGTTTTGGAGTATGTTTGGAAGTTTGTTTTATATCTGTCTCTTGCACAATCAGAATGCTGTGATGGAAATAAGTATACCTTAGGGTAAAAGCTGTGTTGTTTTTTTTTCCTGTGCTGCATGCCAGCCATGAAGGGGGTTCGTGAATACAGTTGAGTTTCCTCACCCCTCTTAGGAGAGTGAACGACATGGCCCATCGGCCCATCGGCCCATCGAAGTGTCTGGGGGAAGTCACTACCATGCAGGATGCAGGAGCCAGGCCAGGCGGTGTTCAGTCAGTATCTGTGGAGTCGCGCATAACTGCGGTGAACAGCATCACCTCACTGCTACACAGCATCCATGACAATGAGTTAGGAGGGTGGGAGATGGACATGACCGAGCTTTTCAGTTGATCTCAATCAAATTAGAGCACATCAAAACACCTGGCATTCTGTGACTCCAAATCAGCCAGCTGGGGTTGAAGCACCTCATGCTTCTTGCTCTTCCCAGTTTCCCAGAAGAGATTTAAACCAGCATATGTCCCTGCCATTCACTTAAATCCCCACTTTGAGCTGCTTGGCTTTCATAGTCTAATACCAGTGCATGAAGTATAAAAAGTGAGATGAGGAAAGACTGGCATTAAAGCAATTTTTTTAGTTTCCACATTTTTGTGGGATTTTTTTCCTCTTTTTTGCAGTTGAATTCTAGTTTCAAGGCTTTATGATCAGAAAATATGCTTGGTACAACTTCAATTTTTCTGAATTTGCTGATATTGTTTTTGTGGCCCAACATATGGTCAATTCTTGAGAATGATCCATGTACACTGGAGAAAAATGTATACTCAGTCACTTTGGGATGAAATGTCCTGTAGATGTCTATCATATCCAGGTGCTCTAGTGTTTTGTTTAAGGCCACTATGTCTTTGTTGATTCTCTGTTTGGATGACCGATCTAGAGCCGTCAGCGGTGTATTGAGGTCTCCAAGTATGATTGTATTTTTGTCAGTTTTTGTTTTAAGATCAATAAGTAGCTGTCTTATATATTTTGGTGCTCCTTGGTTTGGTGCATATATATTAAGAATTGTTATGTCTTCTTGATTCAGTGTCCCCTTAGCCATTATGAAATGGCCATTTTTGTCTCTAAGTACTTTTCCTGTCTTGTAGTCAGCATTATCCGATATGAGTATTGCTACACCTGCTTTTTTTTGGATGTTATTTGCTTGGAGTATTGTTTTCCAGCCTTTCACTTTGAATTTGTTTTTATCCTTGTTACTTAGATGAGTTTCCTGTAGGCAGCATACAGTTGGATTTTCTTTTTTAATCCATTCTGCTACTCTGTGCCTTTTTATTGGTGAGTTTAATCCATTTACATTTAGTGTAATTATTGATACTTGTGAGTTCCCTATTGCCATTTTATATCTTGCTTTCTGTTAGTTTTGTGTCTTGTTTGATCCTTCTCTTTCGTTTTTCTATCTTTTGTTTTTATTTGGTTGTATTCCATACATCTTTCCTCTGTTGCTATCTTTTTTATCTCATGTGCTTCTGTGGTGGTTTTTTCAATGGTGGTTACCTTTGAGTAATGAAAAGGGTCCCTACCCTGTTCATTGTAGCCAACTATTTTGTGAGTACTTTTGCACTCCATCGTCCTTTGCTACTGTTAATCTCCATCTTCTCCCCCTCTTTCTTTTTGTTGTTGTCACAGTTTAAATTTGGTTTTATTGTGTTCTTCTTGGAGCTTTTACTTGTGGCTCTGTTTTTTTTTGTTCTTTGTATCTGATTGGAGAACCCCCTTTAGTAATTCCTGGAGTGGGGGTTTTCTGATGATAAATTCCCTCATCTTTTCTGTATCTGTGAATGTTTTTATTTCTCCTTCGTATTTGAAGGATAGCTTTGATGGGTATAGTATTCGTGGCTGAAAGTTCCTCTCTTTCAGGACTTTAAATATTGGGGTCCACTCTCTTCTAGCTTGTAGAGTTTCTGCTGAGAAATCTGATGATAATCTAATGGGCCTTCCTTTATATGTTGTATTCTTCTTTTCCCTGGCTGCCTTGAGAATTTTTTCTTTGCTGTTGGTTTGTGTCAATTTCATTATGATATGCCTTGGAGTAGGTTTGTTGGGGTTAAGAAAACTTGGAGTTCTGTTTGCTTCTTGAACTTGAGGCTTTAGTTCTTTCCACAGAAAGCAATTTTTTTAAAAACTGATGTTGCTCTGTTTGCGTTCAATGGCCATATACTTCAGTGGAAGCCCTAGAGGAAACAGACTATAAAGGTCACATTATGGAATTAGAATAATTCTGCATTGGCAGGATGTATGCAATTTACAGATATGGTGACAGGTCTTGCAAATCTCCGCCTAAGTTTGTGATTTGGATTTTAACGATTATCCATATGATGACATCTTGGGCAGATCCATACGAAGACAGAAAACGAAAGTGCAGAGTTGTGTCTTGGTTTCGGACACTAACCCATCTCTCTGTCCCGCCAGGCACCCCTTACACCATTCCTTGGCGGAGGCTCTTCAGCAGCGGTGACCTACTCCAGTCAAACACTCCACAAATTATCATCTCTGGACTCCTCTCGGACACCCTGCCGGAGGCAAGAGCTGCGAAGCCACCTGGAACTGTGCCTTTCCTGTTGTCAAGGTGTTTTTCTTACACAGGAAGAAGAAAGAAGAAAAAAAAGATGAAGTTGGGCAAAGTGGAGTTCTGCCATTTCTTGCCGCTGATCGCCCTGTTCCTGTGCTTCTCGGGCATGAGTCAGGCAGAGCTCTCGAGGTCCCGGTCAAAGCCCTATTTCCAGTCGGGGCGGCCCCGGACCAAGCGCAGCTGGGTGTGGAACCAGTTCTTTGTGCTGGAGGAATACATGGGCTCTGACCCGCTCTATGTAGGAAAGGTAGGGCATGAGGCGTCTTGCAGGCGTGAATGGTTCTTGGGAACGTCTGTGGTTGATGGAGACCTGCTGGTGTTGTTTGGAAAACACATGACTCTCACTCCTGTGAACCAGTCTGTGCCGTGTCTGGCCCTGGGTAGCCACTCTGAAATTGTAACCCACAGTGTCACACAGTGAACCCTCACAGGGATCTAGGCTTTACTTGTAGAAACAGGTGAGGATCCCACGGAAGCCAGGGTGACCATGATCGTGGCACATGAGCAAAACTATTATTTCTATAATTACAGCAAGAATACTCACTAATGAACTGGGAAGAGCTGTGAAATTTTTATCGCCAGGCGACATTATAAGCATTTTGGGACGGTGCTACGTAAACGATGCCTGCACTCACTGTATGCTAATTATATATACTTTCCTGATACTTTCAGTTCAAACCCATTTTTCCTTATGCAGTCTGGTTTGGATGGGTTTTTAAACATTTGCTTTTTAAAACTGCCTTTTAGATTAAAAAAAGAATGTAAACAGGAGTCAGTTATTCGTGATCTTAGCCCAGGGTTGGGCAGATTGTGGTGCATGTGTTTGATAGCCAAACTGAGCTTTCTTTTTCACAGGTATTTTCTATGTGACTATCTGGGCAGGAGTTTTTCTTTGAGTGTCTCCTAGCGTCAAGGGCACGTTGAGAGCGTGGCCCTCATCCTGACAAGCTCCTAGTGTGCTGCAGGTTTTGTCGTGTCATGCTTGTAAAGAATTCCCAAATTTCTCAATTTGGTGATGAGCAGTGGTGAGTGTTTTCTAAATAGAGTGCATTTTGACGAGAACTCTAAACATCTGACACTTTACTTTTCACTTTGTCAGTTTTACGTGTCTATTCCTGATAAAGCTGATAAATTTATCCATGAGGGAATTTGCAACTCTGAATGTACGAGGAGGAGTCCTAGCTCTTGATTTTGTGGGTTCTGTTTTCATTTGCTCACACCTTAGGTAAGGGTAAAAAAATTAGTTTTGTTGATAGGTGTCTACATAAGTCAAGGTAATCTGTATTATATTTACTGTTTTTGTTGCCTGCCTCTACAGTTTACAAATAATGATGGACATTTATTGTAAAGAAAAGGATTTGATTATATGCAATGTTTCTAGGACATGAATTAGTATTTTTTAAGCCAAGTCATTGCATTTTTCTGCAATAAGAAAAGAGATGTAAGCACACAAGTGCTTTGTGTGCACATATATTTCTTCATAGCCATTCTACATTTTATTTTATTTTATTTTTTGACAGGGACATAGAGAGAGTCAGAGAGAGGGACAGACAGACAGGAAGGGAGAGAGATGAGAAGCATCAATTCTTCGTTACATCACCTTAGTTGTTCATTGATTGCCTTCTCATATGTGCCTTGACCAGAGGGCTACAGCAGAGCGAGTGACCCCTTGCTCAAGCCAGCAACCTTGGGCTCCAGCCAGTGACCATAGGGCCATGTCTATGATCCCATGCTCAAGCCAGTGACCCCACGCTCAAGCTCATGAGCCTGTGCTCAAGCTGGGGACCTTGAGGTTTTGAACCTGGGTCTTTCACATCCCAGTCCAATGCTCTATCCTATCCATTGTGCCACTGTCTGGTCAGGACCATTTTACATTTTTAAAAAAATTTTTAAAATTATTTTAGAGAGGGTAGAGAGAAAGAGAGAGAGAGAGAGAGAAGGGGGGAGGAACAGGAAGCATCAACTCTCATATGTGTCTCGACCAGGCAAGCCAGGGTTTCGAACCAGTGACATCAGCATTCCAGGTCAACGCTTCATCCACTGCGCCACCACAGGTCAGGCCCGTTCTACATTTTTAATAGTACCATCTTAATATAGTGTACATGTACTAAATATCTCAATTTCTCTAATTTTTTTCTTATAAACAGAGTGAGAGCAATCACCATTTTGCATTGTTATTGTCTTAAGAATCTGGCTCTTAATTTCATCTACTTTTAATGAACATTTAACAATTCATCAAACTTTAGTGGAGAGGTTTATAATCAGCTGATTTAGAAAGAATTAGTAGTTATTAGGCGAAATCATACTTTTGTGAGAATGTGCAATTTTCTAAAGACAGCTGAAGTATTTCCATTATTTTGGTTTTAAGTGGGATTTTCTGAGTGGGATTGACATTTTGAAATGCACATAGCTTCAGTTTAAAGGTACCCTTCTTTTAAGTTCTACAGTCTTCATATAATAATTCAGAAGGATTGTATCTAAATAATCCCTAAGTCCGTTTAAATTTATAAAAATGCTCGTCCCTAAGGTTACTTATATTTCAAATTCATATGAAGCTACTGGGTAATGTTGTCGTTGCTTTTCTAAGAAATTGTGGGGTTCCTGGATTAGGCAACTAGAAATATTCTGTGCTTCCTTTTCAATGTATCAGAAATGATCACTGGGCAGATTTGATGTGACAGGAAACAGGTTTGTGCTTCTGTCTTGCATGGTGTCTATGGGCACTTCCATACAGACGTTTACAGTAAAATGTTAGGATGCCGATGGGTTTAAATAAAAAACAAACCTCTTAAGTGACTAGAATATAGAAAAAAGGCTGTGCTTCCATGGGATGAGTCAAGCAGAACCTTCAAAGTCTAGATCAAAGTCCTGTTGCCAACTGGGGAGGTCCCGGATCAAGTGTAGCTGGGTGTAGGTGGGGAGAGAATTCATGGACAAGAAAGACAAATGCAAGGCCTTGAAGGAGTGATTGGTATTCGCTGAGGGACACTAGCCGAGAACTGTGTTCAGGAGGTGACGAGATGACACTTTTCAGGTTGGTGATCTGAACATGCGGAGGCATGAGAACTTTGACCTCAAGACACTCACTTGAGCCTGACCTGTGGTGGCTCAGTGGATAAGGCATCAACCTGGAAACACTGAGGTTGCCGGTTTAAAACCCTGGGCTTGCCTGGTCAAGGCACATATGGGAGTTGATGCTTCCAGCTCCTCCTCCCTTCTCTCTCTCTCTCCCTCTCTCTCCTCTCTCTCCTCTCTAAAAATGAATAAATAAATAAAATTAAAAAAAATACACTCACTTGAGTATGTAGAGTAGGTATACTTCCTCTTTTTCTAAGTTGGGGGAGGTAGTGACTGTGACCAGCCAGAAGTTTTACAGGACAGCAAGAATTAAAAAGTAGGGATGAACAGGTGGATGAATGGATGAGCAGACCATTGTGAGAAGAAAAGAAGGAAGCTAACCCTTACTTGTCACAGACATGCATTTTACCTACACTGGTTAGATGGCCAGACTCTTAGTCTTTCTGACACAATAAGGTTTCTTAGGTTGTTTGGAAAAATATAAATGATGACCTTGATAAACATGACAGTTCAATCACATAATGGACAAGTACAATGTGTGTCAGTCATAGTGACTCAAGTTTGCTTGCTGACTCTGTCACTTCCTGCAAGTTGTGTAACTTTGCACAAGTGCTTTCTTGTCTCTAAAAGAGGAATAATAATATCTACACTTCAAATCTCATCCTGGAAGTAACTGAGATAAAAATATTTGGAAAATATGATACATTCAATTAATTTTGGCATTCTATTTATTTCATTGCATACCAATTATAAATTAACTGAGTTATGGATAAGCTATTGGGATATATCTCAAATATTCTATTTGTGACCCTTCAAATGAAAGCAGGTCTTATTTTATGAACTAAGTAATATTTAAATTTACTGCAGTTAATTAGAGGAATGATCTATATTGTATTTGCATCATCTTTGGTTGTTTGTGAAAGATTAGACACTGACAAAGTATACTAGTTAGTGGGTGAATTATTCTATCCTTCAGCACAGGGATTTCAAATACCACAGAAATCATATATGTATATATTTTTTAGACCTTTGAATTTGGAAACCATGGGAATGGCTGGTGGCCAGTGGGATAAAGAAATAAATGATCATTGGTCATTAAAACATTGAGGATAATGAAGGCACAAGGTGAGTTTTGGTCTTACTATTTTAGCCAATTTACTGGGTTTATTTAACATGATAACTCAAGACTAAAGTAGAATAGTTTGTTGAAAGAGGAGTGCTTCTAGAACTTTCACACAGAGCTCTCCAGAGCATGGACTTCTGGACTGTGTTAGAATCTGACCTTGTTCATTGACATCCAACCATGTTCTTGTTATACAAGTTAAACTGCTGACTCTAAAGCTATAGACTTAAGGGAAGAGTCCTTAGTTATTATCCTGAGGGAGTTCTATTTTTTTGAGATATAATTGACATCTAAGATTATATTAGTTTTAGGCATACAACATAATGATTCAATATTTGTATATATTATATATTATTATTTTTTTGTCACAGAGACAGAGAGAGAGACAGATAGAGGCAGATAGGAAGGGAGAGAGATGAGAAGCATCAATTCTTTGTTGTGGCAACTTAGTTTGTTCATTGATTGCTTTTTCATATGTGCCTTGACTGGGGGGCTACAGCAGAGCAAGAGACCCCTTCCTCAAGCCAGCGACCTTGGGCTCAAGCCAGTGACCTTGGGTTTCAAGCCTGTAACCTTTGTGCTCAAGTCAGCAACCATGGGGTCATATCTATGGTTCCATGCTCAAGCCAGCAACCCTGCACTCAAGCTGGTGAGCCCGCAGTCAAGCCTGCGACCTTGGGGTTTTGAACCCAGGTTGTCTGTGTCCCAGTCCAACGCTGTATCCACTGTGCCACTGCCTGGTCAGGTCAATATTTGTATATATAATGAAATGATCACCACACTTAGTCTAGATGACATTCATTACCATACATAGTGACAGATATTTTTCCTTGTGATGAGAACTAAGATCTATTCTCAGCAACTTCCATATATGTGATACAGCATTATTAACTATAGGCACCAGGCTCTATGGAGTTCTGTGTTAGAGGATAATAGGGCGCCTTACCCTAAGAGTATTTTTTAGTTACTGTCATGCCTGTTCCCTTGTCCTTCTATAGGGACAGTGGTGTGGAGTCCTTTCTTGTCTCCCTGGGACTGTCACAGCCTGAACTGGCTGCTTGCAGCACTTAGGAACTAGTAGTTCACGGTCCCCTCTTTGACTTCCATGGTGCTTTTCTAAGTCCAGTCTTTTCCTCACCGTTATGTCCCCAACCATCTGACGAGAAAAGAATTGGTCTGCTCACCCAGCCAGGCTCGGCTCGGGGTAGGAGTGTTTTTCATCTGTCCCAACCTCCCGGGCTGCCAGCCAGTGACTGTGCTGCAGGCCGTTATTTCCCTGAAATGAGGGCTTCGTGTCTCTGCCACCTCTGCAAACCTCCCTCTTGTTCTCCTTGCCGCTGCCCACTTCTTCCCTGCTTCTGCAGGGAGAATTTATTCCTGTTACCCCCATCCAGATCAAATCTATGGAAATCCAGCAAGGTAACCGCTCCACTTTAAGTGTCAGCAAAGGTGCTGGGGGCATTCTCGGAGCATGGAGCTACACCCCAGCCGTGACTCTCACCAAGAGAGGGGCCCTGTCCCCTGATAACTAAGGTGGTGTTCAGGGCTCCAGGAAAGAAGTGTTCATCCTGAAAACAGGTAATGCTAAACACATTGAGGCAGACATTAGATTTTGTAACTGGGCAGAGTTACATGAAACACATGGGAAGAAAACAGCAAGTTCCAAATATTCTTTACTTAGTTATAGGAGAGCATAGCCATCATGATAGAATTTTATGTTCCATCAATTTTGGAGGGAAAAAACCAACAGAAGTGTCTGCTCAATATGTAGATTCCCTAAAGTTGGCTCCAATCTGAGAAGAAAGACAGCATGCTTTCCCTATGTATGCATAGGACATCGATTTTCATAATATCCTTATAGTAACAGTGAATTGTGAAGACCTTGTTCATGTTACTTTGGGATAGAAATGTGAAACTCCTGGGGCCTTCAAAGGGAGTTTGGGCACGGATGAGCTCTGCGGGAAGTAAATAAATTCAGATTTTTAGAAATACTTCTTGGCAGTTCTTCTTAGCTCTTCCAATAAATACTCCAGTGTAGCTTGAAGGTATTCAGTGCATTTTCTCCACATAAAATCAACAATTCAGTGTTTGTTTTGTTTCTTGACAAACATAACAAAAAATCAGATACATCCAACTTTGCCACCAAAATGCAAAAACCTACCATTAATTCAGTTTACTCTTCCTCATTTTCTCTTCCAAGTTGTCTTAGGTTAGAAATGAAGGTTATTATTCCCGAAGGCTTGATCTGGGGAGGCTACCTAACTAAAAATTGGAGGAGAGGCGGCTTACTGTTATGAACCTAAATACAGTTTAACTAGTTAGATCGTCTAGATTGGCTCTGAAGTTTCTGATTGTCTATGCTGCTCAGAGTCACTGAAAATGCTGTCCTGTTTAACTCTTCTTTGTGTTTGTAAGCACTTGTCACACATATAGTGATGGGGAAAACAAAAACAAAATTTTTTTAATGCCTTTCCTAGTGGTGTTTTTACATTGTGTTTATGTTGAGATGGTAAATGCAGAACAGGAAATAAACTAAAATGATGGCATTGGGCCTTTCTGTGGCAAGTGCAGTGGAATTGTTGGATTGTCTGACAGGCTCTATATGTAGTGATCATGGAAACAAAGTCAGAGAAACTATGGCAGCTTCCATAACTCCCCAAGATAAATGACGGAATTAGACAAACAGCAGGACAGCCACCGAGCCTTTGCTGGCTCAAGCATAGATGGATAAGTACTCTAGTGGGAGAAATTCCACCCTAATCGGCATGATTTTTGTATGATTTATATTGATTATCTGTCACAGAGACAGTGTGCACTGGAGAGAAACAGTAGTTTGTATAAACACGCTTTACTCTGGAGCCCACGCATTCTCTTTTGCATGCGGTTCTGCTTGTCATTTCCCGTGTTCACTTACGTCCCCCTTCCCTATCTCCTTTCAGTACTTACCGGGTACCTTTTCTGTGAGGGGTGTTGTGTTACATGGGAGGGTTTAAAGGAAACACTCTTCTCCATAAAATTCAGTCTCATTGATAAGCCATTCAGGTAACCAGATGGCGATGCAAAGCAGTGAGTTCTAAGCTAGTTTACATCTGTGGAGGTGGGTCGGATGGAGGATATATTGATGGATCTGTGAACAAAGGCTTGTATGAGGATATATAGAATACCTCTGTGATTTCATAATTCTTTAATAGTCTTACATCAAAGCAAAACAAAAAAAATATCTTCTTAGAAAGTAGGACACGGTATGCTACAACTAAATTAGGGGACACTTTTATATTGGGGAATTATCAGGAAGTAGAAAGCCGAGGTTAGATTTGCAAGTTTCTCCGTATTTTAACAATCCTCTAATTTCTCTCTTCTCATTGGCAAAATGGAGATCAGTAGGTAGAATTTTAAAATGTTTTATGTTGAAATAATTTCAGACTTAACAAATAAGTTGCAAAGTGTTATTTTAGAACCCAACTTCTCCCAATGTCAATTTTACAAGACTAAATGTTATTTAAACCAGGAAATGAGCACTGGTATGATCCAGATTACCAATCAGCAGTTGTATTCAGATTTTCCATTTGTTACAATGAAGTGGCTTTCTGGTAGGAGCCAGCCTAGAATTACATCCTGACTCTGTCTTGTCTCCATAGCCTTTTCAGTCTGGAGTAGCTCCTCAGTCTTTTGCTCATTGTCATTCTTGGTCAGCAGTGTGGTAGCGCATCTCACCACCTGGGCTGGTCCCATGCTTCTTCCTCTAGTGTACGCATTTCAGGTGATACGGTGTTGGCCAGATCACCAAGGAAGTGATGCTATGTCCTTCTGGCTGCATCTTGTCAGGAGGTATAGGACATCGGTATGACTCATCTATAATGATGTTGACTTTCATCCCTTGGGTCAGGCAGTGTCTGCCAGGTTCCTCTACTGAAAAAGCATGTCTGAAAGTTTTAAAATCTAAACTGTCCTTACGGGTTGGGGGTAACACAGCTCTGGTTTGAGGGGGAAGCATCACATGAGTCGTTAAGGTCCACTGCCCACTTTGAGGATGAAGAGTGTGTTATCTGAAATGCGGGTCAAATGGAAATCAATAACACCTTCAAGTAATATCCATCATTTTATGTAGTGTGTCTCAATAATATGACCCTCATAATTATAAATAAAACATTGTTTTGGAAGATATAGTCAGCTAAGGTAAAAGAGGTATCTGGGGAGAATGCCATCTAAGGTGTTACGTTTTATATATTAATAAGAGAGCTGGGATCTAAACAGTGAATACAATTATATTTAATGTTTCAAAAGATTTAGTAATGACATTTGCTCCTAATGATTTATTTAGAGCCTATAACATTTGTGTTTCATAATCAATATGGCTTAAATCTTTGCAAAGCCTTGTGACTTAAAAAAGATGCTCTTATATTAGAGATGAGGTAATAGATGTATTTGAAAGTAAAATGAGTAGAGTGAGGCGACAGTCATTAAAGCTGTAATTCAGAAGAATTAAAAAGAAAATCTGGATGATTATTTCAATTCTGGAAAGGAAATTTCTGAAGAATATCTTGAAATGTTTTGGGATTATGAAAATATTTAGTTTTCCTGCAAAGAACTAGGTTCAGTTACATTATGATCAAGCCCTTTTAACATATGTTCTTGAAACCTTTACTTTTTTAAAGGCATGTATTCATGAAGGAATAGATGCACATGGTTCCCAAATCATTATGTATTCTTGAAATTTAACAAATCTTGAAACTGATTTTAGTTAGAATAATTAGCAATGGTAATATTGGAGAGATGAAAATGATATTTAGCCTGGATATAGAAGTATTAGAAATATATCCTAGAACAGAAAGTTTCAGGATAGGGTGTGCAAAAAAACCCCATACTACTGAGAGTTTGAAAAAGAAAGAATATGCTTAGAACTTTTCTTCACTTCTTTAAAAATCTCATCCTTTGGTCCAGGCCAGTTGGCTCAGCAGTAGAGGATTGGCCTGGCATGTGGATACACCTGGTTTGACTCCCGGCCAGGGCACACAGAAGAAGCAACCATCTGCTTCTCCATCCCTCCCCCTCTTCTATTCCTTCCCACAGCCATAGCTCAATTGGCTCAAGCGAATTGGCCTCAGGTACTGAGGGTGACTCCATGGACTCCGCCTCAGGTGCTAAAAAATGGCTCCAGTTACAACAGAGCAACGGCCCCATATGGGCAGAGAATCGATCCCTAGTTGGCTTGCTGGGCGGATTTTGATTGGGCGGATGTGGGAATCTGTCTCTCTGCCTCCCTCTTCTCTCTCTCTCTCTCTCTCTCTCTCTCTCTCTCTCTCACACACACACACACACACACAAAATCTCCTTTAACAATTTTTAATTTGTGATATATGCAATATCATAGTGCATTCAAGGAGTTTGAACTGATACAAGCAACTTTCCAGTAAGTGGAGGCCATTAGCCCATATCATAAGAGATTTTTTTTTTCTTTTTTACATGTATGAGACCAAGTGTACCTGGCTGCTAAAGAGTATAGCAGACAGGTATAGTTAAGAAACAACTTTATTTTGAGCAGGGGGAACGACAACACAGCACTTTACAGCTATATTGTAGTCTGAATCCTGCTACCCATAAGAGATTTTAAAAATAAGGGACCATGTATACGTAGTTGACTGGCCCCGCACTGCAGAACCGTATTCCATGAGCTGGAGTGGACCCATGGAGGTTGTCTGGATGCTGATGGGCTCCACAGTTGGCCTTCTTTCCTTTTGTACCTCATTGCTTAACATTTAAGGGAAGGTCTAGAACACCTCCCAGGAAATAGCAGCCAGAGAAAAGGAAATTGCCAAGAAAATATTCATGTTGAACTTAACCAGCCTTAGGATTTCTCGGGCCAAGAACCTGGGACTTAACCTCTGTCCTGTCACCACACAAACGAGAGGGAGCCCCCAAAGATATGAGGTAAAAAGCAAGACAGGAGGTTGAGGCCATCTACATTTCTAGATAAGCTAGAATCTCGTCTTCTGTGAGACACACAGGGAAGAGCAGTCGCTCAGGCTGGGGCTATGTTACAGGAGTGGCAATTACGCCAACCAAACGATTCACGTCATTCCAGCCCGTTCTGTATGTAAACAGTGCACAGTTATCTGATAAGAATGCCCCCCCCCCCTGAATGTTTACTAATCTTCTTAGTTAAAATGCTGACATGTTTTTAAGGTATTTAACTGAAAACACACAATCGTGATTTGGACAGCAACACATGCATAATGCTCAACAGATGTAAGCTTGAAAGACGTGTGATGATCAGTAGTGACGTTGTTCAAACCATGCCGAAATTAGGCTTTTCTGATTTGTGAGTCATTTACGGGTACACGGTGGAGCAGAATGTGTGTGGAGAGTAGATGACACATTCTGCACTGGGTCCTTGAAGAAGAAATCACATATCTGAGCCGTGCAGTTCTATATCTCACATCCCACTCCATCCCTGGCTCAGCTTAGATAATTTTCTCAACTTTGAATCATAACAGAATGGAATTTAGGTGGCAAATGAATTTTGCTTATTCAGGAGAAATCAGTACTGGTAACGCCCAGTCACAGGGATTCAATGTAATAATATCTAAGAAAAGTGAAGCCATCACTAGTTAAAAAATACTAATGGATTAGATGAGCATGATCACGTGGCCATAGCATATAGTGAGCATCTTTGCAATGTTAACATCATACACAGTGTGTGCAAAGAAATAGAGCCATGTCTCAAACCTTGGAAAAGTGTTTTTTTGGTTTTGTTTTGTTTTGTTTTTAAAGATGAGTATAACATAGTGTGATAAGTTATCTTTTCGGTTGCTCGTTAGAACATCTGCACCCAGGCTTTTACCTACGGCACAACAGCTGTGCTCAGGGAATTTCCGAGAGCAGTTGTGGTGTGTAATGATCTGAAACAGGAGTGTTTTTCCCATTGATGAGGTCGTTTGTTGGAGACGTGAGTACAATAGACAATGGAAAATAGGTACCAATGGATGAAGAGTCTGGGATTAGGTCAGAGGAGGAAGTGTCTTCTCCTTCAGATTCAGTTGAGATTTCACAGTGAAATTCATGACCAGAACTCAGGAAACCAATATTCAAATGATGTGTATCTCGTCACGTGCATTGTTTTCTCGGTGCTGCACTGGTTACACTGTGGCTTCTGATTTACATTTCAGTTTGATTTCTGCAAACGCGAGGCACACTGCTAAAGCCTGGGGTTCCAGTGCACTTTGCATTTAACTGCTTTCTGGGTAGAGCCTGGGGTGCATGGGAGAAAGAGCAGCTTAAGGAGGAAGGGGTGTAAGTCACATCCAAGGCTTCCGCAGTCATGTGATCGTTCTGTTCGTTATTTTGTCAAGCAACAATCCCTGTTGCTGTTTAGCAAAACTGAAGTAATAATAATAATAAAGAATTTGATGTATTTTTGATTGAGATACACATTCTCCTATATAATAATTTTCTTTTCAAATTCTATGTGCCCTTAATACTGAAATCTAAATATTCATATTAATATCAAATATTTTCATCAAAAATAAAATGTGATATTCTTTCCTTTCTTAAAGATGAGAGAGCTGCTTGGGGCTTTCAAGCTCATCTGCTGTGGTCCTTTTCCGAATTCAGGGGTTGGTTGTGCTGTCTCCCTGCTGGGCGAGCAGGCGGCCTCAGGTCCCTGGATGGCTTAGGGCAGGCCTCGGGGACCCACGGTTTCCGGTTTCCGGGAAGCAACGGGCTGCACTGGAGCACCGCCTGCACCGCTCCCCAGCGGTGGGATTCCGAGCCAGTAACTTCCTCTCCTGTTCCGTTCTCTGGTGAGACAGGAACAACAGTAATAACCTCCGGAGCCTGTGCTCAGTCTGAAGAGCGGGCGCTACTGTAAAGCACACAATAAAGTGGAAAAGGAGAGAGTATTTCCAAAAGGAGTGAGCTTCGCATGGAAACGGGTTGGTGCCTGGACTGCGTCCTGGCCGCTTAGTGAGCGCTGTTGCGAGGAGACAGTGAGTTTTCGGAATGCTCGGACTTTTAGGAGCTTGACTTACATTTCAGTATTAAAATGTTTTTTCTTCACTTCACTGTTTAAAATGAATGCTTAAAAAGATGAAGCAATCTGCCACTCCCAACACTTTGTCTGTCTTCTTCACTGCTGTCCTGACAGCTGTGCTGTTTTCTGGTGTCCCAAAATGTGAGGATTAGGATTAAGCTTTATTTTTGTGTGTGTGTATCATTCTTTCTTTTTTTCTTATCTCTATTACTCTGTTTTCTCTTTATTTATTTTTTCTTGTTACAGACAGAAAGGGAGAGAGATGAGAAGCATCAATTCTGCATTGCGGCACCTTAGTTGTTCATTGATTGCTTTCTCATAGGTGCCTTGACTGGGGGTTCCTGCAGACTGAGTGACCCCCTTGTTCAAGCCAGTGACCTTGGGCTCAAGCTAGTGACCTTGGGCTTCAAGCCAGTGACTTTTGGGCTCTAGCCAGTGACCAAGTGATCATATCTATAATGCCATGCTCAAGCTGGAGACCTTGGGGTTTCAAACCTGGGTCCTCTGCATCCCAGTCTGATGCTCTGTCCACTGTGCCACCGCCTGGTCATGCTTATTACCCTGCTTTCTGAATTTATTGGGGTACAGGTTTCAAGTGCACAACTCAATAAAACATCACCTGCACCATGCAGTGCACATCCATTGCCCTGAACAAAGTCTCTTTCCTCCCCACTCTCCCTCCTTTGTCCGCCTCCACCTACCCTTCTCCCTCTAGCTGTTGCTATACTGTCTATCTTCCTAGATAGATCTGTGTGTGTGTGTGTTTGTGTGTATATTTTTTTCCTAATCCTTTCACCCTCTTTCACCCAGCACTCCTTGCCTCCCTCTGACAGCTTGTCAGTCTGTCCCATGTGTCCGTGCCTCCATTTCTAATTTGCTCATGAGATTGGCCTAGGATCTCAGGTGCTGTGCTCAGAATTAAACTTTAATAATTTATAACCGGTCCATCAGTTCCCCCCCCAAAAAAAATCAAGAAATTTATTTCCCTTGATAGGAATTCTGTCATGAAAACAAGCCATGTGATTACATTACCAATTTTTATTGGTATTCATGTTATGATCAACTCTTGAGGAAAACAATGTAAGAAAAAAAATAGAGTTTGAGGCTAAGCGTATATGACCATAAAAATGACTAGTGAATACGCTAAAAGGAAGCTATACAAAGCTGAGTGTTGACGAGGGAAGCCAAAATGGATCTCTAAGTAGTGTTTTCCCCAGAAGGATGTTAAACAAGGAGCCTAGTGTCTCTTCTTCCGTATCAAACTCTGAAAACGTCCTTCACAGTCAGTGATACTGCTTTCTCTGACCCTCCCAGTCTCTCAGCATTCTCCTTTGGATTTATGAGTTAAAACAGCTTTTTTTGTTTTCTCCTTTCTTTAAATAAATGGTAGGTGCTTTCCTCTGGGCAGAGAGCTAGCCCACGGCACTGTTGATATGTCACACGTTATACAGCTACGGGCCAGGACTCGGAGCTTTCCACCCGTGACTGGCTCTGATGCTTCTGAGTGCACACGATGTCCTCAGGGCCGTCCTTGAGAGTATCTGAAGCTACAGCCATGTCGTAGGCCATTTCCTGGGCACAGTCTGGTACCCTGGAAAAATAGGGTAGGGAGGGGCCGAGGAGGCAGAGAGGCCTGGATGTAAATGGTAGTTATCCCACCTCGATGACCCAGGACCCCAGATTTGACTGCCCCTAGAATCCCTAGGATGGCCCTGGACCTGCTGTCAAATCTACCGTCAACCCAGCAGAGGGAAATACAGAGAAAAAACGGTGAGGGGAAGGGCTTAGATTATTTGGAGCTGCCTGGAATGTTCAGTGTAAAAGGTAATAGGAAGGTGTCAATTGGTTTTCTCATAAGAAACCTAGAAGATAAGAAATGGCATTTAGAGACCCCACAAGTAAGGACTTTAGAAAAGTAAGGTAGAAGCTCTCTATTTTGTGTGGTTTTCTCACAGGATAAAGAAAATTGTATGGCAGTTTGCATGTTTCGTGATCAGCTTTGTATATGTTACCTAATACAGGTGGTAATGAATTTGTAGATCATTCCAGTATATTAAGAGGAATTTGAGCTAGTTGTTAAATCCTGTGACCCAAGTTCATAAACCAGGGAGATCTGAGGGAATCTCAGAACCAATCTTGGACCTTCCTCATCTTCTGTTAGCATATTCTCTGTTAAATGGGTTTAAAACAGGTCTTACGTAACACAGTTGTTATGATAGTATTTGTAAATACAACAATTTCTGTAAACTGCATGTTTGAGCCAGCTGGAACATTCATCAGGGTTTGCTGTTATTGTTAATAATAGTAATGCATGTTATAGCTGAGTTTAGGTACTTTTTCTAACTCATTTGAGTCAGGTGCTTTCTTTTTAAAACCTATTTTTAAGACCACATGTAGGCTAAGGAGAAAACAAGGATAAACCCAAGCAAGATTCATCACATTGGCACACTTCCTGACCACAGACAAGTCCTCTAAGTTACCTTTCCTTGATCTCTCATCCATCACGAAGGGATGGTCACACCAGATGTCTCTACACCTTGCAAAGTGGGAGTCAGAACCTTCAGCAGAACACTTCTATTCACGTGCTTTGAAATATATAAATTAATCACCTTTAAATAAAAGTTATTTTTGATGTGAAGGGCAGTTACTAGTTATATATATATATATATATATACACACACACACACACACACACACACACACAAGTTATATATATATACACATATATATGTATATAAAATAAGGTAGAAACAAAGTTTACAACATGTACCCTGTTTACTTTGTGGGGTTGTTTGGGTTTTTTTTTTGTTTTTTTTTTTTTTTGGTTAATTATTGATGAGTACTACTTTGATAGAACCTTAAAAATGCTTTCAGGATCTGGCTACTGTTTTTAAATTTTATGTATTCAGAATCACATCATATTGGAAATTACATAGGACAGCTTTTCAAATCTCATATTTAAAAAAGAAAAGATAGGACAGACATAAACACACACGATTGTTTCATTCTCAAATACTTTTTAAACCCAGAAAGCTCACAACATCTTTGAGAGTTTCCCGGGAGGCAAGAGATCCCAGTGCCATTAGGATTCTACTGAAGAAAGTGGTGCTTTAATGGAACTAGATAAATGGAATTGCTTGTTAATCTCTTGGTTAATTCTCTCCTTTTTTAAGACTGTGCCTTAGGTCAGAACTTAATTTAGTCTGGTTTGGCTAAAACCCATTGCTAGGTTTTACCCATCTTCCACTCTATTAAGTTCTGAGTTCAGAAACTGAATTTGACTAATTCGTTTTAGTTCCAAAAATGGTGGCACTTATACATTCTCCAGATTCTGAGTCGAGAATCAATAGTGCTTGCCTAAGATTTGAGGGAAGAAAGGTACGGAACATCTTGACATAATTAGAGTATTTGGTTTAACAGGTTTTTTTTTTTTGTTTTTTGTTTTTTGCTTTGTGTCACTGGACAGCTAAATAAGGAAAAACCAAATATTTTGCAATTCTGATAGCCTTCCACACAGAAGGAGGGGGACCCAGTTCACATTAAGATGTATTGTTAGGTTTTTAGGAATTGTTACTGCAAAAGAACCAGGTCAGGTAGGCAGGTGACCTAGAGTATATATAATTAAAGAGAAATTGGAAGGGAAAAGGTCAGATGTTTTTTCTCTACCATTTAGAAATTAAATAAATTGCAGGATGAGATACTGAACTACACTATCCAAAGGCCATGTGCTACAAAGAAAGGGAGCTTCCTAAAATGCAATTCTGCAACCTAATGTTGACGAAATGCATCTGTAATGTAGCTAAGTATTCATGTTCAAAACTAATCGTGTTGGTTGACAGTATCCTAATGAAAGCTCTGTGAATTTCAGGGCAAAGTCCATACCTGTGAGCATGAAAATTCTCAAGATTTCTAGATAAAATGAATGCTAAACCCACCTGAAAACTCCTAGGAGGCTTAATATATGATCTCTGCCATGAGGCGAGCCTGTAGGTGAAAAGAAAAATTCTTCAGCCTGAAGCAACTTTGTCCATTGAAGTGGAAAATTTTATGTTTCATTCAACCCAATAGGAGCATCTAGTTGAGCGGAGAGAATACATAGCCTGGCTTTCCTCCTGACTGACAGACAGCATGTGTAGGAGGAATGATTTTTCTCCCTCAACTCCTGCCATGTATGAAGTGAGAACTTTCATGAGAATTCAGACCCTGCCTCACCAACCACCAGTTTCACCATTGTTCAGTTTACTTAAAAAGTGTGTAAAAGTATGGGACATAAGTGTAGCATATTTTTATATTAAAACAAGGGCACATATGAATCTTCCAGGAGCCCCTTTCGTTGGTTTTGTACAACGTCTGCTTAGAGAAGCTACATTCTTTACTCCTATGGGTTCCAGCTTTGCTCCTATCTCACTGAAGGGTGTCCTCAGCCATTTTCCGATTTTCATCTGTCTTTTTCAGGGAGTCCATTACTCTTTCTTTGTGCTGATCTACAACAGAATACTAAGTATGCCTAAGAGTCCCTTATCCTAAGTTTTCAAAACCTTGTGTCATGCTGCATCAAAAGCTCATTACCCGAACTAAAACAAAATGATGCAAACATGACGGTCTAAAAGTTACAAGACCGAAATGGGGAAACTACACTGAGAAGACTGGTTTATTTTTCCCCCAGGGGCACATGCTGCTCATATTTCCTTCATCAGAGCTTGTGCCAGTGAGCGTGAGCCCTTCTCTCGATGCTGTGCCGCTGACCCCTTCTCCTGGACAACTCTTGCTCTCTGGGAGACACGAGGCCAGGGGCAGCATTTGCTGAAACTGAGACGAAACTCATTCTACAATTCTGTACCCTGAATGGCTTTGCTTCTGGCCCAGGCCTTTTGGTGGAAAAGTCAATCAAGGGCTTTTCCTCCCCAAATCTCTGACCCGAATTAAGTTGCACTAGTTATGGTCTGCACGTCGTTACGTTCGGTCCCCATCAATGATTTTGGAAGTCAGTGGAGCTTAAAATGCAATGATGTCACTACCAGGGTGGTGATGGAATTGGAAGAATCAATAGTTTCTTCCAGTGTTGCAGAGGGAACATCAGCCAAACTTGAAATTTTTTTAGATTTTATTTATTCATTTTTATTGTAGAGAGAGAGAGGAAAGAGATAGAACAGGGGGAGGAGCAGGCAGCATCAACTTCCATACGTGCCTTGACCAGGCAAGCCCGGGGTTTCGAACCGGAGACCTCAGTGTTCCAGGTCGACGCTTTATCCACTGCGCCACCACAGGTCAGGCCAGACTTAAATTTAATTCTGTCTCATGGCTACACCTTTGCCATTTTATCAGAGAATTGACTTGAATTCTCAAAAAGATTTGATGGTGGTATTTAGTGCACTTTCTTAGATTGTTGAAGCTTTTGTTTTGTTATATGTTTCAGACCCACTATATTTTATGTCAGCCACAACCACTAGATAACAAAGAAAAAAATGAAAAGAGAAATATCGATTTAAGTGAGAAATCAGGTTCATGCCATTTAAATTTCTCTCAAACAGAATAAATATAATCTGACCATGCATTTAAATTTTATGCAAATATACACACCATAACGATTTTTCCTGTAAGCATTTCATATACTCTAATGTGGTTTCTTGGTACAAATTTAGAGCCATTTCACTTGAGAAAAAAATTTCTGTTTACCAGTCAACCATTTAGACGTTTTAAAAGGTGATCTTATCCGAAAGAAGGGAGTGTAAAACAGAAAGGATATATGCAATTTAAATCATTTTTCCTTTCACCTTTCCAACATCCTTTCCTCTCTCCCCTCTGTCCCTTTTTTCCTATTGTTCTTCTGCCACATTTTAATGGGTACTTGTTGACAGTACGAACTGATGCAGGAAGCCAGAGCATTGCCCTGTTAGCCTTAGTGGGGAAGAGGCAGACTGGGAGACTTGCATCTTTTGCTGCTCTGCTCATGTCCACAAGTGACTACCAACAAATAAATGTCAGCAAGTAGGTGAAATCCCAAATATGGAGTCTAGGAGTCATGAAGATCAACTGTATGTACTTCAGCAAAGCTGATATGCATGAGTCATGTTTTGGAAGACAATGCCTGAACATTTTAACATTAGTTACTAGGCAACTAATTCTCCCAAATAAACCCAAGAAAAAGTAATTTGATGATGATGAAGATAAATGAACAGTGAGATAATGAATTATGAAATAAGAGTAGCGATAGTGGATAGTTCTGAAAAGCTATATAAATCCAGTTAATGATGTGTTCTTTTTTTTTTTTTTTCTGTATTTTTCTGAAGCCAGAAACGGGGAGAGACAATCAGACAGATTCCCGCATGCGCCCGACCGGGATCCACCCGGCATGCCCACCAGGGGGCGACGCTCTGCCCACCAGGGGGCGATGCTCTGCCCCTCCGGGACATCGCTCTGTCGTGACCAGAGCCACTCTAGCGCCTGAGGCAGAGGCCAAGGAGCCATCCCCAGCGCCCGGGGCCATCTTTGCTCCAATGGAGCCTTGGCTGTGGGAGGGAAAGAGAGAGACAGAGAGGAAGGAGAGGGGGAGGGGTGGAGAAGCAGATGGGTGCTTCTCCTGTGTGCCCTGGCCAGGAATTGAACCCAGGACTTCTGTACACCAGGCCGACGCTCTACCACTGAATGATGTGTTCTTTGATGTAATGACCATGACTACAGTTCAAAGGTGATAAAAGAAAGTAAGTGCTAGGTAGCATATTTCCATATCTGCTGTAGAGATAGTGCCGCAGCCTGCCAGAATGCTTGGAACTTGATTGGCTGTCCAGTCATAACAAATGTCAGGAAGTGTTGGGAGCACCTTTTGACACCCTCTTGTCACTAAATTCTCCGTGTTGCCCCATTTGCTGTCCCAATGTTGCCCTTGCTGTCCATGGATGCTGCCCTGTATTTCATATCCTTCTAAATGCCTTCTGGAACAAGTCAGTCAGTAGACAGGTGGCAAAATATAAATATGTAGATAATGAAGAAATTGATCTTGTATCCCTATATGATATTTTCAGCAAACTTAGTTCAATTACAGCCTTTTGGTCTTCAGCCGATGAGAATTTGATTAATTTATTACAGTGATACACTTGCAAAGTAATCCATTTAAACCATGATTTGACTGAATCCAATATATTGTATCTAACAATGTTCTTGAAACAAATTGTTAGAGAGCTATGGTATGTATAAAACAAGCATGTGTTATATGTCATTTAAATATATATAATATAGTATATATTATACATATATATGTTATATGTTATCTATTCTATGTTATATATACACATATATGTTATATATACTATATATTATAACATATATAATACATATATTTTTTGTATTAGTTATTTGTCAGACCAAAGGCACAAACACATCTAACTATCTAGAGAGACAACATGAAAACTGGATCACTTCCTTAAAATACGCTATCTGGTAGAGAAGATTGTATACTGTGTTCAGTGCAATTTAGTAAAAAAATGTCTGGTTAAAGTTATAGCATGAAATTCATTGTGTCATTATTGAGGCAAATGCTGTTCATTTGAGAACTGTACTCTCTAACCTATAATACTTATTTTCAGAAAATACATTAACCAATATTTAACCGGCACTCCAGACAGCTTTGCCCAGTGCAAAAAATACTGTTAATATGTAAGAGAAAAAAACCTAAATTCTTGGGAACAAAATTAAATGACAGGACAATAAAAAGAATATCTAACAGTGTTCAGGGAACTTAAGATATATCATCTTCCAGTGTCATTATTCAGAGTTCATTGGAAGGGGCATTTACTAATTTTATACTGATTTTGACATTGTCTAAATAAGAAAAACATGACAATTATGATTTATAAGGAGACTTGTTTCCTACACAGGAAATAAAACTAAGATTATAACAAAATTAAACTCTTAAATATATACTATGAGAAATAAAGCATTAATCATAAAGAAAGCAACATATTAGAGTGAGATACTGAACATGCATGTTACAATGCATTATAAACAATTGTACCCTTTGCTGCTACTTCGTGTGTTTCTACACTGGCATGCAGCATCTTTGGTTCTCTGGGCCCAGAGATTTTGCCCAGCATAAAATAAACTTAATCTGAGTTACTGCTCCCCATTAACACACTAGAACATGAATTCGGAACGATGACATTCTCACTGTAGCCTTCAGCACACACCCAAGCTTGTACTTCCATAGTGAATGCACCGAGTTGTATAACGAAAATTGAAGAGGTCTTTCTTTCCCAGCTAAGCATTTTGATGTGACACATGACATTTCAGGAGCACACCTAACGTTCGGGGGAAAAAAGTGGTAACCAGGGCGAGATAAGAGTTTTGTGGGTTGTGAAGCTTCATAGGAAAAAACCAGAAGAGTCGCTTGTGGTCGTTTGATAGAGTTGTGATGGCATTGCCAAGTCCCCCACCCCCGCCCCCACTGTGCCGGGGCCTCAGGAGTGGCCGTGGCCAGTGCTGGCCCCATGTCAGGTGCTGCGGAGGCTCCCGAGCAAGTCTCCCTCTGCGCAGCCCCCCCCCCCCCCCCCCCCCCCCCCGTAGATCCAGCCTGGAAATGTGTATTGAAGATACAGATATTATGGCTGGGAAGGGGTTGCTTTCTTATGCAAAGTGGCTTCTGCAAGGGCAGCTTGCTGGGTTGCCAACTCTCTGGGTCAGATTATTTCCTTGGTGTCAGGCTCATCAATGAAAGTCATTATTTCTGAATGAAGGCTGTTATATTTTTGTATAGTTTTACCAAAAAAAATTAAGGATTGTTGTCACACACAACATTTATGGATACATGTAGGTTGAAAGCCAGACATGAAATACTTAAAGTCTTTATTAAAAATTAGATATTTGAGTAGAAATTTGAATTACATGCAGATATGTGTGTGTGTGTGTATGTGTGTGTGTGTGTGTACTGTATGTATGTATGCATATGTAGAAAGAGCTTTTCTGGCAAAACATGCCATGCCATGCATGTTTTAAACTCACTGAATGTAGCAGCATACATGCAGGTGCCCGTTGCTCTGGGAAGGACCCCTGACCCTTTGCTTTGGGGGAGGCGGTTCGGCTGATCCACATTGTTCTGTTGCCGCCTTAGCTGCTGGCAATGGAGGTGGGGCTGGTGTCAGGTCTCAATTTTAACTGAACAGGAGATGACAGAGAACATGACTTCCTTCTACAAGATGCAGCAGGAGTTTCCTTATAGGCATAAGGGTATAGATGCTTGTCAGATAGAAGTAACACATGTTGAGGCGTTCTTAATCTCCATTCCAGCAGGCTCGGTCTAAGGGGAAAGGGTGTAGAGATAGGAGAATGGAATTAGAGCTGCTGAGCTGCTGTACTTGTAGATTGTCTGCCCTGAAGGGCTGTCCAGCTATATCCAGGCAGGAGCCATGATGGAAAACGGCAGAATTGTAATTGTGGGTCTAACCCACTCTCTCCTCTTGGGTGAGCTCGTCAAGGGAGGGGTGTACTTTCGTTTCTGCATTCTCTGAACTGAACAGATGGTCTGATATAAGCGTTTTTGTTATTTTTAATATATTACACAGATGAATGTAGCTAAGAAACTACGGTTTCTAAGTAGACGCAGACCACCAATAGGACTACACACTTAGTAGATATATGGGTAGTGTATTTCCCAAATAAGTTGGCAAAATTCAAGCGAAAAGAAGGAACCAGTTAGTGTGAAGAATGGAGAAGAGAAAATCAGTTCTACTTTTGATGGGGTACACCTTAGTAAAATAAAAACACTGAAATCACACTTTAAAATATTAAGTAGAAAGAAAGGCAGGTATTAGCTGTAAGCATTTTTGTTTTTATGGTATTTTCATGGAACTCTGTCCTTCATTTGGACATTCTAAAAGTGAGATTGTATAATCAGTAACTGATCCAGGGTTCAAGGGGACAATGTATCAGGCTGTCTGGGCTATATGGCTGGTTGGGGGCAGAGGATGGTTTCAAATGGTCGGCCTGACTGCTCGGTAATTGTATAAACATTAATTAAGTTCCAGTAATGCACTTTGTAAGACCTTTGAACCCAATGGAAGTTTTTACATAGAGCTATTTCTGCTGGGCACCATAGCAAATTCTACATTATTGGCTTAAATCATCTAAAAGGTTTAAAGACCAAAATACTTAAAACCAGGATACTACTTGGGGTCATGAACCCATAAACTTGCTGGCTTTGAGTCCTTTATGTAATATGCCCATACTAAATGACACATGCAAAATCTGAAATTTAAAGAAAAAAAATGGGAGAGGGTTAGGACAGGGAAGAAATAAAGGGAAAAAAACAAAAGAGGGAGAAAGAGAACCTTGTCTCCTCGTGTTTAACGTTCATTGTGGTAAGCCGTGCTGGGCAGTGTGAACAGGTCCATATCCAGATGATCCTTTGTTCAGACCTCAGAGGGGCCGTCTGCCTGGCTGCTCTCCAATACAGATGTTTGAGTTTCTGGGAGCTCACAGCTTCCCGAAGTCGCCAACTCATTGACCACGTGTCCCCTTCTGACAATGCCACTAGGTAGACATCTGTGCAACCCAGAGAAGAGCATAGAGCATGTGGGAGCTTTTCCTCCATGGGAAGGAGAGCAGTAGAGTTCTACCTGCTGTTATTAAGATGGAGTCCCCAGATTGTTAGCTACTTGGTGATGGTCAATGTTTTCAATAGGAATCTGATCTGGACATTTCCACTTTTTCCAAGTTTAGATTTCTTTTTTTGTATTTTTCTGAAATGTAGTGGTGAGGCAAAGAGACAGACTTCCGCATGCGCCCTACAGGGACCCACCCGGCATGCCCACCAGGGGGTGATGCTCTGCCCATCTAGGCCGTTGCTCCATTGCAACTGGAGCCATTCTAGCACCTGAGACAGAGGCCATGGAGCCATCCTCAGCACGTGGGCCAACTTTGCTCCAATGGAGCCTTGGCTGCGGGAGGGGAAGAGAGACACAGAGAGGAAGGAGAGGGGGAGGGGTGAAGAAGCAGATGGGTGTTTCTCCTGTGTGCCCTAACTGGGAATTGAACCTGGGACTCCTGCACGCCAGGCCAACGCTCTACCACTGAACCAACCGACCATGGCCTTCCAAGTTTAGATTTTATCTAGAACTAAGACAGTTTACTTGGTTGAAACCCAAAATTATGGGTTAAAGAAGTACCAAAAATAAAAAGAAATTTGTGATCCTTAATATTCCTATAAGACATACCATCATGAATATTTTTCAAGACATGAATGAATTTACTCTTTGATAAAGTATTTATGAAGTCCATGGGCTCTACACACATATGGCTGTGTGTCGGGGATAGAAATATACTAGTGAATATTATTATCCTTTCTGTAATCACAATGAGGAAAAGTGCAGGTGATCTCAGTGTTGTCTGGTGTGCAATGGAAGATGAGGAAAGAGTACAAAAATCAGACTAGGGCGATGAGGCAAGTCTTTAAAGAGGAGGTAATATTAATATTTTGGGTGAGCCTGGAAGCCTGAGAAAGCAGCCTCTAAATAAACAGGATGGAAGAAAAGAGATGTTCTTATCCTACAAGAGTAGCTAATGTGGAGGCGCAGCGATGTGGGAAAATACACTTTGTTTACGGCAAGGGAAGCAGACGGTGAGGGATTAGGGAGAGGAGGAACGAAGACAGCCATGATTCAACAGCCACGTCATGAAAGCTTAATATAGTTGCTAAGAAAGATTTTTTTTTTTTGGCACATTTGGGGGATGGTTCTGAGCCTATTTGAATTTAAGAAAAGCCAACATTGCTCATGTCAAGGGATTTTAAGTTGAAGGAGGCCAGACTGGAGGCAGAAGGATGGTTAAGTATGCCAGGTGGCAGGTGGTGGGGACTGAAATGTGGTAGTGGGAATGTGGATAAAAAGGCCAAGGTGTGAGCAAGTTATCTGGTGGCGAATTAGCTATGAGATTTTTAGCAATTAAATGTGGAGTTGAGAATGTTGGGGAGGCACACAGAGGAAGGGAAGAGGGGTGGCCTGTCTTATTGTACGTTCAGCATCTGCCAAGGGGCCTTCCACACAGTAAATGCTGTGCATTGATGATGCAACTGGTGTTTCCAGCTCAAGACAAGAAATATCAGGTGAAGCTGTGATTTGGTGATGTTGAACTTGACGTTGCTTAAGGGATATCCACATAATGATATCTATTTAGGACACATGGAGATCCCTAGGAATAGGTGACAGGTGAACAAAACACCTTTTTTGGAACTTAGCTGATGGTGAAGTATGAAGGATTTGTTGACTTAGTGAAGAGGAGTTCAGTTTTAAGTTTGGTCATTAATGGGCCCTGTGGGAGTGAAGGGTAAAAGCAAATACTCTACAGAAGAGGTTTTCTGGCCCTGGCCGGTTGGCTCAGTGGTAGAGTGTCGGCCTAGCGTGCGGAGGACCCGGGTTTGATTCCCGGCCAGCGCACATAGGAGAAGCGCCCATTAGCTTCTCCACCCCTCCGCCGCGCCTTCCTCTCTGTCTCTCTCTTCCCCTCCCGCAGCCAAGGCTCCATTGGAGCAAAGATGGCCCGGGCGCTGGGGATAGCTCTGTGGCCTCTGCGTCAGGCGCTGGAGTGGCTCTGGTCACAACATGGTGACGCCCAGGATGGGCAGAGCATCGCCCCCTGGTGGGCAGAGCGTTGCCCCCTGGTGGGTGTGCCGGGTGGATCCTGGTCGGCCGCATGCGGGAGTCTGTCTGACTGTCTCTCCCTGTTTCCAGCTTCAGAAAAATGCAAAAATAATAATAATAATAATAATAATAATAATAAATAAAAAGAAGAGGTTTTCAACCCTTTTACCCTTGGGGACTGGTGAAAATAGAATGATCTCAAAGACTGCTAAGGCAGAAATCGCCCTGAGTGTAAGCAGATTCCTCTAAGATCATTGGGTCTGTAACCTTCATATAACATCAGGGTGGTTATGTCTTTTGCAGACCAGTGGTTCCAAAACTGGGCTCTACACTATGCTGATTTTTACATTTTCTCCCTCTTCATTCTCTTTCCCTCTTTGCCCGGATAGTCAGAAATACTTTGAAAACACTGCATTTCATAACCCTAGGAGTCTTTGTTAAAAGCTATTGTTATGGTATGAAAGGTGAATGATTAGTTTGAAATACACCGACTAAATCCTGAAGCACATGCTCTGAGTCACTGGGTGTATATGTTCTGTAGGCACCTTGGCCAGAAGGACATCGCATTTACAGAGGGGCTTTCAGAAACATGAACAAATGTGGAAAGGTTTTGTTCATATTCTTGCTTGTACAGCAGCTATCTTGTAAATTTGTTAAATGTTTTCAGAAGGATCTATCTAAAAATTGGAGACACTCTTATCTCTAAGTCTTCATGCTTATCATTTCCACTGGAAACATAAAACATTTATGAGTGTATATGTGTGCATATATATATACACACACGTATGTGTACATATGTATAATTTGTGTATTTCTATGAGTATAGTTGTATTATACATCTATTCAGTTAGCGTTTTGCAGACACACATAATTAGTAAAATCTTTTTGCTCAAGTAGGAAATATTTGGTTACAATAGTAAAATACTTGGCACAGCATTCTTCAGTAGCTCTTTATTTAATAGTGTGCAAGCCATGTTTTCTCCGTGATCTCACTTGAGTCTCACAAAAGCTTTCTGAGGTTGGGAAAAATGTGATATCACTGGTTAGGTTCTATTTATGAGCACATGAAAGCTGAGAGAAGTTACCTACATAGCAAGTCAGGGGTAGAGCCAAGCCTGAGCCCCAGCTGTGATCATGGCATTGTCTCCGTCCCTCTCTTAGTCACCGTCTACTTAGGCTGATGCCCGACGCTCTACTAGTGTTGTTAGGGGCCGTGGTAAATGACATATTATGTAACTGAATGTTTACTCTGGGATTCTGTCCAACAAATCCTGTCCCAAGTTTTATAATTAGTTTGGGCTATGACAGAATTATTGGAAAAGCAAATACAACTCGCCCAGCGTGAATTCCGTCGGCCCTAAGTGTTGGGGGCACAGTGTTCCCCCACCTTCCTAATCCTTCATCTGCTTCTTTTTGGCCTTTATTTTAAATTGATATCTCAGGCTTTTAATTACGTGACATTGGATGGAATAACCTTTCTCTGTTTAGTATGCTAATCTGTTTATGTGGTGCTTGAATATTGAGTTTTGGAAACGACATTAACTATTCATTTTATGGTGGAGTGTTAGATATTTTTCTTGGGAGCTCCTGGGGCTGACATTCTATGCATTAAAAAATAGGCTCTTAGGCATCCTGGTCCCACTCCATGGGGTGTCAGAATGTCTGTGGCAGTCTTTTCTCGAGAGTGGCAAAATATATGGAGGGCATTGTAGAGAATTTAGAAGAGAAAAGAGGAGAAGAAAAAGAGAGGCTTGCCCGGTGTCTGTACCCCAGAGGAGTGAATTGTGTGTCCTCTAGGGCTCAAAAGGAGGTCAGTGTCTGTTGAGTGTAAGTGTACATAATCAAAACACCTAAACTCGGGGAAAATCCGTTGTCACCCCCTCAGAGAAGCTTATAGGTGAAACAGCAGCCAGCATGCCACCCCCAGGGCTGTGTGCTAGTTATTTTACATTTTCATTTTCTCGCCTTATATTAAAAAAAAGACAATGCAGAGGGGAGACTATGTGTATAGGCTTTCTAAGGTAATAAGCATATGAATCAGACTGCATTCTAGAATAGTCTCTCTCTTTTTTCCTTATTCTCCCAGGGCCACACAATTGCACTGTAATGTTGTAGCAGCAGAGCGGAGGGAGGCAGTCCCCCTTCCTTCCATTGCTACCTTGTTGCCAGCAGCCTTCTCTTCCTGCTTACAGATTCTGTTTGACCTGTTTGGCCTGCCTCAAAACTCAGCCTTTTACTAATTCCCATAAAAAACCAATTGCACCAAACATCTTGCAACATTAAAAAAATAATTATCATTAAAACTTAAGGGGCCCTGGTTGGTTCGCTCAGTGGTAGAGCATTGACCCAGTGTGTGGAAGTCGTGGGTTTGATTCCCAGTCAGGGCACACAGGAGCAGCGAATATCTGCTTCTCCACCCCTCTACTTCTCCCTTCTTTCTCTCGTTCTCTCTCTCTCTCTCTCTCTCTCTCTCTCTCTCTCTCTCTCCCTCTCTCTTTCTCTCTCAGCTCAATTGGTTTGAGTGCATTGGCCCCAGACAATGAGGATGGTTCTGTGGAGCCTCATCTTCAGGCACTAAAAATAGCTCTGTTGCGAGCATGGCCCCAGATGGTCAAAGCATCTACCCTAGATGGGGGTTGCCAAGTGGATCTCGGTTGGGGTGCATGTGGGAGTCTATCTCCCCTCCTTGTACTTGGAAAAGAAGAAGGAGAAGAAGCAAAGAACTGAAGCGAGGCCATGGGGCATGCCATCCAGCATTGTGCACAGAGCAGGTTCTCCTCCGGTGCTCAGGCTTGGGCCGCCCTGCTGCAGACACCCTGCCTCGAATGGTCAGAGGTTCTGCTCTTCTGCTTACCCAGCTTCTGGTTCCTCTCTGTTTTATCTGTTTTAACCTGGAGGATTTAGTAATTATCTTTTATAACTCCAGTGTTTGCGAGGGAAGGGGGTGGGTGTCTCAGTCTCTGCCCTTGAAAGTTTAAGAGACATTTCTCCTACATGGATGACATGTAAGACATTCCAGTGCATGCATTTATTTCCATTGCATTACGGAACAGAAATATTTCTCACTGCATGAAGAGCCTGCGTAGCAGTAGCATTTGCACCCGTCTGTAAAGTGGAGCTCCAAGAATCGTATATTTTGTTAATGGTAACTGTGAATTGCTTCTAGCATCTCATCACAATGTGCTTGTTGCCAGAGTTTGCTGACATCCAGCATGAGGGCAGCAGAGGTTTGATTTTGTAAAGGGAATAAGAATGCTATCATCTTCAGAGATGATCTGGAGGAAGCCCATGAAGTAGCAACACTGAACAAAGTACTGTCACTTAGCGAAGCTGCAACATGTAATCATCAGTGTGTCACGGGCTCTTCTCACTTGTAGTTGGCTTTCTTGACTTTCATGTTTGACAAATGCAAAATAGGGATAGTTGTGATACAGAAACCGAGGATATGATTGCAGAAAGCCATGGGCAGTGTGTTCTTGCTTTGCAGACCCGGTAGCATTCCAGAGCTGCAGGAGGAAGGTAGGAGAAAAATTTGGGAGAATTAGAAGGAAATCAGAGAGAATCAGAAAAAAAGAAATTTTCTGACAATTATAAGATGCATTTCTCTTTCACATTTTTACCCTCAGACATTAGGATGCCTGGTACTATTAATGACATCTTCAAGTGCTACAATCTGGGTTTCTTTTTCTTCCATGGTAGTAAGTGATCATGGTGGATGGGCGCTCCTACCATCGAAGGCGCCCGGGGGCTAAGAGGGTTTTTGTTTGTTTGTTTGTTGTTGTTTTTTTGGGTTTTTTTGGCTAAGTGGTTTTCACCACGGAGAGTTGCGGGGAGCCACCCACATTTCTCAGTCCTGAGCTGCAGAGCAGTAAAACCATTGTGTTCTGATAGGATCATATGGTAATCATATAATATGTGTATTCAGGATGTTAAAGGAAGGGAGACCAGAGTAGGGTCTGCACTTTTTCTGTAAAGTAGCAATAGCTATGTTGCTCATGTCCATGGGAAGTCACGCAGCCCTGACGCAGGGCTGCAGTGCGTGAAGCCGAGACAGCAGGAGGGACATTGGTCACTGACAGCTGACTGGGGATGGGGGTCAGAGCAGGACAAGGAGGGATACAAACCAAACACTGGGAAATTTGGCAGCTGCATGCTCCCATTCTGCCTTATTACTGAGGTTGGATTTTTCATATGCAGGAACGCAAGAATCTTAAGATCTAGGCCATTCATCTCTAATGGGAGAAAATTTATAGGGCCAGCACAGTATAGGTAAGAGTGGGTTGAATACAGATCTTGTCAGCAAGAACTAGATTCAAATCTGTGACACTATTGTGTAAGTGGTTAAGGGACTTAATCCCATTAGAACACAGTTTCCTAATGTGTGAAATTAGACCAACAACGCCAACCACAGACGTTTCGAGGAGAATTAGAGTCTCTTGTACCACAGTATCTGGCACATTATTACAGTAAATATTAGCTCTCACTATTAGTGATTTGAATTAGAGATCTATAAAACAATAGATAAAGCAAGGTGGACGAAAGTCCAGGTTATAAATATACAGCAAAGAGGTATTCAGTTACAGAAAGGAATAGAGTAGCTACATTTATTTTTTACAGCAGTGATGAGATTTGAGTTGGATAGAATCAGGCCTGCAGGAGAATTTTGCCATTACCTCCTCATGATTAAAATGGTTCCCTTTCACATAGTATGCAGACCCCAGTCAACTCCTTGCTGTGATTACTAAGTCACAGGGACTACTAATTGTTTTATATTTGACATGTGACAAAACATGCCTATTCCATTATGGGATTCTGTGTTTGTTTGTTTTTTAATTATTATTATTATTGAATCACAAGTCATACAAATGAAAGGAGATTCAGTTGGCATTTTATTTATTATTTATTTTTATTGGTCCACAGTGAAGGAAGTTTTATAATAGAAGCAACACAGAAAACCAGGGGGAAAACACCCACCCACAATGATTCCCTCCGAGAATGTTTTTGTCTATTAATGTCCCTGGACAGCAGGCTTTGCCCAGGAACTTACTGTCACCCCAGTAGTGCTGCAAGGAGTTTGGGGTAGTTCAGGTCAAAACAGAAGAATACATTTTAGCCATGTTTCTATAATGTGGCAGGATAAAATACTGAGCAAATGTGTAACCTTGTAAATCTCTAGGAAAGAGAGCAAATGGATCTTCTTAGCTGTGTATTTGTAAGTGGTACTAATTGAATTTGTACATATCTGGTAAATTATAAGGACTGTTAATAATATTTTCTTTTAAGTAAGTGCACTTGTCCTGACAGTTGTGTTTTGGTAGCATATTATCTTGATGTGCCCTTTAAAGATGCTTAGTGTATGTTCTTGACATACATTTTTAAATCAAAAGCTAATGTTTTCTGTTGAATTATTTAATTAAATTACTAGCTGGTATACATAAGGGAAACAAATCCTCTCTAGCAAGTAACCTGAAATAATGTCTTAATGTCTTTTTTTCCTTCCATAAACTGTTACAAAATGGACATTTTGAAATGATGGAAATGAATATTACAAAATAAGTCGGGATTTTCTGAGGATGCCATTATCTGTATCGGGATATAGTCCTGAGTTTAGCAAGGTGATATAGCCACACAATTCCTATATGTGATTTATAAGTGTTTAATCTAAGGCATTACCATGCACCTGAGAGTCAGCGCCCCGGTCTTGGGCAGTTATGGAATGGCCAGTGTATCAGGAATCTGGATGGGTAATGACGGTTCACTCTCGTTTATTTAGAGGAGATGTATAGAGAGTTGTCAGAACTCCCTAGTTGGGTCCATTTTGTAGTTGGACAAACTAATGTACAGGAAAGTTACTAGTTGCCTCAGGTTGTCCAACATTAGAGCAGCATCTGTAGCACTGGCCTCAGGTCCCCTGAGTGTTGTCCTTTGTCATAATGCTTAATGCAAATGTGAATCGGTGTCAATATTACTCGGACTCACGTTAGTGATTTCAGTTGTGCTGCCAGAAAGCTTGTTTTGTTTGTCTTGATTAATGGGGAGCAGAATGCTAATATTTGACACCATGAAATAAATGCAGCTGCTAAGAAAAATAGCTGCATTAAAAAAAATTGGACAGAATTTCATTATTTTAAAAGCCAAATGGAATTTTGCAAAAAATCAGTCTTAAGCAATGATGCTACTCATCCACCGTGACTGTTTTTAAGGGCTGGGGTACAGCCACCTTTCTCGAGATGGTCCTAATGGAATCCTCCTGTTGATACCAAATCAACCTATAAACAAAGACAGTCCAGGCCAGTCTCTCCCAGGGAAACCAATGATGTCTTGCCCAAGTCTGTGATGAGAGAGAGCTATTTATTGGAAGATGTCTCTCCTGTCTGTCAACTAGCTCTTAACCTGGTACGATCGTTGCTAGTCCTTTCCACTTAAGTTGCTTTCTTGCTTTTTCTTTATTCTGTGGCTTTACTCATTTCATTTCATTTGTTTATGGAAACATATATTCTTAGGGCAGGATGTTGAAGTCATTGCAGTTGCTTATGAGCCCCAAGAAGGCTTTAGATTGGGGTCCCCAAACTTTTTACACAGGGGGCCAGTTCACTGCCCCTCAGACTGTTGGAGTGCCGCCACATACAGTGCTCCTCTCACTGACCACCAGTGAAAGAGGTGCCCCTTCCGGAAGTGCGGCGGGGGCCAGATAAATGGCCTCAGGGGGCCACATGCGGCCCGTGGGCCATAGTTTGGGGATGCCTGCTTTAGAAGATCTTTGTTTTCCTTATTTATTTCCAAATGCTATGTTTCTGTAGAGGAGAGAACAGGCCTTAGTTTTGCCTTAGGTCAGCTGAGGCAGAATGTGGTCTTATTTCTTATACCGGCTCTATTATAGATTAGACAGCTCTGTACCCCCTGGAGGGTCTGTCCCGGGAAACAGGTTATTGTCTTCGTGTAGGAAACTTTCGTGTTTATTGCATTTATGCCAGAGATTTTTTTTGTGGTATGTTTTTGTAATTTATTCCTTTATCAGCAAATTACTGCCAAAGCTCTGCAGACCTGCTTATTCTCTCTCTCTCTCTCTCTGTCTCTATCTCTCTTTCTTACCTAGTTAATAAACCCTTTCCTCTGCTGTCCTTCAAACTGTGATTATCAGTAAAATGGAAGGACATTTCTCTAGCCTTCTCTCTTGTAGTCCTCTCTTCCTTTGGGCGAGCTTCTTACATTGGGCAAGGAATAACTTGACTTAGAGAATTTTTGAAAATAAAACACCTGGGCCCCTGCACACATACTCTGCTTGAAACAGTGTGTAGTAGATCTGGGCATCATACCACTTCAGTGAACGCAGGACACTCACCCTGGGCATGGAGAACAGCATGAGGAGGGTGTCGGGAGGGGACCATCGCATACTGATTTGGCCGCGGGGCTGAGTTGTGGCCCCTTTTGTGTCTTTCTCTTCCCCAGTAGAACACATCATAGGGCAGCCCCTCACTGCTGTGACTGGCCCGTCCACTGGGCGGAGTCTGTAGACACTGATGCATTTGGGAGCGTGGGGAAACGCGAGAGGGTACCAGGTGTAGACCGAGGGCCCAGGCAGTGCGCTGCCCAGGGTGATGTCCCGGATGGAGTTTTCCACCGTGACTTCTCACCAGCGGCTGCTGCTCTTCATGCACATCTCCCACTAGGTCACGTGCACGTGCCCCTCCCTGCCCTGTGCCTCTGCGGGGGTGTGCGTGAGGGCCTGTGTCCAGGCTCCAGCTCGGCTGCTCTGTACCTGCGTACTTAGTCACCTGCGCGCACTGCTGGTCACATCCAATGGGAAACCGGTCCTGGGACAAGGCTTTTACCTGGAGGGAGATGCCTGGAGCCAGCACGTGTCAGGGGCGGAGGGAGGGAAGGAAATGGAATTGGGCCAAGGAAGGAGTTGAGCTGCAAGGCAGTGGCAGCCTCGACCTTGGCTAGCCTATGGGGAGCTGTGGAATTAGGGAGCCTCTTCAGGGTGGTCCTGAATCAGGAGAAGGAGCTGGAGCTTAAAAAGCACCCCATTATTGGATGTAGGATGGCCCCGAAGAAAAGTATTATCTTTGGCAAAATGGCTCTCATTGCCAACTTGGCAACTTGCTACATGTTGATGTTATCTCACCCAAATGTAGACCCCAAGATTTTATTTGTATCATTTTAACTGTCGTGGCTTCTATTTCTGAATGCACAAGGCAGGGCAGTGTAGTGCGGGGCAGGGCAGAAGACTTCTGGCAATCTTGCACGTCCATCACACTGTTGCCCTCTGCAGCATTAACCTGAGGTCTGTCTCTCGAGTGTCCTGTACAGAATGTCTGTGTAAACCTGAAGGATGGCTTCTGCAGGTCACCCTGGGCCCCCATGCAGGCTCAGAGTCGCTTCCCATGTCCCTAGAGCTGGGAGAGGAAGAAGAGTTTCAGAATAGCTTTCCCGTAGGGTTTTAGCCACGGACCCGTGTTTCTTAGCTGATCTGGGTTAAGAACCATGTTGTTGTCCTTCTTTATTGGTAAGCTTATTTGTTTCTTAAGAACACAGGACATACTCTGATATAACTTTGTAACTACATTTAAAATGGATTACTTAGATTAAAAAAATCAATCCTTATTTGTGATGATCATTCTTTTGTTCAACCCAATGTCTTACTGCAACGATTGGAAACATTGCTAGGCCTTTCCTCTCAATTTTTAGACTTACCTGGACCTGGAGAAATAAGACCCAGTTCTTGGACCATACTTTGAGTGGCACTGCTCTATCCTCCTGGGACATATATTTTCTGCTCAACCTCCATTTAAAAAGCAAGCTTAAAAGTTATACTCCTGAGAAAAATGCTTCCATTTGCCAGGGCTTTGCCAGCTGTGGGCTCCTGGTTCACTACCTGGAGTTGAGGGCTGGGTGGGTCAGGCGCTGCACAGAATTCCAGAAGTGAGAACATGATGCTCCCTGTGACAAAAGCCCGGGAGGGGTGTTGCTCAGTACATATTGGACTCCACACTGATGTAGTTGTTTGAAAGCTTTGGATGTGACCTGGAGACAGCTACCAGATGGAGGAGGAGGTGGGCGCTGGGACTTGCTTTAGGGAGGTGCATGCTGCCCACTGTGGCATGGGAGGGGCTGAGAATGCTTGCTGAGAGGTTCTCCCTGGCTCCCTGATGGGACAGATATGTTTCCCAGTGAGGAACTGTAAGAGACCACGCCATAGGCCCTGATGCAGGACCTTTTCAAACAAAAGCAAGGTTATTCCTGATAAAGAATACAGATAATTCTGTTTTAACACTATATGTGATTTTATGCATATGTATAGACAGTTACATTACTTCCAAAATGCATTGCCTCCTTCATCCTCACTTCAACACTCAAGACCAAGTGCATGTTTGCAGATGCTGACCCCTACCACACATGGCAGCTGCGGTTTAAGGGCAAAAAGGGCAGCTCACTGAGGAGCAGCATGGCGATTCAGTGGTCGCGCCTTGGAGTCCATTGTGCTGACCTAGCAGCTACTGATGAAATGAACTAAGACCCCTGAAGGGATGTTTATCACCACTGAATTTGTGTGAACTGTTTCTGAGAAGAAACTCAAGCTCAGTTGTTCCTCCTTTCTTTGTAAATATGGTTGGTTTAAAAAAGAATAGTAATGAGATTTTCCATTAGGCTATTTTAACCTTACCTAAGCATTCCTTGAATTGGATCCCTCTCATGGGTTGCTCTGTTTAATAATTAATACCTATACTTCTTAAACCAGGTGTCTTTGTCAACGAGTCTCAAGTACATAGTGTTCTGTTACCCTGGACCACAGTGATTATTATGAATTAGGAATACTTCAGCCAAGAAAGAAAATGACTCATGCCCCTGTTTTCATGTGTCATATTTTCTCAACAGCTGGATGACCACATGGTGTCCATTGGCATGTGGAAAAGCTCTGTTAAAAAGCACAAGTGTGTGTATTCAAGCAGTTTTATTTCTGCCAATTATTGCTTTAAATCTGCCTATTATACTTATTTTAACCTTGTAAAAGTTCAGTTAAAGAAAATTGTATGGGTTCCAACAATCTATATTTTTAAACTTTAAGAAATCAGGAACCTATAATAAGTAAAACAAAGATAGAAATTTGATCTTAGAAATTTTGCTAATATTCATAAAAATCATTCACAGATTTATTAACATGCTCCTTAAAGAAGAATATGCATATTTTTTTACTTGGCCATAATTACTTTCTTTTAGTACACAACTGCAGTACCAGTACAGACTTCTATTTAAACAGTACTGCATTTTGCATTTTTCTTATTCAAATGTTCATTATAAGGGAACACTGAATGTAAAGCTACAACTATTTCCATCTTCATCATATGTAGGTCAGTGAGGATTATCAGAGATACTTTTGTTTAGTTTTATTTTTTTAGTGTCAAAGCTTCCGTGGTGAACATCATCTCTTTCCCAAAAGTTTCATTTTTGGTCTCAATTTATTTTTTTTCCCTGATGTGAAATTTAGTATGTTTTCAAAGGCAAAAGCTTTCAAAGGTACAGTTCTGATGTTACAGTCATTTACGAGTTACAATCTACTGCAGCATCTCTAGTAGTTGCTATAGGTTTTCAGTCAAGTCCAAGTGGAGATATTTTTATCTCCATTTTATGGACAAGAAGACTAAGACAGAGTAAAGACCAGTTCATCAGTAAGATGGTAACACGCAGAGTTTAAGCTGTTTGGAGAAGAAAAGTTGATCAGTACATTTCATGGATTTTTTTTTAACCTCAGTCTTTACTAAACTGAGGAATATTCACCATTTTTAGACTTGAAGCAGATGTGTTGAAAGCGCTAGACTCGGTAGTTGGTTAGTTTATATCAAGCCTTAGTTGGTTAAAGATTTGTAAGAAAATTGCCAGAGCCGCAGTGCATTGATGTGTTCTTAGTTTTGGTCTTTATAGTCTTAAATAAAAAAGTAAGTGGTGGGTAAAAATTCATCAAGGATATGGAGAGCCTGCCATCCAAGGACAACCAAGGGTCAATAAAACCTTTCTGGAAAGTGTGGGTGTATACACTACTGTGTAAGACTGGGGGGACAGAGAAGGATGAGAAGTCACGTGCGCCCCCTCCAGGGTACTGTCTGCTGGCTAACGCAGACAGGTGAATGTGCTGAGACAATCCCACGTGCCAATTGTTCCCACAGGCATCCCGAACCGGGGGTATGCCCCATCTAGGCAGTTCAGAGGAGTAGGGGGAGCAAACCAGAGACCCAGGAGGTGTTTTCTGTCTGGTTTGTTTTCTTTTGGCCTGATGCTGTTAAAACTTGAAAGGATAGGAATTGAAATAAAACAAGCATGACTGTTTTTTACAAAATGGGTTATACATTTGCTAAATTTAAGACAACAGATTGTTTTCTGAGAGTGTGGAATATGGTGATTAAAAAAAAGGGACCCAGCACGTCAGGAGTTTATAAGTTAAAGAAGGGGTTAGATATGAAAACAGTGTAGCTAGATTTTCAGTATAAAGCAGAATTAGATGCATTCTGTTGAAGAAATTCAAGCAACCTGCAATGGAGAAAATGTGGAAGGATTGTTAAGGGTCTGAGTACACGGCAACTTGCATTAAACCAAGTTAGATGTCATTGGAAGGCAGGATGGTCAAGGAAACCTTTGGAGAACGATGGAAATGCTTGCTATTCTCAGTCAGGGGTGAACACCAACCGCTTCAACTTTGGAGGGACCAAGGCGATAGTATACAGCCATGTGAAGCCCTGTGCTTCAGAGTTGAGGTTAAATCCATGGATCACAGTCTGCAATGAAAAGTAACTGGTGAGGGTGTGCTACAATTCCATGTATATTTTGTGTGATATTTTCTGACAAACATGATGGCAACCAAATGATGTGAGTTTCTTAAAGGGGAAAAACGGGGCAGTTTTTGTAATAGCGCAAGTGAAAACACACTAAGATTCTGAATTCGCATTATTGCAGAGAAACTTAAAAGAAAGGGTTGATATGATACAGGTAAGGAGTGGGTATCCTATCAAGCAGGAGATGATGGAGCCATCATGAATTAGTAACACTATGTTTTTTTGTTTGTTTGTTTGTTTGTTTGTTTTTTACAGAGACAGAGAGAGAGTCAGAGAGAGGGACAGATAGGGACAGACAGAAATGGAGAGAGATGAGAAGCATCAATCATTAGTTTCTCGTTGCGACACCTTAGTTGTTCATTGATTGCTTTCTCATATGTGCCTTGACCATGGGCTACAGCAGACCGAGTAACCCCTTGCTCGAGCCAGCGACCTTGGGTCCAAGCTGGTGAGCTTTGCTCAAACCAGATGAGCCCGCGCTCAAGCTGGTGATCTCGGGGTCTCAAACCTGGGTCCTCTGCATCCCAGTCCGACGCTCTATCCACTGTGCCACCGCCTGGTCAGGCCACACTATGTTTTAGGACACCTGTGAAGTGGGCTTCGTGGTTTTAGCCTGTGCAGATTTTATGAAGAGTCCAGCACAATTTGCCGTTTCTTACTGTGTTACCACACCAGTGCTGACGTACAGTCAGGGGTAGGAGTCTTGTGATGATTGTATCCCTTCCCTGCTGCCTTCCCCGGGGGAGCAAGACTCAGAGCTCTGTGCTGCTCACTGTTGGTGTTTACATGCAGTAATACGAATAATAACAGTGTAAATATTTATTGTGTTGTCACACCAAACAGAGTGAAAAGGATTTAGAAACTCAGGTAGTCCGGTGCATTTTGCCTTGTAGGGAATAATGAACAAGATTTTGTTGATGTTGTTATTTAGATGTAGCACAAGATGTTGACAAGGGTATTTGCAAGTGAAATAGACATAATACTGTGAGTTCTGCTCTGTCTTGAATAGAGTACAGAAATTTGTTTTTCATGTATTGTTTATTGATTCATTTACCATGTTATGGATTCAGAGAATTGGGTTTTTTTTTCCTGGCCAGAGGTTTTCACTGTGGAGAGTAGTACTTATCCATCCATAACAGTCTGACACCAACAGAGGTCGTGTGTGTGCCTGTCATGTGTGCATGTCTGTGCCCCTGTGCCCACATAGACACGTGTCTATTTAAGAATGCCATTTGGTAGTTCTGCACTCACAACATTTTTCTTTGCTGAATATCCTTTTTCAGAACAGAAGGATGGTAGTTTTTTACTAATAGCCTGGGTTTCACTCCAGCTATTGAGATTATTATAGTGTGCACAGTCTCACAGATTAAATGTCTGAATGCATTGGATATTTATGTATCCATCTTAACACTTCAAAGTTGGTCATCCACTTGTAACTGCATGTGCTTATATGAACCTTGCAAGGACACTGAGCTTAAACTGAAAGCTATTTTCTTGCTTGTGAATGTTGGCAGTGATGACAAGCCTAGTGGTGATCTGCTCTGGGGGAAATCCCATGGGAGAGAACAGCCAAGTTCAAGGGCTCCTGAAACAGGTGTGTGTGCATGAGAGTGAGCATGTGTGTGTCTGGGGCGCGTAGAGAAGAAGGACTTTGATCGGTGGATAATGGGAGATGCTGTGACAACAGCAGTCGGTTGACAGGAATTTGTGAAATGAATCAAAGGGTTGGTTCTATAAATGGGAGTTCCTAATAAGATGTAGGGACAGAACAGAGCTTTGATTAAAGGCACTAAGGGTATATTTATTATGCATGCAATTCTGTGGTCATCGAATCTTCCTTAACACTTCACACAACTCTGAGATGTGCAGTCACTCCTAGGCACGGGCGAGGGTCAGGTTAGGAGGGTGACTGTGAGCAGTGTGTAAGGGTGGCAGAGCTTGGGCTGCTAGCAGCTTAAGATTGTTTTCATTTCTCACCTGCCTGTGTCCTAGGACTCACGTTTTTTGCTATGTGATGTTGAGGTAGGAGAGATGAGTGCTGTTCTATAATGCCAAGAGAGGACCCTCCTGGTAAGTCGTAAGGCGTGTTAGTGGAAAGCACCCAATGCACTGAGTTTGGTTAAGAGTTGGGGGCTACCTGGAGGGGCTGGTGGGATATATGCATTTTTCCAGATGGAGGGTCCCACTGTAGGGAGTGGCGGTTGGGCTTCGGACCAGCTCGCCGGCTTTATAATCCAGGAGCAGCCACACTGAGCTGACGCTGTGACCTGACTCCACCTCGGTTTCCTCCTGGGTTAGTCGGGAAGATAAAGCCGTCAGGTGAGCAAGAATGAGTTACTACACAGAGCCAATAAGAGCAGTGCCCGCCATGTAGGAAGCACTCAATACAGTAACAATTCTCAGCTTTCCGCATCTTAAATTAGAAGGAGATACGTATATAATACCCTAAGAATGACTTAAGAAAATTACGTAAATCCCTTTGTTTCAAGACTACAACTTCTCCACATGCTGGATAAACAAGTGGAACAGCAATCCCCTCTATAATTCCACATTGAACAAATCTAAATTATAATATGTGCTGGAAATTCAAAAAAAATTTTTTTTGTATTATTTAGTCCTGACTAAAATCTGCAGAAACTAAGGGATCAATTAGGCATGTAAATATTCGGGAGCAGAGTACAAACACGGGCGTCCAGGGGCAGCGCAGGAATCGCTCTCAGAAACCCAGGGGCTCTGCCCAATAGTTCCCGCAGAAGAGACGTGCACTTTGCACCCACCTTCCGAAGTAGTTGCACGTATTTCACACTCGGAGCAGCTTGTGTGTTAAATAATGCGAGAGGGAGTTCCGCAGGACAGTGAGAATCCTTGGTGTTTGGTAAACTGGGTCTCGCATTCACAGTCATGGAGTCCAGGAGGATGGCAGTTCCAGAGAATGAAAGCTGGTGGAAATGAATGGCAGATGGAGTCCCGGACTTCTCAGGTTATCAAGTTCAGGAAAATGTGTAATTATTTGTGAGTGTCCTAAGGTTCCTCTGTTCAACATAATGTTCTGACACACAGAAGGGACAGTTCCCAGATAGGAAACGCAGATGAGGTGCTGTGCCCCGGCTGCTGCCGCCGGGGTTAATCATGCAAATCGAATGCAGTTCTTGGTATTTCCAGAAAGGTTTCCGTGGAAGTCTCAGGCACATATTGCTGTAAAATTCCGACTTCAGAGAGTAGTGTAATCTTTTTTTTTTTTTAATTCTTTTCAACTTCAGGTTTTAAAGTATAGGACAGGATCTGGAGAGACTGAATGAGTGAGGACATCTATTCCTACTTCAAAGTCACAGAAAGGGAAGTGGGTAGGACAGAGGGGCACCCTTAAAGAATGCAGTGATTTCTAAGCATATTAAACACTATTAGATCTAGAGTTACACATGTTCTACAGCAAGTCCCTTTTCTTGGGATAAGTCCAAATCAACCCATTGTCCCTGTTTACTGAATGTCTATTTGGTGCAAAGAAGATGTCTAATCCTAGCAAGGATAGAACCAGTCAGAAATAACACCACAGGTGCCTACTTTTGGGAGGGATGTAAAGGACCTTTGGAGGTGAGACTGCGGGGAGACATGAAGTTGTTTTGCTCACCCGGGCAAGCTGACACATACTAAGAGCCTTTCTGCTGGGCACCAGAAGCACCAGCTTACCATTCCAAGAACAGTAAAACTGCCTTTGCTGCACGTCCTGACATAAGAATTATTTTTAGCGGTTCCCATATCGCTGACTCGCTTGCAAAGTTAATCTCATCTCACATGAATTTCTCACCAGCTTCACTCTGACGTTGATAAAGGAGATGGCTCCATCAAATACATCTTGTCAGGCGAAGGGGCGAGTTCCATCTTCATCATCGACGAGAACACCGGGGACATTCATGCCACCAAGAGGCTGGACCGCGAGGAGCAGGCCTACTACACGCTGCGGGCCCAGGCGCTGGACCGGCTCACCAACAAGCCTGTGGAGCCTGAGTCTGAGTTCGTCATCAAGATTCAGGACATCAACGACAACGAACCCAAATTCTTGGATGGCCCCTACACCGCCGGGATTCCTGAGATGTCTCCCGTGGGTAAGTAAAGAACTCACTGCTTGTGCAGTGTCTGATTTTAGGGGGTTTGCATTCAAAACTAAATCATCACACGTCCTGAAAAATAAAAATCATGCTAGTATTTGTATAACAGCTGCCAGTCTGGGTGAGGGGAATATTAGAGATGTGTTTAACAACCAGGACCGGAATCCTGCTATTCAACACGTTATTTTATCTTGTGGAAAATGAGGAAATTCTTCCTTTTACATAGCTATCTCAACATCTTCAAGAAATTAGCTTTTGCATTCCCTTTTCATTTAAAAAATTTAAAATAATAATGAAAATGATGCCTGAGAAGTTAAAAATATATATATCTTTGCAGACATAGCCTTATGATGATCTTACACGGTTCTCTCTCCTGATAGTAGGACCATGATAAACTATTCTATTCTAAGCCTCTCTCTGTGGGCAGGGCCCTAGGCAGGTGGTCAGCGGCTAGACAGACTGTTCCTGGAATCTGTTTGTCTCTGCTGTGGAGTGTTCTCAAACCATAAATGTCCACCCACATGCCGCCATTCACCTTGTTCTAATTTTTCCAGAAACTTAAATGTATGAACGTTTATATTGAGTTTATAATAATGAGAACGTTATCTTCAGTTGGAGATCTATAAAAGAATGATAAAGTCTGTTTGGCTCCAGGGCCTTTGACATTGTCCCATTACTGGAAAAAGAGAAAGCCAAGTACTTCTACTATATCCTTTATCACATACTATAACCTCTGTTTTAAGTTCCCTGTTTTCAGTGTCTTTGGAATAGTTTCCACCAGTGTGTAGTTTTAGTATGGATGATCTTACAAAACCATACAACAGGAAGGGGCTGAAACAGAGACCAGCAGCTTTATATGTTTGTTTTCTATTGTTTCGAGTATTGAAGGAGGAGGCTTACTTAAAGTAATAACCAGACTTGTGTTGTAGCACGTGAAAATTCCACCCAGTGTGATTTGTTATATGTTCAAAAAAAGTCATTTATTCATTCTGGGATTCAAGCAACCTGAATTCTCCTATGCAGAGAGGTAGAATGGTGAAGCTGTGTATTGTCAGTGCCCTTTAGGGCGAGTCAGGATTCCATGCCCAAGATTTCTGTTCCCATCAAACGGGGAGAGGGAAAATTATTTGGGGCACCGTGGCTCTTGCTGCCAAAGAAATCCAGATTGACAGCAAGCCAGAGGTGGCGAGGCTCTTGGGCAGGAAAGAATCTGAGCCCCAAGGGTAGTCCTTTCACCTTAGCAGCATCTGTGCGCGCGCTTCCTTGACCTTGTTCACACTTTGTCTGCCGGCCCACATCTTCAGAGCACTGTTGTTGCTTAACCACCAGAGCAAAAACGACAGTCAGGGTGGCGGTGGCAGTACGATGTTGGTTGGAGGTTTTAGAGGAAAGAGAAGGCACATCGTTCTCCCCAGAATAATAATGTTCCTCAAAACAGGAAGTTTTGAGACGTGCTGGAGCAATTCAGTTCAGTTCCATCATTCTCACGGGGTGTTTTGGGTGCTCTCATTGGCTTGCTGCAGTTTTCCTTTCCTACAGGGAATGTAACGTGCAAATTGGGTCCATGGGAACTTCGTTTCAGAGGCGAAAGGATGCCCTGTCGCTTTGGTGTCACGGGTGTCCCTCTGTTCCCAAACAACGTGATTATTATGCACACATGTTATTTTAGTTTTTTGATTGATTCTGACAGGTTTCAGAACTTTTTAGGAAATACTTTTCAAAGAGCTTAGGGATTTAATTGACACTAATTGAGATCCCTGGGTTAATAACAACATTGAAACTAAGAACAAGGAAGTTCTACATAAAATGGATTATGTGAATTTCTAGTGAGTCATAGTTTATCAAAGTATTTAATTCTAATCAAGTAGTTATACTAACCACTAAATTGTATGGTCTGTATTAAACAAGCTTCCAGTGTTTAATATTCAAGTTTATTTCTTTTTCATTACATGCTTACTCATTATGAGACTTAAAGCACATATAGCCCTTAGGATTGCTTATTTATTGGCAGATTGGCATGGTTAAAATGGAAAAATTAAACTTATTTAAGAATATATCTCTCTGTAGTAGATTAAGAAATATTCAGAAAAAATATATATATTATACAAAACCAATTTTCCTAAAGTATTCTTTTTCACTGTTTTAAGTTGTTTTCTCTTCTAATTAAGTAGAAAATCAGTAATAATTGTATCACTAGAATGAGTAGAGCTGTAGGATTGTGTACTATAGAGAATATTGAGAACGTCAGTGCCTTTAAGTCTAACATTTTAAAATAAAATTTAATTTTTAAAAAGATTTTCAAATGCCTGACCTGTGATGGCGCAGTGGATAAAGCGTTGACCTGGAACACTGAGGTCACTGGTTTGAAACCCTGGGCTTGCCTGGTCAAGGCACATATGGGAGCTGATGCTTCCTGCTCCTCCCCCTTCTCCCCTCCCCACAGTCCTCTCTAAAGTTAACTTAAAGAATGATTTTCACATGTATGCTATTCACCATTTGGACCTACAGGCATCCACAAGACACCATCACCCAAGACAGTAAAACAAAAACAAAAACCTAAAATAACAACACAGAAATCTTCAGAACTTAAAAAAGTGGTACCATATATATTACTTCATATTTTCCACCTAATTTTATTTTATTTTTTTTATTTATTCATTTTAGAAAGGAGGGAGGGAGGGAGGGAGAGAGAGAGAGAGAGAGAAAGGGGGGAGGAGCAGGAAGCATCAACTCCCATATGTGCCTTGACCAGGCAAGTGCAGGGTTTTGAACCTGCGACCTCAGTGTTTTTGGGTCGACGCTTTATCCACTGCACCACCACAGGTCAGGCTCCACCTAATTTTAAAGAGAATGCAAATGGTAAGGGAAACCATAGTGTGGAGAAGGAAATAGATTTATTACAAAATAGACATCAGTGACTTATTAAAGAATTTAGAAAGGGAAAGGAAATGTTAGATGAAAATGTTGTATTTTTAAAGAACTTATTAGAGCCAAACTTGGACCTTAGAAGAATACATTTTAAAAAGGACTTGTCCCATGCCAATCAGCTAGGGCATGATAAAATAACATGTGCTTAGATATGTAAACTAAGCTAACGTGACTAATATTTTTAGGATTATATTCTACATGGGAATAAAACAGCATGCTAGATGCTTTCCATAGGGAATAAGCAGCTATGTGGTAAAATGAAGAAGCAATATGACATTTTATCATATGAAATGTAGAAAAACAACTAAAAATGCAATTATTAAAATTGTCATGTTTTCCTCCTTTGGGGGATTTGGTTGAAAGTTTCTTATGCTTTTGCCTTAAATCAATTAGTAGAAACAAATAAAACAAAAATAGAACAATCACTGAAGAGACAGGGTAACAACTAATATCCAGGTAAATATTAATCCAATATTCTTTCCTCAGTTAATGAGCTCTCGGCTTCTGTCTGGCTTTGCTTTGCTGCAGCTGTGAGACCCTCTCAGTGATTTCAGTGACAGGATGCTTATTTGTCATGCTGCCTTCTGGATAGTGATTGAGACTGGCAGAGATTGCTCTTGATAAAAAAAAAAAGATGAAAAAGAAAAAAAAGAAACTTGTTACCTGACCCTGATGGATGGGATATGCCAAAAATTTGAGTCCCATCCAATATCCCAGTCTTAACAGACACCATCAATCTTATCTATTTGCCAGCTTATTTTCATGCACCTTACATATTACTGAAGTCTTCATTAGCACCTATCCTACTGTGGTCAAATCTTTTCATGGGCCTTGAAACAAGAAAAATGCAAAATTAGAAACAAATCTAGGGTAGGGTCACCAGCCTGTTGTGAGCTCTTATGTTTTGTGGCATTCAGAAGTTTTTAATTCATTGGTTTTTGGGTTGGCGTGTAGGGACTTCAGTGGTACAAGTGACAGCCACAGATGCTGATGATCCTACCTATGGCAACAGTGCCCGCGTGGTCTACAGTATTCTGCAAGGACAGCCATACTTCTCGGTGGAGCCCAAGACAGGTAAAAATTGAAATGCAACTCTGCTTAGAAAGTCACCATGTCTGGCTTGGCATAGAGTTCATATCAGTTATTTTTACTCAGTCTAGTTGGCGCTGATAACATTTTTATTACACTTTTCTCAATATGTGCATTATGATAACAAGTTGTGTATTACTTATAAAGGCAATAGCACCTTCAAAGAATACTTTAAAATATATATATTATACCTATATATTATACCTATATATACCTATATATTATATTAAAAACTATTTTCAATGCTATCTTCTGATTGTATAAGACAATCTTGAGTATTTACCTTTAAGTATTTTGTGAGTTTTTCTTTTTGTTTTTATTCTTTAATTAATTCACAGGGGAATTATATGCAGTGAAATTTAATTCTCAAGCAAAAATCTCCCTGACATGCAGCAGAGTCAGTGGTAGGTCCATCTTATCCTTCCAGAGGCAGGATTTCTCAGGGAAATGAGTTTTAACATCACAGACAGGTGATGGTCAGCTAAATCAAAGACTAACTTCAATGACTGATTTTTAATCTTAAGAGAAAAAAAAATAATGTGAGATACAAGATTGCCTAGATAGAATACATGGTTGTTTGGCTAGATGTTGTTTTGATTTTCAGCTGAAAACGTTTTCATTATGTAAGGGTGTAATATAGAGCACTGTCTTGGTTATAAAATAACGTCAACTGCGGGTAAGGGAGGAGTGGGTGGGCGTGAAGATGGGCAGGCGTGGGCTGTGGGTCCTCGTCATCCCTGTGAAAATCCAAAACTTCTTTATGTTTTGATAATTCTGCCTTTATCATGGAGAAGAAGTTTTCAAATTGCCAGGTTTATGATTATGAATATTTGTTAGTACCTGTAAGCTATATATATATATATATATATAAAATGGCAGTATTAATTCATTCTCTGTTGGAGATAAAAATTTTAAGTATCTTTTGTGAACAGTGGTTGGAATCACATGTAAACAGAGAAGTGAATTTAAACTTAGCTCATCATTCATTAGATTTTTCAAAACTGTATTGTGTACTTCACACCAGGGTAGTGGTAGAATTTTGAAGCTATTTGGAAAGTCTAGTAGATAAGAAATAGTTCAGATTAAGGAAGCATTGAAGGAGCAGTCAGTGCAAGTATTCTCTTTGTGGTGTGACTCCTGGGAATGTAGAAGGCGTGCTTGTGGCTGATTTAATGAGAGATCCGAGACTTACATTCCAACACCCACCCATTCCCTTATATATCTACTCTGCAGCCTAGAGAGACATTTACAAGTATCTGACAATTTGCTCACAAATTATACCACTCTTGCATTACATAAGCTGTCTAAAAACAGCATGGATTAATTCCAGGGGCTAAATATTTTGCTACTATAAATGGTGGTCCTAGCTTTGTTGTAAGTCCCATGTAGGTAAGACCTCACTGGTTGATAAAGTGGGTGATAACAGTCTGTTGTGCAGGATCACATTATCCGTACGTCAAACTTAATTTTAATTTCAGATTCTAAAGGGTTGTGTATGACAGAGATGAAGAAAGTTTCATTTTATTTAGAGTTTCTAGCGCTGTAACCACTGGGACTTCTCTGTCTGTAACCATTACTGCAGAACTGCTCTGGAAAGCCTTGTCCTCTCTGCCAATCCATAATAAGGAGAACGCTCTTGTTACCCCTAAAAATGTGGGGGGGTTTTGACAAAAAAAGGGAAAAGTTTTCCGTTGTGAAGGGCACGAAGAGCTGTAAGTTACATTTCTGTTAGGCTTCCTTATTTGTTGTCATTATTGTTCTTACATACATGAAAAATATTTGTTTTCCTTTTTTTTATTTATTCATTTTAGAGAGGAGAGAGAGAGACAGAGAGAGAGAGGAGAGAGAGACAGGGGGGGGGGAGGAGCTGGAAGCATCAACTCCCATATGTGCCTTGACCAGGCAAGCCCAGGGTTTCGAACCAGCAACCTCAGCATTTCCAGGTTGACGCTTTATCATGAAAAATATTTTTCATCTTCAAATCTAAGATATTTTGAGAAGAAAGTAAAATTTTTGACAGAAATTTGAAAATGCTGAAAATATGCTAACTTGAGATTGTTAAAAAAGAAAAAAAAAAAAGGACCAGGAAATCACTATTAGGCACATCTCTGTAAGTTTAACTTCTAATTTATCTTTTTAAACATTAAATTTATCATGGCTAGTAAGGATAATATTAGCAACCACTGTTACTACTTATGAATCACATATCATTCAGCTGATGTTGCTAAAAACTCCAAGTTCATGGTCAGTCCTAACAGTACTCACAGGCCCAGTGACCAGAGGGTGCTGCGTTTCCCGCCTTAATTTCTCCATCCATAAAACGGGAATGTGAGGGCTGCGAAACCCAATGCTGACATTCACTGCAACAGGCAGATAAAATGCACCCGAAACAAGATAACGTGGCGCTAAAAGGACTGCGGAGATTCCGGTCATCTATCTTCATAATGTCCCCAATTGACTGAAAGACCAAGGGTCTTCGCAATGTGTTCTTCTGTTCTGCAAACCTGCAAGCAGAGATCCCTTTTTTTTTTTTTTTTTTTTTTTTTTGGTCTGTTTCACATATGGCAGGATTGGCTACCTCATTCGCAGATCAGAATGAAAATGTGGGCTTCCTGTTCAGAAACTAGTAGGATTTCAGGATGTTAGCAACAGAGCAAAAAGCCAAGCATGGAGCCAGTATGACAGCCCAGGGCAAAGGCCATGAAGCCAGCCCTGGGTAAATATCACTTGTCATGGAGTGTCCTTTGGCAAACATAGAGGGGTGACTCCACGGCACCTACATCATGACTGTTTCTTTTGAATAGACATTGTAGTATATTACACGTGTATCTGTTGCCTTAGAATTTCATGTAAGTAAGAGAGTTGTAACAAAAGCCAGATCTGCCCTCCCACCAGTTCCCTCCTGTGGCATGGCGCATGGTGTGGCGGTCCCTCACTCATGTCACGGCTTGCTGAACACAGGCCCTCACTGCCTACGGGAGTCTTTTCCTCAGAGTCTTTGATGCTGACTCTGGAACACTTGGACATTCTAGATGCTTTGATCTGCACTGTGGCTGGCTCTTCTCCATCTGTTTTTGGTTCTAGTCTATGCTTCCCTTAAAGGTGGACAGACCCAGTCATATAAGGCTTAGACAGAACATTTAGAAAAAACATTACTAATCATTAGGAAGAGATTCACCTTCCACATCTAATGCGTCCTGCACCTGCACATGGATACCCTCAGCCTCGTGTTACCCGGGTCATGCGGTTGCCTGGACTCTCGAGACTAGTCCAGAGCTTGAGTGAGCGGATTGAAGGCACCAATAATTGTGTGCTCCCCTGCACGGGGGTAGTACACACGTGAGTTCTTAAGAAGATTCCATGGTAACCGAGTATGCGAGAAACAACCCAGTGACTAGTAGGACATAAGATAATCATCTAAAAATGTATTTGCAACTACAAACCAGGCCATTGTTGAACAATTACAATGATAAATTTATGTTTCATATTCACAATACCTTTTGTGTTCATGCATTACAAATAAATGAAATGCTCTGGGTTATTAGGTCAGGTGAAAAATTATTCAGAAAGCCTAAAATCTGATTCAGTATCTATTCTAAAGAGCTACAGGGTATATATAGTCTTCTCATTAGAATGGCTTAAAATTAATGATTATTAGAGTTAAATGTTACCTTCCGTAAAGTCTCACAGAACTGTAGGGATCTGACCGCATGACTGGCTTCTAGCACATCTTGTCATAGTGTTAACGACTTGCTGTGTGCGTCTGTCTATATAATACATAGCAAATGCAAATCAAATCCTGTATATGAGACTTCTTTTCCAAATGCAGACAGTTTATACTTAAAAGCAAAAAGCTAGCAAAAGTCATAGAACTATAAATCTATCATTTTTTAATATCCCTATTTAAATTCAATTCTCTCCCAATTATTTCATTCTTGTCAAAAATACGTTTAATATTTGAGGTATTTAGAAATTACCCTTGCCACCTGCATTACTTTGCATACTTTGTCATGATTTTTGCTTTGGAAAAGTGCTATTTATAGGATCACTTGTGAAGAGACGATTAGAGGTGTGAAAAATAAGTGAGTGACTTTGACTACTGGACTTTTTTCTTAATAACTTGAAATTTCCTTTCAAAAATAATGCCATGAAAAAAAACAAAAATAATGCCATGAAGCCAATCCATGAGGGGAAGAGGCTCCAGGGTTTTCTCTGTGGATTAATTGAGATCCGTGGGTCTCTCTCCATCACAATAAATGCACAAGAACAGAAACTCACATATATTGACATTGGAAAATGAGGAATGAATTAAAATGAAAAATAAATTAGTAGGAAATTTTTTAAAAACTCATTTTTTTTGTCATCTAGGTGAAACATAGTAGACCATCAGAATTTTTATATTCATTGCTCAATTTACTTGAAAAGAACACTACAAATAAAAATGGATGATAAATATAAAAAAAAGAAAAAGGCAAAGAAAGGAGAGAGAGGGAGGTAAATTCCAGAACTCTTAGCCAAAGATAGTTGAAACTTGGTCCCAGTGAGTGTTCTTAGGTGCACACTCACTGAGTTATATACCACAGTTAACAGAAATGTGAAGGAACAAATACGACATATTCATAGAATCATTGTGACTCTAAGAATAATTGTGTATTAGACAGTTACTAACTGAACCAAATAGATTCATGACTATTTCTTTTGATTTTCATTGTGATATTTCAAAGAAATATCAGTGATTATAGCAGGGGTGCCTGGCAGTTAGTATATTAGAATAAGTGATTGTTAAAACAACAACAACAAGAAAACTTTCCACTCAAAGTAAAATCAATGCTTTAAATATTGATATTATTGTTGATGTGTGTGTGTGTGTGTGTGTGTGTGTGTGTGTAATAGTGCTCACATCTAAACAAAAATGGGGTTACTTAAGATAGTATGAGTGTTATCTAGATTGGAATTTTAGCAGCCAGTGATTCATTGCTTAAATTATTCTTAGACATTAGAAAGCTTTTCTCATCTGTTCCCTACCCTAGAACAGTCAGCAAACTGTGTAATATTGTGAAGTATGGGGAGGCCTAGTAGGGCATAATCTAGGCTTCTAGCTTACACTTAGAGCTGAAATAAGATACATAGACCATTATTACATGTGTCCATTGAACAATCAACCTTAAATGACTTAAAATTAAATTAAAAATACATATTTGGAATCTATGAAATGATTTTTATGCTGAGCATGAGGAAAAAACGATGTTTATCCAAATTTTTGTATAATTATTTTCTTCCCTCAAATCAATTCTCTTTCAAAAACCCAGTCTCTCCCTTGAAAAGAGTGTGATACCAGACTTCCACTACCTCAGTCTGAGTTGGTGAGGATTTAAATTCTAACTTCCTCCTAAAAGTTAGAATCTATTTAATAAAATAGAGCAAACATTTTTCAAGTTAAGTCAATAAACACGTGTCCTAGGTGAATGGGTCAGGCATTTTTTTTGCTGGAAAAAATGAATGTACAAGAAAGTATTAAGTAGGATTCTGGATTCCTATGTTTAATTAGCAAAGATGACCTCATACTGCTAGTTTCAAGGTCTCTATAGACTCATATTAAATAAATGGATTACCAGTAATATTATCTAGATGTACACATAATAAGTATATTAGGTATGTATGTCATTTTAGGTATTTACATGTAACATAGTTGAACTAAATCACATCCCATATTAAATATTAAAGCCTAATATACTTACAAAATACACTGCTTACCAAAATTAGGGGATATTTTAACATTTCATATTCATTTTGAAATACTCCCTAATTTTTGTGAGCAGTATAGTTATATAGTTGTTAATACAACTAATTCACTGCAACAGTATTATTGAGTCAGATTTCTCCATCAAGAATGTGAAATTCTGAAATCAATTTGTCATACACCTGAATTATTAAGGGCTATTAATATTAAATTCAATTGACTAGAAACAGAAAACAACAAAACACACCAATATTTTTAGTGCTGTTGAATTCCATTAGCATGGTCATTCTCATCTGTAGTACTTTCCCCAGACCTTTCAATGCTGCATAAGATCACCAGGCATCGGGCATCAAAGCCACCGCTTGAAATGGTATTTGCTTAATGTATACAACTCCTATTTTTTTTCTTTGTAGAGCATTTCTATTATTTTGGTAGTGACTGTAACTGAAGGGGTTATGGTGATTTCATGTAACCGGGACTTAAGTTGTTGGAGAGAATAAAGGTGAGGTGTATTGCCATACACTTGTACAGGTGACTGCCCATTATTTTAGATAAAGAGTTCTGTTTATTGTTTGATCTTTTCTGAATTATATTTTCATAACACTTAAAGATAATCCTCTCTGTTCATCCACATTACAGCATTCCTTGTGTTTTATATTACATGTCATTAGCATACCCCTTTGGTCTCTGAGATGCTTTAAAATGATTAAAAACAAACTAAACGGCAAAAGGCACCATCTCAAGAGGGAGCTTGCTACCTAAGTCAGTGTTCTTCACTAGTGTGAATTCAGTGAATCGTGATGCATTTTACTGGGATTTGAAATTTTACAGGAGTCATCAAGACCGCCCTTCCAAACATGGATAGAGAGGCTAAAGACCAGTATTTGCTTGTTATTCAGGCAAAGGATATGGTTGGTCAAAACGGAGGACTCTCAGGAACCACGTCAGTCACCGTGACCCTCACTGATGTCAATGATAACCCACCTCGCTTCCCTCGAAGTAAGTGAGCTATTTCGTTAAATGTCGCGGGTCAACTAGCTTTCTTGCCGGTCTGTAAACATGACTTTAGAAGGAACTGCTTTTCAAATTCCTCTCAATTATCTTACTACATTCCTCCATAATTTATTTTGTTTCATCAAGAGCATGATTTTAATTCAGAAATACATACTGAGAAGGATAGTAAAAGTAAATAGAAGCAATCTTATATTTGAATTATTTCTGTCTTAAATATATGGTTCTTCATTCACATTATTTGATACTAGACAATTATTATGTGTTTTATGTATTAACCTTTTCACTTTAAGACATTTCCCAACATTCTATAACTTATGTGGTTGTGGAAATAAGTAATATAGAAGAGTGTTTTATTTTTAAAAATCCAAATAGAAGAGGACTGAATGTTTCACCTCTTACTCCACACTTTATTAACCAGTTTACACACCTTGAACATTATAGTTCTACGACATCTTTCCTGTGCAAACACTCAGTGTTTCAGAAAGAAATCAATCCAAAGAACCAGAAAACCACACACCCTCAATTTCATTTCTTTGCTTAAAGTGGTTTTTTACTTTAACCAAGGAAAAGGTAAAAAAATAAAAATAAAAAATAATTCTGTAGCTAGAGATTTCCTGATTGTAAAAAAAGCACTTTATCTCTGTCTTTTAGTTGCCTTTGCCTTTTTTTCCTTTTTTGTAAGTGCACGTGGTACTTCTTCAGCGTGCTCAAGAATGTAAGGAAATTGTGCAGTGCAGCCTGCAGTGTCTGCAGAATGCCTGTTTGTCGGCAGTGGGGAACTAAGCTCCCTTGCAGACAGACCTCAGAAGGGAGTAACGGCGAGTGAGGAAGCTTTCTCTGCAGATATGAATGTCACTATGTTTCATTTCAAATACTACTACTTCAGATATTTCATTTTTATTTTACATAGTTTTTATTTAGGAAGTTAAATTTAATGGGTGACATTGATGAATAAAAGTACATTGGTTTCAGCATTAGAATTAATGATTGTGTGGTGTGCCCATCACCCAAAGTCATGTGTTAATATTTATATTATACAGCAGACATTTCAATACCTCCTGGCCAAACAAACAAACAGTACCCTAAGGTTTTCATGATAAAAATCAACCTATTTTTAATTGTGCTCCTGATGGCTTATAAAGGAGGAGGTGAGGATTGTAAAATTAAAGAAAAAAATCAAACAATAATGTAATTATATTGGGCTCATAATAAATGTAACCATTTCTCTTTTCTTTAAGCCTATAATGATAGAAGCGATATTTAGAATTTTTATGGTTTCAGTTGTCATGATTTGATAAGATACAGTCCAAGTTTTCTAGTTTGTTAGACATTCCAACTTACTAGAGTGAAAAAGCCAACTTGTGTGTTATTAGTTTTCTCATTTTTTGCTGGGATTTTTTTCTTATCATTTGGTTACTATTCTACCCTTTAAAACTTTGGATTTTACCAATGACACCTCTGGATATATGTGAAAAGGGTCACTCCAACATGATAAGCATGTGTTGGAATCATTTCTCTAAAACTCAGTAATTATTCACAAAATTTAGAAAACTGCTACAAGTCTCAGCCTAAAATGTGATCGTGCCTTACGGTACGTTCTCTTGCCTATACTCCTCTCAGAAAGGACTATTTTTCTCTGTGAGAAAGTGAGTGCACACCACATTGACAACAAGAAGGAAATGGATGGGGGTGGGGGAGGAAGCAGGAGAGGTAAATAATTGGATAGAAATGGGGAAGGGGCGTGCATTCCCAGGAGTTTCCTACTCGGAAGGGTTGGTCTGTGTACTTCACTGGTTTCTCAAATGTTTCTTTTTTATTTATTTATTTTTTGAATTGAGAGATATTAAAGAAGAATTTTTATAAGAGAAGATGTTTTTCGTTTTTTTTTTTTAAGGAAAAAAAATTTTTTCTTCTTTCCTCCTGTTCAAACAATATTGCCTCTTCTGGTAACACTGTACTTTCATCAGTCTTACGCACAACCCACACAATTCATTATCATCCTTGGCAAATAGATGACCTACAACAAGACTAACATGGATTCTCAGAAAGTTCTTTGTCCAGTTTCCTGAAACTTTGTTCGTAAAAGAAACTTATTTTGTAAATTCTAACATTAACAAATCAGAAACAGTGAGACTTATATTTGCCAATTTGAGCCTGAGGTACACTATTTTCATTTTTTAATCTATGTATTATATTAATTATACCTTAATTATCTACATCTAATAATTATATACATCTAATAATTATATATTAATTATATGTATAATTATTTTTATTTTTGTATCTAAAGTAGCATATTTCCCACCACTAGAAATACACAAATGGAGATTCTTTTTCCAATCCATGTTGTTGCTGAGACAGACTATTATCCCCTCCTCTGCCTGAAATATCTTGAGACTGTATGAAACTTGTCTCACATTGCCTTCACGTCTTCCTTATAAAAAAGAAGAAAAAATAGGCAAAGATGATGCAAAATAGCCGAATAGTTACATTTCTTTTTCTCGTTAACTTGGTGTAAGGTGTTGCTCAGTTTTTTGTTTGTTTGTTTTTTGGAATTTTACAGGATCTTACCAATATAATGTCCCTGAGTCATTGCCAGTGGCCTCTGTTGTGGCCAGGATTAAAGCTGCTGATGCCGACATAGGAGCTAATGCTGAAATGGAATACAAAATTGTGGATGGTGACGGACTGGGGATTTTCAAGATTTCCGTTGACAAAGACACACAGGAAGGAATCATAACTATACAGAAGGTAATGTTTTAGCTATTTTTATTTTCTACATGATAAATTCAGAGAGATTACTGGAAAGGCATGTCTACTTTGATGAAAAATGTATTAGACAAACTGAATAAGCATATGGACCTGTCATTATTTTACTTTTAGGAAGAAGAGTTGTGCATTTATTCTTAAGTGTCATAAACTTGGGGAATGTGTAATTATACTCCATGAATTCTATTCTGTGAGTAGACCAGGGCATCACTGATAGCTCTGTGACAGTAGGCACACGGCAAATCTTTAAAGTGACCTACTTGGAGAGGTGACTATGCTTCTTCATTGATTATTCGAGTAACGAAACCCTAACATTAACCAAAAGGCTTTTCAAGAAAACAAGATAAAACACTCCACATACAAAATAATGTAAATAAATTTGGAAATGGAAATCAACACACTGAAAACCTGGTACATTACCAATTTTTTTTAAAATTTATACTAATTGAAACGCTTGAAGAATTCATACAAACAGAAACAGAGCAAGGTTAGTTGTGCAGCCTCTGGTAATGCCTTTTTGTAAGTGCAAAGAAAATCATGATCATCCAAACTAAAGACAATTTGCCTAGTGTTTTTAAATTAACTCCCAACACTGATTGGATATGGGGCAAATGACCTGTTTACTCCTTGTGCTCTTGGTAGACATGATCTTTGACAAACGTTAAATTTTAGAAGTGTCTAAAGGAATTATAAAAGAATATACTCTTATCTAAAATATTCGAAACACCAAAATTGAATATATATGAAAACCTCCATGCCCAAGAGGCTAGAGTTTTATGCCAGTTTGTAAGTCCAGGTGTATAACTCTGTAATTAACTTTCCTCAATAATTAACACATCAAAAAAGAAAAGTTATATTTTAGTTGTTGTAGAAAAACATATGCTTGATTTGAGGCCAATGGGCAAAACAGTTCTACAATTATTTCCAGTGGACAGCTGCTGTTTTAGCTCAGCTGGTGACAATCTGTGTAAAAAGTTATAATAACCAGAATTGGCCAACTGTTGGTAAAATATTTTTTGTTGTTGTCTAAAATAAAAGGAATACAATAAGATACAATGTGGATCAAAAATTTCAAAGAGTCATCCAAAGTAAATCTCATATTCAAGAATGTTTAAATATGTGTGACATTATTGTTATTCTACACATAAATATATTTTATATATTATAATATAGCAAAAACAGTTGAAAAATAAATATATATATATGATATATTTGATTTATTATTAGAAAAAAGATTTATCTTTTTTTTCTTAATATTAGGTCTAGCTTTTTCAGATTTTATTAAAAACTTAAAAACTTGATAAAAATGCATTTAATCTCAAAAATGTATAAACTTATGAAAACTACAAAGTAAATATTAATTATAACTTATACTAATATAAAGATAAATAATTATGATTGTTTTAAGTAGTGATTAATAAAGCCTATTAGGCTTTATTTTGAGTAATAGAAAGGCTTTACCTTGATTTTCTCAACAATCTCACAAAAATGTTATTAATGAAACAATACTTTGTAAACACTATAAAATACCTAACAAAAGAAGAAATGGTTAAATAGTGTATATTTCCATATTATTGAATTCATATATTACCAAAATGACTAGCTTTTCATGTAATATGGGAAATGATTATTATAAAATTTTGTATAAAAAAATCAGTATCCCAAAGTTTACAAACCCTATGTTTTAAATGTTATGAAAATTTGCAAATTTACCTAGAATAATATGTAGAATAAATTTAATTTATATAGCAATTTTTATTGCATGAATTATGTAAATGCTAACAGTAATTGTTCCTGGATCTCATCTTTACTATTTTTTAATATATGATATACATGAATTATTTTTATAATTACAATGTTATTACATTCATTAAAATAATATTAAAAGGCAAACAAAAATATATTTCATTAATAGCTTTTATAATTTACTCTGAGTATTATTGTGGACAGAAACTTTTATCTGAATACAAAAATGTATCACAGAATTGCTAATTAGTTCAAGTTTAGTATATTGTTTAAGTTCATTCAGGTATTAAAAATACATCAAGCCCTGTCTAATGAAAAAGATTAAAAAACCTTCTAAATCTTTAAATATTTAGATTAATGGATTTTTAGTTTTTTTATACTATTAATTTCAATGCATTCATATCCACCTGAGTTATGTTTTATACCTAAAAAATACTTATATTTATCAATCAGTCATTATAGTAGAACTTACCAAAGTGTTTTCATAATTTCTTATGCCCAGTATAAGATCAGAGTTGTATTATTTTCAGTTTAAATTCTGGGCAACCAAAAATAAATTTTGTTTTGTCCCATGGCTTCTAATATACAAAAGCTGTCTAATTGTTGTTGTTGCTCTTCCTTTGCCTGTTTTCCTACATAGCATCAGTGTTTGAAATAATTAAGCGCACTCAGTGCATAGGAGAACCTTGAGAAGCAATGATGGAAAATTTCACAGTTTTACTGCTGTGACATAAATAACCAGTAAAAGATTCAACAGTGAATAAAGCAAATTTTGTTCATTCCGAACTGCTAGAAAGTATAGTACTGTCTCGATCATCTAGCTAACAAGGGTAAAAAAAATCACATTTAATTAAATGCAGGGATTCTAAAGAATTCCCAGGAAAGTACAGGTGTTGAATTACAACTGGATATTATGTGACATTTTGAGTCCAATAAATATTCTGTTTCTAGGAACAATCATTTAGACTAAGAAATAAGTAATGGTTTATTACTCTTAACATGGTCACTTACATTTGTTTCAATGTTGCTAATGTGGAAGACTGATGTTTAAGTTTTATTTTATCAGTCCTTTTGTGAAGGATATATCTACTTATATCCTTTGAATAGCTTCAGAAAGTGAAACAGTCTATGGTAACAGAACATGACCCTACGTAGTATAGTTCTGCAAATTTTAATGATAATTAGCTCATTAAAATACAGTGCATGTGTGTTATTAAGAGAGTTGAATGACAGCTTTGCTATTTGAAAAAGGTAAATTTAAACCAACCAATGGTATTTATAATATACAGATAATATTGGACAGTTTTCTTCATGATTAAAATCTTGGTGGTTCACAAATATTGCTTCTGTCTTTCTTCTTCTCTCCCCTTTTCATGCTGTTCTGAGTCAGTAATACCTATTGCAATGGTTATCTGGTATTATCAGCCTAATTTTTATTTCCAAAACTCCACCCTAAACTCACTTTTAAAAATTAATAATTTTGAGTCATCTGCTAATATATTCCAGTGCCTAATTAACACAACTCAGAATTCTTAGTGATATTAGAATTAACTAACATAAAGGTTCCTGTAAGAGTTTATTAAAAACAGTGAAAACGATACATTTACTTTTCTCTGCCATTCAAGCTTAGTGATTACTGAATGTTTTTACTTGAAAAAGTCATTTGTGGCATTAAAGATTCATGAAATTTTAGGAGGGAAGCTATTAATTCATAATTTTCTCCTTAGTTATTTTTATTAATTTGTTCAAAATGTAATTCATGTTTTAGGCCTTGCACTATCCTAAGGTCTTGCGTTAACCTAGTACTTGTTCTCGTTTAAAACCTCAAATGAGGCTTGTATTTTAACTTCTCTCGTGGACACTCGAGTGCTGCTGGGGACTTAGAACTGTTTGCACTGGTCTTTGTCAGGTGCATATCTCACTCCTTCTCAATCCCATTCAGAGATGCAGAGGAGTCACTGAGACACAATTCATTCCGAGAAGCAGGGTGGCTTTCCTTCCAGCTGCCCACACGGTCCTGCCTCCTATGAGAGTGTCCTCTGTCTGCCCCATGCCCACTCCACTCACCTTCCCAGTGGGGAAGGTTGTTCCTGTTCTCCCTTCTTTAAACCAAATAGGCCAACACGGGCAGTAAAACTGTCCATACAAACCATTTTCCCTCTGAGGAAGAGGGGGTTTAGTGTGACGGGAACCTGGTCCTAATACAGATGCAAAGACCTTGTCATGGTGCCTCAGACACCATGAGTTTTTATTCCCGTACACTTAGCTGTGGCCACAAGGATCTAGATACATGACCATAAAGCTCTGTAGAGGAGTCCAGGAGAGCTCAGAACCCATCTGTCTGTCCGAAGACCAGTCCCAACTTTGTCTATGAAAGATCTGAATGTGGCCAGAGGAAAGAGTTGACAGCACGAGTCCCCGTGTCGACAAGGAAAGGGGGATGTTCTTGCAGAGGTATCGCTGTGCAGATTCACCGTGTGTAATAACATGCTAAGTTTAGGGAGTTAGAACAAGGACTGCAGTGTGGGAGGGGTGTTGGCATTGGATAAGGCGGTGTAAGATGGAGTGGCTCCTTCATGCCTTTATGCCTCCTTCACGAGGACACAGTTAGTAAATAAGAACATACAGGTACAATGATTTGCAAATTGGTGGATTAGAAATAATTATATATATAAATAAATAAATATTTAAAGGTATTTTAGGTACATCTAAAATAAAATATACCTTAGAATAGTTTCTTGTGTTGCCCCCCTTTTATTTATCCGTAGTAGCGCTTGGCTAAGGTGGGTTATCATTGCTTCACTGCAGAACTATTATTTTATTTCATTTTATTTGTATTTTTCTGAAGCTGGAAACAGAGAGAGATAGTCAGACAGACTCCCGCATGCGCCCGACCGGGATCCACCCGGCACGCCCACCAGGGGGCGACACTCTGCCCACCAAGGGGGGGTGCTCTGCCCCTCCGGGGTGTCGCTCTGTTTGGACCAGAGCCACTCTAGCACCTGGGGCAGAGGCCAAGGAGCCATCCCCAGCGTCTGGGCCATCTTTTGCTCCAATGGAGCCTTGCTGCGGGAGGGGAAGAGAGAGACAGAGAAGAAGGAGAGGGGGAGGGGTGGAGAAGCAGATGGACGCTTCTCCTGTGTGCCCTGGCCAGGAATCGAACCCGGGACTTCTGCACGCCAGGCCAACGCTCTACCACTGAGCCAACCGGCCAGGACAGAACTATTATTTTAATTGCTCCCGAGCTCATGATCTGCTTGCTTCCAGCCTCTTGGTTCTTTAGTTCATGCTTTTAAAAAAATGGCTATTAAAAATGCAACACCATTTTATTTTTATAATTTTAACTAGTTTGAAAAGACTCTACCTAATACCATGGAAATAAAAGGGAGTCATAAGAGCACATTGAAAGCAAGCAGTAAAATAATCACTAATGAGATTATATAACTTAGAACTTCTAAAAGGTTCATTGAGGAATTATTAGAATTAATGAGAGGTTTCAATAGTGAGAGGTAGAAAAGTGAGTTAAAAATGGATAGCTTCATGATAGCTCATGAGAACAGTTATATGAGTTTTTGGTCTTTGTCCTACCTACCCTAGGGCATCAACCCACTAGGAATTGAAGAACTATCCACCCTTCTGGTCCACATTTCTAAAATCATCCATTGAGATGCCATGTTAACTTAATTTTCTAAATAAAATTATAAAAAAGAAAAGCCATGTAAACTGCTGACCTTACCAAAGCAGCCTTTTTATGTTCAAATCCAAGTGCTTTTTTATCATGAAGCCAACAGTAACTTCAATCTCTAATTCTAAAGTCTCTTTGCCTTTATTTATTTATTTTGTATTTTTCTAAAGTGAGAAGTGGGGAGGCAGAGAGACAGACTCCTACATGCACCTGACCAGGATCCACCGGCATGCCCATCAGGGGGCTTTGTTCATCTGGGGCATTGCTCCATTGCAACCAGAGCCATTCTAGCACCTGAGGCGGAGGACATGGAGCCATCCTCAGCACCCAGGCCAACTTTGCTCCATTGGAGCCTTGGCTGTGGGAGGGGAAGAGAGAGACAGAGAGGAAGGAGAGGGGGAGGGGTGGAGAAGCAGATGGGCTCTTCTCCTGTGTGCCCTGGCCGGGAATCAAACCCGGGACTTCCACATGCTGGGCCAATACTCTGTCTCTGAGCCAACCAGCCAGGGCCCTTTGCTTTTATTTTTTTAAAACTGAAGTCTCTGAGCAGTTTTCTCAGAATGAAGTCTATCTGTCACTAAGATTTTCTGATTCTTCCAGAATTACAACTGCTTGTGGCCCTCAAAGACTGGATTTTGACTTTTAGTTCTATTTCTCAAGCTTTCAGTAAAATTGGGGTACAGTTCATATTTAGAAATTTTATTCCAGGTAAAACAGGGTCACAGACTCCCCCTTTTTTTCAGTGGAGTCTGAAAAAAAACACAATTCCATATAATCCATGCCCTTTCTGTGCCAAGGAGTAGTGGTATCATCCACAAGTCCCCAGTGGGTTTCTGAATCCAAGTCACCAGGGCGTGTGACCCATTGATAAAACCAAGACTTTTCCAAAGACTATAAGGGAGGCCTATTCCCTTGTTCCCAGAATATTTTTTAAGTTTTTGCTGAGATAAACAGTAAAATGAAATGGGCAGTCCACAAAAAATGAACCATTTGTGGGTGGGTCTCTCGGTGTCTTCTTTCTGTACGAAGACATTTACTACCACACTCTGCTCGGAAGACAAGATTTTGTGGAAGACCTAAATATTCTTGTTCTGATGATTCTGTGTGTCTTTAAAATGTACTTCACATTTGGATAACAGACTTCCACTGACCATGTAAATAAATTGGAATTAGTTTATTTTGTACCTGTGAAGTTTGCTTGATAACCCACAGAACTTATTTTTTCTCTATTCTATAGCCCAATAAAACTTGAGTCTGTTGCTTTTTCACAAACAGTATACCATAATGGTTATAATGAGTTTTATTCCAGATTGCAAAAACTGTTATCATGTTTTGAAACCTTTATATATGCCATTCTTGGCATTGGGTAAAATTAAGAACAGGGAGAGAGGAATATAAAAGCATTCTTTTAAAAAAGATAAGTTAGAAAAAGAAAAATAAGTATGGGATTGTGAACTGTTCCCTTCAGTTATGTTATTTTTCTGATATCTTATATACAGATTATGTTTATTCATAAGACTAAATATGCAGAATCCACAGACTAAAAATGGGTGATCTTTTCCTAGAGGTTTTTTTTTTATACTTTACTAACTTTTTCATGTAACATGATTATATCCTTTAAAATGACAAAATTACAGTTTTAGAAAGTTAAACCAATGTACAAGCTATTTATATGGCCATTGACAAATTATTTAATAATATCCTTTATAGACAGCTACGTGACCAAGTGTAAACATAAATGTTATCCTATGTGCATGAAAGTGTCTTTGTTTCCACCTAGAATTCTTCATTTTTATATTTCCATCTCATAATGTTTCCCTTTAGGAACTTGAGTTTTTTATTTTTCCTTCAAGATGTCTTCCTCTACTACAATTCATTGTTTAATATTAGACCTCAGTTGGGATAAAATGTGGTACATGGAATTTTGCTTCTGAAAAACTACACTATGATAGATTTATAGTACAGAAACAAAAGAGAGAGAGCATTTTCAAAATGTTATTCCTATTAAGCATAAGTACACATCAGAATGGGCCCGTGGATATCGTGTTTGGTGGCTCACATTTTTTAAAGCTTCTTCAGGCAAATCATGCTGTTCTAGCTTCACAATCTCGTTTCCATACCCTAACAAAGGTTCGATGAAGTCAGAGTCAAAACCACCCGCGGAGGTTTATATTATGTGGCCAGCGTCCATTCAGTGTCGAGGAGGAAGAGTTAGACAGTGTCCCGTAGCCTTCAACTCAGCCGCACAGAGGTCTAGGCTCTGGGGTTTACTGTCCTGTTAGTGACCTGTGTCCTTTCTCTACGTCCTGCAGTAGTCGGGCATTCATCTCCAGAGCCAACTGTGTATTCCAGTATTTCATAAAGTGCTGCTCATGTGGAGTAGAGGGAAATCAAATGAACAACATTTCCAATTGATTTTTCTTCCCATTACGTTTTCATTCAGAGATTTTATTCAGTCAGTCTAGCTGCTGTGGATGCACATTTCTCAAAATGAAGCAATGGTTTTTTTCTCTTATTTGACTGAAAAGCCATAAGTTTTGGATATAGTTTGAAGGCTGAATGTGATAAGATTATTTGAATAACTCTGATTTAGTGAACTTCTGAATTTCAGATTATATATACATTTCAATTTATTCAACCTGTTTTTGCTGTGTAACACATAAGTCGATCCTAACATCCTTTTAATCATATACACATATGTGCATGTACATATGCTCTCATCTACGAATTAAGTATTAATATTAAAACTTGTGCTTGAATAATAAAGGGTAGATATAAATTTAGGGTCTTAAAAAGAAAGTAAGAAATCACTCTGATGAAAGTTGATAGTAATGGAGATGTCAACACTAACCTCTACACATCAGAGACTAACTCTGATTGCTTAGGAACACTTCTTAATTGTTGAATGTTTGATTTTGACAGTTGATCAAAGCAATGTTCTCAGAGTATGGGTTAGGTCAAAGACATTTTCTAGTGAATCCATCATGAATTTTCCTTTCTTTCCTTAGTACAAGTCATAGGTAGTGTATAATTTTAATTGCTTCTGCTTTTTTCCACGGTGTGTTGTTACCTTAAGTATTTTCAATAAGCAGGATATTCCTAGAAAGATATATTTAAGAAACATATAAAAGAGGATTTAGTGACAATGTAAGGAAAATTGGAGAGAGAATTTAAAGACACAGTGAATGTTTTAGTATGAGTAACTACATGAATAATTGTGTCATTACTTCCTAGTGAGAGTATGGGGATGATGAGTGTGGCTTGGAGCATGCTACATCTGAGACAGCTGGAGATGCAGGGAAATGAGGCTAGGCGTCACGAACGAGTGAGGAGCTCAAAGCAGAGATCTGGAGGATACACTTAGGTTTAGAAGTCATAAGTATATACACGGCAAGTGAAAGGAAAGAGACAGTTGGGGACATCCACAAAGCACATCTGAAAATGGGAAGGAGCGCATTAGACGTCACTTGTTGAAAAGTTGAAGTTAGCAAGGCAAAGAAAGATTCAGAGAAGGCAAATGCTTTTTATTCTCCCATGATTAAGGTATTTTAACAGTTTAAAAGTAACTCATCAATGAAGCAAATAAATATTCACATTCAGAGAAATAAGAGGAATGACATGTATTATCAATGGTGGGGAGAACTGATAGATCCCAGAGGTTCTGCTGGCCACTGCAGACAGGACATGGCCAGCAAGGGAATGACTAGCAGCGTCGAGGACCTGGAGTTCACAGGAATGCGCCTGTTGAGACCTGACCTCTCTGACGGTTCTGTTCGGTCGTTGATTTGACCAGTTGGAAGAATATGGAAAGCAGCAGAATGTGCTTTGATCCAAAAGTCAAATGCAATCTCCAAAGAAATGTATTTACAGCTGACAAACAGTCTTAGTTCTTTTGTACAAAGTCAACCTTAATCATAAGACCCTAAAGAATTAGACAATCTCATGTGCATTAGTGTAAACACACGCACATGCATCACACACACACACACACACACCCTAAATGCAAGATCTAAAAGCAAGTCCTTGAGCTTTAATGACAGCGTGTTTGACAGTAGACCAAAGCCAAGTTATATGTAGGGGGAAAATGCAGTGCAAAAGTTTCATTCAATGAATTCAAATTACGTTTTAACTTTGGTGATGCTATTGAATATTTTATTTATTTATTTATTTAAATTTTTTTATTTTATTCATTTTAGAGAGGAGACAGAGAGGGACAGAGAGAGACAGAGAGAGACAGAGACAGGGGGGAGGAGCTGGAAGCATCAACTCCCATATGTGCCTTGACCAGGCAAGCCCAGGGTTTCAAACCAGCCACCTCAGCATTTCCAGGTCGATGCTTTATCCACTGCGCTACCACAGGTCAGGCCTGGTGATGCTATTGAAAAAGATAAAATGGCAGTGGGAACTATTGAGACCCCATTATCTGCGACAGTTATATATATATATATGTAGACTATTTTCATAAGTTAAATATTATAAACTGACTTTGCCAAAGACATAGGCCTGTTGTCATGGGTAAAACGGGAGCAGAAGACATAGTCGTTCCTCTTGATTTGCTCATAATCTAGCAGGAAACAGCAGCCCAACAGTAGAGTGATAGAAGCACAGCAATAGTTTGTTGAGAGCTCGGTGTAAGTTGCTGCTTCGGGAGCTTTAGGTTTCTAAGCAGTTTGCTGACACACTGTGAGGTTGGTGAGGTGGGTGGGCAGGTACCAAGCAGGGATCATGCCATGCAGTAGGAGGCCCTCGTCACTCTTAGAGACTGGACATGTTTCAGCAGAAAGGGAATGCATGGTGGGTGGACACGGCCCTCAGCTCATGTTTTCTGCCCCCAAGGACACAGGCAGTTTTGGACGATCACTGGGACTTTCTTATGAATTAACAATATAAACCTTACATGTTTCTAGATGTGCTTTAAGGATGTGTGTAAAAACTCCTTGTCTGTAGTTAGCTCTCATTACAAAGAAGTTTTATTATTTGGTAAAGGCATTATCAGCACACTCATAAAGATACTCATAAGAAATCGTAGAAAACATTATATGAGAAAGAAGGGGCCCTGGACCAGGCAGTGAGGTGCAGAGAATAGAACATTGACCTGGGATGCTGAGGAGGTGGGGTTTCGAACCCCAGGGTCACTGGCTTGAGTGGGGAGTCATAGACATGACCCCATAGTCACTCAGTCTACTGTAACCACCCGGTCAAGGCACATATGAGAAAGCAATCAATGAACAGGTAAAGAGCTGTAACAAAGATTTGATGCTTCTCATCTCTCTCTCTCTCTTCCTGTATGCTGTCTGTCCCTTCTTGTCTGTCTATCCCTCTCTCTCGCTAAAAGAAAAGAAAAAGCAACAGGTGATAAGAACTGGCAGCTACAAATTGCTCTGGTTAGAGTGACTAGTTTGTTTTTATTGTAGTAAAGGGCGTGGGAAGAAGAGGGGAGCATCCCGCAGAGACAGGTAAGTTTACTACTTTGTGCTCCTTAGGTCAGAGTTTGGCAGACAACTCCCCGACTGTTTTTGTAACAGCTGACGAGCTAAGGATGGTTTCAGATTTATAAATGACTGACAAAAGTAGAAAAAAGAATGTTGAGTGACAAATGAAATTTCCGTAGAATTCAAATTTCAGTGCCTATAAATAAAGTGTAATTGGCACGAGGCCACGTGAACGCATTTACATGTGGCCTGATTCATTTGAGTGGCCTGCAAAGCCTAATTATGTGCTCTGGTCTTTATACTAAAATGTTGCCAACCCCTGCATTAGTTACAGTGTTTAGCTTTTTTTCTTTTTTAAATTCCTAAAGTTCATCATCCTTGGATGGCAATTAATTTAAACAATCAAATTTTGTAGACCGGGAAAGATGGTACCAAACCAGCTGCCTTCTGTCTTCCGGCATCTCTGACACAGACGTCACTTGACAGGTGCAAAAGCAGTTCTAGAGGCCTCAGGATGGCTCTGGGGGCATCCCTAGTTTGGGTCTACGTGACTCACATCTGACTCCAAGTTCTTGTTAATCCTGTGTGTTGCTTGCTGTTCTGGGCAACAGTGCAAAGTGTTTGGGTGAAATCTCCAAATATATATTGTCGCCAATGATATGTAGGTTTCAGATACCGAGTGGGATCTGTTTGAGACATTACCTGGGTTTCCTTACCTTTCCTTCCTCCGTCTTTCCTCATTTGTCATTCTAATTTTTTTCTCCTAGTATAACTCTGCTTATTACATCTAAGAGTTACAAAATGTATTGCTTACAGAAAAATCAATAAGAGAGAAACAGGAGTTAAAATTTTATTTTATAAGTTTTTTTTTTCTTCAATTAGTTTAACAAGCCTATCCATCACACTACACCCCTCTTGGGCAACTAGATGTCTGCCTGATTCTGATTTGCTCTGAAAAATCATTTTGTGCGGCAATTCCTTTTGTCCATAATTTTGATGCATAGCCCTTCCTAGGAATTCTTTTATCGCTCTATTTTCATCATAACTTGTAGGCAGCCCATCATCGTGCAGGATACTGTGTTTCTTTATGATGAACACATTCAGATGCCTGTACCTCATGCTGTTGCCTTTTAGACAACTCAAAAAAAAAAAAAAAAAAGAAATAAATGAAAAAGAACCAGTTGCTAAAACAATTTCATTCACTTGTGCAGTAAACTTGAAATGATTCTGTCATAAGTCAGTCAAACTCATACTTGAATGCAGAAGCACTTAGTGTGCCTTCTGGTAAACCTGAATGACTATCTTAAAAGTTGTGACGGTTTTCAATTATTTTAAAAGGGGCTGAAAAACAGCAGTTAAAAAAAAACCCATTGTATCATACACAGACACAATGTATGAAAGTAAGATTTCTTTTATATAATGTGTCATTATTTATAAGTAATATAAGAACAGATGGAGTAGGCGAAGACCCAAGCTATTTGTGTGCTTAGAGTGTCTGAGAAAACGTACTTAGGCAAATAAGAATGCCTCATTTTATTCTAATCAGTACCAAATTAAATACTGGATTACATGTATGCCGTAAACTTATTTTGAGTATTGATTTATATATTTTTGCATCAATATTAGAGATGAGCCTTATAATCTCTCCTTTTTTTCTTTTTGTGACAGAGACAGAGAGAGAAACAGAGAGAGGGACAAATAGGGACAGAAAGAAAGGGAGAGAAATGAGAAGCATCAATTCTTCATTGTGGCACCTTAGTTGTTCATTGATTGCTTTCTTATATGTGCCTTGACCAGGGGGCTACAGCAGAGCGAGTGACCCCTTGCTCAAGTCAGTGACCTTGGGCTCAAGCTGGTGAGCTGTGCCCAAAACAGATGAGCCCGTGCTCAAGCCGACAAGCGCCTGGTCATGCCATATAATCTCTTTATGTGATATATATGTACAAATACAATGTATACCTTTATATTTTATATACTTGGGTATATGTATGCATGTGTTATACCTTATATAGCAGTGGTCCCCAACCCCTGGGCTGCAGACCAGTACTGGTCCGTGGGCTATTTGGTACCGGTCTACAGAGAAAGAATAAATAACTTAAACATTATTTCCGTTTTATTTATATTTAAGTCTGAATGATGTTTTATTTTTAAAAAATGACCAGATTCCCTCTGTTACATCCGTCTAAGACTCACTCTTGACGCTTGTCTCGGTCATGTGATACATTTATCCGTCCCACCCTAAAGGCCAGTCCGTGAAAATATTTTGACATTAAACTGGTCCATGGCCCAAAAAAGGTTGGCTGTTATATGGTACATATATGTCATATATGTTGCAGTCTGTGTGCATACATTTATATAGATCAGTATATCTAGTGTTGTATTTCCATCTTTTTATTTATTTTAATCACTATCACATCCTGTGGGACGTGTGTGCACACACGAATGCTCAGAGGCATGGGTGAATTTGGATTAAAGTTCTCAACATTATATTTTAGCCCATTTTTTTTAGTTCTTTTTTGTTGTTGTTAAAGACTGACAAGTATATTATGCTTTATAATTGATAACATTTCTTTAATTACTTTGTGAAATTTTTATTTTGCATCATTAAATGTAGAGACTCTTGGGACAGCTTTTCAGTGGTGAGACTGAGATGGAAAATCACAGGACAACTGTGACTCTGTATCCACTGAAGGAAGAGAAGCACGTCATTGTCATAGAAACATCACCATGCTGTGGATAGAGTCCTTGGCTTTTTCACAGTTGCTGCTTCGCTAGTATACTCACTTCCCTTACCACTTTCTTAAGCTACCCATGCTTTGATTTGAGTCACTAATTTGAGGACATGTTAGGATGTTAATCTTCTTGAAAAGTCACAGAATAGAGACTCTGAAATGAAACTGACAACCATCTAATATAAACAGAGAGAGTCTCCCAGTGAAGGAATAGCCGATGGGGGCTGGCGCTTCTTCGCGAAGAATTACTGTGTCGTCGGACTGCTTAGCCACCCCATCCCCCTCGGTGCAGTGATGGCCTTTGGGGCACCTGGACCCTCAAGATTGTAATGGGGTCCCTGAATTAAGGATAATGTCTTCTTAAATGAGGAATTCAGTTGAAATTTACATTTGTCTTTGCTTTTAAGGATCCCTCCCCACCCTCCCATGGATAATGCAGTTAAATTACAGGGTTGAAGAATACTACCTTGATGTCCCTATTGGACAAGAATTTTAAATCTTGTCTGATGTCTTTCAGATAGTATTCTGACGTCCTGTATTTGCCCACACAGTGCACTGCAGCAGAGTGGATTAAGCTAGCTCAAAGGCACAGTGCGTCATCTGTGAGCCCGGGGTGCAGCAAGCGTTCTGATTGGCATTATTATTTATTACTTTTGAATGCTGATGGTTCATTTTTGTGGCTGAGTCCTTTCCATGCTTATTGACATTCATAAGTGAAAAGGCCCTGCTTTATGGGCTGTTAATTGGTAATTTAATTTCCCTAATAACTTGCTTGCAGGACCTGGATTTTGAAGCCAAAACAAGTTATACTCTACGGATAGAAGCCGCCAACAAAGACGCTGACCCCCGCTTTCTGAGCCTGGGGCCATTCAGCGACACCACGACGGTGAAGATCATCGTGGAGGATGTGGACGAGCCCCCCGTGTTCTCCTCCCCCTTGTACCCCATGGAGGTGTCGGAAGCGACCCAAGTTGGGAATATCATTGGCACTGTCGCAGCGCATGACCCAGATTCTTCCAACAGTCCTGTGAGGTAACAGCCGCTTGCTTTCCATTTCTACAAGTTTCACAACAATACGCTCAATTCACAACCTATGGTTCTACGTTAGGATGCTTGGGGTTCATAAATGAGGACCAGTGTTGTCTATATATTGAGCCATTACAGCATGCCTGAGACAGGACCAGAAGTACTCAACATTTTACTACTTCCAGATGTGTCACCTGAACACTCGGAGGCACCTGTTACTATCCACAAGCCATGGCTGATGATCCTGGACAGCCAATAACCCTGGGCTCTTCCAGAGCAAACTGAATTCAGAGAGGACGTGATGCCTGTCTTAGTGATAGGACACAAGCATAGATTAGGGAACAAATTGTATACAAATTGTATAGAGAATTGAAATTAGGGATTAAGGTTTAAATAAGTTTAAGGGATTAAGGTTAAACATGAAAAAGGTTTCATGTTGGTCCATTTGGATAGTATAAGTTTATCAAGTCTATTAATTTCACTTATAAAATAATACCTAATTGATGGATAAGGACTATTTCTAAATGTCCTTCCCATTGTCCCCTAAAGAGACTGGACACATTGTTATAACAAACTAATCTCTTTTGGACTAGCAAAATTTAGTCTTTTAAAGCATTGCAGAATATTACAGTATTCCATTTCACTCATTTTGCCTGTAACTTACAAGCAGAAGTCTACATGTGTGTTTTTGTGATTGTGTGTGTGTCCATCTGATAAATTACATCTCAAGTGAATAGTATATATAGGATATACTTGAAGTTACATTGTATTATACATCTTAATTGGGGATCATAAGTAAGACTTTCAATGTGACAGTTTGGATTTGACTACACAGTCTATAAAGCACAAAAAATCAATGAATGTTTTATATCCAGATATGTTCAGCTTATAAGCATAGCCTTTTAGATCTAACCAATACTTAACAATGCTAAGTGTGTTTTGAGCTAAATTCTGAGCTAAGTCTGGACATTAACTACAAAGTGTGATAAAAAAAAATCTGTAAATTAGGTACCAATTCTTACAAAAGTGTCATTTTTTTATCCCCCTTAAACTATAAGCTTTATATATAGAACTTGTGTACTTTTTCCTTATCTTTTGTCTGATAATAATATTTAGCCTAGTAAAGAATTGGTATAAAATAATTGTTATTCCATAACCAAACTCATAGTCATTGTTTCTCTGTCTATATAAGAGTTTCAGACTACTTAGAAGACTAGGTTCTTTTGAATGCAGGGATCTCATTTTTAAGAACACAATCTTCTGTGCACTAGAATATTTGTAAGTCACAGGTATACCAGATAGATGTCCTCCCCTCTTCCCTGTTACAGCAGGTCCCTGACTTCAACTCAGCTCCATCCACCACATCTCCTTGACTTGCACAGGCTTGATTTGGGTTTTGTCATAGTACTGCATCTCTTAGTGACACACTCAGTCTCTTTCCATCACAGATGCCCCCCAGCACAATTGTAGACATAGAACAGCCATCCAGGCTAGTCTGACTTCTGCTTAAATTCTGTTATTTAATGGGGAGAAAGAGCAATGCTTTCATGAAGTTGAGAGTATGAAAAAGAGAAAGAGACACTACTAAATATCATGATTTAATACTCAAATGAGAGGATTTAAGGAAATCTTGATTTATGGTATTGGGATTTTTATCTTGTCATTTTTTCCTCTTGTTTTTTCCATCTTGTTTAAGCCTTTCAGAGTAAATATTACACTTTTCATAATAGTTTATTTTTAAAATATATATATATAGTATTATATCACAATTTCGAGAAGAAAAAAGAGTAGGCCCAGGTGGTCAGTGACTAGGGTTAGAGAAGGTAGTGCCAGGTGTGTTTCTGGAAGCACAGACAGAAGGGAACAAAGGCTGAACTCTGATGACTTGGGACATAGAGATTCCTGTGGCTTTAATGACAGAGGAGCAGGCCTGCTCGGTGTATTCATCGTTTTATCACTTTAATTTTCTTAAAACTGTTAAAGATGACCTAAAAGTTCAGTTTAGTTCTATCTTGTGTCATTTTCCAATCTCTAAATCTCACTAATAGGGAGAGATAGACTTTGATTAGAGTGAACTAAAATGTTATTTTTTGTGTATGTGTGAAAGTATCTTTTGCATTTATAAATTTAATTTGACACATTATTGAAACATTTCTTTGTATAAGCTCAGCACAGTCATTCATAGCTTAGATCTTGCTGGTGTTGTCTCTCGGAGTTTTGTCCTGTGCTGTCTGTTTATGACATCCCTGTAGTTTGGTGAGTAGATGGGTACTCCTGTCCCTCCTCTGAAAGAGGTCCTCTCCCCGGCACTGCTGTTCTGTGAGTGACCTAAGGAATGCCACCCAGTCTGCTAAGTTTCCGTGGTACCCCGTAAAAAGGGAAAATATTCCTTCTCCTTGCTTCTACTAAGCTTTTTTGAGGATTAAGTAAGAAAGAGAAAGTAACTGATACTTTTAAACCATGAATCGTGACTTAAGTATTAGGAAGAACTAGCATTGTGCATTATTATTATTATATATAGCCTAGTGTGTTTTCATGCCATTTTTATTTCAAAGTCAGTAACATCAGTGAAAGGAGACACAAAGCATTCTTGGCAATATGTACTGAAAATTGTTTTCTATTCATGTATATTCCAATACTGTATATAGAAATTATTATGTAGGCATTTAAAGGACACAAGCCAGTATTTGCATTGGGAGCTCATGTAACTTTCAAAATGCAAGCCCTCCTTCAGCAAACTCCAAATGCGTGGGTGGAAGCCCAGTCTTCTGAGGTCCTAGGAAATATGTTCTACAGATTGAGTCTTAACAGTTGTGAGCTTTGTGCTTCTATACCATCAGAAACATCATAGCTCTCAGAAGAATGGAGAAGCCATTCTTGTTTCATTGTAATTAATTGCTTAAAATTAGGCCAATAGTATTTGAATGGTAAAGTAGTTTGGGAAGTTGGATAATCGGTGTTTGAATTTATTCACATCCTCTGTAGTAGATGGCTGAAATCTAGCATAGGCCTTTTAGATTTAGAATATTTCCTGATATGTGGAGCTAGAGATGAGAGTTCTAGGAAGGAATACGTTGGCTTGCCTCCTGCAAAGTAAAGTGAGATCCCTTACCGACGCAATCCCGGCCTCACCCAGAATTGGAAAAATATCACCCACCTGCTTTTAACACCGGTCAAAAACTAGGCATAACTCTCCTCTGTGTAGCTGCCTTTTCCTTTAAAAAGAAAAAAAGAAGAAGAAGAAGAGTGGGCCTTACACCACCATAGAGTGTTTGGATGGTTAGGAGTGGAGAGCAAGCGATGGGAGGAGTGAATGAGCCCAGAGCCCCGTGATTGGCCAGAACAGAACACCCTCCGCTGTGAAAGGTCATGTCCCTGTTACAACCTGCCCACCAGCCAGATAGGGGAGCTAGCCCTCCAGGTCGTTCGTGCACACTTTGATTTTCTCTTTTCCTATATGGAAACCAGAAGCCAGAGCTGAAAATTATGTGATCCCTGAGGTTACTTAGCCAGAAAAAGAAGAAAAAAAAAAGGCATTTTGAATGCAAAGTGGTCAATGGAAGGCCAGTACGTATCTGGCTTTTTTTTTTTTTTTTTTTACTCAAATTTCAAGTAGTACAGAGTTGCTTACTATTTCCTATACATTTGACCTTGAATACCAAATATCAGGCTTTCTCTATTAAACTGGCAAGGACAGATTGCGTTCTGCTGATTCTGATCATCTTTCTGAATGCTGGTTACCTCTCTTCTGTGTTTGTCATCAATTAGGTGATAAAAACTGGAAGAGCGGCCTCCAGGCCAGAGGACGGTTTGGTTTCCGGGCAGCGTTGGTAGATCAATGAATCTACATATATGTGTTAAGAACTTGCTTTGTGCATGACCTTGGGGGGGAGGGGACTGGCAGGAAAAAAAGAAATGAATAAAACATTTTCTCTGACATTGTAAGTTTCCTCTGAAATTTACAACCTGGTGGAGAAAATAATCCAGTCCCTTCAAGTTAACAATACAGGGAGGGAAAATGTGGAACTGGAACATGGTGAACTAGCCACCACTTTGAAGTCACCAGTCGTGAGCCTTCATTTGAAGGGATGATGGGAGAAGCTGGGTGTGAAGGATGGCAGCCCAGAAAGCATTCACAAAGTCGGTTTATGTTTTATTTAGTTATTTCCTCACAGTCCAGTGCTAGCCTGTGAAATCATAGAATCTATTTCTCTGGGCAGCACAGTAAGCCCAAAGACCCATGTCCAAAATAGCCAATGAATTGCAACATAATATCATTGCAAGTAATATCCTATGTGAAGGGGGAAGGGAGAGTGAACAAAAATTAATGAGGATCATTTTCAGCATTTCTAACACTTTAAATCCAGAACTATATTGTTATTTATGTTTAAGGATACCGGGATAAATGTTTAGCTACAGGCTCTTTTGGCATTCCTGGTATAGTATGTTCTCAGAAAAAAAGGTGATAAAATAGTATCAGATATTACATTATGTAGTGTGACTAGTATGAAACATTTGGGGTGTTTGAATAATTCAGTGTGTATTTTTTAAGTAGCTTGTATACATGCATATATTTGTACATAGTAGTTTGATCTAAATTATATTTGAGTATCTGATTATTCTGAGAAACTTGGTGATCCAGGAACATAGAGAAAAATAGTGGCTCAATTTCATGAGGAAAATATGAGCTGAATATATTTTAAAATGCTGCTAAATTTAATATAATTACCACTAAAAATGGAAAAGGAAAGAGTATATGCTCAGGTATCGTGAAAATAGAAAAAGTGTTTGTTAGCATAGTGTACTTTAACATCTAGAAATCATTTTCAAAACTGGCTAAGTAGGAAATTTCTAATTTATATGAGCAATTCTTTTTCATCTTTATTGTATTGTTATAAAATTAGAACTCCATTCAAAGCAAAAATCTTAAGTTTGCTTTTAGGGAGACTCCAGGTAAAATGAATTCATTGAAGATTACATTTCTCTTGATTTATCCCTCGCAGCATTTTCTAAATTTAAAATGCTTATGCAACATCTTATTAATAGAAGAATACAAAACCCATAATCTTTCTTATGTGAGTCTTTGGTGGCTATATGTGAGGTTGAAAGATTAGGGAGCTAATGTTTATCTTGTACTCTTAAATATTCCTTAATTGCAGATAATAGAACTTGGGCATAGGTAACTGAAAAATAAAGTCATTTATTGAAATATTTGGGGATAGCTCAAAGAATTAAAAGTTGAATAGCTAGTCTTCAGAAAAGAGAAAAGTAAGGTGTTTTTATGTGTGAGCAGAAAGAATGAGCAGTTTCTTCAAGATGTGGCAAAGTTTCTTGGCCTGTCTTAGGGCATATGTCCATCTCTTATTGAGGAAAAGTGTCCATTTCTTATTTGGGAAGTTCTTGATTTTGAGTATCATCAAGATTGCACAAGATTGGGAAGGATTAAATCCCCAAAGGTGACCTGAATTGCCATTATTAGAAGAAGAAGGTGAAAATGCAAACTGAGGTATCATCAAGGATTGAACTCAATAGTTTATGTGGAAGGAGTTTATTTCTCATTAAATTCCTATAAGGCAAGCATAATCATTCCTTTGTTATAAATAAGCATGCTCTGATTCAGACAGAAAATGTGATTATAGGAGTTTAGTTTCCTTTTAGCAATACACACACACACACACACACACACAGGCACACGGGCACAAATTTCCTAAGATTAAGATTTGATCTCTATCTCTATTCAGATTCATCCATTGGCTTTTGACATTTTGAAAGTAGCAAGAACACCTTTGTGTGAATCTTGCGAGCTTACCTGCACATTCTATTTGAGAACCTTGTATACGCCTATCAGTATCTGGACAGTAAGTATGCCACTTGCGCATATGAAAAAAAAGAGCATTTAAATTGATCTCTGTAGTTCACAGGTATTGGTTGGAGAAGCTGTTCTGTAGCAGATGTGTGCAACACTGAGGCCATGCAGATGTGTGAGCTGCGGTCCCAGTTGCCCCTGTCACCGAGTGGTACAGGAGACCGTGCACAGAAACGGGGAAAAGCAAGGGTGCAGTCTGGAAAGGAGACATCGTCATGCAAAATAAATGGTGATTGTGAAGCCCTGAATAATTCTGTTGCTTAGTGGCAGAGTCCTGGCTATCATAGTGTCCTTTAATTCCTGGCATCTGGTTCATGGCGATTTAGCACAAGCAGCGTGTAGTGAAATCCACAGGTCATACATACTCCAGGCTTTTTAAAAAGGGATGTTTGTGAATTGTTGATTTGGTTTCTTTTTTTTTTTTACTTTAAATAAATAGAATAAAATAATTTCTTTTAAATACAAACGTTGCAGCCTGACCAGGCAGTGGCGCAGTGGATAGAGCATCGGACTGGGATGCAGAGGACCCAGGTTCAAGACCCCGAGGACACCAACTTGAGTGTGGGCTCATCTGGTTAGAGCAAAAAGCCCACCAGCTTGAACCCAAGGTCGCTGGCTCCAGCAAGGGGTTACTCGGTCTGCTGAATGCCCGTGGTCAAGGCACATAGGAGAAAGCAATCAATGAACAACTAAGGTGTCGCAATGTGAAACAAAACACTAATGACTGATGCTTCTCATCTCTCTCTGTTCCTGTCTGTCTGTCCCTGTCTATCCCTCTCTCTGACTCACTCTCTGTCTCTGTAAAACAAACAAACAAAAAAACAAAAACAAACAAACAAAAACGTTGCAGACACTAACAAACAGGGACATCAAAATGTGAGTTTTCAGCTGCTCAGTTCCTCAAGCACTGAAGGGTTTTAGTGCCAGCCTGCTTTCTTTGTACAAACTGAGAGGGATCCATTTTGAATCACACTGAGTTGTGTTTTTTTCAACCAAATGGCTAAATGAACTAAACTAGAGATTTTGACTTGACAAAGAATTGTTCTTTTTTCTTCTTCTTCTTCCCTATACTACGTGTCCTAATTTTTTCTTTGATCCTGGGGAAATTAGAGTTACAGAAATACTCAGTGACTAGCTGATAATGTAGGACAATTGCTAAGGTCGGACACTTAAAATTTCTCTTGGACATCTCTATTTCAGCTCCCTCGCCTGGCTGGTTAATAAATTTGAGCCAAGGGAATAAGGGAGGGGTGCTTCCTATGAGGAGTCAGGTCAGCAGGCTGGGGGCTTTCAGCTTCTAGTTCTGTGGCTTCTTCTTCACCTCGCATCACTCTGCATTGTTTTTGATGTGACTTTCCAAAATAATTAATGGTATGATTTAAATGAAACTTAGTACTTTGGGGAGGAAGTTGGGTTGGGGGGGGGGTAAAGAAAGCTCTAAAAAAGTAAGGGACACGAGGTTGGCAAAAATTAAAACAGTGTAAGCTTTTAGGATTGACTATTTTTGCTTTCAAATACTATTCTTAGACTTCCTTCCTAAAACCTTTATCCATTTTCACCCAAACTACGAATGGCAGGACCCTGTCCCTTGAGCCTGCATTTCCATCACAAATTAACCAGCCACATTCTGCACCTTTGGCTTATCTCCACAGGGAGAGCTTCTAACCCCCGTGGCCTGAGGGTCTCTGACTCTCAGAGGGAGCGCAGTCCCCAGGGAAGGCAGTTAAGTCTCAGGTACAGCAGCTCCAAGGGTGCTGGATGTCGGGAGTTGAGCTGGAGGAGAGCCCACACTACATCCGGAGGCTTGGGCAGGCCCTAAATACCAAAAAAAGAATGGGGGGCATGATTTGTGATATAATTGGAAGGCTGGCTGCTCTAATGCTAGGGCACTGTCCTCAAGGAACTGTAGGACTAAAATAATTGCACAGGAGTAGCTACTGCGGGAAGGCACAGCTTTGGAGATACACGAGATGTTTTTGTTCATCAGATAATCCACACATTGGAGTGGTTGAGGGTTGAGGACAGGAGAGCAGGAGGACACAACAGAATGGAACTGGACCAGAGGATGGTGGGTGGCAGAGGCTGGCAGCTCCTATCCAGGTGATGCTGTGAATCATGGAAAGACACCGCCTGCAGACGTAGTCCCGAGTCTTGGCTCCGCCAGCTGCCAACTGTGAGGCTGTGGCATCTAGGACTGAAATGCAGCAGTCATGATGCCTGCTCACCTTCCTTGGAACTTGTGAGTGGCTAGCAGCAACGGAGCTGAACGCTAATGACTTCCTAATGAGGAGGCTGGTGCTATTCACTCAAGGACTGAGACATTTGACAGGATAAGGTCACCACGGGCCTTGGCTTCTTAGAGTGAGCACTCATCACCTCCTATTTACCAGATGGCTTTTGGATAGGTTCCCTTCGTGCCCGTGTCCCAGGTGGCATCGAGGAGCAGGGGCAGAATTGGGCGCCCGCTGAACTAGCAGCTCACTCCTGTCTGTCCAGGAGGGTTTCAGGGACGCTTGGCCCAACAACTTCTGTATCTCGTTTGCTAAAACTCAGAGATAAGGACACCGAATCTACAAGGGAGACTTGCAAATGTCGTCTTTCAGGCGGACACCTGGCTGCTTCCAACAAAGGCAGGGTTCCGTTGATAAGAATTAGGGGCAAATGGGCATTACAGGTACATACTTGTAGGGATCTCTCTCCTACGTGACTTTACACAGTTGTTTGAGGACTGAGGACAAAAAGAAAAGTGTGTTTTTAAATCCTCAACACATTCTGGCAATAAATTTTAGAAGGAGGGATAGTTTTGGAGAATGTTTGATGAATCTTCTATTACATGTCTAGCTTGAGCAGAGGCGTGGCAGGTATCTGGAGTAATTTATAAAATCCCAGGGAAAGGACAGAGACTGGATACTGAGGCTTGGATGTGTCTGCCTAATAAACAGAGGGGGTGGGAGCTTCAAGGGCTGTAACTTCAAAAAAAAAAAAGTGATCTCTGTAATTTGTCACTTTAACCTGGGGGAAGGTGGCTGGGTTTAGGCTGTAATTTGCAGAAGTAGTGAAGATAAGTTCATGATTGGAGAAACTCCAATCATTTTCTTTCCTGCTCAGCCTCGAATGGACTCGGGCGACTGCATTTCTCTGTCCCTAGGCGGGTGGCCACAGAACCGCACGGTGCTCCCCCAGACTCCTTCAGGCTCCACCCTTCTCTTGCAGCTCAGTTGCACCCCCCATTTTTAAATTCAGAAACATTTATCACCTCTTGACAAAGTGCGCATGTATTCTTGGCTAAGGGGTGGTCTTTCTCAGGTAACTTTCTATATCAGCTCAGGACTCCCACGTAAACGCTAGCCTCTTGCATGCTCAAAGCCGGGGAAGAGAATAGGAACCTCTGTAATCCTGGGTGATGCTGCATCCCTGTGAGTAAATGGCGTAACCACCGCCACAGCTGTCTGGCTGCTCGTCTGCTCTGTGTCCTTGCCGAGCTCTTCCGTCTCTTCTCGCGTCAGCTTCTTCTTCTCCCCCCGATTTTCTTCATTGGACTCCAGGATAGCAATGCGTTGGTTTCCTCCTAGATATTTATTATGGGTTGCTATTTCTTTTAATAAAATATTTTATTTATGTACTGCATTTCCTGAGCTAGAGTGTCACATGCAGGTGCTTAAGAATGATTGCTGATTGCACGACTCATGAAAGGGAGACGTGGGATAAGGATGTCATGAATAAGTCACCAGTTGCCAAATGTGCATGTTTGAGGCTGTGCTATTTAGGGAGGCTCATGTGAGAGTTACAGATATTAAAAATACACCTATTTATAAGTGGACACTACATAGTTTATGATACAGAAATGATTAGTATTCGAACGATAGAAATTGTGGTGTCCATTCTCCAAAACATATAGAGGCCTCGGGGATAACTGGTTCTTTGAAAGATCAGGGATATTTCTTTGAGGAGAAGAGAAGTTAGGTATCCAACCTATTGCGTGCAGTCTCAAATGTCTATTATTTTAATCCTGAAAACTTTGAGACAATTAATAATAGAGGCAAATGTTTTAGTTATTGACTTGAGCTCTGCAGAGAATTAAAGGAACGTCTTTCAACAGATGTCAAGTTCAAGGGCTTTTTGCTTTGTCAGAGTCTAGAAGTCTGTTTATTCTTGAAGATACAAACATTATCATAGTGATTTGAAAAATAAATGAACTAATGAGGCTTTTAGTATTGGTTTAATGGATGCCTGAGTTCATGGGTATTAAGTTATAATCCTTTTGTCAAATGTTGATATTAATTATCCTATCACCATTGGATAAAAATTATATAAAATACATGTGTATACGAGTTGCATATACTATACACATACACATATAATGGTTCACCTAAAGCAACATTTCAGATAAAATTTAGCCATTCTCTTTCATTGAAAATTGAAATCGATCCATAACATTAATTTAATTCTCTCTTGTTTTTATGGCTGTTGTGCAGAGAATGGGCTGTGGACAGTAAGAATGGAAGTATGTTGATAAGGGTTAAAATAATGCAAAACTGGCTAAAGTGGGGGGTACTTGGACTGAGAGTGTGAATGCGGTTGTTGAGACATTGTATGTGAGGGTAAGAGAGAAAACCAAGTCAATGTCCAATTCTAGGTGGTGTTTACATTTGATCAGTCAAGTGGCTGGTGGTGTCATTTACTCAGATGAGAAAGAATAAGGAAGAGGAGATTGGGAGACTGCAGAAAATACAACATCAGTTTGGACATGTGACACTAAGTAGGTAATTCAACACACTAGTATAGTGGGCCAAGGAGATTTCATAAAATTTGGGAACAATCAAAAATATAGAAGGGATTTAAGCCATGGGACGAGATAAGTTGCTAAGGAAATATTTTTATATAAAGAAGTGAAAAGGTTCCCCGAAAGAGGTTTGGAAGCGTGCAAGTAGAGGTCACAAAGAGAAAGTTCAGCCAAGGTGACTGAGAAAGACCAGATGATAAAGTGTGTGTGGGGGGGGGAACAGGGAAGAACTGCTCTTAGTAGTCCAGGCAAATGAAGAACGGGTTTGAAGGAGGAGCAAGTGGACAATTGTAGTAACTTTGGATGAGAAAGAGAAAGAACAGATCAGAGAAGTGAACAACAGATATGACAAGTTGGAGGCCAACAATGAACTTGGCACAAAGGAAGGAAATTTGTTTTTAAAATAGAAAATTTACTTTTGATTCAAGTAAAGCTACATAAGAGGAAAAGTATTTAATTCCAAGGAAACACATTCTGGAAAGGTCAGAACAGGTGGGATTGATTGGCAGCTTCAGAGGAAGTTTGCTTTTGATTAGAGCAGTCACTTAGCTGTAATAAATGGTAAGGAGAAAGAATGGGGAATCCCAAGGAAGATATGCTTTTTCTCTCCCACCCTGTGGCCCAATCTTGTAGGTGAGCATGAGTCCATTTTGTACTGCCCTTGCTCTTTTCACCTGTTTACTTTCTCCTTGAAAGCTCTTAACTGGTAGAATGTTATCAGACTTGACTGAAGATCTCTCATGTTGCCATCAACCCCCAAATATGCAGTTAACACGCTAATTCACTGAGGGTCTCAGTTCCAACATCATGTCATTCCTTCCTGCCACTCCTCCTGACATGAAGATTATAACAGATTCAGCTGCACCCCATGACCCATCAAACTTGTTGGTCTCTTACATTTTTGGTCTTCTTGACTCCAGTCAGCTGTTCTAGTGCCCCAATTCTGTCATAGATTTTGTGTGTGTGTGTGTCTGACAGAGACAGAGAAAGGGACAGACAGGAAAGGAGAAAGGTGAGAAGCATCAATTCTCCATTGCAGCACCTTAGTTCATTGATTGCTTTCTCATATGGGCCTTGGCCGAGGTGCTACAGCAGAGTGAGTGACCCCTTGCTCAAGCCAGTGACCTTGCACTCAAGCTGGTGAGCCTTGCTCAAACCAGATAAGCCTGTGCTCAAGCTGGCGACCTCAAGATTTTGAGCCTGGGTCCTCTGTGTCCCAGTCTGACACTCTATCCACTGCACCACCACCTGGCCAGGCTGTCATAGGCTCTTATGAACATATCCTTGTTTCATCAACTCTCACACATACACTGCTGTTGAAAAGCTACTTTTCTCTGCCCACCCACCACTGTCACTCCCTCCCCAGCAGATATGCATTCTTATAAAGACCTACAACCCATTGATGCTACTAACATCTCAATACCTGCCTTTTATTTCTCCAGTTCTCTCTTACCAACTTACATAGCATGGGCCTTCATTGTATCATTCCTATGCATATGTTCCTGTCCTCCTTACGCCTCTTTCCTCCCACTGTCCAACTGATTCAGTTCATCCCTCTGCCTTTTATGCACCTTGAAATACATGCGGGAGAACAGAGTAAGACAGGCAAACAGGCTTACTGGCTTTACATTAATGACCACAATCCTCAGAGGTTCTATCCACCATGCTTAGTTGCTCCAGTATAATTCTTTGTATGTGTATCTATGTGTGTGTCCATTCTAAAAAAAATTACTTCGTTCTCCCCATCACACCTCGTCCTCCCTGTTCTCAGCTGATAGTCTTGTCTCATACACCATCGAGACTCTAGAAGCCATCAAAAAAGAACTTCCTCAGATTCTCAATGCCACAATGCCTATGATAGCACAAAGACAGTAATATTTGTTGGTTTATGGTTAATTTTCTAACGTTTTCTGATGCCTCCTCTTTTCTTTTTATGTTTCCTGAGTTTTGTAATACAGTGGCCTTGAAGTCGATGATTCTATTTAATAAGAGTTGAAAACTACTATGTAAATGTAAAATACTTGCTTAGCCTCAGTTGTGTGTTTATTTTTATTTATTTTTAAATAAGAGCCTTTAATTCACCCTAGTCATATAAAGACTATGAGTGAAAATTTAAAGACAGTCATTTATGAGCACAGAGTGAATTTTGTATATGAAATAAAAAATTAGATTACCATAAGAATGATTTTGCACTAATGTTTGGATAATGGATATTTTGTGAAAAGTTTTTATACAGCAAAATATTCATGCAGTTTTAGGGGTTGCACTTTGAAATATATCTATGGAACCCTGGTCAGGACCCCTGAATGAGGGATACACAATGAAAAAAGGGTTAAGACCAGGCTGGTGTTATCAACACGAGAGCTGTTACTAAGTATATGTGAATGGGTAAGCTGTCTGCATGTTTCTTTTAGAGGGTCCTATAACCATGACCAGCACTGGTAAATCTATTGTGAATAATATTTAGGAACCAAAATAGTAATAATAATAAATTATCTGAAGTCTATAATGGCATATTCAAAGCCTCTGTGAGAATAACTATAAAGTGGTGTTTATTTTGAACTGACAGAAAAAAAAGAGATTACTGACAAGCAGGTTAAGAACCAACTTATAGCATCAGTGAAATTTTAAACTGAGCATGTGTTTATTGTTACTAATCTGACAGATTGTGGAGTCAGCAGGCTTCGTCACTGGCTACACACTTCATGAAATAAAGTTAGCAAATTATTATCAAACATCAATGCTGAAGAGTTTTGGTTTTTTTTGTATTGTTCAATTAGGTATTCGATTGACAGAAACACGGATTTGGAGAGATACTTCAACATTGATGCCAACAGTGGAGTCATCACAACGGCCAAGTCTTTAGACCGGGAGACCAATGCTGTTCATAATATCACAGTGCTCGCCATGGAGAGCCGTAAGTAGAGAGGCCTCAGGTTCAGTTAGGTGGAGGACCAACCGTGGGAGTGGAGAACACTGTCTTGCGGTTACCATTTCAACCCCAATCGGTTAGGTGCTCATTGCAGTTGAACAGTAGCTTGAAAATTCCTAATTTTAGGCTGTGAAACATACTTATTAATTTTATATACTAGTACAAAGATAAAGAGGAAGGACTGAAATAACGGGCCTGAGTCACCCTCCGAGAGCTTTCTGTTGTCCTGTGGTCATACGCTGCATTGTACTGATGTGGTGTCAGTCAGATAGCTTACAAATATTGGTAAGTACATCTCTCTAGCGAAGGGGCCCGGATTGGCATATTTTGATATTGAACTCATTTTAGGCCCTACTAAGAAAAAAATTAAAAGAACAATGGATAATTATAATACATTGTTTTATATCCATATTTTTTATATATATGTATGTGTGTGTGTATATATATATACTGCTCACAAAAATTAAGTGATATTTTATAGCTTCATATTCATTTTGAAACATCCCTTAATTTTTGTGAGCAATATATATATATATATATATATCTTCATACAACTATGAGCTCTAGTATCAAAGAATATTGAAATGCATGGTTTATCTGTCATTCTTACAACATTTTACTTATCAGGGACTAAAAATACAGTTATTCTATCCATATCGACAGATAGATAGTTCTCTGACATCTGGCTCAAATTTTCTGCAACTCCCGTTAAACTCTATTATGTCAGGATTCAAGATTTTATTAGGGGGGCTGGCCATTTTCTGATTAGACTTGTCCTTTGGGTAGGCAAACTGTTACTTGATTTTCACTGTGTTTAGTAGAGTTTCCTGAGTAAAGGAAAATATGTTAGAAAGTCTGAGAGGAAGGGCTTTTCCTGAGTGACAGGCAGTGAATGGAGAGCTGGACTTGGGGGTAAATGGCAAACCCTCTTCCTCTCGATTAGAGAACCCATCTCAAGTGGGAAGAGGCTACGTGGCCATCACGATCCTCGACATCAACGACAACGCCCCCGAGTTCGCCATGGACTACGAGACCACTGTCTGTGAGAACGCTCCACCGGGGCAGGTGAGTGGCTCCCGGGCACCCCGCTTCTCCGCCCCGCCGGGGCAGGTGAGTGGCTCCCGGGCACCCCGCTTCTCCGCCCCACCGGGGCAGGTGAGTGGCTCCCGGGCACCCCACTTCCCCGCCCCTGCTGCTTTCAAGAGCTCCAGCGGTTGTTGCTTTTGAAACTGCCCGCTTTGCGATAAAAGACCATCTGTGCGTGTCAGCAAAACTAACCCTTGGAGGTGTAGCTAAAGGACCTTTTCTATTGTCATTGCATCGGAATGATGAAAAGGCAGGAAGAAAGGTAAAACTGGGCGAAGCCACCGTGAGTAGTGAGGGCTGCCCTTCCTTTTAGGAGAAATGGAGCCTTTTAAGCCCAGTTGGGCCCTCCTGCATGTGGCACGGCGGGTTTAAGTGCCTCAAAGTCCTGTGAATTCAGTGCCATTCAATCTCTGCCTGGTTTGTTCTGCCCTCAGTGTGCTTCAGTGTCTTGTGACCTTGACCAGGATGGTATAATCCATGGAGATGCCTTATTTTGGCGGTTCCTGGAGGTCAATTCCGACACAGATTTTGAGAAGGACATGGCTTTTTCTCAGAACCTGCTCCTACCTCCCCCCATTCAAGAAGTTGGCACTTATTCCAGGATATACCCTGCTCTGTCCTGCACACCAACCCCCCTCACGCTTTACATCCTTGGTCCACAGGTCATCCAGAAAATCAGTGCCGTTGATAAAGACGAGCCATCCAGTGGGCACCAGTTTTATTTCAGTCTGACCACCGATGCCACGAACAACCACAACTTCTCACTGAAAGATAACAAAGGTGAGGTATTGTTACAGTCCCAACAGAGGCGCAGGTATGAACTCAGAGCAGGTGCTGTTACTCGCTCGGGAATGCTGATTAGGGATTAGCAAGGACGTTCATTAAAGGGCAGTGAGCCCCCAAAGTAATTTTTATCTATAGATTTGCTGTCATCAAGAAGCTGCTACTTAAATAATTTTAGCCCTAAGTCCAAATGGGGAGGAAGCCAGATCCATCTGTCTCTGTCATTGCTTCTAGACATTTGCTTCCTTATTAGTATACCCAGCACTTGAACTTATCTAATTGGTTGAGGGCCGGCTAAAAGCCTTAAATCATGACCATCCTACACTTACATACCTGGAGGCATCAGGAACACCTTAATTGCACTTGACATAGTTCTACCTAAATCAACTTGAACTTAATAATTTTAATATTAGTTATTTCTTTACTTTAACATGCAAATAATTAAAATATGCAGGCAGTCCCCAGGTTGCGAATGACACAGGTTCTGTGGGTTTGTGTTTCAGTGGAATTTGTATCAGTTGGAACAGGTACATCTACCTATTAAATGACTCATAGACAGATGTTTTTCTTAACATAGTATTTGTTTTTACCTTTCTGTGCATATAAATGCTTAAACATTTTCAATCCTATAGAACCTATCTTGTTCTTAACTTGGGGACTGCCTGTATTGTTGATGTAAAGAAATATAAAATTAAAAAGAACAAAAGAATTCCCTGTCTCCCCAAATGCCATTCTTCAAAAGTAGTAACTCTTGTCAGTTTCCTAAGTGATATTATAGAAACACTTTTACAAACACATATTAATAAATTCTTCTTTAGCTTAATTACATATGTAATTATAGACAATCATAAAAACTTTAAAGTAAGCATGACCTTGACCTGCTACCTATTGTGTGAATTCAAAGTTACATATGTTTTTGTTTAAGATGTTTATGTTTGCAGAAGAAGGATGTTTGCAGCTAATATCTGTATAAAGCAAAGTATTCCCCATTAATATGGGAACTATTCTTTCAGAGTGAATGTATAAACCAGGTTTCAGGGGGAAAAAATGTAGAAATGGATTTGCTAGTCAAATACTGGCTTATTCAAAGAGACCTGATCTCAGAAATTGGATACTATAAGTTTATTTACGTGAACCCACCACTTTGGTGCAGAAAACCCAGCATTGGCCTTAAAAATTCTATCTGAAATAATCATTTTTTTTCTGATTCCCTCCTCTGTTTAATGGAAATGCTGTGAGTAATCCCAGACTCTCTGACTTAATCATAGTTGGCGGGGACAATGTTCAGCCCTCGTGTTCTCCCAGCACAGAGGCAGAGAATTTACGACCTTCCCAAGAAGAGTGTGAATGACCTCATGGTGTAACCTCACACAGGACTGCCACGAGTGCTGGGCAGCGTGTGTGCTAAAATGCCTGGATTTTCAGGACATGAGTGAAGATGTCCCTAAGTCAAGACTTTGAAGGCAGACATGTAGGGAAAAACAGGTCATCAGTTTTTATGTTGGCTTTCATCTTAGGAAGCGCATACTAAACAATGAGTTTTATGATCTCTTTCCGAATGCAGAGTTCTCTTCTTACATATTGGGCATTTCAGTCTGTGCTCCTCAATTCAGTCTGTATCCTAGCATGTTATTTGATGTCAGGCATGTTCAATTACTTAAGTAACAACTTTGTGTATCAAATCATAAATACATATAACATCTGACTGGTTGGGAGGTCAAGACACAGATATGTGTGTGCACACGCACATATGTTACTGTTAAGTATACAGAAACATACTCAAACAATAATATTCAGCAACATCCTAAGTAGTTGATTTTAATGAACGACTCTCAAATTTAAAGTAAAAACTCACCAGATAGAATCTGAAAAAGTTTTATTCCTGCTGTATCTATAATTGCAGGTTAGACATTTTCTGCAGTCCCACGTGTGAGCATGCTGCTCTGTGCTCTTTGGGACAGAATAAGTGTCAGTTTTTTCATTAGAATATCATCAGTTCTTTTATGATAACATTGGATAAACATCTTTTTGACAGCTTGAAAAGAAAAACTATATTAAAACACACTAGATGAATCTATGGTCCTGGCTTTCTTTTATTAATTACTATAAACTTAAGAATCATAAATTCCTAATTAGTAATTTAAAACAAGTTAGCTGCATAGATTGCTAACAGATATAATAAATCTAAGTTCAGTTATAGAAACCAGAGTTTTGTAATACAGAATTACTGATCACTGTTCAAAGTTTCAGAATTTTTATCATTGTTTAGGTGAAATAAAATAATGGGTATAAATTAAGCACATGATCCATTTTGTCACTGACACACGTTTATATACTATACATGGGGTGTTGGTAACAATATATGTTACTATCGATCTTAAAAGAACTGTGAGATAATTCCTATGGAATAGCCACACGTACTCAATTCCAATGATTTGAGTGGCTTATTTCTTTTGTTTCTGTACTGGGTTCAGAATTTATCAAAGAATGCATTTGCGATTTTATTTATGCTCTCTGACGGTACTGAAATACTTAACCTATTTGTTTTGATCATCCTCTCTGTAAGAGTGTGGTTGGAAATGTAAGATAATTAAAAGGGTGTATATATGCTATTTTTACAAAGTTGCAGGTTATAAACAACACACATTTTTGTACTGAGTTTTACTTTACAACCATTTCTTTGGTTTTAACATAAAAACCAAAACATAACAATATTAAAATGTATTACAATAAACCGTATTAGAAATGCGGCTCTCTGTCCAGAGAGACTCGAGTGACTTCAGTCAGGTGGAGTGGGCAGGACCGACTCCATCAGAAACTGTGTGTGAAGGGAACGTTGCTTCCTCTCTTCCAGACAACACGGCCTCCATCCTCACCAGGAGGAATGGCTTCCGGAGGCAGGAGCAGTCTGTCTACTACCTGCCTGTCTTCATCGTGGACAGCGGCTCGCCCTCGCTCAGCAGCACCAACACCCTCACCATCCGCGTCTGCGACTGCGACGCCGACGGGGTGGCCCAGACCTGCAACGCGGAGGCCTACGTGCTGCCCGCCGGCCTCAGCACGGGAGCGCTGATCGCCATCCTCGCCTGCGTCCTGACCCTTCTGGGTAGGTCCCTGTGCCCTGTTCGTGCTGGACTCGCAGGGACGGCAGCCACAAGCGCAGCTTCTCTCTTTTCTGTTCCTTTGAAAGACCTTGCCGAGAACAGGTGCAAATGCTCTGTTTGATGGCATTTTGTTAATTGAGCTGCCCGCTGTCACTAGCTACACTCTCTAGTGATGTATGTGAAATAGAACTCAGGAAAAGGTAACAGGTCTCTTTAAAACAACAGTGAAGGTAAATGGCTTATGGTCAAAGCTGAAATTTTTCGCGCATGCGTATGTGTGTGTGTGTGTGTGTTTGTGTGTGTGTGTGATTTACCACATCTCACCTGTTTGCCTTAGAATATTCTGCAAAGGAGCTATATTTGACACTTTTCTACATACTTTTTGATAAAAAGCTTATTTTAGAAATTATGCTCTGTATCCTAGCTCTTTTCAGAAAAGATTCAAGGTGGTTTTTATAATTATTTGCCAATTTAGGAAGATTGCAATTTCCGCAGTGCAAAAAGTTAGAATTCCTCAAGAAGAACTAACATATTTAATGGTACTTTTCCATGATTACTTTGCATGGTGAAATTAGATTTATAACTCCTATTAGAGTTGTCGTTTTTATAAGAGATTATACAGCATCCTTTTAAAAGTTGGGAGGTAGCCAGCCTGGGTGTTGGGTAATGGATTTATCCCTCCGCTGTTTTCTCCTTCACGCTGTCACTTCCTACAGCAAGGACAGGCGTTTCACACTGCATCCGAGACAGTACCGTGTGTTTTCTTGGGGCTTAATATAATGTGTTAAGTTCATTTAAAATGTAGTTTTGTAGAAGCAGAATTCAGCAATGGGATTCACTATTGTGTAGTGTTTAAAAACAAGATTTACAGTGTTAGGGCTACCTAGATTTTCTTACTGCCTTCAATACGCACTATGTCTTCACCAGGGGAACATTGACACTTCTAAAACTGGCTTCTCAATCTGAAAGGGACAAATGATAGAACTACTCTCATAAGATTGTTGTAAAAATTAAATGAGATAATTTGTGTGCCTGCCACTGAGTGAACATTTCATAAATTTTAAGTGTTATTGATGAAGCCAAGTTCTCAACCTATTAACCAACCTCAGACTTCCTTACTAATACACTGTGAGTGATCTCATGAAAAATTGACGTTATTATCTTTAATAACATCAGCTAACCACATAAACCTAAACGGGAATAAGATATTTTTTCATGTGGCTTCATACGGGTGGCAGAAACTCATTAGAAATGGCAAGTAATTCCCAGTAAAAGCCTTGATTAGAATGTGAAGGACTAGAGTAAATTTTGGAAAATAAAATGGAAGCATTGGAAACTACTTTTGATTGTTCAACCAGGTTCCAAAACATAATAGTAAAGATGTAAATTGCATATTTGTTTTGTACTAGTGAATAACTTAGATAAGAAGTTAAAGACGTTCCTTAGCATTGAACATGCAATGTCTTGTGCTCGAAGCGTCAGACGAAAGGAGGGGTAACGGGAGTGTGAACGACTCCTTCTGAACACGACCAGTTCATCCTAGAAAATTTTGATGATACTGCACTTCAAAAGAATAAGTTAAAATTAGAATCCCCAGAATTCAATCATACCTAACAGTTAATTAACTTTTGATGTTTTTAAGTCTATCTAATGAAGCCTGCTTCATTTTTTAAGGAAAGATGTTCACCTGTGACAGGGATTCTTTGCAATTTAGGTTGCTTGATGATTCTAATTAGTTAGGAATCATTACCTAGCAGTTCCTGAAAGTAAGTGAAGTCAAGTTTTACTAGATTTCAGCTTTGCATGTGATGTGTGTGTACATGTATATTAGTGTAAGATTACAGATTTGGGGAATTTGGTCAAAATTAAAGTAGGACTGTTCTTTTTTGTGAAATTTGAACATTTTCCTTAAATAGATACCAGATTAGGAATGCCTCTTCCACTTCTAAGGATCAGGTATTTATGTCCCATAGTCTATTTGTTTTATTTAAAGTTCCTGCAAGTGTGCAAAAGCAAATCAAAACAGGGCGTATTGTACTGAAAATACTGTCTGGGTCCAGAGGTTTCTGCCTATAGCTTCTATTTTCCTGTAAGGATTCTGCCCAGCATAATCAATCTGGTCAAATGTTAGAATTTCATTTCAGAATTGGGTCTCTTTGTGCATTATTTCCCAAGTTCGGCAGTAGATAATCAGGACTTTTCATACACTTACGGCTCTGTTTCCGCTATCACGGACCCTGAGTTTTCACGATGGGTGGCGAGGCTAATGGAGCAGCACCCAGAGTGCTTGCGGACAGGTGCACAGCCAGTTACAGACAACTCTACTTCTAGGGCACAAATGGTTCACTCTTTTTACAACACCTCAAAAAGGGGCGTGAATCTTATTCCTGGACACTAGGCATCAGGCTTTGTAATTTAAACCTTTGCAGGCTTCTGAACATATATGGCTAGAAAAATAATAATAATAAAGGCAAGGTGAAGAAAAGGGGGATGGAGAAGAAGGACTTGAGAATCAGATTAATTTAAGGGTGACACGAGAGAGGATATGGGCTTTAGACTCCTAAGGGAAGCCAGCTTTGTGTTGTGCCAAGTTTGTGTTCCAGAGATGTGGCCCATGAAAGCGCCTGGTAACATGACAGCAGGGGATGTGCTCACGTTTCCAGAATGTTAACACTGGAAGGCATCGCGAATGTCAATCCCAGTCCAAACCCCGGCACTCTGCATTGGGGGGAGATGTGGAGTTCCTGTAACAAGTTAGTGGCTCTTAAGGCAAGAGATTCCAGGTTTCCTTATGCTCAGTCACTATGGTTGGATTTAAGTACAAAGGCAATACATATGCAGTCCTTTAAGATTTGAAGTTCGTGGTATCTGAAGTTGGGTTCGTGAGTCTTCAGATGTATCTGCGTTCTTCTAGCTCCGTGGGTGAACTCCTTTCTGCTTTCTCTCCTCCTCACAGCCTCTTTCTCTGATTACCCACAGCTGCATTCTTAAATGAACCAGTCGAGCCAAAAATTAGAAGACAAAGTTTCCTTTATACGAAGCACAACTTGAATGGGAGAGGAGACATTATCATCATATTCAGGGTTCATATAAAGTCATCAATCAGATGCCTCAATTATTTTCCATGTATTAAAAGTTCACCAATAATTGGCAAGATGCTCCAATATTCTAATGCTTGAATATGCATTTCACCCTAACTGCAACAGCTATTTCATTATGCCTTTTATCATAGTATAATAATTGTTTTTGAAACACACTTACTTTTTAACCAGGGTGAAAGCACTTAAAAAATTATGTGACTAACTGATACATTAAATGATTACTTCAGGGGATTTTTAAAAATAGAAAGAGTTTAGGTTGTTTTAAAATACGGTTTCAATATTAAACATGGTACATTTGTGCAGAGACTATTACAGCTAGATTCTTTCTGTTAGTCTACACAGACTTCCTGCTGCTCACAAAAACTGTCACTGAGTTTATTGTATTAAGTTTTGTTTTTCATTTATTTGGACCTTCAGGTCCAAGTAATTGAGGTCCTGTAACATTCCTTTCCAACTCCTGGCTCTTCAGACACAACTGGGTTAGACTGGCCCAGCATCAGGTCTAACGAGGCATTGTAAGCCACTGTTGGCTGCATGGCATTGAGACCCTACCAGGATGGTCAGCCCAACATGAGCTAACAGGCATCTTTTCTCTTTTTTCCCTGATTTGCCAAAAGCTAAACCATATTTTCTTTCCTGATACTGTGACCCTAATGATATTTTTCAACAGGAAAAAAAAAATCCCTGATTCTATGATAGTGCATAATGATTAAGTAATGTGTGTGTGTGTGTGTGTGTGTGTGTGTGTCTATATATATATATAGACTGTTGGGAAAATATAACACCGTAAAAGATTGTGCCCCATCGTAATGTGTAACAATAGTATCTATTTGTCAAGCAGCCCTAGTGATTACAGAGGGCAGACTACAGTGGTTAATTTATGGTAGCACATGTGTTCATTTTTCAAGCAACTGCAAGTGTAGTAAAAAAATGACCTACATTAAAAAGCTTGTACTACGTGCTTTGGAAATACCTAATTCTAATAACACATTTTCTAGGTAGATATTAGTATTTTTATGATGTTCACTTTTGAGATGAGAAAACTGTAAATTAGAGGAAGCATACACAAAATTATAGGGTGTCAGAACCAGGACCCAAACACAGAGGAGACTGCCTTCTGGATGTCCTTTCTGAGGTAGTTTTCCCTGTGGGTTTTCTAGCATGAAAGACTGTGGGTCCCTAGCCTATGGCTCTAGGTCTGTGGGTACTGTAGCCCAGGGACGGACAAATTAGAGGCAACCATTTCTCTGATCTGTTTCACATAGCGGCTTTACCAGTTCTTTGGTTAACTGAGTCTAAAGTGTCCTCCAATTACTTCCGACTTCGAGAAAGCACATTGAAAATTGTGTCTACCAATTGTATTTTTGCATAAAATAATTATTTATTTAGGTTTTTTTTTTCTTTCTGTCTTAACTTGATACTACGCAGTCATTCTAATGTGCACATAGAATGGAAGGGAAGTTTTGTGATACTTGTTTTGGGGAAAGGGGAGAACGATTTTGCTTGAAATTAAAATTCTCCCTGTCGTGAGACACAGAGAGCAGTACTTCTTTTATAGAGACAGATGATTTACAAATCTCTGGTTAGAATCTTTCACAGAAGATCAAGACAGATGTTGTCTTTTGTCTATTGGACAGCTGACATAAGAAATCTAAGTAGAATTCTCAAATACTCAACAATTTTTGACATTCTTACCTCTTCTCCTAATTTAACTCCTATTGCCATGTGTCTGAGTGGACTCGGTTGGCATTGCTTCCTCCTCTGTCCACCCCCCACAGCCGAGCAGTCCTCAAGTGCTGTTCCTTCTACTTTGTTGCTTCTTGGTCTGTCCCCATCTCCCCCTGGATGCTGCCCCCGCCCCAGCTCACCCACGGTGCACCTGGGCCACATCGCAGGGGGCTGGCTGCTCTTTCTCACTCCCCCTGGATGCTGCCCCCGCCCCAGCTCACCCACGGTGCACCTGGGCCACATCGCAGGGGGCTGGCCGCTCTTTCTCACTCACCCTGCTGCATCCCACCTGCTCCGGCATGTCTTGCTCCTTCTGCCTGAACCCCCATTGCCAGAACCCGCAAGTGGTCACTCTACCGTGTACTTTGTGCTCAGTCCCTTTGCTTCTTAGCACTGGTTGGAGGTGATCGCTCTGGGCCTGATGGCAGCTTGTGGGGACCAGCCCAGGAGCATCCTCCATGGCTGAGTGTCTCTTACATTAGTCTCTTTGTCTGTCTCCTGCAGTGGACGCCTGCCTTTGGACACAGGCCATGGGCAGTGCCATTTTTTTTTCATTAAAGTGCTACTGACATAAAATATTATATTGGTTATAGGTGTATCACATAGTGACTTAATACTTATATTCCTTACTAGGTGATCACCACAGTAATAATTGTAATAACCATCTGTCAGCAGATAAGTTATTACTACAGCCTGTCCAGGCGGTGGCACAGTGGACAGAGTGTCGGACTGGGATGTGGAGGACACGGGTTCAAGACCTTGAGGTCGCAGGCTTGAGCGTGGGCTCATCTGCTTTGAGCAAGGCTCACCAGCTTGAGCCCAAGGTCACTGGCATGAGCAAGGAGTCACTCGCTCTGCTGTAACCCTCTGGTTAAGGCACATATGAGAAAGCGATCAATGAACAACTAAGGAGCCTCAATGAAGAATTGATGCCTCTCATCTCTCACCCTTCCTATTTGTCCCTCTCTCTCTGTCACACACATAAAAAGTTATTACTACAGTATTGACTATTTTACCTATCCTGTATAATACATTCCCAATTCATCTCTTATATGACTGGAAGTTTGTCCCTTACTGCCCTTCACCTTCGTCACCCACCCTCCACCCCTCCTGCCTGGCAACCCTCAGTTGGTTCTCTGTGTGAGTCTGTTTCTGTATTATTTTTTAGATGCCACATGTAAGTGAAATCGTATTTGTCTTTCTCTGACTTACTTCACTTCACATAAAACTCACTAGGTCCCTCCACGTTGTCACAAATGGCAAGATTTTCTGATGAATAGCATTCCATTGTGTGTACAGGTAAGATTCTTCTCTACCCACTCATTTAGCAGTGGACACCTCGGTTGTGTCAGTATCCTAGCAATTAATTGTAAATAATGCTGCAAAGAACATAGGGAGGCAGACAGCTTTTCTTTTTTTTTTTTTATAATTTTATTTTTTTAATGGGGTGACATCAATAAATCAGGATACATATATTCAAAGATAACAAGTCCAGGTTATCTTGTCATTCAATTATGTTGCATACCCACCACCCAAAGTCAGATTGTCCTCTGTCACCTTCTATCTTGTTTTCTTTGTGCCCCTCCCCACCCCCTTTCCCTCTCTCATTCCCCCCTCCCCCCCGTAACCACCACACTCTTATCAATGTCTCTTAGTTTCACTATTACGTCCCACCTACGTATGGAATAATACAGTTCCTGGTTTTTTCTGATTTACTTATTCCGCTTCGTATCATGTTATCAAGATCCCACCATTTTGCTGTAAATGTTCCAATGTCATCATTTCTTATGGCTGAGTAGTATTCCATAGTGTATATGTGCCACATCTTCTTTATCCAGTCATCTATTGATGGGCTTTTGGGTTGTTTCCATGTCCTGGCCACTGTGAACAATGCTGCAATAAACATGGGGCTGCATGTGTCTTTACGTATCAATGTTTCTGAGTTTTTGGGATATATACCCAGTAGAGGGATTGCTGGGTCATAAGGTAGTTCTATTTTCAGTTTTTTGAGGAACCACCATACTTTCTTCCATAATGGTTGTACTACTTTACATTCCCACCAACAGTGTATGAGGGTTCCTTTTTCTCCACAGCCTCTCCAACATTTGCTATTACCTGTCTTGCTAATAACAGCTAATCGAACAGGTGTGAGGTGGTATCTCATTGCCGTTTTGATTTGCATTTCTCTAATAGCTAAAGAAGATGAGCATCTTTTCATATGTCTGTTGGCCATTTGTATTTCTTCCTGGGAGAAGTGTCTATTCATATCCTCTTCCCATTTTTTTATTGGATTGTTTGTTTGTTTGTTGTTGAGTTTTATGAGTTCTTTGTATATTTTGGATATTAGGCCCTTATCTGAGCTGTTGTTTGAAAATATCATTTCCCATTTAGTTGGCTTTCTGTTTATTTTGTTATCAGTTTCTCTTGCTGAGCAAAAACTTCTTAGTCTGATGTAGTCCCATTCATTAATTTTTGCCTTCACTTCTCTTGCCTGTGGAGTCAAATTCATAAAATGCTCTTTAAAACCCAGGTCCATGAGTTGAGTACCTATGTCTTCTTCTATGTACTTAATTGTTTCAGGTCTTATGTTTAGATCTTTGATCCATTTTGAGTTAATTTTTGTACAGGGGGAGAGACTGTAGCCCAGTTTCATTCTTTTGCATGTGGCTTTCCAGTTTTCCCAGCACTTTATTGAAGAGGCTTTCTTTTCTCCATTGTGTGTTGTTGGCCCCTTTATCAAAAATTATTTGACTATATATATGTGGTTTTATTTCTGGACTTTCTATTCTGTTCCATTGGTCTGAGTGTCTATTTTTCTGCCAATACCATGCTGTTTTGATTGCTGTGTCCCTATAATAGAGTTTGAAGTCAGGTATTGTAATGCCCCCAGTTTCATTCTTTTTCTTTAGGATTGCTTTGGCTATTCGGGGTTTTTTATATTCCATATAAATCTGATGATTTTTTGCTCTATTTCTTTAAAAAACATCATTGGAAGTTTGATGGGAATTGCATTAAATTTGTATATTGCTTTGGGTAATATAGCCATCTTGATTATATTTATTCTTCCTAGCCAAGAACAAGGTATATTCTTCCATCTCATTATATCTTTTTCGATTTCCCTTAACAATGGTTTATAGTTTTCATTATATAAGTCCTTTACATTCTTTGTTATGTTTATTCCTAAGTATTTTATTTTTTTTGTTGCAATCGTGAAGGGGATTATTCTTTTGAGTTCCTTCTCAGTTGTTTCATTGTTGGCATATAGAAAGGCTATTGACTTCTGTATGTTAATTTTGTATCCTGTGACCTTACTGTATTGGCTTATTGTTTCTAGTAGTCTTTTTGTGGATTCTTTGGGGTTTTCGATGTATAGGATCATATCATCTACAAAAAGTGATACCTTTACTTCTTCTTTTCCGATATGGATGCCTTTTATTTCTTTGTCTTGTCTGATTGCTCTGGCTAGAACCTCTAGTACCACATTAAATAGGAGTGGAGAGAGTGGACAACCCTGTCTTGTTCCTGATTTAAGGGGGAAAGCCTTCAGTTTAGTGCCATTTAATATGATGTTAGCTGATGGTTTATCATATATGGCCTTTATCATGTTGAAATATTTTCCTTCTATACCCATTTTGTTGAGAGTCTTAAACATAAAATTGTGTTGTATTTTATCGAAAGCCTTTTCTGTGTCTATTGATAAGATCATGTGGTTTTCGTTCTTTGTTTTGTTGATATGGTGTATTACGTTAACCATTTTACGTATGTTGAACCATCCTTGAGATTCTGGGATGAATCCCACTTGATCATGATGTATTATTTTTTTAGTATGTTGTTGTATTCGATTTGCTAGTATTTTGTTTAGTATTTTAGCATCTGTATTCATTAGAGATATTGGTTTGTAGTTTTCTTTTTTTGTGCCATCCTTGCCTGGTTTTGGTATGAGGTTTATGTTGGCCTCATAAAATGTGTTTGGAAGTATTGCTTCTTCTTCAATTTTTTGGAAGACTTTGTGTAGAATAGGAACCAAGTCTTCTTTGAATGTTTGATAAAATTCGCTGGTATAGCCGTCAGGGCCTGGACTTTTATTTTTGGGGAGGTTTTTAATGTTTTTTTCTATTTCTTCTCTACTGATAGGTCTGTTTAGGCTTTCTGCTTCTTCTTGACTCAGTCTAGGAAGGTTGTATTTATTGTTCTAGGAATTTATCCATTTCTTCTAGGTTGTTGAATTTAGTGGCATAAAGTTTTTCATAGTATTCTACAATAATTCTTTGTATATCTACGGTGTCCGTGGTGATTTCTCCTCTTTCATTTTGGATTTTGTTTATATGAGTTCTTTCTCTTTTTTCCTTGGTAAGTCTTGCCAAGGGTTCAGACAGCTTTTCTAATTGGTGTCTTTGCACTCTTCAGATGGATACCCGAAAATGGAATTGTGGGCTCATCGGATAGTTCTGTAGTGACTGCACCAGTTCACAGTCTTACCCACAGGACATGAGGGTTCTCTTTTCTCCACAACCTCACCAACACAAATTTACTGATTTATTGATAATAGCCAATCTGACAGGTGTGAGGCAATATCTCATGTGGCTTTGATTTGCATTTCTCTGTTTGTTAGTGATGTTGAGCATTTCATATGTCTGCTGGCCATCTGTATATCTTCTTTGGAGAATATCTGTTTGGGTCCTCTGCCCATTTTTAATTGGACTGTTTTATGTTAAGTTGTATGTGTTGTTTAGATATTTTGAATGTTAACCCCTTCTTGGCTCTAGCCTATTTTACTCTATAAATGTGGGGTAATTTCTGGGCTTTCTATTCTGTTCCATTGAACTATGTGTCTGTTTTAAGTGTGATTGTTTTCTTGATCTTTCTAATATTTCATTATTAGTATATAGAAATGCCATTTTGTGGCCCCGGCCAGTTGGCTCAGCGGTAGAGCGTCGGCCTGGTGTGCGGGGGACCCGGGTTCGATTCCCGGCCAGGGCACACAGGAGAAGCGCCCATTTGCTTCTCCACCCCCCACCCCCTCCTTCCTCTCTGTCTCTCTCTTCCCCTCCCGCAGCCAAGGCTCCGTTGGAGCAAAGATGGCCCGGGCGTTGGGGTGGCTCCTTGGCCTCTGCCCCAGGCTCTAGAGTGGCTCTGGTCACCGCAGAGCGACGCCCCGGAGGGGCAGAGCATCGCCCCCTGGTGGGCAGAGCGTTGCCCCTGGTGGGCGTGCCGGGTGGATCCCGGTTGGGCGCATGCGGGAGTCTGTCTGACTGTCTCTCCCCGTTTCCAGCTTCAGAAGAAAAAATAAATAAATAAATAAATAAATAAATAAATAAATAAATAATAAATAAAAAAATAAAAAAAGAAATGCCATTTTGTATCCTGCAACTGTATTTATAAGACATTTTGGTGGAGTCTTTAGGACTTTCTATATATAATATGTCATCTGTGAATTGTGTCCGTTTAACTTCTTCCTTTCCCATTAGGTTGCCTCCTATTTATTTTCCTTGTGGGACCGCTGTGCCTAGAACTTCCAATACTAGTTGACTAAAGCAGTGAACGTTGGTAACCAGGTCTTATTCTTGATCTTAGGGGTAAAGCTTTAAGTTTTTCACTGCTGAGTACAAGGCTAGGTGTGAGTCTGTCACGCATGGCCTTTCATGTTGAGATAGGTTCTCTCTTCCCACCTGCTCACAGTGACGATGCAAGCCGGGCAGGTCGCCACTTGTGCTGGGCTTGGGGCTGCTTAGGAATGCTTACAATTCAGACTGAGGCCTGTCACCACGTTTGGTACATCTGGAGCCACTTGGGGACGGCTCTGGTGAGGGTGAGGGGGATTTCAGGGGGCACTGAGGTGGAGGGAATCGTGTTAGCCAGTTTAATGGAGAGTGACAGATTTGGTGCCGGGCTAGCCAGGCAGAAGAAGCACAGAGGAAGGAAACTGTTGTGCCTACCCATGCTGTGTCCAGAGGTGATCACACTGATCCCTGTCCCTCTAGCCTCACCCTAAGGTTAGGCAGTTGAATTCCTCTTCTTACACCCACGAGATTCTCAGACTGCTGCCCCCTCACTGGGGCTTCAAGCAAGCGACTGTAAATAATACAGCAGGTTCATATTTGCATTCCGGCCTCTGTTCCTGGGGAACTGCAGACGCTCTGATTCCATAGCACACAGATCCAGGTGAATGGTCAGTTGGCTTCTCTCATCCTTTCAATCTAAGCTTAGAGGTCATTTCCAATGACAGCCTTCTGTGACCACAACTAGATGAGTACCCCTGTATTTCTCCTACCACTCTACTATTCAAAACATTTTTATTTCATTGCTGGAAACATTTCACATGCACCAAATGTATTTCATAAAACCCACATGTTTCTCACAGCCCACAAAGCAGGCATGTTCGGATACCTGCTCACCTGTCCAAGGTATCGGGCTCTCTGAGCCTGTATTCGTGCTAGAGGAGGAACCACAGCACTCTTCCTTTCGCTAGTTTCAAACACTCCCCCACCCTGTCCTGGGCACGTTCCCCCTGCATCCCTCCACCTGCTGAGCTGATGCTGTCATTGATGCCCCTGCTTCCGTGGTCCCTTCCCGCAGGGGAGGTCCTCACCTCCGATTAGACCACACCCCTCACCCCGTGATTCTTCATCAGAAAACCTGTGTCCTTTCTTTGGGGCACACGTATCACAATGTGTAAATGTTTGCTTGCCTCACACAAATATAAAAACACCTTGAGAATAGTGATCTCGTGTCTTTTTAAACCCAGTTGTTTCTCAGAGCCTAGTATAGTGCACCTAGGAGGAAAAATACAGGCATGGGAAAAAGTAGGATTATAGTTGTCAGCGAAACACAGAGTTTATATTAGTGTTGTTATTAATGAATTTCCATATGAACAACTGTAAGCCTATGTTGGCCCACCCTTGTATTTTGGGGTGAATCTGGGTTGAGAATGTATCAGACTCTACTGTTTATGTTACTGCCTTTGTCATGTGCCCCACCTCCAAAATAGACCTAGGATCTCTCTTTTCCATTATTGTATCATCCCATAAGTAAGATATTAAATAAATCACATCAATAAGTATTTATCAGAATCACATGAAGTGTGTGGTGAAGTTTGTGTCTTGCACCAGCCATATGACTCAAATTTTAGCAAAGACCCAAAGGAATAGAACTGAATTTTCTACCTTTATTATAGAAGTTCACAAAACATGACATTATTTACCAAAATTAGAAAATACTGATGAGGTTTAGCACTATTTAAGCACTTTACAAATACTATAAACCCACCTAATCTTCATGAACTAACTCTGGGGTAGGTCCTCAGAGGTAAATTTTATTTATTATCTCTATTTTGGAGGGAAGGAAACTGAGGCAGGCATAGAGAACATACATAAGTAACAAATTTTTAGTAACATTTATGCAAATCAAGATCAAAGAACAGCAAAGAGTTAAAAATTAAAAAGTTATCGAAAGGCTAAGTTCTACTTGCACACTGATATGTGTAATTATTTAAAATAAACTGAAATTGTACAGACTGTGCTAGCAGATTTATCATTTGGTTAAGGTTGCATTCAGTTACACTTACAGGTACGTTACTAATTGAAGTGTAGCTGCTGTCTCACTGGCATGTCATTTGGCCATACAATTTTATAGTAGCATTCCTTAAAACCATATGCAATGAAATTTTTTCAAGTACTTCAGACTCTTTTGCTTTGCTGTTCTTTGATCTTGTTGATTTGCATAAATGTTACTAAAAATTTGTGAAATATATACCATGATTCACAAGTGTGAACCACATTGGCAATTTTAAATTTTCAAGGATCCTCATTAGCAAAAATAACAAGAAACAACTGAAAGAAATGCTAGTGATATATTTTGTTTAAAGCAGAATAAGCAAACTATTATCATTTTACCATAGACTCAATAAAAATACATATTGTACTTTACAAAAATTAAGTCTTTAACATCACCTCTAATATTTACATGTAGAGTGCCTCTCAATTCAGAATAGTCTACCCAATATTCACATGTGGCTGGTGGCTACCATGTTGGATAACAAGATTTAGATACACCTTTTTATGGCAAATAGGAGATTCTGATGGTTCCTGTAGCCTGCTGGGAAAGCTCTTTCTCATGAAGCCTTGCCCATCTTTCATGATTAACCTCAATGTTCCCTCGTCTGGGAGAGGCTCTCTGAGCATCCTGGCCAGAATAGATTTCCCAGGCATGTTTTCCCAGGATATGTGATCTTATGATATAATTAGTGCATGAGTTGCGTTATGATGTGTACTGTGTGTATAGATAGTCTACAAAGTTGGAGCTGCTTGGATGCAGCAATCTTCTCGCTATGATTTTGCCAGTACCCAGCCCTATTTCCTGTTTGTTTATTGGGATCAGAAAACGTTGACTTGACTATTATGACACTGAGTTCTAAAACCAAAAATGTATTTCAACCTTATGCTTTTACTGCTTTAATAGCATTCTAATTGTTTTTCTGACATCTATGTTCCCCCTCTTCCTATCCTCAATCCAATCAAAAGTTTTTTAAGATTTTTTAAAAAAAAATTTAGGCAAAGGAGAGAGACAGAGAGAGGAGGAGTGGGAAGCATCAAGTCATAGTTTCTTCACATATGTGCCTTTACCAGGCAATCCCAGGGCTTCGAACTGGTGACTTCAGCATTTCAGGTCGACACTTTATCAAGTGTGCCACCACAGATCAGGCCAATCAGATGTGTTTTTTGGGGGTGAAAAATCTAATCAAACCATGTACTCCTTAAAACACATTGGTTCTTGGGCCTGCAGTGTCTTTCTAGTGCCTGAAGCCTCCAGCTTTCTCTGCCTTCCAGCCATGTTGGTTTCAAACCTTTGCTTACTGGTTGACTGTGCCAAGAATAATCTTCCTTTTCACATCTGCACCCCCGTCCCAGCCCTTAGTTAACTCATCTTCTTCGTCTGGACCTGTTTTCCCTAACACACATTTTTTCCCTCTTTTAGAATGATACATTTAATTGTCTTATTATTTAATTAATACACTTGTCTGTCCTATTTAATTGTTAAGTTCCATGAGGAAAATGTCTGCTTCTATGTGCAACATTCTATCATCTTACCTAATGCATGTACTAAATAGCACATTTATAAAATGGATATGTAAATCTATGAACAGTCCACACAATATACCTGTCTAGATTTCAACTAGAAATAATCTTTTCTCTAGCTCTATTCAGAATTATAGTCCATATGACAGAAGAGACACTTGATGGTTAAACCACTTAAACTATATAATTTTGAGCTTACTGAGGCAGAAAAAAGTTTTTTTTTTCTTTTTCTTTAATATAGGGATTATCACCAAAACTTCTGAAGAGCAGTTAATACTTATTCTGCATAAAGGTTAAATTTTATTTTTATACATGCTTAAGTATTTAGAAAAAAGTATTTTCCTAAGTTATTGAAATGATAAGTACTTCCCATTTTTTCAGCTTCAGACAAGATTGGAGAATCAGAGAAGCTCCCTAAGATATTAATATCCTTAATGTGTATTTTAACTATGGGCTGAAACATCTGTGCGTGCTCTTGTGGTCACCTTACTGAACACTATCCCTTAGCATCAAAAGGCAAGTTTAGCAGTAGTGGGGAAATGTTTACAATAGAATATGAGAGAATTGTTATATAGATATATATTCAGAGAGACACACACACACATGGTTTACCCTTAAAACAACATTAGGGTCACCAACCCCTGCCCCCCAAAATGCCTACTGTTGATCAGAAGCCTTATTGATAATGCAAGCTGATGGTTAACACATATTTTGTACATTGTATAGATCAGTGATTTTCAACCTTTGTTTCTCACGCACTCATAACTAATTACTAAAGAAAAAGGGGCCTTGACCTCTTCTTCTTTAGAAACTACTTTATTTGTGCCATGAGATGAAAATGGTTGTATTTAGTCAGGGGCACTGACCTTAGTAATTAGTGTGTGTTTGTGCCATGAAAAAAAAGGTTGAAAATCACTGGTATAGATAATATATTGTATTCTCATAATAAATTAACCTACAGAAAAGAAAATGTTAAGGAAACCATAGGAGAAAATACATTTTTGGTACTGTCCTATAATTTGTCAACACTGTTAAGTTTATGCTGCTCTATACAAACAAATCATGTGTCAGTACTTACATCAAAATTAGTCTTATACAAAACACTGTAGACTTTATATGTATTACTGACACTAAACATCAGAAATGAAGAGGTGATGTGAAAAATAATTTGGTAATCTACAGGCTTAATGATTCTTGCATTAATAACTAAGCAGCAGCAATATGACTACATTATAGCAGCCTAGTGTGATTGCTTCATGGTAGCCTAATCAATCGTAAAATTGTTATGGCATACACTATTAGAGCTATATTCATAATACAGTATTGGAAAGATTGCGACTTTAAAAAAAAAACTTGTGATGATACGTTAATACGCTGTTTCTCCAATTATGAGAGAGGCATGCTGAATAGTAATGTAATTTTTGGAAAGCAAAGTTATAAAACAGCAAGAAAACTAACATATTTTTATGGAACATCACACACCTCCTGCTGCATAAGGACAGTCTATCCACGTCAAGTCTTGCACTCAGAGTTCTACGTAGTGCATCCTCCGGTGATGGCGATGGCACAAAATGTGAGGACGGTCCTTGCTGCATGACTATTAGATCTCCACATGAAGACACACGCACACAACGTAATTGTGCGCATGATATTGTTTATGGTTCACTCCATGGAAATGGATGATCATGAGGGTCTTCACGCTGAACAGACTGAGGAAGAGGATGACGAGGGTTAGCCTTGTCGCCTTGAGGTGGTGGAGGCTGGAGGGCAGACACACGCGGTGTAAGCCTGGACGCACATAGGGATCTGTCTGACCTCTTTGCTTTCTCTCTTCTGCAAACACGTTGCTGTGCGGCACCGCCCTCCTTTCTCTGTTGGTTCTAGTCATGCCCGGTTCCCAGAAGGGTCACATCCTAGAAGTGAGAGCAGTCTTCAACCGCGGGGACTCTTTTCAAGTCTGCCGGGCAGGTTGTTCTGTGTCCTGCTGCTTCTCCGTCTCCTCCCTCCGCGTCTGGCACTGGACCCGAGTCACGCACCTCATCTGTTCAGGAACGGCTTCAATGTCTGTATCTTAACATCCTCCGCCCCCGCTTTTCTTGCTATGTCTACAGCATCTTTCCGATTTCCTCGATTGGCTTGGTCACGAATGCTGTGAAGCCTCGTACAACATTGGGACACAGGTTTCACCAGCAGAAATTGACTGTTTCGGATGTGAGGGCACTCATGACTCTTTCTGTAATAATGATGTCCTCTTTAATGGTGTCACCCCTCCTGACTTTCATGATGTTTTCTCTATTCTGGTTCCATCCATAGCCTTGACCATCCTTTGCACAGAGTACCAGGTATGATGAACCTAAAGGTCTTTATGACCCTCTGATTTAGAAGTTTAATTAGAGACATTGGGCCAAGTAGATTACTGTGACACCTTTGTTTTTTAATTCATAGAGTATTGGTGGCAGGCACATTGTCTAATAGCAAAAGAACTTAAAAGGAACATACCCTTCCTGGCAAGATACTTTTTAAATTCAGGGACAAAACATCGAGGGAACCAGTCCAGAAGAGGTTTCTCATTGTCCAGGCCATCTTGTTGTCCAACCTAAAGACTGGCAGCTGGTGCCTCACTGTGTTCTTCAGGACTCATGAGCATGCGGCCTCACAGAGAAGGGCAGGGCGGGTCGCAGACCCTACTGCATTTGCATGAGGGGTTCCTGCCTTCAGTCCTGGAACTCACTTCTCTGTGGTTTTGTTTTTGTCTAAACGAGGGCACTTTTGTCCTTTAAAAACCTGTTCAGGCAGGTAGCCTTTCTCAGTGATTTTCTTAATAGCATCTGGGAGCCATTCTGCCTCCCTGGTTGGCAGAAGCTGCTGCCTTTGTTCCCTTGACATTTTTGAAGCCAGACCTCTTCCTGAAATGATCAAACCATCATTTGCTGGCATTACCTTTCCTAGCTTCAGAGCCTTCACTTCCCTTTTGTTCTAAGTTGTCATGAAGTGACTTTGCGTTTTCTCAAATCCGATCAGAGGCCAGAGTTATACCTTTCCTATAAAAACAGTGTAGCTGCATGGAAGCTGCATGTTTCATAAGGTGCATTAAATGAAAAGGTATTTCTGCACAATGTGGAAGGGTTTCTTGCCTGCTGATGTAGCTGCAATGACGGTGTCATGAATTCCTTTTCTTTTTTTCTCAATGGTCAGTACATTGGATTCATTTGTCTCCAGGTGGTGGGCGACCACAGTGTGAGGTATATATATCAAGCACTTTCACTTTTCCTTGGAATACCTTGACTATTCTCTATTTCTTGGGGTTCTTCCACCATCACTAGCAGCATTTATTTTGGGTTGCACGGTATTATGTAAGGTGTGTAGTGTTACAATACACATGACAAAAAAATGTGTGAGAATTGCAAGGGATCACTTTTTATTGTGTTACAAAATTTGCTGGAGAAGCGAACTGCTCACATAAGGATGGTGAGCATCACATGGTGTTTTGAGCAGAGAGCAACACTTGGACTCACCAAAGCAACAGGAGTGGCTACAAGTTCTTATAGCAGGTGTAGTTAATTTTATGCAACTGTCTTAATACTGCACCCTCTTGTTTGTTTACATTTCTTTCAGCTGCAAATGACACACATGTTGGTGTGGTTAGGTTTTAGTAAATTTTGAATTTATATACTAGATTTTTCTATGGTTTATGGTAGCCAATAATAAAATAGTATCTACACATATTTTATACATTCATGGTCTACTTTTCTTTTCTCTGAGTATTTTACACTACATGGTCTGTCTGCAAGTTTGTCCAAATTGTCATAAACCTCCAAAATTTTTCCAAAGTTTTCATTGAAAAAAAATCCACTTGTGCCTTCCTGTCTAGATGGTGGAATAAGTAATTGCTATGTTTGCCTCCTCCCACGAGCATGACAAAACTTATAGAACAAGCATCATTGAGAACCATGCAAAAACTATCTGAACAGAACTTTAACTGAGGATATAGAGAAGTCTAGTGGGGGGCAGGTGCTGAACAGGCAGGTCCCACACCGCTGTGTGGCAGTTAAAACTCAGGGGGGTTATCCCAGGGTGCCAGCGCTGGGATGAGGAGTGAGTCCCTGTGATTTCTGGCCGTGAAACCGAGGGGATTGCATTGAAGTGAGACCGAGGGCTGCTAGAATCCCAGGTGTTCCTCTTGAGGGCCCCATACAGACTTGCTCACTTGTGACCTCATCACTCTGGGCTCTGGCACAAAAAGTGGACCTGTACAGTTCAAATCCATGTTGTTCAGAGAGAGCAAGAGAGAGAGAGAGAAGATTATTTGCAATTATATGAAGGATAGAGAATTTTAAAATATTTTGCCTACTTTGACATTAATTTAAACTAGAACATCTAATTATTACATAATTCTTACCCTCCTATCTTTATTTATTTTTTGTGCCCATTCATTTCTTATGTTCTTTTGAACTCAGATGGATGTTGGCTCCCCCCTCGGCTTTGCTCCCCAGTGTAACAGATTTCTCATTGTCACCTGTCTCCCCCTGTTCCTGTCCACCTGTCACCATGCTCCCTGATACTCTCCTCTCCACTCTGTCTTATTCTGTCCTGTTTTTCACTAAGGACTTTTATTTGTACCTACTTTCTTTCTGTTGAATTACTTTATTTGAGGGAACTGTATTAAAATTTTCAGAAACTAAAGTTACAGCAAAACCTGTAATTTCTTATTCATATGTCTTAAATCTTGTATGTCTTTCTCTGAACAGCAATTGCCACTTGTGCTCTGTGTGGAGTCTGGTTACTTCCTATGAAGGCACTAAACTCAGCATCCTAGAAAAGCACAGGCTTTGAGGCAGACGGGGTGGTGTACGTCTCACCCCTAATTATTGCTTACCTGTACGTTGACCGTGGGCAGGTTGTTTCACAATGTCCAAGACAACCATCTAGTGTAAGAATAGCCCACAGAATTGTTGTCACACGAGATGCCCTATGTGTAGACATACCTGTCTCACCCTTTCTCTCTCCCATTTCTATTTGGTATGCCTTCTACTTCGCTTGCTATCTAAACTTGTTCTTCATGTTTTTATTTATTTACTTATTTATTTTGATCAAAGGAGATGCCTTCACTTGCTGTGTTCATGGAATTCTGAACTGATGTTATAACAATGAATAATTCTGTTGCTCACAAAGTGTTGGCATTCTGCTAACTCTCCTACCTTTACTCCCGGTTGCTCTACTTCTATAATCCACGCTGCCAACACTGATGTCGTCTGTATTTCTTGTGTATCACGAGGCTCAGTTAGTTTGTTTCTTGCGTAGGATCACACACCTAACATGGAAAGGGTGGATTTTATCCAAAGCCTCTTGACACCCAAGCTTTATTTTAGATTAAGATCCATGCCAGAATATTCCAACAGAGTTGTATAGAGCTCTTGCACTCTGTCTTGGACCTCAAAATGAGGAGTGAGTCCCTGTAATTTCTGGCCCTGAAAACCGGCCACAAGGTTTTGGAGTGCTGAATGTGAAATTTCTTAGAAGAAGAGATAAGAGTTGGGAATCCCCTGAGCAGGAAAGGGAGGTGAGTCTGTGCCTATGGGAACAGACAGAGAAATGAACTGTAGACAAGCTTTTGGATTGTGTTATCTGCTAGTTTGATGAAGCCAGTACAGAACATTCAAATGTAGCAGGTAGGAGCAAAAAAGAGAATGGCCATATTTGTGCCATAGCAGCATGAGAGGTGGCCAGAGAAGCTCAGAAATGCACCTCAGTTTCCAAATTGTGGGCTGTCAGCCAAGCGTATGCATGAGCAGTAGGTCAGGGTGAAGTGGGAAAAGCAAAAGGATAAAGAGGAAGTGTCACAATAGAGCAGTTGGTTGCACAACTATTTCCAGAGAGCTCCAAAAAAACATCCTCACCAGTCACATCCCTGTTGGCGTTTAGAAAAGAGACAGCTGACAAATTCTGAAGAAAGTATCCACTTTTCACTGAAGATAACATCATTTTTTAAAATATTAGGTACTTGGAAGTTATTATTTTGTTTTGTTTTGTTTTTTTAAAGCAGATTCAAGTGGAGGACCATTGCATTTACTTACTCTGAATTTCAATGATACTATTCATCATTTGTATAGTTTTATCATCAAATTATTCTTAATTGCCAAGGTAAAACCTTACAAGATATTTTAAATATAAGTATTTCGAACTTCCTTTAAAATGATGTTGAAGACCGATCATTAACAATTATTCATTCATTTTTATATTGTTAAATTCCAAATTTTCTGCTTTTAACTTAATCAAGAAGCCATGAAATCTAACATGTTCCCAATTCTGCCAGCCTTCAGTCAGCTGCAGTCCAGCAGAGCAGACACTGCATTGGTGGAGAGCCAGGTGTCTGGCTGTCTTTTTCCTCTCCGGTGCAACCCTGTGCTTTACTAGCTAATTGTTCATTTTGATATAGGAAGCAGCATTCCTAACGTTAAAGAGATGTTTGATTTCTTAAAGCTATCTTTAGCTTACATTGACAAATCTCACAACCTATATATTCTCTCTCTCTCTCGGTATAAAGCGTACAGACCGAGTTCAATATACCATACGAAAAGTAGGACTCGATTTTCTAGAGAGAAGCTTTTTGTCTTTGCACGTGGTCTGGCATACTAGATGGGCCCTTACCAGCTGCGTTTTAGAGACAAGGCCAAGGCATTTCTTCAAACAGGCCGAGAAAATGCTCTAATCCAGTGGTTCCCAACATTTTTTGGGCCACGGACCGGTTTAATGTCAAAAAATATTTTCACAGACCGGCCTTTAGGGTGGGATGGATAAATGTATAATGTGACCCAGACAAGCATCAAGAGTGAGTCTTAGATGGATGTAACAGAGGGAATCTGGTCATTTTTAAGAAATAAAACATCGTTCAAACTTAAATATAAATAAAACGGAAATAATGTAAGTTATTTATTCTTTCTCTATGGACCAGTACCAGTCCACAGCCCCGGGGGTTGGGGACCACTGTTCTAATCCATTTCATTCTGAAACGGCAGTGGCTAAATTATACCCAAAACATTTATACATGATGCTTTGCCTTTCCAGCAATTACGGAGTTAAAAAAAAAGAAAAGGAAACCCCTTTGTGTTTCTTTGCTTTGAAATGATTGTATATACCCTGGACTGGCCCCTCACTGGGGATATTATATCAAAGAGGGAGGCCTCCATTCTGAACCAGTGTGGAGACGATTTCCTTTGAGATGGCAAAGTGTTGTATTTGAAAGTGACTGCAGCCCTCTTAACACAGCCACAGTTGGGAGTTCCCATGTCAGGAGGCAGCCAGTTCCTTTCCCGTGGGGGAGCGGAGAGTCCCGGTCAACGTCAGAGGCCTGGGCCACCGGGGGTGGGGAGCAGTCACCCAGGTCACTGACCCTGCCCTTTGCTGTCCCCCTGTTCCAGTGCTCATCCTCCTGATCGTCACCATGAGACGGCGGAAGAAGGAGCCCCTCATTTTTGATGAGGAGAGAGATATCCGGGAGAACATCGTCCGGTACGACGACGAGGGTGGGGGAGAGGAAGACACGGAGGCCTTCGACATGGCGGCCCTAAGGAATCTCAATGTCATAAGGGACACCAAGACCCGGAGGGACGTGACTCCAGAAATCCAATTCCTGAGTCGACCGACATTTAAGAGCATCCCAGATAACATCATTTTCCGGGAGTTTATCTGGGAGAGGCTGAAGGAGGCAGACATTGACCCCGGGGCCCCGCCCTATGACTCCCTGCAGACCTATGCCTTTGAGGGGAACGGCTCGGTGGCCGAGTCCCTCAGCTCCTTAGAGTCCATCAGCTCGAACTCGGATCAGAACTACGACTACCTGAGCGACTGGGGGCCTCGTTTTAAGCGACTCGCAGACATGTATGGCACTGGTCAGGAGAGCTTGTACTCTTAGCCCTGACCTTCCTTGGAAATGGACTGAAGACAAAGCAAAAACAGCAGCCACAAAGGATTACAGACAGAAAACAAGAACTCCAATGGCGGGAGAACATGGTTGTAAATATTTCTCCATTTTTAACTGTTTAGGTCTCTTCTGCCTTGGAGAAGTATGTGTTCATTAGATGGACCCAAGGGGCTGCACTGACCACAGACTCTGAGCATTGGAAGGTTTTTTGATTAAAAAAAAAGAAAACAAAGAAATGCTCTGTGGTTTGTGAATAGATAGCAACTCTGAGATACCTGCAGAGGCACCTAAGCTCTGTGAGTGAATCGTGTTCCGCACCATCAGCAAGGCCAGGGTGCTGGACATATCTTCATGGTACGGCCAGAGTGAGTGCGGTGTACTATGGAGATTTCTGCAACTTCTTGCATATCAAAACTTGGGACAAATTTAATTTATAGGGATGCTTTTAGCTTGCTAGATTAGAGATTCCAGCACATTTTTTGTTGCTGTGGGTGAGCACCTCTATTTTATTTAGCTAAGTATTAATCTTAGAAAATTCCTACCCAAATCCTCCAAGACAACCTGTTAAATTTCGTTTGTGGCAACACAAACCATTGTTTAGCAAATCAGTGTGAAGTGCTCCAAATAATAAAAAGGAAATCGAGTGTGCACTCGTTTTGAGATGCTTGTGTAGGTATAAAAAAAAGTTGCTGTCTATTCGTTGATTTTTTAAATCTCTTCTGATTTGTACAGGAGACTTTTTTTTATGACACATGGTGTTATATTTATTTTGGAGCCCCCATCACCACTACATTCAGGTCCATCTTATCTACTGCCTCATCAAATGGAGCTCATCAGAACATGTGAATTCTTCAGTCTGAGCTCCATGAAGGAGATGAAGTGTGGGAGTGGAGGAAACAGAGTCGTTGAGCCCTGGGGTGGTTGACACCACAGACAGGAGCAGAGCCACAGGGACATACGAGCTGTTGGGCTGAGCCATGGGAATGTGCACAACATTGGAGTCCAATATTTGTATTTTACAAAGAAGATTTCCCAGAGACTTGAGATTTCGTTTGATGCAACATTTATTTTTCAAGATTATGAGTTCTCTTGCTTTAAAAACGTTTGAGTATTTGTTTACCCCAATCTCCTTTGCTGTATACATTAAGAAAAAATAGACTGATTTTTAAATATACCTTAAAAAGTAATGTTATAAATTTTAAAATAGATATTTAGATTGCAATGCTAACATGGTCCTCAACAATCAACCCTGCAGTGTGTAGTTTCTGAGCTGGTTCAGACGTGCCAGAGGGAGGAGAACCATTGCAAGGGTCACACGTCTTAGTTTTTGATGGGCTTCTTAAAAAAAAAAAGAATTCTATAACTAAAATATTTCTACTTATCATTTTTTTCCTAGAACAGTACTAGTTTAATGTGCATATATTCAAGAAAGAATGGTTTCTTTCTCTCCTTTTAGAAAGAGTTGTTGGGTTCCTGATAAGTTATAGCAGTGGAGTGGACACTAAGAAATTATGTTTTAAAAAGTGCTTCTCTCTGAACGACAAATACTGGAACGTGGGAATATCGGTATTTTGGTGACACTAGGAGAAACTTGCAGCCCACCTTTAGAAGTGAAACATATGAAAATGGCCTTCAGCTTCATGAAAACAAATCAATAAATTAAATTATCTTCAAACAGTTCTTTCATTTGAATAAAGTTTCATAGACATTGTTTCATGACTAGATAGCTATGCTCCCTGCTGTATTGATATACATATATATGAAAAACCAATTTTATAACAGAGTGAAAGATACAGTTCATTACTTTTAGTCACGTATGTATGTTTTTCAAATAAAAAACAACAACCCTCGCACACTTCTACCCTTTTCAATAAAATCACAGTGTGGTGTAGGAATTATGTAGGTCTTGAATCAGCAAGGTGCTGAGAATACAGTTTTGTAATCCCTTGTTGTCTGCAAGAAGATAAGATAGTTGAGTACATTTGGATTATGATGTCAAAACTGCTGATCGTTGCGCATATCACTTAATGGAGGTTTGAATGTATTTTAGAAAAGGAAATCACATTATTCACCTTGCTTTTTTTTCCTTTTAAAGAATATATTTTCTTGGTTTTTAACTTTTTTTTCATATTTGCCACTAATATATTGGGGAAAGACTCAAATTTAAATAAAGATTTGAAATTCTTGCATATACTCAATTGCCATTTTATGTGTGAAAGATTATATCAGTAAAATATTGAACTTCAGTGGTGTTTTTTTTTAAATGCCTGAGATGACTAGAAAAATGTCTAATATAGATAAAATATATGAAGTTCTATAGCTAAACTTAATTGTAAAGATAGTGAATGTATTTTAGTGTCTTTTCTTTCTTCAGAAATCTGATGCTATACATGATTATCTGGTATCAGACATGGGCTGTGTTTTAAAACCAGAGACTGGAACAGTTGATTGATAAAAAAAATCAATTTTAAAGCAAGTCAGGAACTTCTCCAAAAGTATTTAGATAAATACCTATTATCTAGTCCAGGGGTCGGGAAGCTTTTTGGCTGAGAGAGCCATGAACACCGCATATTTTAAAATGTAATTCTGTGAGAGTCATACAATGACCCGTGTACGTTACGCATTATCCAATAAAAATTTGGTGTTGTCCCGGAGGACAGCTGTGATTGGCTCCAGCCACCCGCAACCATGAACATGAGCTGTAGGAAATGAATGGATTGTAATACATAAGAATGTTTTATATTTTTAACGTTATTATTTTTTTATTAAAGATTTGTCTGCAAGCCAGATGCAGCCATCAAAAGAGCCACACCTGGCTCGCGAGCCATAGGTTCCTGACCCCTGTACTACAGCCAACTAGAACCAGCTCCCAAGAACCAATGAAGCTATCTCTTCCCAATTCCACCTGTCACAATACCATTTTGGTAGACTGAGGTCAGCCATCATGGTCATATTTAGACCACTATGGAAACCAGAAAACATCACCCATTTTGTTCAGGGGAACCAGTTGTTAAATTTTCATCAACACGCCACTGCTTAAATTACTTTATAAAACGAACCCTCATGATTATAAATATAGTATCAATGAATAGAATATCAAGTAGTAACATGAAAGGAACTTTTGCTCTCTCCTACCAGGAAATATAGACATGTGGTAGTGATTTTCTGGTTTCAAACCCTTGGAGCTACAAGAAGAAAGAAAGAGAGGACCCAGTTCAATGTGGGAAGCAATGGCTTAATAATTTCACGTGCAGACAATAGTTCAGAAAATCAATACATTTCATATTTTTATTTATCTATATGGGGCCACCAATAGAAACTCAAGTAATACTGGTTTTGTACAATTTACATAAAAAATGTTTCTTTCACTTGTTATTGTCCATTTCAAGGAAATACATCCCAGCCCCTATTCTAAAATGTTATCAGCGCATAATGTTAATCTAGTGAAACAAACATGAAAACAAAATCTTGTCAAGAAAATGGACTTGCACAGATCAAACTGAAATGATTATTCGAGCGAGGTTCATGAAAGCAATTCTGCAACTCAGGTGCAGACCAAAATTAGGCCGGAGACAAGAAGGAAAGGTGAACTCTGGAGTCAAGGAGTTTTGATGGGTTATAGACGAAGCCCAGCCTAGGGACTTTTTCCTTTGAGATGAGGCTGGGCTGGGCTTGAGGCTGACTGCTGCTGTGGTTGGATAAGTACAAGGGAGGCAGGCGGCAATAATGTGTAGGTAACGATAGCTGCCTTTTCCCTCTGCCCTCGGAGAATGTTTTAAATGATTTTAACTTCATGCACAATTACCTTTACTACACTGCGTGATGAGTAAGCTTCAGCAATTATGCTCTGTAAAGGGTGTAGTTGTACAAGGTGCGAGTGAGATTTTTGTAATGGCCCACATGTTCAAAGAAACTTCCATGCAAACAGGCTCATCATTATATTTAAATGTAAAACCTAAGAAGACACGCAAATATTTTGCAAGAGGCAAAAACCATCTTATTTCAATATTTTAGTTTTTAAGCGCCAGTTATAAATAATTTTCAAAGGGTTTCAATTTTACTATGACATCTATTGACTTACAAAGTGTCTTTGTTACCCTAACTGTTCCTGTATCATTATTTAGAGATTTATTTACAACTGATCTAATTAAAGTTGAGTACAAGCTTTGACTTTCTCATAACTTTTTTGGTTACATGAAATATATATGACAATTAATAGATAAGGAACTTAATTTTCAGTCAGTGGTGTTGATTTGGTCTTGAATATATAAGTCACTTTAAAATGAGTGATAATGTATATTGTGTGTATAAGCCATGGTGTATGAAGGTTTGGCAAGGAAACAAACACGTGTTAGATGACTAATTATCATCATAATCAAAAGAGCAAGAAAGGAGTAATGGCGTTTATATTCCGAGCATAATTGAAATTGCTTCGAGTGGGACAAGCCCTTAGGCAAAACGGGAGCTATTTGAGGCTGGGATTTGGCAGGCGATGTTAAGTGTAATTCCAGGGGTAATTTTTCAAGCAAAAACAAGACAGCCAGCCTGTGTATGACATTCTGACACGTTTTCATTGTTACGCTCACTTGTCCTGGCTCAGAGTTTAACTGTAAAGGACATGCGTGCGCATGTGTGTGTGTGTGTGTGTGTGTGAGAGAGAGAGAGAGAGAGAGAGAGAGAGTGTGTGTGATTGGGAAGCACTGAGAAGTGTGGCTGAAATGACCTTAAAAAAAATAAGTGTCTCATATTACCTTGTTAATATCACTGCATTATTGTCATTTGGCAAGTGCCTGTCAGGCAATTAGACCAGAAAATCTGATAGCCACTGAAGGCAGCTATATTTTCTTTGCTTGATGAATCTAATTTTAATTAGAAGGATGTCAGTGCTGAGGGCAGAGCATCTAGCTGGACTTACCCAGATCACTGCCTCATTTTACTTAGTGTGCTTAGTGCGTGTCTGTCATCTCATTGTTAGCATGGCATGGAGCATGAATTATTAATGAGGGGGTGTCATTGGGCTTTGGCTTTCTGAGTATCAGTACCAGGAAGTCCCCCTAGTCTGTGGTCATAAAATCAGGGTCAAAAGCTGGGTCCTGGACAATTTGGCAGTGCCCTGGCCGGTGTGCTATTCTAATTCCTGGGACCTTTCTATCTTCAGGGATAAAATGAGGCTAATTACTACCCTGTCTGTTTCAGAGGCAGGGTATGTGACATGATTACGTGCAAGGGCTGTGTAAACTGGAAAACACTATAAAAATATAAGGCTTTGTTATGGAAAAGTATGGAAATTGTGTAATACGGTTGATTATACATATTTATTGTTCTATGGAGAATTTCTGTTTGGAGAGATACTAAGGAGAAAAAAAAAACGTACAGTTGGGAAACAATATTCAAATAAACAACTAGCATCATTCATTGAAGCCACTGCCTAAAAACGGTCATTTTTATCAGGTCTCCCATGGTTGGACTCCAGCCCAGTCTAATAAGAATGAAGGCGGTGGGCAGGGACAAGAGATTCCAGATAGAGAGCCGTCCCTTCCCACTTGTGATGACCCAGAGGAAAGCGAAGGCCATTCGACACCCCGCCTCATTACATCGCAAACACAGTGGGATAGAGAAGATAATTAAAAGGCAATAATGAGGGCCAGTGAGCAGATCTTCCTGATATCCAGAAGAGATCAAGAAAATGAGGTTCTGGAGAATTTCCTCATTTTGTTAGTCATGAGTGGCTTATGTGTAATTAATCATTTATACACTTTGAGGAACTGAGAGTGTAATAATGACTTCAGAGGAAAGCCATGCTGTGCTTTTGTTTGGATGACTCAAGAGCACTTCCAGTATCTTCCAGCAACTTATCTAGCCTTTTATACGTGAAGAAGCCACCAGAGGTTAAAGGTAATACACACAGGCTACTGCGGCTTTGTCGCCATCACCAATCGCCTCATAAAATGACTGTTAATTATTACTTCAGCTCAATGTTCGCTATTAGTTTTCTAGTTAAATAACTAGGTAACTAACATTGCATTGTAAAATAATATGTTAAGAACTGTATCACGACAGAGAATGTTGAGATGTATAGTATACTCATACTCAAAATGTTAACTCTTACATGTTGATGGCATTATTTAATAAAATTATGCTAATGGTTTATATTTTTATAAGCCAGAAAATGATATGATTTACTGCCTTAGTACTTTATGCCCTCTATTTTCTGTAAGTATAAACACTATGATTTTTGAAGAATCATTGTGACTTAACAAAGAAAACATGTAAAATCAGTGGTAGAGATGAAAGAAGGATGAAAAATAATCTTATGATATTTTGGCTGTTATATTTTCTATTATTATCGACCCTCCAAAAATGGTGTTCTGGTTTGGAAAGATAAGAAGGACATGAAAACTCATTTCAAAATCAGACTCTTTAATCTTAATTAGACTTTAGTTTCTTAACAGAGAATGTGAAACTTCTTTATGCCTTAAAAAAAAATGTAACTGGGAAAATGGCATTAAATTGAGTGTTTTAAAGTAGAGAGAAAACCAACATATTTATAGTGCCAGAAATCTGACATTTCATCTCCACGTTCCAGCCTTTGCTTCTCTTTCTGAGAGGGTTCCTTGTTCCCAGAATGGACAATATCGTCGCGCCATGAAAGACTCACTTTTCTGAAGGCTGTCCTCTCAGCAGATTCGCAGACTTTTTACTACATTGTTGACTCACAGGAGGGTAAGGAAAAGTGCAACAAGCCTTACACTTTGCAAAAAGAAAGAAAATATAATAATTTTAAAGAGAGACAGAAAAGAATACCATGAAGGTGATTTTAAACAGAGACCCAGAAGTTGCCCTTCAGCACTGTCAACCCAGTACTGGAAGACAGCAGGGCACTTGCATGAGCCAGGACCCAACAGGCACTGACATCGTTGGAGCTGGTTGTCCCGCCACCTCCCAGATTGTTTTCAATGAAACACAAGGGAACAATCGAAAGTCATGAAATACAAGATGGTTCATAGAAATCCCCAAGAATTTCAGAAATTCTAATCATCAAACCCATAAAAGGAGAAGGCATGAAAAAAATGATTAAGACATCAATGAGAGAGCAAGGCATGAAAAATAGAGGTTATCCATGATGGGGGCATCCTTGCAAAAGACCCAAATCATCTATTTAGAAACAAACAACATGATCTTTAAAGCTAAAATGTCAATGGAACAAGTATGCCACATTTGACACTGAATAAGAGAGACTTGGTAAACTGAAAGATAGATTGGAAGAAATAAGCTAGGCTGTGACATAAAAAAGAAAAAAAGATTTAATCAGCAAAAGCATGAGAAACAAGGATACAATGTGGGGATCTAAGATGCCTTTACTCATTCTGATCTCATACTCAAAATTTCAGTAAAATGTTTCATAGCCTCATTTGACTCCCATCTTTGCATGATGGTTTAACTTTCCCGCAGGCCTTCTGTGCCCCTGACTATAGGGTAAGCTGTACCCACACTGTGCTATGGAGCTTGATTTATTCTGCTCAGTAAGCCATTTACCAAATACTATTAAAAATGTATAAAGCCTTAATTCTAGCAAAAATTGTGTACATTTTTCAAAACTTGTGGCACACCTGTGAAAAGTGAGCAGGATGCTGGAGCAATCTGAATTAAACTCAGATAATTAAATACAGGCTCTGTGTTTCCATGAATCTTTCTCTCTAGGTTGTTTGGATGATTTCTCCTGCAGTTCCTGAAAATCAAAGGGAAGCCCTGATTTTCTTCTGATGGAAAAGGGGTTGATTTGATTGGACAGAAAGGATGCAGTAAGAAAGTAAATGACGATGGGAGTTTTTTCTCTTCCTATATTCTCTCCTCCACCCTCAATCACCCACAGCCCTTGCACTAATTCTAACCTACACCACTTCTGGGGGGGGTGTCTTAGAGGTCTTCACTCATCAATTTCATAAAGCTGGCTGAACTGTGCTTCGCCTGTCACAATTTGGCAGAGAAGAGGATCATTTAGTGCTATTTCAAGGAGATGATTTTTGTTCTTTTTATTTTGAGCATCAGAGGAGGGTCACAGGTAAGTATGGTGTTATTAGGACTTGGTCTCATAAGATGTTAACAAGGGCTGAGGTTTAGAACAGTCACAGACCCCTTAGCTTTGGTACTTGTTTTTCTCACCTGAGAGAATAATAATGAATAAAGCTTACTCTTCTGGTTCCCGGTGAGGCAGAGGAGCACACACCTGCCTATATAACCATGGAGTGGGGACCAAAGCATAAAAAAGGTTCAGACTCACTTCCCTTAGTCTAAATCTTAGGGTACTTTCTAGCCTCTAAATTGAAGATTAGTGAACGAGCACATAAAAAATTACACAATGAGATTATTTCTTATTCATAATATGTATTACTTTTATTTTACATAATTACATCAGGAGAGATTTAAATCACATAAATACTCCACTTCAGAAACTTACATAGATAAAGTATATATATTGTACCATTACTGTACATATCTCTTCTGAGGACATGTATAATTATCAGCCTTTCACCTACAAGGAAAGTGAAACTCAGAGGTTCAGAGTGACCAGTGTTCCCAAAGCATCCAGGGAGGAAGCAGGAACTTTAGGCTCCGACCGTTTTTTCTTAACACTATTAGGATCCCTCTATATTCGGAGACCAATATATTGATACTGTTATTTTACCTATTAAACATTTATGCATTGACTATCACCTAGGTAGGTAATTACAGATAATTAAAGTTATTGTTTTCCATCCCTACTAATATGTGGTCAGAGGGGAAAAAATCCTTAAAAGCATGATCATTTGGCTCTAATGCGTGCAAATGAGAAAACATGTGATAGATTTATAGTCACATTTCTCTAGCAAATCTTTGTTTTAAATATTTTACCTCTGTAGCAGCACAGCAGTGTACAAACAATTCAAACAGAATTGCAAAGGAATTCCGGAAGGCCAGTTCAAGTAGCTGTTGAGCTCAAGAGTGGAGGACTGCCGTGCTATGAACAAGAGCTAGAATTAGAAGCTGTGACCTAAAAATGAAGATCCAGGATTGAACGCATGGTGTTAAATGCCACTGCAGTAACAGGCACAACATAGTTTTGTTACAGTAATTGCTTTACAACATGTTTGTAATTGAAATCTCCTGGAAGACTATTAATACACAAGCAAACAGAAACTGATGTTTATAGTTCCTGAATCCCTTCTTTTTTTTTTTTTTTTTTTTTTTTAATTTTTTTTTGTATTTTTCTGAAGCTGGAAACCGGGAGGCAGTCAGACAGACTCCCGCATGCGCCCGACCGGGATCCACCCGGCACGCCCACCAGGGGGCGATGCTCTGCCCATGGGGGGGGGTTGCTCTGTTGCAACCAGAGCCACTCTAGTGCCTGGGGCAGAGGCCAAGGAGCCATCCCCAGCGCCTGGGCCAACTTTTGCTCCAATGGAGCCTTGACTGTGGGAGGGGAAGAGAGAGACAGAGAGGAAGGAGAGGGGGAGGGGTGGAGAAGCAGATGGGTGCTTCTCCTGTGTGCCCTGGCCAGGAATCGAACCTGGAACTTCCACATGCCAGGCTGACGCTCTACTGCTGAGCCAACTGGCCAGGGCCACTGAATCCCTTCTAACGCTATAGAGTGATTCAGAAAATGATGGTTAAAATAGAGAATTTACTTTTGATTCACAGCTCGTTTGAAACATATTGTTCAAATCAATCGCCATTCATGTCAAAATGTCTCTGCCTCTTTGATTCAGCTTTCTCAAATCCAATCATTTATTCATACATCTTAGAAGTGCTGATGTTGCTTCTACTATGGGATACGTGCTGGTCAGTACTCCAATGAGACAGATGTTTTGACTACACACCTAATGGATAGTTTTCTGTGAATGTGATTTCTGGACTGCCTGAATCATAGGAAGCCACTCTTCCCTGAATAATGACATTCTTGTTTAAGTTTATTTCTGCAGATGTCATAATATGAAATAAGTTAGAATTTGGGAGTAGGAAGTTTTCATTTCAGGACATCATCTAAAATGCCAACTGCTACCACGGGAGATTGCAAACAGGCATCTCCGTCAGACTCTCCACCGTGGACCCCAGTAAATGTTATTCTTTACTGGGTAATGCTGTAACGATCCATGGGTCCAGCTGGTCTACACTGGGCAAGGATGGTCTTATAATTACCAGTGATTCTGAAGCACTTCAAATTGTCTTTTGCAATTAAAATATTAAATTAAGCACTAATAGTATGGCTTATAGATGCTGAGTAAAAAAAAAAAAATTCATGAGTTCATACTGATATAAATGAATCCAAAATTATATTAGGGCTAAATCAAATTACTTTCTTGCAGTAGAATAAGAGCCAATAAATATTGAAGGGATGGCCTGACCTGTGGTGGCACAGTGGATAAAGTGTCAACCTGGAACACTGAGGTTGCCGGTTCAAATCCCTGGGCTTGCCTGGTCAAGGCACATACAGGAAGCAACTACTACAAGTTGATGCTTCCTGCTCTCCCCCATCTCCCCCATTATTCTCTCTCTAAAAAAATTAATAAATACTGTAAAATCTAAAAAAAAATATTGAAGGGATGATAAAGCTAGGAAGTTATCAGTGATACTAATGTGAGTATATAGTGTTTGATGGTGACAAACATTTACATACAAGATTTCTTCTCATAACATATTTATCATAAAGGGAAACAAGTTGTTTTGAAGTAGAGGTGTTGGGAAGGTGCAGCCTTCACCAGCTAATGATCCGATAACTAATACGGGGACCAACTGCTACCAAATACCTTTGCTATGATGCACCAAGAGGGATACAACGGCACTTGAGTTATTCCTAACAGATATGTATCATCTGTTTCTAATGGGAGACTCAGTATAAACCCAAACTGAGAAATACTCTCCAAAATAATACGTACACCTTATTTTTTTAAATGGAAGGTCAGAAAATTTAAAAGCCAGAGTTTTAAGGTTAACTTTAAGACAAAAGGACAATAATGATATACCAACGCACTACATCGCCTTTCTGAGTTTGAAGGCACTTTTGGCAAATGCTTTTATGAAACTACAACCTGAAGGCCAATTTAGCCTCTGCCAGACCACAGATGGAAAATCCCTTTTATCTGTGTGGCAAATAAGAAAAGGAATCTTTGATTATGGTAGGGATACAGTATCAAGTAGAGATAGAGTCATCTTACTTGCCAAGATAGATGAAAATAGATCATTAAATAAAACATAGTGAGAGACTTGCACATGGCCAAGCTAATGCAGACAATGCAGGCGTGAATATAGTTTCTATGGTGATCACCAAGCCGCTGCTAAACTCTAATTCTTTTTTCCATATGACAGTATATATATATATATATTTTTTGTTATAACATTCTAAGAGAGGCTTTATATTCATCAACAGAATATGAGTTGGCAATAGCTAATTTTCCTACAAACCATTTGTTTTCCAAATAAATGTCTATAAAGGCTCTGGCCGGTTGGCTCAGTGGTAGAGCATCGGCCTGGAGTGCAGGAGTCCCGGGTTCAATCCCCAGCCAGGGCACAAAGGAGAAGTGCCCATCTGCTTCTCCATCCCTCCCCCTCTCCTTTCTCTCTGTCTCTCTCTCTTCCCCTCCCGCAGCCAAGGCTCCATTGGAACAAAGTTGGTCCAGGTGCTGAGGATGGCTCCATGGCCTCTGCCTCAGGCAGAGGAGCCTTGTCTGTGGGAGGGGAAGAGAGACACAGAGAGCAAAGTTGGCCCGGGCGCTAGAATGGTTCTGGTCACAACAGAGCAATACCCAATATGAGCAGAGTATCGCCCCCTGGTGGGCATGCCAGGTGGATCCCAGTCAGGCACATGTGGTTGTCTGTCTGACTGCCTCCCCATTTCCAACTTCAGAAAAATACAAAAAAAAAATAATAATAAAAATAAATTAATAAATGTCTATAAAATGTGTAATGAACATTGTTGCTTTTTGATTCCATAATGTGTATGGCATAGACATTTTGACTATATTCATATAGAGACACTTACTGGAAATCTATTTATCTACATAAAGAAATTTTCTTAAAAAAAAAAGAAATTTTCTTTAGAAAAATATTGACTGTAAAACTATATGAGGTTATTTTTCTGTGGTCTATTATTCATTTATTGTTCTTGTTAATAAAATAACATGTTAATAGCTTGAGCTATTGCTAAGTAGGTGTTAAACATTTTTCTGTCAAACACTTTCCTTACAGAATCAGAGTAGATGAGTTGAACATTTTTTATATTAAAATTTTTAAAGAAACTTAAATGATTATATTTAATCAGAGGAAAAATTTGACAAAGTATGCTATAACAAAAAATAAAATGGGGAGGGTCCGATACTTTATTTTCTGTAATGGCCAGCAAAAGATAAGTCATAATTACAATTTTATATGAAATTAACACTATGCATATCTTAACTATCTTTCCCTGAAGAAGCTTAAATTATCTCTTAACTCTGATTACATTAGCAATGTGCATAATGTACTTAATGGCTTTATCTACTATATTCATTCTGCCTTCTAGATAAGATTAAGATACTCAAAACTGAGAATTATCCTCTTTCTGACAGTGTCTGTTCATAGCAAGGCTCTGCTTTCTTGAACTCTTCCCCAAATCATCTGACATAAGGTCTAAGTCTTTCCTGACATCCTTGTACTGAGATGCCCATCAATTCTGCTTGCATTCTCCTTTGTCACATCGAGCAACTGACCCCTATTTTGGTGAATGGTAGAGCAGGCACTGATGGTTACACAGCAGACACGGTAGTGAAATGAGGAAGTAACTCAAAGGGAATGTAGGGCCCAGGGAGTGATTTTCAAAGATGGGTAGATGGTGCAGTATTTCTGTAAGCCAATGGAAAGGAGATCATTTCTGAGGTTATGAGAGAGGCAGGGGTCAAGGGCATGGGGTGTCCTCAGCTAGGTAAAAGGGAAGTCCATAAATTTTAAAACAAGGGAAGCCAGGGCCCCCTCCCACCATCATAGGTGTTTGAAAGATGTAGCAGTGGAAATGTGTAGATGTTCTCTTCTAATTGCTTTGTCGTTCTTGCTGAATAGGAGAGCCGCGTCATCAGCAGCTAGTGCAGAGGGGGAAGGACGCCTCTAGGATTGAGGAGAGAAAAGGTGAGAAGCAGATATCTAGACAGAGGGAAGAAAGGGATTAGAGAAATGGCAGCAGTAAAAGCTTGTCACCCTGGAACTTATTGGTCATGATCAAAAATCTAAGACACCTGTCACCCGTACTTTCGGTTCCCAACACACTCAGTATAATTTTGGAACAAAGATGGGTATTGATCATCTAATTCCTGATTTACTAAGATCATCAAGCTAGTGAAATACACATGCATCCACACACACCTTGAAGTGAGTTTTCAGAAGCAGTCACTAGGAGGGACAGCATGGCACCACTAGGGACAGCCACTGGATGTGGACTCTTGGGTCCAGGGTCAACTATGAGCATTTTGGGCAAGACACTTGCCTCTCTGTGGCTCCAAATGTGCATCTATGTACTTGGCATAATAATAGAAACTATTTTGTATGATGCTAAGAGAGTTAAATATGTTAATACTTATAAAGCACTTAGAAAAGGCACTGTTTGCTACTGTATCATATTTTCCTGAATTATGTTGAGGAAAATGAAGTCATTTGAGTAGCATATCATCATGGCCTATTTGCTGACACAATTCTTTCCAGTTATCATTAGGATAGATCATGGTTGGCAACTAGTGTGACTTAAATCATTTAATGCTGAAGCCATTCATGAATGAAAGCACTGCTCAAGAATTCTTGCACTATTTTTTAAAACTATGTATACAGACTGACCAGATGGTTGCACAATGGATAGAGCATCAGACTGGGATGCGGAGAACCCAGGTTCGAAACCCTGAGGTCGCCAGCTGGAGCACAGGTTCATCTGGTTTGAGCAAAGCTACCAGCTTGAACCCAAGGTCACTGGCTTGAGCAAGGGATCTCTCCATCTGCTATAGCCCCCCAGTCAAGGCTTATATCAGAAAGCAATCAATAAATAACTAAGGAACCGCAACAAAGAATTGATGCTTCATATCTCTCTCCCTTTCTGTCTGTCTCTCCTTATCTGTCCCTCTCTCTGTCTCTGTCACACACAAACAAAGAACAAACAAAAAAACCTATGTATACAACAGTACTGATAGAAACTTGTGTGAAAAGTTGGAAAAAATTTCAATTCCAGGTAATAAAATAATTTTAATACATTACTAATTTGGGCAGTTGTAAGGGTAAAAAAAATGCATTTTTTCCCATTGATTTGAAATAGGGGCAGGGAGAGAGAGGGAGAAAAAGAGGGAGAAAGAGAGAGGGAGGGGAAGCAGGAAGGAGAGGAAGAAAGAGGAAGGGAAGGGGAGAGAGAAAAGCATCAATTCCTTGTTCCATTTAGTTGGAATGTTTCTTGTATGTGCCTCGACTGGCGATTGAAACTGCAGCCTCAGTGCACCAGGACGACAAAAAATGCCTTCTTAACCAGCTTATTTTTTATTTTATGAGACATCCTAAAATAGTATTGTCCAACAACTCTACAACCACCACCAAAAAGAAGCCCCTTTAAAAACAGAGTACCTTATTTTGAATGTGTTCACTTAACTGACATGTCTCTAAGAATTACTGTGAGATATCATAAAACAGTCCTAATGTGAAAGAGTAAATTACTACTCATTAGTACTTTACTGATCCAGTTTTAATGTTATGGTTTTTTTTTGTTTTTTTATTTTTTTTATTTTATTTATTCATTTTAGAGAGGAGAGAGAAAGGGAGAGAGAGAGGAGAGACAGACAGAGAGAGAAGGTGGGGAGGAGCTGGAAGCATCAACTCCCATATGTGCCTTGACCAGGCAAGCCCAGGGTTTTGAACCGGCGACCTCAGCATTTCCAGGTTGACGCTTTATCCACTGCGCCACCACAGGTCAGGCTTAATGTTACGTTTAATAAGATATTTAATTTCTTCTGTGCTTAAAAATTTTTTGTATGGCTAAAAGTTTATAAAAAACATTTGTGTTCATATAGTCATGGAAATCTTAAAAAGACTAGGTCTACTGAATGAAAGTTCTTCCTCAAATCTATAAAAATAATTAGACTTCTAAAATAAATGATTTCTCCTGAAGGTTTTATTGACCCTGACATTCCAAATATATGTAAGTTCTTGAAAGCATTAACATAGTATGTGGTACTTTTATTACTAAAGTATTTGGGACTCCAACAGTCTCACGTTGTCCAAGTCTAGCAAATTCTGAAGCAAAGCATTATTTAGACAAAGAACAGTGCCTATGAACTACCTACAAGTGTCACAGGAAGAGCCAAGATCTACCCAGGAGAAGTAAGTTCCTGTTAAACTAGGACTAGGAATTTAACCACACTGACCTACACTCTAGGAATGTGTTCGATGGGACGTTTTAGTGGAGTCATTTCTTACTTTCAAAATCTCTGTTCAAAGGTTTCCTTTTGCTTCTCAAAGAATTTTGCCTTGCTTTACAGATAAGACCCACAGAGAGAGAAAAAAAAGTTCCTTTGCGTAATAGTACACTGTATTTTACAGTCAAGGACACTGTAAGGATTTGTAAATTGTATACAAATTAAAATATAGCCTTTTTCCCCCCAAGAATAAAAAGTGGAATGTCTATTTCTGTTCTTACACACCTATTTCCCTGCCAATTCTAGCATGATGGCACAACTATTAAGAAGACATTATTGGCCTGACCTGTGGTGGCACAGTGGATAAAGCATCGACATGGAATGCTGAGGTTGCCGGTTCAAAACCCTGGGCTTGCCCTGTCAAGGCACATATGGGAGTTGAAGCTTCCTGCTCCTCTCCCCCTTCCCTCTCTCTCTCTCTCTCTCCCCTCTAAAATGAATAAATAAATAAAAATTATTTTAAAAAAGAAGACTATCATAAACTTGTTGATAATTTTTTATTCATTTATATTTTTGTCTGTAGAGAGTAAATATAGCTTAATTAGCTAACTAGAATGAAATATGCAAATGAAGAGTACTAGGAACCTCAAACCCTTTGGGGTATGTCATAAAGAAAAAAAAATCTTTTCTGAACTATAGAAAGTTACCTTTCTGGAAAAAAATTAAATTAAAAATAATAAATATCACCTAAACAAAGAAATAAAAGGCAACTTTAAAAGTGTTTTAAATATTTAATATTGAGAATTGTTTGTTTTTCCAGCCTGCAGAGATGAAAAAGTCAGTGTGCTATTTTACTTATTCAGACTAGGCAAACTGCTGGGATTTAGAGGTTTTTTTTCAATGTTTCAAACATCACCAGAATTGCTAATGAAAGAAAAAAAGCTAGATGTCAAATATCTGTCTCCATATGCATGTCTGTGTGCATGTATATATGTATTTTGCTATTATACTCAAATTGGATTTCAAGATTCAATTCTGAATAACAAGCAATGGAGGAGTTTGCAAACCAAGAGGTTATTGTTCCTTTGCAAACTGCTAAAATAATTAGATAATTAAATTATTTATATTTCAGGGAAAATTATGCAAACCCCTACCTATTTTTACTGAAACCTGTCACATGAATGTAAAGGACATTATGTAAATGAAATTTATTAATAGGTCCCAAAAGATATCTTACAATTGTTTATTCCTACAAAACACATTTATTTAACAGATTCCACAAAATTTTATTTTATTAAGGTTTTCTTTTATATCTTTAGAAGTAAACTTTGACATCACACTAAAAAGATCTGATATGACTTCTTGTATTTCTAAGTGCTTCTCCACATTAATATAAAAAGGAATTCCTTTATGTTTATTTTTCAAGTTTGTTTTGAGCTGTGGTTATGGCTAATTTTTAAAGCACTTTCTGTAGAAAGTGCTGACTGTTTCAAGTAGTCCTCATCATTTTGTGCAGAGCAACAGGGTGTAATCCAGGAATTCATGTCATATAGCTTTCTGAAAATGTATTGATCTATTTCTTTGTGAATTTCTGTAGGTACCTTTGGTCTTTTGACCTTCAGTTTCTAAATGTTCGAATGTGGGTTTTCAAGCTTCATATGTAACGCTAAAATAAAATCCAGTATCTTAATTTGTAATTGTGCACCACCTGCTAGCAACAGAAAGCCATTTTGAATACTGTGTCTATACATTCCCAGTGTCATGATCCTATACATTGGTGCCGTCACCTCTGAACAGCTCAGAAAGAGGATGTTGTGTTGACAAGTGCCTGTATTCACTGGAAAACTGTTAGTTTCGATTTACAAAATTTAGTGCACTTTGGAAAATGTAAAGTTAAACACAGAAGACTAAAATATAAATTGTATTCTACAAGCAAATAAAAGCTCCAAAATAAGCATAAATCACCTGGAGGGCTGAAGAAAGACCCTTTTGTGGGCCACTGTCTCTCTTACAAGCCCAAGGCCGTCTGGCCCCATAGCAACTTGAAAGTATGTGGAGGCTCATGTAACCCAGGATTCCATTGCTCGGCCTTCTGCTTTTTCATCTTTTAGAAGATGATTTCTCAGTCCAGTCAGTGAAGAGCTAAGCTACTTGGAAATAAGTTTGCTATACGTGCCATAAACTATGCTAAGGAGGAAGGGAGTTAGATGCATGATGCAAATCATATTTTGAAGCTGTGCTTGCATTCTGATGGTGTAACATTATAAATAAATCATATAATGATAGAAGAAAACCACATTCACCTAAAGAATAATCACAAGCATCATAAAAAAAAAAGTTAAGAAGTACCCCTGATTGTCTAGTATCTAAAGTGAGTAACTGGATTTCCACATTAAGGTTGTATCTTCCAAGTGTGTCTCAATTCTTGATGGATTATTTTATATTCATTTGTTCATGCAAATGTTTTAGTTCTCTGACATTCACCATCTAAAACATTTAATTAGCTAGTGTAGTGCAAAACATAAATGCATAGTAAATGGGTTGACTATTTTTCTTAAGTTTCTTATTTTTATCAGTGTAATAGTAACGGACAACAGAAAAACCCAGAAAGATTATAGAATATACCACACTCTGTCCAAACTCAAATACACACATATAAACTCATGTACACATACCCACAGAACAAAGAAAAAGCAGAATATGTCTGAGTGTGAACTTCTGTGAAAGAGTTTAAAGTGCTGAGTTTAATTTAAATGATTTTCAATATACTTTTTGCATGGACCCTAAATTATTTTTATCAAAATGCTAACTAGAGAGCGATCTTCAAATGTCCTAGCTTAGAAACTACTTTAGAGTAAGAGAAGATAAAGTTTGTAAAATGGAAATCACTCCTTTTGCTCAACCTTATGACTAATAAGTGTGTGTTCTTCTTGCACATTTTATCATGGGTTAGAAAATCTGAAAGTTAGTTTAATGTGTTTGATGTATTCAAATACATGGCAAACTTCCTCAGGGGAGGAAGCTGCCCTCTGTTGTCACAAAAGTCATTGGTTTGAACAAGCAAACTAGTAGAGCTGAGGCTGTTAGCATAATATGAATAAACATTGAGTGACTGATTAAAGACACACTCATTCACAAGTATTAAAGCAATGAATCCCAGATCTAGCATAAACATCCTAATATGAAACTACAGATAATAAAAACAACTCTATGGAGTAGTCATAATAAAATTCGAGCAATATATGATAATCGCAATGTGCTATATATTCTTAAAATTTTAATTCATGTTATACCGTGTATAAAATTACATAAGCACTTCCCATTTTTAATAATAGTGAAGCAGCTTATATCAGAAAAATGCTTTCTGAAGATAACAGTTGTACACTCTATAAATATACGAAAAGTCACCATTTGAATTTGCATCAGGCAAATGAAACTAGAGAGAATTTTTTGCCTTTTAAAAGAAAAGGAGCACAAGTATGATGTGATTAAGTTTTAAAATTAGGCCTGGCCAGTTGAATCAGCAACAGGGCATCAGCCTGGCATGTGGAAGTACTGGGTTTGATTTAAAGTCAGGGCACACAGGAGAAGTGATCATCTGCCTCTCTATCACTCCCCCTTATCTCTCTTTCTCTCCTTCTTCTCCTCCCACAGACATTGCTCAATGGTTTGAGTAAAATTGGCCCCAGCTGCTGAGGATAGCTCCATGGCCTCGCCTCAGGTGCTCAGCTACCGAGCAACAGAGCAGCAACCCAGACATGCACAGCATCGCCTGGTAGGGGCCTTGCCCTGTGGATACCAGTCAGGGCACATTTGGGGGTCTGTCTCTGCCTCCCCACCTATCACCATATTATAAAAAAGAAGTTGTGAAATTTAAGCAATATGATAAAAATGGATATTGTTAAACTAGTACACACACTAAAAATTAATATAAAAATAAAATATCAGACTAAAAACAAGTGAAATGCAAAAAATAGCCAATTAATCCAAGGAAAGGCGAGAAAAAAATAACATAAACAAAAAAGAGAAATTATGAATTTATTCATAATTTAGAATTTATTCATAATTTAGAGAAATATTAAAATAACCTCAAAATTATATTAAATATAAACAGAAAAAGCATCCAATAAAAAACATAGGTTTTTATACTGTATTTTGAAGAAGACATACACAACTATATACTGTGTATAAAAATGTACACTATAAAAATAAATCTAAGATGAAATTAATAATATAGTAAATGATATGTCATATATATTTTCTTCTTTTAAAAGTTTGTGCACGTGTAACAGGGGTCGGGGACTTTTTGGCTGAGAGAGCCATGAACACCACATATTTTAAAATGTAATTCCGTGAGAGCCATACAATATGTTTAACACTAAATACAAGTAAATGTGTGCATTTTATGTAAGACCAACACTTTTAAAGTACAATAAGTCTCTGAATTCTTTTTAATAACATTGTTATGCTGTTGCTAACCAATGATGAATAAAGTACTTCTTACCATTAATATGACTTCTGATGCTGCATGGTGTTGCTGATGGCTTTGTAGTCTGGTTGATACGTGGTGAGGTTAAGCTTCATGCAGGCGTTGAGACTTCCGTCCATTAAACGTGATCGTAGGTTGGTCTGAACATTCTTTAGATGTGAGAAAGACTGCTCACATGCATATGTAGAGCCAAACATTGTCAGTACAGCAATACTCACATGCTGCAGTGTGTGGTATGTGACGGGAAGCGCGTTCCAAGTTTTGACAATCAGCTGGTCCGCGGGTTGAAATTTTTTCATTTCTCTCCACTTGTGTTTGCTCGCCAACTCTGTTTGCTGTCATGCAAGTCTTTCCAAATCTTCATTCAGTGACTTGACCTTATCCCCCACATGTCTGAGGCCTTCAGGTCAGCAGCTTGCAGCTCAAAATCTCTGACTGAGACACCGGGAATATAAGTCAGGTCGACGCTTGTCCACTGCACACTCATGTGGATGGGTGATGAACTTAAAAAGGTAAGTGCACTCATGAAATTCTCCAAAGCACGCTTTGATTGACTGCAGGAGATTAGATGTGAAGCCCACCAGCTGCTGGAGATCAAGATGTTGAGCAGGGTCACTTGCTGTGCGTGCATCTTTAAACTCTCCCAGTTTTCAAAGTGTAGTAAACGACCTGTTTCAATGTTGGTGATGAAGAGTTCCAGCTTGTTTTCAAATGCAAACACTGCTTGTTGAAGGGATAAGACTGTATTTCCAACACCTTGCATTTTCACATTGAGCTGGTTCAGATGTTCAGTCATGTCCACGAGATAGTAGAACTTCAGGAGCCACTCAGTGTTAGCTAACTCAGGATGCTCTACATTTTTCATTTCAAGAAAAGTCCGGATTTCGCTCAGACAAGCCAAGAAATGGTTGAGTACCTTCCCTCTTGACAACCAATGCACATTGCTGTGCGGAAGCAGACCAGGATAATTATTCCCAACTTCATCCAGCAGTGTTTTAAACTGGCGATCATTTAAAGCTCGAGCAACAATAAAGTTGACCACCCGAATGACCAGCGACATCACCTCACCAAACTGCTCGCCACACATCTGAGCACAAAGCGCCTCCTGATGTAGGATGCAGTGAAAACTTAGGATGGGTCTCTTTTCATGTTCACAAAGAAGTGCTACGAATTCTGTTTTTCTCCACCATGCACGGAGCACCATCAGTATACACCGAAATAAGTTTATGCATTGGTAGATTTTTTTCTTTAGCAAACTCAGTGAAAGACTTGAATAAATTCTCCCCTCTTGTTGTCTCTTTCATAGGCAAACCAGCAAGACTTTCCTCACATAGTGTGTCACCGACATCATACCTTACAATCACGCTGAACCGGGATAAATGGCTTACGTTTGTTGACTCATCCAAAGTGAGAAAAAAGAATGGTGCTGCGTTTATGTCCTTCACTTGTGTTGCCTCAATTTGATTTGCCATCATGATGGTACGATCTGAACAGTTCTTGCTGACAGAGGTATGTCTTTTATTCATTTGATTATCTTGTCTTTATCTGAAAAGTCGTCAAAAAAGTTCACTGGCAACATCAAGCATGAATGTTTTGGCATACTCCCCATCTGTGAATGGCTTTCCGTTTCTCACAATTGCTAAAGCACCAGCAAAACTAGCCAAATTATAGTTACCTTGTTGGGTCCAAACACGGAGTTGCTGCTGACTAGCTTGCACTCTGCACAGTAGCTCTTGACATGCTTTCTTCCTACTGTCCCCTGCTGGATATTTCAATGCAAATGTAGTTTGGCGTGTGTTGAAGTAACACTTTATATTTGACTGTTTCATCAATGCAATTTTATCATTGCATATGAGACACACTGCAGAACCTGCTTTCTCCACAAAGGCAAGTTTCTCTATCCATTCCTGCTGAAAAGTATGATACGCCTCATCTTTCTTCTTTTTTTTTTTGCCATCTTCTTCGTCCAAAGGGTTTCTGCAATTAGCTAGCTGACTACTTGATTAAAAGGAGGGAAGTTTACTTCCTGACCTCATAATGACCCGTGTACGTTAAGCATTATCCAATAAAAATTTGGTGTTCTCCTGGAGGACAGCTGTGATTGGCTCCAGCCATCGGCAACCATGAACATGAGCGGTAGGAAATGAATTGATTGTAATACATGAGAATGTTTTATATTTTTAATGTTATTATTTGTTTTTATTAAAGATTTGTCTGTGAGCCAGATGCAGCCATCAAAAGAACCACATCTGGCTCGCGAGCCATAAGTTCTGAACCCTTGATGTATAACAATAGCAACAAAAGCAAACTTTTTTTTTTTTTTGCATTTTTCTGAAGCTGGAAACAGGGAGAGACAGTCAGACAGACTCCTGCATGCGCCCGACCGGGATCCACCCGGCACGCCCACCAGGGGGCGACGCTCTGCCCATCCTGGGCGTCACCATGTTGCGACCCTCCTGGGTGTCGCCATGTTGTGACCAGAGCCACTCTAGCGCCTGGGGCAGAGGCCACAGAGCCATCCCCAGCGCCCGGGCCATCTTTGCTCCAATGGAGCCTTGGCTGCGGGAGGGGAAGAGAGAGACAGAGAGGAAGGCGCGGCGGAGGGGTGGAGAAGCAAATGGGCGCTTCTCCTATGTGCCCTGGCCGGGAATCGAACCCAGGTCCTCCACACGCTAGGCCGACGCTCTACCGCTGAGCCAACCGGCCAGGGCAACAAAAGCAAACTTTAAAGCAACAAAAGTCTTACCAGAGATAGATATTTTATAATGATAAAAAATTAATTCACCAACAGTTATCAATTTAAAACATTCTCATCAGCATTTGGTGTTGTTAATGTTCTGGATTTTGGTCATTCTAATAGGTGAGTAGAGCTATCTCATTGTTTTAATTTGCATTTTCCTTAGAGATAGAATCTTGAGCATCTTTTCATACACTTATTTGCCATTTCAATTTCTTTTTTTACATCTCTGTTATTTCTAGTTCTCTTCTTCTGTATAATCTTTATCTTGTTGCTTCTTTAAACAAAGTATTCCTCAGTGTTCTTGCAGCTATCTTTTTTTGAAATAGCTTTTTTTTTACATTTATATAATATTTTAATTCTATATCTTCATCTCTTTCTTTATCCTGCGATTGTGACCTGTACTTCCAACCCACCACCCAAACTTGATGCCTCAGTATGCCTAAAACTCAAAATGTCTGTAGAAAAACATATTCCTTTAGTAAAGTTGCTGCCCACACTTACTGTTTCTATTTTTCATAACTCATTTAGTAACATTATTCATCTAATTAGTCAAAGCAGAAATCCTTTCTTTACCAACAACTCATTTTTTTTTTACTTTACCTCATATCTAATCTGTCACACAATTTGGTTTTACTCAGGAATGTTTCAAAATCTCATTTTCTATAACAGCCAAAATGTATAAAGAACTCATACAATTCATTAGCAAAAAAATACAAACAAAAAAATAATCCAATTTAAAAATGGGCAGAAATTCTGAATATTTTTTCAGGGAACATAGAGTAGCCGACAGGTACTTGGGAAGATGCTCAACATCAGTAATTATCAGAGAAAGGCCACAACGAGATATCACCTCACACCTGTTCAAACAGCTATTGTCAAAAAGACAAAAAATAACTGTTGACAAGGATGTGGAAAAGAGCCCTTGTGCACTGCTGGTGGGAATATAAGTTGGTATAGTTGTTATGGAAAACATTATGGAGGTGCCTCAAAAATTAAAAACAGAACTGCCATACAATCAAGCAAATCCACTTCTGGGTATTTGTTCAAAGAAGACAAAAGTACTAACTCAAGAATACATATGCACCCCATATTTATAGCAGAATTAGTTACAATTGCCAATATATAAAAACAGCCTATATGCCCATCCGTGAATGAATGGATAAAGAAATCATGGCAGGGATGACGTCAGAATAATGGCGGAGTAGGAAGCGATACCGATAAATCTCCCCCAAAACTCAACAAGATCTTCAACCAGAAACAGAAAAACCTATACTTGGAGCCTCCAGATGCTTCACAATACACCCGAAGGTATGGTCGAGTGAAAAATTGGCTAAATATATAACCAAATTCTGAAGGAAATAGGGAGTAAGAAATGCTCCACCTTCCTCACTAACCTAAACAGGGCGGCTTTCTCTGGTAACTGTGAATATAGAAACTGAGGCGGGCAAAGGGGGTGAATACATCCAGGCCGCGCACAAAAGGCCGAACCAGGCTGTGGCACGGAGATCCTAGCGGAGGAAAAACTGTTCCTGTGGCAAGCCGGGCAATACAAGCTAACACTCGCGCCAAACCCAAACAAAGAAAGACAAGCGGGGCAGCCATTTTACCCGTTCTCCTGGTTGGTGCGCAGTTAGTGGGCGAGAGATCTCTTCCTAAGCCCCAGAAGTGGGTGTCCGTGTTGCCCCACAGAGAGGCAGGGTCAGAGGCCTTTCTGTGGGCCGAAAGCAGAATCTCTGGGCAGCCCCAGCGCCCTGGGAAAGCCGCGCACGGGAGGAAGCGAGAACTAATTCCAACGGTGGAAATTTTCCGTGCTGGTGAGGGTTTCACTCAGGGAAACGCGGCCGGCCTCATATCCTGGTGTGCGTGCGCAGATAGGTAGTGAGCGATTCCTCCGAGTGCCTCGGCAGTGTGCGCCCGTGTTATCGCACAGAGGGGCAGAGTCAGGGGCCTTTGTGTGGGCAAAAGCGGAATCTCGGGCCGCCCCAGCGCCTTGCAAAAGCCGCGCACGGGGACGGAGCGAGAGCGAATTCCAGCGCTGCAAATTTCCATGCGGTTGGGGGTTTCACTCAGAGCGTGAGACTACTGGCTGGATATCCTGGTCTGCGCGCGCAGATAGTGAATGAGAGTTTCCTCCAAGCACCCCGGAAGTGGGTGCCCGCCTGTGTTACCGGACAGAGTGGCAGAGCCAGAGGTCTTTGAGTGGGCAGAAAGCCCGCCTGATTATGCTAGCAGCTCTGACTGACTGAGCCTTACCCAGAGCCCTGTGCTGAGTGGGAATAGAGTGGGGAGTTTCCAGCTCTTTGAACCTCTTACTATCCAGGCAGAGGCAGCAACAACCCCATAGCTGGATTATCAGGCTACTAATTGAGGAAGGAAAGACTAGGAGAAAGGCTCCAGGAACACGGACTCTCTCACTGTCGGAGCCTATGAATGCTAATGAGCCTTGACTCCCAACGAGACTAAAGCACAATACAAGACATTGCCATAGAGACTTATCAACTGCAAACCTCTACCTGAGCGTGCCAAAGGGGCAGAACCAGGGGTACAGAGTCACGGACCAGGAAGAGGGAGAGAAAAGAAAAAACAAGAAGATAACCTCTCAAAATCAAGAATAATCTGCAGACTTTATAACCTATCCCATTTTATTATATTTGTTCGTTTGTTTCTCTTATCTTCATTCTGGATACTTTTTTTCCTCCTCCAATTTGGCCGATTAACTCTCTGCTGGTCTTACTCTCTCCTCTCCTTGAACTACACTACCCATAAGTGTTACATCTCCCATTATCTTTTTTCTCCTCTTCCTTTCTCTCTATGAGGGTTGCACTCCAAAACCCTTAACTCTCTCTCTCTCCTTTCTTTTTTCTTCTTTTGCTGGTTCCCTCTTTTTTTCTCTCTCTCTCTTTCTTTTCTCCCTCTATATTAGTTTCTTCCTTTCTCCTTTACATCTCCTCTCATTCAAACATCAGTAACAAACAAATTATCTTATCTGGGACTCAAACTTATGTTTGTGGCATTTTGGGGGTTTTTACTTCACCTTTTTAACTCGCTAGCAGTGCTCCCATCTCTGGCTCTCCATTTTATCTAGTTCTTGTTCCACTAAATACAATAGTATTTTTTTAATTTGTCCCCCCATTTTTCTGTTCTCCTCTTATTCCTCTCATCATAACTCTTAGACAACCAACACCTAAAAGCAAATCATTTTATTCTTGACCCAAATTTTTTCCTTATTTGCTTTTTGTGGGTCCATACCGCCCCCCTTTTTCTTTTTTTTTTTTTCTTTTTTTTTTTTGCCCCTTTATTACTTTTCCCCAATTCAGGACCTCCATCACAGGCATTATTTGTTATAATTCACAGTTCACCACAAGATTTTTTCTCAGGAGAGGAAAAAAGGAGGGGGGGAATAATTTCCTTTTTTTAAAAATTATTATTTTATTTTTCTTTATTTCATTATTAATTTTTTTAAAAAAAACAACTCTTTTTGATTTTTTATTTTTTTTAACTTTTTATTCTTTATTAAATCTCATTAATACTATCAACAAAACAACCCTCAGATGCCATTAAGGAAGAGAAAATCGAATATCATGGATACAAAAGAAAGAGAGGTAACACAGCTAGATGAGGAAAAATCTATGGAGAAAAAATTTAATATATTGGAAACCTTGGAGCTAAATGACAGAGAATTCAAGATAGAAATCCTAAAAATCCTCCGAGATATACAAGAAAATGCAGAAAGGCAATTTAGGGAGCTCAGAAAACAACTCAATGAACACAAAGAATATATGTCCAAAGAAATTGAAACTATAAAAACAAATCAAACAGAGATGAAAAACTCAATTCACGAGCTGAAAAACGAAGTAACAAGCTTAGCTAATAGAACAGGTCAGATAGAAGAGAGGATTAGTGAAATAGAAGACAAGCAACTTGAGGCACAACACAGAGAAGAAGAAAGAGACTCAAAAATTAAAAAAAATGAGATAGCCCTACAAGAATTATCTAACTCCATCAAAAAGAATAACATAAGAATAATAGGTATATCAGAGGGAGAAGAGAGAGAAAATGGAATGGAGAACATACTCAAACAAATAATAGATGAGAACTTCCCAAGCCTGTGGAAAGAACTAAAGCCTCAAATTCAAGAAGCAAACACAACACCAAGTTTTCTTAACCCCAACAAACCTACTCCAAGGCATATCATAATGAAATTGACACAAACCAACAGCAAAGAAAAAATTCTCAAGGCAGCCAGGGAAAAGAAGAATACAACATATAAAGGAAGGCCCATTAGATTATCATCAGATTTCTCAGCAGAAACTCTACAAGCTAGAAGAGAGTGGACCCCAATATTTAAAGTCCTCAAAGAGAGAAACTTTCAGCCATGAATACTATACCCATCAAAGCTATCCTTCAAATATGAAGGAGAAATAAAAACATTCACAGATACAGAAAAGATGAGGGAATTTATCATCAGAAAACCCCCACTCCAGGAATTACTAAAGGGGGTTCTCCAATCAGATACAAAGAACAAAAAAAAACAGAGCCACAAGTAAAAGCTCCAAGAAGAACACAATAAAACCAAATTTAAACTGTGACAACAACAAAAAGAAAGAGGGGGAGAAGATGGAGATTAACAGTAGCAAAGGACGATGGAGTGCAAAAGTACTCACAAAATAGTTTGCTACAATGAACAGGGTAGGGACCCTTTTCATTACTCAAAGGTAACCACCATTGAAAAAACCACCACAGAAGCACATGAGATAAAAAAGATAGCAACAGAGGAAAGATGTATGGAATACAACCAAATAAAAACAAAAGATAGAAAAACGAAAGAGAAGGATCAAACAAGACACAAAACTAACAGAAAGCAATCTATAAAATGGCAATAGGGAACTCACAAGTGTCAATAATTACACTAAATGTAAACGGATTAAACTCACCAATAAAAAGGCACAGAGTAGCAGAATGGATTAAAAAAGAAAATCGAACTATATGCTGCCTACAGGAAACTCATCTAAGTAACAAGGATAAAAACAAATTCAAAGTGAAAGGCTGGAAAACAATACTCCAAGCAAATAACATCCAAAAAAAAGCAGGTGTAGCAATACTCATATCGGATAATGCTGACTACAAGACAGGAAAAGTACTCAGAGATAAAAATGGCCATTTCATAATGGCTAAGGGGACACTGAATCAAGAAGACATAACAATTCTTAATATATATGCACCAAACCAAGGAGCACCAAAATATATAAGACAGCTACTTATTGACCTTAAAACAAAAACTGACAAAAATACAATCATACTTGGAGACCTCAATACACCGCTGACGGCTCTAGATCGGTCATCCAAACAGAGAATCAACAAAGACATAGTGGCCTTAAACAAAACACTAGAGCACCTGGATATGATAGACATCTACAGGACATTTCATCCCAAAGTGACTGAGTATACATTTTTCTCCAGTGTACATGGATCATTCTCAAGAATTGACCATATGTTGGGCCACAAAAACAACATCAGCAAATTCAGAAAAATTGAAGTTGTACCAAGCATATTTTCTGATCATAAAGCCTTGAAACTAGAATTCAACTGCAAAAAAGAGGAAAAAAATCCCACAAAAATGTGGAAACTAAACAACATACTTTTAAAAACTGAATGGGTCAAAGAAGAAATAAGCGCAGAAATCAAAAGATATATACAGACTAATGAAAATGACAATACGACATAACAGAATCTATGGGATGCAGCAAAAGCAGTGATAAAAGGGAAGTTCATATCACTTCAGGCATATATGAACAAACAAGAGAGAGACCAAGTGAACCACTTAACTTCCCACCTTAAGGAACTAGAAAAAGAAGAACAAAGACAACCCAAAACCAGCCGAAGAAAGGAGATAATAAAAATCAGAGCAGAAATAAATGAATTAGAGAACAGAAAAACTATAGAAAAAATTAATAGAACAAGGAGCTGGTTCTTTGAAAAGATCAATAAAATTGACAAACCCTTGGCAAGACTTACCAAGGAAAAAAGAGAAAGAACTCATATAAACAAAATCCAAAATGAAAGAGGAGAAATCACCACGGACACCGTAGATATACAAAGAATTATTGTAGAATACTATGAAAAACTTTATGCCACTAAATTCAACAACCTAGAAGAAATGGATAAATTCCTAGAAAAATACAACCTTCCTAGACTGAGTCAAGAAGAAGCAGAAAGCCTAAACAGACCTATCAGTAGTGAAGAAATAGAAAAAAACATTAAAAACCTCCCAAAAATAAAAGTCCAGGCCCTGACGGCTATACCAGCGAATTTTATCAAACATTCAAAGAAGACTTGGTTCCTATTCTACTCAAAGTCTTCCAAAAAATTGAAGAAGAAGCAATACTTCCAAACACATTTTATGAGGCCAACATAACCCTCATACCAAAACCAGGCAAGGATGGCACAAAAAAAGAAAACTACAGACCAATATCTCTAATGAATACAGATGCTAAAATACTAAACAAAATACTAGCAAATCGAATACAACAACATATTAAAAAAATAATACATCATGATCAAGTTGGATTCATCCCAGAATCTCAAGGATGGTTCAACATACGTAAAACGGTTAACGTAATACACCATATCAACAAAACAAAGAACAAAAACCACATGATTTTATCAATAGATGCAGAAAAGGCTTTCGATAAAATACAACACAATTTTATGTTTAAGACTCTCAACAAAATGGGTATAGAAGGAAAATATCTCAACATGATAAAGGCCATATATGATAAACCATCAGCTAACATCATGTTAAATGGCACTAAACTGAAGGCTTTCCTCCTTAAATCAGGAACAAGACAGGGTTGTCCACTCTCTCCACTCTTATTTAATGTGGTACTAGAGGTTCTCGCCAGAGCAATCAGACAAGACAAAGAAATAAAAGGCATCCATATCGGAAAAGAAGAAGTAAAGGTATCACTTTTTGCAGATGATATGATCCTATACATCGAAAACCCCAAAGAATCCACAAAAAGACTACTAGAAACAATAAGCCAATACAGTAAGGTCGCAGGATACAAAATTAACATTCAGAAGTCAATAGCCTTTCTATATGCCAACAATGAAACAACTGAGAAGGAACTCAAAAGAATAATCCCCTTCACGATTGCAACAAAAAAAATAAAATACTTAGGAATAAACATAACAAAGAATGTAAAGGACTTATATAATGAAAACTATAAACCATTGTTAAGGGAAATCGAAAAAGATATAATGAGATGGAAGAATATACCTTGTTCTTGGCTAGGAAGAATAAATATAATCAAGATGGCTATATTACCCAAAGCAATATACAAATTCAATGCAATTCCCATCAAACTTCCAATGACGTTTTTTAAAGAAATAGAGCAAAAAATCATCAGATTTATATGGAACTATAAAAAACCCCGAATAGCCAAAGCAATCCTAAAGAAAAAGAATGAAGCTGGGGGCATTACAATACCTGACTTCAAACTATATTATAGGGCCACGACAATCAAAACAGCATGGTATTGGCAGAAAAATAGACACTCAGACCAATGGAACAGAATAGAAAGTCCAGAAATAAAACCACATATATATAGTCAAATAATTTTTGATAAAGGGGCCAACAACACACAATGGAGAAAAGAAAGCCTCTTCAATAAATGGTGCTGGGAAAACTGGAAAGCCACATGCAAAAGAATGAAACTGTACTACAGTCTCTCCCCCTGTACAAAAATTAACTCAAAATGGATCAAAGATCTAAACATAAGACCTGAAACAATTAAGTACATAGAAAAAGACATAGGTACTCAACTCATGGACCTGGGTTTTAAAGAGCATTTTATGAATTTGACTCCACAGGCAAGAGAAGTGAAGGCAAAAATTAATGAATGGGACTACATCAGACTAAGAAGTTTTTGCTCAGCAAGAGAAACTGATAACAAAATAAACAGAAAGCCAACTAAATGGGAAATGATATTTTCAAACAACAGCTAAGATAAGGGCCTAATATCCAAAATATACAAAGAACTCATAAAACTCAACAACAAACAAACAAACAATCCCATAAAAAAATGGGAAGAGGATATGAACAGACACTTCTCCCAGGAAGAAATACAAATGGCCAACAGATATATGAAAAGAGGCTCATCTTCTTTAGCTATTAGAGAAATGCAAATCAAAACTGCAATGAGATACCACCTCACCCCTGTTCGATTAGCTATTATTAGCAAGACAGGTAATAGCAAATGTTGGAGAGGCTGTGGAGAAAAAGGAACCCTCATACACTGTTGGTGGGAATGTAAAGTAGTACAACCATTATGGAAGAAAGTATGGTGGTTCCTCAAAAAACTGAAAATAGAACTACCTAATGACCCAGCAATCCCTCTACTGGATATATACCCCCAAAACTCAGAAACATTGATACGTAAAGACACATGCAGCCCCATGTTTATTGCAGCATTGTTCACAGTGGCCAGGACATGGAAACAACCAAAAAGCCCGTCAATAGATGACTGGATAAAGAAGATGTGGCACATATACACATGGAATACTACTCAGCCATAAGAAATGATGACATCGGAACATTTACAGCAAAATGGTGGGATCTTGATAACATGATACGAAGTGAAATAAGTAAATCAGAAAAAACCAGGAACTGCATTATTCCATACGTAGGTGGGACATAAAAGTGAAACTAAGAGACATTGATAAGAGTGTGGTGGTTACGGGGGGGGAGGGGAGAATGGGGGAGGGAAAGGGGGAGGGGGAGGGGCACAAAGAAAACAAGATAGAAGGTGACAGAGGACAATCTGACTTTGGGTGATGGGTATGCATCATAATTGAACGACAAGATACCCTGGACTTGTTATCTTTGAATATATGTATCCTGATTTATTGATGTCACCCCATTAAAAAAATAAAATTATTTAAAAAAAAATCATGGCAAGCATAAACATAAACATAAACATATATATACACACACATTAATTTCTTGGATAAATCAGTGATGTTTTCCCCAGAAGATGCATAATAATATACTCTTCTACAGGAACTTAATCAATTTAACATAAAAAGTTAGAAAAGTAGACAAAATTATATACCATATTTTTCTCTCCATAAGACATACCTGACCATAAGACACACCTAGGGTTTTAAGGAGGAAAATAAAAAAAAATATTCTGAACCAAATGGTGTGTTAAAATATTTAATAAAATACTGTATTTTTCACTCTATAAGACACACGGGCATTTTCCTCTCCACTTTTGGTGGGAAAAAAGTGTGTCTTATGGAGCGAAAAATACAGTAGGTACCATTCAAAGTGGAATGTCTAACCCAGTAGAAATGAGCTCTTAGCAAGACACTGGTCAAAGAGTCATATGGTTATCATTTTTTATTGATGCCACACAGTGTGGAAGAGCAAGGGCCATAACATTTGTGAGCTGGCTGTGTTTTTATTCCACCCTTGGGTGCAAGCACTTGTAGGTAGAGCATGACTCACACTTGGCTCAAGTCATGTACCTAGAGGAGACATGATCGATCGTATCAGTTCTATGCCTACTATATCCTATATGTGAAAGTAAATATTAATTTTGTGAATTATAACATAAACTGGAAAAAAGTGTTTGGGGTCAATACTTTCAGAACAACAAAAAAAGAGCATTTTCATGTGAAACATGAGGCTACATCCAAATGTGGCTGATTTTATTGAGAAAGATGTAACAGAACAATGAAGCTGAAAAACCGATCTGACTTAAAAGTTAAAAGAATTACTCAAGGTTTTTCATGCAATTTAACATTGGTTGCTGAATGTTCTCAGAGTGCTATACAAGGAAATCTGACTTGAAAAAGACTATGTTTCTCCTTGGAAGTACACTCACTGGAAAGGTGATGTCAAGGGGATTAAATGGGTCACACACAGGTCAGGGTGGACCTCTTTTTTATTTATTTTTTGCTCTTTTTGATTACTTAATTTATAAGCTATTCATAAAAGGTACGCAATGCCATGTTATTGCCCCATTTTTTCCAAATTTCTTTTTAAATTTTATACTCAGAATAATATTCAGTAGTGGCTGATTCGCTAATCAAACTGGTGATGTTTTTGTCCTGTGTTTTTAAGATGTCAAATGGCATTTTATTGCTATTATTCTGTTTGTTTTTTACCTCTTGGATTTTATTTTATTTTTTTTTCAGCTTTACAGTTTTATTTCAAATGTTTAATTTAAACATCACAACTATGTAAATTAAGTTGACGGCTGCTAGCCTTGCCTCCACAGGCCAGGCCGGACTGCGTTCCCATGCTCAGTAGCGGGACTCCATCTGTTCTGGGCTTTGGCTCCACCCCTGTGGGAGGAGCTGGCTCCCAAGTCGGCCACAAGCCTCAGTTCCACAGGAGGGGCAAGGCAGTGCTCCTGTGCCCTTGCTCAAGGGTGGGTCTCTGCCCCTTCTGGGGCTCCTGACCTTCTCCCGCAGGCTGGATTGCAGGCGGCCTGCAGCTGGGCTTGACTACTTTTGCATGTCCCCTCCGCCCCAGCTGGGCAAGTCTGAGCTCACACCTGGGCCTCAGTGGTGGCCAGCCGCTTCTGCCCTTGCCGAAAGAACCGCGCTTCTGCGTCCCGCTGCTGCCTGCCCTTGGGCAAGCCCTCAGCTGTGTGGGTGGGGGCACTGCAGCTCAGACCCTAACACTCACTACTGTAGTCCCAAAAGCTTCCTCCTTCTAAGTGACTCTGCTCTGTGTGCTGCAGGAGAGCTTGTTTGGCTAGTGTCCTGCTTCCCTTTGCTGGTATTGCTGTTTCCAGGGGAAATATTCACTTCAGATTTGGGGAGGGACTCGTCCCAGAGGTTAGGGTGGCTGTCTCTCAAAATATTTCTCCCTGTGCCTCCTAGATTACACTCTCTTCCTGCTACTCCAGTTCTCTCTCTCTCTCTCTGTCCCCCAGAGCCCTGGGTGAGTGGTTGTGAGAAAGGTGTTCTGCGCGGTCCCTTTAAGAAGAATCCTGAGTCTGAGAAATCAGTCTCTTTCTCACAAACAGTATCCTGACTTGTTTCCAGCTAAATACTGTCCATATGCCTCTTCTAGGCTCTGGGGCTGCAGGCTGGGGCTTTGTTCTTGGGAATCAGGACCCTCCCCTCTCTGCTAAACTCACTTCCTGCCATGCGAGTCTCTCCCAGCTGCTGTTCGCTCTAGAGAGCTGGGCAGCCCTCTTCATGTTTCTGCTTTTCCTGCCAGTCTCAGTGTGCCTTCTTCAGTGTTCCTTGGTTGAAGAGTCCTCTTTGTTTAGTCCAAAGTTGGTTTTTCCAGATGATGGTTCTTAAAATTAGTTTGTAATCCACTTTGGTTCTGGGAGTTGCAAGTTGGTATGTCTGCCTACTTCATCACCATCTTATGTTCTCCGCTATTATTCTTATCATCAAGGTTCATATCTGCATTTGTGCTTGTTAGGCATCAGATGAAACAAAAAGTTCTTCAACACTGCCCTCCTCACCCAACCTGATCACATTTTTCCTGATAATTAATACCTGTTTCATGAGGTTCTCCCTAGGATTAAAGGGGTTAAGGGGAGGCGATCAGAAAACACCTGAAAAGTGAATAATTTGATAATTACAAGGGCTTTAGGGGAAAAGGCAGGGTAACATAGAAGAAGAGAAAACATTATAAAGTAACAGAGGTCTGTGTCTTAGGAAGGTTGGGATGCTGTCTTTCCCATAGAGAGGCTGCAATCTCTCTGCAGTACCGACAATGATTAGAACTTCCTGGTGTTATTATTGGGGCATCGAGAATCCGGCTTGCTTTGTTTGGTAGCATACATATTTTAAAGGCACAATCACCCATAATTTCTTAGTAAGAATGATATATTTTGTAAAATGATGATGCTTTGTTTCCTTCCCTCTAGACAACCTTTGAAATATTTCTCACTAAATTCTATCTATCATGTGTAAAGGTATCATGCTAGACTCTTTAATGCACAGTATGTCTTTGTTTGAGCCTTCACCTAAGTCAGAAGTTTAAAAAGAACTAGGTCAATGCTATGAGACTGTTAAACTTGTAACATTATATTTGACATGAGCCTAAAATGGTCAAGCCTAATGGATCCTTTAATCTCAGCAGCTCCTTCTAAACTGCTATTAATTTAAATTTGGTCATGGTGCTGTTAATTTTAAACTCTGTGGGTTTTGTCTTATTTTATTTGATTCCATTTCAGTTGACTTAAAAACTTTATTTGTACTTCCAACTTTATTTCTGCTTTTTCAGTTTAAGATGATATATTTATTACCCAAGATATTTTAACCTAGATATTATGAATTCCTGAAAGGCATCATTTCTTTAAAATAAAAAGAAAATGTACTTTATTAATTAGTCTGGTTGGTTAGGATCCTTGCCGATACATTTGAAGTAATTTTAGGTAGAAATTAAACCATCTAATGTTGGAAAATTTTTTCTATTTTCTTCGTTGTCAACACACCAAAAACTGTTCCCCAGAGCAAAGCACAGTATCATGTTTTATAAGTTAAAGTAGATTTTTTAAAATTTTAAGCTAAAGGTCGCCGGTTCGAAACCCTGGGCTTGCCTGGTCAAGGCACATACGGGAGTTGATGCTTCCAGCTCCTCCCCCCGTCTCTGTCTCTCTCTCCCTCTCTCTCCCCTCTCTAAAATGAATATATAAAATAAAAATTAAAAAAATAAATAAAAATTTTAAAAATAAAAAATAAATAAATAAAATAAAATTTTAAGCTAAATAAGCTAGTAATGATGATATTTTCCCCCTAAAATTAATTCCTTCTCTTAACTTGCTCATCAACCTATAATGAATGCATTTAAATATTGAGCTAGAAATAACTTAAATTGTGAACGTGTTCAATTTAAAATAATACGTCAGATATATATGTATACCCAAACTGTTGAAAAGATATGAAGGAATGTTGACAAGTGATAACAACTGACAAAGCTCAATTATTCTATACAATTTTTATTTTGAGATAATAGCTTGTATCAAAGTCATTTTAACAAGCTATTGATCTCCTCTATCTTTTCTTTACCTGTCAGACATAATTTACTATTGATCTTTTCATTGTTTATACTGTATTTTGTCCTTTCATTTTCTGGAAAACAAATATCTCAAAGAACCCAATTCAGTACACTGAACTAAAAGGGTAAAGTGAGAACAGGTGACGCCAATACTTAGCAGCCTTCAATATCCTAAGAAATGATAGCTATATAAATTGGAACTCTGGTCAACTTATCAAAGTATCCCCTTGGACCCATGGCATGAGCATGAGTCAACCAAGATGACCGGAAGTGTTAAGCCATGTTTGAGGCACCTTGAGAATTAACAGAGAATTACTCCTGGCAGTGGGCTAATCATTTCCAAAGCGCCATATAACAAGCTCGTTTTCTATCTACATGCTGCCTCTGCGTTCCAGTCTGTATTTAAATAACACAGAAAAACCACGAGGCAATACCACAAAGCAGAATGTTCCCTTTTTAACCTATTAATTCTCTCATTCTGAAAAATATTTGTTTTGGAGCTTCCACTAGGGGAATTGGAAGACATGCCATGTTCTTCAGGGGACAGAATCCTGAGCGCATGCCTCAGCTTTAGACATTGCTCATGCACACGAAGAAGGGGCTGAGATGATGTAGTGATCATGGAAGGAGGGCTGTTTTGAATCAGATAAACTTGGAATCCTTGTTCTGACATTCATTCACTCTGTTCTTTGGGCTATTTCAGTCAACCTCTCTTAGTCTCCGTTTCTTCATCTGTGAATGAACTTTAGATGGTTACCATTAGATTTAATGTTTACGTTGGTGTCTCTTTCCTGTAATCCTCCATACCTCTTGTGGTGATTTTATGTGGTTGTCAATGAAAGCAGTTCATTTGCAAGCAATGAGCAGTGCATTTTCATTAGTGATTGTTTATTTAATTTTTTTTTTTTTTTTTGTGACAGAGACAGAAAGAGGGCAGACAGGGACAGACAGACAGGCAGGGAGATGAGAAGCATCAATTCTTCATTGCAGCACCTTCATTGTTCACTAATTCCTTTCTCATATGTGCCTTGGCCAGGGGGCCACAGCAGAGCAAGTAACTCCTTGCTCAAGCCAGCAACCTTGGGCTTCAAGCTAGTGATCTTTGGGCTCAAGCCAGTGACCATGGGGTCATGTCTATGACCCCATCCTCAAGTCAGGTGAGCCCTCACTTAAGCCGGTGACCTCAGGATTTGAACCTGGGTTCTTTGAGTCCCAGTCCGATGTTCTATCCACTGTGCCACTGCCTGGTCATTGTTTTCTTTGAGACCCATAATTTTGATCTGTGATTCCCTTGCTGTGGTGCTGTTGTTCTGGTTCTACGGTTTTAATAAGTTTTTGCTGTACTCTGTAAAGCCATTCACATAGAACAGAAGATAATTTTTAACATCCCTTCAGTATTAAATATTTAATGGTGTTTAAATACAATCTTCTTAAGCATGTTTTAAATCATTCTTAAATACATTGGTACAAATCATAAAGACTTCCACTAGCTACTGAGAAAAGTAAGGCATCAAGACCACTACAAGCTCAATAAAGGTCCACAGGAGATTTTATGTGGTAAGAGGGCAAAGAATACATTTTCATTTATTTCCCTGGAGAAACTCTTTCTGCTAATTACTAGTTAATGACCATAAAGTGCATTGAAAATATACAAGTGCTGTAGATAGTCCTTTTAATGAATGAAACGTTTATGACTCCTTCAAATGCTATGAACATTTTATACAACATTTAAAAATTCCTTATGTTAATTGCTTTTCTTACTCATTTCTATTGCAGGGTGACTGCCTCCATTTGAAAAAAATATATTCACATTCTTCCAGCACTCACCCTATCCTTAATCCATGCTTTCTCGTGTTCATGTTTGACTTCCACTCAAATACTCTTTTAATGACCAAATATAATCTCCAGCCCTTGAAGTATGATGTACAAATAACACCCATGGGAGTTATCTTGCTTTATTCTTTTTTCAAAATGAAGATTGTCTAAATGTTGGTAAATGCTTACATCTATAAAATTCCAGTCCTGCATTTTCTGTTGAATCTTATACTCGGTTGATTCTGTCTGACGGCCACATTTCCTACCTCCTCTCCCTGTAAAGACACTCGTTCAATTCTCCTGTGTCTGGCTAGGCAGTTCATTTTGTGTGCTGCTCTCCAGAAATGGCCAGAGTAACAGAAATGGTAACTTATGCTTACATGAACTTTCATGGACTGGAAAAATAAGTGCTTGGCGTGATGTCAAATACTTCTCTATATGTTTAAGTCTTCCACTCAGGTTTAATATGAAAATTATGGGCAGCATGTCTCCTTTTTCTCTGGTTACGTATGGAGGTCCTAGCTAGTAGGGATGCTGACCTTCTAACAGCGGTTTGTTGTCATGGTTGCTCGGTGCTTGATTCTGTGTTTGAACTGAGTGCAATCAATTTACCACTGAGCAGAGAAAATAGAAATGGAGCAAAGTGAAGAATGTGTTGAAGGAGACACAATTGGCAGACTGTTATCCGGGTATATCCTTTTATAATCCAAACAATAAGCACGTAGTATCTGAGCTAAACAATAATTTATAACTAGTTCTAATTTAGGTCTGGGCATGGGATTAAGATATTTGCTTGAAGCCTGCTTTGTATGTCTTCTGTCCCTCAATCTATTTATCTTTCTCAGGTGGAGGTGACAAGCCCACAGTGTGGCCTGTCTCAACCCGAGATTCCGCAGGAACCCTAACCTTCCCCTGTCGTATTACCACCCGTCTATAATGACTTGATCAATGACAGGAATACCGACAGGGCAGTTCATGAAGGCAGAGACAGCATTTAACTCTGAAGCACATTTTAACATCTAGCAGAAGCTCAACACAAGTTTTCAGAATAAATAAAGAATAAATTACATGTTACAGAACTTGTCATTTCAGCACCATCAAAGTTAACGAGAAGTTTTCTGGGACCCTTTCATTAGTCTTGTGTACTAAGCAAAATGACGCCCCCCAAGATGTCTATGTCCTCATCCCTGGAACTTCTGCATAGGTCACCTTACATGACAAGAAGCACTTCGCATATGTAGTTCAGGTCACTAACTTTAAATGGCGAGGGTATGTGGTCCTTCACAATGGTTCTGGGAAAGAGAGAACTTCTTGTGGCTAGAATCAGAGAGCTAGGGCAGTGAGAGAAATCACAGAGATCTGAAGCATGAGAAGGTCTTGTCCCCCAGTGCCAGTGGGGACCCCATGGAAAAGATGAGAAGGAATGGGGACAGTCTCTAGGAGTGAAGACCATCTTCTGGCTGGCCACCAATAAGAACCATGGGTCTCGGTTCTACAATCACCATGTCCAAACCCTATCATCAACGTCAATGAAGCAGGGAGTGAGTGGACTTTTCCCACCCCTGCACTGAGGAACCCAGTCCAGCCAATGCCTTGATTTTGAACTTGGAACCCTAGACAGAGGACCCACTCAACTCACCAGACTTCTGACCTACAGAAGCTGTGATGTCACATACATTTGTGCTGCTTTTCTGCCTTTACGTTTGTGGGAAGTTGTCACAGCAGCCAAAGAAAATGAATGACCTTGTTTCAGGGAGCAGGCATTGCATGGGGTCCCCAGAATTCAGTCTAGCAGATGGACCATAGTATGAACTTGAGACCCTTGCTGGGGTTGGCAGGGATTGGGATGGAAAGGAAAGGACAATTCACTTATATTCCTCTTTCATCTGGAAGCACTGCTTCTGACGTCTTGGTGACATTATGCTAACCACAGAGCTAAAAATAAAACCAATTCAAAACTTTGAGTTTTTTTAGTTCAATGTAGAATAGTGCCCTGTGTCTTTGACTCATCAAAGACACAGTGCTCATTTGTCTGCGACTCGGCCACCTGATACACCCTGAACCGGGGCTGCCGAGTGTGGCTTTGATGTTCACAATATTTTATTACCATGAAACGTGTTAGAGGCATTGCAAAATTATTAGTTGAATGCTGCCAGTTTCTGAGAATGTGCCTTCCAACATGGCTCACTCTGGAGTTGTTCCCTTCACAGGACTTCTCTCGAGATGTTAAACGATTTGGTTGTGTTTGAATAAATACGTGAAGAGCTCTTTGTGTGATTCAAGTACAGTGTTTCTTGTCAGATATCTGACAAGATAGCATTCATTTGAAAAATTTTACTTTTAAAATAGATGTGCTATGCCTGCCACATGTACAGGAGTGTCACGAGTTTGCGAAATTCTGTGAAAAACATTCTTTTGCCTGATTCTTTTTTGACTGCAATAATTTCCACCAAATCATCCCTCTGTCTTCACACACACCCCTCCTTGAATTTCCTCCTCTTCAGCTACTCTGCTCATTTCCATGGAACAGTCACCTGTCCTTGTCATTAAATGGCACCCTGCACTAAGAATTTAAAGACCTCTGAGTGGCATATCAGAAAGGTTAACAGCAAAATTAAATGATGCATTTCAGTGTTACTGTGGAGTTCATTAAAATTTAGTGTTCATTATTGGTCTTTCCTCAGATAGCCAGTGCCTCCAAATCTTTTGATTCTGCCCTTGCAGTTTCGTTAATCAATCAAAAACTTTGTTTCAAACATCTCTTGTCAGCACCTTTCAGGGTCCTGCTCACAACCCGATAACTCTCAAATTCCAAAGCAGGGGACCTCCAATGGAGGCAGTGTGTATCCGTCATAAAGAATCTGTCTCCTCCCAACACGCTTTCTGCATGGATGTGGTCTGAAACTTGATAGAGGAAGCCTGGACACAGAGCGTGTTTTCGCCAGTAAAAGGACTTAAGTTACCTATATAATGTAGTGTTTGTGTCAAATTCTACTTATAATACATTATATCCAGAAAAAATTTAAATATAGCAAATTAAAAATGGAAAATAAAAACAAGGTATGACCTCTTTGCCTAAGATGACCACTATCATCATTTTGATAGATATCCCCCGTGATGACATATAATTAAGATAATATTGTGTATATAGATTTCCAATCTCTTTTCTATTACTCAACATAATGTGCACTTTCTCCTTTTGTTATATTTACAAAGAAAAGCATGAGTTGATTACCGCATGGATTTGTTACCCTTTATGTAACCATGTCTCCCTTACTCAATTCACAGTTATTCAAGGTGTGCTTTTGAAACACATGGTTTTTGTGCATAATGTTTCTCCTAACCTTGAGAGAGTGGTAGGCATCTATAAAAACTTTGCAGGTTCACAACACACACAGTCAGTTGCTTCCCGATTCTAGGGGACCGTGTCATGGGGCTGCCTCTCCATCATATAATATTAACCTCCAGTTTTGCCAATGTGGCAGATGAGGATGAGTCTTTTATTTTTCTAATATGCATTACTTTATCTTCTAGTAAAACCATATTTTCAAACTGACTCATTATCCTTAAAAGAATTCATGATAATCTCATGTTTACCTGATAGATTTATTTAAATGATAATCTTCTCTGTTATAAGCCCTTCATGATATCATGTGCCTCTCTAGCACAGTAATTTTCACACTTATATGGGTTATTCTTTGCTTGTTATCTCTCTCTAAGCTATCCACTATCTCTCTTATAGGGTGAACCACATAATTTTCTGCTCATCCCAGGGTAGGTCTAAGTTTCATAATTTCTCTTTAAAAGAATAAATAAATAGTTTACAAATGCCCATAGTTATTACAATGATGTAGCTGGAAACATTAGTGACTGACTGAAAAAGAAGAAATCAAAAGGCAGAGAAAAATAATTGTCTGAACCAATTGTGGTTAAATTTTTGCAAAGACGTATCATCCTGTAAACACATATATGACCTTTCCAAGAGTCCTGTAAAAGGTTCATGCAAATAAGGGGGCTGTGAAATTTAAGTCCTCTTAGTACTTTCAGGATATGTCCTCATCTGTACCCTCTATCTCAGAGCCCGTGCAAAGCTCAGTGCCTGGCACAGTTTTGTATCATGGAAACCAACGGAGAACCTACTTGGTTAGCATGATCCGACATGCTCTCCTTCACGAGGTGACCTTTAGGTTGAGAACTGAAAAATAAAAGGCAAAGACAGGCGACTTCATTCTGTAAAGAAGAAACAGGACTAGTTACCAAGCCGAAATGAGCTTGGTAACTTGGAGGATCTTAATGCGAGATGGGAAAAGTGATGTGGAAGAATTAATAAGGAGGCAGGCATGTCCTTACAGGCAAAATAAGGACCATGGATTTTGTCCAAGTAAGCCACAGAGTGATGTTAAAGAAGAAAAGAAAAATGAAATATGTATTTTTAGAAAGACCAACCCAGCTCTTTCCATCAGAATGAGATGGGAAAAGAAGTGGGCAAGGCTTAGCATCTAGTACAAATTCCAGGTCAAAATGATTATACCTGGGGGATAGGTTGTAGTAATTCATATAATTGTTTCTTTATTTAACACTAACCCATTAATGTGCCTTCACAACTGTGCACTTCGGTGGTGCCAGGGCTTGGGTGGAGTGAAGGGCATCATAAACACAGTCTCTAATCCCACAGCCTCCTCTTTTTGTGGGAGAGAAAAACTATTAAGTGAATAAAACAAATGCATAAAATAACAATTGGGTTGTAATTCTTAACTTCATGAAGGCATATAGTGGATTACATTGATAAGGGTTAAAAGAGCACCACCATCATAGAGGACTGACCAAGAAGACCTCTCTGGAGAGGAGACAGTAAAGGTACTCTCAGGAAGAGGAGAGAGCTGTGGGGTCTGGAGAGCTTCCAGGCAGAAGGAGCTGCAAGTGCAGAGACCCTGGACCAAACAAGCTTGGTATATTCTATAACTCATTGACAGAGCAAGAGTCAGACTAGAGCTGGGTTTATGAGCTCAATGTGGCAAACGCAGGCAGATGCCAAATCACATGTGTCATGTAAGTCATGGTCCGGAGTTTGCTCTAAATCAGGAAGAACCCCTTCCCTGGAATTCTTCTGTGAGGTCCTTCCTTGGAGATGTATGTACAGGTAGAATTTATGGGATCCTTAAACTGAACAAGAAAACATGAAGTCTTTATTTCAAAATGAAATTTAGCAATTGATAGTAGTAGTTTGAAGAACATGTGGCTTGTCCTCAAAAGGAATCCAGATGTTTTCATAGCATTTTATCATTGTAGCAGGTGTCTCACTCCTCACTACAATGTAAGCATGACAGTTACTCAACATGTCCCTACATTTTATTGTTTAATATATTAAATAAAGCCCTTATATCATTATCTCACAAAATAAAAAAAAAGTGGTTTACTCTTTAATCCTAGGTTGCACTCAGCAGGAGAGAAATACACGCAGTGAGAAAACACTTCCCTTTCCATTCAGGGCTCCCAAAGCCACTGACTTATCCGAGTTTCCTAGAATCAAAGGTTTGTACCTCACCAGCCTTATTCACCTCTGTTTCCCATCTCCTTCTCTCTGCGCAAACTCTGCACAAACTGGCTTCTCTTTCAGCACTCTGCCATCTTGGCTGCCTCCATAAAGGAAAGAAAACATATACAGGTTCCACGAATCAAGTGTTTTTAAGCAACAGAGTGACATGATCAGATTGTAAGTTCCACAGACCACTGTTGCGCCTCCGTGGCGCGGGGACTGGAGCTGTCAGGAAGGAGACGTGCAGAGGTCAGTGGGGACAGCAGCCAAGTAGCTGAGCTGAGGGAGACGGCAGTGACAGCGCGGCGGAGGACGGAAGAGAGATGCCAGGGAGGCTAGTCCAAACGTGGATGGGGAGAAACGAGGAAAAGACAGGAGTCAAGATGATCCAAGGTTTGCTACTTAGTGCACAATTGCACCTGCTACTTGGAAAGGGGGGTCCAAAAAGACAGAAGTCCAAGGTCTGTGCAACACTCCAGGGGCGTCTTACCTGGAAGGGCCAAGCCAGCGGTCCCGCTGGTCGCCAGAGTGCAGATACCAAGAAGTTACTTACAAGAGCAGGCAAAAGTCTATTCTTTTTCTGACCAGATATTATAGCCTAAATGTCAGGAACAAGAATATGAAATATTTCAAAAAGCACAATAAAGTAAATCCTTTTTACCTTTGGTAAGGTAGAGATTTTTCAGGCGCAACCCCAATATCATAGGATAAAATGGAAAAAAATGATAAAAAGGACTTTTCAAACTTAAAAAACATGTATACTTCAGTATTATTAAAGGAAAAAGCAGGTCCACAGACCAGGAGAGAGTATTTTCAGGTAATGTACCTCATAAAGGAATAAAGAACTCTTACAACTTAATAATAAGACAATTAAACTTTTAAAATTGGGCAAAATATGCAAGTAGATATTTTGCTCAAGAGGTTATATAAACGTCCAGTAAGCACTTTAAAATATGCGCAAAATCGTGTTATTAGAAAATGTAGTCTCTCGGTTCCTGAAATTAGCATTGCATGGAGAGGCAGCCAAGAAGGCAGAGTGCTGAAAGAGAAGCCAGTTTGTGCAGAGCTTGTGCAGAGAGAAGGAGATGGGGAACAGAGGTGAACAAGGCTGGTGAGGTACAAACCTTTGATTCTAGGAAACTCGGATAAGTCAGTGGCTTTGGGAGCCCTGAATGGAAAGGGAAGTGTTTGCCCACTGTGTGTATTTCTCGCCTGCTGAGTGCAAGCTAGAATTAAAGATGATGGCCCACCAAAAATAATAATAATAATAATAATAAAAAGTAAATTAAAACCACAATGAGATATCACTTCACACCCACAAGAATGACTAAAGTTAATTATTCATTCTTTTTGGCAAGAATGTGGAGAAATTCAAACATTAATACATCATTGGTGGGACTATAAAATGATGTAATCACCTTGGAAACAGTTTGGCATTTTTTAAAGATGTTAACATAGATTCAATTCATGATATAGCATTTCCACACCTAAATATACACCTGAGAGAAATACAAACGTACGTCTGCAAAAAGAGTTGTTCATGCACATGTATAGCTGCCTTGTCCCTAGTGGTCACTAAGGGAGGGAACAGAAGCAAGTGTCAATCAAATGGTGAATGGATAAAGTAAAATACGGTGTATATAGTCACGATAGAATGTTATTTAACAATAAAATGAATGAAGTGCTGATACATGTTATTTCATGAACCACAAAAAAATGTTCACAAAGAACAAATCCATAGGAAAACAAAATAGTTGTTGCCTAAAGCTAAATGTTACAATGAGAGGGGCCTCATTGTAGGGACAAGGGAATGGGGAGGTGCTGGAAAGGTCCTAAAGGCAGATAATGCTGATGGTTTCACAACTCCATAAATATACTAAGAATTTAGTAAATTATACATTTACATTGAGTGTGTGTAATGGCATGTAAATCACAGTAGAGACTTAATATGAAAAAGAAGTCAATTATATGATTAGGAATGTAGCATGGGGCTGGGTATCTAAATGAGGGGTGTGTCAGTCAGGATCATGGAAACCCACCCATCAATTCAAACAGAAGGAATGTAATATGTCACAAAGGTGACAGAGGCCTTGCAGGAAGGGTCCTGCCTGGTGGTCCGAGAAAGAATTACAGTGGAGTGGATCCTGAGAACGACCAAAGTCATATAAGGGTAAGGACCGGCTGAGCTGCTGTTGGTGATGTGACAGAAATTCCAATCCTCCCTCCCATCTTCTAGTGTTTTCTCTTCGGAGACCAGTGAGTAGGCAGACTGCCAATGGGACTTCAGACAAGGGAATGTTAGGATGCAGTTTGTATAGTTTCAGTCCTGGGTCATAGAGCAGAATACAGAGTAACAATTTTGTCATTAAAAGATAAGAAGTGAATAACCTTCACTGACAGCAGTACAAAAAAGGCATGGTGCTCAAAATACTCAAAGTTTCAAGATTACTTAGGAAAATCAACTCTTAGGAGGAGAAGTTAGGAGCAGGAAGTCTCACTGAAGCCAAGAAGGGAGGGAGGGTCTGTCCCTTCACCTTAGACAAGGGGAACAGTGACACCTGGCTCTGGTCACATATAGAGTAGTCCATGACCTTATGAAGGGCAATTTCAGTAGAACGCTAGGAAAGCAACAAATACTGGAGTGGATTCAACACATTGTAACAAAAAATGTGAACTTTAAATGGAGTGAGTTTCACGAGCAAGACATAGTGTTCAACTTTGATGAGGAATTATAAGTACTCATGAGCTCAAGCAGGATTGCGTTTCGTGTTGACAAAAAAATCGTGGCTGGTGTTTGTGGAAGGCTTCCTAGATCCCAGACACCTGGCTTGGCATTTTTCTGTGTATCTACACATATGAATCTCACAGCAACCCCATGACTTCACACTGGTATCCCTATTTTACAGATGAGAAAACTGAGGCAGTCTGTCACCTGTCTGCGGGCTTAGAGCACATAGGCGAAATTTATAGTCAGTCTTTGAGATCAGAAGAGGCTCTTTATGGAGGAATAGAGTTGAGAAGAGATTGTGTCCAGGGTAGGATATGAATCAAGCAATTGTCATTTTCATTTAAATAACTCATTCCTTTGAGTGTGACACTGTTTTTACCCCATGTCCTCATGGTGTTGTCATGTGAACCTGTTCATGCTTTGAACATTTTAAGTTTTGCAATTCAGCTGACAGAGTTTCTTATCTTATTTGCTTTAATTCGAGTCACTTTTTTGAAGAGAGTCTCAATCTCATCTTCACAAAACTCTGAACAGCCGGACTCATGGGGACCCCCCTCTGTTCTGAAGGGTCAGCTCAACTCAACTACTGAGACTTTTGATTTCCTTTTATCATACTTGTGACATTTTCAATTCTCTTTCACACTGAGGACAGACTTATTTCTCTGAACATGGAGCAAAAATTATTTTTGTTTGGTTACTTAGAGGTAATGATGAATCAAATATAAACAGAACCTTGTTTTCTTGCAGGACCTGCAGCTACTAGCATTCATTTTATAGCTACACTGACTATATTTTCACAATAAAACTGACACACACAGCTAACACATAACAGCATAAGGTTGCATATTTGTATGTCATATTGATATTTGTCTGCATCAATATCTAGAGTAGCACAGAAGTTTTACTTCCCGAATATGAACACAAACATTGTATAGTTATCTTGATCTCTATTCATACCATCAAAGTACCAATTCCACATCCAAAAATGTATTTTCTTTTTCCTGCTTATTGCCTTATTGAATCTAAATATTTTAATTTAATTTATTTATTCCTTGAGACGTTCTAAAATATATTTGAACTCATTTTTAACAAGAAAGTTAAAAAAATCAGGACAAAGAAAAACATGATGAAAACAAGCATCCTAAAAATATTATTTATTTATTTTCAGAAACTGAGTTTAAAATTTGATTCTGAATGTCTTTAGAATCTAGGAAGTGGGAAAAACATGATGATATATATTAGGAATCACTGTCCCTATATTTGAGGGAAAAGATGAAATTAACTTTTTTCTATTACTTTTCTAAATATGAAAATTCTACCCTTAAGAAAGGTAACATTTTTACTTTAGCTAGACAGACTTAATTTACTCTCTGTGTTTATGTGAGGACTGTGTACTGATTTTGTGAAGAACCTTGTTCTTTCTTCAGCACATGTCCCCAAGCTGTGTGTTGACAGGGACGATGATGCAGGGGAATATAGTTAGTGGAAGCATAGTTTATAATGACTTCCTTTCTCCCTAAAAAATTTAATAAGCTATTTATTATACCTTGATTTAGAGTATAATTCTCATAGTTTCTTCTTTATATCTGAGGTTTCTAGAATACTGTGGAATATACTGCAGAGTGTTTTTTTTGGGGGGGGAGGAATTGTCTCTTCATTTCCCATGAGAAAGCATCTCTGAAGTCCCAGCTCCAATGGGGTCCTCTCTTTTTTTGTGGAAAAGGGCAGATAGTGATGGTCCACATGGCACTATGACCTCCAGTCAGTCAGGACCTGGGCTTTTAGGGGCTTTCTGTCACTCTGGAGATCGAAGATCATGATGCCTTCATCTGCCAAGAGATCGTGTATTCTTCAAAAGGGAAATCAATGCTGTTTGATGGTGATCTGACAGCGATGCAACAAAGCATTTTGAGTATTGGTTCCATCGGCCAACTATGGTATCCCGATGACAGATGAATGCATGAGTTCAAATCCCACCACATGCTTTACCCTGGGACTGTGGAGTGAGGTATACTTCTCAGTGAGTTTATTCCTTATCTTTAAAATAGAGATGGAAATGGAGATTTATCACATCGGGCTTTTGGAGGATTAAATGGTTGATGAATGTAGACACTTAGAAGGAGGCCTGGCCCAGTGTAAGTTTTCAATGAATGACAGTGACCTTCAGACCATGGAGAGGATAAATCAATGTGGAAGGCCATGCCTGACTTCTGGGGGCTGGTGGGAATTTGGCGGGTGAGGGGGAATGTATTATCTGATATGACTTTTGCCATGTCAAGTTGCAGGAGGCTAGAGAGGCTTTCGTTTAACAAGGTTCTGTCTTAGGTTTGATTAATTTGCTGACACCCTAGCCTGGCCTTCCTCCAGGGAGAGCGTATCTCTTACTTTCCTGTGCTACCTTAAAAAAAAAAATCTAGGAATAGAATTTCCTCCTGGCCTAAATGTAGGGGGCATTTGTAGCACAAGGGTCACAGACAAAATAAGGAGACAGTTGTCAGAGAGAGATGTGGCTCAGTCTCATTTAATTTACTAAATCATCAAGTGCCTTCCTGCTAAAGATGAGTTTGTTTGCTCTCGCAATTTTCACTTATTAGTGTGAAGAGTGTGTCATTAGTGGGAAGGATGATTTATGATGATGATAGGCAGCACAATTAATATGCATACACAGTAAGGGTAAATATTTGAGGCATTCTTACGATCTCAATCAACCAAAAGGAAACACACCTTAATAGTCATTTAATCAGACTCACCCATGACTCTGATTATGGCCAACAAAATTATCCAAGTATTCCTTTTAGAATTTGGGGAAATATGACATCTAAATGTTGCTTAAGGGTTTACAAGAGTGATTTTTCCCCTATTTCCTAATCTGTCTCATCTCTTCTCATAAGAAATGGCAAATGGAAGGAGGTTGTTACTCCCTGAATTCTTTCAAAAGCTTTTACAAGTTCAGAAAGAATGAAGAAGCCTTTGTGTTTTGAACTGTTTAGCTCAGCTGTTTAAAATCCTTTGTGTTGGGTTGCACACTATAGTGCTAGCTTGGAAAAGGGAAGAAGTCAAGTTTTCTTCTGTTCAGCAGCTATTGAATCTTTTTGATGCCAGATTTAAAGAATTTGAAAATGCCCCATGAGAGATTAGGATTAGCTGTAGGAATAACTTTCCTTGAGAATTTAGGATGCTTAAATGGGATAGCCTTTTTATTTTAACACTCTTGAGTGCTTCCTTTCTCTCCGGTGTCACCTTTCATTTCCCTCAAGCCCTCAGAAAGGACTCTCTGGGCGGTGGACATGGCACTAGCTGCCCAGCGCCCCCTTCAGGAAGTAAGACGCATTTGCTCAGCTTCTGCAGCTGTTGCAGGAAGGCGCTGCTCATTGTCACTGCTTTGGCTGCAGCGAAAGGACAGGCCACAGTCTCACCTGGCTTGTACCTTCTTCTAGGGAAGCCAGCATCCAGTGATGGGTCACTACAGGTGGCCAAAGGACACGCCCCCTTTGCACCATTTGGGAGGAGCCTCCATAAGGGCCTCCCAGCCAGAGAGCCCCTCACTGCCATGCAGTTGAACTTGGCCCACAGTCCAATCCCGCTTCTGGCCTCTCCCTCACACATGGGGGCTCTGACTCCAAGAAGACACCCTCCGTAAACATCCTGAATGCCAGGCTCCACTCAGAGCCAGCTCCTCAAGAAACCCAGCCTGCTACATGCAATACACACCTAAGTCTTTAGAGCTATGTGCCTTCCGTTGGTGATAAATGAACAGTTTTAAAGAAATAGAGAAAAGAAATAGTAGAAACCATAATGGTGCAGCTCAGTTTGGTTTATCACCAAACTCAACTGCAAGCCGTACCCAGAAGAAGAATGAGAACTTGAGAGGGCCCCACAGTCCCTTCCTCTGCCCATGTGGCTATTCTGATGCAATGAACAATGGTCTCAGTTGGGGGACCTGAGGTGGAATCATGAAATCTGTGTCCTGTTTGTACCTTGGCTTCTTCCACTCCACCTTAGATGTGTGAGAGCCACCCCTGGTGCTAGATTCAACTTGTTCTTCATTGCCGTGCAGTACTAATTATTACTATGTCCCATCTTTCAGCCATTATGGACATTTGCTTTTTTCCCCCAATTTGGCTGCTATAAATGTGCTGCTAAGAATATAATCATAATGTGTTTGGACAAGCATATGAATGCATTTGCTTTTGGATATTCTTTTATCTTAAGAGAATTGCTAATTTATGGCCTGTGGTGGCACAATGGATAAAGCATTGACCTGGAATGCTGAGGTTGCCGGTTCAAAACCCTGGGCTTGCCTGGTCAATGCATATATGTGAGTTGATGCTTCCTGCTCCTCCCCCTTTCTCTCTCTCCTCTCTTTCTCTCTCTCTCTCTCTCACCCACTTTCTCTCCTCTCTAAAAATAAATAAATACAAAAAAAAAGAAAAAGAAAAAGAATTGCTAGTACATACAGCACTATTTTTCTTTTCTTTCAGATTGACAGTTGAGACAGGTTTCCAAAGGGGTAAGGACAGCTCACATTTCCACTAGGAGCAGGTGAGAGGTCTGGCCACTTCCACACACTTGCTAACAATTGCTAGGTTTTGCTTCTAAATTTAAGCCTTTCTGTTTGGTTTATGGTATTACTGAATTTTGATTTTAATGCGTATTTCACTGACAACCATTAAGTTGAACATCTATTAATAATTGACTTTTTTGTATTTTCTTTTGTAAAATGCATACTCAAATCATCTTCAAGTTATTTTGCTCATCTTTTTAGGAGTTATTATTTATTCTTTATTTAAGTCATTGTTGACTATGTGAGCATCTCTGACTCTGGCTTACCTTTTTATTCACTCGGAGGTGACTTTTCATGAACCGAGTCTTAACATCAATGCAGACCAATTGCTGTCTTTCTTCTTTATGATCAAATACCTTGTGTTCTGCTTGAGACAGTTTTGCTATTTGTAGGACATGAGGATAATTTCCCATGTTTACTTCTAAAATATCCCTACCATCATCATCATGTACCTTTCACATATAATTCAACATTCAATGTAGGGGGACTTCCTTTTCCTGTAATGTGAAATGGGTCAATGTTCTTTTTTCAGGAACATGTGTTACCATAAACACTCCAGCATTCTTCTTCAAGATCCTCTGGAATGTTTCTGACTGTTGTATTTATATATCTTGTAGAGTCAGCTTATCAATTTCCTCAAAAAGAATCATTGCTGGCATTGAGATGGACCACTAAGATATCCTTCCATTCATTTACTTCGATTTTCTTCATCCTTATGGGAGGGACCCTTTGGGTCAAAGCAATGTACTGGCGTGGGATCTCCTGCTGAATATACAGTTGGTACTGGTGTTGTACATGCTTAGATTCTATGTGTTCACACATTTCAGAGTGAATTCTGAACAGGAGGAGACGTAGGCATAGAAATGTTAGGACACATGAATTAGTCCTTATTCCTTAACCTATCTTCCCATCTCCTTAGAGATGGTCCCAAAGCAGCCATAGAGCAGTCCAGGAAGAGACAAGGGCATCATTGCCTTAAAAAAGGAAAATTCACAGTTGGGTACATTTTGGTAAAGCTTTGTCTGACCCTCCCCCCTGCTACAGGAATCCTCACTGGGACATTCAACTCAGAGCTCGCATGTTTTTCAAAACCCCGCTCTTTGAGACAGCTCTGTTCTAACCTTGGTTTCATCATCACAGGAGACTGGTCAACCACTGCTTTTCATAGCCTCTTTGCTTAGAGTTTTAGCCTTCTTCCCTGCTGCATTTCAGAATTCAGTCACTACTTGTAGAATAACAGATTCAATCTTTGGGAGACCCCTAATGGCAATGTGTTGTCTCTTGAAACTTTCAATGGTCACCAAAAGCTTCCCTGGTTTCTCTGTCCTTAGTCACAGGCCCTTGTTGTGGCAAAACTGGGCTAGTCTCTTGCTCTGTGCAAAAATTCATCCTTTTCCCACAGAGCAGATCTACCTCAGAGAGTCAGCTCATCTCAGAGGTGCTTTCTGCTTCAGACTGTCACCTTATTCTTCTTTGCTTCAGTAGCCCTGATTTAAATGTATTTTTATACTGTTGTAAATTTTTCTTATTTTTTTTCTTAGTGATACTGTTGGTTGACCACCATTTACTCCCTTGAACCTGACATCGGGAGTTCTACTTTGCCAAATGTTGATAGATATGTGTTTGCATGTGGGCTTGATACCAGCATGGTAGTTTCTATCAGATTCAATTGAGAGCATCGTGGGCCATCCTAAGTGTGCTAGAATAGGTTGCTAGGCCAAAAAAGGGAAGGGAAGCATGATGCAATTTGGCACAAAGGAAATATGACCACACGTTTCAATGGTCACGTAAGGTTACTGACTCAGGCATATAGGGCTGCCGGGTCAGAGCATTAGATAGTTTGGCTCAAAGACACAGCCCTGAAGGTGAACAAATTGCAGAGTATGAAATTGATTCATTTTGTAGTCCCCTCAACTGGTTGTTATCCTGCAGTCAACATCGCATGGCAGTTGTTGCTGACTTGCTAGCCTTGGTTTTTGAGCCTTTTAATCTACACGTGGCTAGAAAAATTTCCATGTCTAAAACAGTACTGAAAAAAAGTTGCCTCAGTTCTTTTTTTTATGAAAACATATGAACATTATAGAAAATTAGAGCTGAATAATAAAGATAACAAAATCTATATCCCTTTTATGACCATAATGAAACTCAGAACAACAAATATTAAATGGTTGCTAAATACCATAATTTTTTTTTTATGAAAGAAAGAAAGGGATAGATAAGGTCACACAGACAGACAGGAAGGGAGAGAAATGAGAAGCACCAACTCATAGTTGTGGCACCTTAGTTGTTCATCGATTGCTTTCTCATATGTGCCTTGATTTTGGGGCTACAGCAGAGTGAGTGACTCCTTGTTCAAGCCAGAGACCTTAAGCTTCAAGCCAGTGACCATGGGGTCATGTCTATGATCCCACACTCAAGCCCATGACTTCACACTGAAGCGGTTGAGCCCATGTTCAAGCCAGTGACCTTGGGCTTTCAAAACTGGGTCTTCATTGTCCCGGAGTGATGTTCTATCCACTGCTTCCCAGCCTGGTCAGACCTAAATATCATAGATTATTTAGTGGGAGGATCAGTGCTGTGACCAAGTTTTCTGACTTCTGTTCTGGGATCTTTCCTCCATGTAGCAATGTGATATGTAGTATCACCATCGTTCATCTTTAAGCTCCTAGTTTTCCCTTTGGTTTAAATCCAAGCCCTGAGTGTTCACCAGTCAGTACTTGGTCTGCTTCCTTCATGTTGCCTCCTATTCACTCATTAAAAAAAATACGTATTATAAAAAATACCTACCTGAAAACAGAAAATATAATGCTTATGGTTGATGGTGGGATCAGCTATGAAAAAGTGTTTCAAGAAAAAACCATGGCAACCTCTATGTATACTTTCTAATGCGTAAGTGCAGAGACAAAGGCTACCTTATAAAAAACAACTGTGACCCCTGTCCTCTTACAAAGTCTGCCCTGAGACACAGCGTCACATTACACAGAGGTGGTACTCAAGTTGCTGTCTCTTCAGTTCCTTTTCCTCCTCCCAGTCTGAAAACACAGGTTCATACCCATTCACAACACAACAGCCCACTGAGATTTTCATGAGCTTGAACGTATGGAAGATGCCGCTACTTACTGAGAAGATAAAATCAATCACAGCATGTGACTTTCACCATAAAGGTATACTCCTACAATTGTCAAAATTATTTTCTGTGAGTTTACAGATTGCTGCAATATCATACTCCCAATCCACATGGAAGAACTGCATTATGGGGTAAGATGAAGTACTTTTGTTACATAATCAATACTTCACCACATTAGGCTGCATTTATAAGGCCGTGCTGCTTATAATAAGACTCATTTGATGGATAAAGAAAACTATGGTCAGGGAAAACAATGTAATACAGCCTGAATCATCAGTCAGACTGTTAGAATACAGTGAGAACGAGGTTAAAGGAGATCACACTGAAAAGCAACTGAATTTTATGATTTTAGTGACTCTTGACCTCAGTTCAATGCTATAGTCATGTGACTTACTGCATTAAACTACTTATTAGGAAGTGAATGACTTCTAAAATACTGATAAATGAGGGTAGGAATGGGAAATATTTTTCAAGTTCTATGGATCAATATCTATATTGTTATCAATTAGAGAGATAGATATAGATAATAAAAAACAGCATTAGTGCCATTCACAACTATCAAGGCATTTCTATCCTGGTAATAAAATCAGAAACACTGTATTACCATCATCCCTATAAAAAGCAGAGTGAGTGCTAAAATTTAAAAGCTAGAATTCCTATAACAAAGTGGTTTCTCTTTATGTTCTTTGCATTTTTCCTAAGTCTGAAAATACTTTTATCATCTTCTACTTTAGCAAAATAATAGTTTTGTCACATTGTTTAATCTCCATTATTTCAATTTCAGTTTGCAAACTGCTTTGGATTCTTTTTTTGTTAAAGTTGCTTTGCTTTTGCTTAGTTGCTGAACCACATATAGTGAAGGACGAATGTAATAATATTCAAACCCTTATCTCCCTAAAAGCACACCACACTGCGCTGCTCAAACAAATGACGTATCATATTCTGATTAGGAAAACAGGATGTTCCGATTTGCATGGAGCACAAATGTTATGCAAGATCGGTATTTCAATATTTTTCACCAGGAGACTTTAACTCAGATCATGTAATGGTCTGGGACCACAATAAGCAAGGTGATCAGTATCGAGAGCACTTCATTGGTATATGATAGCGAGGCTTAGACACTTAGATTCCGACCTGGATTCTGGTAGGTTGAAAAAGTCTTGAAAAGCACAGCAAGCAAAATATCACACACACACACACACACACACATCTACCTAGTATATTAAAACATGTGTATGCTTTGGATGCGGACAGAGTACTAATAACTATTTTAGCCACATACCACTTGTATAGACTAAAATCATCACTGCTTTTCCTCCTATATTTGCTTTGTGCTCTGAATTGTCAGTGAGTTCTAGATAATTTAGCACTTGTGCTCTGTAAGTATAAAGGAGCTATGTATTTTTGACATAATATAAAGATATTAATAACGTCACCTAAGTCTCATAACAGAATATACTGACACCAATCTAAGCATGTGACAATTAGTTATCATTAAAACTTGGTTTCACTGTGTTACAGATGCAGCCTACATCCCCAAGTAAGTACCTGGTTCCAATCAGAACTGTCCCCTCTACCATCATCTGACATTACACTTGCAGCAGGCCTTTGAGATTGGTGTTATCATTTCTATTTTACATAGAAGGATAATGAAACTCAGAAATGTATTACTTTCAAGTTCACACTTCTGGAAGAAGTTGGAACAGGTACTAACACCGGGTCAATCTGAAACCAAAGCACACATTCTTTCCATCACACTATGCTAATCAATGTTTGAACAGCATGCCCTGATTCACACTATGAAGGTGATTCTAGGCTTCAACTCTTTCTGTTCACTCAACTGTATTCACGTGCTGCAGACAAGCTTTCTCTACGAAGGAGAAAGCACACTAGATTGTATGGAGCCCCTATATCAAGGTGGTGCGTCATTCTACACAATGTCTAAACTGATGTACTTATCGAAGCTAGATATATAGATATTCGTATACTATACCAAAGTGAATATTGACTGTATTGATGATGTTCATGCTTCATATTTTTGCCTGTGATGTGTATCTCTCTCAAGAGTTGATTCCGGATGTTGACTTGGTGAAGAAAATTTAAGAAGAGTAAGCAAGAAGTAAAGAAGCGTGACCCTAGGCAACTATAATGTAGTGGAGAAATATATTTATAAACAAGTGACTACTATAAAATATGGTCCCTCCTCTCTTTCTTATGTTTCCCATTCATGTACTTTCTTTTTCTTCACATATAGTCCTTATAATAAAGAAAAGTTGACAGAATTTTAAGGAAATAAATGGTTTTCAACTCTCTCATACAATCTGATCAGCGTATCTATATAAAAACTGTATGAAACAAATGATATATTGTTTGGCATTTTTTTACCTAGCAAAAACTCTGAAATACCAACCAATTCCAATTCCTTTTTTTTTCTTTTTAATAAGACAAAACTATCAGTTTGTTGAGGCTCCTTTTCTCAATCCCACGGATTGTGTTACATTTTATACCACAATATCTGACCCATAGGAAGCCCTCCAAACTGTTTATTAGATGAAGAATCAGAGGAGACTGAATTCAGTTCCTAAATACTTTGTACTTAAGCCTCTGACTATATTTATTGAACAGACTCAAGAGAATGTATAAGCTATTGGTTTTGTCTCCAGCTGCTCTTATACAAATTGGATCTATAAACCTCCTACACTCATATGGATACAAAACACTAAGCAATCAAACAGAAGGGCAACACAGAGTGAGATCACTGGGGTGTCTCAGTCACCCCAGATGTCCCTAGACCAGAAGCTCGCAGTTAATACTGGACTTCAAGCAATGGTCGGCTTCTACCAGAAAACACAGGGCTGCAAGAGAGGTTTGTTCGAACCTAGGATGTTAGCAGGGTCGAAATGGCAGAAAAGAAGGGGCAAAGATTTATGACTTAAGGACTTCTTTTTGGGGTTTCCAAAGCTCTGTTATGACAGCTGTTCTACGTGGTCAACTTTCCAGAGAAAAGCTCATTAAGAAACTTTCCAGAATGTAGAAAAAAAAACAAGAAAGCAAAAAGAAACAAGGTTGTTTCCTTTGAGACGACCCTACATTTTCTAACAGTTCTAACAAATAGAAGCTTCAGAAACGTTCTTTCTGCAATTCTTTTTAAACCTGCCCCACCAGCTTTGATGACTTTTCATAGCGGAAAATATAAAATCGAATATGAATATTTAATTCCCTGTCACCTTAATTTTATTGGAAAGATAAGAAAAATAGTGACTAATTGATTGCATGTTGATGGCTTCGGGTATTTTCCCACATCTTCCTTAACACGGCCTTTACTTGAAATAATAATAAAAAAATTCTAAAATTGAGGCCCTGGCCGGTTGGCTCAGTGGTAGAGCGTGGGCCTGGCGTGTAGAAGTACCAGGTTCCATTCCCGGCCAGGGCACACAGGAGAGGCGCCCATCTGCTTCTCCACCCCTCCCCCTCTCCTTCCCCTCTGTCTCTCTCTTCCCCTCCTGCAGCCGAGGCTCCACTGGAGCAAAGATGGCCCAGGCGCTGGGGATGGCTCCTCGGCCTCTGCCCCAGGCGCTAGAGTGGCTCTGGTCGCGACAGAGCGATGCCCCGGAGGGGCAGAGCATCCCCCCCTGGTGGGCAGAGCATCGCCTCCTGGTGGGCGTGCCAGGTGGATCCCAGTCGGGCGCATGCGGGAGTCTGTCTGACTGCTTCCCAGTTTCCAGCTTCAGAAAAATACAGAAAAAAAAATTCTAAAATTGAGAAAAAACTCTTTTTTTTCTCCAGACTACTTTCTGCTCATTTCATTAACTGGGCTGGATTCACTGACACTTCCTTTCATGAGATAGAGCTGAGATCACTTTTTTATTTAATTTTATTTTATTCTTTTGGGAGAGGAGGGGAGATAGTGAGACAGACTCGACAGGCACCCAGACCAGTATCCAACCAGCAACCCTTGTCTGGGACCGCTGCTCTAATCAACTGAGCTCTCCTCAGCACCGGGGCTGATGGTCACTTCTCCTGTGTGCCCTGATTAGGAATCGAACCCAGGACGTAGATTCACCAGGCCAATGCTCTATCCACTGAGCCAACTGGCCAGGGCCTAGAGCTGAGACCATAAAGGAATAATCACAGAATTTAACTGAACTCAGCAAATATGTATGGATCATCAGTGTGCAGGAGGACTGAGTCTCGAGCTAATCTTTCAGTTCCCCAAGAACCTAAACAAACTGTGTTTTCCCTCAGCTCTCACATATCTTCTGCTTAGGCAAGATGGACGGGGACCGGGAGGCTTTCTTTCAGTGAAATGAATTATTCGGTACACTGCCCCAGCAGTCATGGTAACAAGTGGTGGCTCTTCCAACATTCAAAGGTTACATCAGGTGTGGCCAACAGTTTTTGCCCCTGGGCCAGATTAGAAAGAAAACTTTTTTCACAGGCCAGACAAAATACTAAAATTAAAAAACGTTAAATACAAAAATGATTCATTTAAGTAAACAAAATTTTATTATGTAATTTGTTTATGAATAAACGTGAGTATTTTAGTACAACAAATTAACAAACTAATGTGACATGTTGAGGCGCTTTGCATCGCCTATTATTTTTTTAATATCTGGCTCTATACTTGCAGTAGCTATTCATAACATAGCCTCCAAATGTAAATCATTCAATCTTGATCTTGTATTTTTATTTAGATTCATTAAAGAAAAAGTTTGTTCACAAATATAAGTTAAGCTGAAGATTACTAAATATTCCTTGGCAAGTTTTTTTTTTAATTTCCATATTTTCCATTATTCAATTGCTTATAAAAATTGCACAGATGAGTACAAAAGTTGTAAATCTTTATAATAGAATTTTTTTTAAAATAAAGAAGTATCGCAAATCCATTCGACCAATTATTGGAAGTTAATCCTAGATTAGTCACACGCAGAATTCTTCTCCGTGTATCACTATCTTCTTAAATATCTCAATTTCCAATCATCCAAGACGCTTCCATTTTTGAGTAGCTGAGATTTTAACTTTCAATGTTGTACAATGGTTAGATATCATAGTTTATGTATAATGATTTAAAAGTACCACTTATTTCATTTCCACAGTGCGTTGTGCGGAGAATATTAAAAATTTTATCGCAGGCTGCATAAACTCATTACACAGGCCAGATCCGGCTTGCAGGCCATATGTTGGCCATGCCTGGGTTACATGGTAATGAGGGTGTGATATAAACATGATGTAACCTGGATGCAAGCCAGGACTAGGAGATTTTTCTAGGAAAGTCGCTACTGCCAGTAGGAATTCTTTCTTTTTCCAGGATTTTACAAGAAACTTTTTCAACACTCATTAAGGGCTTAAGGTTGAAAATCACACAGGTTCTTGGAGTTAACCTCCACACTTCAGTTTTAGGTAAATTTTAATTTCACCCTTTAAGCTTTTATTCCCTCTAATATCTATCTATCTATCTATTTATCATCTATTTATCTCTATCTCTATAGATAGATATAGATATAGATATAGATATAGATATAGATATAGATATAGATAGATAGATAGATAGATAGATAGATAGATAGATAGATAGATAGATAGATAGACACAAGATCAATCTACAGCTCAGGGAAGGAGGCTAACGACCGGGGCCAGAAACACCTCACGTGAAGGGGAAGTGATTTTTCATGAATGCATTTCCTAGCATGCTGTGTGCAGGTTGACTTCTACCGGGTAATTGTGTTGAATTTTCTCCTAAACCTTTTGTTCCCTGGGCAGCACCGTCTTCTGCGTCAAACATCATCAGTATGCCTTCCTCATATATCATCCTGTGACAGCTTCAGCCCTGTGCGCAGCAGCAGCTCATCAGGGCAGCGAGCGCCGGGATGATTGATCAGAGCCACCGGTCATCAGAGGGAGGTGGCTCGGTAATGGAGGTGGCCATGGGCACTTGCAAGAGTGAGGCAGGAGCACATTTAGTTGCACACGGGGACCCAAAAAAACCTGGAAGCCTCACTTTCACAGACGTGTCTCCTAATCCGTAACTGGGCGATTTGTGGGCAACTGGCCATCATTCCCTCCCCATGAACTGGACCCCCGTCGTGGATTGTCCAGATATTTTCTGGAAGATTTTATAAACTCTTTGTGCTTGGAATTCAGATGTGTTTCTATGAGAGAATTTGTGGTTATTCAAGGAGACACACAAATGAAGACCTTGCTTTATAATTATATTTAGAAACACTAGTCTGTCCCTGTCCTATTGTCTAGAAGGATAAGCAACTTTAAAAAAAATTTACTTTTTCTGGAAAAGCACTTTCTCAGGTGAGATAAGTTTACTTGAAAACCTACGCAAGGGGTAAATATTCTACCTTAATAATTAATGCAAACTAAAGAGGCCACAGTAAAAAAGAGGGAGAGAGAGAGAAAGGTATATAAAATTCAAGTGTTCAAAACAAATTCACCAGTTTAATGTGGTTTACATTGACAACAACCAGGCCGTGTAATTTTCAATTTTCAGGAAAAGGATTTGCTGACATTCTCTGGTCTTTAAGGGTGCCGAATATAAATGGAGATAATGAGTAAAATTTTCCATCTCCAAGAAATTTAACATTTCATTTTCATGGATTTTTGAAATCATAAGACATAAAAGGCTTCACAGGATGGGGGTGTTGATTTTATTCATTTTTGTGGATCATCTGATTCATAATATTCCTCATCACAAATTGCATGCATGCTGTCTGATAGATGGCTTGTGTCACACTGAAATAGTCCCAACTTGGGAAGGACAACATCACTTCTGCTAACAAGTGAGTCCTACCTCGGGAAGGACAGCACGTGCTCTTATCCTGGTTTTGAGGTGTACACATGTCCTACTTCTTGAAGGTGCTGTGCCATTAGAAATACTTCTTGGCAAAGCTCCCAAGACAGCATGTGTCAAGGTCTTATCAATCCTTTGTCCCAATTGGATGAGAAATATTTCCTGAGTAAGTTATTTCTTCTCCATGCAACAGGAAGCTGTTTCACCAACTTTATTGGGCAGTAAAAAAAAAAAAAAAAGCTTTAAGGAAACTAAATTGTACCTTCTGCTGCCAGTTTGTGTAGCTGATATCCTCAATAGGCGGTACCTTATTTTATGAGTTTGGATACATTTTCCCAATTCCTTCCAGCCCATGCTGTGCTCCTATCAAATTTGTTTCTGTGCAATTTCAATAGCACTTATCCTAATAAAATCCATCATTGTAATTTATCTATTTATGTGTGTCTTCCCCCACAGGCCTCAAGCTCTTTGAGGACAAGAATTATATTTTATCAATTCCTGTATTCTCAAAGGTAGCATATAACAAGTGCCCAATCGATACAAGTTGAAATAATGTTATTGGTTCCTACAGTGACTTAAATATATAAATTACTACTCGCCTGAATGAGCTTCTATTTATATAGATTGGATCTTGCTTTTATTTCCTCCCAGTGTCTTTTCTGTGTTTGGTTGATGATATGTTCACCAAATTTAGTTTACAAATGTTAATTGAAAACGCTACTTTTCAGGGTGGCTGTTATGACTCAGACTAGAGAACAGGGTTTAGTAAGCAAGCTACTTGCAACAGAGTATGTTATTAATTAATGTTGCCAAATAACAGTCATAATAATAATGATTGGTCACAGTGGCTAGAAAACAGTCATAAGTAGTAATTACTGAACTAATATATAAGGAATGCAAAACAAGTTTGTGCTTGCTGAGTAGAACTCACTGTAGTCAGTGACCTGGATGTCCTGCTGAATTAGATACTCACACTTAGTCTAAGGCAGGTCCCATCACCATCCCAAGTTCCCAGAGGAGTTTAAAAAGGATATATCACTCTACCAAAGATGCACAGTGAGCACATGATGGAGCCAAGGACCCCAGCGGAGTCTAATCTGAGCCTAAACTTTAACTACCTCTGAGGCAATGGCATAGAGGCATCTCAGAAACATTAAGTGACAGAAGCCAGACACAAAAATCTACTGACTATGTAGCTCTACTTGTATAAATGCCTCAAAAAGGCAAAAATATAGAGCAACAAAGTTGACTGTGATTATCAGGGACCTGGGCGGGGTAAGGAACTCCCTGCAAAAGGAGTCCAATGAAAGGTTTTTGGGGCGATAAAAACATTCTGTATCTTGATTGTGGTGGTTATACTACTGTATCGATTTGTCCAAATTATTCAAATTGTGTGCCTCATATTTATTTTATGCAAGTTATACATTAATAATAGCTGATATTTAAAGTAACATTATTTCAGAGTTCTATATGCAAAACTCAAATCTGTCTTATTTTTGAATTTTATTAAAATATCAAATCTTTTTTTATTTAATTAATTGTGTTTACATAGATTCTAGGGTCACCATGAATGCCTCCCCCTCCCCCCATTCCCCTCAACTTCTCCCTTACCCTCCTCCCAACAGCGCCCTCCCCCCTTCCCTTTAGGTTTCTCCCATCCTATCATCCCCTTTCCTTCTGTCCTCTTTTCCTCTAGTCCCTTTGATCCTTCCTCTGTCTCAATTCCGTTCCTCAGTTCTCATTATTCCTTGGATTCATCAAATGAGTGAGGTCATATGATATTTTTCTTTCTCTACCTGGCTTATTTCACTCAACATAATAGTTTCCAGGTCCCTCCATATTGTTGCAAAAGGTAATATTTCCTTCTTTTTCATAGCCCCATAGTATTCCATTGTATATATGTACCACTGCTTTTTAATCCAGTTGTCCACTGATGGACACTTGGGCTGTTTCCAGATCTTCTCTATTGTGAACAATGCTGCCACAAACATAGGGGAGCATTTCTATTTTTTTAGTCGGTGATATGGTGTCCTTGGGATATATATTCCTATAAGTGGGATGGCTGGGTTAAAGGGCAGTTCCATTTCTAATTTTTTGAGGAATCTCCATACTGTTTTCCACAGAGGCTGCACCATTCTGCATTCCCACCAGCAGTGCAGGAGGTTCCCTTTTCTCCACATCCTCGCCAGCACCTATTGTGTGTTGTTTTGTCAATGAGTGCCATTCTAACTGGTGTGAGGTCGTATCTCATTGTGGTTTCAATTTGCATTTCTCTAATGATTAGTGATGTTGAACATTTTTTCATTTGTCTATTGACCATCTGTATGTCCTCCTTGGAGAAGTGTCTATTTCTTGTGCCCATTTTTTTATTGGATTGTTTGTCTTCCTGGTACTGAGTTTTACAAGTTCTTTATAAATTTTGGTTATTAATACCTTATCAGATGTATTGTCCAAAGTGATCTTCCATTGTGTGGTTTCTCTTTTTATTCTGTTCATATTGTCTTTAGTTGTGCAAAAGCTTTTTAGTTTGATATAGTCCCATTTGTTTATCCTGTCTTTTATTTCATTTGCCTGTGGAGATAATTCAGCAAAGATATTGCTGTGATACATGTCAGAGAGCTTACTGCTTAAGTTTTCTTCTAGGATACTTTTGGTTTCATGATTTACATTTAAGTCCTTTATCCATTTTGAGTTTATTTTTGTGCATGGTGTAAGTTGGTGGTCTAGTTTCATTTTTTTGCAGGTAGCTGTCCAGTTTTCCCAACACCATTTGTTAAAGAGACTGTCTTTACTCTGCTGTATGCTTTTACCTCCTTTGTCAAATATCAGTTGTTCATAAAGATGTGGGTTTATTTCCGGGTTTTCTGTTCTGTTCCACTGATCTATATGCCTGTTCTTATGCCAGTACCAAGCTGTTTTGAGTACAACGGCCTTGTATTATAACTTGATATCCAGAAGTGTGATGCCTCCCATTTTATTCTTCTTATTCAAGATTGTTGAGGCTATTCATGTTTTTTTTTTGGTTCTATATAAATTTTTGGAATATGTGTTCTATATCTTTGAAGTATGTCATTGGTATTTTAATTGGTATTGCATTGAATTTATAAATTGCTTTGGGTAACATAGACATTTTAATGATGTTTATTCTTCCTAACCATGGGCACAGTATATGCTTCCACTTGTTTGTGTCTTCCTTCATTTCTTTTATCAATGTTTTACAATTTTCTGAGTACAAGTCTCTAACCTCCTTGGTTAAATTTACTCCTAAGTAGTTTCTTTTTTTGTTGTTGCAATTCTGAAGGGGATTGTTTCCTTAATTTCTCTTTCTGACAGTTCATTGTTCTTGTATAAAAATCCCTCTGATTTCTGAGTATTAATTTTATATCCTGCCACCTTGCTGAATTCATTTATTAGGTCCAGTAGTTTCTTGACTGAAACTTTAGGGTTTTCTATATACAGTATCATATCATCTGCAAATAATGATAGTTTTACTTCTTCTTTTCCAATTTGGATGCCTTTTATTTCTTCTTCTTGTTTGATTGCTGTAGCTAGGACTTCCAGTACTATGTTGAATAAGAGTGGTGAAAGGGGGCACCTCAACCTTGTTCCTGATTTTAGGGGAATTGCTTTTAATTTTTGTCCATTAATTATAATGTTGGCTATGGGTTTATCATAGATGGCCTTTATCATGTTGAGGTATGTTCCCTGTATTCCCACATTGCTAAGAGTTTTGATCATGAATAGGTGGTGGATTTTATCAAATGCTTTTTCTGCATTTATTGAAATTATCATGTGGTTTTTCTCCTTCCTTTTGTTTATGTGGTGAATCACATTAATTGATTTATGGATGTTGTACCATCCTTGCCTCCCCAGAATAAATCCCACTTGACCATGATGTATGATTTTTTTCATGTATTGCTGGATCCGGTTTCCTAATATTTTGTTAGGAGTTTAGCATCTAAATTCATCAGGGATATTGGCCTATAATTTTCTTTCTTTGTGTTGTCTTTGCCTGATTTTGGAATCAAAATTATGCTTGCCTAATAGAAGGAACTTGGAAGTATTCGTTCCTCTGAATATTTTGAAATAGCTTGAGAAGGATAGGAGTTAGTTCTTCTTTGAATGTTTGGTAGAATTCACCAGTGAAGACATCGGGCCCAGAAGTTTTGTTTTTTGGGAGTTTTTGATAACTGTTTCTATCTCTTTTGTTGTAATCAGTCTGTTTAGGTTTTCTGATTCTTCCAGATTGATTTTTGGAAGATGATATGTTTCAAGGAATTTGTCCATTTCAACTAGGTTGTTTAATTTTTTTGGCATACAGTTCTTCATAGTATTTTCTTACAATATTTTGTATTTCTGTTGTGTCAGTTGTTATTTCTCCACTCTCATTTCTAATTTTATTTATTTGAATCTGCTCTCTTATTTTCTTGGTGAGTCTTCTTAAAGATTCATAGATCTTGTTTACCCTTTCAAAGAACCAGCTCTTGGTTTCATTGATCCTCTGTATTGTTTCTTTAGCTTCTATGTCATTTTTTTCTGCTCTTATCTTTATTATTTTCTTCCTTCTACTACCTCTGGGCCTTACTTGCTATTCTTTTTCTAATTCTTTTAAATGAAGGGTTAGGTTGTTTATTTGAGCTTTTTCAAGCTTATTAAAGAATGCCTGTAGTGCTATGAACTTCCCTCTCAGGACTGCTTTTGCTGTGTCCCATAAATTTTGAGTTGTTATTTGCTTATTATCATTTGTTTCTAGGAATTTTTTTATTTCTTCTTTGATTTCATTGTTAACCCATTCGTTATTTGATAACATGCTATTAGTTTCCATGTGTTTGAGTATTTTTCAGTTTTTCTGTTTTGGTTGATTTCTAGTTTCATGTCATTGTGATCAGAGAAAGTGCTTGATATGATTTCAATCTTCTTAAATTTCTTGAGATTGCTTTTGTGTCCTAACATGTGGTCTATCTTAGAGAATGTACCATGAGCACTTGAAAAGAATGTATATTCTGCTGCTTTAGGGTGAAAGGTTCTAAAGATATCTATTAAATCAAGTTGATTTAGTGTGTCCCTTAAGTCTGCTGTTTCTTTGTAAATTTTCTTTCTTGTGGATCTATCTAGTGATGTTAGTGGGGTATTGAAATCTCCTACTATTATAGTATTGCTTTTGATCTCACTCTTTATATCCATAAAAGTCTGCTTTATATATTTAGGGCTCCCATACTAGGTACATAGATATTTATGATGGTTATATCTTCCTATTGGATTGCTCCCTTTATCATTATGTAGTGACCTTCTCTATCTCTTACTATAGTCTTTGTTTTAAAGTCCATTTTGTCTAATATAAGTATGGCTACCCCAGCTTTTTTATCATTTATATGTGCATGAAATATTTTTTTCCATTCTTTTACCTTCAGTCTATGTGCATCTTTTGTTTTAAAGTGTGACTCTTGTAGACAGCGTATGTATGGGTCTTGTTTTCTTAACCAAGCAGCTACCCTATGTCTTTTGATTGGATCATTTAATCCATTTACATTTAAGGTTATTATTAACATGTAATTGTTTATTGCCATTTTATTCTTTAAAGCTGTATTCCTCTTTTGCTATATTCTTTTCCTACTTTGATCTGTTTACAACAGGCCCCTTAACATTTTCTGCAGCATTGGTTTGGTTGTAATGAATTCCTTGAGTATTTTTTGTTTTGTTTTGTTTTGTTTTTTGTCTGGAAAGCTTTTTATTTCTCCTTCAATTTTAAATGATAGCCTTGCTGGATAAAGTAGTCTTGGTTGTAGACTCTTGTTCTGCATTACTTTGAATATTTCTTGCCATTCCCTTATGGCCTCAAGTGTTTCAGTTGAGAAGTCAGATGTCATCCTTATTGGGGCTCCTTTGTAGGTGATAGCCTTCTTTTCTCTAGCACCTTTTAATATTTTCTCTTTATCATTTAACTTTGGTATTTTAATTACAATGTGTCTTGATGTAGGTCTTTTTGGGTTTCTCTTTAATGGAGTTCTCTGTGCTTTTTGAACTTGTGAAAGCCTTCCTTGTATCAATTTAGGGAAGTTTTCAGCTATGATATATTTGAACAAAGTCTCTATCCCTTGTTCTTTCTCTTCCTCTTCAGGAACCCCTAGGATGCAGATGTTATTTCTCTTTATGTTGTCACAGAGCTCTCTCAGAGTTTCCTCAGACTTTTTGAGTCTCATTTCTTTTTTTGCTCTGCTTTTGTGCCTTTGTTTATTTTGTCCTCCAACTTGCTGATTCAATCCTCAGCTTCATCCATCCTGCTTTTAATTCCTTCTATTTTGGTCTTCATTTCTGATATTGTATTTGTCACCTCCGACTGTTTCTTTTTTAATACTTCAATGTCCTTTTTATACTTGCTATCTCTTTATTTAGGTGTTAATAATGACCATCCATTGTTGTTCTAAGATCCCTGAGCTTCCTAACAATCATTATTCTAAACTCTGCATCTGGCAGTTTTGTTATTTCCATATCACTCAGTTCTTTTTCCTGGAGATTTCTCTTGTGGTTTCATTTGGATTGCACTTCTCTGTTTTCTCATTATGTCTGTGTTTTTGGTTGATTTGTTTGTAGGGCTGGTTAAGTCTATGTTTTGGTGTTGTCTGCCTCCAATTTTCTGTTGTGTTATTTCTAGGCTTCTTGGGTTGGCATCAGCTGTTATTTGTAATCCACTTTTGGATTTGGGCTGCTTTGAAGTCTTGATTTGTTTGTTTTCTTCTTATTTGTAGTCTTGTCTACTGATCTCAGCAGAGGGCTTATTTGAAACTGTATCCAGGAATGCAGTGGGTGTAATCTGAGACTCTGAAGGCCTTATCTGCCAGCTACACTCTCTGGGGGCAAAATGCTTTCTCTGCTTCAGTAGGGGTGGTATATCTCAGATCTCCATAGAGACCTGAGTTACTACTCCTCTTCCCCACTTCTTTTTTTCAGCTGTGTCTTGTTGTGCTGATTGGAGCTGGAGAGATGTCTGGATATGTATGTTCCGGAAGCCCTTTAATCTTGTGTTATGTGGAAGAATCAACCCCTCCCCCAGCTATGGCCACCTCCAGCACTGGATGAGTCAGATTCTCAGGTCCTCCCATGCATTCCTCTGCCAGTCACCATCTGTCTCTCTCTCCCCCCTTTACTTTTGGAAGAGAAGCCAACCCTTTCAACACACCTCATTCCCAGGTCCCCAAGAAAGTGGCTGTGAGCAATATTTACTACTCTTTTCCTTGGATTGAGAGCCCTTCTGGGCTCTCAGCCTCACACCCCCTTTGTTCCTGTAAGCAGGGGAGACTCACCGCTTCTCGGCACTCCTTACCAGGCTCAGTGTGGCTTCTGCTTTGCTCCTTGGTTTTTGAGAGCTGGTCTTGTATTCCAGAGTTGGTTTTTCATGCTGATTGTTCCTAAATTAATTTGTAATCCAGTTTGGTGGTGTGAGCTGGGAGTCTGTCTATCTGCCTACGCCACTGCCATCTTCAGGTCTTCTAAAATATCAAATCTTGAGAACTCAACATAAGTATAACTTTTGTTTCATGTTGTTCAAATATCCTTCTTTTTGATCTTCTATTACCTGCTAACACTGTCTTTCACAGATACTGTGAATTTAGGACGTTGGTATTATTTAGATGAATTTATCATATTTTCTTAGCTTCTGATTCTCAAATTGTTCTGAATTATGAGATTTTTAAAGGCCTTGGAATAATATGTCAATTTTTATATGCTCTTAAAACTACTCAGTTTGTATATGTTCTTAAAGAACTGAGATCTTAAGATGACAGGATCTTAGTAATGTCCCCTCCCCCCAAAATAAAGAAAGTCAGTACTAATTCAGAATACCTAAATAATGTCCATGTAGATATCTGAGTAAAGCTATTTTTGAAATGCACCCCTAGTTCAAAGAAAACCATGTATTTTTATTATAATCAGAAAGTCCAGGTTATAGTCCTAGTTAAAGTTACGATTTCCTTGTTTCAGTCACTTAACAAGTTTACCTCTATTTATTTTTTAACTGAATATTATTGAAATATAGTTAAGCCAAAGCTGTAATCAACAAGTTTTAAAAAATGTTTGAAAAGGATCACCTTATAATATATAATGGCCATGATTTTTGGTAACAGTTTGAGAGTTGAAGGTAATGAATAATCAGAATTTTAGGGTAGTTTAGTGAATTTGCTTCTTTTCACTTAAAATTACTAACCTCTCAATATCTTGTTTTGTAAAGCATTAATTTATTTATTCATTTGTTTAAAAAGTTCTTATCTAGTTCCTATTAGAGTTTTGTCAGTTATTGTGCTGGGGCTGGGGATACAACTTAAAAAGAACAAATCCAAGTCTGGTTCTCACATTGCTTGCAATCTAGGGAAAGGTAGACATCAATCTAGTCAGCATTCTGATTAATACAGTGTGTCCATAAAGTCATGGTACACTTTTGACCGGTCACAGGAAAGCAACAAAAGACAATAGAAATGTGAAATCTACACCAAATAAAAGGAAAACTCTCCCAGTTTCATACCTATTTAGTGCAGTTTGATGTGGGCTCATGCACAGATATTTTAAGGCTCTTTAGGTATCTGTCCTGTATAGCCTCTACAGACTCATCACTGACTGATGGCCTACCAGAACAGGGTTTCTCCACCAAACTGCCAGTTTCCTTCAACTGCTTATCCCACTGAGTAATGTTATTCCTATGTGGTGGTGTGTCATTATAAACACGCTAATATTCACGTTGCACTTTAGTCACAGATTCGAATTTAGCGAGCCACAGAACACACTGAACTTTCCTCTGTACCGTCCACATCTTGACTGGCATGGCCGTGTCTGCTCTGCTGTATACACGGTATTATGTCATCATCTGCACATGTGCACATGCTGCCACATCATCCTACAGAAACTGGGAGGGTTTTCCCTTTATTTAGGGCAGATTTCACATTTCTATCGTCTTTTGTTGCTTTCCTGTGACTGGTCAGAAGTGCACCATGACTTTACGGACACACTGTAGATTGAAAAAGAGGAAGAGGCTTTTTATGAAATCATACTACATCTAAGGGGTTTTTATAACAATGAGACACAAAACCAACTATTTCCAAATCTGAAATTCACATAAAATATAAATTTAGGCAAAATACAAATTTCTTAAAAATTTAGAGCCAATTTCACCTCACATGATTTTTTTTAATCTACTAGAAATGGTCATTAGAAGAAATTTCTTAAATAAAAATATTCTGAATGGCACATTTTAAAAATATAGGTATCATGTGTGTTCAAGAATGCGGAAAATAAAAATAATCTCAATATTCATTTTGAGTTCACAAATATTTGAGCACATGTATATCTATGTATATTGTGTAATTGGTGATCTGAGGACAAGTTCTAGATACTGTCCATTTCTATAGCATCTAATATGATTTATATGTATAACAAATAATTTATAGAAGCCACCTTACATATGGGAAATAGGTGTGTATACATTTGAGGAAGAGTAATTCAATCAATAAGCAATTATTGAGAGAATAAACAATATGAACATATACTTAAACACATAGATGTGCCATATATTAAATTATACTTTTAAATTTAATATTTATTATGTAATAATATCTCTGTTATTCAGTATTATATAAAATTGATGAGAATAAGTTTGATTATGAAATAAATATAATCTTCTGGCTCATTTAATTATAAAACCTACTTATTATAAGTAATCATACACCATTTTATTGAAAAGTGTTGGACAAATTTCAAGCCATTTATATTACAATGGGTTTTGTCAGTGGGACTTACTTTTTTTAAGGATTTCTGTCACTTCTTGAAAGAATTAGGTCAAATTTTTATTTATTGACTGTTAAATTTTTTAAAATTGTTGAGTTTTTAAACATAGCCCTTTATTTGACAACTGAAATATATTTAATAAAATTAAAAAGACTCAAAAGTTAAAATAATATAATCACAATATTTTTGTAGGTACAGATCATAGGATAATATTAGACCTTATGGTTAGTCAAAAATCAATGTATATATGGTAGAAAGTGACTAAAATCATTAGTTTCCTTCTGGTGCCATCTCACTAACATATTGGTTTTAAGTAATAAAATTTATTATCTGGTATTTCCGCAGGTTCAAGACTGACTCTTGGCTGATTGGGCAGAAATCATCATTTCGTCAGGACTGGGTATGTTCCCGGAGTCTCCAGGCAGGATTCATTATCTGCCTTTTCTGTTTTCTGGGAGCCTCTTTATTTCATCTTCAAAACCAGCAACATCCCATCTCTGATCCCTGCTCTGACTCTCCCTAGGACTCAGCCTCCCTCTGACCCCTCTCTTCTGCCCACATATGCTATGTTTAAGCACCCTTCTCACATGTAGGGTTCACCAGGATATTCTCCCCATGTTATGCCCTATATACTGTTAACCACATTAGCGAAGTCCCTTTGGCCATGCCATGTCACATATTATCACTTCAGAAGATTAGGGCATGGGCATCTTTGGGAGTTGGACCATTATTCAAATCTCTAGGATTTTTATGACATGCATTTCATTGAAAAATGACTTTTTAGCTAAATGCTTTCATTAATTGTGTCAACAAACCTCTATTAAGAGTTATTACAATCAAGTACTGTACTAGGAAATAAAAATGCAAATGAAGAAGAGATTATGTTACTTCAATGGAGTAAGTCTAGAAGGAAACAGATTAGTAAAACAACAATGACAGCATAATTTGATAATATGTGAACTCAAAGATCAAACTCAGCCAGGTAGAAGTGTGACCAAGTTCAAAAGAGTCTTTTCAAAAGTGGCAATCCTTGAATTTATCTTGAACATCAGATAATGGTTAATTTGGTAAAAGGGGAAAAGAGTTCTCAAAACATATGACTTTCTTTAATTTAGTCCCCAAGGTTTAAAGTCAGCATTAGAGTTCTATCCTAATAAAACTCATCATTACATTTCATGACAATTGTTCCTCATGAGAAAGACAACTTGGCACTTTTCAACTAAATATGAAATGTATAGTAATGAAATATTTTTTCCTTAAATTCACCCACATATTTAAGCCATTTGATAGAATGTTCCTAGTTATTTCCCTTTTAGGAAATTCTATTTTAAGACAAATGAAGGCTGCTCCACCAAGTAGAAAACTAATGGCTGGAAATAAACACCTTCAAACAGTGAGATTATATTCTTAGGCATCCTCCCGAGGAAGGGTCTTCCTCCCTGTCTTCTCCCCTCTCTATTCTCTTGTTCTCTGTTTTCACTGTTCCTCATAATAGGCAGTAAGCATACAGACCAGGCAGCCTGCCCCACCCATCAAAGGATCCTTCACTTACCATTTCTGTAACATTTCATTTAACTCTCCCCAGTAGGTCATGTCTACAAGACTCATGTGGATCTCCGTATAACCTGTAAATATTTTGTGGAAAGGCACGATCTCATCTTTTACTTTTACAATCCCATTATTTACTAGACAGTAGAGCACCATTTCACAAAATATTTGGAAATGTATATTTGGCAGCATACACATTTGTAATAAGGTAACTAGTGACAGAATGACATAGGTTCTATCTTCACCTGCTTTAGACGGTGAGGAAACTGATGGCTACAGTGATTAATGGACTTGCCCAAGTTCTTGTAATCTCTAGAACCTGAATTCTAAACTTCTACGAGACCTGTCCACAGACATTTAACTGTTGTGGACCATTAATGGCAGGAAGCCATTATAGATTCGAGGCTTGGCAGGGGGCTAAGTTCTCCCCCCTCCATCTCCATATTTGGCTATGATGCTGAGTATTTGTACCCACTCCACTTGCTTCCTTGGGTTGCAGGAAGCAATATACATGCCCTTCCTCTGACTCTTTGTTTGTTTCAGATGTGTGTAAATTTCACTAATGTATTCTGTTTTTGCCTTGGGAGAGTTTCTGTCTTAGCCTTTGATGTGCAACTTTGTATCAGGGTCCTTGATTTGCATAGATCTATATAATAAAGGGAACTGGGGCTATGAGGCACTCGGATACTGACAGGCAGTTTGAAGAGTCCTCGCAGTCCCATTGGTTTTGTTTTGACAAAGTGTGTTTCCTCAATTCCACACCGTTATTTGGAGCCGTGCTGGTCTGCAGCAAGTGGTGCCCGGACAGACGACTTGAGTATGAGTACGAGGTAACTAAAACTGAAAGAAGGTGACGGAACTCCCCAAAGTGAAGTGCGCACAGTGAGTAAAGAAAGTTTTGGGGGAAAGTGTAGTTGGGAGTAAAAGAATATGGGACAGATAGGGTCAAAAGTAAGGGACTTTTATGTAGAAATGTTTCTGTATGAAGACAAATCATTGTCTGAAGAGTATCAGGGTGAGCTGGAGACAGAGGGATGTGAATACAAGGATAACTTGGAGTCTGAGGATGACAAGGGGGATGAAAAATCCGTGGTTATGGCTGCCTTAGCCACGGGGCCTCCGCTGCCCTCAGCTCCTTCCTACATTCAACACTCTGCTCCTCCATTCCCTTATTAGGCTGATTACCAGGCTCAAAATGTAGGAGAAACAATAAATGATGCCTTTACCCATTTTCCTGTTGTAGAAAGACAGGATAATACAGGGAGACTAGTGCGAGAACATGAACCTGTACCTTTTAGAACTCTGAAAGAGCCTAAACTTGCTTGTGTTCAGTATGGGCCTACTGCTCCTTTTTCACTTGGGTTATTAGATACTATTAGGGCAAAGGCTCTTCCCCCAAATGATTGGAAGGTGATTGCTTGTGCTTGTCTCTCTGGGGGTAATTATTTGCTGTGGAAATTGGACTTTCATGAAGGGGCTGTTGAGGTAGGAGAAAAATCTCAGCATAGTCAACCTGAGCCTCCAGTTACAGCGAATATAGAATTGGAGAATGGATAGGAGACTCAGGTATTAGGAAAGTTACAGCTTTTCCTGTCATGATCTGATTTTCTTTAATGTTTTAACTATGATCTTCTGAACTATCATTTTGTTTCTTATTCTTTGCCTGGAGATTGAGGTGGGGGACCTGTGTTGAATCTGACTGTGGAAAATATCCCAGCAGCTGCTGAGAGCAAATTTTCTTGGGGAGATTTTGTTTAGTCACATCCTTCAGTCCCTCTGTCAGAAAATGTCCTAACTAATATCAGGCAGGCATCTTTCTAACCTGGATGTGCTCTGAAATCCCGGGTTTCTTGCTGGTTTGTCTGGTTCATCTAATTCTTGTTTCTGTTTATTTAGTCTTTGTTTAATGTCAAAATGTGTCTGTTTTTAAGGCCTGAATTAAGGGTTTTTTTGCATGCAAAAATTGGAAATGCCGGCTCTAATATTTAGAAAAAATAAAATGTTTTTAGAACTTGTAAGGAGCGCTCATTTAAATTTAAATAGAATAGAATGTAGATCCTTAAGTCTTACTGATTTGGCTAGTGCATTGTGAGGTGTGTTCAGAGTTAGGAGCCAAATAGCAACTTAAGTATTAGGAAACTCCTGCAAATCTTTGTCATGCTCTTTTTACTTTAAATTTTTTGAATACTGATGTACAGGTCATTCAGCAGCAGAGAGACTCTGGAACCCTGCAAGGAAAGCCTTCCCTGAAGTGCAATGGAGGGACCCATTCACAGGAATCTGGCAAGGGCCAGACCCTGTTCTCTTATGGGACCAAGGATATGTGTGTGTTTTTCCTAGGTCTGCTGAAGCTCCTTGGTGGATCCCTGAATGACTGGTGAGACACCATGATTCTAGATGAGAGACTCACTGCACAAGAGCAATTGTATGAGGCTTATTTTACTATGCTCTCTTCCCTTTCTCAATTATTATTATCTAATTCTTTTAATGTTTTAGACCATTTTATTTCTTTCCTGTTCCATTGCTTGAAAAGAGGGTGAAAGGAGGGCCTGATTTGGGTGTTGCTGAACAGAAATCTCATACGGCCATCTTGAGATTTTTTGAGAGAGATCTCTGTTTAGTATATATCCTTATTACATTTCTATTAAGGTAGCCCTACTTAAGATCAAGCAGGTCATAGTTTAATCTCTAAAACCCCGGGTTTCACTCTTGATTTGTGTGATTGTATGTGAAGTCTTTGTTTAATGTCTAAGTGTTTTTGTTTATAAGGCCTGAATTAAGTCCTTATATGAAAAGTAATGATGATAATAGTTTTGGAAGTGCCGGCTGTAGTATTGAAAACAAAATGGGGATAATTTCATTTCCCTACATGGATATGATTTTTTTTGGAATAAGTAACGTGCTCATTTTGGATCCAAAAGACTTGCTGGTTTGGCCAGGCTACTCCAGGCTGCAAGTGAAAGGCTTGAAGCAGCATAGATTTACATAATAAAAGTGTAAAGATTTTTTTTTACTATAGGAGAATAATAAAGATCACACTGGGATTTTTCAGTTTTGATTTGTACTCTTTATGGTGCCTGTTAATTAATATTAAGGGGGTGTTTTTGATAAGTGTGGGAATGTTGCTTGAAGGTGCATTTACTCTGTTTTTGTTGAAAGTTAACAAAGACAAGAATTTCTTGCAATATTTGAAGTCAAAATATTATAAAGTGTGCTTAACATTTGCTTGAAGATTCAATTGTAAATAATAAGAAAGTGGGGGGGGGAGTCATGTCCTGGAGCTCCTGCAGGTCTACCCTGTTACGCTTTTTACGTCAAACAGTTTATTTTGAATGCTGATGTACAAGAGATGCCAAATTTTTTGTCCTGCAAACTACTACCCCTTTTTTATTTTTATTTGATTCCAGCTAATAACACTGTTTTGTTCTTTTCTGAATAGCTCAGGATATATAGGCAGATAGGGACTCTCAAGCCCCTCAGCAAGATCTTCTGAGCATGGCTTTTAAGGTACCAAGAGGACGAAAAAGCCCAAAGGAGATCAGGTAAAATACTAGCTCTTGGCATATGCCCTCAGAGGCTCCAACGCTCCAACTGGAACTTCATCAGGGCCCTGCTTCAATAGTGGAAAGGATAGTCATTTGAGCCAAAGCCTGCCAGGCTTACATGCCTTTGCTTTGAGGAAGAAGGGACACACTGAAAGGTAGGCTTCCCCCTCGCTCCTCTAAGGGTGGGTTCAGTCTCTTCCAGCCCTGCTCCAGCCACCTGTGACCTAACCTTGCCCAGAATACTGGGATTTGCCACTGAAGGCTAAAAGGTGCCCAGGGCCATTGACCCCATCTATGACACTGTGGACGAGCCTGGGGTATTTCTTCCAAGTAGCCGGTAGACTGGTCTCATTTATACAAGGGCCGCTTAACTATGTCTTGCCTGAATAGTCAGGTTTTTTATTCTTCCCTCGAAAATCTCTATTGTGGATATTGATAGTCCTATTTTCTGCTGCTTTGATTAATATATAGTCTTTCCTTTATTCCTCCTGCCTCAATGCCCCACTCATATTTTAGGCTAGGACCTACTCCTAATTCAGAGCTCCTTTTTTCCTTTTTTGCCAACTTACAAATTTACCTCTGCCACCCAGCTTAGTGTATCCCAAGGTTCTCCTCACCACCCCATGGCTGTAAAACTCCAGTATAGGCCCCCTGGGTTCATCTTTCCAGTTTAAAGAAAACGGAAACTCTGTCTTCATGCGTGCTGCGGATGGCTTTTCCAGTATACCTGGGTCATTGCCAGCTGGGAGCAGCGGTCATTGGGATTTTGACGCTAACTGCAGAGTGTGGAAGTGTGATGGCAATTCCAGTGCTATGTAGACTTCTCCTGAATGTGGACTTTTCCTGGACTCCTGCTCCTGTGACAGTTTTTGATGGACTGAACTGGGGTTGGGTTGCATTTGCAGAGATTTGGAATGGTGTTGGTGCCAACTTGGACTTGATGAACACTTTTAGGACATTAGTCTTTTATAGATTCTTATTGTATTAGCTTAAAGAGTTTGCTTAAAGGCTTTAATCACTGTGATGTATTAGTATACTTGTTTTTGGGTATCTGTTAGCATTGGCTATACTAATTTTGTGTTTGTTCTGTATTTTTTCGTCTGCCTCCAAATTAGAAAAACAGATAAGTGCAAATCTCAGCACACAAATTAAAAATAAAAAAGAAAAGGGGGATATGTTGTGGACCATTAATGGCAGGAAGCCATTATAGATTCGAGGCTTGGCAGGGGGCTAAGTTCTCCCCCCTCCATCTCCATATTTGGCTATGATGCTGAGTATTTGTACCCACTCCACTTGCTTCCTTGGGTTGCAAGGAAGGGTTACATACCCTTCCTCTGACTCTTTGTTTGTTTCAGATGTTTGTAAATTTCACTAATGTATCCTGTTTTTGCCTTGGGAGAGTTCCTGTCTTAGCCTTTGATGTGCAACTTTGGGTCCTTGATTTGCATAGGTAATAAAGCAAACTGGGGCTATGAGGCACTGGGATACTGACAGGCAGTTTGAAGAGTCCTCGCAGTCCCATTGGTTTTGTTTTGACAAAGTGTGTTTCCTCAATTCCACACCGTTATTTGGAGCCGCGCTGGTCCGCAGCATTTAACCACTTGGTAAATGCATTAGAAAAGAGGCAATGGGTAGCTCCCCCTCCAAAACACTATACTTGTGGGAGTACCCACCCTTCATATGGAGAACAGATTTCTAAACAAGGAAAACTGGAAAGAAGGCACGATAGAAATGAATGAACTGTGGACTCAGAAATTTGGGGGTGGGCGGGCACTCCAACTCTACTGGCACAATTACCTGCTGTCTCCTCATGCAACAATGTTAGAGAAAATGTCACATCCTTCCCCTCAGGGATTGTCTTTTTTCTTTCATGTGTTCACTGGTAACTTTAACAAACCTAGCATTTACTATCCCCACAAATAAATGTTTTCTAGAGTGTGAAACTCTTACATGTTTCAATTTAGAAAGAAGGCAAGAAGAGAAACAGCACAGTATTGGCTGTGCAGGGAAGGAAGAGTCAAAGAAACAAATGCTCAATTGAATATGAATAAAAAGGCCCCCGGTTGGCTACGCCACCACATTTTGCTATGTTGATCTGGGAACAAGCAAGTGTTGGCTTTGGGGTCAGGGAAAGTGAATGCCTTGGTATCTCCGGCCTCATTTTCCCCGTCTTCAGGATGCAGTAATTATCAGGCGCCTGAGCTTGACTACATTGAGTGGAGAAAAGAACATCTTGTAAATCATCACCTCCTTAATTAGTGCAGTTGGCTAGGTTGCCCCGGGTGACTCGACATTAGCATCGGAAACTTCCTAGTTATTTCAAGGACTTAGACCCCAGGGAGGTCATGCCTTCTTGCAACCTAGAGAGAAGCTTATTACTAATAGAAGAATATAATTGGCCTGGGGGTTCCATAGTCTGCTATTAAAGGAGAAAGAGTTTCTTTGTGCCTTTAATTTGATAACGGAATTTTAGCTGTAGGCCATGCATAGATGACAGAGCTGAGTGGTGGGGAAAATGGCAGCCCCGTGATCCTGCTTCATTAGAATGTGAGCTGCTGGTCCACACATCCCTCCAAGTGTGGTAGTTAGTAAGAAGAGGGATGAGACACTTTACAGGTGATTTGATCTCAACTTGTGAGAGTTACAGCTTTATATATATTTAAAAGCAAACTTGGAATGACTGGTGGACTGGTAATTTGATTTATACATTTACTCCTGACTAATCACACTGTTTGTGATTTTTTTAAAGTTTTATTATTTTTTTAAATCATTTTTCCCTTTAAAAACCAAGCAGACAGTCAGGCACTCTTAACATTCATTAGAATCTCAATTACAGACACTTGTATTCATTATAAGTTACAACAAAAGATGAGGGCAGACAAGAAGTGGGTAGTGAAATTCTGTCATCTCTCCCTTCCCACTTCCTGTAGGCTTTTTTTTTGGGGGGGGGGTTGTTTTTTATTCGAGAGTACCCTTAGGGATGTCACTTCAAAATCCTGTCTCTTCGCTGTCCTCGAAAATCCTTTTGGACAGTTTTAAAGAAGGTCTTTAGTTAGGGACCCAAGTGTCCCGGCATGAATTTCTGACTTCTACGCTGTGCCTTCTATACTGTAGAAAGAGTTTCTGTTCTTTTGGTTTTTTTCAATTCACAAATTACAGTTAAAAAGAAAATATTAAAATTCTCAAAAGGTGCCCAAGAATTATTAAAGCACTTAAGATGCACTTTTCAAGGTATTGATGCTTTATGCCCATGGCAATCTTGGCTAATGAGGCCATTTACATTCATAAAATACAAAGACAGTCTGCAGAAAGCCATGCAGTATGCTTTTGCCCATTTAAATACTTTAGTGGTACTATCTGGGCATTACTGAATTGCAGGGCCAGGAAGCTCAATTATTTGAGGAGCATGTATAAAATAGCCAAATTCTCTTTCTAAAGAATTAAAAATTTTTTAAAGTTTATATTGCCAGGATACCATTTAAAATGGGTGTTAATGATTATTCTTAATATAAAAAAATGGAGCTGTGATATTTCTCATTGACGCTGACCATGAAAACTTATTTTCCTAATTTTCAGTTGCTGTACTAGAGTTTCACATGGTGTAAAATATTCTCTGATCCCATAGAGGTTAGGCAGCTGATTAGCTGTCTCAGAATATGAAGGCGATATTTGGATAATTAAGGTACAAAGTACTTTAATGGTGATGATATTCTAGATTTTTTTCTTCAAAATCCACTGGTAGGATGGGCAAGAGGAAAATGTGGCTCGTTGTTTTACAAGTGATTTGTCTTTTTTAATATCTTTGCATTTGAGGAATATCTGTGAAAATAGTACCAATCTAAGTCAAATTCAAGGTGCAAATAACTTTAAATTTCCGATTATGTTCCCACTTTCACCTGGACCTTGACCACACTATATTGACAGCCCAGTCCTCAGAAATGGTTTGGGTTTAACAGTATCATTTCTTTGTCATTAATGGTGTGTATGTGAGCATGCACGCATATGCACGCGCGCGCGCGCACACACACACGTTAAAATGATAATACAGTTCAAATGTCTTTACTTAGTCATTAGTAATTATGTGCTAGAGCAATGACCCTGAAGGCAACACATCCTCAAAATAATCCAGAGAACTTTTCTTTCTAGATCACAGAAACCTCATATCGACTATGTTCCTAGCACTTTATATCAGACAATACCAATACTTAAGGTTTTTTTCCTTCTATATAAAACATTTATATAACTTTGATATAAATATACAATTTACTAAATTATTTTTAAACACTGACAAGTTTTGTTTATTGAAATAAAAGACTTATATTTTTAGAGATTGGTATTAGAATAGGTTTTGTTATTGAATGAAAAACACTTTCAATGAAAGTCCATAGAAGATTAGGGAGAGAATCAATGATATATGACAACTTCCTAAATAGAGAACTAAAAATTCTAAGGGTTTCTTTTTATGTGATACCTTTAGATAATTTACTTGTATACCATGACAACATATATTATTTGTAATTTTTGTAACATGCCATAAGCTATTTCTTACTTATATAACTTTCTCTTAATAAGGTGCTCTATCAATGCATAGTTTTTCAAAAGATATTCATTTAGGGCATCCTAATTCACCTGATACTTAACCAGGTGTTGATATTACTAGGATAGTGCCAAGTTTATATTTATTATATACTTCAAATATTTTTGTATTAATTATTCGAACTTTGTTCACAATAACAAAACGTGCTAGCCTCTGTGAGCTAGGAATGAGAAATATATTTTACCCACAAATGAGACACATCTTTATCTAGATAGGGTTGGTTTAGGATACAGAGTTATATTTTAATATCAGGTCTTAATTTTTCATTGTACATTTGGATAATTCTTGATGATATCCCAATTTTTCAAATTTTAATAATAAAATAGGCCATTTTCATTGGTCAGCTTCCGTAAAGGACTGCCTTCCAGTGTTACTATGGAACTCATCACCCACTAGGGGGTGGAGAAGCAAGTCAGAGTGCTGGTGGTCATAAATCACACGTCACCCATCCCCTCGGCACCTTTGACACGACTGATTGATCGCTCCTGTTTGAAACACTTCCTTACTTGGTATTCCGAACATCACATTGTACCTTTTTACATCCTTTGCCACTCTTATTTTCCTTGATTAAATCCTCCATCTCTTCTACAAAGATAATGAGTTATAGGGCCTCAAGTCTTGGACTCCAAATAAATACTGGCTTTAAGTGAAATCTTTCAGTCTCATTGTTTAAATAACATCAAGTGAATGAAAAATGCAAAGGTTAATCTCCAGCTCTAACTTCTTTCTGAACTCAAGGGTTGTATATTCAACTTTCTACATCACATCTCCACTGGAAAAACTATTTGTATCTCAATTTTTTTTTAATTAACTCAAAATGAGGAAGTTTTTATTTTTTTTAATTTATATTTTTCAGAGACAGAGTAAGAGTCAGAGAGAAGGATAGATAGGAATAGACAGACAGAAAGGGAGAGAGATGAGAAGCATCAATCATCAGTTTTTCATTGTGAAACCTTAGTTGTTCATTGATTGCTTTCTCATATGTGCCTTGACCATGGGCCTTCAGCAGACCGAGAAACCCCTTGCTCATGTCAGCGACCTTGGGTCCAAACTGGTGAGCTTTGCTCAAACCAGATGAGCCCGCGCTCAAGCTGGTAACCTCAGGGTCTTGAACCTGGGTCTTCTGCATCCCAGTCCAATGCTCTATCCACTGTGCCACCACTTGGTCAGGCTGCATTTCAAATTTAGCAGACTCACACTGAACACTTGACTATTTCTCATCCCAAATCTGTTCCTGCCATAGTGTATGTGTATGATTTAAATGAGAAAAGTTTACCTCAAAATATGGAACTTTTCTTTATCTTTCTTTAAAAAATCATACCTACATATAAAACATCAAGTAATACAGTTGAATTTATAATCAGAAGTGTATTAAACCAGTTTTTACCACTTGAATCTTTGTTGTCTTGTCTCCTAATACCAATACATTATTTTTTTTTAACTGGACTAACCCTCCTAATAGATACCTCCAGTTCATTCCTTTAAAGGGTGCCTCCCATGCCATTCACTGTTTACTCTCTGTACAGCAGTCAGAGTGGCCTCTGAATATACACATCAGATTGTGTGGCTCCCATCTAGGTCCTCCAATGGGTACTCACCTTATGTAGAACAAAATCAAAATCCTTTTCTTAGGCTCTGTACTATATGTGGTCTGATTCCTAATTACTTCTCTGTATCATTTCTTATGACTCATTCTGCAGTTCATTCTATTCCTGTCACAGTGGCCTCTGAGTTCTTCCAAGCACACCTGGGCTTTATTACTGTTTTTCTGCCTAGAACAGGGGTAGTCAACCTTTTTATATCTACCGCCCACTTTTGTATCTCTGTTAGTAGTAAAATTTTCTAACCGCCCACTGGTTCCACATTAATGGTGATTTATAAAGTAGGGAAGTAATTTTACTTTATAAAATTTATAAAGCAAAGTTACAACAAGTTAAAGCATATAATAATAATTACTTACCAAGTAATTTATGTCGAATTTTCACTAAGTTTGGCAGAATAAATCTTTATAAAACAACTTACTAGAGTTAAATCTATCTTTTTATTTATACTTTGGTAGGGACTAGGTTGATTACCACTGGCCTAGAACATTCTTTTTCTCCTGATATTCTCATGGGTCATTACCATGTTTGATTCACTCATGTCTTTTTTCCAAAGTTATCTCCTCAGAGATGCCTTTTTTGATTCACCCCTCTAAAACAGTACTCAATCTATAATCTCACTTTGTTTTAATTTCCTTAATTTGTGACTGATGCATTGCATTGCAATCTATATGTTAATACAGTACACATTTATCTGGTACCTGTCTCTCTAGAAGGTAACCTCTGTGCTCATAAGGACTTTGCCTGTCTTACTCACTTACTATATCCAGCACCAACAATAATGTCAGACACATCCTAGGAGCTCATTAGATATTTGCTTAGTGAATGATTAATTCAATGAGTTGGTTTCTGTGCCCATAGGTCTAAGAACTATTTCCATCTCTAGATTCTTCTTTAATTTCTGCTCTAGAAGGGGTATTTCTCTTATAGGAGTTGACTTGTATCTTTCTTCCTGTCCCACTAATCTCTGAACATCATGTTCAAGGGCTTGGACCTTGGAATGTTTAGTACCTGATGGAAACCCCAGCTCTCTGTCTTACTGACTGTGACCACGGGCAAATTCCATGTACCTCACTCTCAACTTACAGATTTGCCGCAAGTAACAACATCAAATAGCTTTGATGAGAATTAAATATGAATAACTTTTTAAAGTAATAAGTGCCTGACCTGTGGTGGCAAAGTGGATGAAGTGTTTACCTGGAACGCTGAGGTAGCCAGTTTGAAACCCTGGGTTTGCCTGGTCAAGGCACTTACGAGAAGCAATGAGTTGATAGTTCCTATTCTTGCCTCCCTATTTTTCCTTCCTCTAAAATCTAAAATAAATAAGTAAATAAATAAATAAAGTAATAAATATAAAGCCTGGCACATAGTGAGAACTTGGTAAATGTTATTATTTAACATTTTTATTGATTTCTTAGAATATCTCCTCAGATTAAGTAAAATTACTAGTCTAATTTTCTTTTGTCAAACTTTCAAAACATTCTGTTTTTAAATTTAATTCTAGATCATTTTACAACATCAAATATATGTGTTATAACTGTTTTCCAAACTATTCCCTTTGGGGTAACATAACATCTCACATTACTCTTTGTCTTATTTTTGTATCTGTTATATGCCTATATATTTAAGTTATATTATATTTGGGTTAAATGTCTTAATACCCTTCTGGCAGAGAAAGAATAGTCATTTACATGTAAAACCTTGTCCTAAATCTTTACATGTTGAATTTTGTTGGGCATTGGCCTCTTTGTTAAAATAATGTGTTCTTTGCAGTTTATTAAAACTTTATATGATTCCATTTCCAGTTTCATTAAAATAAAAATTGGCCAAAGAAATGCACTTAAAAACATTATAGAATTGTGCATGTAGAACAGATGCTTAATAGAATGGATTTTTACGTTTTATGTTAGAGCTGTGGCCAATTATATTTAGTTTTCAGTGTAATGAATTCAAGCTCAAGCAGAACGAGAGGCCTAACTCAGGCACTGAAATGTGCTGTGCTTCATAAGATAACTTTAGTGACAAAGTTTCACTTATTGAATCACGTAAATGGATTTTCTGCTTACTCACTGAATATCTCTGAACATGGACGCTTGAAATGGTCAGTCATATCAATATGGGACTTGTTTTTAATAGGAATAATGGTGACTAAGTCATACTTTTAGGAGTTCAATACTTCTTACATTCAGACTTCTCAGCTTTTTATTGATCGATAAATGGTAAGAATTATTATCAGTTTATATTTACGTAGAATTATTACTACATGTTTCAGTAACATGTATTCCTGCATGAAAACCAGGTGGGCTGGGAAGTACGAAGGTTGCCCAGAGTTACCTGATGCGCCAGCCCCCATGACACAGATGCTGCGGTGTTGTCGGACATTTCTGAGTTCTTCTTCTAATGAGGAGGTTTGGGGAATTTCTCTAATGAGGCTCCACCTTTTTCTCTGAAAAGGAAGGCTTTGAACCAAATTGTTCTTGCTTTGCTGACTCCTCTGTGATGTTTCAGTGACGGCTCATTAAAGACAGGGCTGTCCCTGACTTGGCAGTTCTAAGCACACTCCTATGTGATAGGTTACTTTGTTGCTAGTTCTTTGTGTATTCGAGTTGTTAGGGGGAAAACTCTCAGCCATCTTCTAGGAGATTTGTACCATAATATCTTCACACAATACTTACGTCATAACGGACTATTCTCAGTACACAAAGGTCTGGAGGATTTGTACATTGTTCTCAGTATGTGTAAGGCTACCTCCTGTTTGAAGATCAGCTATCTGATTGTGTTGATTTGCTTGTTCTGCTTTAATAAGGGCAAAGGGTGTTTTGTTTTGTTTTTTTTTGTACTGCTTTTCTTCTTAAAAGACCAGTTCCATCAAGAATGTAAATATATCATCTAAAACTTTCAGAGCTGTTCCTGGAAGGTAAATTTTATGCTGCTACTCATGTGGTTATTCATAAATACATATACAACATCTTAAATTTTAAAAAGGCATCTATCTTTTGGAGTTAAAAGATAATGCATTTATTAATATTTGTTGATAGCATTATTATTTTGGGTGCTGATCTATTAGAGATGTTGGAAAAGCTCTCGGTCACGTGAACAGACATTTAACCATGTTTAAGTGGGTCGCTGTGAAGTTTATTCTGTTTCACTTCCGTGGAAAGAGCTCACATTTAAAATGCAAAACTATCCATTTAAACATGTTTGAAATAGAAGTTGGTCCCTCAGATGAATAGTAGAGCTTCTCCCCTGATTTTCATTTCAGCATGACCCAATGGTAGCTGTAATTTACTACTGAGCCTAAGTTAAATTTGTATTCATCAGTGAGCATTGCAAACACACTCAGATACTTAGATGCAGTGGTTTTCCATGTTTATATTTAAACAACCATCTCTTCAGACATCTCTGATAGTTCTTTCACCACAGGAAACAATAAAATCATTCAGATGGCTTAATTTTATATCTGGGCTTTAAATACACTTGATACTTTCAGAGGTGGTGGAGATGGGTATCGAGCCACTGGATTTCGAAGGATTCTTACCAACTCTTTACTTCTTCATTTTGAGTGTTTTGACACCAGGACAGAACGTGTACAAACACCTCCCTGAAAGCCCGTTTTCCATGCAAACTCGGCTATCGTTTCCTGGGACGTAAGCCCAAGCTGGAGGTTCTATTTTTACACTTCCTTTTTAGTCTCTCCTGTTCCTCGTTTTATTTACCGAAAGTTACTTGCTTCAAGAGAAAAATCAGGATCACTTTAAATATGAAACCATACCAGTGAGTGCCTTGTAGTTCCAGACGTATTCCTAGTTATGAAAGAACCATGTCGTTTGTAAGTTATTTCAGTTTTGAGACATCTAGTTGGGAGGGGAGCTGTGGTCATAGCTGCAGGAAAAGCATGCGGTGCTTTTTTTTAACAACACCTAAAATATTCCAGGAGAGCCCAGCTCCAGCTGATTTGAAACCTCAAAATCAAAATTCAGTTACAATTATTATTATTTTTTTCATCAAGAAAGGTCACCACCATCTTGCAGAGGAACGACTGAAATGCTAGTTGAACAGGTAGACTATTTTATATGGCAAGACATACAGACTTTATTCATGGTGCACGCTGTCGATGGCTTCTGAGTTTCTCCGACCTAGAATTTATTTAGGACAGGGTTTCAGGTTTACTCTGGGACCTTCCTTTCTAACCAAGGAGCCATCTGAAAAATTAAACATAATTATCATTTTGAAAGGTGAAATGTGGAATCTATCTCTAGAAGACATCGTGACTGTTCAAACCAATGACATAGCACATGGCAAAGACAGAAAGCAGTGGTTCACATTTTCCATTCAAATGCACAGAGAAAATATAAAAAAGGAATGTCTTATCCATATGGCTTGGGAAAGTGTAGCACCTGTGTACTGCCTGGCAGGGAAACTCATTTAGAAAGTCCTGAGAAGTGTTGACCGAATGTAATGTCAACTGTCAACAACTGCTTTCGAGAAATAAATTACCTCTAATACCCTGTGTATTTTTCCCCACCTTCCGTTCCTCTGTTACCAGTTAGTTAATACTCGCATTGACAGAGAGATGCTGATTCTCTATCAGCAAGGACTTGAGAGGTGGTGTGAATAACTTTAATAGAGCTCTTACAGGGAGAAAATCTCTGAGAAAGCCTCACTATATCAAATCCTAATTTAGAGAGATGCGGCAACAAGCTGCAAAGTGCTCTCAAGTTCACGTGCAAATGTTTATTGGATTCTCATTTCTCCTCCATTTCACGTTCCCCTCGCAGCTGCTAGCCCCTCCCAGGGACACCTTTCCTAAAGGAAATCATATCGTTTGTATTGATCACCAAAGAAAATTAAAGTTGTATGCAGCCAAAATAAAATAGATCATTTGTGAATTGCTGAACAGTGTGTGCTATGACACACATGAGAAACATAGTTAGCAGAAAATGAGGTCACCTTTTAATGTGTCTGAAAGAAGAATTTATATGAAGAGGCTGGGGAACTGGGTCAGGGAATAATAAAAATTATATATGAGTCAAGTCAACAAGCTAAAAAAACAAAAAATTTTCAGACGAAATAGCAAGACAGCTAAGTCTTAGGTGGCAGGTAAGGAGAAATATAATTCATGTATGTAAGTCCGTAGATGGTTCTCAGGATTGTGTTAGAACCAAAGTAAGAGAGCTGATGTCAGAGCCAAATCTGAGCACTACTCTGAGTGTGTTATCCTTCTCCTCTGTGATTCTCTGGCTCCCCTTCGACTGGTCCCCCCTCTCCTAGGCCATCCTCTAACCACAAACCCAGGTCATCGCTGCTCCTGGGACACCACCCCCCACCAGGGCACATCTGCAGGGCTCCTTGTGCCTTGATTGTGTACCCCTTCCCTTATTGTAGCTTCTTCAATCAAATATCAGTCCTAGACCTCACTACCTTTGCCATATGTATTACTATGATGGCTTGATAGAAAATGAAGCTCTTTTTCTTTTGTGATAAATGCCAAGCAACATGCCTCCCCAAAATGCACAGTTATTATTATTATTATTATTTTGTATTTTTCTGAAGTGAGAGGCTGGGAGGCAGAGAGACAGACTCCCTCATGCGCCCGACTGAGGTCCACCCAGAATGCCCACCAGGGGGCAATGCTCTGCCCATCTGGGGTGTTGCTCTGTTGCAACTGGAGCCATTCTAGCACCCACCTGAGGTGGAGACCATGGTGCCGTCCTCAACACCTGGGCACTTTGCCTCAATGGAGCCTTGGCTGCAGGAGAGGAAAAGAGGGACAGAGAGAAAGGAGAGGGGGAAGGGTGGAGATGCAGATGAGCACTTCTCCTCTGTGTCCTGGCTGGGAATTGAACCCAGCACTTCTACATGCTGGGATGACTCTCTGCCACTGAGCAAACCAGCCAGGGCTACAACTATTTTTTTTTTAGTCTCTCAATTATTTCTTCCCATTCAGGCACAGCCAGCTTAATGATTTTACTGAAACTAAAGTCACATTATGTCAGTTCTTTGATCAAAACTCTCTAATAAATTTATATTTTACAAAGGTTTGAAATGATAGTCCTTGCAATATTAAAATGATCTTCAAGACTCAACATAATCTGGGATAGACAACCCGTTTCCTCCCCAAGCCTGCCTTTCCTGGCTTCTCATCCTTTCACACTTTCAACAAAAATCGTAAGGTGTGTTGTAGAAAACAAGAACAGTGTTAAGACACAAAGTAAACATCAGGGCCAGACTCATTGTGGCACACAGATTCTAGAATTCTTATACAGAGAGTTTAACTCTGACTAACATACTCAGGACTTTACTCAAAAAAGTAGACAACATTCAAGAACAGATGGGTCATGTAAACAGAAAGATGGAAATCACTTTCTGATGTACTCAACTCTGCCTTCTGTCACCTTCACTGTCACTAAAGATTTCAGTGTCCTTTATGACACCAAAGCAGAGATGCTCTGGTCCTCTTTCATGTGACAAGACAGCAGTTTTGACATTCCTAGGCTCATCTTTTTCTTGCTTCTTGTGTTCTTTTTTTTTCTTCCTTTTGACTTTCATTTCTCTTACGTTTTTTGCTCACTTATTTTCTTTATATCTTGAAAATAACTCTAGGAAGACAGTCATATTCTCAAGGGTCAGGGGAAAAGTTACATTTTTTTGTCATGAAGCTTTTGTCTTTTAATTTTTTTTATTTATTCATTTTTAGAGAGGAGAGAGAGAGACGAGAGAGAGAGAAAGAGAGAGAGAGAGAGAGAGAGAGAGAGAGAGAGAGGAGGGAGGAGGAGCTGGAAGCTTCAACTCCCATATGTGCCTTGACCAGGCAAGCCCAGGGTTTCAAACCGGCGACCTCAGCATTTCCAGGTCGACATTTTATCCACTGCGCCACCACAGGTCAGGCTGTCTTTTAAGTTTTAAGAAAATAAGTATTAGAGTTAGAGCTGAAGTCCCGTTGAATAGCTATTGCAAGAATCTTTTCCTTTCCCCTTGCCCCAGAGACATTCCTTATCATAAATTTTGAGTAAAATCACCAGTCTTTTTGCTCTAATTTTACATGCAAATGTTATAACTGGTGTGTGTCTCACATAAACTTTATAGTATTAGTTGACTACTTAAAAATTTTTAAACGAATGATATTGACATTGGCAGATTACATGCTTCCCTTTCTCCTGTATGCTTTGCCAACTTTTTGTTCTTTGTCTAATGATTATTAGCTAAATTTAAAACTGTTCATTCCCTTGAAAGAGCCCCAGAACAGAGAAAACATTTCCTGTCGAGCTAACTGACTGAGACTTCTGCTCTTCGCAAAATGACCCTTATTGTAAATCACCCCATCTGGAAATGGTTACTCCTTCTAAATGTCTGTTACCAAACATTCTGCCGGACACTCTGATTTGGGGATCTGGGGGGCTCTCTGCAAAGCAGTAGCTTGAATAAAAGCAATCTCCTGACTTTGAAAATCTCTTCCTTTCTACAAATAAAAACCATTCATACCATAAAGAATTTCATCTTGTGAGCCTCAGTGCATTTTTAGGGTACATTAATATAGATTGATACTAATTATTCTTTGTTGAAGTATATCCAGAAATATATAAAGAATCAAACTGTAGCTCATTTGTATTACTATCCTACTGATGGATAATCAGATTATACTCAATTGTTTTGCAGACAGTGCTGCAATGTTTACTTGTAAATGTCTCCACATGCACATGTATTAGAGTTTCTCCTCATTTATAATGTAGATAACAATAAAAATAATAGTACCACATTTCAAGTGCTTTGCATGTGATTACTCATTTTATCCTCATAATATTTTTCTAATAGTTGCTAGCACTATTCCTGTTTTAGAAATAGAAAACAGACAAATGTTATGCAATTTGACCAAGAGAAACGGTATTTTGGTTAGTAGGATTGTGCATTTCCCATTTTGGTATATATCACCAAATTGCCTCCCCAGTGGCTGACCCATTTTCCTCTCTCAATCCACTGTAGGAAAGTGCCCTTTCCCCCCAACCCAAGCCAGAATCGGTCATGTCAGAATTTTGCATGAATGATGTATAAGAAATTATATTTTACTGTTTCTATTTGAATTATCCTGATTAATAGGAATTTATTTTCCTTCATATTTCTGTAATTTTGTGAATTATTTATTAATTTTATTTGCCAATTTTTTATTTGGTTGTTTTGAGTTTTTCTCAGTAATATGTAGGCATTCTTTAAACATTTCTAGATAGTAATGCTTTGTCCTACAGATTACATTTATAATTGTTTTTTTAATTTATTATCTTACACAGAAAGTTTGAAATTGAATGTATTCAAAAGGATCACTCTTACTTTTAAAAAAATTTGATATATACATCTTTTTTAAGGAAGTTATTTCTCTCAAGTTCATAAATATATTTTTCATGGGGATTTAGGTATGATGTCAAAGAACATTTTTTTTTTTTGCAAGAGAGACAGAGACAGAGAGAGGGACAGATAGGGACAGGTAGACAGGGAGGGAGAGAGATGAGAAGCATCAATTCTTCTTTGTGGCCCCTTGTTACTCATTGATTGCTTTCTCATATGTGCTTTGATCGGGGGGCTCCAGTTGAGCCTGTGATCCCTTGCACAAGTCAACAACCTTGGGCTCAAGTCAGCAACCTTGGGCGTCAAGCCAGCGACCTTTGGGCTCAAGCCAACAACCATGGGGTCATGTCTATGATCCCACGCTCAGCCAACGACCCTGTACTCAAGCTGATGAGCCCGCGCTGAAGCTGGCAGCCTTGGAATTTTGAATCTGGGTCCTCTGCTTCCCAGTCTGATGCTCTACCCACCATGCCACCACCTGGTAGGCAGCACCTCTTTTCTATGCTCCACTGAGTTCAGAAGAAGATGACAACAAAAGATATGAGACTAGGAAAGAGGAGGGTTGCCCGCAGAGTCCACTTGGAAGTCGTTACTTTCTTTATCTTCAGGTAGCTACCAGAAGGAGCGTCTGGCTGCAGCACACAGGACTCATGCCAAATAAGCTTAATAAATACAGAGGGTGAAGATGGAAGGCTTGGGTATTAACTCAAACATTCTTGCCAAACAGAGAGAGATGAGGGCAGAGGACAATTCAATTATCCCACTGAGATTGTATTTTACTCAAGACAGTTTATGCCTTATTTGTATAATATAAACATGTTTCCTTCTATTCTTAGTTTGCTAAGACTTGGATCCAAGAATGGATCTCTAGATAGGAATCTTTTTTGATGTTTTGACATACATATGCATTTTCTCCCTTTTATTCTATCAATGTAGCAACTGAAAGCATTTGGTTCTTGAGTGGCAAACCAAATGTGTATCACTTGGCAGTCCCTTCCAGCTCATGAATGTGCTCTTCCATGTTACCACGTGTTAAAATTGCCTGGTCGGCACCCAGCTTCATTTATTGTGTTATTCAAGTTCAGACTTTCCATTTGATGTTTTCCATATTACAGAGTTATCTGAGCCTGACCTGTGGTGGTGCAGTGGATAAAGCATAGAACTGGAACGCTGAGGTTGTCAGTTCAAAACACCAGGCTTGCCTGGTCAAGGCACATATGGGAGTTGATGCTTCCTGCTCCTCCTCCTTCTTTCTCTCCCCCATCCTCTCTCTCTAAAATGAGTAAATAAAGTATTAAAAAAGAAGAGTTATCTGATGCAACTTTTTAACATGTCATCTCATTTCTGGCACATAAAGCACTACATATATTAGGACCTGAGCCTGAATATTCTGATATGTGAACCTCTTACAGGTATGATAAAGGGTCAAATACTTTTTGCTGCTTTTAGTCATGTAGTTCTATGTCCCGGGAGCTTTGTAATGCCTGATTGAATACCAAACATTTTATATGAAAAGTTCTTTGAATTTTTTACCCCTGAGATGGTAATTAATAGAGCTAAATTGTTCTGAAATCTTTATTTTTTATTCAGGAAAATGGTAATAGAACTAAAATATTTAAGATTTTAAAAATCAAGGATACATGTTTTAATCTGTAAAGTAATTACCAGAAAGAATAAGTAGCAAAAGATGCAAAACAAGAAGGATAGCATCACAAAAGGAGTATTAAAATATGCAAATGATTCCAAGAAAGCTCTCCTTTTTTTTTTTTTTTTTTTTTTTAACAGAGGCAGAGATAGACAGGGACAGACAGACAGGAACAGAGAGAGATGAGAAGCATCAATCATCAGTTTCTCGTTGTGCGTTGCAACTTCTTAATTGTTCATTGATTGCTTTCTCACATGTGCCTTGACTGCGGGCCTTCAGCAGACCGAGTAACCCCCTGCTGGAGCCAGTGACTTTGGGTCCAAGCTGGTGAGCTCTTTGCTCAAGCCAGATGAGCCTGCGCTCAAGCTGGCGACCTCGGGGTCTCGAACCTGGGTCCTTCCGCATCCCAGTCCGATGCTCTATCCACTGTGCTACCACCTGGTCAGGCCAAGAAAGCTCTCCTAATGTAAATTATAGGAAGAGAAGAAGCAAGCAAGAACTTTGAGTTTCAATAGGATTTTGCAAAGAATAAAACATTTTAGTTCCCAATATTCTAATGTATTATATTTCTGTGGACCAAATAAATATGACTCTGACTATTTCTTTTTCATTTCCCTAGGGCCTAGGCATATATACCAGCAATGGAATAGTGAATGTTCTAACAAGATGTTGAAGGTCATCTACTCATCATTGACTAGTAAGGTCCCCCTGCCTAGTTCTGTCTCAGCCAGCCATTTTTACAGCCTCCCACGCCATACAGACTGAGGTGTAACCTGTCCAAGTGAACCCTCTGGCTGTGCTTACCACTATAAATGGACGTGGCTCCCCAGGGGTGGGAGAGGCGCGGGTGGACTGACTTTTTAAGGCTTATGTTCTGTGAGGCATGAAGAATGTGAGTTAAGCACAACCAATTAAAAACAAAAAAGCCTATGCATCTCTTTTCTCATATTACATTTATGCCCCGAATTACCAAGTGCTTCCATTAAATATTTGTATGATTAACTGTGCTTCCAAAAAATATGGATACTAAGGCAATAATTTAGAAAGATTTTCAGCGTAGGCAACAAATCCTGGGGAAGTTTAACATTTTGAACTTATAATTTGATACCTTGGTGGCAATTCAAGCATGGATTAACATAAAAGCAACCAAACATTAGTTCACATATGGGCATATTTATAATAAAAATATCTAAAAGATTAGGCAGCAGCAACATTGAGGAAGGACTTCGTGGCAGCCTTGGGAATCAGTACTTCGTTTGGAAAAAAAGTACCAGTTATATTAGTAGTGCTACTTTTTAGAATGTCCACAATTGACACTTTACAGGATTTACTTTGTGCCAGGACTATTTTAAGCACTCCACAGGTATTACTTTTATTTTATTACCTTTATCAGGTATTGCTATTTCTGTTCCCCTATTACAGATGAGGAAGTGAGCACAGAGAGACTAAGTAAATTTATGAAACACACACAGCGATGAAGTAGCCACATCGGGATGGTACACCCAGGTCGTGTGGTGTGGAACATGCTGTCTCTCTCTGTGCTGCATCAGACCAAGCATTACACACCATCTGCTGTGCCCTGAAACCCCGCATCCCTCTCCCATACTCTCTACCAGCCGTCCTTGTGAGTTGTGTAAAGGTATTTTTCCCCAAGAAGGAAGGAAAGGGCCAGAGCCGCAAAGTGTGAAATAACAAAAAGCTTTATTATTATTATTATTATGTTTTTCCGAAGCTGGAAATGGGAAGGCAGTCTGACAGACTCCCGCATGTGCCTGACAGGGATCCACCCAGCATGCCCACCAGGGGGCGATGCTCTGCCCACCTTGGGGCATCGCTCTGCTTCAATCAGAACCATTTTAGCGCCTGAGGCAGAGGCCACAGAGCCATCCTCACCGCCCGGGCAAACTTTGCTCCAGTGGAGCCTTGGCTGCGGGAGGGGAAGAGAGAGACAGAGAGGAAGGAGAGGGGGAGGGGTGGAGAAGCAGATGGGCGCTTCTCCTGTGTGCCCTGGCCAGGAATCGAAACCGGGACTCCTGCACGCCAGGCCGATGCTTTACCACTGAGCCAACTGGCCAGGGCCAACAAAAGGCTTTATTGTGTACAGAGCACGCATCCGCTCTATGAGGTTCCCTGGCCCTGAGGAAAGATGGAGGCCAGGCAAGTTGCAAGTGGTGACCCGTGTGGGAGATACTTAGAGGGTCCCTAGGGTGGTCGAGCTAATATGATGTGGTGAAATCTCACTGGCTGGCAGATGGTCCCTGTTTTCCAAAGGGTTCCTGGGAAGTTTCTTTTGTTGCACTTGGTTGTGGGCGGTCCTAGCCGAAGTTCCTGGGCCTGACCTTTCCCAATATCCACCGACCTTACATTCTGACCTTTTGTGTTAAATAGAAAAGGGGTGCCGTTTATTCATCTGGCTACTTCCTGCTGATTAGGGGCGTCGTGGGGAGGGGGAGATCGAAAGGTGGTGGCTTGGAGGGGTGTCAGGAGGAACATCTGTTTTGCCATGAGTTGAGAAACTTCGCAATGCGGTCCTGTAAAGATTTTTAAAAAAGAGGAGTAATAGAGGGATTTGCAGGGTCCAGCCTTTTGGTGAGCTAGAGATGGATGGAGTCCAGTGGTTCCGACTGCCAGTGGTCCTGTAAGGAGGCAAGCTTGAGGCAAAACTGCATGTCAGGAGTGACATAAAAAGGAGAAAGGAAGGGGTCCCATTCATTCTCATAACTGAGATCTGTAAGGGAATTAGAGGTCCAGAGTGTGATGGCAAAACAGAGAAGGTAACCCCCGTGTCCACAAGAAATGATATGGACTTACCCACTACCTGTAGCATCACCCTTGCTGTAGAGAGAGTAATGGGGGTCTCTGAGTCCAGTCTGCATCAGTCATCTGCGAGGCCTAGGATTTCAAATGATGGCCCCGCCTGGCTGGCTTGGCCTCCCAACTGAGTGTCCTGTCATCCACGTAGAGATGTCGAGGATGAGCCTGCTGCCAAAAGGTGACAGTCGCTCTGCCAGTGACTGGGCTGCTTGCAGTCACCAGCAGGGGCCCTGCCGGGACCAGTGGTCCTGCTTGCCACACTTAAAGCAAGCTACTCGTGGGGTTTCTCTTTGTGGCTTGGATTTGGGTCAGGCACTTCCTGTGCCTTGCCTCTGTTGTTCTACTGGCCTCAGAGTTGCCACAAGAGCTGGGGTTTGGAGCGTTATCTTCTACTGCATGCAGGCCTGGCGAACAGCCTTGGCCTGTTTCTACTAGTTGGGACCGTTAAAAACTTTAAATGCTGTGTTCACAGGTCCCGGAAAGGGGTTTGGGGGGGTTGAGAATAAGAGAAGGAGGGCTCGTGGGGAACCTGGCACCCAGATCTCACAGGAAATGCTGGAGCCAAAGGCAGGACAGGGTCAGAACTTCCTGCAAGAAAATTGGGGTTGGACGTCCTGAAAACTGGTGTAAGAGCCAATGCCAGGCTGAGAATGGCCTGACGGAGGAGGGGTTTAAGAACACAGTGGAGAAGGAAGGGGCCCCTGGCCAGCAGGGGAGGAGAAAAAGAAATGGTAGTGGTGAATAAGAAACAGGTTTTTGAGAAGGGAGGGAGGGGGCTCTCAGAGGGAAGATACCCAAGCACAAAAGAGGTTCGCAGAAGGACCAGAGAAGTCCCAAGAGAGGGGTGCCCCCGGGGGTCAGACAGGAGGGAGAGAGAGTTGGGAATCCGCAGAGAAGGAAAGATCAGGAGTGGAGGTTTTTGGGTTTTTTTTTAATTTTTTTTAAATTTTATTTATTCATTTTTAGAGAGGAGTGAGAGGGGGAGAGAGAGAAGCAGAGAGAGAGAAGGGGGTAGGAGCAGGAAGCATCAACTCCCATATGTGCCTTGACCAGGCAAGCCCAGGGTTTCGAACCGGCAACCTCAGCATTTCCAGGTCGACGCTTTATCCACTGCACCACCACAGGTCAGGCCCAGGAGTGGAGGTTTTAGGTGAGATTTCTCTGGCCAGAAAAAGGCCTGCGTGGTGGAACAGGTAGTACAGAGATTAAGGATGGGTGCGTGAATAATTAGAAGCTGAGTATATAAGAGATCTCCAATCAGTTCCCAGCTTTTTTGGCAATAGTTAAATTGGTGAGGGTATTAACACCGAAAGTCCCTTCAGGAGGCTAATTCAGTGGGTTCTGTGGTCTGGCCACAACGGAGAAGAAGGACAGTTTCTTCTTCTTTAGGGAGGGAGATTCCTGTGCCTCCACGGCTGCTCTCAGTCCTCGGAGTGGTCGGATTTGAGCATTAGTGTCCCAAAACTCATGGCTCTGGCCATGGACGGATAAGGTAAAGTGGATGTGCTTGTGATGTCTCCACGGCACACACACACTTGGAATGAAAAGACTTCTCTGACGTAGCTACGCTTTCGGACAAGGAGTCTCGGCAGAAAGAACTGAGGGGAAGACGGAGGCAGGGGACTTATCGCACTGTGCGCCAAAGTGGGTGGAAGGTCGGAGATCCTGGTTCTTTCTCGGAGTGGATGAGAAGAGGAGCGGTTCTTGCGGACTTCAAACTCCTTCCAGGTTTTTGGCACCAATATGTAAGGTATTTTACCCCACTGAGAAAGAAGGTAGTGGCGTAGCCACCCAGTGTGGAATAACAAAAGGCTTTATTGAGTATAGAGCATGCATCCCGCACTGTGAGGTTCCCTGGCACTGAGGAAAGACAGAGGCCAAGGGAGTTGCAAGTGGTGACCCGTGTGGGAGATATTTAAAGAGTCCCTAGGGTGGTCAAGCTAATATGAGGTGGTGAAATTTCACTGGCTGGTAGACAGTCGCTTTTTTCCAAAGGGTGCCTGGGAAGTTTCTTTTGGCGCGCTTGGTTGTGGGCCGTCCTACCCAAAGTTCCTGGGCCTGACCTTTTCCATTATCCACTGACCTTACAAGTTGTTTTATGAATTGAGATTATAAGTAGAGGAAATTATGATAGGTGAAAAATAGTTACATTCTGTATGTGTTTGGAGGTCATATTAAAACCTCATTTTAAAACAATTGATCTAGTAAGAAAGAGTCATTGTACTCATATGAAAAAAAGAAAATTCTTAGTGCTAACCTTTTTCAATAAATGAACAGATTTATTATTTTTTTTACTTCATTTGTATTTTTCCTGTTTTGATTTATGTATCATCTATATATCTACTAACCATTCCAAGTTTCTCTTATTTTTCACAAGTCTCTAAGTTAAATGGCTATTATTAAAAATGAAATTCAAAAATAATTAAAGGAAAATTACCTTTTTGTTGGAGTTATAGTCTACATCTTATTCGTTATTTATTTATAATTTTAGTATAAGGATTAATGTTTTTTTCTATTTCTATTCTAAAATTATAAAGTACTCATTTATATTTTGTTTAAAATACTAATGAATAGCCTAATAAATGGCATAGTGGATTATTTTTTCATGATGATAGCAATGCAATCAATAAACTTAACATATAATAAAAAATTATATAAAATTAATTATGAAAATTAGCCGGTTTTACCTGTCAAACCAATAGATTTTCATATATATATTTATTTTTTTCTTAGATGTATATATAATGCCAAGTCCCTTCATTTATTATGAAAAATTATGGATATGGTTTGTAATGAAAGGTAACATGTAAATCAACATGTTTTTATTTAATAATAAATATGCATGAATATAAAATGCAGAAAACAGACCAAAAAACACAGCCAAACCTGCCCCTGAATTGCTCTTCCCGGTGTCCTGGGGAGATCAGAGTTCAGGGAGGGACCTCAGCTAACCCTGTACATTGTTAACATTTAAACCCTAAAGCACAAAGCACTTAGTACAGTTGCTAAGGATGGCTGTCATGGGTATGTGTGTTTGTTACATGGTTTGTTTTAATTTTTAAATGATATCTGTCACCTTTTTATAGCTTATTCCCTACCCAGGACTCAGTTAAAAAAATAAAAAACACGGTTAGCCGTGGACAAGTCCAACTAAAAGTTCTAGCAGTCAGTTTTCTTTTTTATGTCATTTCCCGTTCCCTATATTCAGTCGTCAAGGATTTCTAACAAGGACATTAATCACCAAGAGATTTATTTTAAATGGTAATCTACTCATTGCCTTAAATGACATACCTCTCTCTCTAGGCTGTGATTAAAATACGGATAACTTTGCGTATTATTTTGGTTTTCTTTCCTGAAATTTTAAGGGGTATAGTGTGTTATGGTACGCAGATATTAGGTCCAAACACCAGTCTAGAATGGCTGTGAAAGTATTTTTTTTAAGATGTGGTTAGCACTCAGACACCTGAGGAAAGTCCATAACGTGGGTGGGTTTCAGCCATTTAGTTGGAAGCCATAGTGAAATAAATAAATAAAGTTCAGCCAGGGGAGACATGAGCTCTAGTTTGCATGTCCCAGAGAGACTTGAGCTGTGGTGACAACTCCATCTGGGTCTCTGTCTCTCTCTCTCTTCACACACACACACACACACACACACACACACACACACACCCTATCCTCTGGGAGCTAGTCCTATCCTGCTGTGACAAGTTTTCTGCCACCACAGTCTTTTGAATGCAGCTCTAGAACCAGGATGGAGCCTCTGAAATACGTTCTTTCCCAGGCTGCAATGTCCCCATTTACTTGGACATGTGTTAACATATGAGAAAAAAAATGTGTAGCCATTATTACAATCCAGATGAACATCAAGGAAGACATTACCTTGGTCCCATAAATTCTTCACTTTCTACTGTCCAGCCAAGCAACATGAAACTCAGGTGTGCTTATTACATTAGGTAAAAATCATATTGGGTTTATTGCTGATTTGGGACTCAAGCACTCTCAAACAGGAGAGATATAGGAGTGCATTTAAGCAGAGAGAGCAGAAGTCTCCCTTAATTTTTGAAAAGATTCATTTTTTAAAGAGATGCTGGCTTGCCATCTGTTTTTATTTGTTAAGTACAGGTTTTATTTCCTAATCTAAGCAAGTACCGCAGATATTCAATATAAAGAAATGAGATACTACCATTGTCTCCCAAATTTAAAGAAAGCAAGGCCCCAGAAAAAGACCGTGCTTTCTAATTAACACAGCCTCTGATGGGTGCGCGGGTGACTTGGTTGGGTCACCCACTTAACGAAGCAGCTGAGAACAGCTCACCTAAACCAAGCTGAAATTGCACCAAGTTATTTTGGTTTACTTGGACAGTTACCAGTTGTGTAATAATCTGTCTGCTTTTTTTTCATTATATATCATTTTGTTTTTTCAAAATATTTGTGAAAATGTTGTACATTACACCTGTGCATATTTGAAGGGGATCCAGGAAGATCCTGATTCCACTCTCACCAAAAGAGAAGGGGATGTTTGCGTACTAGCATAAGACAGTTCAAAACCAACAGATTCTGAGATTTTAACAAGTTTTTGTTTTGACCGCTGCTCTTTGCTCATCTGCTTCCCCATACTCTTCCTCTCTTGTGGTGTTGTCTATCTCACTCTTCCTTTTCTCTCTCTTACAGATATTGATTTTGGCATAGAATAAATAACCATTGTGTCTTTTTGTCTTCTAGATCTGCGTTCTAGCATTTCATTTTTTGTATGCTCAGTGTTATCCCCTCTCCCCCAGCAATGACTAACGCCATGTCAGCAGGAAGCAATTACATACTTTCACAGATTACTTGATAATTATTCCTGACATTACTAAGTACTTTCCAACGTTAATGTGTAATGTTTTTGGAATCCATGATATTAAAGCACTTGAATACGTTTCCAAAGGAGAATGAAACCCATGTTGCAAAGCAACCGCACTGCATTTCCTCCATCTGCACATGAAAACAACAGGAAGTGCACGTGTAACCAATAGGATTTTGAGCACAAAATCACTACTGGTTACTGAAAGCAAAGCATCTTAATTTTCTCAAAGAAGAGCCACATTAGCCAAGGGTACAATGTTCTGAAGTCAGAAAATATTACCTCATTTTCATTGATTGGTCCCTTTGACGAATACGTATTATCTGTTTACCATTTGACAGGAACAGTATTAAATGCTGGGGACACATATTGAAACAAAAACAAAAACAAACTTGGTTCTGGCTCTCATTACTTTTTCCAATCTGCCAGAGTAAGCAATGGTTAATCAAATCATCACACAGAAGAGTTATTAAAGTTGCAACTTTGAAAAGTACTTTGAAGAGATAAAACTTTATGCCAGACATTATATGGAGATTTGACTGATATTAAGGGGTAAGGGAAAGAATTGATCACTGATTCAATATTTGAAGGAGGGTCAGGGAATAAATCTACAAAGAGAATTCCAGGCAGACTTTTAGTTTGGAGAGAAATGCAAACCAGTCTGACAGAAAGGGAGTCTGGGTCAGGCATAGGCTATGCAAGAGGTGGGCTCCATGCTGGTCACAGCAAAAACCACGGCTGTGCAGGAAAGATGAACGATCTTCTTTGCAGGTTCCAGAAATAGGATCAACTTGAAAGGACCTTGTTAGAGATCTATGGAGCAATTTAAGAAGCTTTTCAAGTATCTTGGATCAGAGATAAAAAGTTTAGATTAAGGGCCTGGTGGTTATAAAAGAGAGAAGAGACTTATTCAGGAGATTTTTTAAAAGACAGGAAGAGGTGAAATGGGGTGGGTGGAGAAGTGTCAGGAATGTTCCCAGATTCTTGACCTGTGCAACTAGAAATACGGAGACGTGAGAGAGGACTGGGTTTTCACTCAAAGATCATGCATTCCATGACCATTCTGAGCATGCTCAAATTCAAAGTACTTGAAATCTTTTTAAGCAGTTATGTCAAATAAATAGTTGAATATATAAGCTGAATCACAGATGGAAATTCTGGGCTAGATTCTGATTCTCAATCGATGTTTAATGAATAAAGAAAATAAAAGCTTTTGTGAATTATTTAAGGTTAATATTAAGTCAAGCCGCAAATCTTGGTCAGGTGACCCTATGCTTATTTCTCTATATCATGTTGCCACATTTCGATATTTTATCTCTTTGAGGGCTCTTAAATCTCTGTGCTTTAAATTCATTATTGTTGGCTCAAGTTAGTGTCCTCCTGGGATAATCAGTGCTTTTGTTGACTGGCCCCCTAGTTTCTGTAAACACGGCTGCAAATGGGTTATAGAGCCTCCTTCTACTAAGTATTCCCCTTGACCAACTAAAGCCACCTCCTCTCAGCGGCCACCCATACCTGGGATTCTGCAGCTGGTGACTGCTGATGGGAGAGAAAAAGGCCCACTTCTCCACCTCAAGGCGGGACACCTCTGCAGTGCGATGCGTACTCCAGAGTCGTCACAGCATCTGGATCTGCCTAAGGTGAGACGGAAGCCGCAGCGTTCTTGCTCAGCCATCTCAGGCTCTTACTCCCTTTTGGCTTCTTTGGTAGAAGAGCAAACTCTGTGTCACAAGGCTGTGTCACAAGCACCCCCAAATTCAGAAGCTTTTATTTTGCTCATAACTGATATCTGGGTAGGGCACGGTGGGGACAGCTTGGATCCATTCTGCTTATCTGTAACCTGGGTAGCTAAAATCACTTAGAGCTGGTTTGTGGTGATTCTCCTAAGTCCACAGAGCTGCAAGCCGGAACAGAGATGCTCCGTGGACATCTCTTACCATCTCTGTGTGGTCAGTCCTTCTGCATGATTCCTCCCGGATTCCAGGCAGGCAGACTCCTCACAGGCTGCCTCAACACTGTGCAGGCACAGGGGCAGGCAGAAGCTCTGCCCTTCTCAAGGTTTAGCCTCAGATGCCACATAGCATACCCTCTCCCCCACTCTCTTGGTGGGAGCAGTCACAAGCCCACCCAGGTTCAAGAAAAAGAAAATGGATTTCAACTCTTTTTTTCTCCATTGATAGAGAGAGCTGGGGGGTGGGGGGGGGGAGAAGCATCAACTCATTGTTCCTCTTAGTTGTTCCACTTAGTTGTGCACTCATTGGTTACTTCTTATACATGCCCTGACTGGGGATTGAACCTGCAATATCAGTGTGTGGGGACGATGCTTTATTCACTGAACCACCTGGTCAGGTCTTGATTTCAACTCTTTAGAGGAGATATGGACAAGATTCTGAAAAAGCACGTGTACTGGACCATCTGCCTTGTTTCAATAAGTCACATTCATCTGAAACCCTGTCTCAGTAGTTTCAAGGCCTATCTCATTCATTAAATATTTTTGATTTATTAGCCCTGGCTGGTTTGCTCAGTGGTAGAGCTTCAGCCTGGCGTGCATGAGTCACGGGTTTGATTCCCGGCCAGGGCACACAGGAGAAGCACTCATCTGCTTTTCCACCCCTCCTCCTCTCCTTCCTCTCTGTCTCTCTCTTCCCCTCCTGCAGCCAAGGCTCCATTGGAGCAAAGTTGGCCCGGGAGCTGGGGATGGCTCGATGGCCTCTGCCTCAGGCGCTAGAATGGCTCTGGTTGCAACAGAGCAATGCCCCCAGATAGGCAGAGCATCGCCCCCTGGTGGGCATGCTGGGTGGATCCCTGTCGGGTGCATGCGGGAGTCTGTCTGACTGCCTCCCCGTTTACAACTTCAGAAAAAAAAATATATTTTTTTGATTTTTTTAATGGCAATCATTATAGTATACCTGAGAAGTTTTTCCTATTGTGTAATTTTATCTAGTTGTTAAGATTTGGAAAATAAAGTTATATTACATAATATTGATAAAATACAAATTTTTTTTTTTTTTTTTTTTTTTTTTTTTTTTTGGTGAGCCATTAGCTTTAATCCTAGCTTGCACCCGGTGGGCAAGAAATACACACAGTGGGAAAACACTTTCCTTTCCAGTCAGGGCTCCCAAAGCCATTGACTCATCTGAGTTTCCTAGAATCAGAGGTTTCTATCTCACCAGCCTTACTCACCTCTATTCTCCATCTCCTTCTCTCTGCACAAACTGCACAAACTGGCTTCTCCTTCAGCACTCTACCATCTTGGCTGCTTATCCTCTGCAATGCTAATTTCTTTTTTTTTTTTCTTTTTTTTTATAATTTTATTTTTTTAATGGGGTGACATCAATAAATCAGGACACATATATTCAAAGATAACAAGTCCAGGTTATCTTGTCGTTCAATTATGTTGCATACCCACCACCCAAAGTCAGATTGTCCTCTGTCACCTTCTATCTTGTTTTCTTTGTGCCCCTCCCCACCCCCTATCCCTCTCCCATTCCATCCTCCCCCCCGTAACCACCACACTCTTATCAATGTCTTTTAATTTCACTATTATGTCCCACCTACGTATGGAATAATACAGTTCCTCTTTTTTTCTGATTTACTTATTTCGCTTCGTATCATGTTATCAAGATCCCACCATTTTGCTGTAAATGTTCCGATGTCATCATTTCTTATGGCTGAGTAGTATTCCATAGTGTATATGTGTCACATCTTCTTTATCCAGTCATCTATTGATGGGCTTTTGGGTTGTTTCCATGTCCTGGCCACTGTGAACAATGCTGCAATAAACATGGGGCTGCATGTGTCTTTACGTATCAATGTTTCTGAGTTTTGGGGATATATACCCAGTAGAGGGATTGCTGGGTCACAAGGTAGTTCTATTTTCAGTTTTTTGAGGAACCACCATACTTTCTTCCATAATGGTTGTACTACTTTACATTCCCAACAACAGTGTATGAGGGTTCCTTTTTCTCCACAGCCTCTCCAACATTTGCTATTACCTGACTTGCTAATAACAGCTAATCGAACAGGTGTGAGGTGGTATCTCATTGCCGTTTTGATTTGCATTTCTCTAATAGCTAAAGAAGATGAGCATCTTTTCATATATCTGTTGGCCATTTGTATTTCTTCCTGGGAGAAGTGTCTATTCATATCCTCTTCCCATTTTTTTATTGGATAGTTTGTTTATTTGTTGTTGAGTTTTATGAGTTCTTTGTATATTTTGGATATTAGGCCCTTATCTGAGCTGTTGTTTGAAAATATCATTTCCCATTTAGTTGGCTTTCTGTTTATTTTGTTATCAGTTTCTCTTGCTGAGCAAAAACTTCTTAGTCTGATGTAGTCCCATTCATTAATTTTTGCCTTCACTTCTCTTGCCTCTGGAGTCAAATTCATAAAATGCTCTTTAAAACCCAGGTCCATGAGTTGAGTACCTATGTCTTCTTCTATGTACTTAATTGTTTCAGGTCTTATGTTTAGATCTTTGATCCATTTTGAGTTAATTTTTGTACAGGGGGAGAGACTGTAGTCCAGTTTCATTCTTTTGCATGTGGCTTTCCAGTTTTCCCAGCACCATTTATTGAAGAGGCTTTCTTTTCTCCATTGTGTGTTGTTGGCCCCTTTATCAAAAATTATTTGACTATATATATGTGGTTTCATTTGTGGACTTTCTATTCTGTTCCATTGGTCTGAGTGTCTATTTTTCTGCCAATACCATGCTGTTTTGATTGTCGTGGCCCTATAATACAGTTTGAAGTCAGGTATTGTTATGCCCCCAGCTTCATTCTTTTTCTTTAGGATTGCTTTGGCTATTCGGGGTTTTTTATAGTTCCATATAAATCTGATGATTTTTTGCTCTATTTCTTTAAAAAATGTTATTGGAAGTTTGATGGGAATTGCATTAAATTTGTATATTGCTTTGGGTAATATAGACATCTTGATTATATTTATTCTTCCTTGCCAAGAACAAGGTATATTCTTCGATCTCATTATATCTTTTTCAATTTCCCTTAACAATGGTTTATAGTTTTCATTATATAAGTCCTTTACATTCTTTGTTATGTTTATTCCTAAGTATTTTATTTTTTTTTGTTGCAATCGTGAAGGGGATTATTCTTTTGAGTTCCTTCTCAGTTATTTCATTGTTGGCATATAGAAAGGCTATTGACTTCTGTATGTTAATTTTGTATCCTGCAACCTTACTGTATTGGCTTATTGTTTCTAGTAGTCTTTTTGTGGATTCTTTGGGGTTTTCGATGTATAGGATCATATCATCTGCAAAAAGTGATACCTTTACTTCTTCTTTTCCGATATGGATGCCTTTTATTTCTTTGTCTTGTCTGATTGCTCTGGCTAGAACCTCTAGTACCACATTAAATAGGAGTGGAGAGAGTGGACAACCCTGTCTTGTTCCTGATTTAAGGGGGAAAGCCTTCAGTTTAGTGCCATTTAATATGATGTTAGCTGATGGTTTATCATATATGGCCTTTATCATGTTGAGATATTTTCCTTCTATACCCATTTTGTTGAGAGTCTTAAACATAAAATTGTGTTGTATTTTATCGAAAGCCTTTTCTGCGTCTATTGATAAGATCATGTGGTTTTTGTTCTTTGTTTTGTTGATATGGTGTATTACGTTAACGGTTTTACGTATGTTGAACCATCCTTGAGATTCTGGGATGAATCCCACTTGATCATGATGTATTATTTTTTTAATATGTTGTTGTATTCGATTTGCTAGTATTTTGTTTAGTATTTTAGCATCTGTATTCATTAGAGATATTGGTCTGTAGTTTTCTTTTTTTGTGCCATCCTTGCCTGGTTTTGGTATGAGGGTTATGTTGGCCTCATAAAATGTGTTTGGAAGTATTGCTTCTTCTTCAATTTTTTGGAAGACTTTGAGTAGAATAGGAACCAAGTCTTCTTTGAATGTTTGATAAAATTCGCTGGTATAGCCGTCAGGGCCTGGACTTTTATTTTTGGGGAGGTTTTTAATGTTTTTTTCTATTTCTTCTCTACTAATAGGTCTGTTTAGGCTTTCTGCTTCTTGACTAAGTCTAGGAAGGTTGTATTGTTCTAGGAATTTATCCATTTCTTCTAGATTGTTGAATTTAGTGGCATAAAGTTTTTCATAGTATTCTACAATAATTCTTTGTATATCTACGGTGTCTGTGGTGATTTCTCCTCTTTCATTTTGGATTTTGTTTATATGAGTTCTTTCTCTTTTTTCCTTGGTAAGTCTTGCCAAGGGTTTGTCAATTTTGTTGATCTTTTCAAAGAACCAGCTCCTTGTTCTATTAATTTTTTCTATAGTTTTTCTCTTCTCTAATTCATTTATTTCTGCTCTGATTTTTATTATCTCCTTTCTTCGGCAGGTTTTGGGTTGTCTTTGTTCTTCTTTTTCTAGTTCCTTAAGGTGGGAAGTTAAGTGGTTCACTTGGGCTCTCTCTTGTTTGTTCATATATGCCTGAAGCGATATGAACTTCCCTCTTATCACTGCTTTTGCTGCATCCCAGAGATTCTGATATGTCCTATTGTCATTTTCATTAGTCTGTATATAACTTTTGATCTCTGCACTTATTTCTTCTTTGACCCATTCATTTTTTAAAAGTATGTTGTTTAGTTTCCACATTTTTGTGGGATTTTTTTCCTCTTTTTTGCAGTTGAATTCTAGTTTCAAGGCTTTATGATCAGAAAATATGCTTGGTACAACTTCAATTTTTCTGAATTTGCTGATGTTGTTTTTGTGGCCCAACATATGGTCAATTCTTGAGAATGATCCATGTACACTGGAGAAAAATGTATACTCAGTCACTTTGGGATGAAATGTCCTGTAGATGTCTATCATATCCAGGTGCTCTAGTGTTTTGTTTAAGGCCACTATGTCTTTGTTGATTCTCTGTTTGGATGACCGATCTAGAGCCGTCAGCTGTGTATTGAGGTCTCCAAGTATGATTGTATTTTTGTCAGTTTTTGTTTTAAGATCAATAAGTAGCTGTCTTATATATTTTGGTGCTCCTTGGTTTGGTGCATATATATTAAGAATTGTTATGTCTTCTTGATTCAGTGTCCCCTTAGTCATTATGAAATGGCCATTTTTGTCTCTGAGTACTTTTCCTGTCTTGTAGTCAGCATTATCTGATATGAGTATTGCAACACCTGCTTTTTTTTGGATGTTATTTGCTTGGAGTATTGTTTTCCAGCCTTTCACTTTGAATTTGTTTTTATCCTTGTTACTTAGATGAGTTTCCTGTAGGCAGCATACAGTTGGATTTTCTTTTTTAATCCATTCTGCTACTCTGTGCCTTTTTATTGGTGAGTTTAATCCGTTTACATTTAGTGTAATTATTGACACTTGTGAGTTCCCTATTGCCATTTTATAGATTGCTTTCTGTTAGTTTTGTGTCTTGTTTGATCCTTCTCTTTTGTTTTTCTATCTTTTGTTTTTATTTGGTTGTATTCCATACATCTTTCCTCTGTTGCTATCCTTTTTATCTCATGTGCTTCTGTGGTGGTTTTTTCAATGGTGGTTACCTTTGAGTAATGAAAAGAGTCCCTACCATGTTCATTGTAGCGAACTATTTTGTGAGTACTTTTGCACTCCATCGTCCTTTGCTACTGTTAATCTCCATCTTCTCCCCCTCTTTCATTTTGTTGTTGTCACAGTTTAAATTTGGTTTTATTGTGTTCTTCTTGGAGCTTTTACTTGTGGCTCTGTTTTTTTTTTGTTCTTTGTATCTGATTGGAGAACCCCCTTTAGTAATTCCTGGAGTGCGGGTTTTCTGATGATAAATTCCCTCATCTTTTCTGTATCTGTGAATGTTTTTATTTCTCCTTCGTATTTGAAGGATAGCTTTGATGGGTATAGTATTCGTGGCTGAAAGTTCCTCTCTTTCAGGACTTTAAATATTGGGGTCCACTCTCTTCTAGCTTGTAGAGTTTCTGCTGAGAAATCTGATGATAATCTAATGGGCCTTCCTTTATATGTTGTATTCTTCTTTTCCCTGGCTGCCTTGAGAATTTTTACTTTGCTGTTGGTTTGTGTCAATTTCATTATAATATGCCTTGGAGTAGGTTTGTTGGGGTTAAGAAAACTTGGAGTTCTGTTTGCTTCTTGAACTTGAGGCTTTAGTTCTTTCCACAGGCTTGGGAAGTTCTCATCTTTTGTTTGTTTGAGTATGTTCTCTATTCCATTTTCTCTCTCTTCTCCCTCTGATATACCTATTATTCTTATGTTATTCTTTTTGATGGAGTCAGATAATTCTTGTAGGGCTATCTCATTTTTTTTTAATTTTTGAGTCTCTTTCTTCTTCTCTCTGTTGTGCCTCAAGTTGCTTGTCTTCTATTTCACTAATCCTCTCTTCTATCTGACCTGTTCTATTAGTTAAGCTTGTTACTTCGTTTTTCTGCTCGTGAATTGAGTTTTTCATCTCTGTTTGATTTGTTTTTATAGTTTCAATTTCCTTGGACATATATTCTTTGTGTTCATTGAGTTGTTTTCTGAGCTCCCTAAATTGCCTTTCTGTGTTTTCTTGTATATCTCTGAGTATTTTTAGTATTTCTATCTTGAATTCTCTGTCATTTAGCTCCAAGGTTTCCAATATATTAAATTTTTTCTCCATAGATTTTTCCTCATCTAGCTGTGTTACCTCTCTTTCTTTTGTATCCATGATATTCGATTTTCTCTTCCTTAATGGCATCTGAGGGTGGTTTTGTTGATAGTATTAATGAGATTTAATAAAGAATAAAAAGTTAAAAAAAAAATAAAAAATCGAAAAGAGTTGTTTTTTTTTAAAAAAATTAATAATGAAATAAAGAAAAATAAAATAAAATAAAAAATTTAAAAAAAAGGAAATTATCCCCCTCTCCTTTTTTTCTCTCCTTTCCTCTCCCCTCTTTCTTGAGAAAATCTTGTGGTGGACTGTGAATTATAACAAACAATGCCTGTGATGGAGTGCCTGAATTGGGGAAAAGTAATAAAGGGGCAAAAAAAGAAAAAAAAGAAAAAAAAAGGAAAAAAAAAAAGAAATAAGAAAAAAAGGAGCGTATGGACCCACAAAAAGCAAATAAGGAAAAAATTTGGGTCAAGAATAAAATGATTTGCTTTTAGGTGTTGGTTGTCTAAGAGTTTTGATGAGAGGAATAAGAGGAAAATGGAAAAATGGGGGGACAAATTAAAAACTTACTATTGTATTTAGTGGAACAAGAACTAGATAATATGGAGAGCCAGGGATGGGAGCACTGCTAGTGAGTTAAAAAGGTGAAGTAAAAACACCCCAAAATGCCACAAACATAGGTTTGAGTCCCAGATAAGATAATTTGTTTGTTATTGAGGTTTGAATGAGAGGAGATGTAAAGGAGAAAGGAAGAAACTAATATAGAGGGAGAAAAGAAAGAGAGAGAGAGAAAAAAAGAGGGAACCACTAAAAGAAGAAAAAAGAAAGAAGAGAGAGGGAGAGAGAGTTAAGGGTTTTGGAGTGCAACCCTCATAGAGAGAAAGGAAGAGAAGAGAAAAGATAATGGGAGATGTAACACTTATGGATAGTGTAGTTCAAGGAGAGGAGAGAGTAAGACCGGTAGAGAGTTAATCAGCCAAATTGGAGGAGGAAAAAAAAGTATCAAGAATGAAGATAAGAGAAACAAACGAACAAATATAATAAAATGGGATAGGTTATAAAGTCTGCAGATTATTCTTGATTTTGAGAGGTTATCTTCTTGCTTTTTCTTTTTTCTCCCTCTTCCTGGTCGGTGACTCTGTACCCCTGGTTCTGCCCCTTTGGCACGCTCAGGTAGAGGTTTGCAGTTGATAAGTCTCTATGGCGATGTCATGTATTGTGCTTTAGTCTCGTTGGGAGTCGAGGCTCATTAGCATTTATAGGCTCCGACAGTGAGAGAATCTGTGTTCCTGGAGCCTTTCTCCTAGTCTTTCCTTCCTCAATTAGTAGCCTGATAATCCAGCTATGTGGTTGCTGCTGCCTCTGCCTGGATAGTAAGAGGCTCAAAGAGCTGGCAACTCCCCACTCTATTTCCACTCAGCACAGGGCTCTGGGTAAGGCTCAGTCAGTCAGAGCTGCTAGCATAATCAGGCGGGCTTTCCACCCACTCCAAGACCTCTGGCTCTGCCACTTTGTCCGGTAACACAAGCAGGCGCCCACTTCCGGGGCGCTTGGAGGAAACTCTCACTCACTGTCTGCGACCAGGATATCCGGCCAGCAGTCTCACGCTCTGAGTGAAACCCCCAACCGCAGGGAAAAGTTGCAGCGTTGGAATTGAGTCTCGCTCCGTCCCCGTGCGCGGCTTTTGCAAGGCGCTGGGGTGGCTCGAGATTCCGCCTTGGCCCACACAAAGGCCCCTGACTCTGCCCCTCTGTGCGATAACACGGGCGCACACTGCCGAGGCACTCGGAGGAATCGCTCACTCCTTATCTGCGCGCGCAAACCAGGATATGAGCCCGGCCGCTGTTCCCTCTGAGTGAAATACCCTCCAGCACGGAAAATCTCCACCGTTGGAATTAGTTCTCACTCCCTCCCGTGCGTGGCTTTCCCAGGGCGCTGGGGCTGCCCAGAGACTCTGCCCTCGGCCCACAGAAAGGCCTCTGACCCTGCCTCTCCGTGGGGCAACACGGGCACCCACTCTCGGGGCCTAGGAAGAAATTCTCGCCCACTAACTGCGCACAGATCAGGAGACCGGGTAAAATGGCCGCTCTGCTTGTCTTTCTTTGTTTGGGTTTGGTGGGAGTGTTAGCTTGTATTGCCCGGGTTGCCACAGGATCAGATTTTCCTCGGCTTGGATCTCCATGCCACAGCCTGGTTCGGCCGTTTGTGCCGCGGCGGCCTGGATCTATTCACCCCCTTTGCCCGCCTCAGTTTCTATATTCACAGTTACCAGAGAAAGCCGCCCTGTTTAGGTTAGTGAGGAAGGCGGAGCATTTCTTACTCCCTATTTCCTTCGGGGTTTGGTTATATATTTAGCCAATTTTTCACTCAATCATACCTTTGGGTGTATTGCAAAGAATCTGGAAGCTCCAAGTATAGGTTTTTCTGTTTCTGGTTGAAGATCTTGTTGAGTTTTGGGGGAGATTTATCGGTATCGCTTCCTACCCCGCCATTACTCTGACGTCATCTACCAAAAATACAATATTTTAGTCATTATTTTTTCTGAAATAGAGATAAAATATAGCTTAGCAAACAAACAAACAAACAAACAAACAAAAACTGAAAGGGCTTTTAATTTTTCAAGCCTTAAACTGAAAATAACAGTACATGGTATCCAACATCTCATGGGGCACCAGTTTATTCCAATAAAATAGGAGGAAGTGGAAAATAAGGATTTCTCTAAAGCCCTGGGGCAGTCCTAATCTGGGGTCAGAGCTCTTGGGTGTGAATGCACACAGAAAAATATTAAAGAAAGGACGAATGGTTGTGCTGATGACTCACAGAGAGGCTGAAACCCAGAGGGGAAAACACAATTCATGGCATCCGCCTTGCCTCCACTTCTCACTAGGCCTGCCGTGGGACTTCTGAGAGCAGGGCTGTGCTCCACCTGTCCCTCTCACAGGTGGAGAGCCCTGGTGACCTGGGTTACCCACGCAGATACGGACATTCCAAACTCCATGGTTGACTTGGCTATTTCATCACTGAAATCTATAAATGGGTCACTTACGAATTATCATATGAGCTATATTTTGCTTTCTGGTATATTTCACCACGGTAAACCCAGTTATTTTCAAATTGATGTCCATGTAACTCATTTCTCAGCTTTAAGTCTGGACCTACACAAACTACTGATGTTAATAACTGTGTTTTCAGTGAAAAGCTTTGTCCACTGACTTAAGTTTAACTCTTGTTAGGTACAGAATTTCTGAAACTTGTTTTAAGCATGAGACTACTATATAATACATAAGCCTTCAAAAAAGGTTGACTCAAGTAAAAGTTTTACCCAGCACTCACTCTGTTCTGCCTCTTCTACTGGACACTATAAAAATGAATGTAATTGATTCTCACAATTGTACAAGGAGAAGGGCATCTGTCCCTGTTAACAGAACCTGAGATTCAAAAAAATTAGATTGCTTTTAATGAGTCAAAGAGCTGATGACTTTTAAAAGCTGAGGCTTTAACCTAATACTTATTATGAAGCTGTTGCCATTTGAATTAAGCAAACGATCAAAAAATTTCTGAACAAATAATATGGAAATTCCAAACAATATGACTTAGGAAATTTTACCTAAGGTCTATGAATATTTTGAGTAATTCTATTAGCTTTAGTTTCTCATTGAAAAAAGAATATATATGTATGTGTATATATATGCATATATAATATATATAATATGTATATAAAATTATATAAAACTAATGCAATTATATGCACACATTTTATACATACTTTTATGAATTTGTGTTTAATATTATGAGCAAAACTATAACTTCAGATTAATTTCCAACACATTTTTAAAGCTGTTTCACCTTCACTTAGATTGATACTTAATTAGTAGCGACTCTTTATATTTTAATTCTAATTTATTCTGTCCTTCAAACATTGTGAATCAATTATAACGTTACACAAGCACTTAAAGTTATTAGAAGAAGCATGAAATTAACCCTTATAAAATTTAATTAATCTGTGATTCAAAAATAATCACTCTTTAATAGTTGTTTTGCAAATGAATATTAAGTGTGTGACATTATTGCTTTGTTGTCTTACAGACCTAAAAGTTTTCCTAATTCTTGAACCCAATATAATTTAGTTCTAAAGAAAGTCTCTAAGTTCGTAGGAGAATTTAGGAATTTCACCAAGTCTGTATTTAATTCTAAACAACAACTGTGACTGGGTGATACTGACTGTTAGTGTCTGTATCTCCCGGACAGTGGCCTTCCTCTTCCTTTTTACTTGTATACCATATTTCTAGTAAAGTGACACAAACATTGCTAACTTAGAGAAATTGATCTAATTTGGAAGAAATTATTTACCAGTGTGACTACCATTAGACTTTATTTTAAGTAAAGTAAAAACTAAGAAATTTTAGAATGCTGATTAAGTCCAAATATGTTATATGTGAGAAGCATAATTTCAACTCTCACAGATATTTATGTGCATGTGTTAGATGAATATAATGGTGGCTTAACCATATTGTTCATAATTTCATGGAGGAAATCAGGTGTTATCACCTGTGAATGTGGAGACTGCTAGGTTTTTCAAAACAAAACCTTTCCCTTTATGAAAGTCCCATTTTATAGTATATACATACTTTGTAGAGACCTAAAACTCTTAAGAAATATTATTTACATTTCTGCATGCTTTCATCAGACTACATAGTTGTTTAATATCATTCTAAATACTTTTGAAAACAGGATTTCCACTTTATTTTTTAAGACCAATTCTAAACTTCTCAGCACGTCCTGCATGGTCTTCTGACTCTTAGGCTACGATCTTAGCAATCCTATACTCCTAACTCACTATGTTCTATTTGCCATGGCCTAATTTTAGTATTCCAAAAATGCCAAGCGCTCCCTGCCTCAAACCCAGGCACCAGTGCCTCGTGTTTGCGAACATCTGCCCCTCCTCGGGGCCTAGTCTCAGGTACTTTTCAACATTCAGTGCCCACTTCACTTTCCTAACCTCTCTCTGTCAAAATCAGATTTTTCTTTTATAGATTCATGTAGCAAACAGTACATCTTTGACTTGCCAATATTGTTCTGTAATTTGTATACATTTTGACTTCTTACTTTTCTCTTTTTTTAGATGGCGATGTAAGAATATGTATCTTATCTGTTTGATGACAGTTTCCCAGGCTTTTTTTTTTTTTAAGTAAGATCTGGGTCCCAGTAGGTGTTCAGCAAGTTTAGGCTTAAAGAATGCCTGAATGCATCAACTGAATTTTAGTATGGGCATCCAAAATGATCTCTGGGTGTCACGCTTGATAATTTCTAAGTTCCCTTAGCTGCTCAGGTATTGTTTTTCAATGAATTTTCCTGAGTTATCTGAACCAATTTAAAATAGAAAGTACCATCTAGGATTCCCTATATAACATATGTTTCATGAGAGTTTCTGATCATCTTTTTCTATGACCAACTCATACAAAATAAATGAGTCATGGAAAATAAATGCATTCATATTTATTATCTCCATACAGATCTATAATCTATAGTATGACTTAGGTTGTCCTGCACAGTATTGACTGTATTAGTGTCTATTTCAATACCTTATAATTTATCTGCCTGCCCTACTTGTGTGATCTCTGTCAATACTGGCTGAACTGGAAAGAGAGAATTTGGATGAGATCATTAAAATACATTATGTATGAGGATTATCTGATGTTCATGGAAGGTGACAAATCTTTACTGAAATGAAATTCAGATGGTCATTTTTCATATTTTTAAATGAGAGAGTAAATTACTATTATGTTTCTGGAAAGGATTTTGTAAAATGTATCAAAAGCCCTGTATGTGTACATTACTTTATGTAATAATGTAACTTCTAATAATATATCCTGTGGACATAATTAGATAAACGCACAGAGAATTAAGTACATATATGTTCATTTCAGCCCCTCAAATATCACACAATTTAGAAGTACAGTGAATGTCCATCAATATGGAAATGATTACATAAAATTTGCATATCCATACAGTATCATACAATGTAATGATAAGCATTTATTTAAAAAAGGAACATTTATAATTTGATAATTTGTTGAATGATGTTGGCATAAGGGTAAGTAAAAACTAATGCAGAACGGTATATGCAATAAAATGTCAATTAAACATGAGTGTGTATTTTATGTCCATATACATACACACAAATATGTAGTACCATGCAAAGTGGAAAAATAATTTTAAATAGTACATATTTGAGTCCCATACTTAAAAATAAGTGTGTTGCATAGGAGTAGGCACACCATAATAACACACAGACACACCCGTAAGGCAAATGAAATATATTAATTATGGTTTTCTCTGCCTAGCAATTGTGGGTCATTTCTTTTCTCCAATATCTTCTCTATTTTCTAAAAATCGATGAATTCAAGACTGCGAGGAGGGCTCCAGGAAGGTGGTGAGAGTACCCCCTTTCGCCGCGCTGCGTCGGGTGCTGGAGTCCAGCTGGACGCTGCCCACAGAGGGTCACTGTTTGACTGCTGGTGCCCACACAGCAGAGCGGGCTCAGAGTGAGCCCGGCAGACCTGTCCGTACCCCTGCCCGTCCCTAGTGTGGTCTCCTCACACCTCACACCTGTCCCAGCTCCTCCTTTAACAGATGAGCGAGCACCCTCTGTGGAGGTGAAGGACAGCCCGGGGTCGCAGAGGTGAGGACAGCCCGGGGTCACACAGCCAGTGGTGCGGACAGTCAGGACGGAAGCAGCGCCTTTGGCCTCATCTCTTCCCGCTTGGGCCCTCAGCACATGCACCCCTACCAAGCCCTTGGACGTGACTGTTCCCCATTCCAACCTGCAGGACCCAAGAGACGGGTCCTATGTCGGCGACGCCTTAGACAGTGTCGCTGTGTGGATGCAGGCCCCACCCGCACCAGGACCTGGGACTAACACTCATTTAGTTCTCACGACAAAACTGAGAGGAGCACCAGAGTCCTCCCACTTCTCAGATGACAACGCTGGGCCCACAAGCCATTGCTGGTCTGTGTGGAGAAAGATCGACTGGGTAGACATGAATGCTGCCTCAGACTCAGGGATCCTTGGAGAGAGATGTGCAGAAGAACAGACTGGACAGGCAGGGAGGAGGAGAGAGTAACTGTGTAGAATGCAAAGTTACACTAAATCACCGATTCAAACAATGAAAAAAAATTCAAGACTACGTGGTTGCTTAGATAATAAGATGATGTATTATTTTAAACTCTATCTTACTTGTGTCATATATTCATCAGTAAGTGTATTAGTCAGATTATTCCCAGTGCCGGTGTTTAAAAAACATTTTAAGACACTCCCTGCTCAGAACTCTCAGCGCCTAGAAATCTGCATAATTTTTCACTTCACAGAAAAAGACCACATCAAAAGTTCTAAATACTTTTCTCTGTTTTTGATATTTTCTTTTTTTTTCTTCCTTTATAATGTGCTCAGAAATAGATAGAATAAAAAAAATAACTCTATCCATCCTGTATTTCTCATGCCGGAGGCCTATGAGCCATCCACACACTGACAGGGACATATGAGGTCCGCAGACACCTCTGGGCCTCATTCCCCTTCCAGAGGCATCACTTCTCCTTTGAGTTGTTATCCTGACAGAGAGATACATGGAGATCGAACTTTTATGTTAATCCTCCATTTGGGAAATGTAAATATCTTGATCTGCTAAGGTTTGGAAGACTCAAATATTGCTTTGAAGATCTCCTATCATTAAAAATTTTTGTAAAGCCAAAGGGCATCATATGTTTATTAGCAAATAAAGATAATCAGTGCACAGAAGTCACTGACGGGCATTCCATGTTGATATCACAATAATCCACAGCTGTCAGCCTTCTGTGTCTCAGTCCAGAGAATTGCTTTGTTTGGAAAGCTATAGAATGGTGGGTGGGGATTGTGACTTCACAGTGGAGCGGAAAACACAGTAAGCTTCTGACTTTTAAATAATAAGCTGCAAGAATATGGGTGCCACACAAAATTTGTGTAGAACCAAAAAGTTATTTGTAACACTGGGCTTACTTTTTTCTCAAACTCTTTGCCTAGCGTGGCTCCCCTGACACAATGTTCGTTGTCTTGCCCTTGACCATAGTAGTGACTTTGCAAACACCTCCAGGGAAGGGAGTCAAAGAGGGGAAAGGCACAATCCCAAGCCACGCCAGGGTAAAATTAAACTTTATTTCCTCTCTTATCTTTTCTAGGATGGACCTTACTACAGTTTAAATTGCCCAAGTAAAATAAGACTAGACTCCAAGCATGCAATGGAATTAAATATCTAATCTGGAGTAGCTACCTTTGTTTCCATTTCCCTGGAGAGTTATTTTACATGTGATTACATCATGCAGCATCTTGTTTTATATGTCTCTGTTCCTGTGATTGTCCCTGATAGTCATGGTCTTTTGGAGGCTGGGGGCTCTGTGACATATCCGTTATGACATTTGCACTGCTTAGCTCTAAGAACATACCAGGGCGGTAGCTTTATGACATCCTACCGTGCACCCATTTAGTGGACCCCGACCCGCACTGTATAAGTGTTGCCCTCGTACTGTGGTCGAGAATATAACTGTAATTCAGAAACCAGTGCAGGTGCTGACCGCAGAAAGCAGGACGCGCCTCCCAACCCTACTCATTTCTTTATCACTTTGGGCATGTTTCCTGCAGAATAAAGATAACCTACTACTCCATTACTGTGTTTCTTCAAAGTGATCACTTTCTGAATAAATACTGCTGACAACTTGGGTTCATTGGTGAGCATCACGCCTGGGGAAGTTCATTTCCAGCTGTTGAGATAGTGAGAGAACTCAGAGAGATATACCTAACTGTGAAAGTGTATGTTCTCATTTCAAGAGAAAATGAAACTTGCCATCTTATAATGTATCTAGGTTATAAAAGTCAGAAACACCAACAGTGGATGTAATCTGGACCTTGGAGAGACGTGTGTAAATTCCAAAACTTCAGAGTAAGAATCTAAGAATTTGTTTCATGCCGTTTCCAAGGAACAAAAGTTTCTACTTCCTTTAAGGAAGTGAAGGCGAGGCAACATTCTTTTTATACTGAATATAAAGAGAGAAAAATCTACTCCCTGGGCTATGGCACTATTATTTACATAAATGTTTTTTTTTTTAATTGCAATAAAATCGACATATCTATTGTGCTAGTTTAAAATGGACAATGTGTTGTTTTGACATGTCTATGTATATTGCAATATAATTCTTTCCAGAAGTTTGTCTAGCACCTCTATCACACTTCATAATCATCACTGCTGTTATGGAGTGGGAGCAACTTGGATCTAGTCTCTTAGCAACTTTGAAGCTTGTAATACACCCTATTTGTCTTTTATCACTGTGCTGTATAACAGATCTTTAGGATTTATGTATCTGCTGGTGTTATGCAGAAGAGATTTGACTTCACTTGCATCCATCCTATCATCCCTGGGGTAGCAACCAGGGAATGTTTGGGGACCTCACAGTCGTTATCTGCTTTTTAAAGTAAGTAATGATAATCTATTGGATCCAGAATAACTGTGTTCCCATTCATGCTAAAATCAGTAAAGATAAATTTTTTTTATATATATTTTTCTGAAGGTGGAAACGGGGACAGTCAGATAGACTCCCGCATGCGCCCCACCGGGATCCATCCGGCACGCCCACCAGGGGCGACGCTCTGCCCACCAGGGGCGACGCTCTGCCCACCAGGGAGCGATGCTCTGCCCCTCTGGGATGTCGCTTTTGCGACCAGAGCCACTCTAGCAGAGCCACTCCTGGGGCAGAGGCCAAGGAGCCATCCCCAGCACCCGGGCCATCTTTGCTCCAATGGCTACGGAAGGGGAAGAGAGAGACAGAGAGGAAGGAGAGGGGGAGGGGTGGAGAAGCAGATGGGTGCTTCTCCTGTGTGCCCTGGCCGGGAATCGAACCTGGTACTTCTGCACGCCAGGCCGACGTTCTACCACTGAGCCAACCGGCCAGGGCTCAGTAAAGATGAATTTTAAAAACACAACTATCTCTCATCCAACTCTGGCCTTCTGGGGCCTCAATAGTTGACTCACTTCAAAAAGAAAGAAGTTTATTTCAAAGTGGGAAAGATAGACTAGGAGCAGCCGAAACCCTCAAAAGCACCCAAGGCCAAAGCTTGGTAGAAGTGAAACAGAGAGGCGCTCCTAGGAGGCGATAACCCTCCAAAGATGCGAGGTCCTCTGTTCGCCTCTGGTGGTCATTAATCAGTGTAACATGACTACACATTATATCAATGATAGGACCCAAGATGACTATTTGTTAGTGGCATGGACATAGTTCTTTCTCCCTGTTAGCACAGGAGAAGACTAAGTTTAAAATCGTGACAATTTATATAATGTTTTTTTTATGTCTTTCTTTTTTTCCTTTTTAGGTTTCATCTGGGAGAATTTACCCATCTGAATTTAGTGTGTTTGTAGTCTAATAGGTTAATCTCTATAATGATGGGTCATAGTGGTTCAACCAGACAAGCCAGAGGGAGTCTTTTAATTAAAAAAATTTTAGTTCAAAGCCCTCAATTTTCACATTTAGACCATTTTAACATACTGTCTAACATAGTAGTTTAACCTCTGGTTTTCATATTGGAAGACTGAAATTATAATTCTGACCCTACTGGGTTAGCATATAGGTTTATGATTGATCTTGCTAAGTGCTAACTACTAAAATAAGTAAATTGACAGAAAAGGGTAAAGTTATTAAATGATTAAAATGAAAGTTCATTTAAATAATCTAATGAAAGTTTGACTTGTCAATAGCAAATAACTTAGTCAATTAAAATTGAAAAATTATTAGAGCAGATTATAAAATGTGTGGCAAATTTGTGTTTTAGATTTGAATTTGACATTTTTTTTTATCCATTACAGTAAACAAAAAATACTCTTTAACTTCATCACTTTGCTATATTCAAAACCAGTTGCCCATCTGAACTGTAATTTTTCATGGTATTATTCACAACAAGAAAAGATCACAAAATATATTACCTATCACTCATCATGAGCTAAAGTTGTTCCTGTTCTCTTCAAATGGTGTTCTATTTCATAACACATAAACATAATTTTCTCTCGTTGGCAAACTCATAGTGATGATGCTCTGATATCTTAGACCAGGGGTAGTTAACCTTTTTATACCTACCACCCACTTTTGTACCTCTGTTAGTAGTAAAATTTTCTAACTGTCCACCAGTTCCACAGTAATGGTGATTTATAAAGTAGGGAAGTAACTTTACTTTATAAAATTTATAAAGCAGAGTTACAACAAGTTAAAGCATATAATAATAATTACTTACCAAGTACTTTATGTCAGATTTTCGCTGTTTGGCAGAATAAATCTGTATAAAACAACTTACTATAGTTAAATCTATCTTTTTATTTATACTTTGGTTGCTCCGCTACCACCCAACATGAAAGCTGGAACACCCACTAGTGGGCGGTAGGGACCAGGGTGACTATCACTGTCTCTTTTCATTCCTACACAAATTAAACCTGTCACACACTGTGTCCACTAGACCTCTAGATGATATCTGTAAAGTAACTATAATATTCATACTGATTTTATTCCTGATGTCATATTGACTACATGAATGATTTCCATGGAAACAACTTAGAAGCCTTACTTATGCAAACTAGCAACAAGTTATACCTTTATTTAAATAGCATTAGTAAGTTAAGGAGAATGTATCATTCCAGTTATGTGTTATTCTGGAAAAGACAAAACCATGTAGACAATGAAAACCTCAGTGGTTGACACAGACTTGGGGTTGGGGACAGATGAACAGGTAGAGTACAGAGGATTTTTAGGGTAGAGAAAATACTCTGCATCCTACAATAGCGATAGATATGTGTTATTATACATTTGTCCAAAGATAGCCTTACTTCACTCCTACAATGGTAACCTCAGCTTACATACTTGGAAATATTTGTCCAAATCCACAGAATACATAACAGTTATGGAAATGATGACTTTGGGCAAATATGAAGTGTTGATGTTGATTCACCAATTGTAATAAACACACCACTCTGGTGGGGACGTTCCTAGGGAGAGAGGCTGCGCACATGTGAGTTTAGGGGGACATACAGGAAATCTGTGTATCCTCCTCTCAATTTTACTATGAATCTTAAGCAAGCTCTTAAAAGTACAGTCTTACTAAAATAATAAAATATAAGAAGAAAAATGCATATAGTAAGACACCAACATCAAAAGCAGAATGAAGAAAAAGGAGAGAAACTTGAACCAATGAGAATAGGGGATCGATGCTTTAATTTGAGCAATAGCCATTTCTGTTCTGCCCTAGAGATTAAATATTGAGACTTCATCCAATCAAACATTCCCAGTAGGCACTTGTCCCTCTCGGCACTGTACTTAGTCTCTTCCTGAAATGCCTTGGATAGGAAACACACTTCATCCCTCTCAATGACATATTCTTGGTGGCATCTAGAAGAAAGCATTCCAAGAACTGGGGCCCAACTATTTTTCGTGAAGTTACTCGGTGCATAGAAAGACCAAAGATAGCCCTAACTCATTTCTACAGTGCTACCATCTGCTTACATACTTGGAAATATAAAATGAAAAAGTCACTTCAGTGTTTGGATAGTAAATACATGTTATGTTTGACATTACAGCTTTCCCCTGTGACAATGAACTTCACCGTCTCTCATGGCATTCTTGCCACTCTGATCTAGAGCAGCCTTAGAAACCAATCACAGTAGTGAAATCTAGGATTCTAGTTGATCAGAGTTCACAACAAAGTACAGACTTATCGAGGGAATTCTATGCTTCTTATTCTAAAAATAAGATGGTACAAATTATTTTTTGTTCTTTCATTTATTAATGCTGAAGTATGAAAAGAAAATAAAGTAAATGTTAAATATTTTAATTCTATATTATCCTAATCTATATTCTGCTAATAAAAAGGAAAGATATTAGTTTTGATTACTTTTTTAAGTGAGAGGAGGGGGGATAGAGAGACTCCCACATGTACCTCGACTGGGATCTACATGGCAACCCCCGTCCAGGGCTGATGCTAGAATCAACCAAGCTATCCACAGCACCAGAGGCTGATGCTCAGACCAATAGAACCACTGGCTCTAAGAGGGAAAAATGAGAAAAATGGGGAAAAACAGATGGTTGCTACTCTTGAGTGCCCTGACCGGGGATCGAACCTGGGATGTTCACAAGCCAGGTGGATGCTCTATCCACCGAGCCAAATGGCCAGGGCCTCATTTGAATTTAAAGTAGAAAAAAGAAAGGGCAGGGGACTGAAAATTATTGTAAAACTCAACATGTTTATGTTCCTATTACACACTTTGCATGGTTTTATAATTTACTATTATTTGAAATCTATTCTGAATCTTGACCTTTGTTATCTAAGGTGACCAATCGTCCTCCTTTAGGAAGGACAGTCCTTCTTTTGTAAGTTCCATCCTCCCTTGAAATATGTCCTCCTTTTTGATATTGGAAGAATAATCTGTAAATGTCCATATTCGATCGATGCAGAGTCGATCCATTGCATATGATATGATGTATCTGTATCTGATTATTCAAGGATCAGTACAGTGCGGCGAGACGCAATTATGAGATGCATGCGCTTTGCACAGGAGACCTTGAGAGGGCACTTGGCATACCAAGCATGCAAATGGCTTTGTGTACTTCTTACTGAAACACGACACAGCACATTCGACATTGTAGACTCACGATTATTTCTTTCTCAGTGAATATTCAAGCATAGATAGGTAAGCACAATTCACGTTTTATTAATTCATTATCTATTTAATAATTTCCAAATGCATATTATTTTATTTACAAGTATTTTCCTGAAATTTGAGTTTTAAAGTAGAAATCTAACCTCAAACCATATCTATTAATAACACTTTTGATTAAATAGTTGCATAAAACATGTTTTTTAATTAGAAAATTATAAATACACCCAAATATCACTCCAAATTAGTGGTTTTGATATTTAGTTTTACTAAATGAGGATTTTTTTTCTTACAATAATTATTAAAAATTAATAGGCATGTAAGCATGATTACAATATAAAATATTACAAATGTCTTTATTATGCATTTATCATATTATAGTGTATTATTGTTGCAATGAATAAAATGTTTCATTTACAATATTGTTTTCTTCAATTTATTTTTGTCCTCCTTTCATTGTAAAAACGTTGGTCATTTTAATGTTATCTAACATGTTGTTTATATGTGTTACATAAAAAAGTGAACCCAAAGAGTTTGACTTGAATCATCCTATCGTGTCAAGACTCTGGCCAGTTGGCTCAGCGGTAGAGCGTCGGCCTGGCGTGCAGAAGTCCTGGGTTCGATTCCCGGCCACGGCACACAGAAGAAGTGCCCATCTCCTTCTCCACCCCTCCCCCTCTCCTTCCTTTCTGTCTCTCTCTTCCCCTCCCGCAGCCGAGGCTCCATTGGAGCAAAGATGGCCCGGGCGCTGGGGATGGCTCTGTGGCCTCTGTCTCAGGCGCTGGGGCCGGGTGTCTTGTCTGTTGCTGCATTCAGATGGCGTCTGGGACTGAAGTCACGTTAAAGCTGGATTGACCCAGAAATTCAAGGCGGCTTTTGCCCTCACATGTCTTGCACCTCAGGTGGATGGAAACAGCTTGCAGGTGGTGAAATAACTCTTCCTCTTCCTGCGGCTTCCACTGTGGGGAAGGCAGTCAGATTTCTCACAGGGAGATCGCTTCCCCAGGGCATGTGTTTCGAAAGATCCAGATGGAAGCTACAAAGCATTCCATAATTTAGCCTCGGAAGAAATTTAGTGTCACTTTCACTGCATTCTATTGATCAAACTCCAGTTAAAGCTCCAGCATACATGTAAGGGGTGGGGCTCTGTGTGTATGCAAATGTCAGGAGGTGTGGTATATCAGGGGTTCATCTTTCACGATTAGCTGCCTTATCTGCTTACATAATGAGGCTGGGAGATAGGAAGTTACAGAAAGGATCACTTTGGAAGGAAAAGGGCATTCCCTTGGTTCAAAGGTAAGCTCAGAAGAAATGTATTAATAACTGATGTTTTGTAATAAATATAAATTTTCACTATTGAAATCAAACAAGAGCCCTGGCCGGTTGGCTCAGCGGTAGAGCGTCGGCCTAGCGTGCGGAGGACCCAGGTTCGATTCCCGGCCAGGGCACACAGGAGAAGCGCCCATTTGCTTCTCCACCCCTCCAACGCGCTTTCCTCTCTGTCTCTCTCTTCCCCTCCCGCAGCCAAGGCTCCATTGGAGCAAAGATGGCCCGGGCGCTGGGGATGGCTCTGTGGCCTCTGCCTCAGGCGCTAGAGTGGCTCTGGTCGCAACATGGCGACGCCCAGGATGGGCAGAGCATCGCCCCCTGGTGGGCAGAGCATCGCCCCTGGTGGGCGTGCCGGGTGGATCCCGGTAGGGCGCATGCGGGAGTCTGTCTGACTGTCTCTCCCTGTTTCCAGCTTCAGAAAAATGAAAAAAAAAAAAAAAAAAAATCAAACAAGAACCTACATCTGGTGGGTTTCACTGGACAAGTTATCATAAATTCCCTTCTGTAAATGCATGTAGAGTTTTAAATGAAATGTCTCCATAGTGAAACAAGTGATGTTCTATATTTTTAATTTAAAAAATTATTTATTGATTTTAGCAGAAAGAAAGAGGGAGAAGAGGGAGGGAAAAAGAGATAGATAGAGAGAGAGAGAGATGAGAACATAGATCTGCTCCTGTATGTGCCCTGACCAGGGATCGAACCGGCAACCTCTGTGCTTCAGGACGATGTTCTAACCAACCTAACTATGTGACCAGGGCAGTGATGTTTTATATCTAATGCTCATATACCATCCACCATCTTAGGTTGCCTTACTATTTCATCCTAGCCCCATTCTAATAATTTAAGAGTTATTAAATCTTTGAGTATAAAATACTGATAATAAATAAATGAACATGACTATATTTCAATTTTGAATTGCATCTACATTGTCCAATGTGACACTGAGACACCAATTAGTTTATTTATATTTTACTTTATCAAATCATTATTCAGCTTGTAAAATATGGTTGCATTTAATAATGAAAGAAAATGCAATGGAAGTATTTGTAAAATACTCCCTGAATCAGCAAACAACTTATAGTATTACTGAATGGATTCTTTTCCCCTTCCTCATCCTGTTGTTTGTACAATATAATTAGGGTAGCACTGGACCACAGTATTGTTTAATGCCTACTAAGACCCAATTGTAATCTCAAATTCACTGTGACTAGAGATATAACTTTTATCCCAGTGTGTTTGTAATCTAATGGAGTCTTCCTTTCTGCTTAGGTATTTGGTACCGTAGGGTTGAGAGTGAAACTCTGCAGACATTCAAAGTAATTATAGCAAAATATAAAGAATGATTAGTATGTAATCACAACAAGAAGATGGTCCCTTTGCTGAGTCTACAAACTCAAAAGCACAGGAAAAATCCCATAGAACCAGTGGCTGGCTGATAAACTGTCAATATGTGTTCAATCTGTGTGTTTGTATGTGTGAAATAAAGAGGTGTGAGTGTGTGAGCGAGGGAGAGTGTGTGCTAGTGTACATGTTTTTGTTTTGCAAATTGCATGGTTATAATCCAGAAATAAAATGTCTTTGTTCATCCTTCACACTTAGGCACCTCGGTCTGATTGCAGAAGTAAACACTCCTCACTTTTGTGAAAGAAGTATAGATACATAATTAGCTATGCCAAAGAAAATGTTTATTTAATAAAAATATTGAATAAATAAGACACTGCTAATATAGCTATATGATACCTTTACAATTTTGTGGTTGTGTGAGTCTGACAGTATTTTAATTTCTTACAGTTTGATAGAATTCACTAATGAAGTCCTATGACCCTGAAAACTCTTTGGGCCAATAATTTTTTATTATAAATTAAATACTTTTAAAGACTGGACTAATTGGAATTTATATTTATTCTTAAATCCATATTCATAATGTATGTTTCTCAGGTAACTTTTTTAAGTCCTTAAATGTATTGTCAGATAGTTAATCATAACATTTCCTTATTTTTAATATTTATAGGCTATGTACTAATGCCCATTTCCTATCTTCTATTGTTGACTTGTGCTTTCTCTTTCTTTTTAATTAGTTCTGCTAGTTTTTGATCACTTTTATTAATCTTCTAAGCGATGAATTCTAGCTTTGTTAATGTTCTCTGTCTTCCACCTCATTAACTTCTGTTCTTTCTTGTTTTTGTTCTACTCACTTGAGGTTAGCTTGCTCTTTCTACCTTAAGGTCGAAATTCTACGTATGCTTATAATACAGTCTTTCAAAATTAAATATCACTGTGAGTATAGTTAAGTAAATTGTATTGTACACTTGAAATTTGTTAAGAGAGCAGATACCAAGTGTCCCACCACATAAACATAAATAAAAAAATGCCAGGTGATGGAAGTGTTAATTATTTTGACCATGAAAGTCATTACGTAATGTTTCTGGACTTTAAGTCATATATTCCTTAAATATATAAAATTTTTATTTTGCCATTTATATAGCAATAAAAAACATCTTAAATTATTTTCCTGTAAATACCACTTCAGCTCTCCATATTATGAATTTTGAAACGAATGTGTCATATATGGGAATTCTATGGGATTTCTTAAATTTATTTGGTTAATCTTTGTTTTAAAAATTAAACTCTCTAAAATAAAAAGTGTGAGCACAACCAGAGGACCCTCTTTTACAGGAAACCCCTCTTAAAATAGCTTAATATCTAGATGTATGGAAAACCTCTTTCAAAAATTTGTATCAACATAAAATACCAAGAGAAATACGACTTATGATGTTGTGCAAGGGAAAGCATTCTGGAAAGAAATGAGTAGGTTCTTTTGACTCTTAAAGGAGGAGGGAACAGAGATACAGGATTCCTATGATGAGGTAGGCACTGTTAGGGCTACACAGGTCTCCGGACGTTGCAAAGCACTTTCTAAAAACAATAAAAAACTATTAGAAAAGGTCAGTTTTGTATAAATACAAGTCACTGAGACAGTCAGACCTTCATTTAAAACATTTTTTATTTCTTGGTTTTAGAGAGAGAGGTAAGGAAGAGAGAGAGAGACAGGAATGTCAATCTATGCCTGTATATGCCCTGACTGGGGATTGAACCAGCGGCCTTTATGCTTGGGCCAAAACTCTATCAACTGAGCCATCCAACCAGAGAATAGACCTTCATTTTTAAAATAATCCTTGGCTACAATTACTGAGAGAATTGGAAGGAAGCCAGAATACATGGAATTTATTAGTGCTATTGTATTAGTACTAGTAGACAATAGGAAATTGTTTCAGAGTGGAGATGAGATAGAATGATTGCAGACATATATGTATGTACGTATATGTGTGTATGTGTATATATAAAGTAAAATAAAATTGTTGATGGATTAAATATCAAATATTGATATAGAGCAGTAAAAAATGATATTAAGAAAACCAAGCCCTGGCCAGTTGGCTCAGCAGTAGAGTGTCAGTCTGGCATGTGGAAGTTCCAGGTTCAATTCCTGGCCAGGGCACACAGGAGAAGCACCCATCTGCTTCTCCACCCTACCCTCTTTCCATTCTCTCTTTTTCTTCCTCTCCCACAGCAAAGGCTCCATTAGAGCAGAGTTGGCCCGGGAGCTGAGGATGGCTCCATGGCCTCTGCCTCAGGCCTAGAATGGCTCCGATTGCAGTGGAGCAATGCCCCGGGTAAGCATAGCATCACCCCCTGGTGGGCATGCCAGGTGGATCCCAGTTGGGTACATGCAGGTGTCTGTCTGTCTGCCTCAGCCCCTACCTCTGCTTCTCACTTTGGAAAAATACAAAACAAAGAAAAAAAAAGAAAAACAAGGTGTCTGGTTTATGTAACTCTTTAATTAAATTGCTATTTATTGCAAAAGAAAATATTGGAGAATGATGATGCTATTCTCACTCACTCTTTAGATCCTGATGTCAATTCTTCTGAGCAGTGCTACTACATGGAGCTTTGGTTTTGTTTATCATAGCATTTCTTAACAGTTAGTCCTCAGGAAGAGCCACTTGATAAAGGCAGGCTGATGTTTATTTGTCAAAGTTGTTTCCCCCTTTTTTGGTGTGAACCCTGGAAAACAGTAGGAACTTAATTCATAGATACTAGATGTAAGTTTTAAGGAAAAAGTAGGTCTGGACAGTTTTTGAGTTTCAGATGTCTGCTTGCTTTGGAAGGCTGCTGTGGGCTGAAAATCATGATAGTCAACATTTTACTCTTCCTTCTGAAAACACACAATTCCTAAATTGTTTCTAACCTTATTTTGCCATTAGTGTCATTTTTCTAAAGTAATTCAGATTCCCTAATGAATTATCAATCACTTCATATTTATAACTAGAAAGCTCTACTATGATCTTATATCTGTGATATATTATTGCTATTTGATGTCTATTCCTCCCACCCTTTCTATATAACATGTGAAAATTCTTTTGTTTTGACACTGATAACACAAACAGGTGAATGTCCAAACAAAAGTAGATCATAAAGTATAACTGAGTATTAAAATAAAACAATAACACAATATATATCTATGGTAAGAAAATATTAATCTTAATCTTGAATCCTCAATTCTCTTTTTCATTTCCATTTATTTACACAATATTTTAACATGTATGAGAAATTTTTACATCAGGAAGTTTATACTTTCTAGAATCTAATAAATCGAATAAATGTTTGCTTTTGCACTCACATTCATTAAGATGCTAAGTTTTTCTCTATTTATAATATTATAATTTTACTATTATAATTTATAGTATTATTATAATTATACTAAATATATTTATAAGTAATCTATATTAAATAATCTTATGATGTGTGTATTATTTCATCAAAAGCACATAATTTGGATGGAAAATAGAAATGTTAGGTAAAATAGTTGAAAATGCACCATATTGCATCTTATGCTGAAAGATATAACCAGTGAAGAAGAAACTACTCATAATAATATGTATATGTACAGAAGCTACTTTGCAACTAATGGATAAACTGTATATAAATAAAACTGGCACTGCTCTGGCCAGTTGGCTCAGTGATAGAGCATCTGCCTAGCATGTGGATGTCTTGGGTTCAATTCCCTATCAGGGGAAACAGGAGATGTGACCATCTGCTTCTTTCCTCTCCCCATCATCCCTCTCTCTCTCTTCTCCTCCCACAGGCATGGCTCAATTGGTTTGAGTAAGTTGGTCCTGGGAACTGAGGAAGGCTCTGTGGAGCCTCCACCTCAGGTGCATAAAAATAGCTCAGTTACCAAGCAATAGATAGGCAGAGCATCACCAGTAGGGGGCTTGCCAGTGGATCCAGTCAGGTCTCATGTGGGAGATTGTCTCTCCTCTTTTCACTTAAAAAGAAAAAAGAAAAATAAATAAAACTGGCACTACCTTCATTCCATTTTCTAAACTCTTGAAAATTCTTCAAACATTTTACAATATATTTCACATCATGCATAAATCATATTAGGAAAAAACAACTAGATACATTAGATTCCTCCTATCTACTAAATCGTAGTCAGTGCTCACTGGTCCGACGGCCACCAACAATGAATGCTGTAGAAAAGAATTCATTTGAATGTCCTGCACATTCATAGTTGTAGAACTCCTCAGAGTGGAAATATCACTTTTTCTGATATATAATTAAACACGTTAATAGTCAATCATTCCAGAATGTACTATTAATCATAAGCCACTATACCAAAACATTGGCTGTTAGAGGACTGATTGTGGTAAATATACCATATTCCCAAGTTTCCTTTGAACCAGTACTGTTTGGCAGTCTCCACATATGGCTCTATCTCCCAAAACAGGAGAGTGAGCAATTGAAATTGGTCCTGCTATACTATACTCTTGCAATTGCATGCTGCTATCATTTGAGCAAATGGGCAGGAAAACTTAAAAGCTGCTCTATTTACTTTAGAGAGCACAAACTTGACTGTTTCTGCCCAACAGCACAGTATCTAAATTCCTTTCTTCAATTTATTGCATGCTGATGGAACTCGGCTCCACTAAAAGGCAACCCAAAATTAAGTCGGTGCGTAGCCAGTCAAAGCAACAGAATGGGTAGGTGAGGTAATGCCTCCAACCGTGTTGAAATTAGCTCACATTTTTCTAATAATTGTTTTCAACTTCCTTTAAACGTGAGACTGCTTGGTTCCAAGTATGTAAAAGCTTAGTTCTATGTGTATGAAATGGAACACAGTCATGCTTCAAAGACTGTGGAATCAGATAAAAATTACAGCAAAGTTTATAAGTTTTCAAAAGGTCAATAATGACTGCAAAGTTTTATGAAAACAGGCAAAAACTACAGAGAATTTATAATGACCTTTAAGTCAATAAAATGAAAATTGTACCATGCACACCCTTTCACTGTTCCATATGGCTATCATTTTGAAAAGTTTCCGACAACATATACAAAGTAAGAAAGCTCACTGGGGCTAGATCCACAGAACTAGTCTGAGAACAAAAGCAACATATGTGGGAAAAGCATCTTCAGAAGAAATGTGCCAGAGGCAGCCTGTGGTGATGGAGAAGCAAGCACGGATTCTGCGCACTGCCAGTGAACGCCATCTAATTCCAGCTCTACCAGGAACCTGGACACAAGGCACTAGTAAATTCATTTAAATTCTTCGGGCCTCAGTTTCCTCATCTCTATGTAACAGAATGCTTGTGAAGGTTTAATGAGAGATGTGTAAAGGTCTTTCTTGACCACACTGCCTGGAATAAAGGGTCTTTTTTCATTGATCCAATGCAAACTGCCCATTTTTATGTCTACAAACAAACATCTCTGATGGTAATACCTGTCTTGCCTGACCTTCCTAAAGCCACTAGTGCTTTAGGAAGCACTAGTGGCTTCCTAAAGGTTGACAACATAACAGTAAGTGACTGTCGAATCTTACTTTTTATTGTCAGGATTCAAAAGTCACAGTCCCCAAGCAACCCTGATCATTGTTTGCTGCATTTAAAATACGTATGGTGAAAATAAAAATAGTAGTTTCAAATACCACTCAACTCAAATTCAGCCTGGAAATGCCTAATTCCATCAAGCATAGATAATGGGTTTGATATGTTTAAATTAACCTCTAACTTCTTTAAGCAGAAGTAAAAGTAGGACAACTGAGCATGTTCTGATATCTTTTCCTATGAAATAAAGACGATAAGCCCAAATTATGTGCCTTCAAATATTCAGGCCTCAGGTGAGTATTTCTATTACTCATACGCCAACAGTTTCTTCCTAACTTTGAGGGCTACTCTTTAACCCTGGAAGGAATTTTGCCGTCATCAGTTGGTACCTGGTCCATGGATATGAACATGCTTGCACTTTGGATAGAAAGACTTTTGATTATATTTGCTGGAAGATAAAATAAATCTATTTATGTGTCATCTTGAAGTTAGGCTTGAGTCTGAATTATTCATTCTCACGCTTAAGCAATGGCAGGGCAGTGGAAAAACACAGGTTCACTCATTTGCTCTCACTACCTGCCTCCTTACAAGGTGGCCCTGATGTGGAAAGCATCATTGGGACCACTTAGCCACCAGCGGGTAGCTGTTTGACCCACAAAGCCATACCTAGAGAGAAGCAGCACAGCTAAAAGTAAAGGAACAAGAATCCTTTCTTTTGCTTTGTTTTGATTAATTTGTATTGAATATAGTGAAAATGAATAGATTCATTTCAGTGCAGTGTGTAGATGAGGCTATATATTCATGAATGTTCTCTTATCAATGCAAAGTGCTAACATAAAATTACTCTTAAAAACAACTGCATTTTATAATATATTAGTCTCACAGAAAGTAAGATCAATGGGATAACACAGTTATTAAAATTCTTGTTGAGAAAACAATGAAAAAGGGTGTGAAATTATAGCTATTTCTGTTCCACAGTTCCACAGTATTTGTGAGCCCCATGGAGCCTTCTGAATTAATACGGAGGTTGACAACATTGCTTGTAGAAACTGTCAATCCTACTTTAATATTTTGTCAATGTTTTTAATCAAATAACACCCAAACATGACTTTGCCTAACTGAAATGCAAAGCAGATCTGTTCTTATATAGCAAGAAAATAAATTCAGCGAAAAAATTACAATTTGTTTTTCTCCTCTTTTTTTCCTCAGAAACTTCGACTTAATTTTTTTGAATAATCTCCACAGAAGCTCAGCTGGCCACTGAAGACTTACCCTTCCAGATGTGAGCCTTTTAAATGAGAAAGGTAAGATGCCTAATACTTCTAAATAATATTTTCTAGTTTTGCTTTTTTTTTTCTGAGTTAAAATTTCCTAATTTTTTCTAGTTTAATTGAATGCCTTCCCTTGGCTCCTTCCCTCTCTGCTTATATCAACTGAGTCATTAGCTCAGTGTTCAGATGGACAATGTATCTCAGGAAACATGTCTACTTCTGGAAGATGGAGACATATCCCCTACACCTAGCACAGTGCTAGGCAATATAGAAGGTTTTTAAAAAATACTTTGGCCCTGGCTGATTCGCTCAGTGGTAGAGCATCGGCCCAAGACAGTTTGCCAGATGGATCTCAGTGGGGCCCAAGCAGGAGTCTGCCACTCTATCTTTTCTCCTCTCACTTGGAAAAGAAGAAAAAGTAATTTTTTTATTGTAATAAGAACCCATAATATGAGATCTGCTCTCTGAATAAATTTATAGTGTACAATATTGTTAATAATGATGCAAACCTCTACAACTTACTCATATTGTGTGACTGAAACTTTATGCCCTCTGATTAATGTCCCCACTTCCTGGTCCCCTCAGCCCCTGGAAACTATCCTACATCTGCTTCTATGGGTTTGACTATTTTAGACACTGCATAATAAGTGAAATCCTGCAGTATTTGTCCCTCTGTGAATGACAATTCATGTAGCATAATGTCCTGATTGTATGTCCATATGGCACGAAAGTGACAGCGCCTCTCCTTCTCCTTTCCGTGGGGGCGTTTCCCCGTTGCCCTGGTGAGCAGGAGCCACTCAGCGGGTCTCTCTGCATGAACTTCAGCATGTGCTGGTGTGAACTGCAGCATTGCTGAGCAGAGGGCAGCTCAGGAAACTTTCATGTTGCCACCTTGGCCCCCCACTCAGCCTCCTCTCAGGTGTGTGCCTCCCTGTGCCTTTAATTTGCATTTCCTTGGTCATCAGTGATATTTAGCATCTTTTGATACACCTATGGATCCTTAGTAATGTCTCTTTCAGAAAAAACGTCTATCCAAGTCCTTAGTCCGTTTTCCTCATCAGGTCATTAGTTCTTTCGTTATTGAGTTGTATGAGTTCCTTTTATATTTTAGAAATTATCCCCTGACGTGATACCTGGTTTGCGATGATTGTTTCTCGTTCTAAAGTTCCATTTTCACTCTAAGAGAATAAACGAGGGCAGTCATGAGTATGGGTGCCAGTATATAAAATGTGTTTCCCTTTTAGCACAAAGACTGCGTTCTGTTTTCCTCTTGAACCTGTCTTTGTTAAACATTTTCCCCCAATTGTTTCCCAAATTATAAGAAGAAACTTAAGATAATTCATTAAAATCAGCGAAATATATGAAAAATGATGAAATATATATTTTTTGTGGAAACTTTGTGTTAAAATCATCCAATCTGAACTGGCTGTTTGGCCAAGATTTTATTAAGCTCCTTTGCTAGTGTGTGTGTGTGTGTGTGTGTGTGTGTGTGTGGTGGGGGGTGAGTGGAGGTGGGGCAGGCGAGGGAAAGGAGAGTGGGAAGGAAAGAGGGAGAGAGGGAAGGAGAGAGGGAGAGGGGGAAGGAGAGAAGGGGAGAGGGAGAGAGGGAGAGGCGGAGAGGGGGAAGGAGAGAGGGAGAGAGGGAGAGAGGGAGAGGGGGAGAGAGGGAAGGAGAGAGAGGGAGAGGGAGAGAGGGGGAAGGAGAGAGGGGGAGAGGGAGAGAGGGAGAGGGGGAGAGGGGGAAGGAGAGAGGGGGAAAGGGAGAGAGGGAAGGAAAGAAGGAGAGAGGGAGAGAGGGAGAGAGGGAGAGAGACTGCCCACATTAGGAAAAAGCTGTCATCACTACTAGAGGAACCAAGTAAGATAACAAATTCCTCCCCAAGGCAGATGGTAGCAAAGCGCCTCCGGGACTGTTTGCACACATTTCTCTAACTTTATATTTGAAGCATCTGACGTGGTAATTAGTTTGATAAAAAAATACCCTCTTGCCATTCCTTTTGGTTACTGATCAATCTGAAGTACACTGCTTGCATTTTAACTGACTCTTCAAGTATAGATTAAACATTTTTTTAAGTTTAGTTTAAAGTTTTTGTTTTGTTTGAAACAAAGTCTAGCATTGGAACACATAATGCCTCTAAATCAGTCAGGTCTGTAAAGAGACAGAACCTCTTTTTCTACAACTGGTGAGAAGAGCCATCCTTTGTCACTCAAGGCTTTCTAATGAGAAACACACAGCACAGTATCCAGGCATTTGGGCCAACACGTTTGACTTCCAGTTCATTAACCTGCGAGTTCAGTAATTCTTGCACATCCTCAAAATCTCAGCCTGCCTCCCAGCAAACACTGGATAGCAGAAAACCAGCCCTGAAAACTTAAAGTAAGAATTCATTACCAGTATTAAATATAATAACCTCATTTAACAATATATCATCAAGTGTTAAAAAATAATGGGAATGAAATGGCACTTGTCAAAATAGTTTTTTGAAAGGACATTTCTGAACTACTTGCTTCAGGTTTTTTTTTGTGTGTGGTTTTTTTTTGTTTTTTTTCTTTTTTGTTTTTGTCATTTTTATAACCAAAAGTCATTCAACAGATCTGGTCAGTCAAATTAATTTTCCATATCATTAATGCGAGCTATAAAAGTTTTACAGAGCTGCAGGATGAATTTAAAAGTTCTAAAACTTTTTTTAGAGATGAGAATTATTTAAAAAAAAATTTTATAAAGGGCAGCATAACTTAAATATCTCTTTCTTCCCAATTCCTTTTAACCAAAATGGCCTTAATGTTCCCTCAGCCAGATTGAACTTTAGACAGCCTTTCTCCTGACTCTGGGCTCTTGACCTTCCTTTACTTAGGGCATTTACTTTAGAAAACTTGCTATTGTAAATTCTTTCTCTGTCCCTCTGAAATATAAAAAAAAAAAAATTTCCCAGCCTGTTGCCAGTTTGACAAAACAGAAACGTCTTTTTCAGGGATGTGGGAGCCAACCCTTCGATGAGCCTGGAGATGACTGTGTTAAGTGAAACGAGGCAGTCAGAGAGAGGCAAAGACTGTTAGACCTCACTTGTAGGTGGAATAGACCTAAGCAAAGAAACTGACGAACAGAAGAGAAGCAGAGACGTGGACAGGAAACAGACTGACAGCTGTCAGAGGGGACAGCAGGTGGCGGGGAGGGGACTGGATGAGAGAAGGTGAAGGGATTAAGCAGAGTAATACACACACATACACACAGACACAGACACCAGTGGGTGACATCCAGGGGGAAAGGGGGTTGAGGAAGGGGGAGGCAGAGGTGGGCAGAGGAAGGGGAAATGGTGACAGAAAGAGACTCTGCTTGGGCTGATGGGCGTAAGATGCAGAGTGCAGATGTTTTACTGAGTGGTGCACAGGACACCTGTATCCCAATAAATTCAGTACAGAAGATAGCTAAGCCCTCCAGTATCCGGGTCTCTGTGGGAGGCTAAGCACCTCCACTCACGAGGGAAGACCAGAAAACAGAGAGGCTCTCGTCACTGGCTAGCCTCCCCCCAAGTCCTTCAGTGCTTTTCCATGATTTCACCCTAGAAATAATTTCAATTGATGTCAAATGTGCTGAGACAGGGCATTTATGAACATGAGGACTTTGAAAAAATAACAGTGTGTTTCCCTTTTTTTAAAAAAATCATATACATATAATTAGTTAAATAGATGTTTTCTCTTCGAGTCAACAAAAACTTTCTTTTTTCAGTGATACCCATATTCATATAGCAGAGAATGACTTCATAAAGAATGTATGGCAACAGCTGAGCTTGTAAAGATAAAACAATAGGTGGCATCCAGGTGAATGTATTCCAATAGTGTAGACTTATTTTAATGCTCCCTACTACATAAGATTGGACTATGTTTACTTTTTATAGCTATCACATGATCCAGCATTTCCATTTCTTTGTTATTTCTCTGAAGAAAACACACACGCTGACTTGGAAAGATATATGCACCCTCCTGTTCATTACAGCATTATTTACCTTAGCCAAGATAGGGAAACAACCAATTTGTCCATCGATGAGGAATGGATATTGAAAGTTCTGTAATACATGCGCACACGGCGAAATTGTATTCAGCCTTAAAAAAAAATCAAATCTTGCCATTTGCAACAATATGGGTGAACAAACACTGAGGACATTATACTAAGTTAAATAATTCAGAAAATTCATATTCGTTTAAAATACATAGCGAATAAAACAAACCACATGAAGATGATGCAAGAAGGACTGTGTTTGGGAAACACTGGCTCCACTATGACCAAGTGGATCTGTGATGTGCCACAGGTTTACAAATTCCACTAAGTAATCGTGATTAGGGGTACCCTAACAGTGCTCGCTTTAACAGCTCATCTACTAAAATTGGAGCAATATGGAGAAGATTAGCATGCCCCCTGCACAAGGTTGAGACACAAATCTGTGAAGCATTCCATGTTTTTGGAATATAGAGATGTGTTGTAGAATTGGGAACCAGAGCCTATATAATTATGGTAATCATTGTCACTTCAGTAAATTCAATTAAAAATATCCTTACAATTTGTTTCTGATACTAAATGTTCACTCTTAGATAAATTAACAACTAAGATTTAAATGTTACTAATTTTTCATATCACATTATTTATTAAGACCAATTGTAAGTCAAGAGTACTCTCAGATCTGCAGAAGCAAAAATAACTGTAAAGTGACCATTGTTACCTGAAGGTGTCATAATGAAAAGGGTTGAAAAATGTGCAGGGAATCAGTAGATAATTAAAATGACATGTGATAATTACTACACTAGCAGTACTAATGAAATTCCTTGGAAAGATGATGTACTACAGAAGAAAAAATTAGAAGATACTTGAAACATGCAGTTAAATATAAACTGATGTGAAATTTATCGAAAGGAAAGGGCGGGGGGACATCCTAGATGAAGGAGCTACTTTTTAGCTTCCCCCAAGGCAGTAGCACTATAAAAACCAACATGTTTGAGGGCAAGGACAAGTAACAAGCTGTTTTCAGATGTGCAAAATGAGATTAGCAAGCTACCCAGCTGATTCTCAGTGCAGAAAAGCCTTCTAAGTATGCACTGACAAGTACTATTTCAAGATTCGCCCATGTTGTTATTGTATCAATAGTTCTCTCCTTTTTATTACTGAATAGTATTCCATGACAGGCAGGTTCCTCAGTGCTTTCCTCCATTCACTTATTGAGTGACAAGTTGAAAAAAGTGTTATAATTCTTTATTTTTCCTATCCAGTCATATGCTTCTATTTCTCTTGGTAAATAGGGTCATAATGTAGGCATGTTTAATTGTTTAAGAAATTGACAATTGCCCAAAGCAATTAAACAAATTTGCCTTTCAACCTAAGGTGTATGAATGAGATTTCGTATTCCTTCACTTCCTCACTAAGAATCTTTTCAATTTTAGTCATTCTAATGGGGTGTGATAGTTGTTTTCTTATAGAGATTTGAGGGTCCTTTATATGTTCTGAATAACTATTCTTTCTCATTTTTCCCCCAGTTTGGAACTTATCATTATATTTTCTAAAAAAAAAAAAATGTTTTCAAAAGGGCAGATATTTTTAATATTAATTTAAATTTTAATTTTTTCTTTAAATTCTCAGTCCAGCCCCTGTGTAACAAACTCTAATTACACACACGGGGACATCTGAAATTGTCCTTCAGCTTACTGATGTCCTCCTCTATTTACATTTATTCATTTTTTTTTCTGCTGTGTGTTTCATTTTGAATAGTTACTATCACTATATCTTCAGATTTGCCCATCTGTTCTCCTGGCAAAGTTCATCTTCAGTTAACTGAATTCAGTGAATTCTCCAGCATAGACAGTATAAATTTCAGCTTTTGAATTACAATTCTAATATCTCATATCTTTCATGCCTCTACTTATGAATACACGAAATACAGTTGCGATGCCTGTTTTAATGGACTTGTCTTCTAACTTTCACATCTGTGCCAGTTTTAGCTGGCGTCCAATGCATGATTTTTCTCCTTATTACATATTGTATTTGTCTGCATCTTTGCAAGCCTATTAATCTTATTCAAAATGGCAAACATTGTGAAGTTTAACTTGTTGGGTATTGGCTACTTTTTTATTATTATTTCTATAAATACTATTGAGCTTTGTTCTGGGGTGTGGTTAAGTTGTGTATAACAAGTTTGCATCTTTAGGATCTTGTTTGATGCTGGGTACTTAATATAGGGCTCATGGTACCCCACTACTGGGTACTCGATACTGGGTACTCAATATGAGGCTCATGGTAGCCCACTACTGGGTACTTGATGCTGGGTACTCAATATAGGGCTCATGGTACCCCACTACTGGGTAATCAATACTGGGTACTCAATATGGGGCTCATGGTTGCCCACTACTGGGTACTTGATGCTGGGTACTTGATATGGGGCTCATGGTTGCCCACTACTGGGTACTCAATACTGGGTACTCGATATAGGGCTCATGGTAGCCCACTACTGGGTACTTGATACTGGGTACTCAATATGGGGCTCATGGTTGCCCACTACTGGGTACTTGATGCTGGGTACTTGATATGGGGCTCATGGTAGCCCACTACTGGGTACTTGATACTGGGTACTCGATATGGGGCTCATGGTAGCCCACTACTGGGTACTTGATGCTGGGTACTCGATATGGGGCTCATGGTACCCCACTACTGGGTACTCAATACTGGGTACTCGATATGGGGCTCATAGTTGCCCCACTACTGGGTACTCAATACTGGGTACTCGATATGGGGCTCATGGTACCCCACTACTGGGTACTCAATACTGGGTACTCGATATGGGGCTCATGGTTGCCCACTACTGGGTACTTGATGCTGGGTACTCGATATGGGGCTCATTGTACTTCACTACTGGGTACTCGATATGGGGTTCATGGTTGCTCACTACTGGGTACTTGCTACTGCACGCACTATGAGGTCTCTCCAGGCTGACCAGTGGGAAAAGGCAGTAGTTTGAGTCCTGTGAAAACCCTGCTGCTATCCTCTCTAATTCTTTGTAGGGGCTCTTTCCCTGGCTCTGGCGGCCTTTCTTGCAGGTGCCCACTGACCAGACCTCTGAAATGCTCTTCTTTCCAACACTCTAGCCTGTCCTCCACTCTAGGGGTCAGACAGTATCTGACTGGTTTCTCTATCTCTGAATTGGGAAAGTCATTAATTACAAAAGCAGACAAATGGGGGCAGTGCGGGGGGACACAGCCAGTTTAGTAGCCAGGAAAGGGAAAAAAAATCAAGAAGCTGGCAAGACGTGAATCGGAGAGGACACTTTGGACAAGGCTCAAGAGGACACGTTCTTCCTTCAACACACAGAATTTTCTAGCACATGTGAATTCCTCAACTCCTACTTACTGTGCTTTTTCCTTGCCATCTTTTTACTGTGCCCTTCTGTTAGGTCTTCATTCATTTTTGTCTCTTTCATTTTATTTGTTTATTCAGTTTCTGCTTACTCTTCATCCATGTTCATCCACATGGTACCACCCCCCACCCCCCAGGACTGCTCTCCACTCAGTGTAGTCACCTGAATCTGCTGATTGGAGGTACACTTGGCTGCAATTGTCATGTAACCATGACTTAGAACAAGCATATCACAACAGCAGTGGCATACTCATGCAATCAGATACCAATGTCATCATACAACAATCAACTTTAGTAATATTAGCCTTGCTAATTATGTGAAACAATTCAGTACTAACTTATTGATATTTTTTTAAATTCTAAAAAAAGTTTAACAAACTTAAACATTGTCAGAAAAGAAAGTTTATAAGTTTTCAGTGGTATTTTACTATTAAAAAAAAGGTAAAAAAGACATGTGAATTATTACAAACAATTCTTAGGGCTACTTTTGTTTTGTCTTTCTTGTTACTATACCTTAGTTTTATCTTGGGAATATCTGAAAGTAGAATTTTCTGAAAAACAGAAAATTTTATAAAATTTTATAAAGTTGCATCATATATTTAACTTTTTTAAAAATCTATATGAAAGGCCCTGGCCTGTTGGCTCAGTGGTAGGGCGTCGGCCTGGTGTGCAGGAGTCCCGGGTTCGATTCCCAGTCAGGGCACACAGGAAAAGCGCCCATCTGCTTCTCCATCCCTCCCCCTCTCCTTCCTCTCTGTCTCTCTCTTCCCCTCCTGCAGCCAAAGCTCCATTGGAACAAAGTTGGCCGGGGTGCTGAGGATGGCTCCATGGCCTCTGCCTCAGGTACTAGAATGGCTCTGGTCGCAACAGAGCAATGCCCCAGATGGGCAGAGCATCGCACCCTAGTGGGCATGTCAGGTGGATCCTGGTCAGGCGCATGCGGGAGTCTGTCTGACTGCCTCTCCGTTTCCAACTTCAGAAAAATACAAAAAAAAAATTTATATGAAAGAATAACTTTAAATGGAAATTTGCACAAATAATTGAACAAAATAACAATAATAAAATTAAGAGTTTAATTTAGTGGTATTTATTTTGTCTCTTGTTGAGAAGAAAGAACATTACTATATTTATAATGAACACATGCTTTCCAATGACAATTGTAAGTATATAGAGTCACACAGCCCAACAGACATAGGAGTATCTTTGTGTCTTTTACAGCATCCTGAATTGGGTTCCTATCCTTCTAATTCTAGACAGGAGAAAACGCACAGCAAGGTCTATGGAACGGAATCTAAGTCCTTGCTGTGTAATACATTCCCCGAATTCCTAGGTTGCTTCCCCGGGGACCCGTAGCACATCTTTTCTTCTCATCGTACACAAGTCTACTCCCATTCTATTGCTAGCTCATTCTTGAAATGCTAGAATTTCCTCTACCTCCCTATCTATACATTCTCAAGAAACTTTCAATTAATCTGTAGCTAACAACTCATGACAGGCCACATTAAAACAAAGTAATAATTAATAATGAATGCTTTCTTATGAAAACAATTTTATAAATTTCATAATAAAATTGTCTTAAATAAAATGAACGACAGATGACCTATGCTGATATTTACATGTTTTTTTTTTGGCAGAAATTAATAAGTTGTGTTGACAAAGCACAAAACATAGTGCTTATACTTAAAACAGGTCTCCTTTAAGGTCTTTGATACAATTTGCAAGGCGTAGCAACAATATAAAAAGGATGTACAATATAAAAGAAGATTGAAATTCATGGATAACAACTTATATTAATATTTTCCAATGAGAGTTACATATGTCAGAATTCCCTTAGGCTAGTGATCCATAGCCAGTTATTAGGAGGTAGATGGATCATATAGACACTGACATAAGTGACATCATCCCATTGAAATTTTGACAAAGACAAACTAGTCATCAAGGAGGGATTTGTCATTAGGCATTGGGACTAATGTTTGGGGAAAGAAAACAGATTCCATCATGACTGCTGTGCAGTATCATTAAAATGACTGAATGAGTCGGTAAGCTTCTTTTTTTTTTTTTTAATTTCATGGACACTGAGGGGTGTGTGCTAATATGAAAGATGGCAAGCCCCAGAAATTGCCATGTGAACATATTTGCTGGGCATAAAGCCATTATTTCAATCCCATCTTTCCTGTTTGTTTGTGGTTTTTTTTAGAGAGAGACAGACTGCAGGAACAAAGGGAGAGAGATGAGAAGCATCAACTCATAGTTGCACACCGGGGGGTTACAGCCAAGCCAGTGACCTTGGCTCAAGGCAGCAACCTTGGATTCATGCCTATGATCCACACTCAAGCCGTTGAGCCCACACTCAAGCCTGTGACCTTGGGCTTTTGAACCTGGGTCCTGGGCATCCCAGGCCGACACTGTATGCACTAAGCCACTGCCTGGTCAGGCAAACCCATTGTTTTCTTTTTTGATTCTTGAGTCCAAGAGCTCCCTTTTCTTAAATTTTATGCCAATGTTTGCCATTAAGTTTTAAAATCCTTGTTGTGATTAATCTACAAACTAAGTGGAATACAGAAAAATGGAAAATTTTAAATAACTGTCGTGAACTGTGAGAAAAAAAATGAGAAAACACTAGTGTAGTTGAAATTTTTCTTCTACCTTAATCTTACCTTTCTTCTCATATTGACAATTTGGTCATTTATTCAGTACAACCTCCAGAATTTCAGTATTGTCTGAGACCTGCACTAGGTTTTATTCTTTCTCATCAGAACAGACATCTCTTTATTTTTACAAATTTTCTCTCTCTCTCTCTCTCTTTTTTTTTTTTTTGTATTTTTCTGAAGCTGGAAATGGGGAGAGACAGTCAGATAGACTCCCGCATGTGCCCGACCGGGATCCACCCGGCACGCCCACCAGGGGCTACACTCTGCCCACCAGGGGGCGATGCTCTGCTGCGACCAGAGCCACTCTAGTGCCTGGGGCAGAGGCCAAGGAGCCATCCCCAGCGCCCGGGCCATCTTTGCTCCAATAGAGCCTTGGCTGTGGGAGGGGAAGAGAGAGACAGAGAGGAAGGAGGGGGGGGGGTGGTGGTGAAGAAGCAAATGGGCGCTTCTCCTATGTGCCCTGGCCAGGAATCCAACCCGGGTCCCCTGCACGCCAGGCCGACGCTCTACCGCTGAGCCAACCGGCCAGGGCCTCTCTCTTTTTTTTAATGGTTGTTAAGCTTCCCATTAACATCATGAACTAAGTTATATAAAGACCAGTCACTGAAAAAAGAATTTTTGAATATTCTCTGTTATCCAGGTGAAAAGATTGATTCAGGGTTGCTTTCTGAATAAACACTATGAAGCTAAAAGAAATGATAGATTTATAGAAAAAAATACTGTATAATGTAAAGGGCTATAAGAAAAGACAGAAATCACTTAGTTCTGATGCTTGAAGCATGCATTTGTTGTTATTTGACAGTGAAAATAAAACACAAATTCTCTACATGTCAGTTCTCTGAGAAATGCTAGGAGTAAAAGTGATTTTTCACCATTTCTCAACTGAAAATTTTATCTGACACCATTTGGCAACAAAGCTTGAAAAACTAAGAATTTTATTCAATTTCCTCTTTCTCTATCAACACATCCTTCAAATTTGTGCAGCATTAAAATGACAACTTCAAAGTATCTGTACTCCAAATTCTTAAGATTGTCAAGGGTCAATATTACTTTATCTCTGCTCATATTTGATGTGTCTTATCTATCGCAACTAATCTCTATTCCATTAAGTCACTGTAACTCATTAAAGCTACACGATGTTGTGCATGGATAAAACAAGGGCCTCCCAAATGCCAATATTCCACCCAGTAACTGCTCAGAATTTCAAGTTTCTAAAACTGCCTTTTCCCCATTACCTCGTCACCTGTTTTTCTTTAATATTGTCTCTCTGAACCCATCATTTTGAAATGTCTCTGGCTATGAATGAATTTACTCTTCATTCTCATTGCTTTTGAGGATTTGGAACTTGCTTCCTTTTTGCTATTTTTGGATCTACCCTCCTCTCTGAACCCCACCTCAACTGTTCCAGAGGACAACTTCTGCCTCTGCTCAAAGCCCTTTTCAATTTCCATCCCTTCAGGTGATGTATTTTCATACCAACAATGGGCTGGTCTAGCCAAAGGCTGGAATTTAAAAACTCTCTGGCTTTGAACTTCCCTAACGCTGTGAATAACCATCACCCTGATGAAACATAGCCGAAGTCTCCCTTTCACAGGCCCACGCTCTGAACTGTCCCCCCTCCCCACACACTTCTGAAGGCAAAGTCAAGGTGAAGAAGTACAATCACATTGTTTCCTGTTCACTGCTTTTCCCGATAGCATGATTTTTTTTTTCTCATTAGTTCAAAAGAGTCATTCTAAGAATGAGAAAATGTAGGGGAATCAGAGAATATTCTGATAAACATTTCAGGAGAATCAGAGGGAGTTTCTGATAAAGGTTGACACATGTGACTATACAGGGTGTGAAAACTGATAAACAGAAGTCTCATTTAAAATGAATTTCGGGGCCAGAAGAGAACTCCATCTTGTGTCACTCAGCAGGCACTCCTGACCTCAGCAGGACAAGACTACCTTACATCTCCAAAACAAAGTAATACTTCTTTACTACCTCAACAGGAGGAAGAAAAGATTTTCTCCTTGCCCAGTAACAGGAGATGGGAGACTGCCACAACTCAGCCAATGAGAAGTCACTATCATTTCAACTTTCAGTCTCCTCCTACCGATGTTTTGTTTACAACAATCCCTCCAAGTCCATAAAGACAATTCCCTTCCTTTGTTTCTCTGGATTTGTGGGTGGTTTGCCTTTAAACACATGTCCATAATTGCAATTTTTTTATTATTTCCAAATAAACCCATTTTGCTGAAGAAATGTCTGCCTACTTGTTTAAGGTCAACATGGTTCGTAAAAATATTGAAAATTGGAAACAGGGTATATTCAATAGTTGTGATTCTTACTTAGATAATATAATTTTTTATTTTGATCTATAACATATACAATGTAATTTTATTACTATTATTTCATATTTATTTATTTATTTATTTATTTTCATTTTTCTGAAGCTGGAAACAGGGAGAGACAGTCAGACTCCTGCATGCGCCCGACCGGGATCCACCCGGCACGCCCACCAGGGGGCGATGCTCTACCCACCAAGAGGCGATGCTCTGCCCACCAGTGCCCACCAGGGGGCGATGCTCTGCCCATCCTGGGCGTCGCCATGTTGCGACCAGAGCCACTCTAGCGCCTGAGGTAGAGGCCACAGAGCCATCCCCAGCGCCCGGGCCATCTTTGCTCCAATGGAGCCTTGGCTGCGGGAGGGGAAGAGAGAGACAGAGAGGAAAGCGCGGCGGAGGGGTGGAGAAGCAAATGGGCGCTTCTCCTGTGTGCCCTGGCCGGGAATCGAACCCGGGTCCTCCGCAAGCTAGGCCGACGCTCTACCACTGAGCCAACCGGCCAGGGCCTATTTCATATTTAAACAGTGGATATAATAGCAGAAGTCACTGTCATAATAAAAATAAAGTATATATGAAAATAGATTAAGTAAGTATATTAAATAAAAGATATCCACTATAATTTAACATGATTCATAAGATAATTTCCTGGTTATCTTAAATATAAAGATGAGTAAACATCCTCTAAGATTATGTTTTGTTAAAAAAAATTTAAGAATATCTTTTATTTGTGAATACCAATAAGATGATTCTTGTATATTCTCCACGATTATATTTATTTTTCTATACAACTCAGAAACTTCACAAGCTTTCCTCCCAACATCACCTCATGAACTTTCCCCCATAATTACATCACACAGGAAAGAGGAAGGCAACAGAAGTGGGTGAGCAAGAATCACCTGGGAAAGGGGATAATACATCTTTTTCACATCACTGAGGTTATCTCATTCTAGAATTGATTTCATATTTTAAAGTTCTCCTAAAATTGAGCAGAACCAAAAAAATTTACAAATGAGGAAGCCTGGATATTTGAAAACAAGATGTTGCTTTGTTTGTGTAGGTTTCAGCCAGTTATGTCATTGTATCAACAGAAATTATAGATAATAGTTGACAAAATTTATATAAAATTCTTTTATTTTGCTCAAACATGTTAGATTATTATGCTTTTTATTGCATGTAAGTTAAGAGAAATTAAAAAAAAATCATTGTGTTATAAACAGATAAAAGTAGTATTTATGCACTAACTTCTACTGACCAATAGCCAGTATCCTTGATGAAAGTTCTGTGTCTACAGTTTTTGTTTTGTTTTTTTTTAATTTTTTAAACTTTCTCAATTTATTGACCAAAGCATAGTCAGCTCAACATTACAGTCTCAAACTGAATTCAAATTTCTCTTTTTCCCCCTTGGTACAGATTAGCCTTGGTTCTCCAGTGGATTGTGGGTGCAAAAGAGAAAGAATTTTTCATTGACTGTGACTGGTGAGCTCCCTGTTCTCTCTCATAGAGAGGCCATAAGAGCTTTAGATCTTGGTATTTTGTTCATCATGTATAGCTCTCATTTATGCCAAGAAAACTTAATTCTAGCCCACCCTGATCAGGGTCCACTTAACACAAGAATTAGCCAAAGATATTTATACATATTTGATATATATATATAATTTTATTTATTCATTTTTCAGAGAGAGAGAGAGAAGAGAGAGGGAGAAAGAGAAGGTAGGAGGACAAGGAAGCATCAACTCCTATACATGCCTTGACCAGGCAAGCCCAGGGTTTTGAACCAGCAACCTCAGCATTCCAGGTCAACACTTTATCCACTGCACCACCACAGGTCAGGAGATATTTATAAGTATTTGATTTAAAAGGATTTAATGCCATTCTAATCCTCTGGGAGAATGGAGAAGATACTGATGATATCTACTCACATATTCTGTGTTTCTCCAAATACTGCTTAACCCACTCTCTCCTCCACCCTTCATTTCTGTTGAGGGTATGGGGAGAAACAGCTAAAGTGATACATTTAATGAAGTTCTTCTAAGTCATTCTTGGACTCTAAACTGTTAGTGTTTTGACCTTGGGTTGGTGGACTACTTTACAAATTGCCAATTTTTAATTAAGGTGCTAAGTATTGTAGTAATACTACTATCTAAGCCAACTAATCATGATGATGAAATCAGTAATGTCCTAATTGAACTAATTGTCTTTGAGAGTAGTAATCTCATTGTAATAATCTTCATACCTATAGATCTAAGTGTAATCTGGACATATTGAAAATATTTAACTAAACATAATAGTTTTGACATTGATGGTAGAGCCATATTTGAATAGTAAATATTTATTCATTGACATGATATATTTCATGTCTTGTGAGCCATTTTTTAAAACTATAGGGCCCTAGAACTTTAAGTGGATTCAAGATTCACAAAAATTATCATCAATTTATGGGAAATTTAATAAAGATATTCTAGTAAGTAGATTGGAGTACTTGGGAAAGAAATCACCAAGACAACAAACCAAAATCATACCATATTTATGTTATTTTTAAAACTAACTGCTCCTGAAAGCCAACATGTACAACTGTAACACCACTTTAAATATGTATCTATACAAACACACATATATACATTGTAATATGAGATAAGACTGGTTATCTCTTTGATAAATGCACAAATGTAAGTTTTTATTTTAGGATGTACTTTATATCTCTCAATTTTTGAATAGGCCATTTTAACCTAGTTAGTTGCATCCAAGAAAATCTACCTCATTATCAAAAAATATATTTTTTTTTTCCAAAATAAAGGAAGAACAAGAGTAAGATATGAGAAAACAGGGAATACAATAAACTATCATTCATTTGTACCTATTTAGATAGCTTTATAAGAAATGGAATGCACATAATCATTTCAATGGATGTAAAAAGCATTTCACAGAAATCCAACAGGCTTTCATGATAAAACACTCAACAATCTAGGTATAATTACCTTCTCAAATTGATAACGACATCTGTGAAAAGCCCACAACTAACATTACACTTCATGACAAAGCTTTTTCCCTAAGTTCAGGAAAAGAGACAAGGATATTTAGTTTCCCCACTTCTAATCAACATTGTTCTGGAGGCTGTACTCAGAGTAAAGAGGACAGAAAATGAAATAAAAGGCATTAGGACTGGATTAAAGATTATCTTTGTTGTAAGATGACAATTTTTTATAGACATTATGGAATCCCTTTAGAAACTATGAGGGCTAATAAATAACTCAGCAAAGTTGTACAAGGCCAATATACTAAAATAATTGCTTCTCTAGTACTGATGAACAATCCAAAAATGAAATTTTAAAAAATGCATTATAAGAGCATTGAAAATAAAATAGGAAAAAAAATTTAACAGAGGGGAAAATTTTATATATTGATATGGAATGCTGTCTCCCTCTAGTCTTCCATGTAGAAAAAGAGAAATACTCAACTCCACTCCACACTAGCTACTTGGTCCCATATCAGCAGGGAGAGAAAAAAAGCTAAGGAAACACTTTTGAAGTTCACAGTTCAGAGGTATAGGGTCACTAAAAGGCCGAAACCTAGCCTTGGGACATACACCTGATCTGAATAAAGTAGATTTGGGTTGGCATATAATACTTTTTAGGATTGAGAGTTTCTGGCTCAATGTCTACTTTGTAATAGCTTTGTGAAATTCTGAAAATTGACTGAGAGTATTGATTGGGGAGAGTATGACGATCCTATCTGGAAGGAATTAAGATGAGGTCTGAGTTATCAATTAGAATGTTGACTAAAAAGAATAGTCTGGTTTCCTGCACTTACCTGAATGTATAATTATAACACATATTATGTGTGAATTGGGCACTTTGGTCTTCCCCTTTTTATAGTGAATATTAACTAATGCCACTCTTCTCTAGTTTTAATTATCCATCGTATATAGAAACCTTCTGAACTGCCCAAACATTCCTAAGTAGTCAAATTTAAGCAATAGTTATGAAATTATAAAGCTGAGTGTCATAGCCATGCTGGTTCCTATTGGATTCTGGCAGACAGTAAAGGAACTGTGGAGCCAGAAAATGGTGGGCCATTTGTTTATTAGCATCTCACAACTGCGGACAAGAAAACAGGCAGGGGAAACCACTTCCCTCTCTCTCTCAGGGCTGACTAGCAAAACAGGCTGGGGGGAAAAGCCCCTTCACAGGCAAACAATAGCAAAAAATGGCCCCTCACAATGATGGTAGGTAATCCACAATCTACATACAATCTGCCACCCTGAAAGCAAGCACCTTCAGACTTAAGTAGATTATACACACAGGTACTGCCCCAAGCTCATGCACCAATCAGGCAAAATACAAACGAGCAAACCTAACACACTTGTTTGCCCAACAGCAATACATAATTGGTGTAGGATAAAGATAAGATGATTTTTTATATTACAGTAATGCATAAGGAAGCTTTAATGCACAAACTACCTTTTCATATTTTAAAAAAAAAATTTATTTTAATTTATTGTGTTGATGCGGTGTCAAGTGTTCCACCTGATATAACACTCACTACCCCCCCCCATCATGCCCCCATGCCCCATGCAAAGCCATTGTGGTCAGAGAAGATAGTTGATAAAATTTCTATCTACTCAAATTTATTGACACTTGTCTTGTTTCCTAACATGTGGTCTATCCCAGAAAATGTACCTAGTGCACTTGAAAAGGACGTATATTCTGCTGCTTTGGGGTGAAATGTTCTGAAGATATTACATCCAGCTGAGCTATTATGTTACTTAAGGCTGCTGTTTTTTTGTTGATTTTCTGTCTGGAAGATCTATCTATAATTGGTAGTGGAGTGTTGAAAGCCCTTATTATTACTGTATTACTGTCACTCTCCTCCCATTATGTCCATCGAAATCTACTTTATATATTTAGGTGCTCCTATATTGGGTGTGTAAACATTGACAATGGTAATATTCTCTTGCTGGATTGCTTCCTTTATTGTTATGTAGTGACCTTCTTTGCCTCTTAATATAGCCTTTGTTGTAAAGGCTATTAGATATAAGTATTGTTACTTTAGTTTTTTTTTCATTTGCAAGAAATATTATTTTCCATCTTTTACTTTCAGTCTATGTGTATCTTTTGTTCTGAGGTAGGTCTCTGTAGACAGCATATCTAAAGGTCTTGTTTTCTTATACATGCAGCTACCATTTTTGGATTGGAGCATTTAATTCATTTACATTTAAGATTATTGATATTTATTTATTGCCATTTTATTCTTTAAACCTATAATCCCTTTTCTCTTGATTTTTTTATTTTCTTTCCTCTTCTTATAGCAAGCCCTTTAACATTTTTTCTTTTTCTTTTTTTTTTTAAAGAGAGAATCAGAGAGAGGGACAGACAGGGACAGACAGACAGGAAGGGAGAAAGATGAGAAGCATCAACTTTTCATTGCAGGACTTTAGTTGTTCAATGATTGCTTTCTCATATGTGCCTTGATGGGGGGAGGGCTACAGCAGACTGAATGATCCTTTGCTCAAGCCAGAGTCCTTGGGCTTCAAGACAGTGACATTTGGGTTCAAGCCGGCAACCTTAGAGTTTTGAACCCTAGGACCTCCACATCCCAGTTTGACGCTCTTCCACTGCTCTACCACCTGGTCAGGCCCTTTAACATTTTTTGAAGTACTGTTTGGTGGTAATGAACTCCTTGAGCCATTTTTGTCCAGGAAGTGCTTTATTTCTCCTCCAATTTAAATGATAGCTTTGCTGGATAGAGTAGTCTTGGTTGCAGGTTCTTGTTTTGCTACACTGAGTATTTCTTGCCAGTTCTTTCTGGCCTGAAGTGTTTCTCTGGAGAAGTCAAATGTCAGTGTTATGGGGACTCTTTTGTAGGTAATTAATTGCCTTTGTTTTCAAGCTTTTAGTATTGTCTCTTAATTTTGGAATTTTCATTATGATGTGTCTTCGTGTGTGGCTCTTTGGGTTCATCTTTAATGAGACTCTGTAGTTCTTGAATTTGTGAGACTTTTTACTTCATCAATTTAGAGAAATTTTCAGCTCTGATTTCTTCAAACAAGTTCTCTTCTCCTTATTTATTCTCTTCTCCTTCAGGAACCCCTATGATACAGATGCTTTTCCCTCTTCATGTTGTCACAGAGTTCTCTTAGAGTTTCCTCAACCTTTTTGAGCTTCTTGTCTAATTGCTGCTCTGCTTCTGTGCTTACATTTATCTTGTCCTCTCACTGATTTCATCCTCCACTTCATCTAGCCTGTTGCTGATTCCTTCTAGTGCAGTCTTTTTTTGTTTTATTTTGTATTGTTTTTTTATTTTATTTTATTTTTTTCTGAAGTGAAAAGGAGGAAGACAGAGAGACAGGCTCCCACATGCTCTCAACCAGGATCCACCTGGCATACCCACTAGGGAATAATGCTCTGCCCATCTGGGTCATTGCTCCATTGCAACCAGAGTCATTCTAACACCTGAGACAGAGGCCATGGAGCTGTTCTCAGCACCCGAGCCAACTTTGCTCCAATGGAGCCCTGGCTGTGGGAAGGGAAGAGAGAGACAGAGAGGAAGGAGAGGGGGAGGGGTGGAGAAGCAGATGGACGCTTCTCCTGTGTGCCCTGGCCAGGAATCAAATCAGGACTTCCACATTCCAGCCGGTGCTCTACCACTGAGCCAACTGGGCAGGGCTCTAGTGTAGTCTTCATTTCAGATACTGAATTTGCCATTTCCAACTGGTTCTTTTTTATAGTTTCAATGTCCTTTTTAATGTGTACTAAGTTCTCACTGTGAGTTTTCATTCTCCCTTTAAGATGGTTGAGTATCTTAATAACCATTATTTCAAACTCTGCATCTGGTACTTTGGTTACTTTCATTTCATTTAGTTATTTTTCTGGGGATGTCTCTTACTGATTTATTTTGGTTGTATTTCATTGTCTACCTATTTTGTCTGTGTACTAGGTAGCTCTGCTCTCTCAAATTTGTTGTGACACCTTTATAAGGAAGATAGGCTCAGTGGTACTGACCTCCAGGGCACCTGAACTCCTTGCTCCAGGAATGTTTCTTGACGGTTATATTTACTCTCCTTTTATATGTTGAGTCTTGAATCCTGTTGTCCTTTTCATGGATGGAGTTATCCCTTCAGGCTGGCTGCCTCGAAGGGCCAACCTTGATCATCTGAATAGACACTATGCAGTGTCTGTCCTATGGGACGTAGTTATTCTCAGCAAGATCAGGTGTCTGCTGAACTCTTTCTTTGAGCATGCCACCTGTGTGACTTGCTGAGTCTAGCAGTCATGCGATCTGCCACCCACTACTGGTTGTGTTGGTTCTGGCCCCTCTTGGATGGGGTTTGTGTCTGGGTTGATGTCAGATGTTCTTTATAACTTGCTGTGGGCTACATGTCTGGAACTGCTTCTCCATTTGTTGTTGTGTCCATGTTTTCTGTGCCTGGGTGTATGTGGGAGGGGCCAACCTGTGTATAAGGATTAGCTTCCTCCTGCTTAGAGATGACAGCAGCTCTGTAAAAGGGCCCAAATTCCTTAAGATTTGCCTCCACTTTTCTGCTGCTCCACCTCCTCTTGCAGAGTCCAGGTCTTCCACAGACTCTTCTGTAGAAAGACTGTAGAGTGGGTGCAGACTGGCCTCACCCCACGAACCACTCCACAGGTTGCAAGCTTAGTGGGTTAGGGTTTTTCTGGGTAGTGTATAGGCATATGGTTCATGTATATTAATAGTAGACTATCAAGGATTAAATAGTGTATTTTCTTCCATTACCCTCATTGTACCTGACTTAGGAAATACTATAAAAGATGTTCAACAGGCAGAGGGGGACTTGTGTGCCACTAGGGTCCTGCTTAATGTTTTCTTTCTGGTAGTAATTTTGGAGTCCACCCAGAACAATATACCTTCTGATGGACTGGAAGCTGATATGTGGTTACCATGACACCATAAGGACATTTGAATTTGTTGCCCTGTTGCCATGACGTTGTCAGGCAAGACTTGTACTTGACACTCATTCAAAGTAATTTGTCAGCGGAGCTCATTGATGATACCATGAAAATTGAGTTCTCAGAGAGAAGAGGTCAGAGACACTGGGCCACACAGCCATCCTATGGAAAATGGACACTCTCTGATAAATACAGTTAATGTCATGGCCTATTTCAGCCTGAGAAATTCCTGGGGCAACCATGGACAGTTTTCAACTCTGGGAAGTAAGTTCTCTCTCACTGACCTTATCACCAAACAAAAAAAAAAATCTCAGGGACTGGTGGGCTCTTCAGACCTAGAGAAAATCATTCTTTATTTAAGAAGGCTGTTGATCTCTGTTCCCCAGGGACAGATAGATGTCTGAATATGAATAAAGGTGGAACTGAAATGAGATTGAAAGTTGTATAAGGCTGGTGGATCAGGCTTACCAGAGTCTTCGGTACTGACTCTGTGTAATATCAGCACCACATGCAGAGAGAATCTGCAGACTGGGGCACTATGCTGAGCTCAGATAAGGCTACATGGAGTTTGCTCTTGGAGTTTGCATGCTAAAGCTGCCTAATGCAGCTGCTCCGTATCTTTCAAGTGAACGACAATTGGTAGCTTCCTTCTGCTTCAGGGCCAGGTAAGACGCACCTCTGTGCTGCTGAAGGATGTAAGAAAATTCTGAGGCCTGAAGTACTAGTCCTCTCTGGGTGATGTCTGAGGGACAGCCGAATGATGGGGAAATCAGCAGCAAAATCCATTCACAGAGCGGAGGTCGTCTTGTGTCTTTGCAAGAGCACGCCCCCGAGGGAAGCCCAGGAGGAGTGTGATGCCCGTGTGAGCAGACTCTCACTGCTGGCATTGACCGTCATGCTAGCCCCAGAGACCTCCCTTCTCCCCTTCCTCTGTGGGTATCAGCTATGCCTGGTTCTGTGATGAGGTTTCCAGGACCGAGAACACACTGTTGTCTGTAAATCGGCCTCATGCCAGGGCAAAGGTGGAACTGATGAAGGGACGAGAGAGCAAGCAGGCACAGAGGGTAGATCCGCAGAGGGGGACCTGGTGGGGAGCCCTGGGGGAGTGTTTGGATATTCACAGCCAATGCCCTCGAAGTCAGGTCAGGCAAATGCCCCGAATATACAGACAAGGAAACAAAGTCAAAACAAAATGTTTGGTACACTCTGAGGGACTGGGAATGGAAAGTTGGAGTGTTAAAATGAATCATAGACATAGTAGTCACCTTTTAAAGCCAACTTCCCAACTCAGAAAGGGACTGGAAAGCTAACAGCCAAGTCTTAGATCCCTAGACCCAGAGATGGGCTACATGGGCACGAGTGCTCAGCCCTCTACATCGGGTTTGAGGACAGTCCATCCCCACTGTGTCTGCCCTGACTACTCATGTAATAAAAAAACACTCTTAATGTCAATAGGAAAAGAAATTGAAAATTACTGTTGACAAACTTCCCTAAGGACAAGCAACAAAGAGCTGACGAAGGGATCATACTTCAGCTCTCCCAGAAGCCCACGGGGGTGGCCCTTCTTGGTTTGTACTAGTAGTAAACACAGAATGCAATTAAGCTCATCAGGAGGCAGAAATCAAGACTGGAATAATACGAGGTCAGAAAAAGAGTTCACTTTGCCTAGAACTGGAGAGTCAATGCCCATGTAGGCAGGAGAGGACTGAGTAGACCTATCCATTTTGCTTTGCTCAACTACTTTATAATCACCCAACTTTCCTGAACATGCCTATTGTTCCTTATAACGTGAAATTAAATATGAAAGTTACATAAAATGTCCCTGGTGGAAAGACTCAAGGCATAAGACATACTGATAACAGTGGCCACATCTCAAGTCTATGAAGGAGGACATTTCCATGTATATATATGGCAGGGTGTCTGGTAGAACTCAGAATTTTTGAAATCTGAACCTGAATTGCAAACATAGTTTATGTTTGCTCACTGGGTGAAGGAAGAAAGTGATCTGTTATTATCAGCGTTCATTTTTTTCTCACTATGTTAACGTTTATTTTGTTTGACATGATCTGGGTGGGGTTTTGAAGTCCCCATGGGGTAGAATATCATTTTAATAAACTACTATTTTTTCATGGAGGGTGGAACAGATTGATAAGTAATATATGACATGGTCTTCTTTGGCTGTGGGGAATATGTATGTATGTGTACTTTTCAGCATGCAACACCTTAAATTTAAAACAAAATTTTTTAAATGAAGAAAGCCCTTTTTAAAAAGAAACATTATTAAGGTAAAAGTAGTAAATAAAAATTTTCTTCATGGTAATTGTTTCATACCAATCCCCAAGCATTACATGTTCAACTTCCGCTTGAACACTGACAGTTTCAGTAGGAATCAACTATCTCAAAGCAGGTAACAGACATCTTTCTACTGAGTTGGATTTGTTTTTCTCCATTAGCTCTCTTCCATGCTGGCCATAATATGATTTCACTCTATTTGAATACCTTGAAGAATTAGGCATATAAAAATATTTTATTTCTTACTTTCCAACATTATTTTAATTAGAAAAACAGTGTCTTACTGAGTGGATTTTGTTGCAGCTCCTGTGGCCTGCCTGATCTTAGGTCCTTCCCTTCCTTCTCTCCCTTCTCTTCCTTCTCTCTCTTCCCTCTCTTCCCTCTCTTCCCTCTCTTCCCTCTCTTCTCTCTCTTCCCTCCCTTCCTCCCTTCCCCTTTCACCCCTTCCTTCCTTCCTTCTTTCCTTTTCCTTCCTCCCTCCCTCCCTCCCTTCCTCCCTCCCTCCCTCCCTCCCTCCCTCCCTCTCTCCCTCCCTCCTTTCTTCCTCCCTCCCTTTTTTTTCCTCCCGCCCTCTGCCCTCCTTTCCTATGAAAGTAGTAAAGTCTTTAAAATTTGTCATTTTGCAAGCTCCTAAGGTAGACATGAGGCTCATTCCCAGACACAGCCCTCGATTTCATGCTAAAAGCTTCAGGCCGTCAGCAGACCGGCTGAGTTTTGTTCAGCCTGGCCTGACTCACCTTATTGAGCAATGTTTCATGTTCTTGAGTAATATCTAGTGGACAGGTACACCTCTTTCTGACACCATAATTTGGTCAACTGACTTTACAAAATTCACAATTTATGTTACAAGTATGCATGCAACAAATGTACAGCACAGGCAAATCTGTCAGCCTGATATTTAGGTCAGGGGGCCAATAATAAAAGCAGCAGGAGATGAGCTCATATACCTTTGTTGAGAAAAATTGAGATCTTTCTGTCACAAGCACAAGAAAACTCAACAATTCTGGTCATTTTATCATCAACAATAGTTTGAGTAAAGCATTAGCAGTCCTCTGAAGCCCGGGAGTTTCTGATTAGCATGAGAATAGCGGAGAGTCACCTGTGTGAGGATTACCTCATCTGATGCGGAGACAGCCTGAGGACCTTTAAGAACAAGGGCCAAACCAATTTTTATCTCAGCTGCCCCATAATTGGCCATAAATGGATTTTTTTTTTCTACCTGGAGAAATAAGGTCCAAAATATATACAGCTCTTAACCTTTCGTGAAGAGGTTGAAGTGGAGTCTGTGGTGGGGAATCTGAACAAAGACTGTCCTTTTACACTGGTGACAACTGTGGACGACTGTCAGGTCTGCTCACTATTTGGCTATTCCTGTGCGTTGGCAGATTGAATTCATGCTAGAATGTTATTTCAACCATAATATTTGCTAGTGCAAAACAGAGTTAAGCTATGAGCCTTGTCTAAATTTATTTTTGTTTCCTGCTCATTTAAATGGCACTTTGCTAAAATAATGGCCAACACAAAAATGAAATGTATGGCCTCGTTGGCTTATGTCTGTGAATAGGACAAAGCCTGCAGTGAGGATGCTGGGGCCATAATTTTGACAGTTTTATCTCCCATAGTTAGAGAGGCACCAACACTATTTTACTCAGTCATGTAATAAAACAGAAGAGCTTCATTTATTGGAGATTAATAAAGTCTCAGAAAACATTTAAAAAGTCACTGAACCCTTAAATATAGATTATAGGTCACAATGCGATCCTATTTACTTGAGTGTTTCTCTAATAAATAACTAAATAAAGTATCATTTCTAAGAGATTATTAAAACACCAAAATTTAAAAACTTATTAGTTTTACAAATATATTTTAATAATAAAATTAACCAGAATCTTTAAATTGGCATCACCTGGGGTAGAGATTTTACAAGCAGTATTTATAAAGAACAATATAAAGGAAAACAAACTAAATTAACCTATTTAGGCATGTCCACTAAAGCCTATGGATGCATATAAGAGCAGTGTGTGTGCGTATTTTCAGTGAATTCAACTGAAATTGTCTTTGTCAAAGTAGCCATCAATTTTATATCTCAGAAATCAAGGCTTATATGGAGAATAAACTAAATATTATTTATTTATTTATTTATTTTTACAGAGAGAGAGAGATAGGGACAGACAGACAGGAACAGAGAAAGATGAGAAGCATCAATCATCAGTTTTTCGTTGTGGTGCTTTAGTTGTTCATTGATTGCTTTCTCATACGTGCCTTGACTGTGGGGCTACACCAGAATGAATGACCCCTTGCTCGAGCCAGCAACCTTGGGTTCAAGTGGGTGAGCTTTGCTCAAACCAGATGAGCCCGCACTCAAGCTGGCAACCTTGAGGTCTCGAACCTCAGTTCTCTGCATTCCAGTTAGACGCTCTATCCACTGTGCCATCGCCTGGTCAGGCTAAACTACATATTATTTGTTATAATTATTTACTCTTTTTTTTTTTATTCTTGATGAAAATGGAAGAGGGTTGTACATAGCAAATTATCTTTATTTTTTCTGGATTCAAAATTTCCTTTTTTCTCCAGATATTTTCATCACTAATTTTTTCCTTTTGGATCACTTCCAAATTTTCTATATCTCGCCATGAAAATCTAAGCAGTTGTACACAAAAGAGAATGATCTCACCTTGTGAAATGTCCTCAACTTGACTGCTATACCTCTGACTCAGGCACAATAGTAGGCCCATTACATTTCCTAAATACTTTCATATAAATTGAAGTCTCGGCTGTGACTTTCCCATTAGTACAATTGCTATCCGTGGAAATCCTCGTGGGTAGGCCCTGGTACTGATGTGAAAACTGTGGGAAGGGAGGCAATATCCCTTGTTGAGTGTGGAAGTCCCATCTTACACATAAGGGGTATTTATACCTAGGCAAATCACGACAGAACTTAGCACTAGGAGACCGGCGCCCGAAGATCCAGCTACTACGAAGGCCAGGGTGGGGCTGACAGTCAGTTGGCAGTTGGATTAGATGTAATGTTAGGTCCTTCACAATGCCACGATTATTATTAATCTAACTAGTGCAGTGCAGTGACCGATAGCTGTCATTTGAAGGGCCAGAACTAGGGGACAACCAAGACCATGTGCTTGGCATTCAAAGTGAGAGGCAGTGGCCAGGTGCCTATGCCAGGATGAGGGACCCTGGGGGTCGTGCTCAAGGTCTTGGTGGAAGTAAAGGGAGAGAATGTCAGGAGCACTGACGGACCCACTGTTACAGGGGGCAACAGCTCCAGGCAACTGAAACAAAAACAAATGATGTTGGGTTTGTACCATTTTTTACTTTCTTTAGGGTAAGCTGATAAGCTTTTCCCCCTACAACCCACAAGGTTTTAGGTAAAGTATCATTTGTAAGAGAAAGGCATCTAAAATGAGTTAAAGGTCAGCCATGCAATGGAGACAACTTTATTTTCTCTTCCCATCTGTGGTCTTTTAATTTTACTTATTTATTTATTTTATTTATTTATTCATTTTAGAAAGGAGAGAGAGAGGGAGAGAAGAGAGAGACAGAGAGAGAGAAGGGGGAGGAGCAGGAAGCATCAACTCCCATATGTGCCTTGACCAGGCAAACCCAGGGTTTTGAACCGGCGACCTCAGCATTTCCAGGTCGACGCTTTATCCCCTGCGCCACCACAGGTCAGGCCATCTGTGGTCTTTTATACAAAATAATCAGAGCGTGTCCTTTGCACTATTTTGTCTACGGGAGCCGATCATCCTAAATCAAAGTGTATCAACACGTGTTTTATTTAAATCACGGCTCCTGTCTCTATAAAAGTTTATATCTATATAAAGTCACCCTTCCCTGTGCTCCCCTTTATTACATCACCCTGATGTAATGAGGGTTGTGATATAACACAATCCTCCATCCTGTGTAACACTGGAAATAGCCAGGTCGCCATGTGCATGGGCCCTTTGTCCAAAGTGCAGCCACACTGCTTTTGAACTATCTCATAGCCGCACTGATTATGAATGAAGCTGAAGGGACTGAGCATTCTGTGCTTAAATCTGCCCCACGGCAGCCTGTCAGACTTCTCTCCATGTCTACGCGTGCCCACAGAAATCTGATTCTATTCTCCGACATCATGGTTGATTCAGAGAACTGTTAAATATAGACCAAGTTGCCCATAATCTTCAAAAGCTACAATAAGTAAGACCCTTTATGGGGCATCATTTGATTTGTCTGGCTTTGCAGATTCCACCCTAGACTTTCTCCCGGCTGCCGCTTGCTCATGGCAAGGGAGAAAACGTGTAAGACAAAAGAGGGGCATCAAGAAAAATTTCAGTCCATCACACTGAGCTCACCTGGACCCAGCGCACTCTCTCCACACAAGGAAGTGACTTCTCCACCGAGGAAGCCCGAGGGCCGATTTCATCATGACCCTGACGTACACACATTCCACCTTTCCCCCTGCATGCGACCACTGCCTTAAAATCATGAGTTGCTCTTCTGGATTGAAAGATGTATGGCACCCACCCATCAAGAAGAATAGAGCAAATGGTCACCCTGCAAGAAACTAGAGGCATCACTCAAGGGTTACTTTTAGCAACTGTGGCTGCAGACATTACTTTTAAAGAGCCCTTGGGTTTTCAGCTGGCTGTGACTGAAGGAAAATGATTTCAAACCAGCTAACAACATGGTGAAGAGAATCTTGCCAGCTGATAGAACTGACGGCACCATAATTTTAGAACACATTAACCTCTTTGGTGCTGATGAGAACCATCTCTTACGATCAGGCACCAAAGTTTCACATTCCAGGTTTCAAAATTTAAAGGGTCCAATATAAGGTCATAAATACAAAAGGGACCTACCATTTATTGGAATATCTAATCCCTCTGGAGTGTTCGTCAAATATGTTTTCCAATATTCATGGAATGAGGGTTCGGATCAGGTGTAATCCTTGCTGTTCACTACGCTGCTGCTGCTCGCTCGACTGCCTACTCACAAACATGAACGAGAGAGAACAGAAATGGTGGAAAGTCATGTACGAATCTTTTTCTGGCGTAGTAGCACCATTGGTCAATATATATTTGATCGTGTGCCAGTGAAAGTTACATTGAGTACTACGAAATGTAGACTTGTTTATAATCATGTGGAATTGTTACTCTCATCCTGGGGCATCTGGGTATCTGTTCAGGGATTGATCTGTCTCATGACACTTATCCACATGCAATCTAATCTCAAATCCCACTGGTCCCGATTCATTTGTTATTCATTCCCAGATATGTACAGAATGGCCCCTCTTACTGGTATATTATAACCACTCTACAGATATTTGTGAACAAAGTCCTTCCTATATTAAGTAGTCTCTGTCTTAAAGGGCAGTGAAGTTGTCTGCACCATGGCCAAGTGGACCAGATGACTGCAGCCTCCCCGTACGATCACTGCGCCAGAGATGGAGTCCACCTTAGCTGGCTGTGGACATGCAGTCCAGCACTGCCCAGTAAAACCTCCCAGCACCACGCCAGCTATGTGGGCCCTTGTCACTGACTGGTCTGTATCACTACCACTACACTTCAGAAAAAGAGGAAGAAAGTAAAGAGGCAAAAAGAACATTTCAGTGAGAGGATGAAATGGGGAGTTATTCTTCAATGGGAATAATCAGTTTTGCAAAGATGGGAAGGTTCTAGGGATCTTTTGCACAACTGAATGCACACAGTGAACACTACTGTACACTTAAAAATGGATAAGATGATCTATTTTATGTTATAAGCTTCTTACCACAATAAAAGAAAAATGAATACCAAAAGAGCACTACATACCGATACAAAGGCTGGTGGATATCCGAGTGCTTATCCATAGATGGTGTGACAAAATAAACTGTGCTTCCCCCAAATCCATGCTGATGCCTCACCCATGGCATCTCCGAATCCGACAGTATTAGGGAATGTGGTTTATAAAGAGGTTATCAAATTAAAATGAGGACTTTTGGGTCACCCTAATCTGACTAGTGTCCTTAGGAGGAGAGGAAATTTGGACACACAGCACAGAAAGACCCCATGAGGACACGGTGGAAGGTGGCCATGGCACCAAGGAGAGATGCCTCAGAGGAAATTAGACCAATAGACACCTCAATCTGGGGCTGTAAGCCTACAAAGCTGTGAGCAAAGCAGTGTCTGCTGTTAAAGCTATAAACAGACAAAATCAAAATAATGAATATGCCCTCAAATATTAATGACTTAAGAAGTGGATCATTTCTATTTATCAGGCACTGTTCTCAACCCTTTTGAAATCTATGTCAGAGTTCTAAGAAGTAGGTCTCATATTTTTTCCATGCAAGGGCAATAGAGAGAGGTAGGGAGGGTTTATATGTATTCCGCTCTAAAATTCAAGTGATTGCTCTACACAGGGTGGTCAAAAGTAGGTTTATAGTTGTTCCTTTGAAAAAAATATATAATACAAGATTAAATAATGCAAGAATAAACTGTTTCCTGTACTTAAAACTGTAAGCCTACTTTTGCCTGCTACTTTATAGTTTTAAACAGTTGTAAAAAAAAGACATTTTCAAAGAAGATCAGAAAATACAAATCATATGTGTGTGCATATGTTAATACATATGTGTATAGACAAATAGTCAATATCGCACTGTGCATTTTAATGGAAAACAAAAAAGAATTATTTACATGGTGCCAAGAGCTAAGTTTTTCTGATTATTCATAGCACATTCGGATGAGACAGCAGTATTAGTAATGCAATGTGTTACTTTCCTAGCTCTGTCCGTAAGTGGTAACTCCCATGAGTCAGGAGATGGGGTGATTCACCCGGTCTCTTACGTACCAGTCGCAGGCAGTTTTTGAAGACTCTTGGGCATGTACGAATCTCGACTTTCCGGAGCCTGCCTGCTGACTCCTGTTTTAGTTGACTTAGAATGTGACTTAGAACAAGCGGGCTGTGAGAACAGGTCTCACAGAAGCACAGCTCCTTACACAGTTTTTACAGCCTAAAGTATTTCCTGAATTTTGCAAACAGAAATATATTCTTAAGAACTAAAATTTTCTAATTTTTTTAAAAATAATAACTAGAGGAATGAGGTGGGTAAAATACAATTCTATCGGGAAAGATGGTTGCTGTACGTTTGTCTCTGTCACTGAGCTCTTCCATTTCAGCTTTTCCCCAATATGCTTGTCCTGTGCACCCTTTGGCTATATGTGTTCTTTACATCCTAATACATGTGGTAGAGCATCAGGTTAGAGACCATGTGGTTGCTACCATGGGGACCTTGTCAGAACAGCGCAATCATCAGGGGACGGTGCTAGTTTGAGATCACAGAGCCATCGCTTGGAAATCTAGAGAAAGCTGGACTTGTTTGACAAGAGCCAGTCAAGGCAGACCAGTCGGGTAGTATTCCCACATAGCCGAGTCTATAGGTAATGTTAGAATTATTATTATTTTTTTATTTTTATTTATTCATTTTAGAGAGGAGAGAGAGGCAGAGAGAGAGATAGAGAGAGGAGAGAGAGACAGGGGGAGGAGCTGGAAGCATCAACTCCCATATGTGCCTTGACCAGGCAAGCCCAGGGTTTCGAACCGGCGACCTCAGCATTTCCAGGTCGACACTATATCCACTGCGCCACCACAGGTCAGGCAGTAATGCTAGAATTAAAGCAACCACTTCAACGTGCCCCAGCCCGGTCAACACCCATTGATTTCAACTCCCCCACAGGCACCGGGCAAAGTCCCGGACTCCTTTCTCTGTGCGCGCTCAGGAGAGCTCAAAGCTCCGCCAACACATCAACTATGTTATTCAGGGAGTACTTAGGTTATACATTTTTCTCACTCAATGTCAAAAATAATGATAATAACAAGGCCCAGAGATTTGTAGGAAATAAATAATCTTCTAGTAAAGACAGAGTAAAAATAAGTTAAAAGAAAATCGTACAGCCTGGAGAAAAGACTAACTTTTGTATATCCTACTTCTACTCACAGTGGAGATGACAGGGAAATAAGAACGATAATTAGCGTAGACACATGAAATGTTAAATTTAAAAAAAAAGTGCCGTTTCTGAGTCTCTGACGTCCCTTAATGTCTCTAAGCCCAGAAATTTGGGGTCGAAGCTTATTTGGAGGCGAGTCGACGGGATGTGTTGGGTAGCCTCCTTGGGGAGGAACAAGGAAGGACGGGTTCTGGGTTGCTCTTGGTGGGCGGGTTGAAGGCCATTTGTGCCAGTTGCTCTAAATAAGGAGTAGAAATGGATCTTCCTTTTTCTTGGAGGAAAGAGACGTTTTTATCCTCTTCTCTTTTTGTAAAAGGTATTTCTGGGTGGAGAAGCCATAGATGTGGGAAAACTGTCTCTAAAAATGAATCAAGCCCAAGGCCAAAGCCACTTGGTGGAGGCTCCCTGATTGTCACAAAGACCCCTTGACCACAGCAGCCTTGTGGGCGGGGAGATGGAAGAGGGGGCGTGGCTACACTGGAGAGGGAGCCCAGGAGAAGTGAACTGGAGCTGTAAAGCCCTCGGATTTTACAGTAATATTCTAGGGCCACATGTTGCCTTTTTTCTTTAAAATGTTTCCGTTGATTAGTGACACACGTCATTGTAGCTCAGATAATTTCAGATTGAACCAGGCCACTCAGCCATGCCTGACTATAAAGCCTCCAGGTGAGGTGGTGAGCGGCTAGAAAGCACAGTGAGCATCACCGTCTCTTCCGGGGAACTCAGGGCTGCCAGGCAGAGAGGTTTTTAACACAGAAAGCCTGCAGCTGTTTTTATGCTGTCAATATCCCTGGGTTTTTTTTTTTATTGAAAATATGCTTAGCTACCTGAATTCACCCCAAGAAAAAAATACGCCCCTCAAAAAGAAATCAGAAAAAATATTTGGTTCATCTCAAAATTGTAAGGCAATAGATACGTAATAGGATGTTACTGTGGACTATGTATCACATTAAAGCATGGCAGGTTATCAGATAGCAATGTGTGAGAAATGAGTTTTACACCCTTAGAGATCTTGTTAAAGGTAACATTCTAAAACCAGTTGCATGACTTCACATGCTTTACTTATATTAAGCGTAAAAGTTTGAAGTAAAATATGTTTAGAGATAGCTATGCTTTGATTCCCAACATCCCCAAGGTGGCATAAAGTTTGGGGAACGTGTACTCTGTTTTATCTCAAGTCAGTGGATAGAGCCTTCAGCTTGGAGAATTTACTACACTCTCTCTTTGGTGAGGAGATTCGGTGGGTGGCTCCTGGACTCACGCCTGAGGAATGCACAGGGTGAGAATTTTGTTTCTAACTGGCTAGCAGTGCAGTTCAGTAGAGCGCGATGCTGTAAATGGATCATTCTTCCAGGTCAACTCCCTGGAGGTGAGTGTTCTGTGTACAGAGAAAGAAATGAAAGCATGAATGACTAAAGGGTAAACTGCTTGTTCATTCTACCTTCCTTCCATAATATTAGAACTTCCGTCTAGACACAAAGATATCTACAGAAACGACCACATCACTAAGCCACCTTGATCCTGGATGTGACCATGTGTTTAAGTTCTGGCCAGTTGAATGGATACAGATGGAAGGGTTGTGTGGCAGGCTTGGAAAAACCTCCCTTAGAGCTGGTGAACAAAATTTAATTAACATTTTCTCCCTTTTTACCAGGATGTGTCTGGAATAACCAGAGTTGCGATGCTCTATCAATAATGTCCCTTTTTGTTCCTTATGCCACAGTGGCGTGGGATCCATAGTTCAGACATTTGCAGGGTATGCCCCGAGAGAGCTGAGTAGCCCTGATGGGTCTCCCAAGTCTCTGAGTACCATGCACTTCCAGTGACAGGGGGTTGTTGGAGTTAGGGATACGAATCCACACAACACCACGGTAGTGGGAGGTCACGCTTAGAAATAAGAGTATGGGAGCAGCTGGGATAGAGCCACCTCAGAGGAGTCTAGCAACTGTGGTCTCAATGTGTCTGCCCTCCCCCCACATATATATGTAGACACCTACCTCCTAAGGTGATGGTATCAAAAGGTGGGGCCTTTGGCAGGGGCTTTGGTCACGAGTAGATTATCTTTATAAAAGATGCCACCGTGGGAGGAAAAGTATGCCACTTGGACAAGAGTCCTCGCCCACCCCAGAGCTGTGAGAAATATGTTTCTGTTGCTTACAAGCCAACCAGTCTATGGAAAGACTTAGCCACCTGCCAATGACTAAATAGCAGTGAAGTAATACATCACAGCAGGTGCCACTCCGTGACATACCAGGGACAAGGTGACAGAATCTGTTATTGATAAAGGAAAATCCTGAAGTGGCTAAATTTGACTGGCCACTGAAGACCAAATTAAGTTCTACAGACCTTTTTTGTTTCTGAATCTGATTTTCCATTGGTTTCATTGTTCTAGGAAAACTAGAAATTGTCCATTTACAGAATAATGAAATCGAAGCTTGTGTTCAGAGTGACCTCAAATGGAATCTTGTCTTGAAACAGCGAATATTAAATTGAAATGTGACCCTGACTAAATTGTGGATCATATGGTCAGCCTGCCAGGTAACTCATACTTAGAATTCAAATGGAAAGCAAGTACCCAATTCTCAGACAGCAAAAAAATGGTATCAGATAGACTGTGATCTTCCAATACATAATGGTGGGTACAGTGTTGAAAATTTCTGAAATACAATAAATAGGGCTTTTTAGTTAAATCAAATCAAAGCATTTCAAATATTATATTCTGCTTTAAAAAATTATTTTTAGAAGATAGCCTGTTCTACAAACACAGCTTAAGCCAATTAAAATATTTTTACACTTCCATTACAGGGATTATTTTCACTTTCTGAATGTATTTATCCAATCAGTGTTTTTCCCAAGTAATAACTAGAATAACTGTCATTGAATACATGAATCTTTTTACCATGTTGGCCCCTTTTGTCTTGACTTCTGCCTTTTTGCTGCTAAACTCAATTTGTTTGATAATTTTTAGAGATTCTGATTGTATTATCACTGTAGTTTGCTCTCCAGAGATTTAAAATTTGCCAATGAAAGACTATTTGTCCTAAATTCTAGAGCAAACTAAATTAAAGCTTACTTTAATTTAATTTGTTTCATTTCATTTAGTTTCATTTGTTTCAGAGAGTACTTATTTCTGTTTGAGTTTGAGGCATCATATTAGAACAGCCTTCTGAAATTAATTTGTTTATAAATATAGACCAAGTCATTAATATTAGCACAATATTTGCATGGTGAAATGATTTTTCTCAACTATGTGAAATTTTATGTTAGGTATGAGCCTATCCAGTCAATACTGCTACCTTCTAAAAGCTCATATTAACTATTGAAATCAAATGTCCTTATGAAACAGGAAAGACAAACACCATATTTAATTGCAGTGGTAATGCGTTGTATTAATTAAATGATTAAATCTTGTTTTCATCTTCACTGATAGAAAAATATAATACTTTGATGAATGTATTTTCCAAGAAGTCTTTTTTGTATTTATTCGCTAGTGTATTTAATTTATTTAATTAATAGGTTATTTATATATTAGTACATTAGTAAATATATTTGTATTATCAGTAGACTTTGAATCTTGTGTTCATTTTGTGCAAGCAGAAATACTGCCAGTAGATACCTTTTCTGAACTATCACGTTGCATTTTCAATATTCTATGTTCTTATCTAACAAAGTAAAGAGATTTGGGGTGTTGAAACATGTCTTAAACTATATGGTTTTAAAAAGAACTGTAATTGCAGCTGACTAATAGATGATAAAAATAGACATGTACATCTGTGTTCTATAAAAGTCAAACTCTACATATATTTTCAAAACAAAACTGTGTTATACCATGTCTTTTATTGAGATTTAAAAAGATATTTTCAAGGCCTTTGAAAAAAAAAGTGTTTCAGAATGTCACTCTTTTAGCAAGAGAAAAGATAGCATAAGCCTGAGAACGTCAAAAGAAAATTATTTTGCTAATGTTCCTGTCATATCTATAAATATTTATTAAACACCTAGAATTTTTATTGCATTTTTCATTGTGTGTTTTAAGCAATCCACCTTATTTAGAGGGAAAAATCCATGAAAAAATCCCCACCATAATTATGGCAAGTTTAAATTCCAGGTGGAAACTTTAAAAACAATTTGACCACACAGGTTGTTAGATAAATAGCCTTGTCAGTACAATCTACAGTTCCCAGAAATGGGATTGATTTCTTTGTTCAGACCACCATCATTTACTGAAGACTTGCTTGGATCCCAGAGGAAATTAAAGACCCACTGTCTAAGTCACATAGATCAGTGGATAAATCAAACAACCAATACATTCTTCCTGTCTTCTTCCGGGTGACAGGAGGCACGATGGTCAAGAATTTACTAGTCCACGTAAATGTCTTGGGCTTGTCCATATGTTTCTCTTCTCGTAAGTTTATGAGATAAATTCTAGCACACATGTGACAGAGCAGATGATAGCTTGGGGCAGTGGAAATCCTCTAGAAAGGATTTTGGACATGTGACAGGTGGGATTCTCTGGGAAGCAGTCTCTGAGGTGAGGTGAGTATTTCAGGGGTGTCTTTGGTGGCACAACCAATAGAAGGGATGAACAGAGAGCAGGAGACAAAGAGAAAGAAGAGTGGGGTGCTCGCCCACTCCTGCCCCAGGAGAACCCCTCACAAGTGCGCTGTCATCCAGAGTTGGGCCAGGACTGCCAAGTCTTCAGGACTCCTCCCCACTTTATCCATACTGCTTCCTCAGGGGGTTGTGGACTGCTCAGAGGAGGATCAGGAACTTGAGCAAAGTGGGTGTTTGCAGCTGAAACCCGCATAGATGGGCTAAGAGCTGAAGGTCGCCTCAGCAGTGTGGGTGACACAACTGGCCTGAAGGAGGACCTGGGGCCACATCACAGCCTCTCCATAGACCATTGCTGGGAAAAGATCTCCTGAAGATTGAATACCTCCAAGGAAAAAATATTTCAGTTTCACCATTTGCCCCTTTCTTAGCCAATCTGATCCGATCCAATCCAATCCAATCCAATCCAATCCAATCCAATCCAATCCAATCCAATCTCATTTTTCACTGTCCGTGACTTTTTTCAGGCTTTCGGTCTGAATTGTTAAATGTAGGTGACTCAGCTGACTCTCACCATGTGATCTACAATCAATCAGCGTAGAATGGCTACTATCAACAAGACATATCATACAAACAGCCAAGAGATACACAAAAAGATACTCAACTTCACTAGCTATTAGGAAATGCAAATCCAAGCTACAACGAGATACCACCTCACACCTGTTAGAATGGCTGTTATCAAAAAGACAGTTAATTGGTTGTTTTGCCCAACTAATCCCAGAGCAGTATTTTATGTGTCAATTATTCTGGTTGCTTCCTGTTAGCAAACTTAATTGCTAAAATCACCATTTCCCAATTTGAGCATACTGCCCAGATATTTACACATCTTCGTATAAAAATTAAAACTTGTTAGCTAGTTATAATTGTGTTCTATCATTCATTTTTGGTAATGGGAGATAATTTATTTTTCTCTAATATATTTTAAATCAGTCTTTTCTGTATCTAATGCATTCCTGAGAGTGTAATTTTGTTGTGTGAATGTTTCTAGAGAAACATTTGATTAATTGATTTCACCTTTCTTAACTAACAACGGTGAGTGAGTCAGTGAAGTCTTCTGATATAGTTCACTGTGACAGTCACACTGAAGTCTGAAATTCATTTAAATATCTTTTGCACAGATATCGAATGAAGGCAGCTTAGTTTTCAAAATGCATGGCAGCTGCTGGCTTCAAAGTGTGCAATGGAAGAGAGCATGTGAGAGTACAAGCTACCAGTCCTCTTCTTTTAAATGCATATAAACTGCACAGCTTAAAGAGATCACATTATTCACAATAGATCTTTCATATCAAAACTTTAAAAATATTCAGGTTATATACTTAGTGTCTAAAAACTTCTTTCAAATAATTTGTCATATTTTTTCCTTCTAAGAACTTCCATGACTTGGAAGTTGATAATCCTTTTTTGAAATTCTATTTCTTTTGAAACTCTATTTCTATTTCTTAGATAATCACCCTGTTTTATTACTGTAAAATTAGCTCATTAATCATCTATTACAAATCCTTTATATAGAAGTAAAAAAATAAAAGTTCATTTTTATCTTTTCCTGAACACTTCATTATTTTTAAGTTTCTTCTTACGTATTGAGCTTTCTTATGTATTTACTCCTGTCTTTTTGCTATATAGCTATAAGTCCATCTGTGTGTCTATCTACAAAGAGAAACTAATGGGTTAAAACAGGAAATGGAATGAAAATGTGATTGTCTATATGTAATATTTTGTTGACTTAAATCATGAATGAAAGCTCCCCACAGAAATCAATTAAATAAATTTTAAAATTTACTGTGGCCTTGGGTTTGAGCCAATATAGAGATGGGATTGGTAATATAATGGCAAATGTTGGGGCACACGTGAGTGCAACTAAGAGTAAAACTAAAAGCTCACCATGAAGTAGGTACAGAAGTAACACAGAGAATGGCTGAGCACACACTCTCACCAAGAATTAATCATGTGGCTTTTTGATCAAACTTAATAACTATTTAATAGTAAGGACAAAAAAAAATCCCTATGTTTAATGATTCATTGAGATTGAAGGCACGTGGTAGATAGAATGTTTTCCAAAATGGGGGGAGAGGCTGAACCCTGGTTTCACCATGTGACTGCTATGTGAACTTGGGCAATTTACTAAAATATGCCCAAACTTTTGTTTGTTCATCTTTAAAATGAACCGTCAGGTCCAAGGTTAAAAAAAGTAAGTACATGTCTGGAAAGGTGTCCCCCAGCACGGCTTCTTGTGGGATCAAGGGCACTTTCCTCCTCTCCTCACCTGTGTCTGGAGCTGCGGTCCGGGATTTTAGTTTCTGGGAATAAAAGATCTCATTTTTCAGTGTGGCTGCATTTTCTTATCACTTGCTTTCCTTTCTTTCATCCTTTTTTGGTGGTTCTCTTGTGTGTTAACTCATTTAAAATTATTCCTGAGTTTGTCTGACAGATAGTAACTATTGCTCTCTAATGTCCAAGGGGCATGTCCTCAGGAGAAAGTCTGTTCACTTACAGAGTTCACGGGTTGAGTGGACACCTGGTTTGGGTCCCAGAAGGCCCCCGAAAGAGGGGTTGTTTGGTCACTGTAGGATATAGGAGTAACTGGGAATATTGCATAAATACAGAAGAGAAAGAAAAATCTCCTTGTTAAGAAATGAGAAATCCTTGCTCCACAAAAACATTTTTTTTTTCACAAAAACATTATTTATGTCATGGTCCTTATAGGGCAATAAAAGATTCATATTTACTTTACACCACACCTTGATCATGCTCAGGGCAGTAAATATTTTAATGTTGATATCCATGGGGATACATGCAAAAAAACAGATTAGAAAATGATTTCTTTCTGCATATAATAATTTTTTCCGAATGAGGAGTAGGCCAAAATGAATTTAGTAGGGCACTCAATTAGTAATTTATAGTTTTTTCAAGTTTCTGAAAAGTAAAATCATTTGGCTTTGCTTTCTGCTATTTGAATCTACCTTAAACTATTCCTAGTCTTATAATTGAGACTATGTAGTCTGATGTATTCCCAGATATTTAACACAGAAACAACTTAATAGCTTTAGAATTTAATCTTTACTATTTAAGTCTTTGAGAGATATGTATTAATGTTAAAATGAGTCAATGAAAGTTTTAAATATATACAGTTTTGCTTTCTGATATACTGCAACATTTGCAAAGTTCCAGGCAGATCAATGTCTTAAGAAATGAAACCAGGAAAGTATCAAAATAAGACCTAGATGAATGTTTTTATATACCTCTAATTAATTGTTTTTGCTTATAAACCTGTAATGACATACTCATGCACTCTAATATCCGGTTCAAACTCCAAGTGTAGCATAAAAGATCCTTTATTTTCTCTCTTTTTAAAAAAATTTATTGATTTTTAGAGAGAGAGAGAAAGGGATGGGGAGAAGCGGGAAGCATCAACTCAAAGTAGTTGCTTTCTGTATGTGCCTTGACCAGGCAACCCCAGGGTATTGAACTGGCAACCTTAGCATTTCAGGTTGATGTTTTATCCACTGCGCCACCACAGGTAAGGCTTGGTCACTTCTCTCTTAACCCTTATCTGTGCTTACTACCTGCTCACCTGTGGGGACTACTCAATGCAATGTTCCTCCAGATCCCCTTTGTCAAATTAATGGCACTATATCATAACTATGTTTTTGCTTCCCAAACACATAAAGGAACACAAAAAACATGCCCTCCCCAAGAAAAACATAATCCATAGTAGGCGCTTAAATAAATGTTTTAAAATAAATTTTCAAAAAATGTCTTGGATAAAGTTTTCAAAACTTCCACTTTGCTATTATGCTTCTTTAAACAAAATATACTGGCCAACTTATTGAAAAACATTATGCACTATTTATGCTTTAGAGTTAGGAACTGGAACCCCAAATCAAAGGTCAAAAGTTACCAACCCCCCCCCCCCCATGCGAAGGTGAGCAGAAACAAGTCTGAACAAGCTCAAAGGTTCTAGGAAAGGCGGGGAAAGGTTCACCATCACAGCAAGTTCTCTGTTTGTTTGTTTTTGTTTTTTTTAAATTTATTTATTTATTCATTTTAGAGAGGAGAGAGGGGGGAGAGAGAGAGAGAAAGAGAGAGAAGGGGGAGGAGCAGGAAGCATCAACTCCCATATGTGCCTTGACCAGGCAAGCCAGGGTTTTGAACCGGCAACCTCAGTGTTTCCAGGTTGACGCTTTATCCACTGCGCCACCACGGGTCAGGCTCTCTGTTTGTTTTTTTATTTTACTTATTCACTTTAGAGAGAAGAGAGTGAGAAACAGAAATAAAAAGGGGGGAGGAGCAGGAAGCATCAACTTCCATATGTGCCTTGACCGGACAAGGCCAGGGTATTGAACCAGCAACTTCAATGTTCCAGGTCAAAGCTTTTATCCACTGCGCCACCACAGGCCAGGTTCAAGTTCTCTGTTTAGAGGTAAGAAATACTCCAGTTTTCCCTTCCCCACCATGGATGATAGTATTCCCCACATCCATAACTACCCAAGTAGAGGGCCATTTATAGGACGCTTATAAAGTTTGAGGTTTTTTACAAGCAAGGGAAGAGGGTGCCACCCTCTCTGGGGGATGCCTGCTGAACTGCTAGGGCTCAGGCTCCGCCTTCCTGCTGAGAGAGGAACTTGGCACAGGACACTCTGCCAGAGCTTGACAAGGCTCTTCAGCCAGCAGGCTTCCTCCCTGGGTTTCCCTTGAGTCATCAGGTTTGTGGAGCCATTGCGTGAGCTGGACAAAGGAACAACTTGGGTACAATGGGCTTGGGAAGAGACCCGGTCAGAAGACTGAGGACCTAATGAACATATCACGGCCTGTTTAGCCAATTTTAGGGAAAGTAAGATTAATTTTTACCTGTATAAATGACAGCGTGGCTGTATCTTTGATAAACATAAAGTTATTTCTTTTATTAGGTATTGAGAATTGAAACATTTACTTTGTAGTATATGTAAAACACATGAATTTCTTTTCTTGCTCAAAATAAAAGTTACTCAAATATTCTGTATAGTTTTATTTTCTAGGTTTTCTCTAATTCAGATCTCCTTACATTGAGCTAATTACTAATAGAGCTTTAATAAATCCCCTATATATGACATGTCTTTGTCCACAAAGAACTTTTAACCTATTTGGAGTGGCCAAACAATTAAAATGATTTTAAGAATTTTGTATATATCATTATCAAATATGACTAACAAAATCTAATTTCTGTCACACCAAAAATAAGACCTAGGAAAATTAAGATTTATGTGATAATTGCATAGGGGACAAAGTACATAAAGCTAAATGGAATTAAAAAGGGAAAGATGTGACCTTAGCCAGTTGGCTCAGTGGTAGAGTGTTATCCCAGCATTTGGATGTCCCAGGTTTGATTCTGGTTAGGGCACACAGGAGAGGTGACCATCTGCTTTCTCTACCCCTCCCCCTTTCTCTTTTTATCTCTCTCTTCTCCTCTCACAGTCATGGCTTGATTGGTTCGAGCACATCGGTCCCAGGCAGGCACTGAGGATGGCTCTGTGGAGCCTCCACCTCAGGTGCTAAAAATAGCTCAGTTGAGAGCATGGCCCCAGATGGACAGAGCGCTGGCCCCAGATGAGGGTTGCTGGGCGGACCCTAGTTGGGGCACATATGGGTATCTATGTCCCCTCCTCTCACAAAAGGAACAAAAGGAAAAAAAAAGTGGGGGAAATGGGGGTTGGGAATCACAAGGGAGATAGTATCACAAAAGTGTAATCAGAGCTAGCTATAAAAAAAACTGATTTTAGCTCAAGAATAATCATTTATAAAAAAGAGTAGCAGGTATGTGATAGTAGAAACAGATTTTATGAACAGGAAAAATACATTTTGTTTATGTTTTTAAAATCTAGATACTTTTATATCAATTATACTGAAATGTTATTACTTTGTTCTTTAAAAATGAGAGAAAATTTAATCAAGCCTAGATATACATGCTACTTTTGGGAAAAAAAATCTGTAATCATCCAAGGATTCCAATGTAGATACATGTCCTTGGGAAGAATTTTTAAAGCTTTTTCTTAGTCTTAGTTATATTTGTGAAATATGAGTCAATAATAAGCCACATAATTATTTAACAATTGAATCATATTTTAAAATGTGTGATATATTTCAGACAGACATTAATCATATAATACTTTGTTTTTTTCAAAATTAATCATACATGACTCAGAATAAGAGAAGGTTATACAAATTTATGTCTTGTGAGGCATTCTTAAAAGTAATTAGAAAAACTCAGGATGACTTTTCGAATCTGACTCAGGAATATGACATTAAAAACCCGGATGGGTTGAGTTAAAATTGGCCAGCCTAAAATGATGCTATTCTTCACCATGATGCTCTGAATTCAACATTTCCTCAGGTCTGAACACACACACCCGAACTATTTCATTTGAAATGTGATGGCAACACAGAAAATGTTACCAGAGCACAACCATTAAAATAAAAAGCATACTGCAGTTTCCGAGACAGAAGCAATGTCAGGGAGTAATACGGAGAATTAGATGAGGTGGCAGAGATAAAGCAAGCAGGCTTGGAGATATTTACCCTTAATTTTCTGGCTTTGCTACCTTTTCCTTAAAGCGCATTTTAACAAATCAAGTAAATTTTCAGATACCACAGAAAGCAAGCTATTTCCCAGCGTGCTTTTTGTAAATCACCTGGGAAATGTATACATTATTTCAGACCTCTTTGGCACCAAAGAAGACAGGCCTGTACTCAACCAAAACACTATTTCATGACAGAAGGCTCCCCTGTGGTATGTCTCAGCCAACCAGGGCATTTCATCGATAATGGTCAGGCATTAAACACATGGAAGTGAAGATTTATTGCCGAGAAAGCCAGTGATAAGCCATTCCAGGAGAGTTTGCTGTTTGGATTCAGGTTATTCAACTATATATAGCCCTCACACACCAAATCCTTAAGCTAATAGAGTAATAAGGTGTTGACTTTTACCACAGACATGACAAAAATGTACACAGCATCAGGTAACAGTTCTGGGTATAGGAAAAAAGTAAAATATTTTTTCTGTGAAATAAATATATTGGGTGCATAAATAGAGTTATTGTACGAAATTATGTTTTAGTTCTTTTCTATGCTGGATTTAACATTTAAATACATACATTCCAGTCCTTAGGAATGCAGCCCAATGCCTCGAATTTTTGCCAGGAGAGAGCCCATGAATATAAATGACACAGAGCATTATGAAATGCTTTTACTCTTGTTGGTTTAACTCCCATATTTGCATAATAAGGTTGAAATCAATCAATACCATAAATCACACAAAATGAAAACATTAGCTAATCATTGGCCACAAATGAGAACTGGACTGTCACCCTCTCTTTGGGAGTCAGCTCTCCAAACCTCTCCTCCTGGCCCACATGCCCTGACTTCTTCTTCTTTTCTTGATCTCAGACACTCACTAAAATGTCTACAGAGCTTTACAACATACTTAAAATAAATTAAGGGTAAAAACACTAGCAGAGAATTAATAGTCGTATTATGATAAGAGTATCAGAGTTCTCTTGCCTCTCTTCAACACTGATATCCTAGGAAATTCAAATGTTACCAGTGTCAGGTGCCCAAGGTAAGGCAGGGTTTTATTCCACCTGCTTCTCTGAACCAAAGTGGAATATCATATGAGATAAAAACAAAATAGGTAAATAAAACTTCAAAAAAGTACTCAAATAGTCCAAACATAAAACAAGTGTAAAGAGTATTGGGAAAATTTGGACCTAAATTTGGCAATGACATAAGATCCTACTCTTATCTTTGTAGACATCCAATGAATCCTGATATCCCTAAAAGTGGATGTCATCATTTTGAAGGGGGCACCAAATGACGCTTGGATCAGAATTAGAACTAGTTTTTTTGTGTCAGCCAAGAGAGAAGGACGAGGACCACAGAACATGAAGCAAGTAAAGCTTAAGGAGAGGGGACCTGTCACGTATTTGCAGACTTTGTAACTTGGCACTCAACCTGAGAGAGATGACTGACTACAAATGACAGTCACAGGAGGAAGTAGAAGTCGCCATGGCCAGATTCTAACTCTGGGATATGGTTATTTTAGACACTCTACTGGACCCCAGTGACCTCCTGAAGGTCGGAAACAAAGAAAATACCAGAGTACAATTTGGGCAATGTTTGCAAAGTACACTTAACAGAAACTCTCTGAAAATAAACACAGTAATTAACTGGTAACATTTTGACACATTAAAAAGTGTTTTTGAAAAAAATTTATCACACTGAAAATTGGTGAATGACTTATAATTTGTGAACTATTTGACTTATGGTTTTGTTTTTGCTTTTTAAGGAAAAACACAAACTACTTCCAATTAACTTCTCCTAATTTCTACTTTCTCACAAATCTTCCCTGATCATACTGAGCCTACTTACCAGACATAAAAGTTCTTATTTATATAAATTATTTATTAATCTTTTGTTTTTCACAGAGAGAGAGTCAGAGAGAGGGACAGCTAGGGACAGACAGACAGGAAGAAAGAAAGATGAGAAGCATCAATTCTTCTTTGCGGCACCGTTCTCATATGGGCCTTGACGGGGGGTGGGGGGGGGCGGGGCAGGGGGGCTACAGCAAACCGAGTGACCCCTTGCTCAAGCCAGTGACTTTGATCTCAAGCCAGGGACGACCTTGGGCTCCAGCCAGCAACCTTGGACTCAAGCCAGCGACCATGGGGTCATGTCCATGATCCCATGCTCAAACCAGCAACCCCTTGCTCAAGCTGGTGAGGCTGCACTCAAGCCAGATGAGCCTGCACTTTAGCTGGTGACCTCGGGGCTTCCAACCTGGGTCCTCTGCTTCCCAGTCTGATGGTCTATCCACTGCAACACCGCCTGGTCAGGCAGGATTATTAATCTAAATTTACATAATTATTAGTTGAGAAAATTTTCTTTCAACAAAGCAGACTCTATAAATCTTCAAACAAATAATGATAACCTTTGCTTCAATATCTTCTTTTGCTTAATTTTACTTACAATTTTTTGTAAATTGTTTCCTTGGACATTTTTGCTGAAGTTGTCATATATTTTCTATGATAGAACTTTCATCTCTTTGTTGTAGTGCACAAAGACATTTCAAATGGGATATTTTATTCCTTTTCCAAAGTCCAAAGCTCCTTAGAATTCCTAAGAGTTTTCTCTTTTTTTTCTTCTTCTGGAAGTTGACGGCAATGTCTTGCTAGTGCTACCTTACTCGTTCCTCCCTCCTTCTCCCATCCTCCTCCCCAAACCCTCTTCCCAAACCTTTCCTTTTAGAGAATCTAACTTCTAAATGGGGTTTTAATTTAATTTTTTGAGATAAATCCATACTGCTTTCACAGTGGCTGTACCAATCTGCATTCCCACCAGTTGTACACGAGAGATTCCTTTTCTTCACATCCTTTCCAGTGCTGATTGTTTGTTGTTTTCTTGATGATAGCTATTCTGACAGGTGCGAGGTGATATCTCATGATGGATATAATTTGCATTTCTCTGATGATTAGTGATGCTGAAGATCTTTTTATGTGTCTATTGGCCATTTGTATATCCTCTTTAGAGAAATGTCTTGTCAGATACTCTTCCCACTATTTAATTGCATTTTTTTTGGTGTTGATACATTTTGGATATTAAGCCCTTATCAGATGTATCTGTGAATGTGAACAACAGTGTGGTGATTGTCTGGACAGGTAGATGGTGAAGGATAAACATTTGACTTAGGGTGGAGAACACAGCATAAAAACATGTGTTTTAGAGATGGGCACCTGAAACATGTATAATTTTGTTAACCAATGTTTCCCCAATAAATTCAATTTTAAAATAGGGGTGTTTCAGACCCACATGGAGGAAAAGGAAAATTTATAAACTGAAGTTGTTTTTCACTTTAAAGTCTTCTTTAGCTACAAAGAAGAAAATGCCAAAGGTGCAAAGTATTTTAGAGCTAGAAAATACTAGGTTGTTTTTGACTCTTGTGAATGTGTTCATTACCATCTAACATTTAGCTGTTTTAGTTAGAAATATACATTCTGTGTCAGTTCTTTATAATGGTATAACGTGGGATTTAGATAAGTTCGTGTCAACAGCAGCTCCTCAGAGATGTTTGGTACGGAAGTTGTCATTTTTTAACAGGAAATAATACTAAAATGTTTGAATCATTTAATTCTGTGGAGGAGGGAAATCTCTAATAGAAGGAATTTTGCCCTACCCTTCTCTTCAATAGTAAAATTAACAACAATATGATAAAAACAAAATCTAGCCCTTAAGAAATGCTTAGAGAATCCTGTATTTTGAAAGATATATTACCCCCCAAAATAGAATTTTTACTTAAAGTTATATGAAAAACTACCTAGCCTTGATATCTTTATGTTATTTTCCTCATTCTTTCTATCCTGATTGTAACTTTGTGGTTATTTGAAGCTATGGCAATAAGCCTCAAACGGGACTCACTGGGTGTTTCTTCAAATAACGCCATTTATTGACCCTCAAACAGCTTTTTTATGGTTTTTTCTATTTCCTATGAATCACAAGGGCTTGAATATTCAGAACTACATTTGTTGCCCATGTTTTCTCCTGAGGTAACCAGTATGGATTTCAACATAGTTCACATTCATAATATGACCACTTTTATCAAAATGTACTGTACTATGAAAAGTGAATTAGCAAGGTGGAACTGATACCATAGACTGGAATTTCCTCATCTGTATGTAACCATACTGTTTGACAAAGTAAATATTCCTTCTTAAATTCTTACAGGTGAGCACTTACTATGCTCTTTGATAGAGAGTGCTCTTATGATGAATAATAGCTACTCAAAACTAAAGCACATGACCTCATGGGACAGTATAGGGTAGGTCAAAATGCTAGAAGGAGCACAGTCTTTGCCTAGGGGATGGTAAGAGAATTTACTGTGGTGGTTTATTGAAGATTTTGAGGCATCTTGAGAAATGGATAACATTTGGATGTATAAAAGTAGATGGTGATAGTAAATTTTATGTTCTATGCATTTTACTGAAAAATAAAAAAGCAGACAATGGTGAGCACAATGAAATGTAGCAGCACAGATGGTTCTCTGGGTCTGGTGAATAATATATTTCTTTGCCAATGAGAGGCTGTTTCAAGAACTTAAAAATACTGGAAGATGATTAAAATTATTAATTAGGAAAAGGAAGATGAAATATTTTGAAGTTTTGTGAACTCAAAGCTAGGTTATTACAAAAATCACAAGGGCTTAGTCGCCAGAATCATCAATACTGTAAACATAGATGAATGGATGGATAGATGGATGAACAGATGGATGGATGAACAGACAGATGGGCAGGTGGATCAATGGAAGAATGAATATGTGATTGAAAAACCAGTTAGTTCAGATGCAAATAAGCCTTAAAGGTGAAAAATATTGAAATATGGTGAAAATTTCAAACATCATATGATTGATCAATACGTCATTGATGACCTTTTGAAATAGTGATTCCAATAGAGCAACGGAATTGGAGCCTGATGGGAAACAATGATAGTTGATTATTTACTTAGGCCAGTCTACTCCCTTCCTTTATTCAATATTTAATAAGAATGAAAATGGAAGGAATCATCATCAGATATAGTCATTTATTTTAGCCAGCAAGAATTTACCTGCTTACCTTTAAAATGTCCCTGTGCCTTTCGACCACTTTCCTACTTCCTGAAGCCTCTTCTTTGCAATCAAACAATTGTAGTTTTCCTCTCTATGTTCTTAGGGAAAAAGCTAAGTTATTTGTAGTTTTCCTCTTTATGTTCTTAGGGAAAAAGCCATCCCTTCCAATTGGGTGTCGAGATTTGCTTACTTTGAATTTAGGATGGATGTTTTAAGTGAAGTTACAGCTAATCTTTTTTTCCTAATTGGAAGCTGAGCTTCATACCAATAACTGAATTAAGAAAGTCAAGCTGCAGCATGGATGGCCCTAAGGGTTTATGCTGAGGAAGGCAGTCAGAGCAAGATGAATACTATGATTTCCTTTATTTGTGGGATCTAAGAGAATAAACTCAACAAACAGAATGGGAATAGACTAAGAGATACAGAGAACAGACTGATGGCTGTCAGAGGAGAAGGGGTTAGGGGACTGGGTGAAAAACGTGAAGGGACTGAGGACAGATTGGTAGTTATACAGCAGCACGCGGATGTCAAGGGCAGCACAGGGAGTACATGTAGTTGTCTTTTGTTCATCGAGTCTCTCTTCTCGGCAATTATAAGTCAGGTTAAACATTTCTGCTTATGAACTCATGGACATTCAATTATAGAAAACATTTCAGGACTTGAATTCTTAATACATTGAGTAACTGTGGGACCTCAACTGTATTTTCCCCAATCAATTGATTAAATACTTTCTTTTACTTACAAGTTAGTGTTTCTTTTACTTCTAAGTTAGCAAGAAATCCAAAATATAGAGTGAATACTTAATATTTGCAGTTTGGTTGATTGATTCACACTACACACCAATTATATTTCTGAAAATTTTTTAAATAAAATTTTAATTATATTTTTATCTCAAATATTTATTATATAAAGTATAAATATATGGTCTCTATATCACTTTTTAGTGATTGCATTTTCTCCCAAATGCTGTACTTTTTTACATTAAAAAAACATTTTATATTGAAAAAAATTACAAATATGACCAGATTTTAAAATAATTACATTAGAATCATTTCTAAAACATATCAAAGCTACAAATATGTCTGGAAGGAGTAAATGAGAGATTTAAAATTCTTCAAACAAATTTTGTTACTAGGAATAAATCCATATATGCTTATGCAGCAACCGGCTTACTCAAATTATGTTAGAACATATGGTTGTATTTGGTGGTGAGAGTTAATGGGTTTGCTCTTCATAATCTCACCGTTTTATTATCCTGGTGCTCTGTTCATGCACCAAAACTTCTGGTGAAGTTCAGGCAATCTACACGCTCAGTAGATGTCTAATGTACATAAACACACACATATGCACATACTTATATGTACACCTGGTATACATATCTCCAGAGATTGAAAATAATAACCATAACTCCTAATGTTCCTTCCTCCGGTGCAGGTCTCCTTCTCCTGTTTTGGGATTTCTGATTTTCTGCAGATTAGGTATTTTTCCTGGCTTCGCACTGGAGCTCGTGGCTTCAATGCTTACCCTTAATGGAGACACATTACAGCTGAGAAAAGTTTAAAAGCATGGTTTGCTCAGAGAAGAGACAGAACCCAAGTGGGGTGGCTTATGGCAATGGCTTCTCACTGACTCCAACTGCTGGAGCTGGTAAAATTGAGCCTAAGATTCCAGGCGAAAAAGCAAGTTTTCTAGCAAGATTGCATCTCTCTGCAAGCCGCGAGTCCAGAAATACCTTCACAACAGCTGTTCTCACAAAATATTAGCATTTCTGTGAGTGGTCTCAGCTGCTTCTCAGAAGTGCAAAGAGATGCAAACATAGAAAATGCTTCTTTTTAACAGGAGCTTGAGTTTGGAAATCAGGGATCATTCACCAGCCCCCAAAAGAAATGGAAATATATTTCTGCTCATTATTTTGTTCCTGAACTGCTATGACACATGTAGCTAACAGAATACCCTGTATTAGCTACAGAGGGAGGAGGGGAGCTGCTAGGTTTTGTGTTGCTGTCCATAAGGTGGGGGTGGTCTTACACGCCATCAGTGGAGCTCTCATCGTCTGTATAACAGCAAATATCAGGGATTGGGAAACTTTTTGGCTGAGAGAGCCATGAACACCACATATTTTAAAGTGTAATTCCGTTAGAGCCATACAATGACCCATATACATTAAGCATTATCCAATAAAAATTTGGTGTTGTCTGGAAGACAGCTGTGATTGGCTCCAGCCACTCACAACATGAACATGAGCAGTAGGAAATGAATGGATTGTAATACATGAGAATGTTTTATATTTTTTTGAGAATGTTTTATATTTTTAATGTTATTATTTTTTTATTAAAGATTTGTCTGTGAGCCATATTCAGTCATCAAAAGAGCCACATCTGGCTCTCGAGCCATAGATTCCCTACCCCTGGCATACATGATTTCATCCCTTTATGCCTTTCTACCCATGACTGAAATACAGAGACTATGAAACTGGAATGATTGTGGGAGTATATGAAGGCAATAAACTAATTTTCTGGTTCTGAACCAGAAGGGAAGTTATATCATAGATCAGCTTCAAGGAGAGGTTGAGGGTCGAGGGAGCAGGGGAGGGGTTGGTGCTGGGATGGGATTGTGCCATACGTGAAAATTTTTTTGATTTATTTTAAAATTTATTTTTCTGAGTACTTGTAGCCTATTCAGTTGTTAAGTTCCAGAAATAACACAGCTCTCCAGGGTCACATCAAAATCAGGTAGCTCCTTCAAGGCAGTAAGACACCTGTCTTCTTCTGTCTCCCACTGTTATCAGAACCTGTTTGGCTAATTTTCAAGTTCTTTTGTTTCTTCATAAATAATGGATAAACTTAATCACTTAGTATTTTTTTTTTTACAGAGACAGAGAGAGAGTCAGAGAGAGAGATAGACAGGAATGGAGAGATGAGAAGCATCAATCATTAGTTTTTCGTTGCACATTGCAACACCTTAATTGTTCATTGACTGCTTTCTCATACGTGCCTTGACTGCGGGCCTTCAGCAGACCGAATAACCCCTTGCTCGAGCCAGCGACCTTGGGTCCAAGCTAGTGAGCTTTGCTCAAACCAGAAGCCCACACTCAAGCTGGCGACCTCGGGGTCTCAAACCTAGGTCTTCTGCATCCCAGTCCAATGCTCTATCCACTGCACCACCGCCCGGTCAGGCATCACTTAGTATTTCTTAGCACAATGCTTAATGCAACTGCTCACAAAAATTAGGGGACATTTTATTGCTTCATATTCATTTTGAAATATCCCCTAATTTTTGTGAGCAGTGTATTTCCAAAGATGTTAAGATTTTATTGGGATAAACAGGAAGTACTGTTTCTATCGCTGCGATTCAGTTAACTTATTATTGATTCCTGTCTATCAATTCTTGTGTTTACCCAGTTCATTCACAAAAGATTCAAGGCCTTTGAAGCCTTTAGGATGTTGGTGTCTTCCTTTTTAAGAAATCTGCTTAAAATGGTATTTGGAGAGGCCATTTTCTTTATGAAACTTTACAAAGGAAATAAACTATAGAATTCACACATGGAACGGAAATGGCGCCGTGAGCAGTGCGTCTGACAGATCTCCCCAAAATCTCAACAAATTTATCAACTAGAAACAGAAAAATTTATCCTCGAAGCATTCTGGAGTTCCACACACACACTGAAAGCGAAAGGACTGTTGATGAGGAGGGAGTATGCCTGTGACCACCTTCAGATGCCAATAAGAAAAAGGAAATCGAATATTATGGATACAAAAGATAGAGAAGTAACACAAATAGATGTGGAAAATCTATGGAGAAAAGATTTAACATATTGGAAGCCTTGGAGCCAAATGACAGAGAATTTAAAATAGAAATCTTAAAAATACTCAGAGATATACAAGAAAACACAGAAAGGCAATATAGGGAGATCAGAAAACAACTCAATGAACACAAAGAATATATTACAAGGAAACTGAAACTATAAAAACAAATCAAACAGAAATGAAAAACTCAATTCACGAGCTGAAAAACGAGGTAAAAAGCTTAGCTAATAGAACAGCCCAGATAGAAGATAGGATTAGTGAAATAGAAGACAAACAACTTGAGGCACAACAGAGAGAAGAAGAAAGAGACTCAAAAATAATAAAAAACGAGAAAGCCCTACAGGAATTGTCTGACTCCATCAGAAAGAATAACATAAGAATAATAGGTATATCAGAGGGAGAGGAGAAAGAAAATGGAATGGAGAATATACTCAAACAAATAATAAATGAAAACTTCCCAAGCCTGTGGAAAGAACTAAAGCCTCAAATTCAAGAAGCAAACAGAACACTGAGTTTTCTTAACCCCAACAAACCCACTCCAAGGCACATCATAATGAAGATGACACAAAACAATGACAAAGAAAAAATTCTCAAGGCAGCCAGGGAAAAGAAGAATACAACATATAAAGGAAGGCCTATTAGATTATCATCAGATTTATCAGCAGAAACTCTACAAGCTAGAAGAGAGTGGACCCCAAAATTTAAAGCCCTGAAAGAGAGGAACATTCAGCCAAGAATACTATACCCATCAAAGCTAACTTTCAAGTATGAAGGAGATATAAAAACATTCACAAATACAGAAAAGATGAGAGAATTTATCATCAGAAAGCCCCCACTCCAGGAAATACTAAAGGGGGTTTTCCAACCAGATTCAAAGAACAAAAGAAAACAAAACCACAAGTAACAGCTCCACCAAGAAAACAATAAAACCAAACTTAAACTATGACAACAAAAGAAAAAAAAGGGGAGAAAAGATGAAGATTAACAGTAGCAAAGGACGATGAAGCGCAGAAATACTCATAAGAAAGGGTACTACAATGAATATGGTAGGTACCCTTTTCATTACTTAATGGTAACCACCCTTGAAAAAAACACCACAAAAACACTTGACTTAAAAAAGGTAGCAACAGAGGAAAGAAGTATGAAATATAAACAAACAAAAACAAATGATAGAAAAACAAAAGAGAATAATCAAACAAGATACAAAACTAACAGAAAGCAATTTATAAAATGGCAGTAGGGAACCCACAAGTGTCAATAATTACACTAAATGTAAATGAATTAAACTTACCAATAAAAAGACACAGAGTAGCAGAATGGATTAAAAAAGAAAATCCAACTGTATGCTGCCTACAAGAAATTCATCTAAGCAACAAGGATAAAAACAAATTCAAAGTGAAAGGCTGGAAAACAATACTCCAAGCAAACAACACCCCAAAAAAAGCAGGTGTAGCAATACTCGTATCTGATAATGCTGACTACAAGACAGAAAAAGTACTCAGAGACAAAAATGGTCATTTCATAATGATTAAGGGGACACTGAATCAAGAAGACATAACAATCCTTAATATATATGCACCAAACCAAGGAGCACCAAAATATATAAGACAGCTACTTATTGACCTTAAAACAAAAACTGACAAAAATACAATCATACTTGGAGACCTCAATACACCGCTGATGGTTGTAGATTGGTCATCCAAACAGAGAAACAATAAAGATATAGTGGCCTTAAATGAAATACTAGAACACCTGGATATGATAGACATCTACAGGACACTTCATCCCAAAGCGACAGAGTATACATTTTTCTCTAGTGTACATGGAACATTCTCAAGAATTGACCATATGTTGGGCCACAAAGACAATATCAGCAAATTTAGAAAAATTGAAATTGTACCAAGCATATTCTCTGATCATAAAGCATTGAAACTAGAATTCAACTGTAAAAAAGAGGGGGAAAACCCCACAAAATTGTGGAAACTAAACAACATACTTCTAAAAATTGAATGGGTCAAAGAAGAAATAAGCGCAGAGATCAAAAGATATATACAGACAAATGAAAATGAAAATACGACATATCAGAATCTCTGGGATGCAGCAAAAGCAGTAATAAGAGGAAAGTTCATATCACTTCAGGCCTATATGAACAAACAAGAGAGAGCCCAAGTAAACCACTTAACCTCACACCTTAAGGAACTAGAAAAAGAAGAACAAAGACAACCCAAAACCAGCCGAAGAAAGGAGATAATAAAAATCAGAGCAGAAATAAATGAAATAGAGAAGAGAAAAACTATAGAAAAAATCAATAAAACAAGGAGCTGGTTCTTTGAAAAGATCAACAAAATCGACAAACCCTTGGCAAGACTCACCAAGGAAAAAAGACACAGGACTCAAATAAATAAAATCCAAAATGAAAGAGGAGAGATCACCACAGACATCATAGATATACAAAGAATTATTGTAGAATACTATGAAAAACTATATGCCACCAAATACAACAATCTAGAAGAAATGGATAAATTCCTAGAACAATACAACCTTCCTAGACTGAGTCATGAAGAAGCAGAAAGCCTAAACAGACCAATCAGCAGGGAGGAAACAGAAAAAACTATTAAAAACCTCCGCAAAAATAAAAGTCCAGGCCCAGACGGTTATACTAGTGAATTCTATCAAACATTCAAAGAAGACTTGGTTCCTATTCTACTCAAAGTCTTCCAAAAAAATTGAAGAAGAAGCAATACTTCCAAACACATTTTATGAGGCCAACATAACCGTCATACCAAAACCTGGCAAGGATGGCACAAAGAAAGAAAACTACAGACCAATATCTCTAATAAATACAGATGCTAAAATACTAAACAAAATACTGGCAAACCGAATACAACAACATATTAAAAAAATAATACATCATGATCAAGTGGGATTCATCCCAGAATCTCAAGGATGGTTCAACATTCGTAAAACGGTTAATGTAATACACCATATCAACAAAACAAAGAGCAAAAACCACATGACCTTATCAATAGACGCAGAAAAGGCTTTTGATAAAATACAACACAATTTTATGTTTAAGACTCTCAACAAAATGGGTATAGAAGGAAAATATCTCAACATGATAAAGGCCATATATGATAAACCATCAGCCAACATCATATTAAATGGCGTAAAACTGAGGACTTTCCACCTTAACTCAGGAACACGACAGGGTTGTCCACTCTCTCCACTCTTATTTAACGTGATGCTAGAAGTTCTGGCCAGAGCAATCAGACAAGACAAAGAAATAAAAGGCATCCATATCGGAAAAGAAAAAGTAAAGGTATCACTTTTTGCTGATGATATGATCCTATACATCGAAAACCCAAAGGACTCCACAAAAAGATTACTAGAAACAATAAACCAATACAGTAAAGTCGCAGGATACAAAATTAACATACAAAAGTCCATAGCCTTTCTATATGCCAACAATGAAATATTAGAAAACAAACTCAAAAAAATAATCCCCTTCACGATTGCAACAAAAAAAATAAAATACCTAGGAATAAACATAACAAAGAATGTAAAGGACCTATATAAAGAAAACTACAAGGCATTTCTAAGAGAAATAAAAAAAGACACAATGAGATGGAAAAATATTCCTTGTTCTTGGATAGGAAGAATAAATATAATTAAAATGGCCATATTACCCAAAGTAATATATAAATTTAATGCAATTCCCATCAAAATTCCTATGCCATTTTTTAAAGAAATGAAACAAAAAATCATAAGATTTATATGGAAGTATAAAAAACCCCGAATAGCCAAAGCAATCCTAAGGAAAAAGAATGAAGCTGGGGGCATTACAATACCTGACTTTAAAATATATTATAGGGCCACAATAATCAAAACTGCATGGTATTGGCAGAAAAACAGACACTCAGACCAATGGAACAGAATAGAAAGCCCAGAAATAAAACCACATATATATGGTCAAATAATCTTTGATAAAGGGGCCAACAACACACAATGGAGAAAAGAAAGCCTCTTCAACAAATGGTGTTGGGAAAACTGGAAAGCCACATGCAAAAGAATGAAACTGGACTACAGCCTGTCTCCGTGTACTAAAATTAATTCAAAATGGATCAAAGACCTAAATATAAGATCTGAAACAATAAAGTACATAGAAGAAGACATAGGTACTAAACTCATGGACCTGTGTTTTAAAGAACATTTTATGAACTTGACTCCAATGGCAAGAGAAGTGAAGGCAAAGATAAATGAATGGGACTACATCAGAATTAAAAGCTTTTGCTCAGCAAGAGAAACTGATATCAAAATAAACAGACAGCCAACTAAATGGGAACTGATATTTTCAAACAACAGCTCAGATAAGGGCCTAATATCCAAAATTTACAAAGAACTCATAAAACTCAACAACAAACAAACAAACAAACAATCCAATAAAAAAATGGGAAGAGGACATGAACAGACACTTCTCCCAGGAAGAAATACAAATGGCCAACAGATATATGAAAAGATGCTCAGCTTCATTAGTTATTAGAGAAATGCAAATCAAAACTACAATGAGATACCACCTCACCCCTGTTAAATTAGCTATTATCAACAAGACGGGTAATAGCAAATGTTGGAGAGGCTATGGAGAAAAAGGAACCCTCATACACTGTTGGTGGGAATGTAAAGTAGTACAACCATTATGGAAGAAAGTATGGTGGTTCCTCAAAAAACTGCAAATAGAACTACCTTATGACCCAGCAATCCCTCTACTGGGTATATACCCCAAAACCTCAGAATCATTGATACGTAAAGACACATGTAGCCCCATGTTCACTGCAGCACTGTTCACAGTGGCCAAGACATGGAAATAACCAAAAAGCCCTTCTATAGAAGACTGGATAAAGAAGATGTGGCACATATACACTATGGAATACTACTCAGCCATAAGAAATGATGACATCAGATCATTTACAGCAAAATGGTGGGATCTTGATAACATTATACGGAGTGAAATAAGTAAATCAGAAAAATACAAGAACTACATGATTCCATACATTGGTGGAACATAAAAATGAGACTAAGAGACATGGACAAGAGAGCGGTGGTTACCAGGGGTGGGGGGAGGGAGGACACAGGAGGGAGGGAGGGAGAGAGTTAGGGGGAGGGCGAGGGGCACAGAGAAAACTAGATAGAGGGTGACGGAGGACAATCTGACTCTGGGTGAGGGGTATGCAACATAATTTAATGACAAGATAACCTAGACATGTTTTCTTTGAATATATGTACCCTGAATTATTAATGTCATCCCATTAACATTAATAAAAATTTATAAAAAAAAAATAAAGATTTGTCTCAGTTTCCCTAAAAAAAAAAAAAAAAAGAATTCACACATGGAACAAACAATACACAATTCATTAAGCAGTCACATCAGACACTCACAGTCCCCTTCCCTTCCCAAATGCCAAGAATGTTAACTATTACGATGAAATTTTGAAACCATTAAATATGACTTATGGTGTCTGGGGAGCTGGATGAAAAATATGAAGGGATTAATGAAAGGGAAAAAAAACTTAATAGACACAGATACCAGTGTGGGGACAGCAGGAGGTGGAGGAGAGTAGAGGGTGGTGGAGGGAGACGTGACTCGGGGACGTGAACACACAGGTGATGTGTTATGAAATTGCACACCTGAAATCTGTATGATTTTATTAACCAATGTCAATCAATTCAATAAAAATTTAAAAGAAAAAAATTGTTTCTCTTTTTAACTCAGTCCTCATGGGCTTTTGGGATGCAAAACCCCCACCCCTATTTGGTTTTTTTGTTGTTGTTAAGATTGGTATATTTATTGTAAAAAATAATTTTTTATATTTATAATATTGAATGTAAAAATGTAAAATAGTTTTACTATTTATATTAGTTCATATTAAGTAATAGTTCTTTGTCAGCAAAACATCTACATATTTAACTATGACTATTCCTGATGTATATTACATATATCCATGTAAATACTACAAGATAAGAGTTTGGGAGTTCTTCACTTTAAAATAGTCTTTTATGTCCTCCTGATACTTATAAATGGCTTTTGTTTTTATTTTATCAGAATGACAGCAAAGGAGAAGCTGGTAGAAACAATGTATAAATTGTCTTGACTTATGTTGGATAAGAAAATAACTCATGATTAGCATTACTTCATAAAAAAAAATGTCCCCACACCTAAAAAATAAATTCTTTCTTAGTTTACACTCTCAAATATGAACCTGGATACTGAGAGCTTGGAGTTGAATTATATCGTACCCATTGCCATGCACGGCATGTGTTTTCCCAAGATTTATATTCATAGTAGTTCAATCAGGCAGTTGAACTAACTAGGATAGTTAGAGAAAGTTCATGAGGTGACACCATTTAGATTACTTAATTACATAGTTTATTTTCCTATTATTAAATGTTTGAATTTGAAAAATACCATTATATTATCATAGAGAAGGAATACAGGCTGGGAGAGAAAGGAAGGGAGGAGCGAAAAAGGAGGAAAGAGAATGAGCATTTGAAAGCTTAAAAGGTTATCCAGTATTAAGGATCAGGAATGTTTATACCAAGGAGATGATTGGGGAAAAACATATTTAAGGACAGGTAGGCTTTTCATAATGAGTGACTGGGCATTTAAAGAAAATATTCTAAATAAAATGAGGAAAGTAAATGGGTAGGAAAACTCAGAAAGAACATCAGAGAAAAGGAAAGGTAGCATTCTGGAGAGCAAAAGGAAGCATGGCAGGTACGTTAGGCACCAGGTGGCAAAGGCTGGCACGGACCCTGGGGGCCAGAGCCAGCTGGGACTGGGAAGGCTCCGAGCAGCTGTCGCTGGGATTTAAGGGGAACCGGGCTCTGTACAGGGTACAGTCATCCCTTTGGGCACACAGTCCACTGTCCTCTCCAGTGCTCCTAGACAGGAAGCAGTGCCAGACCAACAACCGTCTTAAAATTCTGCCTAGTGGTTGGCCAGAGAAGGCGAGACCTGGCTGGGTTCTGTGAGGTCCGCTCTGTGAGTGTCCCCTTTGGCTCGCTGGAGATGCACTGGACTCATCTCCTAAGGCCGCTCTGACACTGCTAGACCGTGGGCTTGTGTGGCAAGATGTTGTCGTCCTTTATATTTAAAGACACTTCTAGAAACAAGTCAACAAATCAGAAGTTGGCACGTGGGTCCGTTTTCCGAGCAGACACGTGCCGCTAACCAGCGGTCCCGGGAAGGAGGATGTTATCAGTGGCTGTCACCGCTTCTGGGGGGGGGGGCAGCCCCCATCCTGGCATCTGACACCTTTGCTCGTTACTGTGAATCCAGCCAGTATTCCTGCCCCTCTCCCTTATTTGTACGCTTACTATAAATTAGGCTGCTGACAATCTTCAGTAAATAACTCAGTGTCATCTAGATTTCCTTTCTCCCGTTGGTACATCCCCAGCCAGTGCGATGGACTGCCTGGGGTTCCTGGACAGCAGGAAGCCTGGCTAAGGGACAGAGTTCAGCAGCAGCTGGGAAGTCACCAGGGTGCTTGCCCTCCGTGACCTAGGGAGCTACCCATGTGCAATCAGGCAGAGGAAAAATCGTCTATGGAATTCATCCCCATTTCTGGGTTCAGGCGTGCCTCCTGACACACTTGCGTGGTAGATGGTCTCATAGGACAGGCCAAAGGATTGCACAGGGCATTTCGATTTACATGGGCATTTCTTGTGAACGGAAGCAAGAAGAATATATGTGTACTTTTTTCCTTAAAAAATATGTATCTACCAGGGTAAGAGGTATTTGGTGACTTGATTTAACTCTAATTTTATTTATTGATGTTTATAAATGTTTAGGAAGATAAAAGTCATCCTATGTACTATCTCTGTAGGCAGCCAGACAGATAAGATGAAAGGGAGGAAACAGCAAGACAGCTGACTGGGAAAGAGGGGACACTCACTGCCCCTGCTGAGCCTCCTGGTGTGTGAGGAGCCCCGGAGAGTCCCAGGGAGAGGGTGACTCATCATGGTGCGCAGAGCCTCTCTTTTCTTCTTACACAAAGGAGAAGGTGCAATGTGGGAGACGGGGGGGGGGGGGGGGGGGGGGGGGGGCGACAGGTGCATTCACCGCAGAAGCGCTGATCATTGTAAAGCCTTGAGGATATAGGCATTCCCATCCCCTCCTCCCATTCCTTCCTGATTGACAGGCATAATACCACCTTCGGGTTCTTTTGTGTGTTCTTGTATTTTGTGGTAATAGAGTCTAATTACTGCATTCCCAATCATGACAGAAAAAAATACTTCTTAAGGGGGAGGAAGGGGGATTCTCCTTGTTTCCACCAGCCAACATATATCAGAAAATAGACAAAAGAGGAAATCATTGATTTACAGATTATGTTCCAGGTGTCTGTACAGAAAACTGTTCAGAATGAAACACATGTCAGAGATGCTGTGAATCTTAATTGCAGGTACAACTTCAGCAAACCATATGAACAAAAAGAAAAAAAAATAAAGAAAAAACAAAACTACTTAACTCATAAGTTTCCAGAACTGTTGTATTAGTAGCATTTCTCATGTAGAAAGAAATAAGGAAAAGAAATAAAGATTAAATAGAGAGAAAGAAGCCAAACATTAGTTTTGCAGCTTTTATATATGTCAGACAGTTCAGATCAAGTATCCCATTGGATTACAACAATGAGTGTGATTATTTCTCTATTTTAGAAGTGTGAGTGCTGAAAACTCACCATTATTAATAACTTTCCAAAGTCACTTAAAGCTATTTGCAAGCTTTAAGTGTAAAGAAATCCAGTTTTGCCCGATAACAATAGTTTTTCTACTGGCTTATCTGAGGTTGCCCAAGAATTGAAAGCTGCCTAAGTTCCCTTACAGGGTCATAGCACCGATTTATAGGAGGTGGTGGGGAGAGACTTCCGAAGGTACGCAAGCATCTCCACCAAAGTTCAGTAATACACCTGTTTCAAATGTTACAAAAATCACCGTCTTAAAAACAGATGTTGTTAAGACACAGACTTGTTCCGAGGAATTTAGGACAGGTAAGAAGCAATACTCTAGTATTACTAAGAGTTCAGAACAAGACACTAATAGTTTTTGGATGTAAAATAGGTCTTAGAGCTGTGCTTTTAAGATCTTTAACAAAGATGATTTAGGTCAATTTACTGACAATCTATGTAGATGAATTTCACAACTTTAATCAGATCCAAGAAAATCTTCTTTGAATCACCTTGTTGTTTTGTCAAAAGACAACAGATATTTCAACATATTCATGTGGGAAAGGAAATCGTGGTTCTTTCAGTCATATATAGCTCTCTAATTCAGAATTGTACTCTCGTAAATGAGCAACAATTTAAAAGGTGTATTTATGAGAAGTATAGTTTCTTAACAATTCTTAAGGAAAAAAGCAGAGTTAATATTTTGCCCCACTTTTTTCAACCCTGTAGTTATGACTGATTATTCACCGGGCGATCAAGGATTTAGTTACCTCACTCTGTTTTCCCATAAATGTTAATCGAAGGGAAGAGGCCATTTCTTAGTCATCACACAGAAAATATGTCTTTCCGAGCACAATCGTACAGTCTGATACTTGCAACCGACATCAATGACGGCCAGATGCCATCCTTATCTCTTGGCTCGCGGGAGAGTGATGGGAATTTATAACTCTCTTTCATGAACTGGCAGATACTAAAGAAAACACAATCTCAGTGTCAGTGCCTTCCCTGAAGAGAAGATTGCTCAATCCTTCAGCCACTGGCTAAGGAATACTGCTGTATCAGCCGTGGCCGCTGGTTCTGAGAGAGGAAGAAGATTACCCATTTTAAGAGTATAATAGGATAATTATTTTCACATTTTTTGAATTATACTAGTTTCTTTTAGACAAAAGCTAAGACCAAAAACAATGCAAGAAAGAAACTAGTTTTCTCTTTTCTCCAAGTAAACTGTAAGAACATTAATAACTTACATGTATTAATATTATTTTAACTTTAATTTTTAATTAGTTGTGTTGACATGGTTTCAAGTGTCCCACTCAATATAACACCCACTACTGTCTGCATCACGTCACCCACACCTCATGCAAAGGGTCCTTCCATTCCATTTCACCCCTGTTTTCCACCCACCCCTACCTCCATCCCCTCTCTCCCTCTGGGAACTGCTACCCTGCTTTTTGTATCTCTGTGTTATGTATATAAGATCCAGCTAATCCTGTCACCTTCTCTGATCCCATCTTCTTCGATCCCACATATGAGTGTGATCATATGATAGATGTCTTTCTCTGCCTGGCTTATTTCACTTAGCATATTAATCTCCAGATCTATCCATGCCATTGCAAAAGGTAAGATTTGCTTCTTTTTCGTGGCTGTGTAGTATATTCCATTGTGTAAATGGACCACCCCTTTACTATCCACTCATCCACCATTTTCTCATCCTATACACTCCCAAGTGCATGGACTCCCATCAGTGAACACGCAGGACTGCTTCTAAAGGAGTCCCCTCTGCCGGTGGCAGCCTGCTTGCTGGTACTCATTATAGCCAGATGGCCTGGGGATTTACATTTGTCCTGAGGTGGATTTCAACCAATGACTGACATCTCCAGGAGGAGCAACCATCCAGACCGCTTGCACATGAGCAGGGCACACCTGAGATGTAGCCCACATGGTTTCTTCAGCTCCCTGCAAGGTGAAGCTGAAATTACCACCTACTGCACTTCACTGTCACCCTTTCTTAGCCTTCCTCCTTTCCTGGTACTTTATTTTTCTTTCTGAACACAGTCCCTCATCTTTCCTGAACACAATTGTTAAGAAATTATATTAACACAGTTCTTTGTGTCAAGACCAGCTTCTGACAAATCAAACCTTTTTGTTTATTTCAGGTTCCTTCGGGATATTGGAGCTGACCAGTCATCCCTTGGACGTCTGAAAATGGAGATCAGAAAAAGTCTGGTTGAAGTTTTAGGCTCTACAGGTTTGTTTTTTTTTGTTTTGCATTTCTCTGAAGCTGGAAACAGGGAGAGACAGTCAGACAGACTCCCGCATGCACCCGACCGGGATCCACCCGGCACGCCCACCAGGGGGCGATGCTCTGCCCACCAGGGGGCGATGCTCTGCCCATCCTGGGCATCGCCATGTTGCGACCAGAGCCACTCTAGCGCCTGAGGCAGAGGCCACAGAGCCATCCCCAGCGCCCGGGCCATCTTTGCTCCAATGGAGCCTCAGCTGCAGGAGGGGAAGAGAGAGACAGAGAGGAAGGCGCGGCGGAGGGGTGGAGAAGCAAATGGGCGCTTCTCCTGTGTACCCTGGCCGGGAATCGAACCCGAGCCCTCCACACGCTAGGCCGACGCTCTACCACTGAGCCAACCGGCCAGGGCTAGGCTCTACAGGTTTTGAGGAAATGTTTTCTTAACTCTGTTCTTGTCTCTTTTATAGTACATAATACTATGCTTTCACGTTTGTCTAATTACCACATTTTTCGCTACATAAAACAATTTTTTCCCCAAAAAAGTGGAGGAGAAAATGCTTGTGCATCTTATGGAGCAAAAAATATGGTATTTTATAAAATATTTTAACACACCATTTGGTTCAGAATATTTTTTTTTCTTATTTTCCTCCTTAAAACCCTAGGTGTCTCTTATGGTCAGGTGTGTCTTTATGGAGCAAAAAATACATTGTCTTTTAATATGTTAGATACATTCCCATCAAAGAAAAGAGAAAAACAAGTGCTGGTAGTAAAATAGTCCCCCTCACAACAACAACAGCAGGTAGGGTGTGAAACGAACCTTGTCATACATCCTGCACAATGGTTTCCCATTCTGACCTCTGCCCCGTTATCGTCGCAGTTGGAGCTTTCTGAGGGCCGCTGCCATTCATCCCTTTATTGTTTGGTCCCCTACTCATTTATTTACTCACGTGCTCATTATTAATAAATAGCTGTGACTCTTTTTAAAGTGCTCATTTTGTCAGTCATTGGTAAACAGTCATACATCAGAGTTACATTTCTACATGCGTAGTGACTACAATGTATAACATCTGAGAAGCGTGTGCTCCCATCAATTAATAAAAGACATATAACTTGCCATATTCTGCCTTGGACTATTAAAAGATTACACATTATAGTCGCTATTAAAAGAAGACAAAACTAAAGACAGATCCGACAGTCTTGTTTGATACAGGCAAACAATACAGAAAACCTGCAGCCTAAACTGACCAGTTACAATCTCAGTAGTTTTGCACACAAAAGCGTCAGGAGAGACACCTGGGTCTCCTGTGCACTTAGTTGCTATCAGAGTGCGCCCTGAGAAAACTGCAAGAGTCTGAATCAGAAACACTATGAAGCCATCAGACTGTGCCCTCCCTCTGCTGAAAATTCAACATTGCCCAGAACTAATTGGCATGAGAAGCCACTCATTAAACGTTCATTCAACTAAATAATTACATTTCATTAATTTAAATACTATCCTGAAGCAATGAAATATTTCGTTCCTAAATCAGGCATAAAGTAATATTCCAAACGTTTTAGGAGACTTGCATACAATCTATTCTTGGTAACGTAAACAATGTTGCAGCATTGTCTTCCCAAAAGTTGCCCCTGACTGAGTACTAAGGAAGGAAGTAGTGGTTGTGCCTTATGCCTGTTTTAGAATTCCGTGAGGGAGGGGCGGTCCGGACCTGACAGACTCCATCCTCTGAGCATAAAGACAGCCTTGGAACAAGGAGGCAAACCTATTGGTTTTAAGTAGCTCTGACACTCCCGGCCACTCCTTTTGTTTGCATAAGTTTGCAATTTTTATTTATCTTCTGATAAAGTTTATATTTGTATTTGAAATGGGGGAAAAGCCCTGAACCCTGGTACAGTATTTCAGTTGACAAGGTGTTCCAGTTTCATCATGGCATATGAGGATTACCTGCAGTGCCCTGATTAGGTCACAAGGAGTCAGTCAAGACTGAAAGTACTCTGAGCAGGGAGGAGGCCTCTTCATGTATGTGTATATGCGTATATGTGTGTGTACGTATTTTAAGAAATTATGACACAAAGAATATGTACATCTTGTCAGATTGCCAAGTAATTCATCCAAGGCAGTAAAGTTGATTTTCAGTGGGGGGGGGGATAGAAATCAAGTAGGAGCCGCTAATAGAAAATACAAAAGGACACAATTGTGATATGGGACACAATTTTACAGTTTGTTCAAAAGTCTGGGAGCCTAGAGATGTGATGTCTTGACTATCTAGCCATGGATAACCACCGAACATTGATTCCCAGAACTGCCATTTCAGTCGACTAAAAATACTGCGTTGCTAAAGGCAAGGGAGTGTCTTAGTTCCTGAAGCTGTCTCAGCCACGCCTTGCTGTACTAACCTACCCTCCACAACAACAACAAAAATAAACAGAAGAAGAAGAAGAACAGGTCTCTTGCAGGAGAAGGCAGAGGCCAGGAAGAGAGATAGGTGACTCACACGACAGGACACATACAAGTCAGCCTGTGTTCAGGGACGACCTGAGACACATGTATTCTGAACTAATATGTTGCGTAGTTTTTATAAATCTCTTCTTCATTCTTGTCTTTGAAATTATTTGCCCTTTTACTTTGAAATTTTAGTTAACGCTTTTAATTCTACAGCCAAAGGAGAGGACATTCTAGAACAAAGGATGGCATGCATACACATTCTTTTTTCCCTTGCATTCTATCAGCATTTTCACACACCAGTAATCCAACACCAAAGACTGGCTCAGAACACAATGCGACATTATGAAAGGAGAGCATGCATTTCAGCGCTGCCAGTTTACCTGAAGATCGTACAGAACCTGCTGTTTCTACTGAAGTTCGGCAGTTTTCCTTGAACAAAACCTCCCCAGCTATGTGCAAGCCTTTGGTTAATTTTCAGATCTCAGGACAATGATAATGTTGACCACTTCGCCACCATTTCTAAAGGGAGAATGCATTTATGGAGGTTCCCGCCCTGAAGTCCCAGTGCCAACACCCTCCTTGCCTCCTTCTCTATTTTAAACCATTTGCCAAAGGCCATTAATTTTTCCCTAGATGCTTATTTTAATGGGGAGTAATTTAAAATGACTTGTCACCACCATCTTTCCTAATTGTGGTTTGACCTTTGAACCGTGGAATATTTTCTGGGTGTACTGGCTCTCCATACTAAAACCTCACTGCAGGCACATTATAGTTTGGGAAGCTCACTTTGGAATAAAGAGAAAATGCCATGTTTTTTTGCCAAAGTTATTCAACTTCTTCAGCAGTTCATTTTGAAATATAAAATAAGGGGGGGGGGGGATGATCCAAGTTGCCTTCACCTCTCTAAAATATATATATATATATATATATATATATATGTACCTAATAACATTTAAATAAAGCAAAGAAAGTGTAGAAAAGATGTGCACAGGACAAGCAGTAAATATTATAATGTGCATTTATCATCAATCATTTAATATAAAAATCAATTGTGTTATAACTAGAGATGTAAGGCCCTTATTCTCTTTATAAAAAGATTGTTTCACAATTCATCAATTTAGCATCTTATAGATACTGACATTTTGAATGGATCATTTAAAGAAATACAAAGCATGATTCAGAAAACATCCTCTGCATGCTTAGTCTTTGAGAAATAATTCTTTCTGTTTTATGATAAAAAAATTTGTTGTTATGAAACTGGCAACTGCAGAGACCAGCAAAGAATGTCTTAAAGACCAGAAACATATTACATTATGCTTTCATTTTATCTTCCCACTTGAAAATCAGAGACTTATTTTTTTTTGCTTCACCTGCTTATTTAAGCTTAGTAACCAGTGTGCAAAAATGTATGCATGTCAAATCTATGTAGAAGTTACACAGCACTGCTTAGGAATAAGTGCAATTTTGTTTCCTAAATCCTTCTTTCCCCATTCACATGCCATTATGACAAAAGAAAAAAACAACCTTAAGACCAAACCCCAAAGGAACAGAAATAAAAACAACAAAAACTGGAGTTTTTGCTTCACAGAGGAAACAAAAAAATGCCCCCAAGATATGGCAGAGAAGAAATAAAACAATATTATGGGCAAACAAAATATCGTTATATAACACACAGTTATTTAGACATAAGACAAGTAATTTCACGAAAATATTTATATCCATGTGCCCTTAAATAATGTTCAGGCTTTCATCCTTGGCCTTGTTTCTTTGAATCCATCTGATTCTCTTCCTGGCCTTCAATAGTCCTGTTCATCTTAAAGGTTATATAAGAGCTCTCAGACTGAATTGGGTTTTGCTTAGTATTCTCTTGTCACAGGGAAGGCTTTGCTGCTGCCCCTGACACCGCCTGACAACTTTTAAACTACAGTCTTGCACTGTATTAGGCTGTGTTGGTCTTAGTTTCCCTCGCTTCTCTTTCTTGATTTTGGATCTGATCTCAAGAACACGCTTCATTTTTAGCTGCCTAGCCACCTATGCCCAGATTACAGATACGACAGTCCGCCAAAGCCATGGTTCTCAAATTCTGTCCTAAGATCCCACTTAAAATACCTGCTGGACCAGCCCACCAGGGGTGAACAACGACCGTGTGGGTGATGCTCACGGCCCTACGTCTGCATCAGTCAGAGTATCTGCCTCTTACCTCTTTACGTATTTGTTTCCTGTCTCAAAGTCACTTGAAAAGTTAACCAAACAAAAACAGAAGGTGAAACCATTTTTTTAAAAGAAAGGGACAGAGAGGAAACTTATAGGGAATTCCATGGAAACAAGAGACCCTGAGTCAAGTACACACACATGTACTCAACACTGATTGATTTGCTTCAGTGACACCTGGCTTTCTTTTCTAAAGGCCCTGAAATAATTATGCTTTTTCCTATTTCTGTTAGATCTGTATATAACTATCTGGGGCCCAGGGAAAAGGACAATAGGAAAGCCATCCTACAGAAAACAACAAACCCCTTCGTTTATAATCCTTTTCTCTTTTCCCTTTGCAAATTTTCTTCTAAGCAAAAACATGAAGAAGAAAAAAAAAGTTCTTGCTTTTAAATGCTTCCAGCATAGATTTTACACCAGAAGTCTTTAATAAGTTTTTGGCACTACATAAAATTTTTTTGGAATCACTTCACGATGGCCCAGTATAATTTAATTATGTGCAGCAAATTTGTCCAGCAAGAATAACAAGGAAATATTTTAATGCTATTTAGGGCGATGCCAATTCATTTCTGTACACCCTGTTCCTCGTTGTTTGATCAGAGCTGGCTTGGCAATGCATCATACAACTATTGCAGATAAATCTTCCCACAGCCAGTGTCTTATATATCCATCCAGCACTGCCTTCCACTTGCCCATCTGAACTGTCATCCTCTGTTTCTATGTAATTGGGAGTTTTCCAAAGTTGACTTCAATACTCTGCCTTTTTGCATTGACTTCTGCCCCTTCTGCTTGCTTAGTGGCTTATTCAGATTCTCTTATCTGCATTACAGAACTCTGCCACTCTATTCAATTCACAGTCTTTCTGGGCTATTTTGATCTTCACATCATTTTCCAGTCCAACAAAGTAGAGATATTCCCTGCTCTGTGCGACCCTCTAAGGCAGAATCTCTCTTTGCATCACAACCAAGGAAATGGGCGATGGAAAGTCCACGCTCCATCAACAGCTGCAAATCCAAAGGCCAGTACTCCCTGGTCAGCCTCTAGTGCCAGGACTCATCTATCACAGAATAAATTAATGGCTTACCCTCAAATTCTTCACTGGCCACAGTTTCTATTTCTAGTGGAAGTAAAACTCACCAGGCTCCCATTAATCTGCAGGGTTTTTCTACAGCAAGATGCAATACACCCTCAATTTGAATCACAGGAACCACTGAAGGATCTTAAGTGCTATTTCAGAGAAAATAGAGCAATAATTTCATTTTATTTCAACAACTAGAGAAAAAGGTTTTTCTTTCTTTTTTTATTTTTTTCTGATTTCCTTGACTTCTTAGGAAATAGAGTAGAGAGACCAGTTAATTAATTTTGGATTAAATTTGGAAATAACTGGCCATCAGGAAGTAGTGGCAAAATGAATATCTTTATTTCTATTTCCAGTGAAAATAATCATAGAAGGAGATTAAAAATGAGCTTGCTTTCTAAGGGAAAAGAAAAGAAAAACTGTTGAGTGACTCCTGGGATTTCCAGTGTTCAAGTGACTGGGATTCTCTCAACTCACACTTTCTCTGTTAGGTTAGGAAAGTACCTGCTGGCATTTGCTGCCTCTGCAGTACAACTCCACCCCATCCACACCCCACCTTCCCCAAACTGGGCTGCTTGGGAAAGTATTCGGAAGAGAGCTTAACTACATATACAGATACTTCCAACATGGACATCATATTCTTATTTTGCACATTGACACAAGAGTTAATTAAACTATCTAACTGCTCTAGAGCAATGATTTTCAACATTTTTCATCTCCTGGCACACATAAACTAACTACTAAAATTCGCCAGCACACCAAAATATTAATATATATTTTTTGCCGATTTGTTTAAAAAATAGATATCATTTGAATTCATTCATATCATACCCAACGGCTATTGTTGTGTTGTTTGTTGTCATTTTTTAATTGGCAATCTAAGGAAAAGGAGGTCAGTGCCCCTGACTGAATTGTCAGGTGTCCAATGTTTTCAAAATTCTTGCTGCACACCGCTTAAAAATCGCTGACCGATAGGAACCCATTTTATTCATTTTATTTTTTAATTTTATTGATTTTAGAGAGAGAGGAAGGAAGAGAAGAGGATAGAAGAAGAGACAGAGAGAGAGAGAGATTGAAATGAAAATACTGAACAGCAAACAGTGCAAGTAAAGCTTAATTACATCCCAGAAAAACAAACACTTTATAGTTGAATTAGGAGCCACAGAATCATCAATACCTGAGAGCAATTACAAGGCAAATGAGGGTTTGTAGGGTCAAGAACTGAGCAATTTAATAATTCTATGGGTTGATTGGAATAACCAGGCTCTGAAAGAGACTAAGGCACCAAAATGCATTGCTCAGCATAAAAATTCCCCACCGCAACTCTCCTCTAGATAAAGTAGGTATAGCTTAATGTCATGCAAAGTAGATTTCAAAAGTCTTAATTAAATGGGGCATTTCATAATAGAGATTAATTCATCAAGAAGACATAATTCTATATGTGAATGCCAATAAATGGGCTCACAATTAATAGAACAAAATTAGGTAGATTTAAGAGATAAATCACCTTTCTTTGCACATTCAACACTTTCTTCTAAGTAATTTATAGATCCAATGGAAAAAAATTAACACAAATGTAGGATATTGAAGATGCTATCAACTTACTAAACCCAATTAGCTCGTGTAGAAGACTGCCCAGCAGCTGTTGAGTGCACATAGTTCTGTAAATGCATGTAAAGCAGTAACCAAAACTGGCATGCAAATCTGAATGAAATTCAAAATATATTTCAGAAATTAAAATTTATTGACAAGAATATATTTAGACATCTCTTTGCCATATTTGAAAACTAAGTAAAATAACTTCAAAGTAACAAAGTAATTAAAGCAGAAGACATAAAACAGGAAATATTTCAAATAAATGATAATGAAAATATGACACATAAAAATTTCTGAGATGCATTAAAACAGTGCATACATATAGCAATGTTTAAACCTTTAAGAATGTATTTTAAAAACATCTAAAATTGAGCATGTAACATTTCACCTTAAGTATTTAAAGAAAAAGGTAAAGTGCAATCACACCTGGTATGTCAAGAAAAGAGTAATAAACAGCAAAAGCAATAAAATAGACAACAGTGATACAATCAGCAGGTATAAAAGTTGATTTTTTGCCAAGTTTGATAAAATTGAAGCACCTCTCAGGAAACTAGTCCAGGAAAAGAAGAAAGACAATAATTATAAATATGAGTGATAGAGAATTACAAGAGCTCTTCTTGAAAAGCTTAATAAATAACAATCAAGAGCAATTTCATGCTAATGACAGAAGCACCCAGTTCACACATGCCTTTCATGTAAAAGCTTAACTTGGAAAATGACTCAAGAAAAGAATAAAAATCAGAATTATTCTGTGTATCTTTAAAAAGCATAATTTCACACCACAAGTCTTCTTATAAACAAAACTCAAGGAATAAATACCTCCAATGATTAATTGTACTTAATCATTTATGGGCATAAAAGGCACACTTGTACAGAAAACAAAGGCAGTTAAGAACAATCATATCGGCCTGACCTGTGGTGGCACAGTGGATAAAGCGTCGACCTGGAAATGCTGAGGTCGCTGGTTCGAAACCCTGGGCTTGCCTGGTCAAGGCACATATGGGAGTTGATACTTCCTGCTCCTCCCCCCTTCTCTCTCTCTCTCTTCTTTCAAAAATGAATAAAAACAAACAAACAAAAAAAACCCGTACCTTCTAATAAAAAAAAGAACAATCATATCATAGTTCATATTTTTTATACCAACCTGAAAATTATTTAAGCAATTAGCTTAAAAATCACAAGGACAAAACAAGGAAAGACAACTCTAGCATATAACTCCTGAACTTAGGTGTATATAAATCAACACCAAGTGAGTTATATCACAGCAATGCGACGAACCTGTCTACATAATTCACCACTAATAGAATGAAGAACAATCACTTGCTCACCTGACTCTACACACAAGAGCCTTTAATAAAATCAACAATGTACGTCATTTCCCTTATCAGGTGAGGAATTAGGAACTGTGTGTTTACAATTTTTACTTGTCTCATGGCTTGACATAGATTAAATATTCATAGATTAAATATTCCAATTAAACAACTGATAGAATTCAAAATGAATGAATAAATAGAATGTATTCATTTCTATGATCACTAAAAGCTAAGTATTAACTGACATAAAGAAACATGTTTGGCCAAAAACACTAATTACATCACCTACAAGGATTTATAAAACCTGGTTTCATCTTGAAACACCTGAGTAATTCCATACCAGTTTAAACCCACTATATCTCTGTATGAAGCAACAAGTCCGTGTGGTGTTTAAAGCGCTCTGGATCTTTAGGATGTATGCCTGTGCTATTTCATGACCTTCCCCTCTCCTGCCCAGGTTAGAAATAAAATTTGATGAGGAGTTGTTAGTCCTTTAGTGTTTTCTAACATGACTTTGGCCACGAATAGGCTAAATTGAACAGCCACTGCCTACTTCATTTAGCCCAGCATGAATTAAGCAGGCTTTGCTTATAAAAACCTGAAATATTTGCAGCAAACTAACCTCTAATCAGCAGAACATGAATGCAACATTCCACATAGTCAAGTAAACAGTAGGGAGTATTGCAATGATGAGGGAGTGAGCTATGCAAACATTACAATGCACAAGGGAGGTCAAAGTTAATAAGAATATCCTAAGTTAAGGGACAATTCTATTTTTTTTTTTTTTGTAATGGGTAGTGGAGGAAATGGTGTTTCACAGCCTCCAAAGTCACACAAAATTAAGCTTGTTTGGCATGGTTTCTGTAGATAGATGCCAAGTGCACATTAAGGTCTGCTTTTCTCTGTTGGCATGCTAAGATTGCATTAGGCAAGGGTTTCACATCTCTAAATGGTTTCTGAGGAATTCCTTCTTGTAGTGGCCTTATCAGAAAGTATTTAAAAATACTTCAATAGAAAATCCCTAAATAGATGCTTTGCCAAAGGAAAGAGCAGGGGGTCATATCTTAATAGTGTAATCCGAGTTGAAAGAAACCCAATAAGGTAAACACAGTTTAGGCTCAAATACTGAGAAAGAAAAATGTTTTCAGAACATTAGATGATTTGTAATGCTCTTTAACAAGCTTTGTCACCACTTCCGAAAAAAAATGAGAACTAATTGAAATGCAGAGCAGACAAAACAGAATCAGCGGACTTGAAGAACGATATTCCGCCTTGACCTCATAGACGCCGAAAACGGGTACAAGCTCAGGGCCCGTCTCACTGTCTCCGCTTTTCTTTTCTTTTTTTCATTTCACGAGGTTCAGATTCTTCTGCACCTACAACAGACCTAGTCTTCCCCCAAATATACAAAAGGGCTTTTGCCTGAATCTGCTCCAGCTGGTGAAAAAGAATGCCAAGAATGCCTCCCACTCTTACTCCCCCCGCCCCCTACTTCCCTTGGAGGGAAATGTATATATATATATATGTATATATATATGTATATATATATATGTATATATATATGTATGTATGCTGCACACTTGTGTGCACACACCTACATCCATCAAGGGTCAGAGATTTAAGGAACAAGATTGGGAAAGCTGCAGCAGAGAAAGAAGGGTGCGGGGGAAACGGTACACTGGAAAAAGTTTGGGATGTCACAGCTGTGAGACACAGCACATGAAAAGAAGGAGATGGAATCGTCAGAATATTAAACATTCCATCTCACCCCCCCCCCAACCTTACCACTACCTAATACCCGTGGGGTAGAGAGGCAGGACCTGTGACACAGGACCACAAGGAGAATGTAGGAAAGCACACAAGCAAGAGGAAAGACAAAGCAAGGAGGTGGGGGACTGGAACGCCTTGAGCACCAATGGGAAACCATATATAGTACAAGTATTTGAAACATTCAGTTGACACATTGAAAACAGAAGAGATGCCAGAGGAATATATAAAATCTTCAAGGAAAACCAAAGAGGGCATAAAATAGAGATGGAGGGGGGACAAAAGAAAAATAAATCCAACAGATAGGAAACGACCATGAAAGATATCCATCTGACTGGAAATGTGGATGACCTCCATAAACACCATTAAAAGATGGAGAGTGTCAGAACGAACTAAAAATGAAGACAGGATTATATATTATGTGTAAGAAACCTACTTTAAATTGAGAGACCCAGATAAGTTCAAAGTAAAGGAACAGAGAAAGGTATGCCATGTGAACACTAGTCAAAAGAAATCTGGACTAGCCTTATTAATTTCAGACAGAGCTGACTTCAGTACGAGGAGGATTATGACCAGTGAATAATAGCCCTGCAAAAGATAAAGGGATGATTCACTCTCCATTAAGGTAAAACAATTCTTAATGTGTATCCACCAAAAAATGATGAAAAACACAGGAGGTAAAAATTGATACAAGTTAAAGGAGACAAATCTAACATGAGTTGGTGTGCACAAATGTTGATGAAATGAGCGAAGTCTCTAAGACTGAAGGCAAAGGAACTATACATAAACCCTGTCCTCTTAGTTGTTCAAGTACCTCCCGCAGGAGTATAGGTTAACAATACTATTCTGCTGTGCCAACAAACTGAGATGAACTATTCAGGACACCGGAGCCAAATGCAAGAGCTCCTCATGGCCAAAGTTGAAAAATTTAGAGCAGAAAATAAAAAATTATTGGAATGTAGTTTAGAGCATGAAATGCATATCCATGAATCCATAAAATGTAATAAATGACTGGACAAATGAATTAATGGGGGAAGGGTAAACAAATGCTCCATGCAGAATAATTCCAAATAAAATATGTGGGTTCTCCACTCTCCAGGTGGTAGGAAGACAGTAAAAGGATCTGTGATCACCTGAGGCTCCAAAGGAGCAATGAGCAGTCAGGGCGCGGCGGTCTCTGAAGACGGTGACTCTACTCCATCTTATAGCATAATGGCGGGAGCATGTCAGTATGCATTTGTTCAAGCTCCCAGGTGGCAACGCCCAGAGCGAATATATGTAAACGAGGGATCTGGGGCATTGATGACATGTCTACAGAGGTCCGTCAGTTGTAGCACTCAGGTGAGGATGTTGATAATGAGAAATGATGTGTGTGTGGAATGGGGTGTGTATGGGATGTATCTGGACCTTTCTAATTTTTCTGGATATTTAAAATGGCTCTAAAAAATGAAGCTTTAAAACGTATTTAATCCTTACTTTGAAGGATATTGATGCAGTAATGTATAGTTCTAGGTCATATAACTTTTCTTTTACTATTATAAAGCTGTTAATATTATAGAGTTTATTGGAGAAAAGAGGTAAATATACAATGACAAAGCTTTTAGTCAGTGAACTGTCATACCCACAAACTCCCCCAAATGGGGAATATACCATATGGTCTAAATAACATTGGGAGTGTTTGAAAAATCTTTCATAATAGGCTAATGGCTACGTGACTTTTAAGGAACGAGCCTGCCAAGAGATGAAACAAGTGACAAAGATTTCCAAGTCACTCAAGTGACAGGAAAAAATGCATGACTCAAATTGAAGTATAACATTTAAAAGGAATGATGAAAAAAATCTGTTTTATGTACTAAATATTTTAAATGCTCACCTGAATGTGACAAGAATTCATTAAATAATTTAAGCACAGCTTTGAACACATTGTTTGCATTTGTAAAAGACTTGGGTAGATGACTGAAGGACACTCAGTGACACAGTGCACAGAAGGGACCCACTATGAAACTAGCCACCTCTAGCCTCACATTTTAAAAAATAGAGAGTTATGAGCCTCTTTCATATCAAACATAAATGCTTCATGTCATAGTTGCTTAAGGATGTTCTGCCAAGAAGTTGCTCTTACATGCTTGATCACATTTACCAATCACAGAAGAACCTCAGAACTGAAACTTGAAATCTCATTTAGTAGCTATCACCGTTACCACTCTGAAAAAGTATCCTGTTCTTGCATCTTAATTTTCTCATTTGAATAATATGGCACTACATGTCTTAACATAAAAATGACTACCAATTTAAGGAATCTAGTGGTTTGTGTTTTCTCCATAAACAGATAATTGATTCAGGATATTGCCTTAGATTGTTTTTTAATCATTTTTTATTATGGTAAAACAACATGTCATACAAGATCTACTCGACTGCTTTTATGACAGCTTTTCCAATATTTCATAAAGTTCTAATTTTCTAACGTGCTAACCATTTTCACTAATTTGCTTAAACAGGTACCAGCCTAGCCTTCAGCACATATAAAATAACAACAACAAAAAAGATAAAATAAAAATGACTAAAAACTTTGTTTTTCAAATTTTTCTGCCTTTGCTTCCTTTAGGGCTCCAAACTGACATCTTAATTTTAATATGGAGTTATCTAAGTAATTATAACTTGTCATAATGTAGACACAACTGAGGATTTCAGTGCAAATCAAAAGCACTCCAAGATGTAATTTATTCTAGACACCAAGTTTTTGTCATCTCAATTACCCTCAAGCCTTTTAAGGGACAGAAAGAGTTTAATTACATTCACATTAATGAATTACAAGTTAATTTTATCTACGAATAAATAACATAATCCGTTTACAATTGCCTTTATTGCCTCATTTTTCGGGGCTAGATGTCTTCCGGAGGCTAGCCACTTCCTTCCATGTGTTACAATAATTAAAACAAATAGATACCAATTCTGATGCCTGCAACATCTACTGTTTCATCACTGATCTATGTCCTAAACTTGACAAAACATTTAATATTTCCTTAAAATAAGTAAAATGCACCTTTAAAAATTATTTTTCTAATAATCTGTAGTTCTGGGTAACCTGAAAAACTCTTTGTCAATCAGATAAAGTTAAATTTGATTTCAATCAAAATATTTTTGAAAGCCTATCAATTAAATGAATACCTTCAAATCTTGCAAATACAGAAAGAATATGAAGATAATGATAAATGTGAGAGTACAGACTACATATTTGTATATATTTCTAGTTTTTGAACATTGTCATTTTAATTGGAAAATGCTAATGTTTTAAATAAAGTAATGGGGAAATGAGAATTTTGGAAATAGGGAGCATAGGTAAGAAATTTGTTATAAGTAAATATATAATTATATATAATGAATTTCATGTATTAAAATAGGGTGAAATATTATGATAAATTCAAGTAGATTGACTTAAAGGGGAAGATGTACAATTAAATGATTGAAGAATGGAAGCTTGTGCCTCAGTAAAATTATTCAAATATTTAGATATAAAATTATTTGATTTTTTCTAAGTACAATATCTGAGTAAATATGAACTTGGAGTAAAGTGATAATCATGAAAAATGTAATCATAAACTTCAAGAAAGTATTTTAATAAATACCTAATTATCCTAGAGATTATAATTTTTTCTATGTATAACTACAATGAAACAATCACTAAGCTTAACTATATTTGGCTAAATGAAAACTTCAAACATCATTGTGTCAAAATAACAAACATGATTTAAAATGTAACATATGAGCTAGAAAAAATTAATAAAATTTGAGATTTAAAAATTTTCCATCCTAATTAGGAAATTATTTTACACAAACCAAATTATAAAAGTACAGTTTAAAAAGGAATTAAGTATGTGGATGGATAATTTACTTCAAAAAAACTAGTAGCGAATGGAGGTTTTTATATTTTCACTAATACACCAAGAGATGAAGAGTAAATAAATAATATAGCATACACAGTGTTTTTACAAAAGCTTATACTCTGATTGGAAATCATGTTTTAAAAGCTTTAAGGAAATAAATTTTCTGAACAGAAAATATGTTCATATATACCAAGGATTTTAGACAAGGTCATAGTCAGGAAACCCCCTTATAAATATCCTTTATTAGATTCTTTTAAAATTTCCCATGTTATGATGTTCTCTAATGACAAAAAAAATGTATTAAAGTAACAGGTGAAAATAAATAATACAAACAATCCAATAAACTGTTGTATACTCATGAGATAACAAACTATGGTAAGAAAACAGGCATTTCAAATAAATTAATGAAATCAGAAAGGAATTCCTATATCATGGTAAATGGAACATGCTGAATAGAAAATATTACTAAGAAACTAACTACATAAAAAATGGTATGTTGTTTCTACAAAAAAAAAAATTAAACTATTTACATGATTAGTTGTGGCTTTAGCTTCTTTCATGTTTTTTTTATAATAAATGAATTCTCTATTCATAATTGCAGTGTTATTACAAAGGTAGCCCAAGGATTTAAATGCAGCAGAAAGTCTAAATCAAAATCAACAGTCAGCAGCCAGGGACTATGCAAATTTCACTCTCAAGCGGAGCACTGAGGTTAAATCAGATAGAGTCAGTAAAAAGAAAAATCAAGAAAATGGAAGTTGAGGTCTAACCATCCATCAAAAATGAAGGAAGCAGTGAGTAGAGCAGACAAAATACACCCAATGCAAGCAAATGTCCTCATGAGACAACTCAGTTTTACAGAGAAAGCTGGATTTTATTTTGCCAAAGAAGCTGGACGTGCAAAAGGCGGGTCAAATTAAGGGATTATTTGGCCATTGTATTTGAACTATGCATCTATGAAAAGTTAGAAAGAAACTGTCAATTTCTCATTTTGAAAAAAGATATACATTGCTGACAGGTTGTTTGACTAAATTCAAATGTAGTATACTAATTCAATTCTATGTTCAAATAATACAGATATATGAAGGAGAGCATTTCAAGGACAAAATTATACTTAATTGTAACACCTTGCTTTGAAATATTTTAGTCTGTGTGACCTTTATTTTTTGTTTTTTGATGCTTTTGTCTGGTTTAGTTCATTTTAATTGTTCAGCAACTGGAAGTTTGTATTGTTTCTTTTTAAAATTATTATTATCATACCTACTTACAATGTATGATGTTTATTGCCTCAATAATCATTATATAGAATGACCAGAGAATTTCCTTTCAAATAGATTATTCTCCTATATCTGTCACTCCATCTACATACAGTTTCTGTATTATAAATGACTCAGATAGGTTTATGCATACAAATATAGGTATATATCGCTTTCATCCTTCCATGTGAACCATAGTCTTACATACACACATATACTTACATTTACTTTTCATTAACTTTTCATATTGAGGTCAGATTAATAATAGTATTTTTAAAAAGACTGACACATGGCAATATTATTTCTGGAAATCTTGGTATAACTACACAAGTTATATCAGTTTTTGAATAGCAATTTCTGAAGCTTTAAAATATTTATATACATTTTTACTCTATGATATCTGAAAATAAAGATGTTCAAATATATATATATTTTATTTAACATGAAAGTGTTTTATGTATAATTTATTTATTTTTTACAGAGAAAGTGGCTTATTGCTTTTATTTATTTATTTATTTATTTTTTTCTGAAGTTGGAAACAGGGAGGCAGACAGACTCCCGCATGCGCCCGACCAGGATCCACTCGGTACGCGCACCAGAGGGCGACGCTCTGCCTACCTGGGGCATTGCTCTGTTGCAACCAGAGCCATTCTAGCACCTGAGGCAGAGGCCATAGAGCCATCCTCAGCGCCTGGGCAAACTTTGCTCCAATGGAGCCTTGGCTGCAGGAGGGGAAGAAAGAGACAGAGAGGAAGGAGAGGGGGAGGGGTGGAGAAGCAGATGGGCACCCCTCCTGTGTGCCCAGGCTGACGCTCTACCACTGAGCCAACCGGCCAGGGCTGGTGTATAATTTATTTAACCATCAAATCCTTGTGACGGTAAGCTCTTCACAGGGCACACAATATTGAACACAGGGTTTGTTCTCATGAAACTTTTTATTTAATAATTATAATAATAACAGTCCTATCTAACGGCTATTGAGCTATAAATGGGTCAGACAATGATATAATACATTAATCTGCATTAACCAATTTCCCCTCACAGTAATTCTCAGAAATATAAATAATATTTAATTCCTATTTTTTTGATGAGGGTTGTGTCATAGATAGGTTAAATCACTTGCCCACGGTTATATGTTTGTTAGTGGTAAAATGGAATTTGAACACTAATCAGCAAGAAAGGAATTTAACAAGATATGCACATATATTTACAACAGCGTATAACTTTAGCTATGAAGGAGTGAACAAAATTAGGTGGTACAGAATACCATGGGGACATCACAGTGATGTCCCTGATGCTTTTCATGGAAATGAGATGGAATCCGAGAACTGACACATAAGAAGCCATTCTTACCATGAGTGAGGGAAGATGAAAAGACCTCAGGTGAGGAAGTTTATGTGTATAGAAACTTGGCACATTTTACTCTTGTGTAATATTTCTTTCATGTTGTATGCCTAGTAAACCCAAAGTAGCCTGGAATGATGTTTATTTACTAGATTATTGGTAATGACCTCACATTTCCTGTTCTGGAATATACTCATAAATGTATGGCAGTGGTGAGATCAACATAATCTACTTTTCTTTCACATTGTTGCTCAGAAAGTTTAGTACATGTTGGAGAAAATGGTAGATACCAGGCTGACACCGAATTCCTTAAAAATGTAAGTTTTAGAAGTCTAAATTTATCATAAAAATATTCTGTAGTTGTATTGCCTAGAGGTTATATAATCTAACATTCTTAAATATTAAATAAAATGAGACCTTAAATGATCAAATTTGGTTTGTAAAAGCCAAGCCAATCAGTTATTGGTAGAGCAGAATTGGACTGATGTTTCTTAGATCAAATCCAAGATAGTGATAAAATGCCATGTTCGTAATACATAAAAAAGAATATTATTTACTTCAAACATGTAATTTAAAATTAGGGAAAAAAATTGAAGACTAATATTGACAAGCGTGAAAGAATGGCACACATTTTAATAGTTTCTGAAGAGCTCATCGGAATTCAAAATACCTGTAATTTTTTTATGGCTAAGATTTATAAAACACTGTGAGAGAATTCAAATCTTTATTGTAAGTAACACATACTCCAGCCAAATTATCTGGTAGGAAAATTTAAGATGTATCTTAGTAGGAAGACAGTCAAATTCATTGATACCACCAACCACTTAGTCTAACATATCAAGAGCATCACAGCAAATTTACAAATCTATTTGTGTCATGATATCAGCATTTAAAAACACCCACAGTAAATGATCTGATGTAATCATTTCTTATGGCTGAGTAGTATTCCATAGTGTATATGTACAAAAGCTTTTTAATCCACTCGTCATGGATTCCACTGATGGAAAGTTGGGCTTTTTCCAGATCTTCGCTATTGTGAACAATGCTGCCATAAACATGGGGATGCATTTCTCCTTTTGGAACAGTGCTATGGTGTTCTTAGGGTATATTCCTAAAAGTGGGATAGCTGGGTCAAACGGAAGTTAGATTTTTAATTTTTTGAGGGATCTCCAAACTGTTTTCCACAGAGGCTGCACCAATCTGTATTCCCATAGCAGTGCAGGAGGGTTCCCTTTTCTCCACATCCTCGCCAGCACTTATTCTGTGTTGTTTTGTTGATGAGCACCATTCTGACTGGTGTGAGGTGATAACTCATTGTGGTTTTAATTTGCATTTCTCTAATAATTAGTGATGTTGAGCATTTTTTCATATGCCCATTGGCCATCTGTATATCCTCTTTGGAGAAGTGTCTATTTATTTCTTTTGCCCATTTTTTGATTGGATTGTTTGTCTTCCTGGTGTTGAGTTTTACAAGTTCTTTATACATTTTAGTTATTAACCCCTTATCAGACATATTGTAGAATATGTTCCCCCATTGTGTAGTTTGTCTTTTTATTCTATTCTTATTATCTTTAGCTGTGCAAAAGCTTTTTAGTTTGATATAGTCCCATTTGTTTATCCTGTCTTTTATTTCACTTGCCCATGTAGATAAATCAGCAATATATTGCTGCAAGAGATGTCGGAGAGCTTATTGCCTATGTTTTCTTCTAAGATGCTTATGGTTTCACGACCATTTACAATAACATGGATAGATCTTGATAACATTATACTGAGTGAAATAAGTAAATCATAAAAAACTAAGAACTATATGATTCCATACATAGATGGGACATAAAAATGAGTTCAGAGACATGGACAAAAATGTGATGATAATGGGGGGGGAGAGAGGGGGTGGGGGGAGGGGAGGGGCACAAAGAAAACCAGATAGAAGGGATGGAAGGAAATCTGACTTTGGGTGAGGGGTATGCAACATAATCAAATGTCAAAATAATTGGGAGATGTTTTCTCTGATCATAGGTACCCTGATTTATCAATGTCACCCCATTAACATTAATAAAAATAAAAAAACACCCACAGTAACTTTGCATTTACAGTATTTTATTTGCCTTATGTATAAAGAATTAAAATTATTTGAGAGATTTAGAGACAGGGAGTCATCTAGTATTAATACATGATATATAGTGGATAATAAACTCTAAGCTCCATGCTGACAGTCTATGTGTTTTGCTATTTCTCTGTGATGTCTAGAATTCAATAACTACAGACTTAGCAAATGGATGCCTTAATCTACCCAATAGACACTAAATGAATAACTATTTTCCTAACATATTCCAGTTCAGCCAGAGCAATGCCGTTAATCCTAACAAAATCATTCTTTATCACAATTTTTCCCCATAAGCCTCAGCACTAAAGGAACATTGGAGAGACAGAGAAATAGATACAACTGGGCAATATGGCCCCTCAAACTGGGGTAGCATGTGATTTTGGAAACTGAACTTGTTTGTGAGTAATAGATTATAAACTAGATGGGGAAACCAATTTGTTCTGATTTCCTTATTTCTAACACTGGATTTTATTAGGTAATAAAACAATACATATTCAATAAACAGTGAATCTGATTAGTTCTATTATGAACTAAGAAAGATGGTTTTAGACCAGGGGTAGTCAACCTTTTTATACCTACCGCCCACTTTCGTATTTCTGTTAGTAGTACAATTTTCTAACCGCCCACCAGTTCCACAGTAATGGTGATTTATAAAGTAGGGAAGTAATTTTACTTTATAAATTTATAAAGCAGAGTTACAGCAAGTTAAAGCATATAATAATAATTACTTATCAAGTACTTTATGTCAGATTTTCTCTAAGTTTGGCAGAATAAATCTTTATAAAACAACTTACTATAGTTAAATCTATCATTTTATTCATACTTTGGTTGCTCCGCTACCGCCCACCATGAAAGTTGGAATAGTAGTGGTAGTAACACTAGTGGGAGGTAGGGACCAGGTTGACTACCACTGTTTTAGACAGATGTGGTTTCCAAATGCCCCAGTAAACACGACACGGACAGTAACTTAAAGCAACGGCCATTGAAAACACTCAACTAAAATGTCTGTTTTCAGGGATATTTAAAGGTGCTTAGCATTTAGATGAGCCAGGAGATCCATATAAAAGTTTATCTACAACAATTGCTATAATCTATTATACCAACTTAACTTATCCAGTTGTCTGGGGGGGGGGGTTCCTTTGTAGAACAATGGTTACTATACTGTATAGTGATCTATGTTTTTAATGAAACGTTCAGACATGTCACTTGAAACAGTGGGTGGAGTCATGCTGCTTTTGAATCCACATGTGAATGTGCCCATCCTAATGACTAGATCAGTGTTTTCCAACCTGCCTGTTGGTGGACCAGTCCACTAGGAATTTCATGCCAGTACACAAAAGAGTTTACCAACATGATGTTGTATGAAGATTATAGACTCAATGGTCTTAATCAAATCATTTATGTTCAGGGTGATTTCTGCCTTTGTGGCCCCCAAAATAATTCTACTGTTTTCACCGGTCCCCAAGAGTAAAAAGGTTGAAAACCACTGGACTAGATATCAGTATGCACAAAAAAATATGATTTCCCCTGTTATAAAAAAATGTGTTTATCTTTACATTCAATGGAATTTAATGAAATATTTGTATAGCGCATTATGTACAAAGCCGTCTACACATTGTGGGGGGTACTGAGAAATGAGAATGCAGTGGTTCTTAGCCCAAGGGATTAACTTTACCAATTGCATACACACCCATTAAAGATAGACAGCCCCTTCCTTCTTCTAAACAATCAGTAAATACATTAAAAACATTGCAGTTAACTACCAGGGTTGTTTTAGCTAGTGCCTAGCTTGCTGTGAGGCTATTTATCTCATTTTTACAAGCAGAATCCATGATTCATGTTAACCAAATTTAGATTAAAAACAGTCATCTACCTTTCAAATACCTAATTATACTAATTTCATCTGATTCCTGAAAGGTGTTCTCTGGAACCAATCAATGGGAAAAATAGATGTAATTATAAAAATAGAGTTACGCTGTATTTTATATGGAAGGTTTATTTTATTTATTCTAACAGAGATTAATACCTGTTATGGAGTATTCTGTCTTCAGGATCTTAACAATTACTTTAATAACTCATTTTGAAGTATTTATTTCTCTGGTGAATATCTGGATAATAAAGTTTCATAATTTTTTTATTGATTTTTAACTATAAAAATGTTCACCTTTAAGCATTTTTTTTTACATTTCCTGGGATTACACCAAGGATAATAAACCAGATTTAACTTCAATTATTAAAATGCTGTATTTGTTTTTATTTCTGCATGGAAAAATAGAACCATGCTTCAAAAGAAAATAATATTTGAAATTAAATTCTCATTTAAAATGTCAAAACAGATAATCAGTTCTTCTGCATGCTGCTGTTGTCTCTGTGGAGGCTGGAGGCTTAACTGACACTGATTATACCTGTTACTCGAATGCATTATTCATGAAATCGGTGATAGAGCATCTTCAAACAGCCTGTCATTTTTCATTACGTTCTATCAAAGGACCATATGCTGAGCTCACAGTGTATTGATACTGGGCACACGTAACGTGTTCAGAAAGGCATATGGACACATGATAGGCTTTCTGATGAACTTTTAAAAAATACTACACAGTGCTTCCAATGGCTTATATAAGGCTATGCTTTGACTAACAAGCTTTAACCAGGAAGGCGATAGGCAGCCACCATCTATTAGAACTAAGATGTAACACAAGCTTTCTTGGCCTTTTCCCTGACCCTTTGAAGGGGGTTAACAAGGTGCTTGTAAATATGAAATGTAATAAGAGCATGTGAATCCTAAAATAGTTCAACCTAGAGCAATGACGTTCAATAGTGCTAACTGTACTAGTAAGGTTTCTTGTAGACAGGTCAGACAAGAGGCATAAAGGGGTTTTTCAAAGAGGTAAAAGGCACCTCGTATTTTAACAGATAAAAGCAGTGCATGTTTGTTTCATTTTGGGGCAATCAACATTTCACAAAATATATTCCCTTTAAACTGTTTAGAATGTTGACTGACAGACCTCACAGTTCATAGAGGAGGAATCCTTGTGTCTGAAGAAGATTGACGATGTTGAAGCCCAACACCATTCAGTGACACTGGGAGCCTTTCATACTTGTCAATGCCACGTGCCATTGGGTGATAACACTGAGTGTGTGTTCCTATTACTATGAAGTGTGGTGCTATATTTTTTATCAGTGAGAAACACAGACTAGGTTTTGATTAGTCAAATAGAAAGCTGCACTCTCCTCCCTCCCTTTAGATGATCAGTTAACAATGGTGGCAAAGAATTCAAATGCTGCTGACTCTTTACCTAAGCACATTAAAGATTTACTATGTAGTTTTAAAATTAAGAAAACTCAATGCCTTTAGACATGCAACATCTTTAAAATTTGAGTTATCTCGTCTGACCAGGCGGTGGCACAGTGGACAGAGCATTGGACTGGGATGCGAAAGACCAGGTTCAAGACCCCAAGGTCGCCGCCAGCTTGAGCCCAAGGTCGCTGACTCGAGCAAGGTGTTTCTCGGTCTGCTGAAGGCCGGCAGTCAAGGAACATATGAGAAAGCAATCAATGAACAACTAAGGTGTTGCAACGTGCAACAAAAAACTAATGATTGATGCTTCTCATTTCTCTGTTCCTGTCTGTCTCTGACTCTCTCTCTGTTTCTGAAAAAAAAATCTTGAATTATCTCCACTCTGCACTATGGGATTATTATTCTAACTTCTTAAAAATGGAGGAAGCGAATATAATGTCATCATACAAAAAACAAAATCTAAAACTAGACAAATTCCTTTAGAATGACAATGTGGGAGGATAATTTGTGTGCTAATAATCTGGAGCTTCCCTGGTGGCTTTACAATGAATTCATAGCTTTACAATGAATTTGTAGGTTAATATTAAAGGTTAAGAATGATGTTGGTGAATTTTGAGTCACTTGAATTTTTCTTTTTTTTTTACAGAGACAGAGTGTCAGAGAGAGGGATAGACAGGGACAGACAGACAGGAACAGAGGAAGATGAGAAGCATCAATCATCAGTTTTTCATTGTGACACCTTAGTTGTCCATTGATTGCTTTCTCATACGTGCCTTGACTGCGGGCCTTCAGCAGACTGAGTAAACCCTTGCTTGAGCCAGTGACCTTGGGTCCAAGCTGGTGAGCTTTGCTCAAACCAAATGAGCCACGCTCAAGCTGGAGACCTTGGGGTCTCAAACCTGGGTCCCCCACATCCCAGTCCAATGCTCTATCCACTGCATCACTGCCTGGTCAGGCGAGTCACTTAAATTTTGAGTTTAAGACCAACCTCATTCCATAGAAAATGTATTTTTGAGATTAGTTGGAATGTTAGAAATGCAACTATAAAATTGCATATGTTTGGAGCGCCTGTTCACTGAAATCTATTACTATAAGCCACTGGTATTTACCAGAAGCAATAGAGATTTATGGCTGAGATGCTACAGGAAGCAATGGATCCTCTTTTTTTCATCATGCATTTTAAAAAATTTTAGAGAAAGAGGAAGTAATAGTGAGACAGACAGAAACACTGATCTGTTCCTGCACTTGCCCTGAGCTGGGACCGAACCCACAACCCCTCCACATCTGGATGACTCTCCAACCAACCAGCTGAGACATCTGGCAAGAGCTTCATGATGCATTAGATCCCAAATAATTTGTATTTATTAAACTGTTTTTTTTTTCATGATGGTTGGAAACCTATTACATTTCAGTCACAAAAAGTGACAGGAAATACTGTTTATGTGATCCATGGTTAAGAATGATATAACAGGAAGCCAGGATGAATAATGTATATGTTAAAAATATATACAATACATAAAATACACATATAGTTCTATACACAAAGCACATATACATTTAAAAAAATAGAAAGAGTAACAGCTTAAGTTTTTTTAAGAGGCAAGAATAAAAACTTTGTCTCACATATATGTGTGTGTGTGCCTATATATATATAATATATATGGGTGTATGTATATATATATACATATACAATTGCTTTGTAAACTTGTTCATGTTTCACAGTATAGAGATTGGCAATTATTTTATACTCTGATCAGTTTTGTCATTGTAGTCTTCAGAATCATTATCAAAATGATTAACCTACTTAGCTACAATTCTATTAAAAACTGACCTGTGAGTGACGTCACGGAAATGGCCCCGTGAGCAGCGCGTCCGACAGCTCTCCCCTAAATCACAACAAATTTATCAACTAGAAACAGAAAAATTTATCCTCGGAGCATTCCGGAGTTCCACACAAACTGATAGCGAAAGGACTGTTATCACTTGAATCTGAGAGACGAGGGTGTGGAGGAATCTACCACAGGGACGTTCTTTCAAACCGCAAGGAAGTGCGCCTGTGGTGAGTCAGCCCATATACTTGGGAACCGCGAGCCCCGCGAGCGCCGACGTGAGCCGCCCCCGCGAGCCGCCGCGAGCCCCCCGCGAACCGCCACTGCGAGCGGCCGCCACGAGCCGCCGCCGCGAGCCGCGTGCGCGCGCCCGGTCCGGTTGAGCACCGCTGACGTTCCCAGCGGCCCGCACACTGCGAGTGGGGGTCGCCGGCCACCGGTGCCCGGAGCGCCCCATTCGCACGCGTGCCTTGGGCATTTCACGCGCCCAGGGCACCCTGCTGGCCCGCACACCCAGGGGGCTCCATTATCCTGCGCTTGGTGCGGTCCAGCCGCCAGCGGCGGGGGGAGCGGGAGAGGCTTGGGAGATTCTCTCCATGGGCGGGGCACCTCACCCAGCCATTCAAGCTAACAATCAAGCGTTGGGGGAGGGGCGCGCGCAGGCAGCCTAAAATACCTTCGGAAGCACAGATGCGACCCAATCACTGAAATTAGCTTAACCCATAAAATCTGCGCACCCTTGGTTCTAATTGATAAGATCTATCTCAGTTCAGCGATCCAAGAAAAGAGGCGTGATATTTTTTAGTGCCTCTCGCTAAAGGGGCGGGGGCAACTTCTGATTGATAGAGCCTCCATATTCAGGGATAAACGCTAACAAGAAGGACTTGGCAGATAATAAGGTCTATACTACACTAGTCGTAAGCAGAGACTAGTGCCTCTTCTTCCCTGCAAAAACAGGCTACAAAGTGTGGAAAGCCTGGGTTGAGAGGTCCAACTAAATGATAGGCGCTGAACAGTCACCTTGACAACAATTGACTCCCACCCCCACCTGATTATACTGGAGGCCCTGACTCTCAGAGCCTTTCCCAAAGCCTTGCACTGAGTGGGGATAGAGTGGGGATAGAGTGGGGATTTCCCAGCTCTTTGAGCCTCTTACTCCCCAGGCAGAAGCAGTTGCAGCCTTATATAGCTGGATCACCAGGCTGCTAATTCAGAAAGGGGGGACTAGGAGAGAGAATCCAGGAAAGCAAACTCTCTCATCGTTGGACCCTGCAAACGCCAACAAGCCTTTACTTCCAGCAAGACTAAAGCCAATTATATGACATTGCCATAGAATCCCATCAACTGCAAATCCCTACCTAAGAGTGACACAGGGGCAGAGCCTGGGGTACAGAGTCACCGACCAGGAAGAGGGAGAGAAAAGAAAAAGGAAGAAGTTAACCTCTCAAAATCAAGAAAAACCCACAGACTTTACAACTTGATCCACTAATTTTGTTGTTGTTGTTGTTGTTGTTTGTTTCTTCTATCTTTTTGCCTTTATTTCCTCCACCTCGGTCCTTCTATTCTCTGCCCATCTTATGCTTCCCCTTTCTTGAGCTACACTACCCATGAGTGTTGCATTTTATTTTTCTTCTTTATCCTCACCCTCCTTTAAGGTTATACTCCAAAACACTTAACTCTCACTCTCTCCTCTTTTGTTGTTTTTTTTTTGTCTTGCTTTATTTTGTTTTTTTCTCTTCCTATTTATTTCTTCCTTCGTTTTTCTCTTTTTCTTATTTTTTCCTTTCTATTCGTTTTTTCTTTTCTCATTTTACTTTCCTCCCATATAATCCTCAATCACAAACAAATTAGTTAATTTGGGACTCAAGGCATTTTTTTGGCTTTATTTCTCTTTTTTGCTTTTGTTTTTATTTTTTTTTCTTGTTTGTTTATTTTTGTGGCATTTTGGGTCCTCCCAACCCAAGGTCTCCATTGTATTTAGTCTTCGCTCCAGTTAATACAACAGATTTTTACTTATTATTTTTATTTTTTCTTCTTTATTATTCTTTTTTGGTCCTTTTTTCTGGTTCCCTCTTATCCCTCTCATTATATCTCTTAGTTGACCATCACTTACAAGCAAATCATCTTATGCTTGTCTAAGATTTTCTTCCTTTTTTTTTTTTTTTGCATTTAGTAGGTCCCTATTCCCTTTTTTTTGCCCCTTGAACTCTTCACCCCAAATCAGGCCCTCCATTATAGGCACGATATTTCCCTGAGGAGGGGAGAGGAGGGAAAGAGAAGAGAGAAAAAAAGGGAGAAATAATAAATTATTACTGTTTTTTTTTGTGGGGTGTTTTACCTTTTTTTTTTTTTTTTTTTTACTTTTTACTCTTTATTAATTCTAATTAGTGCTATCAATAAGACCACCCTCAGATGCCAATAAGAAAGAGGAAAACGAATATTATGGATACAAAAGAAAGAGAGGTAACACAAATAGATGTGGAAAAATCTATGGAGAAAAGACTTAACATATTGGAAGCCTTGGAGCTAAATGACAGAGAATTTAAAATAGAAATCTTAAAAATACTCAAAGATATACAAGAAAACACAGAAAGGCAATATAGGGAGATCAGAAAACAACTCAATGAACACAAAGAATATATTACCAAGGAAATTGAAACTATAAAAACAAATCAAACAGAAATGAAAAACTCAATTCACGAGCTGAAAAACGAGGTAACAAGCTTAGCTAACAGAACAGCCCAGATTGAAGATAGGATTAGTGAAATAGAAGACAAACAACTTGAGGCACAACAGAGAGAAGAAGAAAGAGACTCAAAAATAATAAAAAACGAGAAAGCCCTACAGGAATTGTCTGACTCCATCAGAAAGAATAACATAAGAATAATAGGTATATCAGAGGGAGAAGAGAAAGAAAATGGAATGGAGAATATACTCAAACAAATAATAGACGAGAACTTCCCAAGCCTGTGGAAGGAATTAAAGCCTCAAATTCAAGAAGCAAACAGAACACCAAGTTTTCTTAACCCCAACAAACCCACTCCAAGGCACATCATAATAAAGATGGCACAAACCAATGACAAAGAAAAAATTCTCAAGGCAGCCAGGGAAAAGAAGAGTACAACATATAAAGGAAGGCCTATTAGATTATCATCAGATTTCTCAGCAGAAACTCTACAAGCTAGAAGAGAGTGGACCCCAATATTTAAAGCCCTGAAAGAGAGGAACTTTCAGCCAAGAATACTATACCCATCAAAGCTATCCTTCAAGTATAAAGGAGATATAAAAACATTCACAAATACAGAAAAGATGAGAGAATTTATCATCAGAAAGCCCCCACTCCAGGAAATACTAAAGGGGGTTTTCCAACCAGATTCAAAGAACAAAAGAAAACAACACCAAAAGTAACAGCTCCACCAAGAACACAATAAAACCAAACTTAAACTGTGACAACAAAGGAAAAAAAGGGGGGAGAGGATGGAGATTAACAGTAGCAAAGGATGATGAAGTGCAGAAATACTTATAAGATAGGGTACTACAATGAATATGGTAGGTACCCTTTTCATTACTTAATGGTAACCACTCTCAAAAAAACCACCACAAAAATACTTGACTTAAAAAAGGTAGCAACAGAGGAAAGAAGTATGGAACACAAACAAACAAAAACAAATGATAGAAAAACAAAAGAGAAGAATCAAACTAGATACAAAACTAACAGAAAGCAATTTATAAAATGGCAGTAGGGAACCCACAAGTGTCAATAATTACACTAAATGTAAATGGATTAAACTTACCAATAAAAAGACACAGAGTAGCAGAATGGATTAAAAAAGAAAATCCAACTATATGCTGCCTACAAAAAACACATCTAAGCAACAAGGATAAAAACAAATTCAAAGTGAAAGGCTGGAAAACAATACTCCAAGCAAACAACACCCAAAAAAAAGCAGGTGTAGCAATACTCATATCTAATAATGCTGACTACAAGACAGAAAAAGTACTCAGAGACAAAAATGGTCATTTCATAATGATTAAGGGGAAGTTGAATCAAGAACACATAACAATCCTTAATATATATGCACCAAACCAAGGAGCACCAAAATATATAAGACAGCTACTTATTGACCTTAAAACAAAAACTAACAAAAATACAATCATACTTGGAGACCTCAATACACCGCTGACGGCTCTAGATCGGTCATCCAAACAGAGAATCAATAAAGATATAGTGGCCTTAAACGAAATACTAGAACACCTGGATATGATAGACATCTACAGGACACTTCATCCCAAAGCGACAGAGTATACATTTTTCTCTAGTGTACATGGAACATTCTCAAGAATTGACCATATGTTGGGCCACAAAGACAATATCAGCAAATTTAGAAAAATTGAAATTGTACCAAGCATATTTTCTGATCATAAAGCCTTGAAACTAGAATTCAACTGCAAAAAAGAGGGGGGAAAACCCACAAAAATGTGGAAACTAAACAACATACTTCTAAAAAATGAATGGGTCAAAGAAGAAATAAGCGCAGAAATCAAAAGATATATACAGACAAATGAAAATAAAAATACGACATATCAGAATCTCTGGGATGCAGCAAAAGCAGTAATAAGAGGAAAGTTCATATCACTTCAGGCCTATATGAACAAACAAGAGAGAGCCCAAGTAAACCACTTAACCTCACACCTTAAGGAACTAGAAAAAGAAGAACAAAGACAACCCAAAACCAGCCGAAGAAAGGAGATAATAAAAATCAGAGCAGAAATAAGTGAAATAGAGAACAGAAAAACTATAAAAAAAATCAATAAAACAAGGAGCTGGTTCTTTGAAAAGATCAACAAAATTGACAAACCCTTGGCAAGACTCACCAAGGAAAAAAGACACAGGACTCAAATAAATAAAATCCAAAATGAAAGAGGGGAGATCACCACAGACATCATAGAAATACAAAGAATTATTGTAGAATACTATGAAAAATTATATGCTACCAAATACAACAATCTAGAAGAAATGGATAAATTCCTAGAACAATACAACCTTCCTAGACTGAGTCATGAAGAAGCAGAAAGCCTAAACAGACCAATCAGCAGGGAGGAAATAGAAAAAACTATTAAAAATCTCCCCAAAAATAAAAGTCCAGGCCCAGACGGTTATACTAGTGAATTCTATCAAACATTCAAAGAAGACTTGGTTCCTATTCTACTCAAAGTCTTCCAAAAAATTGAAGAAGAAGCAATACTTCCAAACACATTTTATGAGGCCAACATAACCCTCATACCAAAACCTGGCAAGGATGGCACAAAGAAAGAAAACTACAGACCAATATCTCTAATGAATACAGATGCTAAAATACTAAACAAAATACTGGCAAACCGAATACAACAACATATTAAAAAAATAATACATCATGATCAAGTGGGATTCATCCCAGAATCTCAAGGATGGTTCAACATACGCAAAACGGTTAACGTAATACACCATATCAACAAAACAAAGAACAAAAACCACATGATCTTATCAATAGATGCAGAAAAGGCTTTTGATAAAATACAACACAATTTTATGTTTAAGACTCTCAACAAAATGGGTATAGAAGGAAAATATCTCAACATGATAAAGGCCATATATGATAAACCATCAGCCAACATCCTATTAAACGGCATAAAACTGAGGACTTTCTACCTTAAATCAGGAACAAGACAGGGTTTTCCACTCTCTCCACTCTTATTCAACGTGGTGCTAGAAGTTCTGGCCAGAGCAATCAGACAAGACAAAGAAATAAAAGGCATCCATATCGGAAAAGAAGAAGTAAAGCTATCACTTTTTGCTGATGATATGATCCTATACATCGAAAACCCGAAGGACTCCACAAAAAGATTATTAGAAACAATAAACCAATACAGTAAGGTCGCAGGATACAAAATTAACATACAAAAGTCCATAGCCTTTCTATATGCCAACAATGAAATATTAGAAAACGAACTCAAAAAAATAATCCCCTTCACGATTGCAACAAAAAAAATAAAATACCTAGGAATAAACATAACAAAGAATGTAAAGGACCTATATAATGAAAATTACAAAGCATTGTTAAGGGAAATCGAAAAAGATACAATGAGATGGAAAAATATTCCTTGTTCTTGGATAGGAAGAATAAATATAATCAAAATGGCCATATTACCCAAGGCAATATACAAATTTAATGCAATTCCCATCAAAATCCCTATGAGATTTTTTAAAGAAATGGAACAAAAAATCATCAGATTTATATGGAACTATAAAAAACCCCGAATAGCCAAAACAATCCTAAGGAAAAAGAATGAAGCTGGGGGCATTACAATACCTGACTTTAAACTATATTATAGGGCCACAATAATCAAAACAGCATGGTATTGGCAAAAAAATAGACACTCAGACCAATGGAACAGAATAGAAAGCCCAGAAATAAAACCACATATATATGGTCAAATAATCTTTGATAAAGGGGCCAACAACACACAATGGAGAAAAGAAAGCCTCTTCAACAAATGGTGTTGGGAAAACTGGAAAGCCACATGCAAAAGAATGAAACTCGACTACAGCCTGTCCCCGTGTACTAAAATTAATTCAAAATGGATCAAAGACCTAAATATAAGACCTGAAACAATAAAGTACATAGAAGAAGACATAGGTACTAAAATCATGGACCTGGGTTTTAAAGAACATTTTATGAACTTGACTCCAATGGCAAGAGAAGTCAAGGCAAAGATAAATGAATGGGACTACATCAGAATTAAAAGTTTTTGCTCAGCAAGAGAAACTGATATCAAAATAAACAGACAGCCAACTATATGGGAACTGATATTTTCAAACGACAGCTCAGATAAGGGCCTAATATCCAAAATTTACAAAGAACTCATAAAACTCAACAACAAACAAACAAACAATCCAATAAAAAAATGGGAAGAGGACATGAACAGACACTTCTCCCAGGAAGAGATACAAATGGCCAACAGATATATGAAAAGATGCTCAGCTTCATTAGTTATTAGAGAAATGCAAATCAAAACTACAATGAGATACCACCTCACTCCTGTTAGATTAGCTATTATCAACAAGACGGGTAATAGCAAATGTTGGAGAGGCTGTGGAGAAAAAGGAACCCTCATTCACTGTTGGTGGGACTGTAAAGTAGTACAACCATTATGGAGGAAAGTATGGTGGTTCCTCAAAAAACTGCAAATAGAACTACCTTATGACCCAGCAATCCCTCTACTGGGTATATACCCCAAAAACTCAGAAACATTGATACGTGAAGACACATGTAGCCCCATGTTCATAGCAGCACTGTTCACAGTGGCCAAGACATGGAAACAACCAAAAAGCCCTTCAATAGAAGACTGGATAAAGAAGATGTGGCACATATACACTATGGAATACTACTCAGCCATAAGAAATGGTGACATCAGATCATTTACAGCAAAATGGTGGGATCTTGATAACATTATAAGGAGTGAAATAAGTAAATCAGAAAAAAACAAGAACTACATGATTCCATACATTGGTGGAACATAAAAATGAGACTAAGAGACATGGACAAGAGTGTGGTGGTTACCAAGGGTGGGGGGAGGGAGGACATGGGAGGGAGGGAGGGAGAGAGTTAGGGGGAGGGGGAGGGGCACAGAGAACTAGATAGAGGGTGACGGAGGACAATCTGACTTTGGGCGAGGGGTTTGCAACATAATTTGATGACAAAATAACCTAGACATGTTTTCTTTGAATATATGTACCCTGATTTATTAATGTCATCCCATTACCATTAATAAAAATTTATTAAAAAAATAAAAAATAAAAAATAAAAAAAACTGACCTGTGCTATATTTTATTACTGACATGTTTTGATTTTACATTTTAGTCTGTTTATAAATATTATTTTTTAGAAATAATAGGTGTAGTAATCAAAGTTAATTTTTTTAATTGGTAGAGTTCAAGCTTTGATCACTGATTTGATGTTTACTATAACAAATGATATTTCACATACAAACTATTACTTTATAATTTGCTTGACTGCGGGCCTTCAGCAGACTGAGTAAACCCTTGCTTGAGCCAGTGACCTTGGGTCCAAGCTGGTGAGCTTTGCTCAAACCAAATGAGCCCATGCTCAAGCTGGAGACCTTGGGGTCTCAAACCTGGATCCCCAGCATCCCAGTCCAATGCTCTATCCACTGCATCACGGCCTGGTCAGGCGAGTCACTTAATTAATTGACTAATACTTTCTGTAATGTCACAACTGATGTATTTTCAGATCACCCCCACAAAATTTTTCAAAATATAATTATTATTCAAAATACAATTAATCTAATAACAATTTTAAGTCTGGATTACAAAGGTAAGATGAAACCTTGGTCAAGATAAAAGTTTAAATTCACATCTAATTTTAAACAAATGCAGTTTTTATTTACCTTCATGACTTATCATGCACACTCCCTCCCACAATTTATATTGCTATGCTATTAATATCCTCACCAAAATTTCTCACCTCACCTTTATGAAAACATAGATGATTTTTCCAGGTGTTGTGTATACTTTGGCAATAACTACCTAATAATCATTTATTTTCTTCTAGAGAATTAGTTTATCTAAATATTGAATTATTTCTAATAGAACAGCATGCAACTCAAAAAATACTGATTTGATGGTCTTGGTAGGGTATTCTGTTTTAAGCCCTGTAAAGCTTTTGATTTCAAGCTTGATTTTTGAAGCAATAATGTCTTAGCTAGTAAAAGTGTCAGCCTCGTGGTAGATAACGTAGTGATGTACATGAAATGTAATAGTGGAAAGATGTTTCTCAGGCTTTTCATTATAAATATTCTATAAATGTTGACCTCTACCCAGCCCCTTGGAGATTTAGGTGTCTGTTTGAATATCCCAGACAAATTTTGTCATATTACTATATTCTCATACGCGCCTTTTGAAATTGTGCTCTTAAAAATGACACCATTTATGGAACCCATAAATAATATGATTTCTCTGGAGTTTTAGGTGATTCTAGTGAAATATTGAAAAGCATGCCATATTAAATACAGTAATATTAGAATTTTTCTCTAGGCGGTTAGATAAGGGGCTTAGAAAGTATTTAAAGACCAGTCAGCTGGCCCTTTATTTAGTGCTTCATAAATATACAATGTAAGTAATGTATGGAGATTTTAGCAACTTGCCTTCAAATGATTGTTTTCTACTTCAAATAGATTTTAAGACACTTCCATAAATTTTCTGCAGTATTTACCACTTAATAAAATAAAAAACTTGATTATATTTTTGAAACTAGCTCTCCCCCGCCTCCAATGTTAAAAGTACTCTGTTTTTTCCTTCTTTTGCTCTTACATTAAGGTCATTAATGTTCTAAGAAGTGGAATGGGAGGAATTATAGAAATATTTCAAACCAGAAGGCTATTTAAATATTATTAGGACTCCATCTCAGTTTGACAAAATGAGACTGTATCCCATGGAATTTGACCTTTGAGGGACATCAGGAAGTAGGTCAGCAGCAAAACAACAGCAGAATAACCCATTTGTTGTGAGGTATTTTGAATAGGTTTCTTGGTACCCATTTCCTTAGTCTAATACTCTATATAGTCTTCCAGTAAATCCCATCAGGCACTCAATCTCCATCCAATACACATATTCTCTAGATTGATTAGAGAATATTAAGTGACTACCTGACTGGGCAAAAGATTGTTAGAAGTGATGTTCAAAGAAATGAGTAATATTCAGAAGTGGATCCTTGATATATTTGGGTCTACACAAGTACAAATCAGCTAATAATCAAATATTGCAATATTGTACACATACATGCAATCGCCTGATGGCCAACTACATCATCTCTTGAATAAATTATCTATTAAAGGCAAAGCTTGGAGAGCCACCAAGAATTCAATGGCTGCAGAATAAGGTAGTTGAATAGCCATAAATAAAAACAAGTTAATTCCCTAATTTTTAATATATATAAAAAATCTGTCTAAAAAGTAGGGGTTCCGCCTGACCAGACAGTGGTGTAGTAGATAGAGCTTCGGACTGGGATGCAGAGGACCCAGGTTCGAGACCCCGAGGTCACCATCTTGAGCACAGGCTCATCTGGTTTGAGCAAAGCTCACCAGCTTGGACCCAAGGTCGCTGGCTTGAGCAAGGGGTTAGTTGGTCTGCTGAAGGCCCACGGTCAAGGCACATATGAGAAAGCAATCAATGAACAACTAAGGTGTCACAATGAAAAACTAATGATTGATGCTTCTCATCTCTCTCTGTTCCTGTCTGTCTGTCCCTATCTGACTCTCTCTCTGTCTCTTTAAAAAAAAAGTAGGGGTTCCTATAAACGTTCTAAAAGAATCTTAGTAACATTTACACTAATACTATAATACTTTATACATAGTATAGTATCAAAAAATCCTTTGGTAGTCAATAAAGGAAGTGATCTAGTACTTTATGAAAGTAGACTTTCTTGTTTGAATTTACCAAGAGCTAGTCAAACAAGGACCCATGGATTCAGCTATAGCTTAGGATCTCTCCTCAAATATATCATGCAGAAATGAGATAAAGTCTTTCAGAGGGAATTATTTGGTTGTTTTGATTTTGGGTTTTTTTTGGCTGAATACTGGGTGGTGATGTTATAGTTTAATGGACTCCACCATTTCAATGATGGTAGAGGGTATTCCTTTATCAGATGCCACATGACAAATTTTGGTTTCTCTCTTCAATAGAACAATCAACAACAAATTCATGTTCAGTAAGATATTTGGCCATAAAAATCAAGAGAAAATGCAAATACTAATATACTAATGAAATAATGGGAATGATCTAGATGGTAAAATATAACCATTTGGCGAGTCCTGCTAATGAACCAGTCCAAAAGAACTTCCAGCATCAGAAAACATTGGCACACCTACTTGTGCCATCATACACAATATTTTAAGGTAACAAAATTTTGAGATCATATTGATTGGTTCATTGATTGACAGATAGACATTGACCAGTTTAGAGGCTAAGTATAGGCAAAAGAACAAACAAATAAAGGAGGCTAAAAGGGAAAACACTAAAGTCAGCAAACTCTCATGAGCAGTTTTATAAACAAAATGTACAACTTTTAGTTTTCCTATGGATGTGTCATTTTTTTATTTTGATTAAAATTTTCTCTATATTTCTTTTCTGCTAACATTATTTTAGGTGGGTTTATTGGTATTTGATTAATTGTATCGCTTAATGAGTAGGTTATACACATGCACAAGCAATAAGAAATTTGTAGGTCAGAGTAATGGCGGGGTAGGAAGCGATACCGATAAATCTCCCCCAAAACTCAACAAGATCTTCAACCAGAAACAGAAAAACCTATACTTGGAGCCTCCAGATGCTTCGCAATACACTCAAAGGTATGGTCGAGTGAAAAATTGGCTAAATATATAACCAAACCCCGAAGGAAATAGGGAGTAAGAAATGCTCCGCCTTCCTCACTAACCTAAACAGGGTGGTTTTCTATGGGAACTGTGAATATAGAAACTGAGGCGGGCAAAGGGGGTAAATAGATCCAGGCCACGGCACAAACGGCCGAACCAGGCTGTGGCACGGAGATCCAAGCCGAGGAAAAACTGTTCCTGTGGCAACCCGGGCAATACAAGCTAACACTCGCGCCAAACCCAGACAAAGAAAGACAAGCGGGGCAGCCATTTTACTTGATCTCCTGGTCGGCGCGCGCAGATAGTGGGCGAGAGATTTCTTCCTAAGCCCCGGAAGCGGGTGCCCGTGTTACCCCACAGAGAGGCAGAGTCAGAAGCCTTTCTGTGGGCTGAAAGCAGAATCTCTGGGCAGCCCCAGTGCCCTGGGAAAGCTGCGCATGGGAGGGAGCGAGAACTAATTCCAACGGTGGAAATTTTCCGTGCTGGTGGGGGTTTCACTCAGAGGGAAATGCGGCCGGCCTCATATCCTGGTCTGTGTGCGCAGACAGTGAATGAGAGATTCCTCCAAGTGCCTCGGCAGTGCGCACCTGTGTTATAGCACAGAGGGGCAGAGTCAGGGGCCTTTGTGTGGGCCAAAGCGGAATCTCAGCCACCCCAGCGCCTTGCAAAAGCCGCGCACGGAGACGGAGTGAGACTCAATTCCAACGCTGCAACTTTTCCATGCGGTTGGGGGTTTCAATCAGAGCGTGAGACTGCTGGCCGGATATCCTGGTCTGCGCACGCAGATAGTGAATGAGAGTTTCCTCCAAGTGCCCCGGAAGTGGGCGCCCCACCTGTGTTACCGGACAGAGTGGCAGAGCCAGAGGTCTTTGAGTGGGCGGAAAGCCTGCCTGATTATGCTAGCAGCTCTGACTGACTGAGCCTTACCCAGAGCCCTGTGCTGAGTGGAAATAGAGTGGGGAGTTGCCAGCTCTTTGAGCCTCTTACTATCTAGGCAGAGGCAGCAGCAACCCCATAGCTGGATTATCAGGCTACTAATTGAGGAAGGAAAGACTAGGAGAAAGGCTCCAGGAACACAGACTCTCTCACTGTCAGAGCCTATAAATGCTAATGAGCCTCGACTGCCAACGAGAATAAAGCACAATACATGACATTGCCATAGAGACTTATCAACTGCAAACCTCTACCTGAGCGTGCCAAAGGGGCAGAATCCGGGGCACAGAGTCACCGACCAGGAAGAGGGAGAGAAAAGAAAAAGCAAGAAGATAACCTCTCAAAATCAAGAATAATCTGCAGACTTTATAACCTATCCCATTTTATTATATTTGTTCATTTGTTTCTCTTATCTTCATTCTTGATACTTTTTTTTCTCCTCCAATTTGGCCGATTAACTCTCTGCCGGTCTTACTCTCTCCTCTCCTTGAACCACACTACCCATAAGTGTTACATCTCCCATTATCATTTCTCTCCTCTTGCTTTCTCTCTATGAGGGTTGCACTCCAAAACCCTTAACTCTCTCTCTCTCCTTTCTTTTTTCTTCTTTTAGTGGTTCCCTCTTTTTTCTCTCTTTCTCTTTCTTTTCTCCCTCTATATTAGTTTCTTCCTTTCTCTTTTACATCTCCTCTCATTCAAACCTCAATAACAAACAAATTATCTTATTTGGGACTCAAACTTATGTTTGTGGCATTTTGGGGGTTTTTTACTTCACCTTTTTAACTCACTAGCAGTGCTCCCATCCCTGGCTCTCCATTTTATCTAGTTCTTGTTCCACTAAATACAATAGTAATTTTTAAATTTGTCCCCCCATTTTTCTGTTTTCTTCTTATTCCTCTCATCATAACTCTTAGACAACCAAAACCTAAAAGCAAATCATTTTATTCTTGACCCAAATTTTTTCCTTATTTGCTTTTTGTGGGTCCATACCCTCTTTTTTTTCTTTTTTCTTTTTTTTTTTTTTGACCCTTTATTACTTTTCCCCAATTCAGGCCCTCCATCACAGGCATTGTTTGTTATAATTCACAGATCACCACAAGATTTTCTCAAGAAAGAGGGGAGAGGAGAGGAGAGGCAAAAAGGAGGGGGGAATAATTTCCTTTTTTAAAAATTTTTATTTTATTTTTCTTTATTTCATTATTAATTTTTTTTAAAAAACAACTCTTTTCGATTTTTTATTTTTTTATTATTTTTTTTATTTTTTTTAACTTTTTATTCTTTATTAAATCTCATTAATACTATCAACAAAACCACCCTCAGATGCCATTAAGGAAGAGAAAATCGAATATCATGGATACAAAAGAAAGAGAGGTAACACAGCTAGATGAGGAAAAATCTATGGAGAAAAAATTTAATATATTGGAAACCTTGGAGCTAAATGACAGAGAATTCAAGATAGAAATACTAAAAATCCTCCGAGATATACAAGAAAACACAGAAAGGCAATTTAGGGAGCTCAGAAAACAACTCTATGAACACAAAGAATATATGTCCAAGGAAATTGAAACTATAAAAACAAATCAAACAGAGATGAAAAACTCAATTCACGAGCTGAAAAACAAAGTAACAAGCTTAGCTAATAGAACAGGTCAGATAGAAGAGAGGATTAGTGACATAGAAGACAAGCAACTTGAGGCACAACAGAGAGAAGAAAGAGACTCAAAAATTTAAAAAAATGAGATAGCCCTACAAGAATTATCTGACTCCATCAAAAAGAATAACATAAGAATAATAGGTATATCAGAGGGAGAAGAGAGAGAAAATGGAATGGAGAACATACTCAAACAAATAATAGATGAGAACTTCCCAAGCCTGTGGAAAGAACAAAAGCCTCAAGTTCAAGAAGCAAACAGAACTCTGAGTTTTCTTAAGCCCAACAAACCTACTCCAAGGCTTATCATAATGAAATTGGCACAAAGCAACAGCAAAGAAAAAATTCTCAAGGCAGCCAGGGAAAAGAAGAATACAACATATAAAGGAAGGCCCATTAGATTATCATCAGATTTCTCAGCAGAAACTCTACAAGCTAGAAGAGAGTGGACCCCAATATTTAAAGTCCTGAAAGAGAGGAACTTTCAGCCACGAATACTATACCCATCAAAACTATCCTTCAAATATGAAGGAGAAATAGAAACATTCACAGATACAGAAAAGATGAGGGAATTTATCATCAGAAAACCCCCACTCCAGGAATTACTAAAGGGGGTTCTCCAAACAGATACAAAGAACAAAAAAAAAAAACAGAGCCACAAGTAAAAGCTCCAAGAAGAACACAATAAAACCAAATTTAAACTGTGACAACAACAAAAAGAAAGGGGGGGAAAGAAGATGGAGATTAACAGTAGCAAAGGACGATGGAGTGCAAAAGTACCCACAAAATAGTTCGCTACAATGAACAGGGTAGGGACCCTTTTCATTACTCAATGGTAACCACCATTGAAAAAAAAGCCACCACAGAAGCACATGAGATAAAAAAGATAGCAACAGTGGAAAGATGTATGGAATACAACCAAATAAAAACAAAAGATAGAAAAAGGAAAGAGAAGGATCAAACAAGACACAAAACTAACAGAAAGCAAGATATAAAATGGCAATAGGGAACTCACAAGTGTCAATAATTACACTAAATGTAAACGGATTAAACTCACCAATAAAAAGGCACAGAGTAGCAGAATGGATTAAAAAAGAAAATCCAACTATATGCTGCCTACAAAAAACACATCTAAGCAACAAGGATAAAAACAAATTCAAAGTGAAAGGCTGGAAAACAATACTCCAAGCAAACAACACCCAAAAAAAAGCAGGTGTAGCAATACTCATATCTAATAATGCTGACTACAAGACAGAAAAAGTACTCAGAGACAAAAATGGTCATTTCATAATGATTAAGGGGAAGTTGAATCAAGAACACATAACAATCCTTAATATATATGCACCAAACCAAGGAGCACCAAAATATATAAGACAGCTACTTATTGACCTTAAAACAAAAACTAACAAAAATACAATCATACTTGGAGACCTCAATACACCGCTGACGGCTCTAGATCGGTCATCCAAACAGAGAATCAACAAAGACATAGTGGCCTTAAACAAAACACTAGAGCACCTGGATATGATAGACATCTACAGGACATTTCATCCCAAAGTGACTGAGTATACATTTTTCTCCAGTGTACATGGATCATTCTCAAGAATTGACCATATGTTGGGCCACAAAAACAACATCAGCAAATTCAGTAATATTGAAGTTGTACCAAGCATATTTTCTGATCATAAAGCCTTGAAACTAGAATTCAACTGCAAAAAAGAGAAAAAAAAATCCCATAAAAATGTGGAAACTAAACAACATACTTTTAAAAAATGAATGGGTCAAAGAAGAAATGAGTGCAGAGATCAAAAGATATATATAGACTAATGAAAATGACAATACGACATATCAGAATCTCTGGGATGCAGCAAAAGCAGTGATAAGAGGGAAGTTCATATCACTTCAGACCTATATGAACAAACAAGAGAGAGCCCAAGTAAACCACTTAACTTCCCACCTTAAGGAACTAGAAAAAGAAGAACAAAGACAACCCAAAACCAGCCGAAGAAAGGAGATAATAAAAATCAGAGCAGAAATAAATGAATTAGAGAAGAGAAAAACTATAGAAAAAATTAATAGAACAAGGAGCTGGTTCTTTGAAAAGATCAACAAAATTGACAAACCCTTGGCAAGACTTACCAAGGAAAAAAGAGAAAGAACTCATATAAACAAAATCCAAAATGAAAGAGGAGAAATCACCACGGACACCGTAGATATACAAAGAATTATTGTAGAATACTATGAAAAACTTTATGCCACTAAATTCAACAACCTAGAAGAAATGGATAAATTCCTAGAATAATACAACCTTCCTAGACTGAGTCAAGAAGAAGCAGAAAGCATAAACAGACCTATCAGTAGAGAAGAAATAGAAAAAACCATTAAAAACCTCCCCAAAAATAAAAGTCCAGGCCCTGATGGCTATACCAGCGAATTTTATCAAACATTCAAAAAAGACTTGGTTCCTATTCTACTCAAAGTCTTCCAAAAAATTGAAGAAGAAGCAATACTTCCAAACACATTTTATGAGGCCAACATAACCCTCATCCCAAAACTAGGCAAGGATGGCACAAAAAAAGAAAACTACAGACCAATATCTCTAATGAATACAGATGCTAAAATACTAAACAAAATACTAGCAAATCGAATACAACAACATATTAAAAAAATAATACATCATGATCAAGTGGGATTCATCCCAGAATCTCAACAATGGTTCAACATAAGTAAAACGGTTAACAAATTACACCATATCAACAAAACAAAGAACAAAAACCACATGATCTTATCAATAGACGCAGAAAAGGCTTTCGATAAAATACAACATAATTTTATTTTTAAGACTCTCAACAAAATGGGTATAGAAGGAAAATATCTCAACATGATAAAGGCCATATATGATAAACCATCAGCTAACATCATATTAAATGGCACTAAACTGAAGGCTTTCCCCCTTAAATCAGGAACAAGACAGGGTTGTCCACTCTCTCCACTCTTATTTAATGTGGTACTAGAGGTTCTAGCCAGAGCAATCAGACAAGACAAAGAAATAAAAGGCATCCATATCGGAAAAGAAGAAGTAAAGGTATCACTTTTTGCAGATGATATGATCCTATACATCGAAAACCCCAAAGAATCCACAAAAAGACTACTAGAAACAATAAGCCAATACAGTAAGGTCGCAGGATACAAAATTAACATACAGAAGTCAATAGCCTTTCTATATGCCAACAATGAAACAACTGAGAAGGAACTCAAAAGAATAATCCCCTTCACGATTGCAACAAAAAAAATAAAAACTTAGGAATAAACATAACAAAGAATGTAAAGGACTTATATAATGAAAACTATAAACCATTGTTAAGGGAAATTGAAAAAGATATAATGAGATGGAAGAATATACCTTGTTCTTGGCTAGGAAGAATAAATATAATCAAGATGGTTATATTACCCAAAGCAATATACAAATTTAATGCAATTCCCATCAAACTTCCAATGACATTTTTTAAAGAAATAGAGCAAAAAATCATCAGATTTATATGGAACTATAAAAAACCCCAAATAGCCAAAGCAATCCTAAAGAAAAAGAATGAAGCTGGGGGCATAACAATACCTGACTTCAAACTCTATTATAGGGCCACGACAATCAAAACAGCATGGTATTGGCAGAAAAATAGACACTCAGACCAATGGAACAGAATAGAAAGTCCAGAAATAAAACCACATATATATAGTCAAATAATTTTTTAAGAGACATTGATAAGAGTGTGGTGGTTACGGGTCAGAGGGGGGAATGGGAGAGGGAAAGGGGGAGGGGGAGGGGCACAGAGAGAACAAGATAGAGGGTGACGGAGGACAATCTGACTTTGGGTGGTGGGTATGCAACATAATTGAACGACAAGATAACCTGGACTTTTTATCTTTGAATATATGTATCCTGATTTATTGATGTCACCCCATTAAAAAAATAAAATTATAAAAAAAAAAAAAAAAGAGCATGGTATTGGCAGAAAAATAGACACTCAGACCAATGGAACAGAATAGAAAGTCCAGAAATAAAGCCACATATATATAGTCAAATAATTTTTGATAAAGGGGCCAACAACACCATATGGAGAAAAGAAAGCCTCTTCAATAAATGGTGCTGGAAAAACTGGAAAGCCACATGCAAAAGAATGAAACTGGACTACAGTCTCTCCCCCTGTACAAAAATTACTCAAAATGGATCAAAGATCTAAACATAAGACCTGAAACAATTAAGTACATAGAAGAAGACATAGGTACTCAACTCATGGACCTGGGTTTTAAAGAGCATTTTATAAATTTGACTCCACAGGCAAGAGAAGTGAAGGCAAAAATTAATGAATGGGACTACATCAGATTAAGAAGTTTTTGCTCAGCAAGAGAAACTGATAACAAAATAAACAGACAGCCAACTAAATGGGAAATGATATTTTCAAACTACAGCTCAGATAAGGGCCTAATATCCAAAATATACAAAGAACTCATAAAACTCAACAACAAACAAACAAACAATCCAATAAAAAAATGGGAGGAGGATATGAATAGACACTTCTCCCAGGAAGAAATACAAATGGCCAACAGATATATGAAAGATGCTCATCTTCTTTAGTTATTATAGAAATGCAAATCAAAACGGCAATGAGATACAACCTCACACCTGTTCGATTAGCTATTATTAGCAAGACAGGTAATAGCAAATGTTGGAGAGGCTGTGGAGAAAAAGGAACCCTCATACACTGTTGGTGGCAATGTAAAGTAGTACAACCATTATGGAAGAAAGTATGGTGGTTCCTCAAAAAACTGAAAATAGAACTACCTTATGACCCAGCAATCCCTCTACTGGGTATATACCCCAAAAACTCAGAAACATTGATACGTAAACACACATGCAGCCCCATGATTATTGCAGCATTGTTCTCAGTGGCCAGGACATGGAAACAACCAAAAAGCCCGTCAATAGATGACTGGATAAAGAAGATGTGGCACATATACACTATGGAATATTACTCAGCCATAAGAAATGATGACATCGGAACATTTACAGCAAAATGGTGGGATCTTGATAACATGATACAAAGCGAAATAAGTAAATCAGAAAATAACAGGAACTGCATTATTCCATACGTAGGTGGGACATAAAAGTGAAACTAAGAGACATTGATAAGAGTGTGGTGGTTACAGGGGGGAGGGGGGAAAGGCAGAGGGAAAGGGGGTGGGGAGGGGCAAAAAGAAAACAAGATAGAAGGTGACAGAGGACAATCTGACTTTGGGTGGTGGGTATGCAACATAATTGAACGACAAGATAACCTGGACTTGTTATCTTTGAATATATGTATCCTGATTTATTGATGTCACCCCATTAAAAAAATAAAATTATTAAAAAAAAAAAAAAAGAAATTTGTACTCACCGCTAGCCATAGTATGTAATAAAACTTTGGACTGTCTATGGCAAAAAGTTTCAGTAGTACATGAATAGTGGTCTTGGTGGAACTATTAACATTAGTTTTTATGGAAATATGGGAATACATTAATGTTTATAGCTAAAATTGTAGATTAACTGGACCATTATGATTTTTGGCTGCTTAATATCTATGTTTCGAGATTTTATACTGTTGTAAGTCTGGGGAAATGCCACCATCTAGTGAATTTAAATGACATTTGGTCCTTGATGTTTGGGGATTAGTCACTGAAATCCTACACTTAAGGAATACCATATACCAGACACTATTCAAGACACATATAAAGTATATTCATGGAAGGTTATTAGAAGTCAAATTTCCTAAGACAACAAATACATAAATGCCATACATTAAGTATAACAACAACAAAAATCCCCCCAAAATATCGAAGTAATGCAGGACGAGAATCTATCTTGTATTAATACTGGCTAGAGAGTGAAGTTGTAAAATACAACCATTTGGCAAGTCCTGCTAATGAACCAGTCCAAGAGGACTTCCAGCATCAGAAAACATGTCAATGGAAAGATACAAAGGATTTTTAAAAATATTTTTAATGTTATTTTTTTTATTAAAGATTTGTCTGCAAGCCAGATGCAGCCATCAAAAGAACCACATCTGGCTCACGAGCCATAGGTTCTCGACACCTGATCTAATGTAAGATAAAAAGTGGAAAGTTCCCTCTGTTTCCCCTCCCTAGAGAGAGCTACTCTTTTTTAAATTAATTTTAATGGGATGACATTGATAAAGCAGGGTACATATGTTCAGAGAATACATCTCTACATTATTTTGACCTTTGATTATGCTGCATTTCCATCACCCAAAGTTCAATTGTCTTCCGTCACCTTCTAACTGGTTTTCTTTGTGCCCCTCCCCCAACAAAGGATTTTTGAGGAGACAATAACATTTTGTACTGGCAGCAGATTACCTGACTGTTGGGAGTAGAGTAATTAAAGCAATGGAAAAGGAATTATAAGGCTATGATATTTTGCAAGGACATCGATAATGAGAACTGAGGCCAAATATCAGAATATGTGAATGAGTATGGAAAAAACCCCGTAGGCAGAAGTTACTGGCCCCTGGAGAACTTACACAAAGAGATGACTCAGTAGGGGAGCTGGCCACACCAGAAACCACAACCGTGTGATTAGAGTGGTATGACATTGAGTCACATACCAGCCCAACCTCTGAAGAGGGGAGACAGATTGAGTTCAACCTCTGATCCATAATTTTGTCAAGTGACGCCCCAATAAAACTTCTTGACACTGAAGCTTCAGTAAGCTTTTATGGTTGGTGATACCACATGCATATTATTAACACATCAATGTGATCAGTGCACTGGTGACATGTCCTGACCCCATGAGGAAAGAATAAAGGAAGTATTATATTTGGGACTTTCCCATACCTTACACTATTCATCTCTCCTTTTGGTTTCTTCTAATTTTTAGATGTCTGACTTGATCCTTTCCACTGTAATAAAGTTCTAGTAGTAAGCATAACTTCCTGAGTTCTGCATTGTTTCAGTGAATTATGAAACAGGAAGGGTGAGTGGGGACTCCTGAATTTGCCCTCTGTTGGTCAGAGGGAGGGTAGCCCATGTAATCCTCAAGCTTGTGGCTGATGTGTGAGATGAGCCCCTTGTGGAGGAGTCTGTCTTCATCTGTGAGATTTGGACTAACGCCAAGTAGTGGACATCAGAAGTGACTGCATAACTGCACATGTAAAATAGAAACTTTTTTTTTATAGAGTGCCCAAAGAGAATGGTTGTGAGCTGTACTTGATTCTGCACTATTTGTGTTAAAACAAAGAAGAGAAATCTAAGAGCAATTTTTATTCTAAGTAATATTTAGTCTGTATTTTGGTTATAATTGCAGCATTCTAAAAAAATTTACTATAAATACATTTCATTGCTTGTTTAAAAGGAAATAAAATGCTATGTTGTCAAATCTGTTTTATGTTTAAACAATTTAATCTTGTTATTTGAGTTATAACTCATTATAAGAACTCAGTCATTCTGCTCTTTGTTTAGAAGATACTCTCATATATCAATTGCATTAATGAGTAAATAATTCACTTACTTCCATCCTGAAGCAAAGTGTAGAAGATGATTGACTTATTGTTTGGTGCACAACTCATTCGAAGAACTCATTTTGCTCTTTGTTTAGAAGACACTCTCAAATATCAATTGCATTCATAAATAATTCACTTACCTTCATCCTGCAGTGAAGTGTAAAGCATGGTTGAGATAATATGTATGGTATACAAGTAAAAAAATTCAGTCATTCAGTTATTTATAAGACAATCTCAATATCAATTCCATTAATACATAATTCACTTACTAACATGATACTAAAGAACTCTTAACATGTATATAACATGATATTAAGGAACCATAAAGTTCTCACCAAAAAACTACTAGAACTGATAAAATAAATTCAGTAGAGCAGTAGGATACAAAATAAATATCCAGAAATCATTAGCATTTTTATACACCAGTAATAAACTGTCAGAAAGGGAAACTGAGGAGAACAATCCTACTCATAATTGCTTCAAAAAGAATAAAATACCTAGGAATAAATTCAACTCTAACTAAAAGATCTGTACTCAGAAAATTATAAGACACTAAAGGAATCAACTGAGGAAAATACAAATAAGTGGAAGTATATATAATTAATGGATAGGACTAATTAACATCAATAAAATGTCCATACTACCCAAAGCAATCTATAGATTTGATACAATTCTTATCAAGATACCAATGGCATACTGCATAGAACTATAACAAATATTCCAAAAATTTACATGGCACCACAAAAGATGCAGAATATTTCTGTACAACAACCTGGGGAAAGACCAAAGTTGTAGGAATCATGCTACCTGATATTAAACCATACTAGAAGGTTATAGTAATCAAAACAGCATGGTACTGGCATATAAAAACAGACATGTAAATCAATGAAACAGAATAGAGAACCCAGAAATAAACCCACGCCTGTACAGTCAATCAATATTTGAAAAAGGAGGAAAAAATACACAATAGAATAAAGATAGTCTAGTCAATACATAGTTTTATGAAAATTGTACAGCTATATGCAAAAAATGAAAACTAGACCACAATTCTTACACCATACACAACAATGAACTCAGAATGAATTAAAGACTTAAATGTTAGACTCAAAACCATAAAAATCCTAGAAAAAAACATAAGCAGAAAATCTCAAGTATATTCTCACAGTAATATTTTTCCTTGGGGAAGGGGAACAAAATTAAAAATAAACAAATGGGACTATATCAAACTAAAAACTTTTTGCACAGCAAAGGAAACCAACAAAATAAAAAGACAATCAATTGAATGGGAGAACATATTCACCAATACATTTAATAAGAGCTTAATATCCAAAATTTATAAGGAACTTATAAAACTCAACACCAAAAAACCCCAAATACTCCAATTAAGACATGAGCAAAGGACCATTATCTCCACGTCCATCCATACTATCACAAACAATAAGATTTCCTTCTATTTTACAACTGAGACCTATTTGTGTAAATATACCATAGCTTTTTTAGTCTATTCATCAACTGATGGCCAGTTAGACAATAAACAAATAATGTATTATAGAATTATACACCTGAACACCATATAATTTTATTAACCAATGTGACCACATTATATCTAAATAAAAAATTAGGCCCTGGCCATTTGGCTCAGCGGATAGAGTGTTGGCCTGGCATGTGGGTGTCCTGGGTTCAATTCCTGGTCAGGGCACACAAGAGAAGCAACTATCTGCTTCTCTCCCCTCTTCCTCCCCCTTCTCTCCCTCTTCTCTTCCCCTTCCACAGCCAGTGGCTCAATTGGTTTGATCATTCCATCAGGTGTTAAGGATGGCTCAGTTGATTTGAGCATCGGTCCCAGACAAGGGTTGCTTGGTTGATCCCAGCCAGGGTGCATGAAGGAATCTGTCTCACTATCTCCTCTCACCTCATTTAAAACAAACAAAAAAATTCACTTACCCCCATCCTGCAGCGAAGTGTAGAGTATTGATTGACTTACCATTTGTGGTACATTCATCCAGGATGACAGTTTTCTCATGAAGCAAAAATGCTTTTCTTTATTCCTTGTCCAAATGCCCTGAGAAACCATACCAAAATAGTTGATGTGTGTTTATTCATGCTTGCAACTTTATCAAGTGAAACTAGATAGCTGGAAAATTGGACTAACTTATACACACGGTTTGGGTTTGTAGCTCAGTCATCATTGTGTCTTCCTCACCTAGCAAATACCTGTTAAATAATACAAATTCAGTAAATGCATAATATGCTGAATTGTGGATGGCTTTCCATAACTGATAATGCATCTAATGGACAATTAGAATCTGAAATATTCAGTCCAGGTACAGGATAGTTCCTTAAATGGTTACATTTAAATATTTTTCAGAATATATAAAGGCTATTTTTAAAAGGTCTCTATCAGTTGTATATCCGTTTTTCTAATGCTCACTTGATAAGGGGTAACACAGAAGTGACATTCAAATCACCCAAAATAGTATGTTTAGCCAACTAGAAAAGGTACTTTGTTTCCATGTTTTGACAAAAAATAAAAGGCAAATTCTTAGTCTAATGAATATATTTATCAAAATTTCCCAGTTAAGAACTTGTTGAAAATACAGGTACTTTGCCAATTCTTTTAATAAAGAAAACAAAACTCTAGCCCTCCCAGAATAACTGTGGTTTACAAATTCAAATACATGCATGTACAGAAATAACTTCCTATTCCTATAGGAAATGTCTGTGGTGTGAATAAATAATGGAGTATTAACATTATATTAATGCAGTCTGACCAGGAGGTGGCACAGTGGATAGATCATCAGCTTGGGACACAGAGGACCCAGGTTTGAAATCCCACAGGCATCAGCTTGAGCACAGGCTCACCTGCTTGAGTGTGGGATCATAGACATGACCTCATGGTCGCTAGCTTGAGCCCAAGTCACTGGCATGGCTGTTTCCCCTTAGTCCCAGTCAAGGCATATATGAAAAAAACTCAATGAACAACGAAGATGCGCAGCAAAAAACTGATGCTTCTCATCTCTCTCCCTTTCTGTCTCTCGCAAAAAATAAAACAAACGAAAAAGAAAAAAACTTATGTTAATATTATATTTACAGAAAAAATAATATTCTTTATCAAAATACATTTTACAGTATAACTTCTCATTAGAGTTGATATTTCAACATCTTTGCAACTGATTTTGATAATCAAATCTGCTAAATATGAAAAATGGCAAATATTCATTAAAATATATATCAATATTGAGACCAATGTTTACTTCAATATAATAAAAAAAACACACATGGTTCAAGAAAATTGTAAATATCACTTATGCTTTTTAAACTATTTATATTTTAGTTCCAAATTCATTAGGAAAAACCCTTAAAGTTATATTAGGAGGAAGACATAGTGCCCAAACAAATCATATTATGTTATTAGCAATTAATGCTATATTACACTCATAGAAACTACTTGAAAAAATTTAATTTTATATTTAGATTTTAAAAAAAGGTGAAATAGTCTTCATCTCCTCGGTTGTTAGCATAACTCATTGGCAGAGAGGACAGACAATTCTCGTACATGTTTTTATTCTCACTCTACTTTTTCTAGTAATGGTTACCATTCATTAAGCTCTCTTTCAGTGGCTACATTTTCTTATTTTCTTCCTCTCATACTCCATATAAAAACAACAAAAACTGAGGATAACAAAACAGTGGAGAAAGGGAACTGGCAAGTTTTGTATATTGTTGAGGTCTTAGATCACCAAACCCTGAAGACTTCTATCACATTAGGCCAGTGGTTCTCAAAGTATGTGCCAGGGCGCACTGGTGCGCCCTATGGTATTCCAGAGAAATATGTGCCTGTTGGGGACCAAAAAACCAACAAGGTTTTGGAGTTTAGATTTTTGGGGGACAGAGGTATGGGGAATTCGCTGTAAGCTGACAGTCTGCCCAACCCCCCACCTCACTTGCCTGATTAAGTTGCAAAAGTCTGTTAAGCTGTGGTGCTGGATTGTTTACACTACCCTCCCCCCCCATGTTACCTGGAAAGATTGGAGGCAAGTTTCTTCTATCCTTTGTTTGGTGAAAAATTAAGATGATATGTATGGTGGGGGTTTTGGATTGATGATTAAACATAATGAATTGTCTCTTGAAGCCTTTTGGATTTTTATAAAAGAATATATGGCAATATCTAAAAAAGCTTTGAACATTTTACTACAATTTTCAAAATCCTATTTATGTGAATTAGAATTTTCTGCCCTCAACATAATTAAGAGTAAAAAGAGGAATTCTTCAATGTATTGACGAGGAAATGAGAGTTTGCTTTTCAAATATATGCCCAAACATTGAAGAAATCACTGGGACTCATTAGGCTCATGTTTTTCATAAACACAAGAATGAAAAGATTTTACACTTTTGTGCTGGGATCTGCCAAATTTACTAAATCTTACTAAGAAGGTATCTATATATTAAAACAATAACTTTTTTTGTCATTTTTTACTTTTTAACCTCCTTTTTACAAATTCTAAAAAGCATAATTCAAAAAATGTAATGCAAAAATTTTTTAATGTCAGAATAAATTTAATTTTGTCATATTTATTTCATTTAATTGCTATAAAAGCAGGCTTGGACTTTATATTTTTTCTTTAACATTTGACTTAATTATTATAACATATTTCTCAGAAATATGTATATAGTGCACCTACAATTATTTGTAGAATTTTAAATGTGCCCCGACTTCAAAAAGTTTGAGAACCACTGCATTAGGCAGCTTACTTCAGTCTTTGCATTACTTCCTAATAAAAGTATCACACCTTAAAAATTAGAAACTGGTTTGTTCACTTCATTTGCAGAATTTGATTTAGTCCTCACAATTTGCCTTCTACTGTAGTATAGTGATCATTTTTTTCCATGAAAGAACATTTCAAAACAGAGCAGCTAGGAAGCTTGCTCTAGAACACAAATTTCTGACATTCAAAACCAGACAGAGGAATCCCAAAGCCTGTTGTCTTTTCACTGCACAAGCCAGGCTCCCCCACCCCATCCATTCCCTGTGTGCACTGACCTGTTACCATAAAAGGTGTTGGCTCAACTCTTATGCAGATTTGAACTATGCCATGTCATGCTGCAAGAGTACAGCCAAATTTATACCTGGTGTATGACCTATTGAAGCCATTCCTTCTCATCCAGGAAGCATTTCAGTTAGCATGCAAATGATTCCAAGAGGGAGAACCTACTCAATTTTTCTTTGTCATGTGCTTTTGGAGAATTATTGCCTTGTCTTTCTATCAAAACACATTTTTCTATATTCTGCTAATGTTGGAAAGAAATTTTTTTTTAAATTTTAAATGAAAACAGACCTGAAGATGGCAGCGGAGTAGGCAGATGCACAGACTCCCAGCTCACACCACCGAACTGGATTATAAACTAATTTATGAACAATCAGCATGAAAAACCAAATCTGGACTACAAGAACAGCTTTAAAAAATCAAGGAGCAAAGAAGAAGCCACAACAAACCTGGTAGGGAGCGCCTGAATCTCCCCTGCTTACAGGAATAGGGGGGGCGGTGAGGCTGCGCTCTCAATTCCAAGGATAAAGAGCAGTAAATATTGCTCACAGCCATTTACCTGGTGACCAGGGAACAAGGAGTGTTGAAAGGGCCCGCTTATCTTCCAAAAAGAAAAGAGAAAGAGACAGAGGGTGAGGGGGAGAGGAATATAGGTGATGACATAAAAAGCTGACTCATTCAGTGCTGGAGGCGGCCATAACTGGGGGAGGGGCTGATCCTTCCACAAAGCAAAATACAAAAGTACTTCCAGGTTACAGAGATACAGACATCTCTCCAGCTCCAATCAGCACAACAAGACACAGCTGAAAACAAGAAGTGGGGAGGAGGGGCAGTAACTCAGGTCTCCTTGGAGATCTGAGATACACCTCCCCCTACTGAAGCTGAGAAAGCAACCCACCCCCAGAGAGATTAACTGGCAGAAGAGGATTTCAAAGCCTCAGGTTACACCCACCGCATTCCTGGATAAAGTTTCAAATAAGCCCCCTGCTGAGATCAGCAAATAAGACAATCACCTGTTAAGAAAACAAACAAATCAAGACTTCAAAGCGGCCCAAATCCTAAAGTGGATTACAAATAATAGCTGAAGCCAACCCAAAAAGACTTAGAAACAACACAAGTAAAAACTAGAGACAGACAACACCAAGCCTAGACTCAACCAGCTCTACAAAGAAAAAACCCAGATACCCAGGCACAATGAGAAGACAAATGTGCAATCCAAATGAAACCACAAGAGAGACCTTCAGGAGATGAACTGAGTGATATGGAAATAATCAATCTTCCGGATGCGGAGTTTAAAATAATGATTGTAAGGATGCTTAGGGATCTTAGAACAACAATGGATGGTCATCACAAACACCTAAATAAAGAAATAGCAAGTATAAAAAAGAATATTGAAATATTAAAAAAGAACCAGTCAGAGATGACAAATACAATATCAGAAATGAAGACCACAATGGAAGAAATTAAAAACAGGATGGATACAGCTGAGGATCAAATCAGCGAGTTGGAGGACAACTGGAATGAAGGCATGAAAGCAGAGAAGAAAAGAGACTCAAAAAGTCAGAGGAAACTCTTAGAGAGCTCTGTGACAACATGAAGAGAAATAACATCCGCATCATAGGGGTTCCTGAAGAAGAAGAAAAAGAACAAGGGATAGAGACTTTGTTCAATCATATCATAGCTGAAAACTTCCCTAAATTAATGCAAGAGAAACTCTCATAAGTCCAAGAAGCACAGAGGACTCCATTAAAGAGAAACCCAAAGAAATCTACACCTAGACACATCATAATTAAAATACCAAAGCTAAGCGATAAAGAGAAAATATTAAAAGTTGCAAGAGAAAAAAAAGTTATCACCTACAAAGGAGCCCCCATAAGGATGACATCTGACTTCTCAACAGAAACACTTGAGGCCAGAAAGGAATGGCAAGAAATATTCAAAGTAATGCAGAACAAGAAGGCACAACCAAGACTATTTTATCCAGCAAGGCTATCATTTAAAATTGAAGGAGAAATAAAAAGTTTCCCAGACAAAAAACAACTCAAGGAATTCATTACAACCAAACCAATGCTGCAGGAAATGTTAATGGGCATGGTGTAAACAGATCAAAGTGGGAAAAGAATATAGCAAAAGAGAAATACAGCTTTAAAGAATAAAATGGCAATAAACAATTACGTGTCAATAATAACCCTAAATGTAAATGGATTAAATGATCCAATCAAAAGACATAGGGTAGCTGCGTGGATAAGAAAACAGGACCCGTACATATGCTGTCTACAAGAGACACACCTTAAAACAAAAGATGCACATAGGTTGAAGGTTAAAGGATGGAAAAAAACATTTCATGCAAATAGAAATGAAAAAAAAGCTGGGGTAGCAATACTTATATCAGACAAAATGGACTTTAAAACAAAGAACATAGTAAGAGATAAAGAAGGCCACTACATAATGATAAAGGGAGTAATCCAATAGGAAGATATAACTATTATAAATATCTACGCACCTAATATAGGAGCACCTAAATATATAAAGCAGACTTTGATGGATATAAAGAGCAAGATCAACAGCAACACTATAATAGTAGGGGATTTTAATACCCCACTAACATCACTAGATAGATCCTCAAGAAAGAAAATTAACAAAGAAACAGCAGACTTAAAGGACACACTAGATCAACTCGATTTAATAGATATCTACAGAACCTTTCACCTTAAAGCAGCAGAATATACATTCTTTTCAAGTGCTCATGGTACATTCTCTAGGATAGACCACATGTTAGGGCACAAAAGTGGTCTCAACAAATTTAAGAAGATTGAAATCATATCAAACACTTTCTCTGATCACAATGGCATGAAACTAGTAATCAACCACAACAGAAAAGCTCAAAAATTCTCAAACACATGGAAACTAAATAGCAGGTTGTTAAATAACAAATGGATTAAGAATGAGATCAAAGAAGAAATAAAAAAATTCCTAGAAACGAATGATAACAAGCATACAACAACTCAAAATTTATGGGACACAGCAAAAGCAGTACTGAGAGGGAAGTTCATAGCACTACAGGCACACTTTAAGAAGCTAGAAAAAGCTCAAATAAACAACTTAACCCTGCATCTAAAAGAACTAGAAAAAGAACAGCAAGTAAAGCCCAAATGTAGTAGAAGGAAGGAAATAATAAAGATCAGAGCAGAAATAAATGACCTAGATACTAAAGAAACAATACAGAGGATCAATGAAACTAGGAGCTGGTTCTTTGAAAAGGTAAACAAGATTGATGAACCTTTAACTAGACTCACCAAGAAAAAGAGAGAGAGGACTCAAATAAATAAAATTAGAAATGAGAGGGGAGAAATAACAACTGACACAACAGAAATACAAAGGATTGTAAGAAAATACTATGAAGAACTGTATGCCAAAAAACTAGACAACCTAGATGAAATGGACAAATTCCTTGAAACATACAATCTTCCAAAAATCAGTCTGGAAGAATCAGAAAACCTAAACAGACCGATTACACCAAATGAGATCAAAACAGTTATCAAAAAACTCCCAAAAAAGAAAAGTCCTGGGCCTCATGGCTTCACAAGTGAATTCTACCAACTATTCAAAGAAGAACTAACTCCTATCCTTTTCAAACTATTTCAAAAAATTCAAGAGGAAGGAATACTTCCAAGCTCCTTTTATGAGGTGAGCATAATTCTGATTCCAAAACCAGGCAAAGACAACACAAAGAAAGAAAATTATAGGCCAATATCCCTGATGAATATAGATGCTAAAATCCTCAACAAAATATTAGCAAACCGGATCCAACAATATATGGAAAATATCATACACCATGATCAAGTGGGATTTATTCTGGGGAGGCAAGGCTGGTACAATATTCACAAATCTATCAATGTTATTCATCACATAAATGAAAGGAAGGAGAAAAACCACATGATAATTTCAATAGATGCAGAAAAAGCATTTGATAAAATTCAGCATCCATTCATGATCAAAACTCTCAGCAAAGTGGGAATACAGGGAAAATACCTCAACATGATAAAAGCCATCTATGAGAAACCCACAGCCAACATCATACTCAATGGGCAAAACTTAAAAGCAATCCCCTTAAGATCAGGAACAAGGCAGGGGTGCCCCCTTTCACCACTCTTATTCAACATAGTCCTGGAAGTCCTAGCCACAGCAATCAGACAAGAAGAAGAAATACAAGGCATTCAAGTTGGAAAAGAAGAAGTAAAGCTATCATTATTTGCAGATGATATAATATTGTATATAGAAAACCCTAAAGTCTCAATCAAAAAGCTACTGGACCTGATAAATGAATTAATACTCAGAAATCAGAGGCATTTTTATACACCAACAATGAACAATCAGAAATAGAAATTAAGGAAACAATCCCCTTCACTATTGCAACCAAAAAAAATAAAGTACCTAGGAGTACATTTAACCAAGGAGACTAAAGACTTGTACTCAGAAAATTATAAAACATTGATAAAAGAAATCAAGGAAGATACAAACAAGTGGAAGCATATACCATGCTCATGGTTAGGAAGAATAAACATCATTAAAATGTCTATATTACCCAAAGTAATTTATAAATTCAATGCAATACCAATTAAAATAGCAGTGACATACTTTAAAGATATAGATCACATATTCCAAAAATTTATATGGAACAAAAGAGAACACGAATAGCCTCAGCAATCTTAAAAAAGAAGAATAAAGGGGGAGGTATCACACTTCCTGATATCAAGCTATACTACAAGGCCATTGTACTCAAAACAGCCTGGTACTGGCATAAGGACAGGCACATAGATCAATGGAACAGAACAGAGAACCCAGAAATAAACCCACAGCTCTATGGACAACTGCTATTTGACAAAGGAAGTAAGGAAATACAATGGAGTAAAGACAGCCTCTTCAACAAATGGTGTTGGGAAAATTGGACAATAAACTGCAAAAAAATGAAACTAGACCACCAACTTACACCATTCACAAAAATAAACTCAAAATGGATAAAAGACTTAAATGTAAGGCGTGAAACCATAAGCATCTTAGAAGAAAACATAGACAGTAAGCTCTCTGACATCTCTCGCAGTGGATATATTTGCTGATTTATCTCCACGGGCAAGTGAAATAAAAGACAGGATAAACAAATGGGACTATATCAAATTAAAAAGCTTTTGCACGGCCAAAGACAATAAGAATAGAATAAAAAGAAACTACACAATGGGAGAACATATTTGACAGTATGTCTGATAAGGGGTTAATAACCAAAATTTATAAAGAACTTGTAAATCTCAACACCAGGAAGACAAACAATCCAATCAAAAAATGGGCAAAAGAAATGAATAGACACTTCTCCAAAGAGGATATACAGATGGCCAATAGGCATATGAAAAGATGTTCAACATCATTAATCATTAGAGAAATGCAAATTAAAACCACAATGAGATATCACCTCACACAAGTTAGAATGGTGCTCATCAACAAAACAACACAGAATAAGTGCTGGCGAGGATGTGGAGAAAAGGGAACCCTCCTGCATTGCTGGTGGGAATGCAGACTGGTGCAGCCTCTGTGGCAAACAGTATGGAGATTCCTGAAAAAATTGAAAATCGAACTGCCGTTTGACCCAGCCATCCTACTTTTAGGATTATACCCCAAGGACACCATAGAATGGTTCCAGAAGGAGAAATGCACCCCCATGTTTATAGCAGCATTGTTCACAATAGCGAAGATGTGGAAACAGCCCAAGTGTCCGTCAGAGGACGAGTGGATTAAAAAGCTTTGGTACATATATACTATGGAATACTACTCAGCCATAAGAAATGATGACATCGGATCATTTACAGTAACATGGATGGACCTTGATAACATTATACGGAGTGAAATAAGTAGATTAGAAAAAAACTAAGAACTATATGAACCAATGCATAGATGGGACATAAAAATGAGAATCAGAGACATGGACAAGAATGTGATGGTAACTGGGAGTGGGGTGGAGGGGTAGGGAAGGGGCGAGGAAGGAGAAGAAGGGAGTGGGGGGAGGGTAGGGGCACAAAGAAAACCAGATAGAAGGTGACAGAGGACGATTTCACTTTGAGTGAGGGGTATGCAGCATATTCAAAGGTCAAAATAATCTGGAGATGTTTTCTCGGAACATATGTACCCTGATTTATCAATGTCACTGCATTAAAATTAATAAAAATAAGATTTAAAAAATAAACTTTAAATGAATAAAAGTCCCAATTTGTATAACATAAAGTGAATAATTCCATAGAAAGCCATGTGCCACAGGTTTATGTTGTCCCAGTAATAAAAGGAGAGGTTTAGAAACAAGATTGGAAGCAATGCATGTACTTAGATCCATTGCTGGGTTCATAAAAGATAAGAGCAAGGGCTTCCTGCTACCTGGATTAACACGTGGAACACAGAATGTTTGCCAAAGCAGTCCTCAAAAATAGGTGCATTGTGTCTGAATCTGATGCAGAGAAATCATCTAACTGATTACAGAGCCCATTGGACTGTCCTATACAAAAAGATGAATGGATCACTGGGACCTCAAGAATTAGCTGCTAAACAAAAACAGCATACGAACCAATTCAACTACTCACTGGAAATATGGCCTGATTCATTGCAATTGACCACTGAGAGCAACTACCTGCAGATGCAGATTCTCTACAGCAATCTGGACAAAGCTTTCACCTGTGTTGACTTGGAACGTCTCAAACACCTTACAGAGAAACTGCAAGTTGAAAAAACTACCATCCCAAGCCCAGTATCAAAAAGGCATCCAGCCAACCATAATAGTCATTTAAAGGCTGTATTAAGTCTTATATTAGTATGACTGTAGTGTGAAATGTGTACAGACAGAGGCCACAGACTGATGCAGTTCTGAAATGTGTTGACAACACTGCGATTAGCATGGGACTGAAGTGCTGACGGGCGCTGAGAAGGAGGCACCCTTTAGCCATAGGCAGCATGGTGGGGACTTCCCCAGGCTACCAGAAGAAAGGCTTTTTATTATTTATAGTTTAATGAGGTTGAAGGGAGAAACAGCATTGTGAGAAAAAAGTTAGAAATGAACTTATTAAGTAGGTCAAGAAAATGTTTAATCAAGGCTCCTATAAAAATTCTGACTCAGAGCAAAGATTTTCTTAGTTGATAGACAGTTTTTGGCATCAAAAAATTGGAATTATTCTGTTTGGATTTATTTGAATGACAGAATGATAAAGTTAAATAGTGGACCACACAAGACAATGCAAAATAATTGCATTGGCCACAGGATAGAGATGAAATCTTACATTGATCATGAACTTAGACACACAGCTTTCATAGTGAAAGCTAATGAAAAATATAGACCTAAATCCAGTCTCTCCTTTGAGAAGCAATAGGCTATATATAAAAATTAGTTTACAATTGTCAAGAACCTTAAGTGCTTGGGAAACCATATATAAACGAGAGACTGAGGCATGGGTGAATGCAGTATTACTGAGAGAGTAATTTTATAAGTTGAAAAATATGATCATGTATTATGTTTAGTACAGTGAAGAGTTTCTCTGTATGATTTTTTAAAAATGGAACTTCACTCAGGAGTGTATTTAATAAATTATTTTTCACATATTTGAAATTGTTAAACCCCTTTGTATACAAAAATGATATATTAATGGCAAGGTAACAAAGTTGGTATTTAATTGGCATAAGTAGATTTATATATTAAGCTGTGTGAAAGTTTTTAAAAATCAGAATATTTTAAGAGTCTTACAAATCAATTTGAAAACTGAATGGAATGAAAATAAGTGATGATTCATTCAAAAATGAATGAGAATTACTTTCCCATTTAAAACTCAGCATATAATTTATCTGTTTTATTTTGGTTATACAGCATTGAACAAACCTTCACACGGTTGTAATGGTAGCCATTTTTAAACATTGATTTTTAATCTCCAAATACCATTGAATTAAACTATGTTTAAATTTGACAAAAGGCTACAAAAGCAAAAGTACATATTGAACTAAAAAGTGTCCACACAGCAAAAGGAAACCAACAAAGTGAAGAGGCAACCCAATGGGAGAATATATTTGGAAATTATGTCTGAGAAGGGGTTAACATACAAAATATGTAAAGAACTCAGAATAGCAAAGAACAAAAAAGGGTTGCTATAAAAAAATGGGCAGAAGATCTGAATATGCATGTTCCCAAAGGAGATATACAAGTGACAAATGACGTACAGGTATGTGAAAAGATGCTTTTTATCCGGTTCCTAGGGGCTGCTTGTATTTCTTGTCAAATGTCATCCTTCCTCAGCTTTAAAAATGCCTCCCCCTGCTTTAAATCCAGCAACCACCTCCCTCCACCCCTCACTCCACCATTGCGTGCCCTGATCTGACTCTCCTCTATAGAGTTCTGATTACATTGGGCCCGCTTGGGTGACTAGGGATGGCTTGCATTGGTAGGGACCATGTGATTACATTGGGCCCATCTGGGTAATTCAGGCTAATTTTCCCGTTTCAAGATTAAGTACTTTATTATATCTGCAAAGTGTTACCACATAAGAGAATATATTCACAGGTTCTGGGCCTGAATATATTCCAGGACATGGGAATCTTGGGGGGCTACTGCTCTGATTACCATGCCTTCATATGGACAAATTTCAACCAAGAACCCTACAAAACTCATGCTCTCAACCAAGTATTGATTGGAAAATATACAGTATATACCCAGAATTCTTCTAATTTATGAATGTTTTAACTAATTTAAACATCACATTAATTAATCCTATTTTACAGATAAAGAAACTGAGGCATCCAGAGGTTAATGAACTTACTGAAAGTCACACCATTGGTAAGGGGCCATGAACATTTTGCTGAATTGCTAATCTATGTTGCCCCCTACATAAACATTAAGACAAACTATACAACATTTACAAGTGATAGAATTATTCTCTACATTAATATTATGACAACAATACCGTAATAAATGTGTTATTACATAACTGGCCATTAAGCAAGAACACATAATGCATGAAAGACAAGTCTGAGATTTCCTGGTGTTAAATAGAAAACAACTCAAAGGAACCTCAGTTTAGCAGAGAACGCTGGCAATCACGAATGTAAGTGGTTTTGCACAATGAGTGACATCCTTGAGCAGTTATCATGATGCTAGGGCATGGCTCATGGCTTTCAAAGGGTAGTTAACAACAAATTTTACTTATTTACTCCAAGTGCAGTGCCCACCAAATACCTGCCTGAAATCACACTGCAGGACGGGCTAATCAATGATTTCACTGATAAAGTTCTAATAAATTCTTATTTGAACTAAATATGTGCTTTTCCACCTTTGAGGCAAACATTGATTTTTTTAAAGATATTAAAATGTGTTTTTTAATTTAGTCAATCACCTGAAGAATTTAGAAATTTTAATAAGGAAATAGAGGTACATCTATTATCATGAACCAATCACTGGCTTTGACAGCAGGTAAACTTGGATTTGAAGCAAGATTTTAAAGCGTATCAACTCTAAGGCTATAAAAATATCATTTGCTGGCCCTGGCCGGTTGGCTCAGCGGTAGAGCGTCGGCCTAGCGTGTGGAGGACCCGGGTTCGATTCCCGGCCAGGGCACATAGGAGAAGCGCCCATTTGCTTCTCCACCCCTCCTCCTTCCTCTCTGTCTCTCTCTTCCCCTCCCGCAGCCAAGGCTCCATTGGAGCAAAGATGGCCCGGGCGCTGGGGATGGCTCCTTGGCCTCTGCCCCAGGCGCTAGAGTAGTGGCTCTGGTCTCGGCAGAGCGACGCCCGGAGGGGCAGAGCATCGCTCCCTGGTGGGCAGAGCGTCGCCCCTGGTGGGCGTGCCGGGTGGATCCCGGTCGGGCGCATGCAGGAGTCTGTCTGACTGTCTCTCCCCGTTTCTAGCTTCAGAAAAATACAAAAAAAAAAAAAAAAAAAAGAATATCATTTGCCATCCTTATTTTTTTTTAAATGAAGCTAAAAGGATGTGTCTTATTGCAATACACCTGTCTCACAGTAATCATGGTTTGCAAATGGTTTGCCATTTTTGCTGTTACCCATTTAAGCACTTTATCCACATCAGTCCATCTGTACATCATAGAAATGCTTCTAGGTAAATACGGTATTACCGTTATTTTACACATGAAGAACCTGAAGCATGGTTTTAAAAACCATCTGAAGAGCTTGATGGATTCCATCACCCACCGATGAGCGTCCACAGGTATTTCAGCCGGCTTTAGGAGCCGGGAAGTTTCCAAAGGCTCTGCTGCCCTCTTCCAGTGGTTACCAGTACTGCACGTATTACCACCACGTGGGGCACGTTCTCATTGTTGACAGCCAGCAGGTGAGCGGCCTCAAAATGCCCATGTCAGAATCTGTTCCAAGAACCACCCCTGGTCGCGTATTACTGGGCGGGTTCTGCAGGAAACACCTGCTGAATCAGAGATATATATGCATCGTGGTGTTTTGGGGAAATTGCTCTCAGGAGTAAAATCTATGAGAATGAGGGGGAAAGAATGGAACGGAAGAAAACCATTGAATTGTGCACAACAGAGGCCTCAGCTGACCCTGTACAACGTTTCCAGCCTGGAAGGCCCCTCAGCTGCTTCCTGAGGAAGGCAAGGAAGCCAGACAGTCTTACATTCACATCACACGTTGCTGAGGGTGGGAAGCCCTACTTGCAGAGGGGTCAAGCCTAGAGCAAAAGAGCTGCCGTGAAAGGAGAGCCACCCCTGGGGAGTTCTCAGCCCCCAGCCATTACAAGGCTGAAAGAACCGTCCTAGGATAGGGAAAGCGAACTGACAAAGGCCCAGAGCATTGGGTCCGCCATGTGTTTAACAAACAATAAAGCCCATCAGTAGCATTAACAAAATCACTTCTCCGCGTCCCTGTGTTTAGCTTAAGAGAAACCCTGTGTGTGGTAATTATTTCAGGTCCATGGACTATCTGATACCGTTTATGCTTTTCATTATATCCTGTATGTTCCTACATTTTTTTTAAATGAGCATGCGTTCCTTGTATAATTAGAATGCCAGATAAACTTGTTTCTATTGTTGATTTTTTTTAAATTAAAAAACAACAACAAAGGACTTGGGTCCTGCATGCCACTATATCCTACTCTGCTTTTAGGTTTTTAGTTTATTATTGAAACACTTTATTGAGATATGATGACATCTAAAAAGCTCACACATTTAATGTACACATCTCAGTAAGTTTGGGGATAAATATATCCCCGGGAAACCATCACCACCATCAACACCATGAGTATGTCCATTCCCTCCTAACGTTTTCTCCAGCCCCTTTTTATTGTTAGTTTTGTTTTTCTTTTTCTTTTTCTTTTGGTAAAAATAATTAACATAAGCTCTCCTCTCTGAACTCATTTGCAGTGTACAACACAGCTTGTTCGCTACAGGCCGTGGGGAGAGAGACAATGCTTCTAGGGTCCAGAGGGTTTAGTCTTAGTTTTTAAAACAGAAAAAAACAAATGTGTTTATATGCACACAGCAAATCTTTTAATTAAAATATTTCAATTGGACTTACATTGATCTTATTTCCAATTCAACTCAAGTTAAATATTGATAATCCCTCTCCGGTTTCTTTGCCACCTATGTACTAAAAGATATACTAAACCTCTCTCGTATTTCATATATTTTACAAACACAATTTCAGCAGAGTTATTTTTTTGCCCAGTGTTTATATTCCTTATTTCTGTTTTATACCTCCTGTAACCACAGTATCCTCTGGTGTTATTTCAATTTCTAGGTGAAATTTGTGTTGCCTTCTGGTGATATTTTTCAAGAAATTGTTTGTAGGTCAATCTCCTCTTGTTCTCCATGGATGCTGTCATTTTCCCCAATAAGGCCTTTAACAGGCCCTTTCTCCCAGGCCTGCAGCTTGCCGGGAGACTAACAGGCTTTTGAAGTTGCTTGTTAGATTTTCTTTGATGTGTTTCTGAAGATTGTAGAGAACACAATCAACCCCTGGTGTGTTCATATATGTTTTGATGTCTTTTCAAATCCAATTTTTGTTTCTAAAGTGGAGAAGTTCACAGCCATATTTCTAAGAGTTTTTGTCCTTCTGAACTAACCAGTCCTTCACCTCAATCGCTGTGAATAGCATTACATTGTTTATTGTGTTTGTTTGTGTGGGTTATTTTTGGATTTTTTTAAGGTGAAAAACAAAGAAGATGATGCTATTCAAATATGCTTGTGAGAGAACTAGGAATGTATTAGACCAGACTGTGGATTGATTGGAATTCATGTGCATTTTATTAAGGAATATTCTAGACAAAATCAAAGTGAAGAGCTGGAGTAAACAAGCAGATTAGTGTTTGTCTTCTTTGTATCATTTTTACAAAGAGTGAGAGAATATGAATGAAGAATTAACCTGGGTGGGGTGAACACACAATACAGTGTACAGATGATGTGTTACTGAATTGTACACCTGAACCTTGTATAATATGTTACCCAGTGTCACCCCAATACATTTACTTAAAAAATAAAATAAAGAGATTATATATATAAAAAATGAGAGAATATTTCTGACTAGTAATCCCAAAAGAAATCTTTATGAGTAATTAGGTGTTTAGCTGGTAGCTTTTATTTGGGCGATATAATGGACAATTATTACCAATGAAATTCCCCAAAGCAGGGTCCCAACTCAAGTCCAAGAGTTCTAATAGGACAGAGAACTTTCTCTCCTCCTTCTCCCTCCATATATTGTGCTCTTATCAGTTAAGCATCAGGGGAAATTTGTTATGGCTACAGTTTAATTAGCAAGAGAAACGCAATACCAACGAGAGTATGTACAATGGGTCTAGATTGCAGAGAAAGTTGAGATGAATAAGATTGTAAAAATATGTATAATAACCTAGGTAACATTCATCTACTGAATAGTAAATGAGAAAATGATCATTGAAAAGTTAAGTGAGCCTGACCAGGTGGTGGTGCAGTGGATAGAGTATCGGACTGGGACACAGAGGACCCAGGTTCGAAACCCTGATGTTGCCAGCTTGAGCACGGTCTCATCTGGTTTGAGCAAGGCTCACTAGCTTGAGCCCAAGGTCACTGCTTTGAGCAAGGGCTGTAGCCCCCCCCCATCAAGGCACGTATGAGAAAGCAATCAATTAACAACTAAGGTGTTGCAAAGAAGAATTGATGCTTCTCATCACTCTCCCTTCTGGTCTGTCTGTCCCTATCTGTCCCTCTCTTTGTCACTGTCACACACAAAAAAGGAAAGAAAAAAGTGATTCTTATTTGATCTAATGTAATTTCTGTTGTATCTTAGCATAAGTAGACTGCATCCTTCGAAGACTCATTTATTCTTGATAGAAATCAAAACAGTAAAGCATAATGCCTGATATTTCTGGGTTCAATTTTTCTGCACTTGGCTTTGTATTAAATGACTGAAGCCAACACATTTCCTCAACAATTTCCTTAGCCTGAGGGTTAAGATCAAGAAAAATCATTGAGTCCAAAGTCAAGAGGAATCTCGTTTTCCAGAAGTCTATTTGAAACATTCCAGCTTCAGCAAGGCTTGACTATATGGTGCTTTTCCAAGTTCCCACTCCCATAACTTAGCTTTCCTTCATTCATATGCTTACATTTTCCTGCTTACATCTTCTTCTCCATAAAGAGATAAATATAAACATCTATCTCGAAATGATGGTAAGTTTTTCTCAATTATTCTTCATAACCTCCACATAATAGAGAACCAAACTGTAATTTCTTCCTAGAGTAAATATAATCTTTTAGACTTTCTGCCAATATGGCAAATTAGCAAGCGTGGCTGCTGCTTCTCTCAAAAGTCAACACAGGAAAAACTATCAAATTGGCTAGAGAGCTGAAACTGTGCATTGAAATCTAATGAATAAAAATAATAAAAAATATAAGATGCCTCTCTGCTGCCTAGGCAGAAAGAAAAAAAAGAGATAGAACATAATTCCAGAGTATTTCAGAATGTGTGCATGATTTGGGCAAAATAGAAGTCCATAATAATGAAGGAAATATTGATGAATTCTTTTATGTTAAACTCAGAAGCCTCTGTTCATCAGAAGACTTAATTAGGCAAGTGAGAGTTTAAAGCAGAGAGGGGAATCTATATTTGCAATAGCAGAATCTATTTTTTTAATATAAGACAAGGAACTTATATTTGGAAATCATAGAGAATATACCCATATTCCATAATCAATAGGAAACAAACACAAGTAACCTCTCCCTCAGAATAGACATATACCGAAACATTCACTTGATTAAAGGAAATGTGAAATATTTATAACAAGGTGCTCAGTTTTATTCATAGTTAGGGAATATAAATTAAAACCATGATTAAATTAAAATGGCTACAAAGAAAAAGTCTGATGTTGCCAAGTATTGTCAAGAGAGTGGAGCACCTTGGACTCTCACACCTACCATTTGGAAGGTAAATTGTTCTCGTCACTTTGGGAACCACTGGCCACTATCTACTTGGGCAGATCCCATGCCTACCACTGTGCAGCATTTCCACTTTTGGGTGTGTTCCTAGAACTGGGTGTACCTGTTTGCCCATATGATATTTATAGCAGTGCCATTTAAAATAACAAAATAATTGAAAGCAATCTAAATGGTCATGAATAGCATAATACATAAATAATTATTGATATAGTCACACAGTGGGAAACTATAGAGTAATGACAATAAACAAATTGCAGCTACAGATGTCATGGATGTTACCCAAACACAATGGTAAGAGAAAGAAGCCACATATAAACAAATACAACAAATCCACACTACATGATTCCAGAGATTCACAGAGAAAACAGTAACTTTAGCCATACCAGCTGTTGCCAGGCTATGAGTCTTCTTTGATTAAATAAATGGAACAAGTTCATAGTTGGTAGATGTTCCAAGAAAAGTTAAGGTAGAAACTATCTGCTATTAGAGTATTTTTTTTAACCAGATGCATATGGGGAATATTACTTCATAGAAGTTTTTACAAGCCTTTCTTATTATATATTTTATAAATGAATCAGTGGTATTTAGGAAAATGAGTACCATCAGTTGTGTCAAATTGCAAAAGTTATTTTGAAAAGTTACATAAATGCAACACAGTATTTCTCTCCCTCCCCAAATTTTGTATTTCTCTCTGTGTCCAAGAAAGTTTGATTATAACTTAGTACCTAATGCAATGTCATGGTCCCTTTTTGGATGATGCATTTGTCAAGTTTGAATGGTTGTTGATATTTTAATGTTACATTTAATTAAGATTATTCACATCTATTCAAGTTCATTAGGCCTTTAAGATTAAGTTTAAAAAAAGATTAAGCTAAAGCACACTCTCTTCTAAAAAGCATTTTTTTTAGTAAATTACAGGTCAAAGTAATTTATTTTTTTACTAGACTAATAGTCATTACTCTCGCTAATACATAATCAACACTAATCACTCAATTGCTAAACAAAGCCATTACATTACCTGTGGTTCTTTCATTCATTTTATTGTTAAATAGTTCATGTGCTTCTAACATTTTATATTTAAAAATATGCTCTTTAAAAATACTGTATTTGTTAATTAATCTTAAAGTACACATTGAATTGCACATATCTGGCAACAAAACATTTATTTACATACCAATATTCCCTTGTGTAATTATATCATAAAACTTAATGAGTCAAATTAAGTGTAAAATTTTATGATCCTTACCAAGTATATTTTCTGTGGCCACTAGTGTTACTTATTACTGTTCGATTTTTAATGCTTGCTAAATGTTACTAAATGTTGTTGCAATGAGTCAATTTTCTATTCTAAAATACTTTCATATTATAGCAAAAATGTAGTCTGTTCTAGAAAGTAGTAGGCAATTCAATATTTTAATCATGATGAATATACATCAATATAGTCATATAGTAACATTATACAATTAATTCATATATTTAATGTCCCTTAAAATGTAAAGCCTCTGTGGTCTTCCATTCAAGGTAAGGAGTATCGATGAATTTCCTATATCCATCAAATCTCTACTGACCTATTCAAGACTTAGTCATTTAGCTATTGAACATGAGCATATCTTAATTACTAAAAAGCACGTATCTTTACACTTGCACAGATATTGTTTGAAAAACGTGGTTTTTAACATTTAAGAACTTCTTAGACCTTTACTAAAATGAACTTGGAGGGGAGAGAGGGCCATAAGCAATAGACAAATGGGTTTAAAGTCGGTGAAGGTTCATTTTCCCAGAAGTTTTTCAAGTCAGGGCTGTAATTTCCACCATTACAGTAAGCCATTTATTCTAAAAACAGGTAGGGAATATCTATCATTTGGATACTTTAGAACAGTCTCTCATTATACCTTTCTGATAAATGAACTGTTCCATTGCCAGGCCGTAACAGAGTGACTAAAGCCAAGAGTTTCATGTTACTCACCATCCGGTCTAAGGGGCACCTCTCCTATATCATAGAATCCATTTTTCGTTTGTTTTGGAAACTCAGTGTCCCTTGATTATACACATCAAAAGCTGTTTAGAAAGTATTTTACCCCTGAAGTTATTGGTAAAATATAACAGAAGAATAGTTCTTGCCCTTTTATTTTTTTGTTTACCTTTGATAGTGAATTAGCTCAAAGCATTCAGGATGGCATTTCTGTCCTATTTTTATATATCAGTTCTTACTGCAATGTCAAGAAAGTGGTAAGTACTCCTGAAAAATGCTTTCTCAGACAGCCTGTTACTCAGTAACTTACCTTCATCTCTTGACTGATGTGATAATTTAGTAAATGAAATAAAACATCTAATTTTAGAAGAGAGATCTTTAACTGCAAGGGCTAATGCACCCTTTTCAACATAATGGATGTAACATTTTGGGAAATTATAAGTGACCCCAGGAAATGTTGCTTTATTTCTACCTTCTCTAAGAGAAATTAACTGGTGGCTTCTGATATGCTGGGGCATGACTTTCCAATCAAAGTGATCAGGAACAACAATAGTTTTTGTCATGTAAAAAGTTCTACAAGTATGTGCATATGAGAAGTTCTTCAGTATTTTTTTGTAACCAATTCCAAATTTTTCTTCAAAGGAAGGTAATCTTGAACTATAAAAGAAGACAGTCAAATTATTAGAGAACTTAATGGGCAACTAGAATTTTCATTGATAAACACTTTTATGTTAGTCCTATCATACTAGTTCTGAAAGCAGCTAATTATTTAACTATAGCAATTTGCAAAACAAAACAAAACAAAACAAAACAAAAACAAAAACAAAAAAAAACTTAGTCACTCACTAATTTTATTGTAGCTCCAAGATTTTCTGGTTTTATTTCAATGAAATACTTCTGTTTTCATATAATGATCTTACTTATGCTTCTGTGTTGAAGAAAACACGTTATTGCTCTAACCTTTTTCTGGCCTTGGTTTTATATCAAATGTAGTAGGTTATGTACATGATGTTAATTCAATGAGTTTGAATTTAAAAGTAAAAAAAAAAAAGTCTTAGTCAATGATGTGCTGAAACTTAACTCATTTTCATTAAAAAAATAGATAACTAAAATATAAGCCTTTCTATGAAGACTAAATACTAAATGCCTTTATATGCCTTTAAATATAAATATATATAAAGATGTATATATCCATATTGTTTCAAAAGGTTATTATTATAAGTGTGGGAATCACCTAAATAGGGTAATGGTGATCTGAAAAGACTTTTTTTATTTTTTATAAAAATTAGGGTTAATAAAGATCAAAAAACTTAAGCTACTGTTGCTACTAATTTTAAAGATTCAATTCATTATGTGGTTTTACAATAAAGTAAACCAGACCAAGGTGTGATGGAATGGAATAGTTGACTTTTGAGAATGTACACCTTGAACATGAAGAGTGGAAAGGTCAAAATGGCAAAACTTAAGTAAGTATCACAAATATTTTGCTTGTTTCCAGGGTCACAGAGTTGGTGGGAGAGTAGTACATCTGTGCTCTGTGCTCCTAACCTACACCCACTCTCAGGCAAGTTGTCAACATTGGTTATTTTTGGGATGGTCGAAAGATAATGATTTAAGCCAGGACATAAAAATCAGCGAATTCATTTGTTTAATAAATAAATGGAAGTTGTATAATAGTTTACTGACTATATTGTTAAAAGATATTTTTTAAATTACTGTCATAAAGATATAAAAATAAACCTGAGTGATGAGATCTCAAAGAGCTATAATTGGTTCAGAGGAGAAACCAAAGAAAAGGCATGTATTTATAGAAGGGATATTGAAAAGAATGTGAAAATGGCGGCAAACTTAGCCTCTTCAACCCTGGGGAGGGAAGACACCATGACCACTGGGCAGGACAGAATTTGTATGTCTCTAGATAAGAACTAATGGCATTGCTATCAATTTTTATAATTTTCAGAGTGGCAGAAAAACACCCAGATATCAGAATAAGACCAACTACAGGAGTACTCTTGGATAATGCATAGTTTTCTAAGAAGCACATTTTTTTTCCCTACAACACTAGATTTTGGCTAATTTAATATATATTTAAGGAAATTGTGATGCTTCAGATATAGAAAAAGCTGTTATTTATGTTTCTTAAAACATTATTAATGTTAAACATTGAAATATATGACTTAGATATACAATTAAAGAAGACTAATAAAATTGAGTAAAATCATTACTTTTCATCACATTATTTCTCTTAGAGTTGCAGGTGGCTGGAGCCTCTCCAGGCAAATCAGGGTGCGAGGAGGAATCTCCTCTGGATTGGATAATCTTCCAGCACCAGGCTCACTAACACACATACACACACACACTCAAACTCGCGCAACGAGACATGCCAGTCCAGCTCACATGGCAGGAAACAGGTGTATCTAGAGAAAACCGACAAAGATATGGAGAGAACTGCCCCAAAGATTCTCAGCCCTGGCTGAGGATAATTTTTGTTTTGTTTTTTCATCCACATTATAACATAACAACTTTGAACAGGACAACAGAACTCCAGGACCTGCTATGCATAAATGATGGTCCCTCTTTAAAATTCACAGTTCCTAGATGAAATGAATTAAAGCAGAGGAATTTAATTTTTATAACAGCACTAATCGAAAGCCAGCTTTTATTGTATTATGCAAATGATAAGCCTCTATGTAGAGAGTACTAGAACCCCAAATCCCATACACCACCCAGTGCCCTTTCCACTGCCCAGCAATACTATTCAGAATGTGTGTGTCGTATAAAGGTCGCACTAAGAGCTGTGAGTACACGGTCTTGCAAGCAGTGATTTCTTGCTCTATGCTATTTAATTCTTTGGGGACATAGCCCCTCTGTCATACCCAAAAAGAAGAGTTGTTGAAATAAAAACAACTAAAATGTAACTTATTGTAAATCAATAGTAAAAGAATTTATATATTTTTCTTTGTAGGTACAAAGTGCTAGATCATTTCAAAAGATAGTAAATGTTAAAAGTTCCTATGTTGTTTTTTTTTTTGTTGGATTGTTCTTTTCACCTTTAATATGATGTCAGCTATATAAAAAATATTTCACCAATATTACAAATTCTGGGGAACATGAGATGGTGGAAGTCCTACATTAAGTCAGATTAGACAGTTGAGCTAAAACTTTTCCATCTATATACCTTGATCTCTCTAACTTAGAAAAGAATTTGATTTTGTACCCGTCTTTCCTTTATCTCTTTTTTACCTTCTTCTGGAGTTCCTTTTATTCATAGGACACACTAATTTTATCTACATGCTGAGAGTTTTTCTTCCTGACTTAGTGTTTTGCTTTTCATATTTCATTGGCCTTCCCTATGATATCCCTGTCTACAAATTTGATTCTAGAAAATGAACATATTTTACTTCAATTTCACAATGAAATTGTATTGTTGCTGCTGTCTATTTACCTGGAAAAATTATGTTTCTGTGTCGCAAACAGAGGCAGGAAAGCCAGTGAAAAAACTACTAAGATAATCCATAAAAGAAATCATTATGGTGTGGCCCGGACCTCGGCTGACGCAATAGAAACAGAGAGAAGCAGACCAGTTCTACTTAGACATTCGAGGGAGATCAGAGAGAGGTTGCACAAATGGAATATGAGGTATGCTGGAGAAAGAGAGAGAGAGAGAGAGAGAGAGAGGCACTAGGGTTCAATTTAAGTTTTATAACCAGCAAAACTGGAAGAGATAGGGTACACTGTTCTAGCAGCTGGTTTTGGTGGGAAGATCAGGAGTTTGGTCTTTGCCGTATGAATCTGAGATGACTATTTGATATCCAAGTGGAGAGGCTCAAGAGTCATTTCAATATAATAAGACTAAAATTCAAGGACAGTATCTGGCTGGAGGTATAGATCAGCATACGGTGTGACAGATTTTGTGTTTATAGACATGAATCAGGATGAGATGAGATCACCAAGGAAGTTAGTATAGTTAGTTTTTTTTTTTGTTGTTTGTTTTTTTGTGACAGAGACAGAGAGAGTCAGAGAGAGGGATAGATAGGGACAGACAGACAGGAAGGGTGAGAGACGAGAAGCATCAATTCTTTGTTGCAGCACCTTCCTTATTGATTGATCGATTTCTCATATGTGCCTTGACTGGGGGGACTGCAGCAGACCTAGTGACCCCTTGCTCGAGCCAGCGACCTTGGGCTCAAGCTGGTGAGCTTTGCTCAAACCAGATGAGCCCGCGCTCAAGCTGGGGACCTCGGGGTCTTGAACCTGGGTCCTCCGCATCCCAGTCCGATGCTCTATCCACTGCACTACCGCCTGGTCAGGCAGATTTTTTTTTTTTAAAGGAGAGGTTCAAGGAATTAAAAAGAATTACCTGGGTGCTATTGAGTTAATGTTTTGTGTCTCTCCAAAATTTACATATTGGAATTCTACACCTCCCCATGTGGTGGAGGCTTTGGGAGGTGATTAAGTCATGAGAGCAAAACTCTCATGAATGATATTAGTGCCCTTAATAACAGACCCAGAGAACTCCTCATCCCTTCTGCCATATGAGGAGACAGAGACAGTCGTCTATGAACCGGAAAATAGGCTCTCATCAGACACTGAATCTGTCAAAGTCTTGATTTTGGATTTTCCATATTCCAGCACCTTAAGAAATAAATGTTTGTTACTTAACTGCTATCTGTGCTAGCTTTGTTATGGCAGCCCGATCAGACTAAGATACCAATGGATGATGGATAAGTGCTTAGCAGCGAGAGGAAATCTACAAAGGAGGCTGACATAGAATGGCCGCTTAGACAAGACCAGGCAAGTAGTGTGCCCTGGAGGTTAAATATAAACATCTTATCAGAGATGAAGAAAAAAATCATCCATTTCAAAAGCTTTCTGATAGTTCATATGAAATGAGAACTGATAATTTGAATTTGATATTGGCTCAAGTTCTAGCAGAATTTTGGGGGAAAAAAGCCTTATTTAAAGTGGGCCAAGAGAGGAGTTAGAGACAGAAACTCTCTGTCTAAAAACTTATAATAAAAAGTTATTCTTATTGATTAAAAACATAATTGTCTATGTATATATATCCAAATACATTCAAATATTTGGATACTTTACATATTTTGTGTGTGACATTTTAGCAGAGATGAGGCAGTAGTATAATAAAGGAATGGGATTAAGAGCGATCATTTAGGTTGGAATTATCAGCGTATTTGTAGGCTGATGTGTTAGGCTGTACATTGTCAAATAAAGAGATTTTTCAACACTGCCCTTGATTAGATAAAAAGGAAATAAATAAATTAAAGATTTATTTAATGTCTATTTTGTTATTGGTTGTATCAGATCTCATGATCTGTGCATTGAGAATGCCATCACCTGAAAACTCTACAGACAGATAAGGTTATTTCAACACCCTCATACATTAACTTTAACTTTGTGTTTTTAAATTTATTTTCAATGCTGTCTTTTTTTTTTCTTTTAAGATAAAAATTTTAATACCTACCGTCCTATTTTCAAAGTCTGTAGTTCCTCTAGAAATAAGATAGCCTGATGCAAAGGCCTTGGGGTGATCTAAACTAGGGATATTAATAGTTCACCGCAGAAAGTAAGCTGAAGGGTTCCCTTAAAGGGAATTTTCTTAGTACATGTTACAGCAAATAGACATGTGTTCTTACCCATTTTATTCTAGTCCTTCTGTCTTCACAAAGGAGAGTAACAACACAAGACATCTTATCTTCCACTGAGAGTTAAATGATACCGCTACTACTAGATTATAAAATTTCTATGCAAAATAGCTGAATTCACAAATAAAAGATCTTCCTTTCAAATTAAGTATGTCAAGTCATATGAAATAAGATAACTATTTAAAATCCCACACACAAAAACAAAGATTTGGCCCTGGCCGAGTAGTTCAGTGGATAGAGGTCGTCCCGCTACATGGAGGTAGTAGGTTCAGTCTCATTCAGGGCACATATGAAAGCAGCCAATGAGTGTACGATTAAGTAGAACAACAAGTTAATGTTTCTCTCTTCCTCTCTCCCTCTCTGCCTCTCTCTCAAAATAAATAGAAAAATTTAAAAATATTTTATCTAGTTAGAATTATATCAGAAACTTTCAGTAAGAATTTTCATTTATTACTTTATTTATTGTAAATGCTTCCTGTTTTATATACACGGACTATACATACACAAACAGATGCATCCACGTGTTTTACAAATTAACGACCTATATCAACTTTTCCTGTGAATTTCATGGGCCATTCATTTCACTGATGGTTTATTTGGCCAGTCAAAACTGATTTTTCATACTTACTAAAATTGGAAGAAAAAAGAACATTCACTGTTACATTTTTTTCACAATCTTTCAATTAAACAAACTTCCTTTAGAGGGAGCACCCCCATTAATTATCACAGGACAGAAACCTTAAAAATAATAACAAGCTTTCCAGGAGCTCCTGGCAGATTGCTTTGATTGCAATTTGCCTCCCACTAGTTCCTTTTCAGACCCACAACACTGTGATCCACCAGGAAAATTAGACTCACTTATAACAATATTTATCGTAATTTTATCATTTCTGATCTTGAATAAAGAATGCCACCTATTTAAACCTGGATTTTAAAACATACACAATGCTTTAATTCCAATACCACCGATAATAGCCTATCATTTTGCAAAACACCTTGTGGGTTTTGGAAAGGATTTATTTAGCTGATGAGACAGGAATGTCTTCACAATATTCTAAAATATATTAACCCTGATTAGGTAGTAAGGGCTACCACCATGCATTGCTTTTTTATGTTCTAACTCCTTCTTGAACTGCATACCCACCAATTCTTCCTCAAGATTAGGAGGGGTAACAGATCAGAAGGGACTTTTATCTGTAATCACCACCAACACCCCTTCATTCCCAATATTACTTTTGGGAAAGACATACTTTTTGTTTGAGATTAGATAGATAGATAGATAGATAGATAGACAGATAGAGATGGAGATATGATTAACACTCAAAATTTAAGGGCATTCCAAAATAACATTCTACATGTAATGATCACCTTTAATTATTTTACATCTTTTCTGATGTCATTAAACATCATCAGTTAGGCCTAACAGATCTCATCACCACAGAACCTCTCTGTTGTCTAACAAAGACAGACCTGCACTTCTGTGGCAGAGGTTTTATACAAAGACTACGGCCTCATGGAGGGAAACTATCGCCACAGGGAAGACACTCCGACCCGTCAACCCTGGAAGTCTGGGAAGTCAGGCAGCCAGGGTTCACTGGATGAGCAGGTGACCACCAGCTGAGCTGCACATGTTCTCCTCTGCAGCTACCAGTCTGCTTGTCGAACCGCAAGGACTTGTGGGCAGGAGAGAAGCCTAATTCAAGTTTGGTCAAGTTAAATTAGCAGGCATTTGCCCAGACAAACATTTCGACTATTCATTTGTGAAACTGAATTGGCATTTGGAGGGGCTGTGTCTGACCTGCGGTGGACATCAGAGGGTCTATGGCAGAGGATTAACCGCGCGGAAAGAAAGGCATCGTCTCCGGGGTGTTTCCAGGAATGAAAGCATGGGTGGACGCCTCACCGCTTCCTGTGTCGCAGGAGCACAGGGCACAGATAAAGTATAGCATTGTAATTATTAAGCGAGTTACAGTAAGTCCTTACTTGATGTCCTTGATAGGTTCTTGGAAATTGCAACTTGAAGCAAAATGACTCATAATAACAAAATGTGTTTATGCTCCCCAAAACATCACTAAACTTCTAAAGAAAGACCCAAGTGACTTCTAATTTTAAACATTGAAATAAATACAAGCTATCCATACATTGAAGAAAGATGAATAAGAACAAGTCAGATGGTTCTTTTCCAATCTCATTCCAATTTGGGGTCACAGGCGGCGGGCCCCACCCTGTACAGGACGCCCTTCTATCACAGGGCCACTCAAATACGTCCACACTTACTCACATAGGACAATTTAAACACGCCAGTTCACCTCGTGTGTACATCTCCGAGATGTGGGAGGGGCCCTACGAACCTGCAGAAAAGCCGTGCAGCCGTGGGGAGAACTTGCCAACTCTACACACCTTGCCCCAACAGAGGAGCAATATATATATTTTTTCCTCATTGACGTTACAACAAAAGAATGCTATTGGAGTACTTACTGTCTATTACAGCTATTTGCCTTTGTTTATTACAGCTGTTTGCCTTTGTTTATTTGTCGATTATTTTATAATCTATTTTCTTAAAAAAGGAATAATAAAATAATTTTTTAATTACAAAATAAAAGAAATACTGCGTTGCTGTTAAAGTGCTCTCTCTATCTCTCTTTCTCTCCCTCCCTCCAACATCTCCCTACGGGTAATCTCCTTGTTGACAAACCCACTTTTTCTATAGTTTTCCAGTGAGAGCTGGGTGAGGTCGTTTCCTCGAAGTCTTCCCCTTGTGTGCCTAACCTTCGTGGTCACCACTTCCTCTAACACTGGTTGCAATTATGTTTCTATCTAACACATGGGAAGTCTAGTTGTGTCTCCTCTCTACTGGCGCTTGCGTTTTTCAGTACGTGATCTTCAAGGTCGCCGAAATGGGAAATCACGTTCCCATTAGCAGAGACTATCTCACGATGTTTTCCTGTATTCTAATATTTGGTAAATACCTCTGCACATGCTAGGTGTGTGATAAACATGATGAATGATGGGAATAGCAGCATGGATAGCAAAACAGGCAATGTGATAAACAGAGGACAGAGTAGAGTCTGAGTCAGGTTGTGTTTGCCAAAGGATGAGTATGGGGAAAAAAAATCAGTTATTTTTAATGTAATTTTTGGCTATTGCATTTATTTCCTGCCAAGAAAATGTCCTCTTTTCCTGCTATGTTCCTTAAATGATAGTCACACTTGGAGGTAATCTCTAAACTACAAACGCCCCGAGGAAATAGAACAACTTGCATTAATTATAAACAAATAGGAAGTTATACACACACATACAAACATACACAAACAGCTTGACTTACAATAGACATTTGATTACAACAAAAAAAATAGTGGAAAATGAATAAAATGAATTTTGGAATCAGAATTAGTTTTATCATCTGCTAGCACTATAAATCTGGATAATTTCCATAACATCTGATATATCTTTTTCAGATTTTTAAAATAAATAAAGTACTTGTATTACAAAATCATTTCAGTTATATAAAGGCATCAATATGTGTTAATATGTACCTTGATCTTTCTTTAAACCCAGAAATAAAAAAAATATAGTAATGTTTCTGAATAGAATAATCTTATACCTCTCTTTTATTATTGCTTACAATTCCCTAGGAGAGACTTTGGGGGGAAAAATAGCCTCAATGATTTTGGATTACAAGATAAGAGGAAAACCTTGAATGAACTAATTAGCTCCTGAAAATGAAAGATTTTGCCTTTCTTTTAGTTGAGGATTAGAACTATGATTATTTGAATTGTTTGAGCCATCAGGATATTACTTGGCTTCTTCCAAACAATTTTCTGTGTAATTTTAGGTCTAAATTTCTTTTATCCCATGCTTTCTATTTTTGCGTCTTTACACATGTGTTTTGTAACTGTTGATACATTCATGCATTCTATTTGTAAGTTATATCATGCTTAATGAATATTGTCATCAGCACTTTCATCCCATTAATACACTGAGAATGTCTCATTATTGGACCAATAAAATAGTGACCACCTACAATGGTTAAGAATTGAATCAACTGATTGTATTAAATAAGATTGAATTAACTAATAAAGACCAAACTCTGCCAAAACCTTGATCTTGGATTTTTTATACTCCAGAACTGTGAGAAAATAAGTTTCTGTTGTTTAAGTTACCCGGGCTATACTATTATTTTATTGACAAAACAAGCTGATTAAGACAGTTGCTAAGGATAGCCCCAAACATAGTGGTATGAAATCATATCACATTATTTGCTTATTATTTTGGGTCAGTAATATGGGAAGAAGCTTCAGTCACTAGTCCACAGTGCTGTGGTCACTGGAAGGTGTGACCAAGCTGGCCACCAGTTAGGCCCAATCCCTAGCCTGGCATTAGAGAATATTCATTGGCTAGAACCTCAGCTACAAAAACAAATTAATTTCTGGCCCTGGCCAATTGGCTCAGTGGTAGAACATCACCCAGTGTGTGGATGTCCTGGGTTTGATTCCTGGTCAGGGCAGACAGGAGAAGCACCCATCTGCTTCTCCACCCCTCCCTTTCTCATCTCTTCCTACCCCTGCAGCCATGGCTCAATGGGAGCGAGTTGGCCCAGGTGCTGAGGATAGCTCCATGGATTCCCCCTCAGGCTCTAAGAACAGCTAGGTTGCTGAGCAATGGATCAATGCCCTAGATGGGCAGAGCAGCACCCACTGGTGGGCTTGCCAAGTGGATCCTGGTTAGAGTTCATGTAGGAGATTGTCTCTGCTTCTCCTCCCCTCAACTGAATTTAAAAAAATATTTCTGTTTTTAAGTCAATTTTGACTCTATTTTATTTCATACCACGATTGCAATCTTATCAGTGAGGCTTTGCCGGAGAGAAAAAGGCTTTTACTAACTCTAATAGCTTATTTTTACATATCAAGAAGTAATCCCAGTGTACTGAGATAAGAGTTTTTTCACTGAGGCAGACTCTACATACCAGATGCTTGCCCATTGTTTCTTACCAAAGATATTCCTGTTTTCTTTAGGGTAGCCTCCAACCTTGTCCCAGGCAATAAGTACATCACCATGGTCTTAACCATTCATGACAACCATTCATTTCTCTATTTCCTAGAGGGAGTTCGAAGGGATTGTGACCCATTGCTATCCAGTAATGGGTAAGGAGTAATTTGACGGGGGAAATTTTTGGTTGTGTCCAGGTAAAAAGAAAGTCCTTTTATCTTATAATACCTCAGTTTCCTTTTTCAGATTGTGTTTGTGTGGTCTTTTTGGGGTGGGGTTGTGTAAAATTTTTATAGTAAGACAACACCCTTAAAGCAAAAGACAATATTTATATTGGGCAGACCAGAAAGATGGAGAAAAACACCAGCAAGGACCAACCTAAACAGCTATCAGGTGAGAAAAAGAAGTTTTTATTTGTTTAAGTCGCCATTACCTGGCTTTCTACTAGGAGCAGCTTAAACCCTTCTTAATGAAGACCTCATGGGAAAGATCCAAAAAATATAGAACTGGATGTTGTGGAGAAAAGTAGGTAAGAGCCTCTTTCTATGCCATATTGTATTTCCTAAACTCTGCTTTATTCAATGAGAAGCAGTGGAAAATAATACCTCTATCAGCATAAAATATTAATAGGATTAGAATTTCAATTTGTCTCTCATGCTACTACTTATTAATCATTCTCTTTCTGAAAAATTGGAAAAAATCATATTAATGACAGTATCTCACTGTAAAACACAAGTGTTTATACTCAACACAGAAGCTATTGAGCTAAGCACTATAGGAGTAGCAGCAAGGCACAGAACCCAGTGACTGAAAGACAAAAAAAAAAAAAAATCATCAGTCTTGTAGACTGTATCTAGACTTTTGCTTTAAGCTTTTAAGTTGAAAAGATGCAACTACTTGGAAATTTCTATTAGTAATTGAGAAAAAAATGTTGATATAAAAGTTCAGTCTGAACAGCACACAAATATGAGTGTCCACCTCCTAAAACAACCCTACGCTTCCCAAATCTGCTGCATTGGGCAGTAGAAAATGAACATGGCTCACATGTGATTTCCCATCCAGTCCTCAATTTGTATGTGACCATGGAGGACAATGGATAAAGAAGCTCCCCTCCCTAGAAGAGTGGTTCCCTTGTAGAGAAATCCGATGTTAGAGTCTCAAAAATGAATGTTTAAAGTTACCCCATATGAAAGCAACTCAGACCAGATAAATGCAGGTGGGAAAGAAAATGATGAAAATTCATTAAAATCTCAGCACTGGTTGTAGTAATTAGGCCTATAGCTTAGCTTGCTATAATTCTTTTTACAGATTTATGTAACAGTGATTGCTGAATCTTTTCTGCAAAGAGCTGCATGTTATAAATATTTTCATCTTTATGGGTCTCTATCACAGATTTTTCTTTCTTTGTTTCTCACACAATCTTTAAATATGTAAAAGCCTATTCTCAGAGATACACGAACACAGTCCTATAGTCTGGATTTGACCATGGGGCTTAGCATGTTAATAAATGATTTAGAAGTTTACAGCTAGCCACAACCTTAAAGAACTGGATCTTTTCTCTCTTTGGTCAGGGAAAAGGTCAGGAGATCTTATTTTATGGTGAAATACCAGTATTCTGAGAGTATACAAGTAGGTCTGCAAAATGGCAGGCTGAAAACAGGCTTAGTTTATGCATCAGCCCAGATTCAGACATTCTTTTTCATCTGCCAAAGGATAACACCACCTTGTGGTGTGAAATTGGATGCTATTTTCCCATATCTGTTGTTACTGGTGAGAATGCTATTGCTATTGTTGCTCTCAGTCTCTTGTATCACCCCTTAGCAAAACTCAAGTATGCTTCACATTACGTGTGGTTGACTACACCCTTCTCACGTCCCACTCTACCTTCTTATAGCATCTTTGTAGAAGTCTGGCAAGAACAGGTGGTTAGCTGGTATTAATGCTGCAGCTAGTTCTGTAAAATTCTCCAATACTACATTTTCCTCTTTCCATCTTACCTCTATGTTTTCCCCAACCCCATTTACTGCTTTCCTGGAATTGAATCCTTCTTAGAAAAATATTATCACACAAACATTTGTCCTAGATTTTGTTTTCTATACTATCCAGACAAAAACAACAGACCCAAACAGCTTCTAACTAATACAAATTCATGTTGAGGAGAGGAACAATAGTAGACTTGATAAATAAATACAGCCCCAGATCAGTGAGGGAAATTCAAAGCAAGAGGGAAGGATGAAATGTCAGATGACAATATCCTGGATTCCTCCCATTTCCCTTCTAGCTGATTCTTAAAATAGGAGGAATTAGAAAAGCATTATTCTTTTAGATGAATGCCTACAAAATACAGGGGCTTGAGAGTGCCACTTGTAATTCTGAATTCTGAAGGAAACTTCCTAGTCCTAGTAGATGTGACGTAGAAATCAAACCACGATGTTTAGGGATGAAGAATAATCCTATAGTTGGCCAGTTTTCCACTTTTCCCATTTTGCTTGTCTTATACTTCACCAGTTGTTTCTGAATGTTCATTGTATGAGGTCAGAGAGCAGCACCCATGGTCAACCTACAGAGCAGATAGGTTGAGGTCAGTAGGGCTGCCCCGACCACAGGCAACAGCAAAAAGGAGTGTGTGTTTATAAGAAGTGATGACTGCTCTCCACCACACCAAGAATTTTTTAAAACTTTTATTGAGAAATATCTAGGGGGCTATTTATAAAGTTTATGATTGTCTAACTATTAAATTGTACACCTGAAACTAAAACAAAATGATATTGAATATAAACTGTAATTAAAAAATAAATTTAAAAAAACTATGTGATATATACATATACTGGGGTAGGGGGAGGTGAGAGGATCCAGGACTTAAAATGTCCCCTAATATAGAAATAATGTCAATATTTCACAGTCAATAAATATTATTGATATAAATTTACTATACTAACATTTTTTTTATTTCGTTGCATTAAAATTTTTTTAAAAAAATTCCAGAACATATTATTTATTTCTATTTCTCTTACTTTGTTTTTATGAATGAGGAACTTAATTCATTCTTTTTGGTAGACACTCAACACCATTATGTTAGATTTAAACAAAATGTATTGAGTTCCCAGAGAAACATGACAGAACAATGCCTCCCTAAGTTGGTGAGAGACAAGTATCCATTTCTGAGTTATTTTTAACACAAGACAGTTTAAAAACATGCAGAAGTTGAGAATGAATAAAGTATGGTCTATGAGGAACAATAATTTTTGTAAAGTGAAGCCCAGAATGTCTCTTTCTATAATAGCTATTGAATTTACAAACACAATTAAGGAGAACTACTAGGCTTATGTATCAATTGGACTTGAAGTTCTTTACTGAAAATTCCCATTAGTGTCAAAGGCAAGAAATAAGAACAAGTTTTATTAACCCTGTTAGATTTTCTAATGTAAGGGGGGATCATAGTGAAATTTCTGTTTGTGTATCTATGTGGTAATTTTTAAACAATTACTGTAGATACAGCATATCTGTAATCTCCATTCACTTATATATTCACTTATTCCTAAGAAAATACTGCACCAAAGAGAAAAAATAATGATACAGAAGTTAGAAAAAAAGTTTTAATATAATTAACATTTATTTTATCACTCACGCATTTCCATTCCTTTTTTAGACCCTACAACTAAGTCAAATGAGTTCCATTATTTTGTTGTTGTTGTTGTTGTTGTTAAAATGTTAGTAAATTTGAAGATAAATGTCACTCCTGATACTTGAATATACATAATGGGGTTGAGGGAGAGGGAGAAGACCAGAAAATGAATAACAACAATGTCATAAAATCTAAATATTTAAAATAACTGGGGAACTGAATAATCTGAAAAATAGAAAATAAAGAATATAATATATAATAAATAATGAGAGAATGCCTTTTGATTTTCCTTCCATAAGTATGTATACTTTAATTTAATTAATCAACTTAATTTAACAAGTTTATTATGTTCAGTTGAAAGGATTTTATTTTTTCTTGTAAAGAAGACAGAATCAGTAGTGCCTTGTGAATATTTCAATGTTTCTATTCAGATATTCTTGCTCTTTTTTTGTGACAGAGACAGAGAGAGACAGACAGAGGAACAGACAGGGACAGAGAGACAGGAAGGGAGAGAGATAAGAAGCATCAATTCTTCGTTGTGGCTCCTTAGTTGTTCATTGATTGCTTTCTCATATGTATCCTGACTGGGATGCTACAGCAGACCGAGTGACCCTTTGTTCAAGCCAGCAATCTTGGGCACAAGGTGGTGAGCCTTTCTCAAACCAGATGAGCCTGCGCTCAAGCTGGTAACCTCAGGGTTTCGAACCTGGTCCTCCTTGTCCCAGTCTGATGCTCTATCCACTGTGCCACCATCTGGTCAGGCCAGATATTCTTGTTCTTGATTCAGTTAGTATTACTGAAAACTGGAAAAATTGGGGAAAATTTCCTTCTTGCTCCAAGACTGCTTTTCTAACTTTGCAAAATTTCTTTTGGAACAGTTTGTTCTTTGGTAAATTTTGCTTTTTACTATTAACTTTTTATTAGTAAAGACTTTATTTATATTCTTTATTTTTATATAAAATAAAACTTTCTGTTGCATAAATTCAATACTACTTTATGACTAGGTTAAAAACAATACTGATATTGGAAAATCCTAAATGTCAGGAGCCTCCATATCCTATGGTAAGAAGATAAAATGGCATGATGTTTGCATGTACATGTAACCCCTGAAATTAAAGATTGTGAAGAAAATATTTTCTCTGGCCTCGGTTTCAAAGCCCAGATCTGTGTCCTGCAAATTGCCTCATTTCTGTGCCTGACAGGTTTATAAATTAAGGTAATGTTGAAGACATGATATTTTTATGCATTTATATGCATTTGCACAACTTTAGCATTTCTTTTTAATTTTGCCAACATATGTACGGGCCCACATGCAAAATAAAATATGCAAATGCCCCATCACAGAAATATTACAAACTAAATGTAGCATCTGTGGGACACTGGTTAGAAGACAGATGAAAACCAGAAATTATAATTCTCTTTTGAGGTATGAACAAGAGCACTTCACTGGGTCACCTATCAGTGCTTGCTGAGTCTGCCAAGTTTTATGACAAAGTTTCATGCGATAGAAGTCCCAAATTCTAAAACATGATTGGGCTCTTTCTCTCCCTGAATGCACAGAAATATACGATCTGTCAAAAGCATGCTCTAGTCAGGAGCCCAAAGGGGGATCTTCCCTTAAAACACATCCATGATACTGTTTGCTCATGCCCCTGTTTCAGTCTGTTCTGGCTGCTATAACAAAAATCTAACAGAGTGTGGGGCTTCAGCAACAATCATTGATTTCTCACAGTTCTGCATCAGTGTGTCAGCAGTCCGGTGTCTGGTGAGAGCCCATGTCCTGTTTTGCACATGGCCCCTCTTGTATGTACTCAGAGAGTAGAGAGTAGAGACAGAAAGCAAATTCTCTCATGTCTCTTCTTATAAGAGGACTGACTCCAATCCTGAGGACTGGCCTAATGATCTAATTACTGTTCAAAGGCCCCCCTCTCTAACACCATCACATTGGGGGATTAGGATTTCAACATGTGGATTTGGGGGATACATAAACATTCAGTCTATAACAGCTTCTTGTAAATCTATATAAACATTTTCAAATCATTAGGTAAAGTCAAGCTATGTTTTCATTCTCCATGCAAATAATATTAAAGTCAATCAGCATATCTGGTCCTTAACATCACAAAATAACAATATTGTAAACATTATTTTTAAACTATGTACACTGGATGTCTGTATTAGCCACTGGGTACATGAAGGCCATTTGTTTAATGTAAATAAAAGGAAAAGAGAGGATCCATTGTGTATTTATTCCAAGGATAGACGCTAGATTCTGTATAACTCACACAATTGTCCAAACAACTCCATAAAAATTACATTATCTTAACTACATAGAAAAAATAATTTTATTATCAAAATCATGAAGTACTTTGACAAACTTGAAAGAACAAATAGAGATGTAATCAGAGTTCTTATTCTAATATCCATATGTCCATAAAATTCAAGGACATAGAAAGTTTAGCATCGAATTATAATTTTTCTCTCCATTAACCTTGAGATGTTGCACAGGTCACAGCCAAATTTGTACTCTCAGTGGTATAGAAAGATTTATTCTTTCCATTAGGTATATACTTAGCAGTAAACTTAGGCTAATGTACTTTCAATAAAGAGGTGACAAATATAATGCATTTGTATTAGTTTAAGAAAACATCCTTCAATCATTAAAAAAACTAAAATTTCCTTCTTAACACATATCCTTTTTCCCCGTTAGCTATATAAGCATCTACTTACTTAAGTAGTGATGACCTAGGGTTGGTTATTTCCCCACAGGAAAAAAAAGATAACCCCATCATTACCTGACAGGAAAACTTATCTAGAGGTCACTAAAACTATTACAAACCATAAATGCACAAATGAAGGAAATTTAACTATTATACTTCTATAGATTTCAAGAATTTTAGAGAGAGCAGAAGGGAGATGGGAAGTGTTTTCCCACGTTGAATAAAATGCTGCACTGAATAACGACCATGTTATTAACACCATTTTAATAATACTGTTTTATCTTGGTATCATTTTGCTAATTTATTACTGCTGGGAAATTGTTTTTAAAAATTCTCCTTCTGCTTCAAATACTATTTCAGTTGAAGAGAAATTATTTATAATATATTTCTCTTGCAAAAAACAAAGCTTATTTTTTAAAAATTTATTATTATAATAAAATCACAATACCTTCTCTGAAAGATCAATATTTTATATTTAGATATGCCATTTTTTGTGAGAACTAAATTGTTTATGGGAATGTATGTGTATTTGGGTGCTTTGTGTAATATAAGCAATCCTAAGCAATAACCCTAAAGTTTATTTGAGTAAAAATAATTATAATTTCTAATTTGATACTTTTTATCTCCAAATGAAACTAAAAAAACCAGGGAAGAACAAAGGTTAACATATGCACAGAAATGAGACATTTCATGTCATATTCAAATAAAAAAGTCTATGGAATAAACTGGAAATGTTACCGGAAGACAGAAATTAGTAAAAGGAGTAGTAAGGGAAGGGAAAAAACCATCAACATTTACAGTGGTCTTACTCTATACTGCAAATTATGAGGCTCTTCCATTTTATAACCCTGGCAATTTCCATAGATAATTTAAAGTTGTTTAAAAGAGAAGAAGCAGTAAAATAAAGGTGTGAAGCCAAATAGTAAAATGGCAGAGTAACAACACATGGGTTTAAACTAGGAAGTGAGAGAGTGTTACATCCAGATGCTGGGCACTGTCCCTGCTAAGTGATGCTTCAGATAAAAACAAAATAACTCCATGGTGAGTTGCAATATTGTCACTGGCCCTAAGGAGAAATAACGTGGGAAAGCCCAGATTTTCTCTGATCTTAGCCACAAAATGTTTGCCTCTATGTCAGGTCAAACAACACCCTAAACATTAAATGTTGTAGAGACTGATAAGGTCATATACTGAGTAGTCACAGAGTGGTGGCTGCGGGCAAATCTTAGATGTATAATGTGAAGGCAAATTGATTGGTTCATACAAATAATGGTGCTTCAGAAAGCACAGATTGAGGACTGCAAGTGACAAAAAGTACCTGGCACTAACATTTATGCACACATTCAGTCATCTCTTCAACACATATTACTTGCCTGGCCAGGCAGTGGCGCGGTGGATAGAGTGTCAGACTGGGATGCTGAGGATCCAGGTTCAAGACGCCAAGGTCACCAGCTTGAGCATGGGCTCATCTGGTTTGAGCAAAAGCTCACCAGCTTGGACCCAAGATCGCTGGTTCAAGCAAGGGGTTACTCGGTCGGCTATAGCCTCACGGTCAAGGCATATATGAGAAAGCAATCAATGAACACCTAAGGTGTCACAACAAAAAACTAATGATTGATGCTTCTCACCTCTCTTTGTTCCTGTCTGTCTGTCCCTATCTCTCTCTCTCTCTCTCTGTAAAATAACAAAAAAAAAAACAAAAGAAAGGAACAACTATTACTTAGCAAGTCTTGTAAATGCACTAAAGATAAATACAGAATCAGTTTCTTCCTTCACTGAGCTACTCAATGAGTTCTAGCCAACAGTACATAACCAATGAGTGGATTTAAATTCATCAAATTCAATCCACTCTTCCAGAAGAGAGAATTCGGAATGAGTAGGCATAGTTTCAGGGTTTCCTCCCAAGGAAGGTGGATTCAGTAACCACGAGAGTCCCTCACAAGTGTGTTACTGATAGGAGGGGGATGGAAAGGGGAAGCCAGGTTGAATAGACCCAGGAGACACATCAGAGACAGAACAGCATGGACAGAGACATAGCAGAGAGCTCTCCAATGCAGCTTGAAATATTTTTTATGTTTAGGAAGTCATGGCCTTGGCTAGCCCAGAAGAGTTACATTAATAGGGTTGCTATCACTCTCAAGATGTTTAGAAAATATTCTATATGGTGAAATGGTCAAGCAGGTTATGCTCCAAGTTCTTTCTTTTATTCCTATTATTTTTTTTCTTTACCTATTTTTTTTTTTTTTTTGCATTTTTCCAAAGCTGGAAACAGGGAGGCAGTCAGACAGACTCCCGCATGCGCCCGGCATGCCCACAAGGGGGCGATGCTCTGCCCCTCTGGGGCATCGCTCTGTTGCATCCAGAGCCATTCTAGCACCTGAGGCAGAGGCCACAGAGCCATCCTCAGCACCTGGGCCATCTTTGCTCCCGCAGCCAAGGCTGCGGGAGGGGAAGAGAGAGACAGAGAGGAAGGAGAGAGGGAGGGGTGGAGAAGCAGATGGGCGCTTCTCCTGTGTGCCCTGGCAGGGAATTGAACCCGGGACTTCCGCACGCCAGGCTGACGCTCTACCACTGAGCCAACCGACCAGGGCCTATTCCTATTCTTGACAAGTACATCTTTCTGTAATATTTCTGAAAGTCTGGATTCCAGCAAATATAAGGTAATAAATAATAAAGAGGAGTCGATATGCAACTATCATTGGTTTCAGACACACCTCAAGGCTGTTGGCTCAGGCTGGAACTTAGGACCTTAAATTTAAATTCTTTCCACCTTCAACACAGAAACTGTCTTCATATCTTCAGAGTGCTGCTGTATATAGATTAGGAGTTTTCTTGAGATGTGATACTTTCAGTCATTGACCCACTGCCTTTCCCCCCTAAACATCTACTCCAAACACTTCTCGATGTCCAAGACCAAAGTTAATGCATCTGTGTTTGTACCAGTTCAGCTATAGTCATGCTAGAGGTCTTAGTGACGGCCTGTGGAGCCCAGCTGTCAGTGTATGGGAGCGTGAACATCTGCCCTCCAAGCAGCTATTCTTCGCCGGCATGGGTGCCACTGAGTGACTAAGCCAACAGCCCCCTGAAGGATCCCTGTTTGGAGGGGAGTGAAGTTTACCCTGTGCATATGCGGTGGTAGGGGAAGGTAATATTGTTAGGGCAGGTACAGTGCTCGACTTACAACCACGATTGGTTCCAACCGGTCTTAACATGATTTCGTCATAGATTGAGTAGGCTATGACCAATATACAATACTGTGAAATGATGTTATAAAAATCTTTAAGTCATATTTTATCATAATTTTCTTTTATTATTGTTGTATATCAGAATTTTCTTTGTTCATTTTATGCCATTTGTATCATCTCTTCACCATTTTGTTTCTTATTAATACATTTGTCAGGTTTAAGTAAAACACTGCATTACCAGTACAACTGGTTTAATATTTGCAAAACATACAAAATTACAAAATACAGGTGCATACAAAAATACAAAATACTGTACAAGTATAAAAATACCATAAAAAACATTTTCCCAATTGCAAAACATATCAAAATATATAAACATGTACGAAACATTTTATTGGCCAACACTGTCATATGCCCAGCTGGAAAATGCTTGCGCTGCTGGATGTGGAGCAGTTGTGGCTAGCGATTATGGTCCTAAAGTCGAATGGTCGTAAGTTGCGTAGGTCGTAAGTAGATCAATACCTGTAGTTTAATTCTAAGAGGGACAAATCGTGTCGGTGTCAAACATACATCTCTTAACAGCTTCTAAATTTACATCCAGGGAATATTATTATTTATAGCAGTTCTGTTAAAAATAAGGTAAGAAATTAGCCTGAGGTTTAATATAGGAAGGGACTGATTAGTAGTATCACACTGATGATACTACTGTCAAGTTAACAAGTACATTTAATATCCCCTTTGTTCCTGGATACAGCTCATTATCCCAGGGATGAGCCTCACTAAATTTAACTATCCTTTCATAAAAAGGAGTTCCAGAAAACTATAGAAGTCAATGAAAGAAATAGGTGAATAGATAGTTTATTGGATAGGGAGATAGATGATAGAGACCAAGATAGAGATGGACACATAGAATAGGATATTATTAATAAATATATCTTTTAAGCTTCACATCATTTTCAGAGGCATATATTTAATCAAGACTCAATTTTTAAATGAAACCTTACAAATATTTTAATAAAAAACTAAGTCCTTATGTATACATTATGATTAGCATAATAAAATGAGCATTTTTGCATGTTTACAGTTCTCAGATCCAGTTCATAGAGGAGCTGAGATCTGAGATGCATGATTTTGAGAAGAGGAAGTTGATGAGATCGAAACTCAGAGGGAGTTTCTATTTTTCTTTCTTTGACATTTATAAAGTATTGGGACCCAGAAATGCATGCACATGTTAAATCCAATATATCAAATAACAGAGTTAAGCTCTGTTATTTTATCTCAGCATCCACTGTCCTCCTCCGCCTTCTCTAGTCTTTACTCAGAGGGAAAATGAGGCTCATTCATTCTCACTGATAATAAAGTAACCGAGTTTGGGAAAAGTTATTTTTTCTTGTATTCATTGGAAATGAGATCTTTGAGGTTGACTGCATTTACATTTACTATGCCTGTAGAGGATCTGATTTAAAAGATTAGGAAGTGCTTTATGCATCATGCATTATGAATATGCACTAAAAACAACACTTTCAGGAGATAATTTAATACACCTAGGAAGTGACAAACGACAATGAGGTTTACCTATGCCATTTGACCATGTTATATGAATCAGAGAAAAATAAAATAATAATAAGACAACAAAATAATAAAAATGTTCCCTGAGCAAGAAAAATTATGCCACACATTAATCTTTTTTCCCCATACATATAAATTGTTCTAAGGTAGAAAATATTCCTTTTTTTGTGACAAATGTCATAATTGTCCAATAAATATGAATTAACTCTCAAGTAAATCAGTATTGTTAACAAAGGTGCTTGTTCTTTTTGGGTGGAGGTGCTGCAGACTCATTTGATCAGATGTCCTTTTGTTCAACCTGGCTGATATTTTCTAGGGAGTTCAGGGACTATCACACAAGAGCAATAAAACCACGTATATGAAAGGCATTACGCCTAGATGCAATTCAGCGACCGTGGTACATGTGAGCTCCCTGAAGGATCAATTTTAAGGTGCTGTTATATTTAAACACCTGTGTAAAATGATCTTGGTTTCAGTTGCTGCAGGCTCATTTACATTTTAATATGGACAGTATCATTTTGGATGCCACTGGGCCCTGTTGCGAGAAATTCAAGGACATTCCTCAGAGACTTCTGAGGCATCACAAGTTAGGTTTGGAGTAAATGGAACTGTACAGAGAACGAAGGCACTGTAGTTTACATCTTAAAATGTAAATGTGGAAAAATCCATGGCTCCGACTATTTTATGATAATATCTACAGCTCTGAGTATAAGGCAACAGAAGATAAGCATGAATTCAGATTGATGTGAATGGTCTTTAACTCCATAGATAAAGACAGTCTGTTTATTTAAAATCAGTATTGTTTTGCTTTAACCATTTGAGGACACTTTAGGATTTTAAAAAAATTAACAAAAAATAAATAAATAGGCAATAAACTACAAATATAGATATGCCCTAGAACAGTCTCTGTCTTAAACACATACCAGTGAGAATGAGTTTGATATGTTGGTAAATCCTCTCTCGTGGACACTTCATGGAATTTACCAGAATGTAATATCTAATTAGCATATTCTTATTTTGAGATTTCACCTCTGTTATGCTACACCTTTAAGCCAATAATAAAGTATTTAAATACTGTTCAATATACATAAACAAAATGACTTTACAGTCAACAATTCAGAGGAATAAAGCACACTTAGCGGCTTATAAACTATGTCTATGATAGCTACAGATATAAGGAAAATAATTAGCATATTATATACAGAGTATATATTTACCCTAAATGTTAAAAATTGTTGGTGGGAGCTATTTCCAGATAGTTATATATTATATCATTTATGCTAAGTCACACAACACAATGTTTTACTTTTGGGAAATGTCTATATAAGTTTGTGAAAAAATGCCACATAGAATAGAGGCACACTGAGCTAGAAAAAGTGGATTGAGAGAGAACGTAGCCACCAAAGTATATTGTTCACTTTATCTGTAACTTCTAAATCATTTACTAATTTAGTTTATTCAAATAATTATTATATGACTGGAATTCCTTCATTTGAGAAGCTAAAAATAACCAGAGGATTCCCTGTATCCTGTTTGTATCTTCCCTTAATAAATCCTTATTTGACATCTCCATTATATTGTTCCTTTTTACATCATATTTGTTTTACGTCATTTTCTATGTTAGATTAAATGATACTTGAGGGCAAGTCTCCTATCAGCTTGTTCACTGCTCCATCCTTGACCACACAAACCATTCTCATTTAATAAGACACTCCTCTGGGTTAAATACATGAACAAAGAAGAGACTGGTCTTGCTGTTCAGTAAGTAAGACAATAGCTGTGGACAGTGAAAACAATATTCCTGCTTACATCTTCACCTCATCATGTCTGATTCATTAGTATTCTCTTTACTGCCAATTGCTCAGAAGATCATTGTGGATTTATATTACATTTTATCAAGATTTCAGTACAAGAATAGCATTGCAATATATAAGATAGATTTTAAGATAACATATGTCACCTGGCCAGGTTGTGATGCAGTGGATAGAGTGTGGCTTGGGATGCTGAGGACCCAGGTTCAAAACCCAAAGATCGCTGGCTTGAGCCCAGAGTTCACTGCCTTGAAGCCCAAGGTTGGTGGCTTGAGCAAGGAGTCACGGGCTCAGCTCAAGCCCCCTAGTCAAGGTATATATAAAAAAGCAATCAATGAACAACTAAGTTGTCCCAACAAATAATTGATGCTTCTCATCTCTCTCCCTTCCTATCTCTCTGTCCCTATCTGTCTGTCTGTCTCTCTCTAGTTAAAAAAAAAGTTAACATATGCCTATGTTAAAAGCATTTAGACTATATTCTAAATATATATTTAGAATCACACTTATATATGTGCTATATCCTATGAAAACAATTATTTGTATAGATGATTCTTTTAAGATTATGGACTCACTACACCTTAACTACCAAACAACATTTTATTTTTATTTATTTTTTTATTTCTTTTCACAGAGACAGAGAGAGTCAGAGAGAGAGAGATAGATAGGGACAGACAGACGGGAATGGACAGAGATGAGAAGCATCAATCATCAGTTTTTCATTGTGACACCTTAGTTGTTCATTGATTGCTTTCTCATATGTGCCTTGACCATGGGTCTTCAGCAGACTGAGTAACCCCTTGCTTGAGCCAGCTACCTTGGGTCCAAGCTGATGAGCTTTTGCTCAAATCAGATGAGCCCGCGCTCAAGCTGGCGACCTCGGGGTCTCGATCCTGGGTCTTCTGCATCCCAGTCCCACGCTCTATCCACTGCACCACCGCTTGGTCAGGTCCAAACAACATTTTAGAGTTATAATGTTCAGATCTTTTTAAACCAGTCCTCAATTCTTTTTTTCTCTCCTTTATATGCCTTTTTAAACTAGCATGATGTGTATAGATAGATAGAGATATGGATATAGACAGATATAGTTATATGAATTTACAACAAATACTTTTATAATCAGTTTGAAAGTAGATAGGCTAATTTAAAAAATATAATAGAATTAGAAAGGAATTGATTTTTTAGGTATATGTATTCAAAAGGAAGTATATATAAATTAAACATATTTTCAAAGGCATAGTAATTGATGTCTGAATCATTTGCTGACATGCCCAGGATGAACTAAGTCTAGGTAATTATTATATATAAGGTAACATGTATATACTTACATTTTGTACATTAACATTTTTATAATTACAATTACTAAAAAAATCATATTGGACATAATATAAAAGTAGATGATATAAAATTATAATGCATTTAAATATTTGATAATTTATTAGGATAAAATATAAATGAAAACAATTTTATTAATATGTTTTATTTGAAATATTCTAAATGATATCCATTTCAAAAACTGAATTGTATACTATAAGGCTGAGATACTTACCAAAATAAAACTCTTTAAAATTAAGAAAAATGCATAAGCTAAAAAAAAATTAATGTAGGAAATTTTCAATGTATTTCTATTTTAGACACTATAGTAAATGGTAAAAAATCTAAATTACATAAAATGCATTGCAATAAATTTATGACTTTTGTGGCCATTCAAAATTATTTGCATTCTATATATTATACACATTTTATTAAAAATTTTAACCAAGTTCTGCATATACTTGCAAAGACACAATCCTACAATTTACTCTTCTTCTCTGCATTTGAAAACATTATAACCAATAGCTCAAAGTTGTGATAGAAAAAAGTAATCTTGAATTATTGTTGGATTTTTATTTTTTTAGTAAATGAATTACCAAGAAACCTACAATAGGATTTCCTGTTTAGTGACTAATTCTCATGTATGTGTATGATTTAATAATTTATGCATACTACTTTGCTGTTGCTTGTGATAATATTTTATCAGTCATCTCCCAAATGATGAGGCATGGCACTGGTCCTTTGTTTATTCTTTTCAGATAGTTCATGACATTTTATTCTGCTTCTGTTATCATCACTTTGTAATCCAACATTATTTAAACAAAACTCTTGATCACTGCACATTTTGTATAAAAGATATTTTTAATAGGCAAGCAACAATAATATGCAAGTGATCATGAATGGAATGCTATTTTAAAGCTGTCAGACTCATTGGTCATATTTGTGAAATAGTCTTTGCCTATGTTTATAAGTCTATTGTATTAAATTAACTGACTTGAGTCTTAAAAATAAAAATGATATTTATCATAAAATACAGCAAGAATTTATTCAATGCCATTTAAAATATGAGTATCATTTATTTCATTCAGATTCTGTGTTTATTAGGTAAATATTATTTTGGTAAAATAAACTTTGAGATGGAAATTATGCCTTTGTGTGATTTTAAACAATATCTATAATTTGCCCTTATAATAGGCAATGAGTTTATGGCTAGTAATTTATGCAGAAACAGGCACGTAAACAACGTACCAGTTTTTCCACATTTGAAGTCTATTTAGAAGACAATTTATGCTACCTATATTTGTCAATAGCTAGCATAGCAATGCAAAAGTGAGAAGATAATTTTAACATTAAAAAACAATCATGAATAAACATACTTTATGAAGAAAATATTCGGTATGTTCTTTATATATTTTATCAATTATATCAATATCAATTTCTTATTTTAATTACTTCAGTAGCCTCTTGGTCTATGTAGTTTTTCACTTAAAATTATCCAGAAGTTATCTAGATGGTCAGTATAATTATAATTTAACTCTCCACATTCTATTCTGAACACAATATCTTAGATGCTTCTTTCAAACTAAATTATATTATGCCAATCATTTGTTTAAAACTTTGCAAATATTATGCTTTAAAGTTAAAGTAAAATTTCTTGTAAATACTAGCAAATTTCCTCAAGCCTGGAAAACTGTTAATTTTTATACTCTTTCTGTAGCAAACCACACTAAACTCCATGTAAATCCTCATTTTTACTCTTTTATAATGGAGTCTTTGAGGTTTATCTCTTTTATTTGTGTTTTTGTTTGTTCTTTTCTTAGTGTATTCTAACATACAATATAATTAAAATCCATACATTTCTAACCATGTCTGTGAAAGGAAGACTTTTCATCAGTTTGTTCATTGACATATTTCAAACATCTCAATAGCTGAGTGCCAAATGGTAGGTTGCCAATACCCATTTTTTAAAATATTGAAGAAAAAGTAAAAGAAAGACAGAAAGGAAGACAGGAAGGGGAAAAGGTAGAAAGAAAGAAAATAATGAAAAAAAATGCAAAGTGGAACATAAAAGGAAGAAGACCTTTCTAAGCAGGAGAAAAGTACAAATAAACTTGAATAGACAATCAAAGTCCAGGTTCTTGTGAAATCTCTGATGAGAATGGTTTAGACATGCTACTCCACATAATATTCATTTTTTTTGGTTTTTTGTTGTTGTTGTTGTTGTTGTTTCTGAAGCTAGAAACTGGGAGAGACAGTCAGACAGATTCCTGCATGCGCCCGACTGGGATCCACCAGGCATGCCCACCAGGGGGCAATGCTCTGCCCCTCCGGGGCATCGCTCTGCCGCGACCAGAGCCACTCTAGCACCTGGGGCAGAGGCCAAGGAGGCATCCCCAGCGCCCGGGGCCATCTTTGCTCCAATGGAGCCTTGGCTGCGGGAGGGGAAGAGAGAGACAGAGAGGAAGGAGAGAAGGAGGGGTGGAGAAGCAGATGGGCGCTTCTCCTGTGTGCCCTGGCCGGGAATCGAACCCGGGACTTCTACACGCCAGGCGGACGCATTACCACTGAGCCAACCGGCCAGGGCCACATAATATTCTTAAATGAGTAAACACTGCAAAGATACACCAGGTCAGGTCATGGAGAGTGTTAAAGTGATTTGAGCTTTGCACTATGGGCAGAGGACCCCGGCATATCAATAAAATAAAGCATATTTTTAGAGTGGATAGCTACACAGATACACAAACATGAAGATAGATACAGGCATGCATGTATATGCAGATAAAGATAATGAGAAAGACTACAGCACTAATGCAGAAGAAAGAATAGAAATCAATCAATGGACGAGCATTTTTAATGATTTTGGCAGGAAATATCAAAAACAGAACTATTTATTCACTTTTTTGTCCAATATACTAAATTAATAATTTTTTTCTAGTTAAGTATTACTGTCAGCCTGACCAGGCGGTGGTGCAGTAAACAGAGCGTCGGACTGGGATGCAGAGGACACAGGTTCGAGACCCCAAGGTTGCCAAAGCTTGAGCGCGGGCTCTTCTGATTTGAGCAAAGCTCACCAGCTTGGAATCAAGGTCGCTGGCTTGAGCAAGGGCTTACTCAGTCTGCTGAAGGCCCACGGTCAAAGCACATATGAGAAAGCAATCAATGAACAACTAAGGTGTCACAATGAAAAACTAATGATTGATGCTTCTCATCTCTCTCTGTTCCTGTCTGTCCCTGTAAAAAGAATTATTACTGTCATATGTAAACATGGTAGTTTTCATGATAGAAATCCTAAGGCAATGATAATAAAATATAAAATGAAGTTTTAAACAGAGAAAGAAAAATATGAATAATAAATGCCAATTATAAACAAAGATATTTCTATAAAAGTGACTAAATAGGACTTGAATATTTGGTGGCTTGGCATGTCAACTTAGAAGTGTTTTCAGTTTTTATGTTGCTTTGCCTGTAAATAGTAACACACAGAACTACTCTCAAAATTTAATTTTCCTCTGTCGTTCTGTTTGTTCCTTCACTCTTCCAGCCTGGTTCTGATGTCCTGATGAAGAAAACTGGAAATCTAACTCAGTCAACCTTCCATTTCCATCTAATTTTCATGATCATTCACCTATTATTGGTACTCATAATAATTTATGTATATCTTCACTTTTTACAATATTAAAAAGTATTTGGATAGTTTTAAGCCAATAAGAAGAATAAAATACAGTATCATAATATATAGAAAAATAGTGTTGATTTGAATCTCAGTAAATTCAAATTTTAATTTCTTTCCCTTCAAACTAGGGTGCCTTAGGTGAGGTATTTAATTTCTTGGGTGACAATTTTGTGAGTTTTACAGTAACAGAGTCAATGATCTCTAAAAAACTATCTGGCTATAACAGTAAATAAGATATTTGTAAAATATAAACAAAATCTATATACCACAAAGGTACTATTTTAATTTTATTCATTCATTCATTAGACCTTTACTGAGGGCTCACTGTGGTCCAGGCATTCTCTCAGTGTGAGAAACAATACTGTGAATCAGATTCACAAGATCATTTCTCCTGTGCTTCGGAAAGTCCACTCTATTTACGGGTATAGGTTAGCACAACAGAAAAGAGGGTAAAGCTTGTAATCTCAGAGAGTAAAAATGGAGAAAATTCAATGAAATGAATATAAGAAATGTTTGAGTAATATTAGCCAAGTAGGTGTCAGGGAGGAAAGCCTAAGTCAGATGATTTTGAACTTGGATCTGATCAGGGGAGAAATGAGAAGGAGGGGGAGGGGGAGGGGGAGGGGGGAGGGGGAGGGGGAGGGGGAGGGGGAGGGGGAGGGGGAGGGGGAGGGGGAGATGACCTGGCAGTTGGGAAAGAAGTCTGGAAAGCTGGGGATAAAGAGTTCTGGGGACAATCCCCCATATCAGGACAGAAATTGGCATGTTGTTAACAATAAGGGCAGAGAAGTAGGAGATGTCAAAGGGCAGGAAAAAGACCTGTTCTTGGAGGGGAGGTTGCATTTTATTCTGTGGACAAAGTGGAGTCATTGGGAAGCTTTCACGCAATGTGGTGGGCGTGATGTGATTTCTGTTATGATAGTCTTCTCTAATGGTTGTCTGAATGGATATTAGGGGACAAATTCAAGATGTAGAGAAGCCAGATAGGATGTTTATTCAGTTTTCCAGGTCAGAGATGATGGCTAATTGGAAATGGTGGTAGACCCTAGAAATGGACAGACGTGAACATCTTTTATGTTGGACAAAAGTATAAACATTGGAAAAGGGGAAAGCTATTGTGTTTTATATGACACAACTTGAGTACTTCACATGCATTTTCCTAAAATGCCACTTCAGGAGGTAGGCATAATCACATTCCTTCACCAAAACAGTCCATAGCTGCAGATATTAAGTAATTGTCCCAGATTTCAAAGCTAGTGAGAGGAAGTCCTTTGTGTTGCACACAGCTTGGCCAGTTTGCATAACCCATTATCATTTATTACAAGGTAGTGCTCACTTCCTTTATGATGACTGCCATCTAGAGTACGTAGATTTGCTTCCATGAAGAGGCCAAGTAGAGGGTCCAACCTCCATAGTCTTTTTGTCTCTCAATCATTTGCTGTTCTGATCTTCCACTGATGCCTTATGACCAGTCTCATGGTCTCTAAACTTCTGCAACATGGTCCCTGTGCCATAACTCACACTCCTGGATTCTAGAACATTTGACATCTTTTAGCCAACCCAGGTTATTTGTTTTCTGTTCTAACCTTTGCTGATCACTGTAGATTTAATTTTGAAACCTTTTTATTTTTTAGTATCCCTCATATCCATCAAATTATAACAAACAGTCACTCATTGGATGTTAGCCTATGTCTCCTGACATGTAGTCCTGAGCTATTTATCATTCCAGCCTGCATAAGGATGCATTGCTAAAACCCAAAGTTCACACACACGTCTGTGTACATGTGTTACACTTGACTAATAGCTCATTGCACCCTAAAATGATTTTCAGTGGGTCATACTCTGCTATGCTTTTTAAAAATTTCCCTTCATACCACTTAGTACTTGGTGATACAGTCAATTGTCTAGAGCTAAACTATACAGTGTGTCTGTAAAGTCATGGTGCACTTTTTTTAAATTTTTATTTAATTTAATGGGGTGACATCAATAAATCAGGGTACATATGTTCAAAGAAAACATATCCAGGTTATCTTGTCATTCAATTATGTTGCATACCCATCACCCAAAGTCAGAATGTCCTCCATCACCTTCTATCTGGTTTTCTTTGTGCCCCTCCTCCTTCCCCTTTCCCCCTTCCTCCCTCTCCTCCCCCCTCCCTGTAACCATCACACTCTTGTCCATGTCACTTAGTCTCATTTTTATGTCCCACCTATGTATGGAATAATGCGGTTCTTAATTTTTTCTGATTTACTTATTTCACTCCATATAATGTTATCAAGATCCCACCATTTTGTTGTAAATGATCCGATGTCATCATTTCTTATGGCTGAGTAATATTCCATAGTTTATCTGTGCCACATCTTCTTTATCCAGTCATCTTTCGAAGGGCTTTTTGGTGTTTCCATGTCTTGGCCACTGTGAACAATGCTGCAATGAACATGGGGCTGCATGTGTTTTTATGTATCAATATTTCTGAGTTTGGGGGGTATATATCCAGTAGAGGGATTGCTTGGTCATAAGGTAGTTCTATTTTCAGTTTTTTGAGGAACCACCATACTATCTTCCATAATGGTTGTACTACTTTACATTCCCACCAACAATGGATGAGGGTTCCTTTTTCTCTACAGCCTCTCCAACATTTGTTATTACCTGTCTTGTTAATAATAGCTAATCTAACAGGTGTGAGGTGGTATCTCATTGCAGTTTTGATTTGCATTTCTCTAATAACTAATGAAGATGAGCATCTTTTCATATATCTGTTGGCCATTTGTATTTCTTCCTGGGAGAAGTATCTGTTCATGTCCTCTTCTCTTTTTTTTATTGGATTGTTTGTTTGTTTGTTTGTTGTTGAGTTTTATGAGTTCTTTGTATATTTTGGATATTAGGCCCTTATCTGAGCTGTTGTTTGAAAATATCATTTCCCATTTAGTTGGCTGTCTGTTTATTTTGTTATCAGTTTCTCTTGCTGAGCAAAAACTTCTTAGTCTGATGTAGTCCCATTCTTTTATTTTTGCCTTCACTTTCCTTGCCTTTGGAGTCAAATTCATAAAATGTTCTTTAAAACCAAGGTCCATGAGTTTAGTACCTATGTCTTCTTCTATGTACTTTATGGTTTCAGGTCTTATATTTAGGTCTTTGATCCATTTTGAGTTAATTTTAGTACACGGGAACAAGCTGTAGTCGAGTTTCATTCCTTTACATGTGGCTTTCCAGTTTTCCCAGCACCATTTGTTGAAGAGGCATTCTTTTCTCCATTGTGTGTTGTTGGCCTCTTTATCAAAAATTATTTGACCATATATATGTGGTTTTATTTCTGAACTTTCTATTCTGTTCCATTGGTCTGAGTGTCTATTTTTCTGCCAATACCATGCTGTTTTAATTGCCGTGGCTCTATAATATAGTCTGAAGTCAGGTATTGTAATGCCCCCAGCTTCATTCTTTTTCTTTAGGATCGCTTTGGCTATTTGGGGTTTTTTATAGTTCCATATAAATCTGATGATTTTTTGTTCCATTTCTTTAAAAAATGTCATTGGAATTTTGATGGGAATTGCATTAAATTTGTATATTGCTTTGGGTAATATGGCCATTTTGATTATATTTATTCTTCCTATCCAAGAACAAGAAATATTTTTTCATCTCATTGTATCTTTTTTGATTTCCCTTAACAATGCTCTGTAGTTTTCTTTATATAGGTCCCTTACATTCTTTGTTATGTTTATTCCTAGGTATTTTATTTTTTTTTTGTTGCAATTGTGAAGGGGATTATTTTTTTTAGTTTGTTCTCAATTGTTTCATTGTTGGCATATAGAAAGGCTATGGACTTTTGTATATTAATTTTTTATCCTGCAACCTTGCTGTATTGGCTTATTGTTTCTAGTAATCTTTTTGTGGAGTCTTTGGGGTTTTCGATGTATAGGATCATATCCTCCACAAAAAGTGATACCTTTACTTCTTCTTTTCCTATATGGATGCCTTTGTCTGATTACTCTGGCTAGAACCTCTAGCACAACGTTAAATAAGAGTGAAGAAGAGTAGACAACTCTGTCTTGTTCCTGATTTAAGGGGGAAAGCCTTCAGTTTTATGCCATTTAATATAATGTTAGCTGATGGTTTATCATATCTGGCCTTTATCATGTTGAGATATTTTTCTTCTATACTCATTACGTTGAGTGTCTTAAACGTAAAATTGTGTTGTATTTTATCGAATGCCTTTTCTGCATCTATTGATAAGATCATGTGGCTTTTGTTCTTTGTTTTGTTGATATAGTGTATTACGTTAACTGTTTTACTTATGTTGAACCATCCTTGAGATTCTGGGATGAATCCCACTTGATCATGATGAATTATTTTTTTAATATGTTGTTGTATTCAATTTGCTAGTATTTTGTTTAGTATTTTAGCATCTGTATTCATTAGAGATATTGGTCTGTAGTTTTCTTTTTTTGTGCCATCCTTGCCAGGTTTCAGTATGAGGGTTATGTTGGCCTCATAAAATGTGTTTGGAAGCATTGCTTCTTCTTCAATTTTTTGGAAGACTTTGAGTAGAATAGGAACCAAGTCTTCTTTGAATGTTTGATAGAATTCACTAGTATAACAATCTGGGCCTGGACTTTTCTTTTGGGGGAGGTTTTTAATAGTTTTTTCTATTTCTTCCTTGCTAATTGGTCTGTTTAGGCTTTCTGCTTCTTCTTGACTCAGTCTAGGAAGGTTGTATTGTTCTAGGAATTTATCCGTTTCTTCTAGATTGTTGAATTTAGTGGCATATAGGTTTTTGTAGTATTTTACAATAATTCTTTGTATATCTATGGTGTCTGTGGTGATCTCTCCTCTTTCATTTTGGATTTTGTTTAAATGAGCCCTTTCTCTTTTTTCCTTGGTGCGCCTTGCCAAGGGTTTATCAATTTTTTTTATCTTTTCAAAGAACCAGCTCCTTGGTTTATTAATTTTTTCTATAGTTTTTCTGTTCTCTATTTCATTTATTTCTGCTCTGATTTTTATTATCTCCTTTCTTCAACTGGTTTTGGGTTTTCTTTGTTCTTCTTTTTCTAGTTCCTTAAGGTGTGAAGTTAAGTGGTTCACTTGGGCTCTCTCTTGTTTGTTCATGTAGGCCTGAAGTGATATGAAGTTCTCCCTTATCACTGCCTTTGTTGCATCCCAGAGATTCTGATACGTCGTATTGTCATTTTCATTTGTCTGTATATATCTTTTGATGTCTGTGCTTATTTCTTCTTTGACCCATTCATTTTTTAAAAGTATGTTGTTTAGTTTCCACATTTTTGTGGGGCTTTTTTTCTCTTCTTTGCAGTTGAATTCTAGTTTTAAGGCTTTATGATCAGAAAATATGCTTGGTACAATTTCAATTTTTCTGAATTTGCTGATGTTATTTTTGTGGCCCAACATATGGTCAGTTCTTGAGAATGTTCCATGTACACTAGAGAAAAATGTATACTCTGTCACTTTGGGATGAAATATTCTATAGATGTCTATTGTATCCAGGTGCTCTAGTGTTTTGTTTCAGGCCAATATATCTTTATTGATTTTCTGTTAGGATGAATGATCTAGAGCCATCAGTGGTATATTGAGGTCTCCAAGTATGATTGTATTTTTGTCAGTTTTTGTTTTAAGGTCAATAAGTAGCTATCTTATATAGTTTGGTGCTCCTTGGCTGGTGCATATATATTAAGAATTGTTATATCTTCTTGATTCAGTGTCCACTTAATCATTATGAAATGACCATTTTTGTCTCTGAGTACTTTTGCTGTCTTGTAGTCAGCATTATTAGATATGAGTATTGTTACGCCTGCTTTTTTTTTTTTTTGGATGTTATTTGCTTGGAGTATTGTTTTCCAGTCTTTCACTTTGAATTTGTTTTTATCCTTGTTGCTTAGATGTGTTTCTTGTAGGCAGCATACAGTTGGATTTTCTCTTTTAATCCATTCTGCTACTCTGTGTCTTTTTATTGTGAATTTAATCCATTTACATTCAGTGTAATTATTGACACTTATGGGTTCCCTATTGCCATTTTATAAATTGCTTTCTGTTAGTTTTGTATCTTGTTTAATTCTTTTCTTTTGTTTTTCTATGCTTTGTTTTTGTTGGTTGTATTCCATACTTCTTTCCTCTGTTTCCACTTTTTTTTTAAGTCCTATGCTTCTGTTGTGGTTTTTTCAAGGGTGGTTACCATTAAGTAATGAAAAGGGTACCTGCCATGTTTATTGTAGTACACTATCTTTTGAGTACTTCTGCACTCCATTGTCCTTTGCTACTATTAATCTCTATCATCTCCCCCTCCCTTTTTTTTGGTTTTTGTTGTCACAATTTAAATTTGGTTTTATTATGTTCTTGGTGGAGCTTTTACTTGTGGTTTTGTTTTATTTTGTTCTTTGTATCTGGTTGGGGAACCCCCTTTAGTAATTCCTGAAGTGGGGGTTTTCTGATGATAAATTTCCTTATTTTTTCTGTATCTGTGAATGTATTTATATCTCTTTTGTATTTGAAGGATAGCTTTGATGTGTATAGTATTCTTGTCTGAAATTCCTCTCTTTCAGGACTTTAAATATTGGGGTCCACTCTCTTCTAGCTTGTAGAGTTTCTACTGAGAAATCTGATGATAATCTAATGTTCCTTCCTTTATATGTTGTATTCTTCTTTTCCCTGGCTGCTTTGAGAATTTTTTCTTTGTCATTGTTTTGTGCCAATTATATTATGATGTGCCTTGGAGTGGGTTTGTTGGGGTTAAGAAAAAAGAGTTCTGTTTGCTTCTTGAATTTGAGGCTTTAATTCTTTCCACAGGCTTCAGAAGTTCTCATCTATTATTTGTTTGAATATGTTCTCCATTCCATTTTCTCTCTCTTCTCCCTCTGATATACTTATTATTCTTATGTTATTCTTTTTGATGGAGTCAGACAATTCTTGTAGGTCTTTTTCATTTTTTAAAATTTTTGAGTCTCTTTCTTCTTCTCTCTGTTGTGCCTCAAGTTGCTTGTCTTCTAATCCTACCTTCTATCTGGCCTGTTCTATTAGCTAAGCTTGTTACCTCGTTTTTCAGTTCATGAATTGAGTTTTTCATTTCTGTTTGATTTGTTTTTATAGTTTCAATTTCCTTGGTAATATATCTTTGTGTTCATTGAGTTGTTTTCTGAGCTCCCTAAATTACCTTTCTGTGTTTTCTTGTATATCTCTGAGTATTTTTAGGATTTCTATTTTAAATTCTCTGTCATTTAGCTCCAAGGTTTCCAGTATATTAAATTTTTCTCCCTAGATTTTTCCTCATCTATCTATGCTACATCTCTGTCTTTTGTATCCATGACATTCAATTTCCTTTTTCTTAATTGCATCTGAGGTTGGTTTTGTTGATAGTTCTAATGAGAATTAATAAAAAATAAAAAGTAAAAAAAGAAAATTTATTATTTCCATTTTTTTTCTCCTCTCCTCTCCCTTCCTTCTTGAGAAAAAATTGTGTTGAACTGTGAATTATATTGTGCTAAATGAAACAAAAACTACTTATAACAGAGGGCCTGAGTTGGGGAGAAGGGATAAAGGGTCAAAAAAGTAGATGTGGACCCACAAAATGCAAAAAAGGAAAAAATTTGTGTCAAGAATAAAATGATTTGTTTGTAAATGATGGTCGACTAAGAAATATAATGAGAGGGATAAGGGGGAAACAGGAAAAAGGGAAAAAATTAGAAAGTTACTATTGTATTAAGTGGAGCAAAAACTAGATAAAATGGAGGGCCAGGGTTGGGAGGAATGCTTATCAGTTCAAAAGCAAAATAAAAAGCACCCAAAATGGCACAAAGAAAATTTGAGTCCCAAATAAAATAATTTGTTAGAATTGAGGATTGAATGAGAGGAAAACTAAAGGAGAAAAGATGAAACTAATATAGAGGGAAAAAAAAGAAAAAGAAAAAAAGAAAAAGAAGAAAAAGGAACAAAAAGAGAGAGAGAGAGAGAGAGAGAGAGAGTTAAGGGTTTTGGAGTGCAATCCTCATAGAGAGAAAGGAATAAGAAAAGAAAGAAAATGGGAAATGTAACACTTATGGGTAGTTTAGCTCAAGAAGAGGAAAGAATAAGATGGGCAGAGAATAAAATGACCAAAGAGAAAGAAAAGGAAAATAATCAAGACAAAAGATGAGAGAAAAAACAAACAAAAAAAAATGGAGAAGGTTATAAAGTCTGTGGAATTTTCTTGATTTTGAGAGGTTATCTTCTTCCTTTTTCTTTCCTCTCCTTCTTCCTGGTCAGTGACTCTGTACTCCAGGCTCAGCCCCTGCAGCATGCTTAAGTAGAGATTTGCAGTTGATAAGTCTCTATGGCGATGTCATATATTGGGCTTCAGTCTCGTTGGCAGTCGAGGCTCGTTAGCATTTGCAGGCTCCAACAATGAAAGAGTCCGTTTTCCCAGAGCCTCTCTCCTAGTCTTACCTTCCTGAATTAGCAGCCTGATGATCCAGCTATGGGGTTGTCGCTGCCTCTGCCTGGAGAGTAAGAGGCTCAAAGAGCTGGCAAATCCCCACTCTACCTCCACTCAGCGCAGGGCTCTGGGTAAGGCTCTGTCTGTCAGAGCCACCATCATAATCAGGCGGGGTTAGGAGCCAATTGCTCTCAAGGTGCCTTTCTATGCGCCTCCAGGCATGTTCAGTATGCCTCAGCATTCTGTGGGACCACTCTCCACAGGCTTTTTGCACTTTGTAACCTGTTTTGGCTGGGTAGAAGATGCCCTAGTCGCTGTTTGCAAAACAAGAGGTCTTACAAGCTGCCAAATCCTTCTTTTTAACATACAGCCCTGAGTATGAAAGCTCTGTCAATCAGAAGTTGCCCCCACCCCTACATGCATAGCAAGAGGCACTAAGAAATATCACGCTTCTTGTCTTAGATTGCTGAAATGAGAGAGATCTTGTCAGTTAGAGCTGCATAGGTCAGTTGGGAGGTGGGCAGACTGTGGGTTTAGCTAATCCTTCCTGGGGCTGTTAGCTTAAATGGCTGGGTGAGGCACCCCGCCTGCCTGGAGAAGTTCGGGCGTAGGGAAGTTTGCTTTCACGCACTCCCCGCATGCCGCTGTTTAGGGTGCGGGAACCACACTGAGACTCTGGTCAGAGCCCGTGCAAAGGCCTCTGACTCTGCCTCTCTGTTCGGTAACATGGGTGCCCACTCCTTGGGCACCAGGAGGAACATGGTGCACTTTTGACCGGTCACAGGAAAGCAACAAAAGACAATAGATATGTGAAATCTGCACCAAATAAAATAAAAGCTCTCCCAGTTTCATACCTATTCAGTGCAGTTCGATGTGGGCTCACGCACAGATTTTTTAGGGCTCCTTAGGTAGCTATCCCATATAGCCTCTACAGACTCATCACTGACTGATGGCCTACCAGAACGGGGTTTCTCCACCAAACTGCCGGTTTCCTTCAACTGCTTATCCCACCAAGTAATGTTATTCCTATGTGGTGGCACTTCGTTATAAACGCGTCGATATTCACGTTGCACTTTGGTCACAGATTCGAATTTAGTGAGCCACAGAACACACTGAACTTTCCTCTGTACCGTCCACATCTCGACTAGCATGGCCGTGGGCTGCTCCGCTGTATACACGGTGTTACATTATCATCTGTGCATGCGCACATGCTGCCACATTGTCCTACAGAAACTGGGAGGGTTTTCCTTTTATTTGGTACAGATTTCACATTTCTATTGTCTTTTGTTGCTTTCCTGTGACTGGTCAAAAGTGCCCCATGACTTTACGGACATACTGTATATTCTATATGCATTCTCAAATTGTTTCTTATCCTATGCTATCATTACCTGGGAATAGTTTACCTTAGTAAAGTATAAATGTCTTGAGTACAGAGACCAATTATTTCTTAAAAGCACCTGAACTAATGCTGACTGAAGAGTAACTAGTAAATAATGCTTACTGATGAATATGCTAGAGAAGTAACAACAAAAACAGAAAGGTAAGAAATTAGGGTTTTTCTACCTCATTGTGGCAACATAAATGTTCTGATTTCACAAGTTCAAGTTGAGGTTTATGATGTCTGATGCTTTCTTTTGATTTTGATTAAAAAATATTTTCATCATGAGTATCTGAAATCATACTTTTCATCTTCTCTTATTTTTCCTTTGCTATTCCCCTATTTCTTCCAAGTAAAATTTTAACAAGTTAAATGAAATAAATAAGGAATTAAAATGCAACACCTTAGGGTGGGGTTTTGGGTTGAAAATTTTGACCTTGTTTGCCCAGAATATAGTGGATTTTATTATGATACTGTGCTACCTTGTCTTAGGAAAATATACATGACATCTTAGCCTATTGTTCTGGACAGAAATTACATTCAATCCATCAATTCTAAAGTCAAAATGGTAAATTCCTGGCAGCAGCAGGTCCCGCTTTCAGGGAGAAATCACCTGCTTTTTTCACTGTCAGTTACTCTATAATTCTAAATATTTAGATATTTCTAGAAACAATACAAGTGAATGTTTAATAAGCAGGACAACTGCTGGCAAAATCCACCAGAAAACTGAATATTCTGGAAGAGGAAATATAGGTCTATTTGTTTTTAATTTCAGCACCCTAAAAAATAAATTCAAAACTCCTTTAGCTTTGAGAGCTAATATGCATTTTCTTTGCTGTAATTTCCTTAGGGGTGTTTGAAAGGGCACAAGAGTAACACCTTCTGTGCAGTCCAGGACCAGTCAACTGTTTCTTAGTGACATTTTCCTATAGGTTTATTAAGCCCCTGTATTTTTTTTTATTATTGGTCAAAAGAGACTGTGGCAACAAATGTGTCTTGCTTTCTGATAGTCTTACCCCCGATGTGTTATATCCATGTTGCCTAACAATCTACTTACCTGTTCAAATATATAAAAATGGGCATATCAAACACCCCTCCTCACTGCAAATTTTTCCATTCTCTCTCCACTCACACAGACTAATTTTAACTTTCACCTTTTGGGCTGCTGTGCGTCTGTCACTTTCTCCTCATCTTCACCTGGATACACAGCTCACAGGAGCTCACCCTTTCCACTTCAGCCTGAAAGTCACTGCTCACCTGTCACCCAAACAAGGCTTCATCCTGTCCTCACACCATGTCTCCGTCTCACTCCTATCAGTGCTCAGGAGTAGAATCAGGCATTACTTTTTAATACTGGCTTTAAAATTTATGTTCCTTTCTAGATGCTAAGTCCAAGGCTGGCAAAACCCATCCTCTGTTCTTCCTTCTGTCATCTCTCTTAAGCACAACACACAGCAGGACCACAAAAGGTCTTAATTGCATGAATAAATGATCGGAGCTTATTGTTTTCAATTTATTTTCTCTGAATTTTGATATGGGATTTTCCTAACTTGTTTTATTTTATTTTTTTAACGGATAGCCAGATATGTTGGTATAATTAAGAATTAGTATCAAACACTCTTGGTTACCGTTGTTCCATTTGTAATTAAGTCCAATTTTATGTTTCACGTAGACAATTCTCGGATAGGAGATGCAGTATCAGCCATTAATATATATGTGATAAAATTATCCCCTAATGCAGTGGTCCCCAACCCCTGGGCTCCACAGAGAAAGAATAAATAACTTACATTATTTTCATTTTATTTACATTTAAGTCTGAACGATGTTTTATTTTTAAAAAATAACCAGATTCCCTCTGTTACATCCATTTAAGACTCACTCCTGACGCTTGTCTCGGTCACATGATACATTTATTCGTCCCACCCTAAGGGCTGGTCCTTGAAAATATAATATTTTCTGACATTAAACCGGTCCGTGGTCCAAAAAAGGTTGGGGACCACTGCCCTAATGCACAACTGAAAAAGTTGCCTTCTTGCTACAGACAGGAGGGTCGCAGAACATGTTGCCTCAGAATAATGCTACTTTGACATATTGATTATCTTCAGATAAAGGTATTTGGAAAAATAAATACAAGCAGAGGGAGGCTTTCTCTGTACTCCCCTTCTCTGCCTGAAGACAAAACCTCCAAAAGGAACTCAATTACCATCAATGTCCTCCAGGGGGCGTCCTCAACCAGAGAAGTGGGCTCATCCACTGAGAGGATACCAAGCCAACACCTCGTCCAGGCAAACTTTGTCACAAATAACTGTTAAATTAATTAAATAAGGAGGTCGCTAGACAGTAGACACGTGTGGCTGTAATGCAGAGGTGACCTCTGCATTTTGGCCCGTAAGTGAACCAAAAATCTAAGCCTGTAAATGTCTCAGGCAGCGACAATCAAAACTCTAAGGATGACCAATCATAAACAGCCAAGTAGGCTTAAAGCTACAGTTAGTCAATAATTTAGTTTCTTTTGTGTTTGCACTTTCTGTCTGTGTCTCTTCCAGGTTCCAGTCCAGGTAGTGCTCCTAACCACTTCAGCTTTGTGCCGCCTGAGGCAAATGGATTTTTGTCAAATAAACTTTTACATTTTTTATCACGCCTCAGTTTATTTTTTAACACTATTATAGCTTTGATCTATGCTTCTAAGGGCCCAGTTATCTTTCCCCAAATCACTTTACTTTCCACAAAGACACCTACATACCCTTTCCTGTTTCCCTAGTAAGACATTTAATCCTTAATTCTAAACCACCATGGAGAGTTACTTATTTTTCCTTCAGTATCTTCCATGTATCCACGAAGTATGCATGCTAATCAATTTCCATTTGTTTTTCTCTTGTTAATCTGTCTTTTATTGTAGAGGGCTAAGCTAAACTCTCAGAAAAACAGAGAAGAAAATTTTCTTCCCCTAATGACCTACCTTTCAATAACTTTTTCTGACTATCTGATAGATATTGCCATAACTATTCTATATGTATTATGCTAGTATCCACTACAATACTCTGTTTCTGTACATAAACACACACATACATGTTTTTGATTGAGGGGCCATCTATTCTTACTGTAGTAATTCAGAGGAAAATACACCTAATTTTTTTTTCAGTGGGTGTGATGCTCAGGATTCTAAAATAACTAAGAATGTTTCTAAATTCAATGCCTGTCCTCTTTATTCAAGTCTGTCTCTGAATTTTCAAATAATTGGGCTTCTACTAAGGAACTGCAATTTAAGATTAGGTGTGGTAGGTGTTAGTAATGCACTGCCAGAAAAAAAACAACACGCAATTTTAGTCTTCATGAGCAGTAGAACCGCACTAGCAACACCACTGTCAAAAATCTGACACGTGTGCAAGTTGGTGATGTTATTTAAACATTTGCCTCATTTTTTATTTCTTATTATTGTGGTTTAAGAGTTCTTTATATTTTCTGAATATAAGGTCTTTATCAGATACATGATTTAAAAATATTTTCTCCTAATTGCTTTCCATTCTCATAACAGTGTTTTTTTAAAAAGGATAAATTTTGGCCCTGGCCGGTTGGCTCAGTGGTAGAGCGTCGGCCTGGCGTGCAGGAGTCCCGGATTTGATTTCCGGCCAGGGCACACAGGAGAAGCGCCCATCTGCTTCTCCACCCTACCCATCTCCTTCCTCTCTGTCTTTCTCTTCCCCTTCCGCAATCAAGGCTCCATTGGAACAGAGTTGGCCCGGGCGCTGAGGATGGCTCTGTGGTCTCTGCCTCAGGCGCTAGAATGGCTCTGGTTGCAACAGAGTGATGCCCCAAATGGGCAGAGGGTCACCCCCTGGTGGGCATGCCAGGTGGATCCCAGTTGGGCACATGCGGGATTCTGTCTGACTGCCTTCCCGTTTCCAACTTCAGAAAAATACAGAAAAAAATAAAATAAAATAAAAATAAAAAGGATATATTTTAAAAATCTTAATGAAGTCCAATTTTTTTCTATTTAATTGTTTTTTATTGTATCTAAGCTCCCCTTCCCTAGTGAATTGGGAGATATTATTAGCTAGTATCACTTCAAATATTTTTCTTTACCATATTATTACTCTTTCCCTCATTCTGATATTTTATCTACCCACATATTGAACCACATGATAATGGTTCATATTTCCTGGGTTTTAACTCTATTTTTCCACTTTGTGTTTCCTTTTGGGTAATTTCTACTAACTTTTTTAGGTCATCTTCAAGTTTATTCATTCTTCTTTTAGCTATTTCAGTTCTTCTGATGACCCTGTCTCAGTCAATGGAAGTATCCATTAACTGATACATATTATTTTAATATGCAGAATTTTTATTGGAATCCTTCTTAATGTTTCCTTCCCACTGATAAAATTATCCACCTGCACATTCCAATTACCTCATTTTCTCTAGGTATTATAAAATAATAATGGTGGTTATTTTAAAGTCCTTGTGTGAAGATCTCAACATCTTGAGTATTTCTGAGTCTAGTTTTGTTGATGGCTTCAGCTCTTGAAAACGGGATTCCATTTTTCACTCTGTGGTACATTCACAAATTGTGAGTGAATGCCATTTATTGCCATAGGATGATGAAAATCTATGGTAAGTACTGTGAAGCTTGGTGAGGCACCGTACTCTTCAGTTGGGCTGTTAGAGTAGGCAGTAGAGCCAAGGATCTGTAATGGAGCTGGTTATAGTTGTTTTTTATGGTATGTTATTATTGCAATACCTGTAGTTGCTTTCCAACTGTTACAGGATTCAGACACCTCTAGTGGGGGGCTAAGTAGTTGAATAGAAGCTAGAGGGCTGGAGAGTTTTTCTCAGCATTGGGAAGCTCTTTCTGCACTTGTCTTCCCTAGCACTAGATTATACAATGACTGTTAGTGGGAGGGCACAGATGCATCCTTTTCCTGGTCCAGTTTTCTGTGTTCTCATTCTTAGAAGGACTCTGTGCACCTGTGCCTTGGGGGAGTGTCTTTCTCAGCATTCTTACACTCCCATTCCCTTGTTGGTCACATTCAACCTTGTATCTGCAGTTGGTGTTGGGAGGGGATTTTCTGTTCCGCCCATGTGAGTGGGAGACCACATCATTATTGCTCACATCATGGAGAGCATATTAGTATAGAACTTTTGGCCTGAGATGAATTTTTGCCTCTTCATCTGTTGTGGAGAGTTTTTGTCTAAACTTCCTACCTCCATAGCCTTTGCTGGTGCTTTGCAGCTGGGTGGTCCTCATGCCTCTCCCAGCAATTGAAGAAGTACTTTAGGGAATATCATTCATTTTGAGGGGCTGTGACTGCTGACACCTTGCCATCTTCACAGGTGCTAATTATCGCCTTGAGTCCTGACCCCTCCCTCTAGGTCTTCTGCTCTATAGCAGTGATTTTCAACCAATAGGCTGTCACAGGTGCACTGGTGCGCTGCAAGAACCTTTAAAATGTGCAAAACCTATTTAGTCAGGGGCTCTGACCTCCTTTTCCTTATGGCCAAATTCAAAAACAATGACAACAGCCAACACAATAGCTTCCAGTGTGAATGAATCAAAATTATATCTATTTTCTTTTTCAGATTGGCAAAACATAATAATAACAACAATGTTTAGTGTGCTCCAAGATGAAAAAGGTTGAGAGTCGTTGTTCTGAAGAATGCTGTATGGGGGTATTGGCAGGTTTGTGTCTGTCCCTTGCAGCGTCACATGGTACCTTCCCAAGCATCCCCCTGCGATGGCGCCCTTCCACTGGGCCAAAGACAGAGTTTGGAGAGGCAGGCGGGGTTATTTTGTCCTGTCTGTAATCTGTGATTAGCTTCTTCAAGTTCTTTAGGCCAGGGGATTGGGTGCTCCAACCCCAGAGGATAAAGGTAGTTGCTTGGTGAAAAGGAGGACCCAGGCAGGCAGAGATGTTTTGTGCCTGTCCCCTGAAGGCTGTTGTTCACACCCTGCACACCTGAGCCACTCTGGTGGACTCTCGCCAGCCAGAGTGTCTCCCCTGAGCACCTAGTGGGAAAAAGATGTCCAGGGATGCAGGGCTGGGAGAGAGGGCAGTTGCTAAGTGCCCCCGGCAAGTTCAGGTTTATTAGCTCCCTCTTGACTTTCAGCCACGTTAAATTTCACTTGCTCAGATTGTGGCCCGAACAGCTTCAGTCTATCTTGTGCTCTGTCATGGGAGAGAAAACACGGATGTCTTTTCTGTGCTTGGGAGAATTTCAACCTCCTTAGACTGTCAAGTTTTCTACTGCCTTATAGCTTCAGTTTTCTAGTGGGAATACGAAATGTAACAAAATTACGGCTAAACCTGTGTTTCCTTCCTTTTTTTCCCCCAAAGCCTGCTTTATTTTAAGTGGAAGTCTCCCCATGAATTGTGATGTGTTCTGTGGTCATTTTCATTCACTTTGTAATATTTCTAAATTTTTCTTATGATTCTTCTCTTGACCCTGAAGGTATTTAGGAGTGGATGGCTTTATTTACTGATAATTTTGGACTTTCTTCATATTTTAATTTTATCAGTTTCTAACTTAATATTAATGATGGTCAGAGACTACTGTTATGTTAAGTACAATAATCAGTATATTCAATTAAGACTTGTTTTGTGACTCAAAATAATTATTTATGGATATTACAAGTGTACTTAAAAGAAATAATCAAATGTCAAAATAACCTAGAGATGTTTTCTCTGAACATATGTACCATGATTTATCAATGTCACCCCATTAAAATTAAAAAAAAACTATGAACAAAAAAAAGAAATATATATTGCTCAGTTGTTAATCTGTTATGTTAATTAGATAAACTTGATTGATAGTTTTCAAATTTTCTACTTCATTACTGACTTTGCTGTATTTTTCAGATTTTCTGCATTTTCCTGCTTTATTCTATAATTTGACAATTATGTTTCTTAAAATAATTGTTTGTGGGTATCTCTACTTCTTTTCTTATTTATATTAACTATTGTTTTATGTATTTTGAAATGCTATCATTTGGGTCCCTAAATATTTAGGTCCATAAAAAATGTTTGTTGTCTTGATAAATAAGTTTATTAAAAAATTATGTCCTATTCAATCTTTGGTAATACTCTTTATCTTAAAGTCTACATTTTTGGTTAAAACACTGTCACCCCAGCTATCTTAAGGTATGCAGTGTGTATTTTTTCAAATATTTTATTTTAAAACAATATAGATCTTTATAATCAAATATTATTTCTTGTAAAAAAGCATATAGTTAGTCTTATCACATGTATTTCAGTTAATTCAGAAATTGTGGTGCTTAGTTGGATGGTTTAGTCAGTGCATTTACATGTGTGTTTATTTTTGTCCCAGACATTTATCCATTCTTAATTCTTTCTTGGAACGTAATCTCATTTAATATCACTAATTTTGTTTTAAAATTCTTTTGGCATTCCTTACAGCATGTGTTCCACTAGTGACAACGAACCTTAGCTCTTGTCTCTTTCAGATCATGTTCCTTTCACTTTCATGTTTTGTGCGGGTATTGCCGTATCTCTTTTTCCTCATAGTTGGAATTGTTTTGAAGGGTTTTTTTTTTACCTATCTTTTTATTTTTAGCACTTGTGTCCATCTCTGCTTTAACTGTATTTATGGAAATATGCAATGTCACTTCACCAGGCAGTGGTGCAGTGGATAGAGCATCGAACTGGGATGTGGAAGACCCAGGTTTGAAACCGCCAGGTCGCCGGCTTGAGCACGGGCTGACCTGCATGAGGGCGGAGTCACTGGCTGGAGTTCAAGGTTTCTAGCTTGAGCAAGGGGTCACTGGTTCAGCTGGAGCCTCCCTTCCACCCCTACCATCAAGGCACATATGAGAAGCAATTAATGAACAACTAAAGTTCCACAACTATGAGTTGATGCTTCTCCTTTCCCTCCCTTTCTGTCTGCCCCTGTCTCTCTCTCTCAGTAAAAAAAGAAAGAAAGATGCAATGTCATTGGGTGTGAACTTTTAACCCCTCCTGTTTTCCAGGGGTGAAATTTATTCACATGTAGAGTAATATCTGACATATTTTATTTAATTTCTTCCAAATACCTTAATATATTATTGCTTTTAGCCTTATTGTTGCTGATTTAATCAAAGTGCAACCTGTTGCTTTTTGTCCCATTACTAATATATTCTACACTGATTTCCCATTCTGTCAAGGATTACTTTCTTTTCATGATGCTTGCAAGTATCCATTATATCAGCAATTCTCAACAGCGGTGCCATGGCACATTAGTGTGTTGCAAGAATGTTTAAAACATGCAGTACCTGACTATTTAACTAAATAGTTTTAACAATTCTTGCAGCACCCCAGTTGAAAATCACTGTATTATATGAGAACAAGTTACATATTATTTTTCTCACAAAGATACTCTATGCACATACTTGTATCATATAATCTTCACCCCCTAATATGAATCTTTTAGAATATTCATAAATTTACTGTCATTCCATACTCATTTCCAATTACACGTTACCCTCTTTTTTACTTCCAAACTTCCTGTCTATTGAGTTTGATTACTTATTTTTGTAACCAATATCATTAAAAGACTCTTTGAAATAAGTCCCTTCAAATTGACTATGCATTTGTTATACATTCCAACTTCACTGTAAAAATTAATATATAAGTATCTATATATATGTCCTCCAATTTATTTTTATTTTATATATATATCTGTATGCATGTATGAATGTATATATCTATATATGTTTACACACATTCATTTCTCAACAATAATTCTTTATTTTCTTATCATTGCTTACTTTGTCATATAATTTCATATTCTATGGTTAAAGAGTGTTTTGGGAACCACCAGCCATTGTATTTCTATTTCCAAACTATTCATTTTATTACATCTACTTTTTAACTTAAATTTTGTTCAAGGAAACCTTATGGTTGCTAGAATATTTAAATTAATTCATGACTATGTCTCTGAGTACTTTTGCTGTCTTGTAATCAGCATTATCAGATATGAGTATTGCTATGCCTGCTTTTTTTTTTTTTTTTTTTTTTTGGATGTTATTTGCTCCGAGTATTGTTTTCCAGCCTTTCACTTTGAATTTGTTTTTATCCTTGTTACTTAGATGAGTTTCTTGTAGGCAGCATACAGTTGGATTTTCTTTTTTAATCCACTCTGCTACTCTGTGCCTTTTTATTGGTGAGTTTAATCTGTTTACATTTAGTGTGATTATTGACACTTGTGAGTTCCCTATTGCCATTTTATAGATTGCTTTCTGTTAGTTTTGTGTCTTGTTTGATCCTTCTCTTTCATTTTTCTATCTTTTGTTTTTATTTGGTTGTATTCCATACATCTTTCCTCTGTTGCTTTTTTAAATCATGTGCGTCTGTGGTGGTTTTTTCAATGGTGGTTACCACTAAGTAATGAAAAGGGTTCCTACCCTGTTCATTGTAGTGCACTATCTTGTGAGTACTTTTGCACTCCATCGTCCTTTGCTACTGTTAATCTCCATCCTCTCCCCCCCCCACCATTCTTTTTGTTGTTGTCACAGTTTAAATTTGGTTTTATTGTGTTCTTCTTGGAGCTTTTACTTGTGGCTTTATTTTTTTTTGTTCTTTGTATCTGATTGGAGAACCCCCTTTAGTAATTCCTGGAGTGGGGGTATTCTGATGATAAATTCCCTCATCTTTTCTGTATCTGTGAATGTTTTTATTTCTCCTTCATATTTGAAGGATAGCTTTGATGAGTATAGTATTCATGGCTGAAAGTTTCTCTCTTTCAGGACTTTAAATATTGGGGTCCACTATCTTCTAGCTTGTAGAGTTTCTGCTGAGAAATCTGATGATAATCTAATGGGCCTTCCTTTATATGTTGTATTCTTCTTTTCCCTGGCTGCCTTGAGAATTTTTTCTTTGCTGTTGCTTTGTGCCAATTTCATTATGATATGCCTTGGAGTAGGTTTGTTGGGGTTAAGAAAACTCGGAGTTCTGTTTGCTTCTTGAACTTGAGGCTTTAGTTCTTTCCACAGGCTTGGGAAGTTCTCATCTATTATTTGAGTATGTTCTCCATTCCATTTTCTCTCTCTTCTCCCTCTGATATACCTATTATTCTTATGTTATTCTTTTTGATAGAGTCAGATAATTCTTGTAGGGCTATCTCATTTTTTTAAATTTTTGAGTCTCTTTCTTCTTCTCTCTGTTGTGCCTCAAGTTGCTTGTCTTCTATGTCACTAATCCTACCTTCTATCTGGCCTGTTCTATTAGCTAAGCTTGTTACCTCGTTTTTTAGCTCATGAATTGAGTTTTTCATCTCTGTTTGATTTGTTTTTATAGTTTCAATTTCCTTGGAAATATATTCTTTGTGTTCATTGAGTTGTTTTTTTAGCTCCCTAAATTGTCTTTCTGTGTTTTCTTGTATATCTCTGAGTATTTTTAGGATTTCTATTTTAAATTCTCTGTCGTTTAACTCCAAGGTTTCCAATATATTAAATTTTTTCTCCATAGATTTTTCCTCATCTATCTGTGTTACCTCTCTTTCTTTTGTTTCCATGATATTCGATTTTCTCTTCCTTAATGGCATCTGAGGGTTGTTTTGTTGATAGTATTAATGAGATTTAATAAAGAATAAAAAGTTAAAAAAACAAAAAAATCTAAGAGTTGTTTTTTATAAATTAATAATTAAATAAAGAAAAATAAAATAAAATAAAAATTTTAAAAAAGTAAACTATTCCCCCCCCTTTTTTTTTCCTCTCCTCTCCTCTCCCCTCTTTCTTGAGAAAATCTTGTGGTGAACTGTGAATTATATTGTATTAAATAGAACAAACAATGCCTATAATGGAGGGCCTGAATTGGGGAGAAGTAATAAAGGGGCAAAAACAAAACAAAACAGAAAAAAGGGGGTGTGAACCCACAAAAAGCAAATAAGGAAAAAATTTGGGTCAAGAATAAAATGATTTGCTTTTAGGTGTTGCTTGACTAAGAGTTATGATGAGAGGAATAAGAGAGAAACAGAAAAATGGGGGGACAAATTAAAAAATTACTATTGTATTTAGTGGAATAAGAACTAGATAAAATGGAGAGCCAGGGATGGGAGCACTGCTAATGAATTAAAAAGGTGAAGTAAAACCCCCCCAAAAGGACACTAACATAAGTTTGAGTCCCAGATAAGATAATTTGTTTGTTATTGAGGTTTGAATGAGAGGAGATGTAAAGGAGAAAGGAAGAAACTAATATAGAAGGAGAAAAGAAAGAGAGAGAGAAAAAAAGAGGGAACCACTAAAAGAAGAAAAAAGAAAAAAGAGGAGAGAGAGACAGAGAGAGAGAGAGAGAGAGAGTTAAGGGTTTTGGAGTGCAACCCTCATAGAGAGAAAGGAAGAGGAAAGAAAAGATAATGAGAGATGTAACACTTATGGGTAGTGTACTTCAAGGAGAGGAGAGAGTAAGACTGGCAGAGAGTTAAATGACCAAAGTGGAGGAGGAAAAAAAAATCAAGAATGAAGATAAGAGAAACAAACAAACAAATATAATAAAATGGGATAGGTTATAAAGTCTGTGGATTATTCTTGATTTTGAGAGGTTACCTTTTTGCTTTTTCTTTTCTCTCCCTCTTCCTGGTCGGTGACTCTGTACCCCGGGTTCTGCCCCTTTGGCACGCTCAGGTAGAGGTTTGCAGTTGATAAGTCTCTATGGCGATGTCATGTATTGTGCTTCAGTCTCGTTGGCAGTCGAGGCTCATTAGCATTTATAGGCTCTGCCAGTGAGAGAGTCCGTGTTCCTGGAGCCTCTCTCCTAGTCTTTCCTTCCTCAATTAGTAGCCTGATAATCCAGCTATGGCGTTGTTGATGCCTCTGCCTGGATAGTAAGAGGCTCAAAGAGCTGGCAATTCCCACTTTATTCCTACTCAGCACATGGCTCTGGGTAAGGCTCAGTCAGTCAGAGCTGCTAGCATAATCAGGCGGGGCTTCTGCCCACTCAAAGACCTCTGGCTCTGCCACTGTGTCCGGCAACATGGGCGGGTGCCCACTCCTGGGGCATCTGGAGGAAACTCTCGCTCACTATCTGTGCACAGACCAGGATATCAGGCTGGCAGTCTCACACTCTGAGTGAAACCCCCACCCACAGGGAAAAGTTCCAATGTTGGAATTGGCTCTCGCTCCCTCCCTGTGAGCGGCTTTTTCAGGGCACTGGGGTGGCCCAGAGATCCGCTTTTGGCCCGCACAAAGGTCTCTGACTCTGCCTCTCTGTGGGGTAACACGAGCGCCCACTGCTGAGGCACTCAGAGGAATCTCTCGCCCACTATCTAAGCACGCCGACCAGGAGATTGTGGAAAATAGCTGCCCCACTTGTCTTCCTTTGTCTGGGTTTGGCACGAGTGTTAGCTTATATTGCTCGGGTTGCCACAGGCACAGTTTTTCCTCTGCTTGGATCTCCGCGCCACAGCCTGGTTCAGCCGTTTGTGCCGCAGCCTGGATCTATTCACCCCCTTTGCCCGCTTCAGTTTCTATATTCTCAGTTCCCAGTGAAAGCAGTCCTGTTTAGGTTAGTGAGGAAGGTGGAGCATTTCTTACTCTCTATTTCCTTCAGGGTTTGATTATATATTTAGCCAATTTTTCGCTCGACCATACCTTCGGGTGTATTGCGAAACATCTGGAGGCTCCAAGGATAGGTTTTTCTGTTTCTGGTTGAAGATCTTATTGAGTTTTGGGGGAGATTTATCGGTATTGCTTCCTACTGCGCCATTACTCTGACATCATCTCTCTAATTCATGACTATGAATGACTCTGTAGCTTTGATTTTTACAAGGAAATACGTATATATATTTCTCAGGCTTCATTTTATCTCTTTAAATAAAGTCTTTGAAGATAATAATCCTCATGCTATGTCATAACATCAAGAAATGCTACAAAAATGTCTGAGGCTAAAATTATTTTGTCCTCGTTGTATATCACTGCTCTATTTTATATTAAGATTAGACACATGTAATATAAGACCAAAATAAAACACCAGTTCAATGTGATAACACAGAAACAAGGCTAAACATTGTCTAGGATTAATGTTCTGTGGTCATCAAGTTCCCATATCTTTCCTTGTGCACCAACAACAGTGTATAACTTTGAACCTCATAGCTCAGAAAGGTAATGAGACTTTAGCTATCATGTTAGAATTCTATATAGGAAAATGGAGTTAGAGAGGATAGAGGCAAAATTAACCAACTCTCAAATGATTTTGTTTGCTTATATTTCTCTTATGGCAACAGAACAAAGCAAAACAAAACATGAACAAGTGGACAGGATATTCAGACCATGCTGTCTTCTGCAACACTAACTTTAGTGCAGGGTCGAAGCTATCTGCTAGAATTCTATTTTTTTTTTTTTTTTGCATTTTTTTTTGCATTTTTCTGAAGCTGGAAACGGGGAGGCAGTCAGACTCCCGCATGCGCCTGACCAGGATCCACCTGGCATGCTCACCAGGGGGAGATGCTCTGCCCCTTTGGGGCATCGCTCTGTTGCATCCAGAGCCATTCTAGCACCTGAGGCAGGAGCCACAGAGCTGTCCTCAGTGCCCGGGCCATCTTTGCTGCAATGGAGCCTTGGTTGCGGGAGGGGAAGAGAGACACAGAGAGGAAGGAGAGGGGGAGGGGTGGAGAAGCAGATGGGCGCTTCTCCTGTATGCCCTGCCCGGGAATCGAACCTGCGACTCCTGCACGCCAGGTCGACGCTCTACCACTAAGCCAACCAGCCAGGGCCTCTGCTAGAATTATAACATTTAGTTTATGATTTTAGCACTAATTAGAAATTAGATCATTTATTTATAGTTAATGCATTTTTCTTGTCCCCATACTTTGAGATAAACATAACTGAAAGACTCCTCATTATCTTTAATAAGATTTGCAAATGAGGATGATTATTGATCTGTGATAGATTATATATTTTTTTAAAGAAGGACAGGCATAAGTTTAAATTTTAGTGAGTTAAAAATGTATGGCAATTTAGAGAAAATCAACTCAATATTTTCACTTAATGAATTAAAAATAGTTTAGACTGAGCTCACTTGACAAGGACATGTTTTACCAATTAGCAAATGCATTACAGGTAGAAATGATTATTCAGCGCAGTTTTGAACGTGGCCTGAAGCAAATGCTAGGATCATAGTTTAATATAGAGCAATACGTGGTATGTAGTTGGAACACTTACATAATTGACCTTGATAATAATCACCCCTCTAAATCTATTCTTATTGAATAACTTTCCTACTGAACAGATGGGGAATTTAGAAAATTTTAAAATGGAAAAAGCACAGTCTATCCTGAAGACAATTTTCTCTGTCATTTATAGTCTTTGAATTGATGCTTTGTAATATTGTACCATCAGAAATCCTCTTGTCTCGTAATTTGGGAATGAGACACTTATTGATATTATAAGTTTAGAAACATGGTGATTACAAATAATATTATGCAGATGCCTTGTCTCACCATTCATGTGCTTACTTTTAAAGGCATCATGTTACAGAAGAATGTAAAATTTAGTGGTAGAGTGTCTAAAGATTAAATTTTAGCTATCAAACCTCCTAAGAACAGAGAGGGTGAATCTACTATTATTTATAAACTTATTACTTTTTAACTGTCACAATATTTTTTACCTAAAATTGGCATATATTATTATGCCAATAAAAATATATTATTTTATTTTTTGTGTGTGTGGTAAAATTTAAATAGCCAAACACAATGTATAAATTCTAGTACATAAAAATGTTCCTTAACTTTGAATGGTTCATCTTTCTCAAAACACTGAATAATGAATGACCATTGTAGAGAGCACAGTTAGATATGACAGACCAACTCGTGTAGACATAAGGCCCTTTGATGAGATCTCTTCACGGTTTAAGGTGATGCCCAGCAAACTTAGACAAAAGTATTTTTAAGAGTCTGAAGAGCCTTATGAACTGTGTGAGGTTGACTTCTCTCTTTTTGCTAGTCTTACAGTTCTGCATTTTTAAACAATTGGGTATCTGACTAATGATTTTTCCATTTTGTTTATTGACATATGTCCTATTTCATTTCATAAATTTCTGAAATTCAGAGAAAATTTGGTAAACAGAAAGGGGGAAAAGTAATTGTACATGGGAAGTAAACAAGAACTACTTACTTATCAGAAATATTGGAAGCCGGCAGACAGTAGAATACCATCCAAAATCCTGAAGAAACAAACAAAAAAGTCATTGTCCAAGCTATCTATGTCCAGGAAATATATCTTTCAAAAACAGAAGTGGAATAGATATGCTAGAGAATAAAGTTTTCCTTGTTTTTTAGTCTTCACATCTGTAGATCAAATGATGCTAACATTGATTATTCAGTGGGAAATAACAACACTTAATCATTTGGTTTAGGTAAGTTTTTTTATATATATGCTCCCAAACACTTCAAGGTGCATAGACTCTGTCTGACTCTAGTGTAACTACTTTCAAAAATACTTAATGTCACCTCTAAAGCAAGAAAATCTGGTGAATATTGTGTGAATGGAGTCACCATGGGAACATGAACATTTATGTTGCTCAGTAGAACTGTCTAATCTGTGGCCTGGCAACTTGTGAAAAACAGATTTCAGAGTGGCAAAAACATTTGTTTCTTTATATATCAAGAAACCTAGGTTTGTTTTGTTATAGTACCAGAAAAAATTACTAATTTTATATGCAATAAAGTATGCTAGAAGTTACTCTGTTTACAGAGTGATTGTAAGAACTTGTGTCTATATTAAAATTTCCACTCAAATTTCCCTGATACTGTGGCAGATGGAGGGTTCTTCACTAACATTTTATATAACTATAAAGAAAATGATTAGGAAAAGGGGGTGTAAAATGAAGACACTACTTCTGGCTTCCAGTTTTAAGTGAGGTTTACCCTTCAAACCACCCACAGATGCTACATACAGTGCCCCACTTTACTTACTTAACTCAATCATAACCACCAAGAATTTCAATCAAGATTATTTTACATTAGTCCTAAGTTGCAAAGACTATCTCAGTTATCTCATCATTTTGTTTATATTATGTAAATGAAAACGATCATGTAAAACATACTAGAATTATCTTATACTCTATACATTATAGAAGCTTAAAAAATGAAAACTATACTTTATCAACTCCCTTTTGGTAAAGTCTTAGACATGAAGTAATATCTACCAATTAGATGCAATTACAGCAACTTAGAAGGCAGAACTGAGGAGGGAAGGCGATCATTCTGGGGCTAGTGGCAGTTGTCACGGTCTCATGGATTTCCATTAGATTCTAAAGTTTATTCTGGATCAAGTTCATATCCTGCATTTGTGGAAGCAGTGCCCATAGGGGCTAAAGAGACAGTCTCTCCATTTAACTCACAGAGCTCAGGATGGTGGCTTTGGGAGCACTTTCTCCAGGCTGGTAGTGTTCAGAGGACACACTGGCATAAGGTCGGAGAGAGAGAGCTTCTTGTAGTTGTGGAATAATTCTGAAGTCGATGGACTGATACAAGATTTCCAACACTCAACAATTTTTATCAGCTCTGTACTCTATGCAGTAAATCTCTTTATGACTGAATCGTCTAGCAGAGTTCTTTTATTCTCTGTTCAATTTAGATGAACTGTATCTATTATAAAGTTTTAATTGATCCCTTAATAACATATGTAAAACATAAAAATAAGCTGTGCTATATTTTATATCTTCATGCAAAAAATTAATGGGTTTTTTTTCCTTGAAAAAGTTTTTTTCTGTAGACATTTCTGTGAAGATAAATTTTAGTAGCCTTTATTTTCTAGGTAAAATATTTCATTCTGCAGTTGGAGGCAGTTTTATATAATGACCACCAGAAAGAAATTTCTCCAGTTGGAAAACAGTGAGTAGGTAATCTTTTGAATGGCACTTACAATGTCTTCAGAGGAAAAACCATAAAACAAGTGAATCATAACTATGCTCCTGAGTTAATGGTATCATGATGCTGGGGGGGGGGTAAAAATTCTAATCTAGTCATCTAATACTGGTCCTTTTTGTCACACAGTAGCTGTACGGATGAAGGTTTTAATATATTTCTTTTAATAAATGATAGAGAAGTCCCTAACAATTACAATTAGAAACTTGAACACACCTGTCTTAGAGAAAGTGACATTGCTGGTACTGGTGACACAGCTGGCAGGCAAAAAAAAAAAAAAAAAAAAAAAAAAAAAAAAGGGCAGAGGAACGCACTGAACAGCCTGAGTCAAATGGAGCCAACGGCCTGACCAGACGGTGGCGCAGTGGATAGAGCGTCGGATTGGGATGCCGAGGACCCAGGTTCAAGACCCCGAGGTCGCCAGCTTGAGCATGGGCTCATCTGGTTTGAGCAAAAGTTCACCAGCTTGGACCCAAGGTCGCTGGCTCAAGCAAGGGGTTACCTGGTCTGCTGAAGACCCACAGTCAAGGCACATATGAGAAAGCAATCAATGAACAAATAAGGTGTCGCAATACGCAACAAAAAACTAATAATTGATGCTTCTCATCTCTCTCCCTTTCTATCTGTCTGTCCCTGTCTGACTCTCTCTCTGTCTCTGTAAAAAAAAAAAAAATGTATCCAACGACCATTTATGGAATATGCTATGAAGCATCGTCTTGAAGCTCAGAGCTTGCTGGTTCGATCCCTGGTATGGCCACCAATAGGAACAAATTGATGTTCTTGTCTCTCTCTCTCCCTTCCTCTCTCACTGAAATCAATAAATAAAAATTAAAAATAAAATACATGAACAAAATTTTAATTAATATGTGCAACACTAAAAAGTATAAAATATTATTGATAAATGAAAGACATAAATGAAGAGATCTACCTTGTTTATGACTAAATATTATTGGTATGTCAATTTCCTCCACATTGTTATTTAGCAGAGGTCAGCAAACTTTTCTGTATAAATTCACATAGTAAATATGTAGTATTTGCTCACCATAAATTCTCTACTACAATTCAAATCTGCCTCTGCAGCAAGGAAAGAACTATAGAAGTAACATAGTGAGTGTCACGGCAGGGTTTCATGAAGGTATGTTCAAAACAGGCTGCTGAGGTAGTAGATTGGCACGAGGGACATATTTCGTCAATCCCTGGATTCATAGATTCAACAGAATCTCAATTAAATTTTCTGCAGCCATTTTTATTGAACTCAACAAGCAAAGTCAAAGACTAATTTGAAAATGCGAAGAACCTACAAGAGCCCCAACAACTCTGAAAAACAACACAGAGGGTGGCTGATCGCTTCTTCATTGTATCTGGGACTCTCAGACCCTGCTTGCTGGTGGAAACGTGAAATGGTACAACCACTGTGGAAAATACTTTGTCAACTTCCTAAAAAGTTAAACAGGCATTCACCATTTTATCCCTAGGTATTTATTCAAGGACTAAGAATAATATTCAGGAATGTTCATAGCAGCTGTTCTTGTTATAAACAAACCTGAATCAAGCCCACATGTTCACTGACAGGTAAATGGATTAAACTGCAGTATATTCATACAATGGAATATTATTCGCCAATAAAAGTAAAATGTACACAACTACATGGGTGAATGTCAAAATGTGTATTCAGAGTGAAAGAAGTCAGACAAAAAAGGTGTGAGTGTTGTATGGTTCAATAATATAAAACCCTAGGAAATTCAGTATAATCTATAGTGACAAAAAGCAGTTCAGTGCTTGCCTTGCTGTAGTTCAGAAAAGGTGGGAGGAAGCATGACAGCTCAATTCCAGGAGACTTTGGGAGGTGACAGAAAGGTTTCAGGTTTTGTTTGTGGTGACAGATTCCATGTGTCTGAGTACGTGTGTGTTTGTGTACGTCAGAACTTATCTGTTAGAATTTTAATATGTGTAGTTTATCGCATATTTATTATGCTTTAATAATTAATTGAAAACTATTTGTGAGCAAATCACATTGCATATCATCAGAGGACAAGGGATATATTAGAAACAAATGCTAAGTCAGAGTTAGGCTTAGAAGTAAAACATAAATGCAGGATAGACAAGCAAAGGGGGTAAAGATAATGTGCCACAACAGTAGAGGAAGTCATCTGAGAGTCAGCTGGTGTGGACTGGTTTCCATTTTGGCCCATGTGCTTCTGATTGGGCCAGCACTCACTTTGGTCACTGCCTATGGAGTTACATATGCTTTATATTTTGTCTGTCAATCCTGCTACTTAAAGTAGTAGAAAGGCACATAGGTGAAAGAGAGTATGTAAGACTTCCGTAACCAAAACAAATTCATTTAACCAAATATTTATTGAATGTCCACATTGACAATTAATATGTGGCATGAACACTACCAAGTGTGATAGACAAACTTTCTTTCATCATCATGTGGGAGTTGCTATTGAACATAGCATAGAAGTATAAGGTGTGATTATCTAGACAGAAGGCTGACAGACCACATTCTTGTTACTTGATGTCTTCTAAATATCTAGTATTTTACATCACTATGCTTAGTCAAATTCGAGAAAACATATATACCTGTGAAACAGAAGTGGCAATTTAAGACTTATATCATATTCTCTTTCTTTGAAGCATTTGTTAATTTTTTTAATTGCATTTATTGGGTGACATGGTTAATGAAATTGTATAGGTTTTAGGTAGACAATTTTATATTAATCATCTGTACATTATATTGTGCTCACAACCCCAAGTCAAGTCTCCCTCCATCACCATTTCTCCCCCCTTTACTCCCATCTACCTTCCTCCACCCCCTCTCCCTCTGGCAATCACCACGCTGTGGTCTGTATCATATTCGTGTACACTCTCCCTATGGAGAGTGACTTTATCCTACGAGACACATCGATTAATAGTACAGCAAAGCACATGGCAAGCTGAAAACCCTTTGTTTTCGAGTACATTGATAATATGCCTCAAGCTGTTCTGTAATGGCGTGATTTCAGAACTGTTTTTCACTGACGTGACTGAGTCTTTCCAAAGTGATGCTTAACAGACAGAAAGTTGAGAAGTGTTGCAGCCCTGCAATGAGATCTTTTACAAGTGATTACCAGAATGAGTCACCATTCAGATGGGGAGTAGCATTGATTTACGTCCCTTTGAGAATTTTTTTTTTCCTCTTAATTTATCCGAAATCCTTCAATAAAGAGATGGTGCTGACTATTTCATCATAAACCTTTAAGGCGATGACATATGGGGAAAATGATTCCCTTAACTTTCTTTCAAAATATATTTTAAAACTATGGAACAGGAGACAAACTTCTACTTCCTTTTAAATTCTATCCACCTGTCAACAATACATTAGAGTGGATATGCTTTACATTATCTTTAAACTCTAGATAGCTAGAGCAGTGTTTAATTTAAAGATGAGCTGCACACAACATTTTTAACCTGTTATTAATGTTTTATTTCAATCATGTAACTGCTTTCAAAGGAATGGGAAAGCCAGGAAACATTCCACATGATCAAAACAGGCTTCTTTATATTTTTTCTAACTTACCTTTAGTTTTGTTTCCTAACTTATATATTCTTATAGTCTAAATCAGGGGTCCCCAAACTTTTTACACCGGGGGCCAGTTCACTGTCCCTCAGACCGTTGGAGGGCTGGACTATAAAAAAACTATGAACAAATTCCTATGCACACTGCACATATCTTATTTTAAAGTAAAAAAACAAAACGGGAACAAATACAATATTTAAAATAAAGAACAAGTAAATTTAAATCAACAAACTGACCAATATTTCAATGGGAACTATGCTCCTCTCACTGACCACCAATGAAAGAGGTACCCTTCCAGAAGTGCGGCGGGGGCCAGATAAATGGCCTCAGGGGGCCACATGTGGCCCACGGGCTGTAGTTTGGGGACCCCTGGTGTAAATATTCTTTATGATAAAAATATGTCTAGAAGTGCATCAGCCTTGGGTGCTAAAAATAGCTCTGTATTCGAACATTAGCCCCAGATGGAGTTGCCAGGTAGATCTTGGTCAGGGCATATGTGGGAGACTGCCTCACTATCTCCCCCTCCCCCCGTCACCTAAAAATAAATAAATAAAAACTATAATAATAAAAAAGAAAATATGTCTAGACATAGACATAGAGGAGAGTAGCAAGCTTTCTAGCTCTATGGTCTGATGGAAATTATGATAAAAACACTGAATATTTTTTCTAATTAATTACATTTAAGATTACATTTGCTGTTTCATATACTGGTAAACAACTTGAAATATTTTTTTTTGTTCTTTATTCAAAGCAGCAGTTTATTCTGCGTGTATCTCTGTGTATTGTTGGTGTATATGTATATACCATGTGTATCTTTTTTTCCCCTCAGTGACCTATTTTTCCTTTTTGTGCCAGTTCTGTTCTTCAACTGGATTCTACTTACTTCCAAGCAGAAATGGCCTTTATTATTTTTTCTATTGTCCAAAAGAAATATATCTATTACTTTGATATATATTTCTAGATTACATTTTTAATAATTTTAAGTGGAATATTAAGATAACTATATATTATAATAAAACCATAAGAATTTTATAAGATATATTTACCTTTGGTTCAATTTGAGAAATTATTGAAAAATAATGTTGATCCAACGTGTGACTTATCTCATTTTATTTTCACAACAACTGTAAAGGATTTCTGTTTTCTAAAATTTACATATAAAGAGCCTGAGATTTTGAGATGAAATATTCTGCTCAGTATCTACTGGATAAGAAGACAGGGCCAAAAAATGATTGATCTCACTTCTAACCAAGAACAAGCCTATTTTTTTTTAATCTCAAACAATGTATAATTGATTTTATTAATTTCCATCATTTCCTTAGGCCTTCCTTTTTATTTTAATAAACACTCTGGAAATAAAAATAAAATCATTTAAATTTCATAGAAAGTAGTAATGAAACACACACACACACACATATATATTTAATGAAATAGCCCTGCTTCTCTTACTGAAAAAAAAAAAACCCAACTGCCTGTGTTAAGGACCTCTATAAGAGAAAGACTATTCAAACAAACAAACAAAAAAATAAACTCATGTTGGAAATTCTCTTAGCCAAAGGCTTTCAACAGTGTGAGTTCAGTCGAGCTTATAATTTAATTTCTTTCCCACACATCTTTTAAATTATATTTTTCATCATAGGGTCACATCTTCATTGTATGGCCTACGCTTACCAGTGTGGAATGAATCTCAGTTATCTAAAGTTAAACAAAGTAAAAAAAGAAATTTATAGAAGAATAAGTTGAAGAAGAAACTTCACTTTTTAATGTACAGAATATTCAGTTATTTTCTGTCAGAAGAACTGTTGATTGAACATTGTTCATTTAGAAAAGGTGTTCCTAATGAAGCTATAAACTGGATAATTAAGTTTAATTTTTGTTCTCTGGGATTTTTCTCTACATTTAAAATGTTTTGGAGCTCTGTATCTTCAATGATAACTCATAAATAGGATTTACATATCTCCAATCTAGCACTTAGAGCCTACCATAGTTATACAGTAGAGGATGCTCATCTTCAACTAAAATGTGACTACCTATGTAGCAGCCAAAATCATGTTCTTTATTAGGAAATCTCAAACTCTTAAATTATGGTGAGTTAAAGACCTCTCTGGGCTCAAATAAAGTTGCCAGCATTCCACTGTCTGTCTCCATGCCACCAGCGCCTCCGAAAGCTACATCCTAGACCAGTGCCGACTCAGTCGGCACTAATTGTGCAGGTCCACAGATAGGTCATTGTTACACAGTAGCACTGGAAGCTACAATAGACCTTCCTTATTCATTATCATAAATTCAGGGGTAGTAGTAACATTTTTTCCAAGGAGAACAGATAATAGGCCCCTGTGACAACTTACTAAAATAAGTTTCTACAACCATGAAAACAATTACACTGGAGTTTAAAGGAGATTCTGTCTGGTATGCCAGAAGCTTAGTAAGCCTCATCCCATGACTTAGCAAAGACAACATGCAATTTAAGTGCCAAACTCACAAGCTAGACTCATCACAGAGAGTAGGGAAAGTTGAAAAGCTGTTTTTACATAACATCTTTCAGGCTGACATGCTGATTTTTGCCTTTTAATGAGTGGAATACACGTTTGGTGCTCAATCTAGCACATTAAACTTCAATTTAAGAAGCAAGCATAAAAAGTAAAAATAAAATAAACAAAAAAATTGTTTACAGTAGCACCAAAAAAACAATTAAAATGCTTAGGTATAAATCTAACAAAATAGGTGTAGGCTCAGTATGCAGAAAACTACAAACTTGATGAAATAATCAAAGTGGTCTACATAAATGGAGAGATCTTATGTATTCATGGATTGGAAGACTCACTGTTACTAAGAAGTTGATTCTTACCAATTTAATCCTAATGATTCCATTAAATCGGATGTTGAGAATGATAACTTGGCCATTTGAAAATTCTCCAGGTCCTAAATGGACAGTCAGAAAAATGCACCGTTCTGAAGGCCTGTGCGAGTAATGCTATTTTCTGATACCCTGTTGCTTGCACACAATGGAGGGCTATCTATGGAACTTGACGGACTCACTGGGGTGCCTCTTACTAAATTCACATCTAATAGGAAACGTCAGTGGAGGTCCCAGCAACCCAATCGAGACAGAATCCCTAAGAACTTGGACCTTTCTGGAAAATTCTCTCGCCTCAAAACCCATCTAAAAAATTCCATTGCCTTTTAGATGAAACAAAAAATCTTTAGCCAGTCTCTAACTCTGTCCACGTTCTGAGACAAGGATATCATGTGCCACTTTCTCCCTGCTTAGTTTACACCTGCAAATAGACCTTCCCATCCTTGAGGCTGTCAGGTCTACGCTGTTCTCTGTGTGCGCACTTTCCTGAGACTGTCTCCATCTCCTGTCCTATTTACACTCAGACTTTAAAAAGTATGGCCTTGAATTATGTGTTCACTCTGCAGAATCTCCTAACTTTTAAAAAGCTAGGTTTTTAATTTTCTTAACAGTAGTCTGTACTTCTTTTCTTATTAGCAATAATTAATAATAATTGTTACAATTAAGACATAATTATAAAATTATTAATAATTATAGTAAGTAATTATTTGCCATAGTCAACTAATTGAGTGGCTGGCATTCATACTTTTATCCATCTCTACCCCTACTTGTATTTCTTCGTTAAATTAGAAGTTATTCGAATACCTCCTGTCTTGATGCATTATGATGTAAATATACACGAAACCTTGATCCTGGATTCTTCAAATAATCTTAGGTTCTCCTCTTACTCCCACAGTGATTCCTAGACTGTGTCATCATTAATAGCACTGATATCTCTATAAACCCATCTTCGAGGGTTTCACATTTTGACGCCTGACTCTTGCTTTTACCTTGTCCCTCTAGGATTTCCATACCAAAAAACCATAACCCCTCTGCGTCTACAATGCTTTTGTCCTACAGCTTGCCCTATCTTTCTCACTTCCCATTTGAACAGGTTACAGCCCACGGCCAGTCTTCATACTCCGGGATCTGCAGACTCCGAACTCTGCACGTGCTGGCTTGCTAACGTAAATGCACTGTCTCCGCCGTCAGTGCGGCACTTCAGCTCAGCATGCCTAGCGAAAACTAGGCCGCCACAAGGACGGGCCTCCGTTGAGAAGCATGACCCGAAAGCCTCGTTGCTTAATTTTCCCAGTTCTTTAATATCACTCGTCTCTCGGGTGACTCTTTCCTGCCTGATCTCTACTCCTAACTTCGTTGTCATGCACTCTTCCATCCTCATTCGGTGCTGATGTTCTTATTCGCTATTTTCCCGAAAATAGAGAACTTAAAACAGATTTTCACTCTCTCTCCCAGTTAGCCAGCATCTCAGCCGGTCCTCGCTGCATCCGCTCCTCGGAAGGCAGGCGCGCTCTTCTTCCTGCTCTCCTACGGCCCGTGCTTCAATTAATGCACACCAGGCCGTTTCCTGTCAGATGTCCAGACTATCAAGAATATTTGCTCTGGCACCTCTGCCTTCTAAAACTGATATTGTCGCTTTTTAATTTAATGGCTCATTTCTAGCAGCATAAAAATATGCTGCTACTGACACATTTTTTTCTCTTCCCCGTTGTAAGAATTGTTGAATTGATTTATTTGATGGTTCAAATTTCTCTTCTCTCATTTTCTCTTACACGCATTTCTTATTCACTCTAATGGCCAAGTTTTATATGTCACCTCGACTATTCTCCAGTCTCTAATTATTCAATCAAACACTAATTTAGGTATTGCCGCAGCAGTATTTTGCAGATGTGATTAATGTTGACTTTAGGTAAAGGAGATTATCCTAGGTCATCAGTAAAGCCCTGATCGCATCGGTGGAAAGGCTGTAAGAGCAGAACGGAGACTTCGCAGCCGAAGAGGAAATTCTGCCTGTGGACTACTGCTTCAACGCCTGCAGGAAAGCTCCAGCCTGCCCTTCCTGACAGCCCGCCCTGTGGGGTTCAGACTTGCTCATCGAGCCTCCTTAGTTACATCAGCAAATTCCTGCTGAGGCCCCTTCCTGTGTATCTCCTTCTTGTTCTGTATCTGCTTGTAGCTCAACTGTTACACTTGCTATTCTCCAGGTGCTTTGAGACCTTCAACAATGAGCTTAGCACCCTGATAGTCAACACTCCATTTCGGTCATCTTGGTTGATCTATTCCTCTTATTTGTAGTGCTTAATCAATCCTGTTGTTCGATACGGTTTATTCACTTGGCTCAAAAACTTCCACACTCTCCTCATTTCCTTATTAAACACTCTGCTCCCTTGTAGACCCCTTATTTGTCCAGCCAGCATGATGATGTCACTTTTTAAATATTTTAGCTATTCCAATGTGTGTGGAGTGATAGCTATTGTTGTTTTAATGATTTTGTCCCTGTAGCAAATGATTGCTAACATCAATTTATGTGGTTATTTTTTTTTATCATCTGTATAGATTTGTTAAAATCTCTATGTATTTTCATAGTTGAGTTATTGTTTTCCTACTGTTGAGTTTGAGACTTCTTTATGTATTTTAAAGACTACTACTTTGTCAGCCTTGCAGTTTGCAAGTATTTTTTTCCATTCTCTATGAGTGTTGAGCTTTGTCAAATGCTTTTCCCCCCTATATTGATTAATCAGTTCATGTAATTTTACTTCTTTGCTAATATTTTGTAAAGGATTTTTATATCTATGTTTATGGAAGATACAGTCTGTCTTCTTTCTACCATTCAGCATTTTCTTATATTTGTTTTAGATTTAGTGGCCAAGGGTATAAGTTGCACCAGTGGAAGAAATAAGGAAAAGTATCCAGCTTCTCAGAAGCTGATGTTGTGTCACACCATTTCGAAGTTGAAAATTCAGTGCAGAAAGGTATCTTCAATTGGTACAAGTATATATCAGAGAGATAAAATAAATATTCCATTTCTCTTGAATTCATCATCATATTTACTGCAACCAGTAGGTTCTAAGGAATATTGTTATTACTTCTTCACATATTAGAAAAATGATGCTGATAGAGATTACTCTATGTCAGGTCAATAATAATTAGAGGAGATAGGATTTGAATTTATTTATAAGCACAGTATCGTGCTGCTTTTCTTATTAAAATGATGACTGGGCTTTAATTATGGCACTTATATTTTAGTTAGAAAGTTGAAGAAAAAGGATCATTGTTATTTACTTAATGTACATAAGAAAATAATATATATATATATGGATATCCTATAAATATCTCTTTAGAAACAAAATATTTTAGTAAAAATACTAATGTACTATATTTGTATTAGGGCTATATTAACTATATAATTAAGCCTTTTCTCGAAAAATATATGTATAATGCATTTAAATGCAAATAAGGTGATATGACCTAGCATATAACAAGCTTTAAATAAATGAATACAGGTTAAAATAAAGCTGCATCTTATATTAATATTTAAAAAATACATTTGTATTCTAACTTAAACATATTGCAACCTCCAAATATGCTATGTATTCCTAAAATTTTTCATCTTTCACAATATAGCATTTTTCAATTATTCATATGAATAATTATGTTTACTAAAAATGTCAGTGACCTGTTATATAAGGTACTTTTTCTAAATTCATTTGTGTGATGAGAATTATTATTATCTATTTATATATTAAAATTACTTTTTAGTGTGAGCAAAATTAAATAATATAAATCACTAGAGTATGATCCTTAAAACTTAAGAAACAGTTATAGTTTCTTTTTTTATATTTCTAATTATTCTAAAGAATCAATAACTGGAGGGGCCCTGGCCGGTTGGCTCAGTGGTAGAGCATCGGCCTGGCGTGCAGGGGTCCCGGGTTCGATTCCTGGCCAGGGCACACAGGAGAAGCGCCCATCTGCTTTTCCACCCCTCCCCCTCTCCTTCCTCTCTGTCTCTCTCTTCCCCTCCCGCAGCCGAGGCTCCATTGGAGCAAGGATGGCCCTGGCGCTGGGGATGGCTCCTTGGCCTCTGCCCCAGGCGCTACAGTGGCTCTGGTCGTGACAGAGCGACGCCCCGGAGGGGCAAAGCGTCGCCCCCTGGTGGGCGTGCCGGGTGGATCCCGGTGGGGCGCATGCAGGAGTCTGTCTGACTGTCTCTCCCCGTTTCCAGCTTCAGAAAAAAAAAAAATACAAAAAAAAAAAAAAAAGAATCAATAACTGGAGATTCATAACAATGATGAATACTGTTCTCTCATATATTCTTAAAAGGCCACATTTGACCTTCAACTTTTTTTTTATTTGATCACTTCACATTTTCTTCTTTTCTTTCATGGTACATACTAATACTTTTGTCTCATATTCTTTACACATATATACATATTTAAACTAAAACATGATCATCCTAATTTATGAAGCACATATGATTTTAAATACGGCACATAATAGACCTATTTTGAGAAAGTAAAAAAAAAATCTTATCTGAATAATAATGTTATTAATGTTATGATGATAATTAAGCCTGTCCAATAATAGCTTAATGTATTTTCATTCACTGATTCATTTACTAAACATTGATTAGTGTCAGAAATAATGCTAGTCACAGGGGACATAATTATGAACTACAAATATTTCTATCTCTAAGCCTACAGAAGATTTTCAGTCAAAGGTCTAAATGTATCACAAAATAATAATAGCTCCTTTCTTAACACCTGTGCTCCCTCTATACTCCCCATCTCTATGGAAAAAGGATTATTTCTCAATTGATGTCCTTGTTTCAGTGTTTGGTCTCAGTTTCATGTTTTTAACCAACAATACAGAAAGATGTCATTCAATACTGGGTTTGGCCCATCCAAGTAACCACTCTTTCCCAGGGCCAGCAGCCATTTCAGCCTCACCAGTGATCAGATAAATCAGGCACGAGCACTTGACATTCTCTTCATAATGACACGTATGGGAACAGAAGGTTCAGCCTCTGCATAAGAGAGACAGTAGGAACGGAATAATAAGTCTCTATTTGAGGCTGGTACACAGTAGAAAAAAAAGCAAAACATGATGTTGGACAAAGAAAAATGCATAAAGAGGAGTAAAAAAAAATTACATTGAAACAGGTCAAATATTATGGTAGAAGTATACTCCTATGAATGCTTATCATTTAAAATTAGTCTTAAAGGACATATGTAATTTTTCCAGAAAAAGCAGGGAGGTGAGGGAGGAGGAGCTCTTAGCCCTAAAGTAAAGGTGTACTTGAAATTATTTATTTAATCAGGTCTTACTTTGTTTTAAAGTGTCACTTTTCATCAGGACAAAATAAAAATGAAATGAAAGGGTTATTTCTAGGTGATTTCTATTTCTATAGAGTACTCTTTTACTTACATTTATTTCACCATTTTTAGATTTTTATAAGTCTGTGTTTATTCAAACTAAGTCATATTGACCAATAAGAATTTCCATGTGTTCTAGGTATTACTGAAGAAATGCAACTCTAGGAAAATAATAATACTGAATATATACTAATGATAAAAATATAAAGAGTAAGAAAAAAGGGCCCTGGCCCATTGACTCAGTGGTAGAGGGTCAGCCTGGCTTATGGATGTCCTGGATTCGATTCCCAGTCAGGGCATACAGGAGAAGTCACCATCTGCTTCTCCCTCCTTCCCCTTTCTTTCTTTCTCTCTTCCCTTCCTGTAGCCATGGCTCAAAAGGTTTGAGAAAGTTGACCCTGGGCGCTGCGATGGCTTCATGGCCTCACTGCAGGTGCTAAAATAGCTTGGTTGCGAAACAGTGGAGCAATGGCCCCAGATGGGCAGAGGATCGCCCTTATGGGGCTTGCCAGGTGGATCCGAGTTGGGTGGGCATGTGGGAGTCTATATGTCTGTTTCCTTGCCTCTCAATAAAAAAAAAAAAATGAAAAATAGATTCAAGTCCATTTTTGTACTGATACTTAATAGTTATATATGCATTTAACCCACCATCTTGATATTTTTTCTTTAATTTTTATAAATATTACTAAACCAGTAGTAGTATTGTGAATTAGAAAATGTAACAGTACATAGAGAGTTAGAACACAAAATTGCTCCCCACATAATATTTTAAATTGATCTATTAATTTTGTTTTTAAAGGAGATATGCTTTGAAATAAGGTGCCACAAACATTACAGAAAATTTCCTCTCTGAAATTGTTTAAAGTTTTCATTTATCATAGGTGGAAAACCTATGCAGTGTCCCCAGATAGAAAATTTAAAATATATAATGAAATAAAGAAGTATTTTAGTTTTAGCTCATTAAAATATAAAAAATACTTAAAATACAATATTAATAAAAATAAAAATTGAGTCATTTTCTTCATTTAAGCTTAAGTAATAAACAAGATGAGTTTAGTCTAATGATAACCTTAAAATGACTTTTATATGAAAGTAAACTTGAAAAAAAGCTTTTCATTTATTTGATATTCATTCACTATGTTATTTTCCTACTGATTTTCTAGTTATATGTATTTTATTTCCTATTTTTTCTCAGTAATTTCTGACCCATCTTTGGCTGGTATTGGAAACAAAATTTACCTATTTAAACATACGCATACAGAGAACAGTTATTTCATGTAATATTTTAGAAGTAGCATAACCAAAAAAAATTTAATAAGACAATTAATTATAAAATATAATAACTTAGAAACTTTCTATAAACATCTCTGTCTAATCCCCATTCAATGATCAAAATGTTAACTTCTCCTGAGCTCCTGTGGGTAGAACAACCACTTCTAGTTTGGAACTGCCCAGATAGAATCAGTTTTTGCTAAAATAAACACTTAAAAATTTTAATGTGCCTCTGCTTTTATTTTAGCATTATTCATACAAAAACAGATGTCCAACATTCACTGGCTATTTTTTTAATATATGTGATTCTTGGGGAATGAATTCTAGCTATCTTACTATAAAAAGACTTTATCTTTTTTTATTCTTTTCTTTTCTTTTTTTTTTTTTAATTCAGTGAGAAGCAAGGAGAAAGAGAGACAGACTCTTGCATGCACTCCAACCAGGATCCACCCAGCAAGCCCACTAGGGGGCAATGCTCCACCCCTCTGGGGCACTGCTCTATTGCTTAGCAACTGAGCTCTTCTTACTGCTTGAGGCGAGGCCATGGAGCCATCTTCAGCACCCAGGGCCAACTTGCTCCAATTAAGCCATGGCTGCGGGAAGAGAAGAGAGAGAGAAAGAAGCTAGAGGGGGAGGAGTGGAGAAGCAGATGGGCATTCTCCTGTGTGCCCTGATCAGGAATCAAACCAAGGGCACGAGGGTGTCCACACACAGAGCCAATGCTCTACCCCTGAGCTAACCAGCCAGGGCATCTGTATCTTTGAAATAGAAAAATCTTTAGAGGATGGATGTATGTAATATCCTGTGTTGTCTCATTTGCTTGTTCATGTTCTGTCCTTTTAATTTAAGTATTCCAGTCATTTCTATCAGGCAAACAATGTTTCAAGAAGTATTTTTACTATATTTTAATTTCTTATTTGTTCCATTATTTTTATTAAAAAACTACAAGTAAACTTCTTTCAACTCTACATTTGCCTATAGCAAATACCTTTTATTTCCTGCACATGATTTTAATTCAGATATTTTCCAATTAAAACTGCTCCTGATTCTCAAGTCCTCCAATCTGTTTTCAAGAGTGCCTCATTTTATTGAACTCTAGTCATTTGAGTGTTGATTTTCTTTTTATTTCACATTACTATTTTCAGTTATGCCAGCTCACTTTTTATCTCTGTCTGTTGTCTTAGCTCTAATCCTAATTTTACTCTTTTTCATGAGCTCCTTATTAAAAATAAACATATTTTATAACACTTTTTATTTCATGCTGATTCCTTCTCTGCTGCCATCACTTTTCGAGGATGCTTATTCTTTGCCTGCCTTTAACCTTTCATGCTCTATAGTCACATTTTGTTTATTGAAGTTTTTTTAACTCCATGCTTTTTAATATTGTTACTTTGCAGAATGGGACTTTTTGTCCTGTGTCTATAAATACCTAAAAAAAAAAAAATACAGTGATAGTAGTGTCATTGTGGTAAGGAAGGACAGGAAGCTATTTCTTTTTTTTTTAATTTTTTTAAGAATATATATATATTTATTTTATTTGTTCATTTTAGAGAGGAGAAAGAGAGAGGAGAGAGAAGCAGAGAGAGAGAAGGGGGGAAGGAGCTGGAAGCATCAACTCCCATATGTGCCTTGACCAGGCAAGCCCAGGGTTTCGAACCGGCGACCTCAGCATTTCCAGGTCGATGCTTTATCCACTGCGCCACCACAGGTGAGGCAGGAAGCCATTTCTTGTTTTTCTTTTTTCTTTTTCTTTTCTATTCATTGAGAGGAAGGAAGACAGAGAGACAGACTCCCGTATGTGCCCCAACCTGGATCCATCTGGCAAGCCCACTAGGGGGCGATGCTCTACCTATCTGGGTTGTTTTGCTCCATTGTCAGCAGCTGAGCTCTACTTCATGCCTGAGGCAATGCCATGGAGCCATCCTCAGTGGCTGGTGCCAACTTGCTTCAATCAAGCTATGGCTGCAGGAGGGGGAGAAAGACAAAGAGAAGAGAGAAGGAGAGGGGTGAAGAAGCAGATGGTCGGTTCTCCTGTGTGCTCTGACTGGGAATTGAACCTGGGATATTCACACTCCAGGTTGATGTTCTACCACTGAGCCAACTAACCAGGGCCAGCCATTTTAATTCTGGTATACTGTCCACAAACATCTTCTTAACAACATATATTTTACCTAGGTTGCAAGAATTTTAACTGCTTCCCAAAGCTGAACAATGAGTCACACGTTTTATGGGTGATAATTTTCCATTCATTTCTCTTAAGTTCTCCAGAAGCTGCTGTCTTGATTTTTGTTCACCGTAAGTTAATTTAATTTTACTTTATAAAAAGAACACTGGAGTTGAATGTGTAAGATCATGATGAGTGCTATAGTTCTGTCGCATTCAAAGTTTTTATAATAGGCAAACTACTACACCATTGAGAGACTCTGTTTGGGCCATTAAAAGTTAGCAAAATGAATTTATGAAACATGGGAGAGTTGTAATACAATTAAAATAATGAGTTTTAAAATCATAATCTTAAAAATCAAAGAGTGTACAATTGTAATGAAGAATAACATAACCAACGGTTTGTTGGTTATTCACTCTGAGCAGGTCCCAGTGCTTGGCACGGTGACAAGGGAGAAAGTGGCTTAGACCTGGTCCCTGCACACAGTGGAAACCCTGTGGGGCTGTGGTGTGGTGTGCATCAACCCATTATTGTGTAATCTTTCACTTCCCAGACTTCAGAGACAGATATGGGTGCGAGAAAATCAATTTTTAATTCCATTATTACAAGCATGGCTTCCTCATTTGTAACACAGAAAGAATAGTAATAACTTCCATTATATGGGTTAAGAATCAAATGATCTATGACCAAAAAGTATTACTATACTGGCAAGAAAAATGTGATATAATGAAATTATTTCATCAATATTATAAGTATGAGCCTTTTATCATTGTGAACAGACAAGATCAGACATGTTCAGGGTGGTATAGCCATAGATGAGCCTTTTATCATTGTTATGTAGCATCATCTATTTAAATTTAGGTCATGTATTTAAATTTTTCCTCGATCTCCCTCATAGATTTTAAATGATTGGATGATTTCACTTTTAAAATTAAATATTTTGCCTGAAATTTATCCCAACATAGTTTTTATGAAACCAACATTTTCATGTAGATTTGAAATATCAGTTGTCCATTTAAAAAAGACACAAAATACAACAGATTGGGTAGTTCTGCTTGGTGTGAAACACTGGTGTTTCCTAAATCTAATTTTGGAACGATTCAATTGCGGGATATACGAGGGGAATGGAAATGTCAGAGATTCATTTCTTTGTGTTTAAGAAACCCCTATTCCCTGAGATGCAGGGGAGAATTGAGTCCATTATTTTGCAGCATTACTGAAAATCACTCTATTTCCCCTCTGGGCTTACGGAGCAGAGAGGAATTTGAGGCCGTCTAGTTACTGTATGGCATTACTGATGTAATGCATTCCATCGTAAACTTTCAGCCTAAAAGAAGGTTCATGATTCTCTGTGTCTAACTTTTTGCAGAGACTCAAACCTTTAGATAGGTTTGGGAATTTGATATATCTGGATAGGCTAGTAATGTTTTCCTTTTAGGGGATGAGTTTGTAGTATTGAGTCTGTTCACTTCTCCTGAGATAAAACAAAACTCAAAGGGTAGTAATGCCCTGGCATGCTAGAATCTCTGCTTATATCAGTGATGCATGGATCTTACAGTTTGTTTTTAAATGAAAAGAGTAAAGATGACAACCAATGGGAAGCAAAATCATTCAAACAGGTTGTTTTTCTCTGGATTACCTTTAAAACTTCATTTTCCTCATTTTTAAATGAGAACCTCTAACAGTGTACCAATGGAGATCAAATGAGAGAAAATTATGCCCAATGAATCATACACAAACACTAAATATCAGTTGTTTTGCTATTAAGTCCCAACAAGGAGTATATTATAAACTATTATTTATGATCACTCAATGGATGAGAAATAGTATATGTCTTCCAGGTGTTTGTAACAATCCTCAAATCCTCAATGAGTATGAGTAAAAAGACGATCAGTAACATACGTGTGAAGGTGCATATTGCCCTTTTGTTTTAAACCTTTAAATTTTGATAAATCCAAGGTAGAAAGAGTCGGGATGAAAAAAAATGATAGAAGAACCACTAAATCAGTCAGGATAGAATGTAACATGGTTCTCTATGTATCCATCATAAAATGATGGCAGGGTCAAGGATAAAAGGGTAATAAAAAGGGGAGATAAATCATATCACTCATTCATATACTCTTCCCAACACCTTGGAATCTTGTTCATCCTGCCAGGTTACTGTAATCTGCATGAGAATCTGCTCCGGGTGACATCAAGAACCAGCTGTGTCTGCCTGTGTTGTGTGCCCCTTGCCTGGCTCAGTCCCTGGCAGCTGGTTAGCAGCACAACACCCTGAAGGAGGGGACAATTAAACGGAATAATGAGTGAACCAGTGAGTGACTGAGTAAGTAAATGGATGAATTAAAAGACACGTGTCAGCAGCAGAAGCTCCTAAGGAACTTAGTCACATTAAAAGCCCTTGTTTGGCCCTGGCCGGTTGGCTCAGCGGTAGAGCATCAGCCTGGCATGCAGGAGTCGCCGGTTCGATTCCTGGCCAGGTCATACAGGAGAAGGGCCCATCTGCTTCTCCACTCCTCCCCCTCTCCTTCCTCTCTCTCTCTCTCTTCCCCTCTGGCAGCCAAGGCTCCATTGGAGCAAAGTTGGCCTGGGTGCTGAGGATGGCTCTGTGGCCTCTGCCTCAGGCACTAGAATGGCTCTGGTTGCGGCAGAGCATCGCCCCCTGGTGGGCATGCTGGGTGGATCCCGGTCGGGCGCATGCGGGAGTCTGTCTGACTGCCTCCCCGCCAACTTCAGAAAAATACAAAAAAAAAAGCCCTTGTTTGACCTAGTGATATGAACAGTATCCTCAGTGTCTTCCTGAATTTCATCCCAGAGCCAAGGCAGTGCTCACAACAGGGAGAACAGGCAGCAGAGCCCACCTGATAAGATTGTGTGCAGTGCTACTTGATTGATTTATTATTATTACTATTATTATTACTATGAGTAAGAGTAAATTCACCGGCCAGCAGGACGCGTGGAGGTAGCCTGAGATGCCTTTGGCTTTCTCCCGTGTCACACTGCTGGCCTGTAGAGATCAATATCAGCTCTTCCAACTAAAACGACCAGATCCATAACTGTTTGAAAATGAAATAAATAATGTTTAGATATAGAAGAAACAGGTTTTAAAATTCTAAGTACAATTGTTACAAAGACTTCTTGACTAAGTTTTGTTTGTTTATTTGTTTGTTTTTGCCCTCTGTAACTGAGCCTACATCTTCTGTGCTGTTTCCACACGTAATTGTACCTATTTGCTCATACTGTGGCTTTCACTTGGAATAACCTCCCTTCATCTCTGTCACCCTCTGGTCACCCTCTGGTCCCTCATGTCAAGCTCCACAGAGAGCTCATCCACAGTGAGAGCTCCCTGTTTCAACTGTTATTGTTCTTTACTTTCCAGTCATATAGGACTTCCTAATATTTTACCTTCATAGTTACTTAGTTTTTGCTTTTCTTATTATATATAGTTTTAAGAAGAGTATTTATTTATTTATATTTATTTTTTTTGTATTTTTCTGAAGCTGGAAATGGGGAGAGACAGTCAGACAGACTCCTGCATGCGCCCGACCGGGATCCACCCAGCACACCCACCAGGGGCGACGCTCTGCCCACCAGGGGGCAATGCTCTGCCCCTCCGGGGCGTCGCTCTGCCAGGACCAGAGCCACTCTAGCGCCTGGGGCAGAGGCCAAGGAGCCATAACCAGCATCCAGGCCATCTTTTGCTCCAATGGAGCCTTGGCTGCGGGAGGGGAAGAGAGAGACAGAGAGGAAGGAGGGGGGGGTGGAGAAGCAAATGGGCACTTCTCCTATGTGCCCTGGCCGGGAATCGAACCCGGGTCCCCCACACGCCAGGCCGGCGCTCTACCGCTGAGCCAACCGGCCAGGGCCAAGAAGAGTATTTATATATTGATGTTTTTGCCTCCATTCACATACAGAAACAGTATTCTGTATGTTATAAATATTAAATAAATATTTGTCAAATAAATGAATTGTGTCAAAAGTTTCCTTATCGAATTAAATAATTGGGATTTCATTTTAGCAATAAATAAAGGGTACATGAGAGAGTGAGGTATATGGTTGGTTTGGATAGAAGGAGAAATTCCAAGGAAATATATGAGATTATTAAGTCAAACATAAGCTTGGATGATGGTTAGTGACTTAACAAAAATAGAATTTTAGAAAGAAGTATTTGAGGGTACTTCAAAATGTTTAAAAAACAACATGGTATCCTCTAAGATATAGTCACAGTAATTTGTAAGCAAAAGTCGTGCACTTAGACTAAGTTATTATCATCAATTTGTGTCTCACTCCTTTTTGAAGACATACTATGTTAGCCATTCATAGGAAAAAAAATAACATTGAAAAGATTAGTAAATGCATCATATTGTTATAATATTCAAGGAAACAAAATAAAATACATAAATGGGAGATTTCTAAAAGGTCTATTTATTACCCTTTAAATATGTTTTCTGTCTATTGAATTTTGCACTTTTATATTTCTCTCAGTCTAGAATCTATTCAGGCAAAAATAATGATGCTCTTTTTATTTTTCCTATTTTTTTTTTGGTCCCCTTTGACAATTGATCATGCCTGGTAGTAAAAGGAAGCCCTTCTATACTATCTAGGAGCAAAACCTTAATTTTATTTTATAGTTCTCTCTAAGCATAAAATTTATCCAAAGGATCAGCAGGAAACCTCTCCATGGCAATCAGCCAGACCTATTTGAATAGTGAGATTCTGGGAAGCGCCTTCCCAGGGAGGGGCCTCTCACACCCCCACCTCTCTCCTAGATGAATTGTAGCCTTGGCGGTTGCCTAATGAAGCAGGAACACAACATATCACAAAGCAATCAAGGCACAACTAGAGCAGCCGGTTTGGAATAAAATTGTAAAATTAGGTTGCATTTGAAACAAAAGGGCTACTATGTATTTTATGTAGCAGTTTGATGACCTAATGATGTGAATCCAGCTCAGCACTTGCACAATTTGGGAAAAGTGACAGAAGCAAACATTCTATTATTGAGTGGAAATCAAAGAAACACTATGCAAGGTCAACTGCAACATGACCAAAAATGTGTGCCGAAGCGTTAGCTGCATTCCACAGAATATCTAGGAAACAAAAGATAGGATAAGAGGCTTGGCATTGGAAAGAGAGTTTAATTCTGGAAGAAACAGAGTTAGCTTAGTTTACAGAAATAATATGAGTGGTTACTTTTATTTTCTTTATTGATTTTTAGAGAAAGAGGAAGGGAGAAAAAGAGCGAGACAAGAGCATCAATCTGTTCCTGCATGTGTCCGGACTGGGGATCAATCCTGTCACCCCTATACTACAATGGCGCTCTACTGACCAGGGCTGTGGTGACTTTTTATTTAAAAATGTACTTGATGCTATCAGTGATGATTAGGCACAGCAGTCTTCATAGGTGGGAACCATTGATTCAATAAGAGAAAGGCTCCCTTCTCCCTGTCCTCAACCATTTGTGGTTGATGATATAATTGGTCTGTTGAGAATTCACTATGAACACTCCCATTGGCTGTCTTCTAGTTGACAAAACAGCATGACTAGTTACATATACATCAGGAACCTCACTGGGTTGATGTCATGTTTTTCTTAAGAATTTTTCATCAGAAGTGCTGCTTCTTTGAAAGCTATGTGCTCTGAGTAAGGTAAAAGTGCAGGAAGTTCTAGTCCTTTTATAAATCATGTCCCTTGCTATATTGTGCAGATATACAGTTGGAATGCTTCTGTAACAGGGTCAAATGATGTGGCTGAAAAATACAAAACAAACACAAAGGTGTCTTGGTACATGTGACATTAGAATAAAAGCCATAAAATACATTAATGGGCTTGGGAAAATAACTTAAAAGGAACTGGTCCAGTAAGTACAGCTCATTCCCGGAATAGATGAGACCAGACTCCCAGGATGAATAAGACAGATGAGTCCTAGAGATAGGGAAGTCGTTAGACTCCCAGGATGACTAGGAGCTGATGAGTCCTTGAGATAAGGAAGTCGTAAAAACTCCTAAGATAGTTAATGTGACCACATCCTAGGGGATAGATAGGGACATTTCCAGCTGGGGGCTTTCAACTGTATGACTGGTTACTAAGGCACATGACTAAAAATTTAATTTGGGGGAGCCAATTGCTAAACGCCAAGTTCGCTTCTGTATGAACTGCTTGCTTGCTACGCTATAAAAACCCCTAGACTGTAGGCGCTCGGTGTGGCTCTTGTGACTACCACTTGAGTTCACCCCTGCGCAGGTTTGTTTTGTTTTGTTTTGTTTCTTTTTCTCTTGGCCATAAAACTTTGTCTGAAACTCTTCAAACATCTCCAGTGTTTGTTTTACCCGGCGAGTGCAAAAGTACACTCACCTTCAAAGTGATTCCAAAGGTTGAGTTCTCAGAATGAGAACTGCTTTTTGGAAATAATTCCTGGAGTAACCAAAAATGTATTATTATTATTTTTCTTTTCATTTGATGATTCCCAATTGGTTTAAGAAAGGTTTTATTTGTTGTGTAATATCAGGACTTAGAAGTTTAGGCACCAAAATTGTACCATTTTGGTGTATTTATTTGACTAATGTTTTTGAGACATCACAAGGATTTGGGGGTATTTAATGTCACATTTATTAACAGGGATTTTGACTAGTATACAGAATTATTATTAAATAATTATGTTCATTTTTAAAGGAAGGATTCTTGCACTTCTTTAATATGCTTTCCATTTAAACCGAACAACAACCTATTTTGATTTAATAAATCCTAAATTAAAATCACAGAGCAGGAATTGTCAATAGCAACCATTATTTTGACAAGACTAGTTTTTAAATAAACATATTGTATGCCCCTCCTAAAATTTGGTCCTGTTCACTTTGTTCACCTACTACTTTCTTTGGGAAAGAAGATATATACAAAATAGCAATTAAAAGCTAATTAAAAAGAGCCAGACATCATTCTGGATGCCTCAAACTTGATTGATTCCTTTTTTTCAATTAGAATTTCCAGAAATTTTATCAAGTAACATTTTTTGATTTTTCATTTTTCATATATGTTCGCAACTGTGAGTTTCAACAGCTTCTTCCATATTTATTGATTGCTTTCAATGTACAAAGTATTGTCCTGCACATTGATTATGAGTGGAAAGCTCTTTGTGGAGTTTGAATTAAATCCAACTTTCATAACTGCTAAGTCAATAAGTAAAGGCCCTATTTGCTTTCAAATCTGATGCTTTAAACAGTTCCTTTTACCATATTGCCAAATCCCATAATTTCACTCTACTGATAGAATTTATATAAATTTATATACTGATAGAATTTATTATAAAGTTAAAATAGTTCAACACTTTAAAGTCACAGTATCGTGAATGCAGTTGCTAAACTTTATAGCTAATTTTTTTTTTAAGTTGAATTGCTTTCTGGTGTAAAAATTCCTATTTTTAAGTGGGATTTGGATGTGTTCAGTGCTCTGCAGTGGTTGACTGCTAATTTAGGATTATTATTATAGTCAAAATCAGCTTTAAAAGTCCTTTCTTCTTTTGCTGCCTCTGAAGCAGGCACAGCTGGGTGTCTGGGGACTCTGGAAGGATTAGCGCTTGAGCCCCTTAGGTGGGTAAGTCTGCTCAAAATGGAGTGCTTCCAGTCACACTCCGCAGGGGCCCAGCCACACCCCTTGCCGGCAGTTTTCTTGTCTCCCAATTAGTGTTGATCCGGCTGCTTCTCAGAGTAAACATAGTTTCTTTCTGTTTGTGTCCTCAGCAGTCATCCCCAGGACCCAGTGTGTCTTCTTGATAATGTCTGTCTCATTTATTTACCCAGGGATTTGCAGTGATGCACACCAGGCTTGTCCCCCCCTCGGCTAACCTCCCATTCCTCACTCCCAGGCACAGAGAAGTCACAGTTCTCTCCAGATCCTCAGAGCCCTCGAGGGACCCCCAGGGAGTCTGCTCTATCTTGGTTACCACCTGTTGGCATAAAGACTAGCTCAGCATGTAGATATATCTTTACTTTTCCTTTTTCTTTCTTGCCAGGTCAACAGTGCACTAAAGTATCTTCTAAAATACTTTACTGGGTACATTTATTAACTTAATAAGCGAGCAGATTTACCAGATTACTTTGCTTCCATAATGTTGATAAAATATAGGGTGCTAATCTTGCAGGTTTCTAATTTAATAAAGGAGTCTCACTTCAGAAACTTTGTAACCTTCTTGTGTAAAGCTTACTTGAGAGAGAGAAGGGACTGAAATAGGGCAGGGGTTCAAACCCAGTTTATATTTGTGGGACTCTATACATGTAGCCTGGTATCCTTTAGGGCCCAGGGGTCTCAAACTCGCGGTCTGCCGAACAATTTTGTGCGGCCCGCAGACTAATCCACGAAGTTCAAAATATTTTGGATAAAATTAAGTAAACCCGTGGATTAGTCTGCGGGCCGCACAAAATTGTTCGGCGGGCCACATGTGGCCCGTGGGCCGCGAATTTGAGACCCCTGCTAGGCTGTGAAGTCATTTCATCTTACCTTGGGATTTGCTCTTAAAGGCAGAATCACTCCTCAAAATTGAATGAGAATCAGTCAGTTGGGGAAGAACTGTCTGGTCATCCGGCTATCCCTGGGTTCATCCTTGGCCTTCCCTTTAAACTTTTGCTATCAAAATTCCCTGTATTCTTACTCAATAATTAAAATTTCATGATCCCTTATGTCCTGTCTACATGTGTAAATCTGAGCAGGTATAAAACATCAGTTTCTTAAAGGCACTAAATATAAAATGTGTTAAAACATCTGTGTCTTGAAAGAAAATAAAACTAGAGGAAACAAAAAAAAATAAACAAAGATCATACACGAGGAGCCCACATTGCACCAACAAGGTGTCTTGCTATCATTACTTTCGTTACTTCTCAGAACAGGGCTGCTGCCACGTGGAGTGGAAAAACCAGAGACATTAATGTGGACATAACCATAGGCTCAGCATGATGTGATATTGTCAGTTTGGCCCTATAGGGCAGAGTCAAAGAGAATTGTCTTGTATTTCGCTAGAATTTTACCTTGAACTTGTAGGCCAATGTCCCTGTAAGAAACAAAAGGCCTTTGTTTTCCAAACCTGTGTTAAACCCAAAGGGAAATAATTTGGCTGTTAAAGAAGATTATGTACACTACTGGGAATCCTATGAATTCACGTTCTACTGTTCCGCCTCTACATAACTAGCTATATAATACATTTTAAAAGCCACATCACTAGAAGTGCTTAAAGCTCACGTTGGGAAATCAGGGACAATGTCTGGTAATTTGTTTACCCTGCTCCATCCCATAAATATTACCTATTGATTCAACACATGAAGCAGAGCTTTCTCTAATTTGAAATGAATACAAGATGGATGATAGAAATTGATCCATCAGGTAAACACCATAGACTCACAGTCAGAGATAGAAAGAACTGTCTGTAAGGTTTGTTTTCCATTTTTAATTCAATAAATGCCACTTTTTCCTAGGAGGTAGTTGTGTTATTCCACAGTAAGACATGTTTGATAAGGTTCTCTATGCTGAATTGATCAGAAACAGAACTTGCAGGACGTTGGATGGCAGAGTGCCTAGTGATCAGTGTGGTTTCATAATGGAATCATGTGAGGAGCTTTACAAAATACTATTACATAGGTCCCATCTCCACAAAGTCTGGTTTAATTTATCTTGGCTGCTGGCTAGTCTCCGAGAAGTATGTGTGAAAATTTGACATCAGTGGAGCCATTTATTTACAAATGGAGCCAGAGTAGTTATTCCAGAGAACATGCTTGTGTGTGTTGCCCCTTCAACCTCTGTAATATTTGTCCCTGGTGGACAGCTCAGTTGGTTAGAGATTTGTTCCAAAGTACACAGGTTGCCTGGTTGGATTCTCAGTCAGGGCACATACCGCAGCAGATCAATGTTCCTGTCTGTCTCTCTGCCTTTCTCTATATATTCAAATCATGTATTTCCACATAATTTTTATGTAACATATATCCTATCTGATCTCACTGAGAATATTGACATTTAAATGGAGTGTTTGATCCATTTTTGTTGTGAAGTTTTATTGTGATATTGGTTATTTGGTTTAATTTTATTATTTTTTTTAGTAGTACACCCCGTTTTTCCAGTTGCTTTCCTTTTTGCTCATTTTTTTCTGTAGGTATCAATTCATGCAGAATGTTTCAAAACCTAGGTTTTAGCCACGCTATGGTATGCTAAAGAGCGGTATTGAAGGGTTTAGGCTGGATTTCACTACCTCTATAGGAGTTCACCATCTCTTCTAAATACCAGGATACTTTGCCTCAGGGACTCTTCTTTTATTCTAGATAGAGAATATCTGTATAAGACAGCATGAATATTAAATAAGTTCTCAAATAGCTAACAAAATCCTCATATATTTGCTTTCAGTTTAATTTCCTGTGCTCTATCTTATGTTCAGAAATCCTCAGACTCTTGAACAATGTTCAGAACATTATATATATTCAGTAATATTTGTTGAATAAATTAGGGAACAAGTACATACATGTTTAAATTCAGCAATTAATTGATAGTACTCTAACAAACATCAATTTCTTTTTCCCAATTGAAGGCTTTTAATGAATCTTTAAAATATCACATAGGTCTTAAGAATCCTCTGGTACTTTTTTTGTTTTTCTTTATTTCTTTTCTTTTCTTTTTTCTTTTCTTTTCTTTTCATTTCTTTTCCCTTCCTTCCTTCCTTCCTTCCTTCCTTCCTTCCTTCCTTCCTTCCTTCCTTCCTTCTTTCTTTCTTTTTTTTTAAAATAATTTTATTTTTTTAATGGGGCAACATCAATAAATCAGGATACATATATTCAAAGATAACAAGTCCAGGTTATCTTGTCGTTCAACTATGTTGCATACCCATCACCCAGAGTCAGATTGTCCTCTGTCACCTTCTATCTAGTTTTCTTTGTGCCCCTCCCCCTCCCCCTTTCCCTCTTCCTTCCCCCCCCCATAACCACCACACTCTTATCAATGTCTCTTAGTTTCACTTTTAAAATGTCCCACCTACATATGGAATAATGCAGTTCCTGTTTTTTTCTGATTTACTTATTTCGCTTCGTATCATGTTATCAAGATCCCACCATTTTGCTGTAATTGATCCAATGTCATCATTTCTTATGGCTGAGTAGTATTCCATAGTGTATATGTGCCACATATTCTTTATCCAGTCATCTATTGACGGGCTTTTTGGTTGTTTCCATGTCCTGGACACTGGGAACAACGCTGCAATAAACATGGGGCTGCATGTGTCTTTACGTATCAATGTTTCTGAGTTTTTGGGGTATATACCCAGTAGAGGGATTGCTGGGTCATAAGGTAGTTCTATTTTCAGTTTTTTGAGGAACCACCATACTTTCTTCCATAATGGTTGTACTACTTTACATTCCCACCAACAGTGGATGAGGGTTCCTTTTTCTCCACAGCCTCTCCAACATTTTCTATTACCTGTCTTGCTAATAATAGCTAATCGAACAGGTGTGAGGTGGTATCTCATTGCAGTTTTGATTTGCATTTCTCTAATAACTAAAGAAGATGAGCATTTTTTCATATATCTGTTGGCCATTTGTGTTTCTTCCTGGGAGAAGTATCTGTTCATATCCTCTTCCCATTTTTTTATTGGATTGTTTGTTTGTTTGTTGTTGAGTTTTATAAGTTCTTTGTATATTTTGGATATTAGCCTTATCTGAGCTGTTGTTTGAAAATATCATTTCCCATTTAGTTGGCTTTCTGTTTATTTTGTTATCAGTTTCTCTTGCTGAGCAAAAACTTCTTAGTCTGATATAGTCCCATTCATTAATTTTTGCCTTCACTTCTCTTGCCTGTGGAGTCAAATTCATAAAATGCTCTTTAAAACCCAGGTCCATGAGTTGAGTATCTATGTCTTCTTCTATGTACTTAATTGTTTCAGGTCTTATGTTTAGATCTTTGATCCATTTTGAGTTAATTTTAGTACAGGGGAACAAACTGTAGTCCAGTTTCATTCTTTTGCATGTGGCTTTCCAGTTTATCCAGCACCATTTATTGAAGAAGTTTTCTTTTCTCCATTGTGTGTTGTTGGCCCCTTTATCAAAAATTATTTGACTATATATATGTGGTTTTATTTCTGGACTTTCTATTCTGTTCCATTGGTCTGAGTGTCTATTTTTCGGCCAATACCATGCTGTTTTGATTGCTGTGTCCCTATAATAGAGTTTGAAGTCAGGTATTGTAATGCCCCCAGCTTCATTCTTTTTCTTTAGGATTGCTTTGGCTATTTGGGGTTTTTTATAGTTCCATATAAATGTGATGATTTTTGCTTTTAAAAATGTCATTGGAAGTTTGATGGGAATTGCATTAAATTTGTATATTGCTTTGGGTAATATAGCCATCTTGATTATATTTATTCTTCCTAACCAAGAACAAGGTATATTCTTTCATCTCATTATATCTTTTTCAATTTCCCTTAACAATGGTTTATAGTTTTCATTATATAAGTCCTTTACATTCTTTGTTATGTTTATTCCTAAGTATTTTATTTATTTTGTTGCAATCATGAAGGAGATTATTCCTTTGAGTTCGTTCTCAATTGTTTCATTGTTGGCATATAGAAAGGCTATTGACTTCTGTATGTTAATTTTGTATCCTGAGACCTTACTGTATTGGCTTATTGTTTCTAGTAGTCTTTTTGTGGATTCTTTGGGGTTTTCGATGTATAGGATCATATCATCTGCAAAAAGTGATACTTTTCTTCTTCTTTTACGATATGGATGCCTTTTATTTCTTTGTCTTGTCTGATTGCTCTGGCTAGAACCTCTAGTACCACATTAAATAAGAGTGGAGAGAGTGGACAACCCTGTTTTGTTCCTGATTTAAGAGGGAAAGCCTTCAGTTTAGTGCCATTTAATATGATGTTAGCTGATGGTTTATCATATATGGCCTTTATCATGTTGAGATATTTTCCTTCTATACCCATTTTGTTGAGAGTCTTAAACATAAAATTGTGTTGTATTTTATCAAAAGCCTTTTCTGCATCTATTGATAAGATCATGTGGTTTTTGTTCTTTGTTTTGTTGATATGGTGTAATTCGTTAACCGTTTTACGTATGTTGAACCATCCTTGAGATTCTGGGATGAATCCCACTTGATCATGATGTATTATTTTTTTAATATGTTGTTGTATTCGATTTGCTAGTATTTTGTTTAGTATTTTAGCATCTGTATTCATTAGAGATATTGGTCTGTAGTTTTCTTTTTTTGTGCCATCCTTGCCTGGTTTTGGTATGAGGGTTATGTTGGCCTCATAAAATGTGTTTGGAAGTATTGCTTCTTCTTCAATTTTTTGGAAGACTTTGAGTAGAATAGGAACCAAGTCTTCTTTGAATGTTTGATAAAATTTTCTGGTATAGCTGTCAGGGCCTAGACTTTTATTTTTGGGGAGGTTTTTAATGTTTTTTTCTATTTCTTCTCTACTAATAGGTCTGTTTAGGTTTTCTGCTTCTTCTTTACTCAGTTTAGGAAGTTTGTATTGTTCTAGGACTTTATCCATTTCTTCTAGGTTGTTAAATTTAGTGGCATAAAGTTTTTCATAGTATTCTACAATAATTCTTTGTATATCTACAGTGTCCGTGGTGATTTCTCCTCTTTCATTTTGGATTTTGTTTATATGAGTTCTTTCTCTTTTTTCCTTGGTAAGTCTTGCCAAGGGTTTGTCAATTTTGTTGATCTTTTCAAAGAACCAGCTCCTTGTTCTATTACTTTTTTCTATAGTTTTTCTGTTCTCTAATTCATTTATTTCTGCTCTGATTTTTATTATCTCCTTTCTTCAGCTGGTTTTGGGTCTTCTTTATTCTTCTTTTTCTAGTTCCTTAATGTGTGAAGTTAAGTGGTTCACTTGGGCTCTCTCTTGTTTGTTCATATAGGCCTGAAGTGATATGAACTTCCCTCTTATCACTGTTTTTGCTGCATCCCATAGATTCTGATATGTCGTATTGTCATTTTCATTAGTCTGTATATATCTTTTGATCTCTGCACTTATTTCTTCTTTGACCCATTCATTTTTTAAAAGTATGTTGTTTAGTTTCCATATTTTTGTGGGATTTTTTTCCTCTTTTTTGCAGTTGAATTCTAGTTCAAAACTGAATTCAAGGCTTTATGATCAGAAAATATGCTTGGTACAACTTTGATTTTTCTGAATTTGCTAATGTTGTTTTTGTGGCCCAACATATGGGCAATTCTTGAGAATGATCCATGTACCCATGTACACTGGAGAAAAATATATACTCAGTCACTTTGGGATGAAATGTCCTGTAGATGTCTATCATATCCAGGTGCTCTAGTGTTTTGTTTAAGGCCACTATGTTTTTGTTGATTCTCTGTTTGGATGACCGATCTAGAGCCGTCAGCGGTGTATTGAGGTCTCCAATTATGATTGTATTTTTGTCAGTTTTTGTTTTAAGGTCTATAAGTAGCTGTCTTATATATTTGGGTGCTCCTTGGTTTGGTGCATATATATTAAGAATTGTTATGTCTTCTTGATTCAGTGTCCCCTTAGCCATTATGAAATGGCCATTTTTGTCTCTGAGTACTTTTTCTGTCTTGTAGTCAGCATTATCCGATGTGAGTATTGCTACACCTGCTTTTTTTTGGATGTTATTTGCTTGGAGTATTGTTTTCCAGCCTTTCACTTTGAATTTGTTTTTATCCTTGTTACTTAGATGAGTTTCCTGTAGGCAGCATACAGTTGGATTTTCTTTTTTAATCCATTCTGCTACTCTGTGTCTTTTTATTGGTGAGTTTAATCCATTTACATTTAGTGTAATTATTGACACTTGTGAGTTCCCTATTGCCATTTTATATCTTGCTTTTTGTTAGTTTTGTGCCTTGTTTGATCCTTCTCTTTCCTTTTTCTATCTTTTGTTTTTATTTGGTTTTATTCCATACATCTTTCCTCTGTTGCTATCTTTTTTATCTCATGTGCTTCTGTGGTGGTTTTTTCAATGGTGGTTACCTTTAAGTAATGAAAAGGGTTCCTACCCTGTTCATTGTAGCGAACTATTTTGTGAGTACTTTTGCACTCCATTGTCCTTTGCTACTGTTAATCTCCATCTTCTCCCCCCCCCCTTTCTTTTTGTTGTTTTCACAGTTTAAATTTGGTTTTATTGTGTTCTTCTTGGAGCTTTTACTTGTGGCTCTGTTTTTTTTTTTTTTCTTTGTATCTGTTTGGAGAACCCCCATTAGTAATTCCTGGAGTGGGGGTTTTCTGATGATAAATTCCCTCATCTTTTCTGTATCTGTGAATGTTTCTATTTCTCCTTCATATTTGAAGGATAGTTTTGATGGATATAGTATTCTTGGCTGAAAGTTCCTCTCTTTCAGACTTTAAATATTGGGGTCCACTATCTTCTAGCTTGTAGAGTTTCTGCTGAGAAATCTGATGATAATCTAATAGGCCTTCCTTTATATGTTGTATTCTTCTTTTCCCTGGCTGCCTTGAGAATTTTTTCTTTGCTGTTGGTTTGTGCCAATTTCATTATGATAAGCCTTGGAGTAGGTTTGTTGGGCTTAAGAAAACTCAGAGTTCTGTTTGCTTCTTGAACTTGAGGCTTTTGTTCTTTCCACAGGCTTGGGAAGTTCTCATCTATTATTTGTTTGAGTATGTTCTCCATTCCATTTTCTCTCTCTTCTCCCTCTGATATACCTATTATTCTTATGTTATTCTTTTTGATGGAGTCAGATAATTCTTGTAGGGCTATCTCATTTTTTTTAATTTTTGAGTCTCTTTCTTCTTCTCTCTGTTGTGCCTCAAGTTGCTTGTCTTCTATTTCACTAATCCTCTCTTCTATCTGACCTGTTCTATTAGCTAAGCTTGTTACTTCATTTTTCACCTCGTGAATTGAGTTTTTCATCTCTGTTTGATTTGTTTTTATAGTTTCAATTTCCTTGAACATATATTCTTTGTGTTCATTTAGTTGTTTTCTGAGCTCCCTAAATTGCCTTTCTGTGTTTTCTGGTATATCTTGGAGGATTATTAGGATTTCTATCTTGAATTCTCTGTCATTTAGCTCCAAGGTTTCCAATATATTATATTTTTTCTCCATAAATTTTTTGTCATCTAGCTGTGTTACCTCTCTTTCTTTTGTATCCATGATATTCGATTTTCTCTTCCTTACTGGTATCTGAGGTTGTTTTTGTTGATAGTATTAATGAGATTTAATAAAGAATAAAAAGTTAAAAAAATAAAAAATTGAAGAGTTGTTTTTTTTAAAAAAAATTAATAATGAATTAAAGAAAAATAAAATAAAATTTTAATAAAAGGAAATTATTCCCCCCCCTCTTTTTTTCCTGTCCTCTCCTCTCCCCTCTTTCTTGAGAAAATCTTGTGGTGAACTGTGAATTATAACAAACAATGCCTGTAATGGAGGGCCTGAATTGGGGAAAAGTAATAAAGGGTCAAAAAAAAAAAGAAAAGAAAAGAAAAAAGAAGGGGGTATGGACCCACAAAAAGCAAATAAGGAAAAATTTTGGGTCAAGAATAAAATGATTTGCTTTTAGGTGTTGCTTGACTAAGAGTTATGATGAGAGGAATAAGAAGGAAACAGAAAAATGGGGGGACAAATTAAAAAATTACTATTGTATTTAATCGAACAAGAACTAGAGAAAATGGAGAGCCAGGGATGGGAGCACTGCTATTGAGTTAAAAAGGTTAAGTAAAAACCCCCCAAAATGCCACAAACATATGTTTGAGTCCCAGATAAGATAATTTGTTTGTTATTGAGGTTTGAATGAGAGGAGATGTAAAGGAGAAAGGAAGAAATTAATATAGAGGGAGAAAAGAGAGAGAGAGAAAAAAAAGGGAACCACTAAAAGAAGAAAAAAGAAAAAAGAGGAGAGAGAGAGAGAGAGTTAAGGGTTTTGGAGTGCAACCCTCATAGAGAGAAAGGAAGAGGATAGAAAAGATAATGGGAGATGTAACAGTTATGGGTAGTGTAGTTCAAGGAGAGGAGAGAGTAAGACCAGCAGAGAGTTAATTGGTCAAATTGGAGGAGGAAAAAAAAAAATCAAGAATGAAGATAAGAGAAACAAATGAACAAATATACTAAAATGGGATAGGTTATAAAGTCTGCAGAGTAATCTTGATTTTGAGAGGTTATCTTCTTGCTTTTTCTTTTCTCTCCCTTTTCCTGGTTGGTGACTCTGTACCCCGGGTTCTGCTCCTTTGGCACACTCAGGTAGAGGTTTGCAGTTGATAAGTCTCTATGGCAATGTCATGTATTGTGCTGTAATCTTGTTGGCAGTCGAGGCTCATTAGCATTTATAGGCTCAGACAGTGAGAGAGTCCATGTTCCTGGATCCTTTCTCCTAGTCTTTCCTTCCTCAATTAGTAGCCTGATAATCCAGCTATGGGGTTGGTGCTGCCTCTGCCTGGATAGTAAGAGGCTCAAAGAGCTTGCAACTCCCCACTCTATTTCCACTCAGCACAGGGTTCTGGGTAAGGCTCAGTCAGTCAGAGCTGCTAGCATAATCATGCAGGGTTTCCGCCTACTCAAAGACCTCTGGCTCTGCCACTCTGTCAGGTAACACAGGCGGGTGCCCACTCCCGGGGCGCTTGGAGGAAACTCTCACTCACTATCTGCGCACGCAGACCAGGATATCAGGCCGGCCGCGTTTCCTGGCCGCTGAGTGAAATCCCCACCAGCATGGAAAAGTTCCACCATTGGAATTAGTTCTCGCTCCCTCCCGTGCGCGGCTTTCCCAGGGCGCTGGGGCTGCCCAGAGATTCCGCTTTCGGCCCACACAAAGGCCTCTGACTCTGCCTCTCTGTGGGGTAACACGGGGACCCACTCCCGGGGCTTTGGAAGAAATCTCTCGCCCACTATCTGCGCGCGCTGACCAGGAGATCGGGTAAAATGGCTGCCCCGCTTGTCTTTGTCTGGGTTTGGCGCGAGTGTTAGCTTGTATTGCCCGGGTTGCCACAGGAACAGTTTTTCCTTGGCTTGGATCTCCGAGCCACAGCCTGGTTCGGCCGTTTGTGCCGTGGCCTGGATCTATTTACCCCCTTTGCCCACCTCAGTTTCTATATTCACAGTTCCCATAGAAAACCGCCCTGTTTAGGTTAGTGAGGAAGGTGGAGCATTTCTTACTCCCTATTTCCTTCGGGGTTTGGTTATATATTTAGCCAATTTTTCACTCGATCATACCTTCGGGTGTATTGCGAAACATCTGGAGGCTCCAAGGATAGGTTTTTCTGTTTCTGGTTGAAGATCTTGTTGAGTTTTGGGGGAGATTTATCGGTATCGCTTCCTACCCCGCCATTACTTTCTTTCTTTCTTTCTTTCTTTCTTTCTTTCTTTCTTTCTTTCTTTCTTTCTTTCTTTCTTTCTAGTGCACAACTCTCAGATACTACTCCTTCACCGTGCTGAACCATTTAAAAAAAAATAACATAGATACTGTCCACAAATTTTCTGATATCCTTATCTTTAACTATTGCAGTTTGCTGAATGAAAGCATCTGAATTTAATACCAGTTCAATGTCATCTCCTTGAAGAATTACCTCATCTTTCTGGGCTTGAGTTACTGAATAACCAATGTCTGGTCTCATCCACACCCTGTGGATGTGTTTTTCACCCAAGAAATTTCAAGTTTGAAGCAGAGACTGTTTTCCTGAATTAATGACAATGACGAGGAGTGAGCACATGGAAACCTCATCAGTAAAGGAAGACCAGTGTCACGCCCTGATACGTGCTGTTTGTGACTGCAGCATGCCAGACTGATGGCCAGTTCCTTTCTGTTTCCCCGGCATCTGTCAACCCAAAGAGAATGGGTTCTCTTTCTCTTTCCCAGGAGAACGGGTTCCACAAGGACATGATTGAAGTCCCCTGGGAGCCTTCACAAGAACTGTGCATCTCTTCAGAGGGACATCATCATTTTCTGGAACGTCTATATTCTGATTGCTGATAAATTCAGTTCATTCCTGCAGGAGATGCAGCAAAATGTGCTGCTTACTTTTAGAATTCACCTGTTACAGGCAAGTAATTGATAGATTTAAATTTTGGTGGCCCTGCCTGTAACCACAGCCCTTAATTAGCATTTCTTTATTGCAAAATACAAAACATAGTTGATGCTCATCCCTCCTGTCAAAGATTGAACAGGAACAGAGCCATATACATTGTGCTAATATGGAAGGGGTTACCTATGGGTGAGGTGAGCTAGCTGGGATAATAATCTAATTTATTTCAGAAATTGTTTGGTACACCTTAATAACTGATGCTTTAGGTGGTTTCTCAGCTATTTCTTACATGAGCTTAGGCTAGGAATAGAAAATGAGTTATTAGTGTGCTACAAAGCCATAAATAGGTATGAGAAAACATAAAGTATGTTAAAAGAAATGTCAAAGTCATATGAAAGCTCAGTGGAATAGATGTTAGTTTGGAGTAGATTTTATAATATATAGCTCTGTGAAAATCTTTTAAATAATGGTGGGCTTGTTAAAATCTTACAACTTCAGTAAAAGCCTGAAATGCTTTTCCTAAATATGTATATTATTGTTTGCTTTTGAACCTAAATTAGGTATTGAGTCTCAATTCTTAATTTAAATGTTTTAATTTTTAAAACGTTTTAAAACTTATTGCAGTGACATTGGTTAATAAGAGTACACAGGTTCCAAGTGTACATTTCTATGATACATGATCAGTATATTACATTGTGTGTCCACCATACAAAATGGGATTAACATTATTTTTTCAAACTTTCCTGCTCTGATGTTATATTTATGTCACAAACTCTGCATTCCTTCAGAAGAAATGGGTATCAGTTCATGGAGGATGGTTATATTGCAAAATAAAATTTGAGACAGGCTGACAAAATATGCAAGCTACCCTCCTCAAATCACAAGAAAGACATCTTATATTAATTTTAGACATCTTACATTAATTGTTGGAAATATTTTCTCATGAAACGCCAATTGCTAAAGCATCTTAGAAAGAAATGCTAAGTTATAAAAAATCAGCACTTGTTAAAAATTGTTACATAGTCTCAAAAGTATTCTGGTGTTAAGAGTTTAGAAAATATTTTTTTCCAGATTTAATAAAAATACACAAGCGGTTAAGTAGACAAATACAATATATCGTGTACCATGGGGCAAAGAGGAGAACAATCATCAGTGTTTAGTATTCCACAAGTCTGGGGAAAGAGAAGCTACTAAATGTGACTAGACTTTGCCTTTTCTACTGCTCAGAATATAGCCGGGAATTGGGAATTACGCCTGGTAATGAGCTCGTAAGCACATCTGTAGTGTGGGATAAAGTTCTTCCTTAATGAGTGATGTTCATTCAACTGGAGTCGATTTTAAAGGGATAAAATATAGGCCAGCAGATTTCTGTGGCACACATATAACCTTTCTGTAAATGTGCTCCCTTTATTTTTATATCAAATGAATGCTGGGGTTTCAAAAGGTATTATTCATAAATAGAGTATAGTTTCTAAAAGGGGGGAAAACCTAGACCATAACATGCTGACCCTTGGGAAATAAAACACCAAATCATTTCTTCTTTAACTCCAAAGGAAGCCTATATTTTTTATCAGTCACTGTTGCAGTGAAAAAAGTCACTAGAGTTTCACCATCTATCTCTGTTTCTATTAGGTTGCCAGTTTGTTTTGAGTTTTCATCAGCACTGGGATTAACAGCTGGGAGAAGAAGTTGTCTTTTCCAAACATTCACCAGGGCACAATGAGAAAAACCTATTAAATTTGACATAGGAGAACAGCACTTATTCAAGAAGACTCTGAAAACTTGTAACAAGAAGGCAATTTTTTGTAAAAATTGTTCAAGTAATTTTCACAAATTTAATATTTAAGCTATTGAGTTGAAAAAGCAATCTAATTCAACAAAGGAGAAATAAAGAACCATATCTGTATATATTATTAAGAAAGTATTTTAAATTAAGAAATTAATGTATTTCCCAAGGGAAAATACAATCAGATTCCAAAAACTATCAGTGCCAGATTCTAATGCAAAATAATAATTCAACATAAGAAATGATACATATTATCTCTAGTTTTATTGCAGGAAATAAAAAGTGTTCAAGGGTTGCTATACAATACAAGTGATATATAAAAATAGTTGAGAATAAGGTGAAAAAATATTAATGTTTATTAATTTGGCTGATGGCAACACAAAAGGCTAACCACATCCATTTCTGGTTTTTTTTAAAATATATTTTAATATTTTGTAGCTTTTTTTAGTACAAAAATAATAAAAAATCTTGTAACGGATAGCAGTTCTTTATTAATAATGTCATGAAAATAAATTAATGAAATAAAGTCATAATATTCATGTGGTAAAATATATAATTTATAGTCTATAATTTTGCACTAAGAAAAAAGTAATAAAATAATACCTCATCACTAATGAAAAAATGAAAGAATGTATGTAGATTCGAGATAGAATAAGAAATTTCCTTTAGATGACTAGCAACTAGGAAGAAAACAAATTTGTTTCATTGGTTTTCAATGAATGTCACATATTTACAGATTGAAAAACCTTAGGTCCAATGGTACACCAGTTAATGAATCAGAGTTATATAAAGCACAATTATAAGATTATATTTTATTACAATAATTCCACATTGCATTGGGAAAATACAGATCCTGTATGTGATTTCTACATTGCTATTGACTTTAGGTGACTACTTGAGGTATAGAGCTCTTAACTCATCTTTCTTGAATTATTCATCCACTAATAAAGGAAGTATCACTTCATCTTTTATCACATGAGCTATTATAAAATTTTAAATAGCAAGTTATGCAATATGTACACTTCTCCTTTAATAAAGAAGATATTCTTTGGTATGTTTTCTTCTAAGGGCACGTGCTTTGCATCCCATAGGGTAGTTTGACCTCCAGGTTGCTATTCCAGTTGTAAATATTACTTCTGTCAATTGGTTTTAGCATCTCACGGTGACTGAATATGGTCCGCAATCTCACATCCGCCAACCCACCATTAGGTATGGAAATGAAATATTTCTTTGGCACTATTTTATAAGTTCGAGCTGCACTTTTGGATAGAGATGTTTCCATTACTTTTCCTTTGTGATTACTCCTCCAAATTGAAAATCACTTTCCTATGGTGATGCATCTCCTGAGATTTGAAACATGTTCATAAAATGTTCTGAGCAGTTACATGTAACAACCTATCAAATGATTATAGTGTGTCTTCTCATAGCCCTTGCTCTCAGGAATATTTCATTATTATTAGCGAAGTCTTATTTTTTTTGGCAACATACAAAACTTCCCTATACACTTTTCTGTACACAAATATGTCTCAAGCAATGCTGACAATACAGATATAATAACTGTTGTTATTTGACATTCTTTGTGTCTCCCTATTTAACAATGTAATCAAAGGCACAGTGTATTTTCAAAGAATCAAAAGTTAGCATTTCAAATTATATAAAATAATGAATGTAATCACATTATTTGATTATTTATTAAGTCACTTATCTATGTACTCTTTTCATTATAGACCTGTAGGAGGAAATAACAGGGAGTGTGAATAATCCAACTATGAAAATAGTTAGAATTTAACATTTACAGAAGTATTTCACATTCAGGTAGAACAATAGGTCAAGGGTGACTACATGTGGCCAAGAGCTTGTGTGTTGCTTCTTTTTTGGATCTTGTTTGATTAGGAACATCGGATTTCCCTTTTCCTATGCAGACCTGTTTCTACTGTCAAAATGTGTTACAGCTTTGCTACCTTTGCATAGTTGGCCAAATCAGTTTGACCCTGATGAATTTTTTCTCTAATCTATGAATGAAGAATGGTATTTTCCATTCAGTTTTGTGAGGACATAAATTTCATGTTTGTATAATTTCTAATATGCTCATGAATATATTATTTTAGGGGGAACTAGTTATTAAATTAAACAATCACAAAATGAGAGAATTTATGATAACTTCAATAACAATGTTAAAATAGTATTTTTTTAAGTAATAGGAGGGGAGATAGTGAGACAGACTCTGCATGCACCTTGACCGAGATCTACCAGACAACCCCTGTCTGGGGCTGCTGCTTGAATCAACCAAGCTATTTTCAGCACCTGGAGCTGATGCTCAAACTAATTGAGCCACTGGCTGTGGGAGGGAAAGAGAGAAAGAAGGAGAAGAGGGAAGAGGGGAGAAGCAGATGGTTGCTTCTCTTGTGTGCCCTGGCCAGGGATTGAACCCCGGACATCTGCATACTGGGCCAACAATATCCACTGAGTCAAATGGCCAGAGTCTAAAATAAAAAAAAAAATTAATGACAAATTGTTGGAAAAGAAAGTTGAGAATATTTTCAAAACAGAGAACAGAATATAACATTAAAGATGGTATCAAAATTTTTAGAATATATCAAAAATCAATTAGTTCTATTATCCATTTAAGGATTTCAGAATAGACATAAAACAAGAAAAAAATCCATTTCCAAAGCAAGATGAAAGGATTATTTCATGAAGCCAAATAATGTATATGATTATTGACTTCAGAGGTATATAAATGGAAAAAAAGGAATAAACCACAAGAAAAGTTTAATCTGAAATTATCAGAATATTAAATTCATTCAAAGTGAACTTAAATCCTGAAGCTATATAGATAGATGTTGGATAGAGAGGTAGATAAAATAGAAAAATTATCTACTCACCAAGAACCAGACTGATATCAGGATTTTCAAGTATAAAACTGCATATTAAAATATAAATAATTAAGATGTGCTTCTAATGCTCTAAAAATATAACTTAGACTCCTATTCAATTTTGAGGATGGATTTACTGGCACTTTGGATTATAAAATGTTTCAAAATATGTGATATACCGTTACACATTCATTGTGGTCCCTCACTAAAATCCTTCCCACGTAGCCTTCTTGACCTTTTTAATTCCTTTTTAAATTATATTATCTTCCTGGCTGTGAAATTCCAGGAATCCAAAAATACTGTGACCTATAATTCCTGAATCTTTCTCAAGTATCATTTTCTATAGTTTCTTATAAACATTCGACCTTTAAATTGTTCTTGTTTATTTTAACACGTATCACACCTTTAAAAGAGCAAATCATGCATCAAGTAACTCATGAACTGACTTTAACAGGTTGACAACATAGTGAAGTCAGATTAGCCATTGCATTTCATGTAAAGCTGAGATAACTGGGAATTATCCTGAATATACGGGAGGATCAAAGCGCAATCACAAAAACAGATCTGTGACTGAAAAGGCACACGTTAATTGACTTTAAATAGAGATTAGCAGATATTTCCAACAGCAAAGTGAGAGGTGGATCGCAGGCAGGGAGGAAAGCCTAGGGGATGAATTGTGACCTCTAAAGTCTGTAATTTTTATTTATTTTCTTTTTAGAGAGGAGAGAAACAGAGAGGAAGAGAGAGAGATGAGAAGCATCAAATAACTCATAATCGCAGCACCTTAGTTGTTCATTGATTACTTTCTCATCTGTGCCTTGATTGGGGGGGAGGATCCAGCTGAGCCATTGACTTCTTGCTCAAGCCAGCGACCATGGGGTCGTGCCTATGACCCCACATTCAAGCTGGTGAACCCATGCTCAAGCCAGATGAGCCAATGCTCAAGCCAGTGACTTTACGACCTCGAACCTGGGTCCTCAGCATCCCAGATGACACTTAATCCACTGCGCCCATGCCCGGTCAGGCTAATGTCTGTAAATTTAAATTCTAAATAAAATTTAGAATGAAATAAAATTTCTATCTATATGATAGGTAGAAACTACTGTTTAAACACAGAGAGAGGAACAAATGCCAGACCTTGGAAGGTCAAAAATTGAAGAATGATCTTTATATGCTACAAAGCATGCAAGTGTCCAAAGACACTCTGGGTTTCTTTTTCTTGTTTGGACACATGTTGAAAGGAATTGTATCTCTATGCCTGTCCTAATTAATCATGTTATTGACATAAATAAAAGCCAGATGAAAGCAATCAAAATTGACAATGGTAAACCGAATAAATTAGAATACTGGTACTCATAAAGAAAATGGACTACATGATTAAAATCTGAAATATTGCTTTTTGCACTGGCCAGATAGCTCATTGTCCAAGAGTACACAGATTGCCAGTTCATTGAGGCACATACAGGATCAGATCTATGTATCTCTTTCTCTCTCTCTCTCTCCCCTTCTCTCTTGCTAAATTGATAAATGTTTTAAAATTCAAAAAAAGAAATATTGCTTTTCTAATTAATTATGACACTCTTTTAGAGAGAAACTGCTTCAAATCAAATTGGTCAAGTTATTAAATAAAGGGTATTTCCTGAGTACTGTGCTTTCTATTTTAAATACATTATCTAATTTTACTATCAGAATAGGTTTCTAAATTTTAACTGTCCATTTATTATAGATCTGGAAAAGCAAACCCACTTTCACAGGGTCAACGACCAAAACTATTGGATTTACATTTTGGGACTCTGACCAAGATGGTGACAGAGGAGCCTCCTGGATTTTTCTCCTCCTACGGATGCACCAAAGAGGCTGGTGAAAGGTACACACTTCCAGTTATAAGATGGCCATGTTTGTGGATCTTACACATAGCTGATGTTAATGTATCATGTAACTGAAATTTGCTAAGAGACTCAATAGTAAATAAAAAAGGTATGTTGAAGTGATCCATGGGCTAATTAACTCAGTGATGAGAACCTTTTCACAATGTACATCAAATCAACACATTGTGTTTCTTAAATATAATAATCTTATTTGTGAATCATACCACAATAAAGCTGTGAAAAATAATAAGATTTAAAGCACAATTATCTGACTTCAAACTCTGGCACCATCTGCCTGACCAGGTGGTGGCGCAGTGGATAGAGCGTCCGACTGGGATGCGGAAGGACCCAGGTTCGAGACCCCGAGCTTCGCCAGCTTGAGCGCGGGCTCATCTGGCTTGAGCAAAGAGCTCACCAGCTTGGACCCAAGGCCCCTGGCTCCAGCAGGGGGTTACTCGGTCTGCTGAAGGCCCACGGTCAAGGCACATGTGAGAAAGCAATCAATGAACAACTAAGAAGTCGCAACGCGCAACGAGAAACTGATGATTGATGCTTCTCATCTCTCTCCGTTCCTGTCTGTCCCTGTCTATCTCTGCCTCTGTTAAAAAAAAAAACAAAAAAACAAAAAAACTCTGGCACCATCTTATTTTTTCCCAGCTTTATTAAGATGTTGACAAATAAAAATTGTATGTATTTAACATGTAAATGTGATGATTTAATATACACATGCATTTTAAATGATCACCATGATTGAGTTAATCCCATCAGCTCACATAGTTTCCCTTTACCCATCACCCTTGCAACATACATTTGTGAGTTTGAGAGACAGGAGCTACATGTTAATACAGAAAATTATGTGAAATTATTATATGTTATCTTCTGAGTTGTAGTTCTATACAGGTTTGTTTTTATTTCAGGATGTCAATTTTTCAAAAAGCCCAAAGGTTAATCTAGGCCTATGCAGATTTCTTTTTTTAAAGACTTTATTTATTCATTTTAGAGAGGAGAGAGAGAGAGGGAGAAAGTGAGAGAAGGGGGAAGGAGCAGGAAGCATCAAATCTCATAAGTGCCTTGACCAGGCAAGCCCAGGGTTTTGAACCAGTGACCTCAGCATTCCAGGTTGATACTTTATCCATGGTGCCACCACAGGCCAGGCAGTCTATGCACATTTCAATGCAATGTCACAAAATCAACACTGAAAAGGAAATCTTTAAAAAAACTCCATGTTAGAAAATAAATGTTTTCTCTAAACTACCAACTTTTAAATTAATGGCAATTTTTGCCTTACTGAAAATCATTACTTGCCTTAATTGGGGTAAACTAAATAAGAAATAGCTCCAAGCCTTATTCATTTTCTTTAAAAAAAAGTCAACTTTTATTTTTTGCATACAATAAATTCTGATTCCAATGTTCAGCAGACAGCATTCCCTAGAATCAGCGATCCTGGCTCCTTGCACATTGCTACTTTCTGAAAGCTGAGGGGCTCAGAGATGCCCATGGGACCCTTTGTGTCCTGTCAGTGAGGAGGAAGAGGCCGTGGGGACTCCCCGGGGACTCCCCACCCCCACTCCTCACTGCCTCCCTTCCTCCATATCCTGTCATACACTGGGCACTGGGCGTCTCCTAAGGGAGGGGCGGCTCTAAGTCTAGCAGCACCCCTAGGGAGAAGAGGGGGGTCATGCAGATTGTGACACTTCCTACATTTCAGGATGAAGCAAGGAAACATCAATTCATCATCTAGTAGAGAGAATAAAAATACATACTAATTGTATGGATAAAACCACCCAAACAAGAGAACAGCAACCACAGGCAGTTACTGATGCATTTGCTGAAGAATGCATGATGTAAAGAAGAAAGAGACGTTCTACTGTTTCAGTCTTTTTTATCGTAACTCAAAGTACTACATTACCGTATACACACACACACATACACACACACACACCTATAGACAGAGACATACTAATTCTTCTTTTACCTTCTTTTTTCTTATGTTTTATATTTCTTTCTGAGGTTTTCTTTATCTTTTTTTTTTTTTTTTTTTTTACTAACAGGTATTCCAATGATAGCAGCATTTGTCTGTTGCTATTGTTTTGTTTTGATGTTTAGTTTTACCGGCGCATTACTGGTGTTGGGACTTAAATCAGGATGCAATACTGGAACCTTTGCCTGAATTGTATTTTTAATTTGTGGAATTCTGTTAACTTCAATGATACCTGAAGTCATAGTCTAATCTGTTTCCTCCATCAATATTTCTGTGATAGTCGGTCATGATTTCCCCTGGAGCTCCCTCTCAAAATTGGTCTAAATTCAGAGTTTCATTGGGTGAGTCTGATTTTTCCAATAAGGGCCTTACTTCACTCTAGCACAGACCCTGAAGTCCTTGCGCAAATGAGACTACCTCTTGAATTTATGTGTTTCTAATGTGCTTCTGTCAATGGCAGGGAAGACATATCTGTGCCAACCAAGGATTATATTTCTGCTTGTTTAGTTCAAAATCTAGGAGAAGCTTATTTTGTTTGCTAAGATGAACAATTCAACCAAAAGCCCTAATGTGAAGACAGGTGTTATGATTGATATCCTCTGCTCTGTGTCTCACAGTTGCCCATCTATGTAATTCCTGAAGACAATGCCCACTGTTAAAGTGAGCAGGCGTAGGGACTCAGAGGTCCCTGCGTAAGACACAATGCTCTGCCAAAAAGGTTCAGCATTCCCAAGATGTTCTCTTTCATCTATTTTTAGGATTCCTGGCTAATATACCATATATTCCACATTGAAATCTGCTTAGTTGATGATATATTTCTGCAATAATCTAAAATTTGTCCTTCTCTATCTTTACAGTTAAATATACTATATTTAATCAACTCCAAGTTACCGATGACTATAAATTTTGCTAATATGTCATAGACAAAGTAGTATTATAATTATATAACCTATTGATTGTAAGACATTTCTCAATTTCTGGTATGTAAATCTATGGAAAAAGTATTCATCTTAAAATCAGTGTAATATGCTGTATCTTTAGCAAAATACATATAAAATATTTTGAGCAACCAGTTAGAGAAGCTCCTTGTTTTTTAATAAAACAACAAAAAGATTAATCTTGCAGATAGTTTTTAATTATTAATGCATTGTGAATATAATATGATATCTATAGTTATATGTCCACCTGCATAAAGTAATGCTTTATTCCACTGAGATCCAGGGTACCAGATTTCCAGCTGTACCTGTTGACTGATTTTTGGCAACACTATGGCAATAAAATGCCAAGACTTCTGACAGTTTACCTGAGCATGCAAATTCTTTAGTTGTGCCTCTAGAATTAACTGGTCCCTGATCTCATGTTGTAAGTATTCAGTGCTAGCAAGAATGGGTTACTAACTTCCTTCAGAAACTCCAACTATGCATTCAAAGAAGCTAAGGGGTCAAATTGTCTTCCATGACAGAAAACAATTGGACTTGGGTGGTGGGTATGCTACATAATCAAATGTCAAAGTAACCTGGAGATGTTTTCTCTGAACCTGTGTACCCTGATTGATCAATGTCACCTCGTTAAAATTAATAATAAAAAAATTAGACTTTAAAAAAACAAAAAAAATCAAAGAAGCTAAGAGAGACATCAGTTTGATGTGGTGCCACTTTGAAGGATGGTACGTAGCATCTCTTTTAAATACTAGTTCAAAAATGTGCCTAGTGTGTACGTCTACCTTATGCATTCATTCATATTCAGGGGCATGTTGTAAATAAAGAATTTTGAGGGATACCAAAATAGGGTTTAAAGGATACTGAGGAATAGCATATTTCAGCGCTATTTTTTAGGGTTGTTAAGCTATCAAGTAATTAATTGTCTTGAAACCCTTATGACAGGAAGTAGTAAAACTTAAGAGTAGATATCAGCCCATGATGAGGTTTATCAATGGAAGCATATTTGGGTGTAAAGAAACATATTTTGTAAAAAAAAATGACTTCAAGTTAGAAATATGAACTATATAATTATATATAAATCAACAACTATATAAATTTTTAAACAGTACGTGAAATCCAGAATAAATCTCAAGACATGGCTCTGCCTAAGGTAATATTGACAAACATTCAAACTTATGTTAGCTTCTTGCACCTTCTCCTAGACCAGGGGTGGGGAACCTATGGCTCATGAGTCAGATGTGGCTCTTTTGATGGCTGCATCTGGCTCGCAGACAAATCTTTAATAAAAAAAAATAATAATGTTAAAAATATAAAACATTCTCATGTATTACAATCCATTTCCTACCGCTCATGTTCATGGTTGCAAGTGGCTGGTGCCAATCACAGCTGTCCTCCGGGACAACAACAAATTTATTGGATAATGAATAACGTACATGGGTCGTTGTATGGCTGTCACAGAATTACATTTTAAAATATGTGGCATTCATGGCTCTCTCAACCAAAAAGGTTCCTAACCCCTGGACTAGACCCACGCGCACTCTTCAACAAGAACTCCTCCCCTCCTGCCTCTCTGCCTGATAACCCTCAATATCTGATCAGGTTCCTAGTTCTTCATCATCCCTCCAGGGGATGTCTGATCTCTCCGGTCTGTCTCAAGCAAAGAAGACTGTCAGCTTGGTTTTTCCAGAACCCTCTTACCCCTGTTATTTATTTATTTATTTATTTATTTATTTATTTATTTATTTATATATTTCTTTCTTTCTTTCTTTCTTTCTTTCTTTCTTTCTTTCTTTCTTTCTTTCTTTCTCTCTCTCTTTCTTTCTTTTCTTTTCTTTTCTTTTCTTTTTCTTCCTGAAATGAGAAGCATGGAGGCATGCCCACCAGGGGGTGATGCTCTGCCCATCTGGGGCGTTGATCAGTTGCCACAAAAGCCATTCTAGCACCTGAGGCAGAGGCCACGGAGCCATCCTCAGTGCCCCCGCCAACTTTGCTCCAATGGAGCCTTGGCTGTGGGAGGGGAAGAGAGAGACAAAGAGGAAGGAGTGGGGGAGGGGTGGAGAAGCAGATGGGCGCTTCTCCTGTGTACCCTGATTGGGAATCGAACCTGGGACTTCCACACGCTGGGCCGATGCTCTACCACTGAGCCAGCGGGCCAGGGCTTTCTAATAACTTTTTTTTAAAAGATTTTATTTATTCATTATAGAGAGGGGAGAGAGAGAGAGAAGAGGGGAGGAGCAGGAAGCATCAACTCCCATATGTGCCTTGACCAGGCAAGCCCAGGGTTTTGAACTGGCAACATCAGCATTTCCAGGTTGATGCTTTATCCACTGCACCATCACAGGTCAGGCTCTAATAACTTTTTATTCACTGATCCCACTCTGTTCCTTGGCTATACATTCCCCCACTATAAATTCCACTGCAGTGATCTCTTTAGCTATCACGATGATCCTGAATAAACTGTACTTTGCCATGTAACAAGTATCATGGATTTTTTTCTTTAATAATACATGCTTATTTTTTTTTAGAATTGTAGAAAAGGTGTATATAAATGCTCTCATAAAATGTAATATCTGGGATAACCCAATAAAACCACTAAACAATTATTTTTACTGATTGGCACACTGGGTTGAATTCAACTTGCTCACCTCCAAGGCTTTGCGAAAGCCATGAGAATAAAACACCTGTTAGAGTATGTCATATTCATTTAGGAGGTGCTCAGTTAAACACACAGATTCACAATTTAGAAAAGGTTTATAGAAAATTATAACCTAGAGTTTTTATACCTTAACACACACTTGTGAGTACCTAGTATCTATAACCTTTTCACCTTTCTTAACCTCAGACTAAAAATGGAAGCCTTGGGACTTTTAGAAGAATTGTAAACTGAACCAATGTTTATATGCAAAGCCCACCTGTGTACCTTTCAGTGGGGTTCATTATGGACTCTACTCCAGCCTCCCCCCCCCCATGCACTAAGACTCTGAGAAATGGGAGCCCAAATTCTAGTTCATTGTAGATGAAAATACACAGCAGGGCCTGGACACGTGGTAGGTGTTTCAGCCAACAGTTTCACAAATGCGTGCAATTACTTAAGTCAGAACTATCCAAAGTCACAGCCCAGAGCGCTCTCTAACGCAAACAGTCACAGAGGCTCTTAGCATGTGCTCCGTGCTTATTACTCTGATCAGCTTACCTGGCAGGATTTCCACCAGTTATTTGGGGTTGTCTCACCGGCAGATGAACTCCATAAGCTGCACACACAGGCAACAGCAGAGAGAAACCAAACAGTCTAGAAGATGGGAATTTGTAAAGGCAGGTTCAGAAAAAAACTGGTTGAGGTAGTTTTGCATTCTGCCCCAGAAAGGTCAGACTGAACAAAAATAAACATTTGTAAACTGAGCAAAGGTGAGAGAGTCGATGAGCTCCTTGGGAGAATGGCTCACATATTAGGATGCCACTTGGGAATTGAAACCACGGAAAGTGCTCTTCGGGGCCGTATTGGCCCATGGCCTTCACCCCAAAGTTCAAAAGCAATTTTAAATCACTTTAGTGAGCAGAACTGCGATGCAGAGATTCTGTCCAGATGGAGACAAATGACTGATTGTGGTATAAGCTGCCAGTCAAACAACGGGCAAGTCACAGGGTCCAAAATGTATGGCCCTCAGTTTAGCATCCCTAAATGTTAAAAGTAACAGAATGTGGGACCATCAGGATCAAGGAAGGGGCTGTCAGAAGTGAGCAAATGATTCATGGGATTTTATTCTTACTAGAGTATAATATTATAGTTGTCAGTCAAGATGCCAGAAAGCCAGTGTTTAGATTAATTGAGTAAATCACCCCCAAAGCTCTCCAGGGGTGGGGAGGACTTGTCAGGTATGAGCACTGTTGGCACAGTCTGGGAGTCAGTTCCATCTTACACACAGCCCGACTTGTAGTTTTAGAGCCCAGAGCTCCTAGTTCCAGTGTGCCCTTAGGCTGACTCATCTATCACATTTGGTCCTTATCTAACTGACTGTATTGCCTTTCCAAGAATCATTACTAGGGCTAGATGCTACTGGCTACAGTTCTGAACACAAAGAGAGGGGTAAGGCAGACAGAGTCAGAGTAAAACCAAATATGGTCTCCTACCTTTTCCAGTTATCTTTGGAATTGTCAGTTATGAATAAATGGGGGGGGGGAGTACACACATGACATGTTGAAGCCAATTATTATGAAACAAATGTATTTCCTTCCAGGTAATCAATCTGTAGACTTTACATATAAAAACTGAAATTCTTGATTCATTCTCTATGACAAAGAGAAGTATTTTCACTTGGAATATTGCTGTAAGCATAAACAGAAATCTACTAAAAAGGAAGAAAAATATATCTACCAGACCTCATGTGTGGAAAGAGTAACATCTCCAAAATAATAAATTATAATGAAGAAAACATTGCATAGTGAATAAGTAGTATGAGAACAGCATGAATAATTGCCAAATCTCATAGAACAATTGTGAATATTCTTAAGGGAAATTAAAAGTAATGGTTGACATAGTATCTTTAACTTATTTTCTTCTTTTTCAGTCATTTTATAAGATAACTGTCCCATAGCATTATGGATTTATAGTTAATACCAAAACCATTTGTCTGACCAGGTGGGGGCATAGTGGATAGAGTGTCAGCCTGGGACACTAAAGGTCCAGGTTTAAAACCCCGAGATCACTGTTTTGAGCCCACAGGTTACTGGCTTGAAGCCCAAGGTTGCTGGCTTGAGCAAGGGGTCACTGGCTTGGCTGCAGCCTGCCCCACCCCCATACCCTCCACATTCCCCTACCCTGGTTAAGGCACATATGAGAAAGTAATCAATGAACAGCTAAGATGTCGCAACTATGAGTTGATGCTTCTCATCTTTCTCCCTTCCTGGTTGTCTGTCCCTTCCTCCCCATCTCTCTCTCCTCTGCTCTAAAAAAATAAAAATAACAAAAACATTTGAGATTAACATGCATGCTTTTAAAGCAAAATTTAGGAAGTAAACTCTAAATAAAATAACATTTTTAGTATTGTATAGGCAAGAATCCAGTAGTCTGGTTTAGCACCATGGATTTTACACACACACACACACACACACACACACACACACACACACAATGCTTTCAGTATAGATAGGGTATGCTGTAAATCTGCACCGTCACCACGTGAGGTTGTGATGAGCTTGAAGTACTCACTGAGTCTCCAGATCACAGCAGGGTGTCTTTAGGACAGCAGCCTTCACCCTCTGGGCTACCAAAGAAGGTTCTAAAGTTAAATAGAAATGAACTGGCATCTCTACTCACTAGAACAGTGATACTCTTCACATATATTTAGAGGAGCGCTGAGAAATGGGGGAGCAGGGATTTATATGCAGTCTTTACTTCTGTCTCCTTACCCTCTGTGTTTTAGGATACATTTCATTTTTCTGTCTGAGTGGCACCCTTTTCTTTAGACATTTCCTCTCCCATTCCTTGTTATTACTAAGAAGCGATCATCCAACACGATCCAAACAACTCGAAGGTTAGTGTTCAACAAGCTCTTCAGACGCGAGAATCTACATAGTGAGCACACACCCGTGAATGTAAAGAAGTTGGATCTGAACTACTAGGATAGCCACGTGCTCTTGATGAATCTGCTTTTGGCTTTTGAGTTTCCTGGAGCTCTGGCTCTCTCTGTGATGATTTGGTGGGGTCAGGTTTTTTACGGAATGATTCTTGTGATTAACCAAAGGATACTCCAGAAAACACCTGTTTTTGCTTAATGTTCTCTGAATTTAATTGGCTTTTATTTTCATGAAAAAATCAACAAGCATAGGAAGCTTGAAGCCCAGTGCTTCCATAGACACATCACAAATTCAAGCAAAGCTGTCAGTGTCACATTTGGCAGAACTATGACAAATAGTCAAAGGTTTACAGCATACAAGTGTACATGGATTTTTTTAGAAAGAGAAGGCAACTTAGAAACAAGGTAAGAGGGTGTATGGTATTTTGTTTGTCCCGGCCACAAACTCTCTCTGGGTTGGTAGTGGTATTGAAGAAAATAGCCCATACAATAGGGATGGGGAAACTTTTTGGCTGAGAGAGCCATGAATGCCACCTATTTTAAAATGTAATTCCATGAGAGCCATACAATGACCCGTGTACCTTACGCATTATCCAAATAAAAATTTGGTGTTGTCCAAGAGGACAGCTGTGATTGACTCCAGCCACCCACAACCATGAACATGAACGGTAGGAAATGAATGGATTGGAATACATAAGAATGTTTTATATTTTTAATGTTATTATTTTTTATTAAAGATTTGTCTGCGAGCCCAATGCAGTCATCAAAAGAGCCACATCTGGCTTGCAAGCCATAGGTTCCTGACCCCTGGCCTATAGTATGTAATAACAGATATTGAATATTAATACTAAATCAATATATTTCATTCTACATATGTTTTTAAACTCATATAAATTGTATTTGGATGTAAATGACCAGTTATTTATTCCATAATCGATATTATCAGTTGCAGCATCAATCCTACTGAATGGGGAAATTGACATTCCCTGCGCTGACCTTGGTAAATCTAGGGTGCTGTAGGTCCTTTTCTGCCCACTTCCCAGAGAACATTTGCTTTGTATTCATAGAGGGCTGCCATAACATCACTACTGAAGAAACTTTTTTTAAATGTTCATAAAACCCTAAAATTTCATTCTAAATGGTCTGAAACATTTTAGGATGTAATTGTCTTTTGCTGGAAACTTCTGGTTTTGGATACAAATGATCATTTTTCACTATGCCAAACTAATGTTAATCAGTAGAATGGATAAAGAGAAATATGTGGGTAGATGGATGGATGGATGTATATGGAAGTAATTAGAAAGAAATTTCTTTTAGTCTAAAAAAATACGTAAACCACAAAACCTGTCAGAATAAATTCAATTTAGCTAATGTATGTACTCTGCCCTTAAATAATTCCTTTCCTCCCATTCCTGCCTTAAGCAAGCCAAAGGAATCTGGTGGAAAAAGTTTAAAAATAATGCAAGTAATTTCCCACTTTCTACTTAGTAACTAAGAGAGCCCAATTTAAATATTGGTAAAGGACTTGGGTAGTCAGTCCTTCAAAAAAGAGATACAAATGACTAGAAAGCACATGAAAACAGCTGCTCAAAAATAATTCTTTGTATATTCTGGATACTAGACCTTTATGATATATGACAGGGGTTGGGAAACTATGGCTTGCAAGCCAGATGTGGCTCTTTTGATGGCTGCATCTGGCTCGCAGACAAATCGTTAATAAAAAAAATAATAACATTAAAAATATAAAACATTCTCATGTATTTCTATCCATTTATTTCTTACTGCTCATATTCATGGTTGCAGGTGGCTAGAGCCAATCACAGCTGTCCTCTGGGACAACACCAAATTTTTATAGGATAATGCATAATGTACATGGATTGTTGTGAGGTCAGGAAGTAAACTTCCCTCCTTTTAATCAAGTAGTCAGCTAGCTAATTGCAGAAACCCTTTTGACAAAGAAGATGACTAAAAGAAAAAAAGATGAGGAGTATCTTACTTTTCATCAGGAATGGACAGAGGAATTTGCCTTTGTGGAGAGAGCAGGTTCTGCAGTACATCTAATATGCAATGATAAAATTGCATCGATGAAATGATCAAATATAAAGCGGCACTTCAACACGCCATACTACATTTGCATCGAAATATCCAGTGGGGAACAGCAGGAAGAAAGCATGTCAAGAGCTACTGTGCAGAGTGCAAGCTAGTCAGCAGCAATTCCATGTTTGGACCCAACAAAGTGACTGGAATTCAGCTAGCTTTGCTGGTGTTTTAGCAATTGTGAGAAATGGAAAGCCATTCACAGATGGGGAGTATGCCAAAACATTCATGCTTGATGTTGCCAATGAACTTTTTGACAACTTTTTGGATAAAGACAAGATAATCAAATGAATAAAAGACATGCCTCTGTCGGCAAGAACTGTTCACAATCGTACCATCATGATGGCAAATCAGAGTGAGGCAACAAAAGTGAAGGACATAAATGCAACACCATTCTTTTCTCTTGCTTTTGATGAGTAAACAGACATAAGGCATTTATCCCAGTTCAACGTGATTGCAAGGTATGCTGTCAGTGACATACAATGGGAGGAAAGTCTTTCTGTTTTGCCTATGAAAGAGACAACAAGAGGGGAGGATTTATTCAAGTGTTTCACTGAGTTCGCTAAAGAAAAAAATCTACTGATGGATAAACTTAGATCGGTGTGTACTGATGGTGCTCCGTGCATGGTGGGGAAAAACAGAGGATTCGTAGTGCTTCTTCATGAACATGAAAAGAGAACCATCCTAAGTTTTCACTGCATCCTACATCAGTAGGCACTTTGTGCTCAGATGTGTGGCGAGCAGCTTGGTGAGGTGATGTCGCTGGTCATTCAGGTGGTCAACATTATTGTTGCCCAAGCTTTAAATAATCGCCAGTTTAAAACACTGCTGGATGAAGTTGGAAATAATTATCCTGGTCTGCTTCTGCACAGCAATGTGCATTGGTTGTCAAGAGGGAAGGTGCTCAGCTGTTTCACGGCTTGTCTGAGCAAAATCTGGACTTTTCTTGAAATGAAAAACATCGAGCATCCTGAGTTAGCTAACACTCAGTGGCTCCTGAAGTTCTTCTGCCTCGTGGACATGACTGAACATCTGAACCGGCTCAATGTGAAATTGCAAGGCATTGGAAATATAGTCTTATCCCTTCAACAAGCAGTGTTTGCATTTGAAAACAAGCTGGAATTCTTCATAGCCAACATTGAAATAGGTCATTTACTACACTTTGAAAAACTTGGAGAGTTTAAAGATGCATGCACAGCAAGTGAGCCTGCTCAACATCTTGATCTCCAGCAGCTAGCAGGAGATCTAATCTCATGCAGCCATTCAAAGAGTGCTTTGGAGAATTTCGTGAGTGCACTCGTCTTTTTAAGTTCATCACCCATCCACATGAGTGTGCAGTGGATAGTGCCAACCTGAGTTACATCCCCGGTGTCTCCATCAGAGATTTTGAGTTACAAGCTGCTGACCTGAAGGCCTCAGACATGTGGGTGAATAAGTTCAAGTCACTGAATGAAGATTTGGAAAGACTTGCATGACAGCAAGCAGAGTTGATGAGCAAACACAAGTGGGGAGAAATAAAAATACTTCAACCCGCAGACCAGCTGATTGTCAAACTTGGAACGTGCTTCCCGTCACATATCACACACTGCAGCATGTGAGTTTTGCTGTACTGACAATGTTGGGCTCTACGTATGCATGTGAGCAGTCTTTCTCACATCTAAAAAACATTAAGACCAACCTACGATCACGTTTAATAGATGGAAGTCTCAACACCTGCATGAAGCTTGACCTCACCATGTATCAACCAGACCACAAAGCCATCAGCAAATCCATGCAGTGCCAGAAGTCACATTAATGGTAAGAAATACTTAATTCATCAGTGGTTAGCAACAGCATAACAACATTATTAAAAAGAATTCAGAGACTTATTGGACTTTAAAAGTGTTGGTCTTACATAAAATGCACACATTTACTTGTATTTAATGTTAAACATATTGTATGGCTCTCATGGAATTACATTTTAAAATATGTGGCGTTCATGGCTCTCTCAGCCAAAAAGGTTCCGTACCCCTGTTACAGGCCATGTGGCAGAACGGTTAAACTAAAGTTGGTGCCAGATCTATGTTATTTCCTGAAGCTTCCTGCCTTTGATAAATTTCATGGCAAATGGTCACAGACCTTATGCCAAACATTTGGCAGATAATTTGGAATCAACCTTTGCTGTCGCATCAGAATTTCGGATCTCTGACAAGAATTTGAATGTTGCCTTTGAGCAGAAAGCATCTGCCACGAATGGCCTTCCTGCTGCGATCAAGACAATTAGAGGCTTCTGTTTTAACCTGCGGGTTAGATGATCATCATGCCCCTTCTTAAAAGGTATTTGAGGAGGAAAAATAATGCTACAGAAGTTCAACTTGAGCAAAGTGCTGCTGTCAGAATTTTATTCACACTAAACGGCCTCAGCATGTCACTGCTTTCCTATGGGAATGGCAATGGCTCTCTGTCAAACACCAAATTGATTTCAAAATCTCCTGGATGGCGTCTGAGGCCCAGCAGTTGGGTGCTGGGTATTTTATCTGACTACGTGTCTGTCCATGAGCCAGGGTCCCGTTCAGCGGTTGCGAGACATGTCTCCACACGCTCCCAGCACGGGAGAGGTTAAAAGCATCAGGGTCAACAACCTGACCTGCACAGATGGCCACCACAGCCCTGCTTCTGCTCCACGTGGGGGATGTTTCCTACACGTGCTGCCACAATGAGCACATTCGGAAAGGATACACGTTTTCATGCAAAGCCCATCAAAATTTAGAAGTTGTTTTTAAAATATACGACCTTTTACATTTAGATTGTGGCACAGAAAGATATCTTACACCTTATAAAAGATGAAAGAATAATAAGTTTTCAAGGTAGCTCAGCTCATTTGCATCGAGAACTTATGAAAGAGCACAAAAGATAAGTCAACGGAGGGTGGGAATTCTCTGGAGAGTTCGGGAAATTTTAAGACAATTAACCTTGTTTTTTTTTTTTTTCCATTGTGCCAATTAACAGTCAGTTTTCCTAAACACACAGTATAATTGTGCACCCAGGGATACTGCTAGGGCATAAGCAATGACTGTCCAGCTCATCAGTTTTAGCCTGGACTGTGCCCACTCTTGAAAAAAATGTAAGTGTACTGAGGTGGTAAGAGAAAAAAGGAAAATGTTGGAACTCAGGGATATAGAAAAAGACAGGAGAAAGTGTTTAAAAATCAAGCTAGTTTGTACCACATGAAAATTGCCATCTCTAATAAAGTGAACCCCATCCTTTGTAGGATGGGACAGGTACAGGTAGGTGTGTAGGGGTGTGTGTGTGGGGGTGTGGGTGATAGCAGAGAACATATATAGTCACCTGTCACCTGGAACACCACAGAAGACCATGTTAAAACATTTACCTTATGGTTTACGGAGCATGGAGTTGAAAGGTTGAGGAAAATTAAGATATTTTTGATCAGTCTGTAAGAGAGACAGAACATTCACAGGGAGTAGGTAGGTTCAATAAGAGAAAGAACAAGGATTTAACTCACCCTGAGAAAGACAAAGAAGAAAAGATAAAGAGAACTCTACAAATGTGTGAGACTGTGTGAGAGAGAGAAAGCAGAAGATTCTGGAGGGTCAGAGAGGCTGGGAGAGGAGCACTGAGTACTGCCTACCAATACGGGCATGCAAATTCATTTGACCATGGTGGCCTGGACCCCTGCCATGACTGAGGGAAGGTGATCTATAAGGCGAGCCAGGATAGATCGGGATGATGTCCCTGTAGGATGTGGAGGGGCATCCATGTTAACTCCCTGAGTTCTTCCTGCCTATCCACCACCCCATCTTTCCTGTTTGGAAAGTTAGCATAGAAAGGTGGTTGTGACATGGGGTCCTGTGGTACTTTGGTGGGTTTTTCTGAAGTCTTCCTGTAGGGAGCACTCATCTAACACAGTGCCTGCGACGTGTAGACCTCCTTTAAACAATAGGACCGTGGGAGATCCTACTTCCCAGAATGCACTGCCCTGAGAGCATCTTATCACCTATTGTTTACACTCTGTGCCCAGCAGAGGGGAGAGATTGGATAAACACACAGTGAGAAACAGAAACCTGCATTTTGGAAAACCTGAGAGTACTGCCACTTTTCAACCTGTTCACCAATTGAATAAATATGGAATATTTAAAAAAGCCAAGTTATAACCACATGCATATTCAAATGAAGTTGTTGTCTACTCATCTCTGGCAAGTTGTCTGATCAGCCATTGGATCTGATGTCTCCTGCACTTTCCTGAGTAGAAGAGATATTGGGCCCTGGCTGGTGGCTCAGTGGATAGAGTATCAGCCTGGCTAACAGACATCCAAATTTGATTCCCAGTCAGTGCACACAGAAGAAGCCACCATCTATCTGCCTTTCTCCCACACCACTCCCCCTTCTCTGTCTCTTCCTCTCCTTCAGCCAGTGGCTCGATTGGTTCAAGTGTGGCGCTGGGTACTGAGGATAGCTCCATTGAAGTGCATCAGGATCAGGCACTAAAAAATAGCTCAGTACTCAAGCATCAGCCTCAGATGTGGTTGCCAGGTGGATCCTGGTTGCGGCACATGCAGGAGCCTGCCTCACTATCTCCCCTCTCTTCCCCTGAACAAAAAAAGAAGAAGAAAAAGAAAAGAAAAAAAAATAAGAAGAGCTATTGAAGAAAGAATGTTGTATAAACACTAAAGAATATTATATAACATTTGTGGTAATAAATTTTCTGATAGATTCTATTCAAACCTCAAGTTGATCACTTCTAAATAAATTTTGAATATACAAACATATGCAAGTCTAGACATGATGTAGAGATACAAGCCATTCATGATGTTGAACATAATTTTATGAAGGAATCCTTTTTAGTGGACTCACTGTGTGAAATGAGAACTCCTAGATTCCATTTTTTTTTTTTTAATAATTTTATTTTTTTAATGGGGTGATATCAATAAATCAGGATACATATATTCAAAGATAACAAGTCCAGGTTATCTTGTCGTTCAATTATGTTGCATACCCACCACCCAAAGTCAGATTGTCCTCTGTCACCTTCTATCTTGTTTTCTTTGTGCCCCTCCCCACCCCCTATCCCTCTCCCATTCCCCCCTCCCCCCCGTAACCACCACACTCTTATCAATGTCTCTTAGTTTCACTATTATGTCCCACCTACGTATGGAATAATACAGTTCCTGTTTTTTTCTGATTTACTTATTTCGCTTCGTATCATGTTATCAAGATCCCACCATTTTGCTGTAAATGTTCCGATGTCATCATTTCTTATGGCTGAGTAGTATTCCATAGTGTATATGTGCCACATCTTCTTTATCCCGTCATCTATTGATGGGCTTTTTGGTTGTTTCCATGTCCTGGCCACTGTGAACAATGCTGCAATAAACATGGGGCTGCATGTGTCTTTACGTATCAATGTTTCTGAGTTTTGGGGATATATACCCAGTAGAGGGATTGCTGGGTCATAAGGTAGTTCTATTTTCAGTTTTTTGAGGAACCACCATACTTTCTTCCATAATGGTTGTACTACTTTACATTCCCACCAACAGTGGATGAGGGTTCCTTTTTCTCCACAGCCTCTCCAACATTTGCTATTACCTGACTTGCTAATAACAGCTAATCGAACAGGTGTGAGGTGGTATCTCATTGCCGTTTTGATTTGCATTTCTCTAATAGCTAAAGAAGATGAGCATCTTTTCATATATCTGTTGGCCATTTGTATTTCTTCCTGGGAGAAGTGTCTATTCATATCCTCTTCCCATTTTTTTATTGGATTGTTTGTTTGTTTGTTGTTGAGTTTTATGAGTTCTTTGTATATTTTGGATATTAGGCCCTTATCTGAGCTGTTTTTTGAAAATATCATTTCCCATTTAGTTGGCTTTCTGTTTATTTTGTTATCAGTTTCCCTTGCTGAGCAAAAACTTCTTAGTCTGATGTAGTCCCATTCATTAATTTTTGCCTTCACTTCTCTTGCCATTGGAGTCAAATTCATAAAATGCTCTTTAAAACCCAGGTCCATGAGTTGAGTACCTATGTCTTCTTCTATGTACTTAATTGTTTCAGGTCTTATGTTTAGATCTTTGATCCATTTTGAGTTAATTTTTGTACAGGGGGAGAGACTGTAGTCCAGTTTCATTCTTTTGCATGTGGCTTTCCAGTTTTCCCAGCACCATTTATTGAAGAGGCTTTCTTTTCTCCATTGTGTGTTGTTGGCCCCTTTATCAAAAATTATTTGACTATATATATGTGGTTTTATTTCTGGACTTTCTATTCTGTTCCATTGGTCTGAGTGTCTATTTTTCTGCCAATACCATGCTGTTTTGATTGTCGTGGCCCTATAATAGAGTTTGAAGTCAGGTATTGTTATGCCCCCAGCTTCATTCTTTTTCTTTAGGATTGCTTTGGCTATTCGGGGTTTTTTATAGTTCCATATAAATCTGATGATTTTTTGCTCTATTTCTTTAAAAAATGTCATTGGAATTTTGATGGGAATTGCATTAAATTTGTATATTGCTTTGGGTAATATAGCCATCTTGATTATATTTATTCTTCCTAGCCAAGAACAAGGTATATTCTTCCATCTCATTATATCTTTTTCGATTTCCCTTAACAATGGTTTATAGTTTTCATTATATAAGTCCTTTACATTCTTTGATATGTTTATTCCTAAGTATTTTATTTTTTTTGTTGCAATCGTGAAGGGGATTATTCTTTTGAGTTCCTTCTCAGTTGTTTCATTGTTGGCATATAGAAAGGCTATTGACTTCTGTATGTTAATTTTGTATCCTGCGACCTTACTGTATTGGCTTATTGTTTCTAGTAGTCTTTTTGTGGATTCTTTGGGGTTTTCGATGTATAGGATCATATCATCTGCAAAAAGTGATACCTTTACTTCTTCTTTTCCGATATGGATGCCTTTTATTTCTTTGTCTTGTCTGATTGCTCTGGCTAGAACCTCTAGTACCACATTAAATAAGAGTGGAGAGAGTGGACAACCCTGTCTTGTTCCTGATTTAAGGGGGAAAGCCTTCAGTTTAGTGCCATTTAATATGATGTTAGCTGATGGTTTATCATATATGGCCTTTATCATGTTGAGATATTTTCCTTCTATACCCATTTTGTTGAGAGTCTTAAACATAAAATTGTGTTGTATTTTATCGAAAGCCTTTTCTGCGTCTATTGATAAGATCATGTGGTTTTTGTTCTTTGTTTTGTTGATATGGTGTATTACATTAACCGTTTTACGTATGTTGAACCATCCTTGAGATTCTGGGATGAATCCCACTTGATCATGATGTATTATTTTTTTAATATGTTGTTGTATTCGATTTGCTAGTATTTTGTTTAGTATTTTAGCATCTGTATTCATTAGAGATATTGGTCTGTAGTTTTCTTTTTTTGTGCCATCCTTGCCTGGTTTTGGTATGAGGGTTATGTTGGCCTCATAAAATGTGTTTGGAAGTATTGCTTCTTCTTCAATTTTTTGGAAGACTTTGAGTAGAATAGGAACCAAGTCTTCTTTGAATGTTTGATAAAATTCGCTGGTATAGCCGTCAGGGCCTGGACTTTTATTTTTGGGGAGGTTTTTAATGTTTTTTTCTATTTCTTCTCTACTGATAGGTCTGTTTAGGCTTTCTGCTTCTTCTTGACTCAGTCTAGGAAGGTTGTATTGTTCTAGGAATTTATCCATTTCTTCTAGGTTGTTGAATTTAGTGGCATAAAGTTTTTCATAGTATTCTACAATAATTCTTTGTATATCTACGGTGTCCGTGGTGATTTCTCCTCTTTCATTTTGGATTTTGTTTATATGAGTTCTTTCTCTTTTTTCCTTGGTAAGTCTTGCCAAGGGTTTGTCAATTTTGTTGATCTTTTCAAAGAACCAGCTCCTTGTTCTATTAATTTTTTCTATAGTTTTTCTGTTCTCTAATTCATTTATTTCTGCTCTGATTTTTATTATCTCCTTTCTTCGGCTGGTTTTGGGTTGTCTTTGTTCTTCTTTTTCTAGTTCCTTAAGGTGGGAAGTTAAGTGGTTCACTTGGGCTCTCTCTTGTTTGTTCATATATGCCTGAAGTGATATGAACTTCCCTCTTATCACTGCTTTTGCTGCATCCCATAGATTCTGATATGTCGTATTGTCATTTTCATTAGTCTGTATATATCTTTTGATCTCTGCACTTATTTCTTCTTTGACCCATTCATTTTTTAAAAGTATGTTGTTTAGTTTCCACATTTTTGTGGGATTTTTTTCCTCTTTTTTGCAGTTGAATTCTAGTTTCAAGGCTTTATGATCAGAAAATATGCTTGGTACAACTTCAATTTTTCTGAATTTGCTGATATTGTTTTTGTGGCCCAACATATGGTCAATTCTTGAGAATGATCCATGTACACTGGAGAAAAATGTATACTCAGTCACTTTGGGATGAAATGTCCTGTAGATGTCTATCATATCCAGGTGCTCTAGTGTTTTGTTTAAGGCCACTATGTCTTTGTTGATTCTCTGTTTGGATGACCGATCTAGAGCCGTCAGCGGTGTATTGAGGTCTCCAAGTATGATTGTATTTTTGTCAGTTTTTGTTTTAAGATCAATAAGTAGCTGTCTTATATATTTTGGTGCTCCTTGGTTTGGTGCATATATATTAAGAATTGTTATGTCTTCTTGATTCAGTGTCCCCTTAGCCATTATGAAATGGCCATTTTTGTCTCTAAGTACTTTTCCTGTCTTGTAGTCAGCATTATCCGATATGAGTATTGCTACACCTGCTTTTTTTTGGATGTTATTTGCTTGGAGTATTGTTTTCCAGCCTTTCACTTTGAATTTGTTTTTATCCTTGTTACTTAGATGAGTTTCCTGTAGGCAGCATACAGTTGGATTTTCTTTTTTAATCCATTCTGCTACTCTGTGCCTTTTTATTGGTGAGTTTAATCCATTTACATTTAGTGTAATTATTGATACTTGTGAGTTCCCTATTGCCATTTTATATCTTGCTTTCTGTTAGTTTTGTGTCTTGTTTGATCCTTCTCTTTCGTTTTTCTATCTTTTGTTTTTATTTGGTTGTATTCCATACATCTTTGCTCTGTTGCTATCTTTTTTATCTCATGTGCTTCTGTGGTGGTTTTTTCAATGGTGGTTACCTTTGAGTAATGAAAAGGGTCCCTACCCTGTTCATTGTAGCGAACTATTTTGTGAGTACTTTTGCACTCCATCGTCCTTTGCTACTGTTAATCTCCATCTTCTCCCCCTCTTTCTTTTTGTTGTTGTCACAGTTTAAATTTGGTTTTATTGTGTTCTTCTTGGAGCTTTTACTTGTGGCTCTGTTTTTTTTTGTTCTTTGTATCTGATTGGAGAACCCCCTTTAGTAATTCCTGGAGTGGGGGTTTTCTGATGATAAATTCCCTCATCTTTTCTGTATCTGTGAATGTTTTTATTTCTCCTTCGTATTTGAAGGATAGCTTTGATGGGTATAGTATTCGTGGCTGAAAGTTCCTCTCTTTCAGGACTTTAAATATTGGGGTCCACTCTCTTCTAGCTTGTAGAGTTTCTGCTGAGAAATCTGATGATAATCTAATGGGCCTTCCTTTATATGTTGTATTCTTCTTTTCCCTGGCTGCCTTGAGAATTTTTTCTTTGCTGTTGGTTTGTGTCAATTTCATTATGATATGCCTTGGAGTAGGTTTGTTGGGGTTAAGAAAACTTGGAGTTCTGTTTGCTTCTTGAACTTGAGGCTTTAGTTCTTTCCACAGGCTTGGGAAGTTCTCATCAATTATTTGTTTAAGTATGTTCTCCATTCCATTTTCTCTCTCTTCTCCCTCTGATATACCTATTATTCTTATGTTATTCTTTTTGATGGAGTCAGATAATTCTTGTAGGGCTATCTCATTTTTTTTAATTTTTGAGTCTCTTTCTTCTTCTCTCTGTTGTGCCTCAAGTTGCTTGTCTTCTATTTCACTAATCCTCTCTTCTATCTGACCTGTTCTATTAGCTAAGCTTGTTACTTCGTTTTTCAGCTCGTGAATTGAGTTTTTCATCTCTGTTTGATTTGTTTTTATAGTTTCAATTTCCTTGGCCATATATTCTTTGTGTTCATGGAGTTGTTTTCTGATTTCCCTATATTGCCTTTCTGTGTTTTCTTGTATATCTCGGAGGATTTTTAGGATTTCTATCTTGAATTCTCTGTCATTTAGCTCCAAGGTTTCCAATATATTAAATTTTTCTCCATAGATTTTTCCTCATCTAGCTGTGTTACCTCTCTTTCTTTTGTGTCCATGATATTCGATTTTCTCTTCCTTAATGGCATCTGAGGGTGGTTTTGTTGATAGTATTAATGAGATTTAATAAAGAATAAAAAGTTAAAAAAAAATAAAAAAATAACAAATCGAAAAGAGTTGTTTTTTTAAAAAAAAGTTAATAATGAAATAAAGAAAAATAAAATAAAATAAAAATTTTTAAAAAAGGAAATTATTCCCCCTCTCTTTTTTTCCTCTCCTCTCCTCTCCCCTCTTTCTTGAGAAAATCTTGTGGTGGACTGTGAGTTATAACAAACAATGCCTGTGATGGAGGGCCTGAATTGGCGAAAAGTAATAAAGGGGCAAAAAAGAGAGAAAGAAAAAAAAAAAAAAAAAAAAGGAAAAAAAATAGAAGAAAAAAGAAAAAAAAAAGAGCGTATGGACCCACAAAAAGCAAATAAGGAAAAAATTTGGGTCAAGAATAAAATGATTTGCTTTTAGGTGTTGGTTTTCTAAGAGTTATGATGAGAGGAATAAGAGGAAAATGGAAAAATGGGGGGACAAATTAAAAACTTACTATTGTATTTAGTGGAACAAGAACTAGATAATATGGAGAGCCAGGGATGGGAGCACTGCTAGTGAGTTAGAAAGGTGAAGTAAAAACCCCCCAAAATGCCACAAACATAGGTTTGAGTCCCAGATAAGATAATTTGTTTGTTATTGAGGTTTGAATGAGAGGAGATGTAAAGGAGAAAGAAAGAAACTAATATAGAGGGAGAAAAGAAAGAGAGAGAGAGAAAAAAAGAGGGAACCACTAAAAGAAGAAAAAAGAAAGGAGAGAGAGAGAGAGAGTTAAGGGTTTTGGAGTGCAACCCTCATAGAGAGAAAGGAAGAGAAGAGAAATGATAATGGGAGATGTAACACTTATGGGTAGTGTAGTTCAAGGAGAGGAGAGAGTAAGACCGGTAGAGAGTTAATCGGCCAAATTGGAGGAGGAAAAAAAAGTCTCAAGAATGAAGATAAGAGAAACAAACGAACAAATATAATAAAATGGGATAGGTTATAAGGTCTGCAGATTATTCTTGATTTTGAGAGGTTATCTTCTTGCTTTTTCTTTTCTCTCCCTCTTCCTGGTCGGTGACTCTGTACCCTGGGTTCTGCCCCTTTGGCACGCTCAGGTAGAGGTTTGCAGTTGATAAGTCTCTATGGCAATGTCATGTATTGTGCTTTATTCTCGTTGGGAGTCGAGGCTCATTAGCATTTATAGGCTCCGACAGTGAGAGAGTCTGTGTTCCTGGAGCCTTTCTCCTAGTCTTTCCTTCCTCAATTAGTAGCCTGATAGTCCAGGTATGGGGTTGCTGCTGCCTCTGCCTGGATAGTAAGAGGCTCAAATTGCTGGCAACTCCCCACTCTATTTCCACTCAGCACAGGGCTCTGGGTAAGGCTCAGTCAGTCAGAGCTGCTAGCATAATCAGGCGGGCTTTCCGCCCACTCGAAGACCTCTGGCTCTGCCACTCTATCCGGTAACACAAGCGGGCGCCCACTTCCGGGGCGCTTGGAGGAAACTCTCACTCACTGTCTGCAACCAGGATATCCGGCCAGCAGTCTCACCCTCTGAGTGAAACCCCCAACCGCAGGGAAAAGTTGCAGCGTTGGAATTGAGTCTCGCTCCGTCCCCGTGTGCGGCTTTTGCAAGGCGCTGGGGCGGCCCGAGATTCCGCTTTGGCCCACACAAAGGCCCCTGACTCTGCCCCTCTCTGCGATAACACGGGCGCGCACTGCGGAGGCACTCGGAGGAATCGCTCACTCCTTATCTGCGCGCACACCAGGATATGAGGCCGGCCGTGGTTCCCTCTGAGTGAAACAGCCTCCAGCACGGAAAATCTCCACCGTTGGGATTAGTTCTCACTCCCTCCCGTGCGTGGCTTTCCCAGGGCGCTGGGGCTGCCCAGAGACTCTGCCCTCAGCCCACAGAAAGGCCTCTGACCCTGCCTCTCCGTGGGGCAACACGGGCACCCACTTCCGCGGCTTAGGAAGAAATCTCTCTTCCACTAACTGCGCACCGACCAGGAGCCCGGGTAAAATGGCCGCTCCGCTTGTCTTTCTTTGTTTGGGTTTGGCGCGACTGTTAGCTTGTATTGCCCGGGTTGCCACAGGATCAGATTTTCCTCGGCTTGGATCTCTGAGCCACAGCCTGGTTTGGCCGTTTTTGCTGTGGGGGCCTGGATCTATTCACCCCCTTTGCCCGCCTCAGTTTCTATATTCACAGTTACCAGAGAAAGCCGCCCTGTTTAGGTTAGTGAGGAAGGCGGAGCATTTCTTACTCCCTATTTCCTTCGGGGTTTGGTTATATATTTAGCCAATTTTTCACTCAATCATACCTTTGGGTGTATTGCGAAGAATCTGGAAGCTCCAAGTATAGGTTTTTCTGTTTCTGGTTGAAGATCTTGTTGAGTTTTGGGGGAGATTTATCGGTATCGCTTCCTACTCCGCCATTACTCTGACGTCATCACAGATTCCATTTTTTTAAAAGACCTGTGAAAATGCTCTACGAAGGGAAGGTACTGGTTTTCAATTGATGCTCATTCTTAGATTTATTTGAAACCTTAATTTCATGTAAAATGATAATTTTGTACTAAGGCAATATGATCTGGGGAGACTAGCTGGGATAATGTTTAAACCATGGGCTCAGGAGTTTAATGAATTGTGAGTCTGCCTTTTGAATATTGTGTGAATTTGGCAAGTTATTTAAACTATGGCACATTTATGACAGGAATGATTGAATATTAAATGCTATGTGCTTATGAGTATACCTAGAACAAAAGTATGATCCTATCAGAAACACTTATTATCATAACTGCTTTAACAGTTAGCCCTAACATTTTAGAAGAAATTACCTGGTAGATCACTTAACAAGTAACATACTTTCCAAACAGTTTACTTCAGTAAATAACAGGAAATACAATTCAGAAACAAACTCATTTATTCAACTATCTAACTGATAATGTTTTTTTTTTTTTTGAAGTACTATAAAAGCATTGCACTTACAAAATTGTTACTAAAGATCTTTAGCTATTTTATTTTTTTCTAAATAGGTGGATTATATCTTGCAAAACTACCCACTTGGTGAAGTCAATTTCCATGCATTTTTTAGAAGATTAGAACACATTTCTTTGTTTAACAACAAGAGGAAACTGGGCAAGCCGAGGAAACGTCAAATTCAAACTCATGAGAGATCAAGAGATCAAGATCAATAATGACAAGAAAATCACTTTTTGGTGGATTTCTGAGTCAGTCCCTCCAACAGCACAGAGAGGAAAATCTTCTTAGGAGAACAATGAAAGAGTATGTTCACAAGTAATGGATAAACAACATGTTAATAATCTAAAACTTTTAAGAAAGTTTTTTGTGTATGTATTTCCTAGGGTGAATTTTAATGATATCCATGTATTACATTTTCCCCCCACTGAGAACTGTCAGGATTGTTGTTTTTCAATTATTTATAAGTGCAGTACTATATATTTTTATTTCAGGTGCTATACTGAATACTGACTAGCATTGTTCACTCTAGGCTAAATGAGACTCTCTTGTGTTTTAGTCCACATAGTATTCCGACAGAATATTTTTGGCTCATACACAAAATAAAAATGTATGTATATGATTGAGTTTGCATACTGGAATATATACATGGTCCTGTGCTAGAAAAACTGTATACTTGATATACACTTGTGATTAAGCAACCTTCTAATTGAATGCTTACTTTAGTCATTGGTCCCAGATTCCAGCTTCAGAAACTATTGTTTGATACATAATCGTGATTATTTTACTAATTCCCTAAAAAAAAGCATTATATTGTGGAGATTGTAAACATTGATCATGATTTAAGAGATTTAGGGACTGATGGTCATGTAATTATAGAACAGTTGCATTTGATAGTTCAACTTCATATTCATAGTCATAAATATAATTATAAAATATAGCATTTGGGGAATTAAAAACAATGTACTTCACAAATTTATTTAGGGAACCTGACACATAAAGTCATATTTTAATGTAGGTGTTTTCATTGGCAGCCCCATAGAAGGGAAATATTATTATTGCTAATAACATCTTTATAAGGAACTCTGTAATTCCTTCCTTGAAGATGCTCAAGAAGACAGTGGTTGTATGCTACTTCACACCAGGCACTGAGGTGCCTTTGGAGCAATTTGTACAATGTTTCTAGTCCTCAAGATACAAACAGCCTCTTTGTAACTTATCCCTATACAATCACATTATTCCTCAAAACAAAACTATCATCAACATTCTGACTCTGTCCAGTTACAGCTACCAAATTTTACGACATGTGCCTAAGTAGCTCAGAACATCAGATAAGAACTGACTTTCCTTAAACATGATATTCTAGAAAAATATTTCAACTTTAGACTGAATCCAGGGCACTCTCTCTCAAATTCGGTAACACCCTACCAACATGGTTTGGTTTGCTAAATTAGAGGCAAAGTCAAATCAAACAAATACACAAACAAACTAAAACCACAATGCAAATACTTCTGTACCCAGCCATTATCATATAATATTGCCATTAAATTGACCTATTTACCCTATATACGCTCGCCTTGCATTTTAACTCTTCCAGTTATAATGATAGACAATACTGAGAAAAGACAGTGAGTGAAGATACACCAGTGTGAAGCATCCGTTATTGTGAGTTCTTCCATTCTCCAGTGCAATGGAGAAGTCATACCCTTTTCAAGTGTACCAACTGATCTCCACCTCTAAAGGCAAGCAGCTGTTACCAACATAAAGAAAATGCAAATAAAACCGTGTAATGCATAAGCATATGGAAACTATAAAAAGCATCTCTTTTCATTTTCGATAAATTCTTCACAGCTCAGCAGCAGAGTGTCTACAGGGACTCCTACTGAGAATAAATGTAGTTCATTACATATCTGTAAAATATTTGAAAGTACAGTAAACAAAGATTTATAAAAAATCCCCATCATTATTTTGCGTGGTATAAAATATTTCATTTTCGCTAGCGTGTGTGTGCTGATCGGTTGGTTGTTGGGGGAGAAGTCGGTGAGCTGTGTCTGTCTCTATCATCTGTATGCATCTTGAACTGACTTTATAATCCATAAAGCAGTATATCACCACCATCCCATTCTACTATCTCACTGTATTCTGCAGCAACAATAAGCATATTTGATCTCCAAATAACTGAAAAGATAAATTCCTTGCAAAGTGACTTGAAATTTTAAAAATAGCATACTGTATCCTTGTAAAATAAATAGAATGCAGTCAGCTTGTTAAGTTTCTGGGCCTCTGCCTCTTCTTTGCGGCTGGAGTGAAGAGGACAATGGTTTGTAATCAAAGCCTTTATCTGTCTATCTTCCTAGTCTGATTGCCTGTGTAGCTCAATGTTTTGTAGGATTCTATCTCACAATCACCTCAAACTGAAGTTCATAGAAATTTCCATGAGTGCCTGACCTGTGGTGGCGCAGTGGATAAAGCGTCGACCTGGAAATGCTGAGGTCGCCGGTTTGAAACCCTGGGCTTGCCTGGTCAAGGCACATATGGGAGTTGATGCTTCCAGCTCCTCCCCCTTCTCTCTCTCTCTGTCTCTCTCTCTCTCCCTCTCTCTGTCCTCTCTAAAAATGAATAAAATTTAAAAAAAAAAATTAAAAAAAAAAAAAAAAAGGAAATTTCCATGAGTGTGATCGATGTTTCCACATTTCATCAATTGCCAGTGTTCATTCTAGAATATAAGACAGTTTTTATGAACATTTATCAGGAAGTCAGGAGAGGTAGCAGAAATGTCTAGAGGATTATACTAACCTTTGTCTTGGTTGATTTCCCCAAGGGAGAAGAACCAAGGACGGTGTGTCCAGGAAGTGCCTTTGTAATGAAGGCCAATGGGGAATTGAATGGAGTAGAAGCTGCAGCAAAATTTCCAATGTCCTCATCTAATCTTCTAGAACTGGGAAAACCCTTCAGAAACTGCCCCACCTAAAGGAAAAGTGGGTGAGCCTTTATGTTTCCTACAATGACTAATCATTAGATGTACACAGTTCTAAGAAGGTGACGTGAGCTTGGACAAGGCAGGGAGAAACCCGACAGAGTGATTTGGCTAAGAGCCCGGAGATGCCGTGGCTTCTAGCTCCAGAGGAACAAAAATGCCTTAGTCATGCAACAGAAATTTCGACAGTTCATTTTGATGGCCTCCACAGCTATAATAACTATGAAATCCTCATCTGCTTGAAATAATCTTGGAGGTTACCTGTTCTACCAAACCACTTATTTTGACTTAGGAGTGTTTGGTCCTAATTCTTGATAAGTTTTGATATATAAAGGTGCAAATCACAGTTCAGCATATATATGTTGAGCTATAAAACACTGTACAGCCTCTATGCATTTATATATAAATAATCAGGTAATTATTATATAGCTAATTAATATCTGAAGTAGCAAAGCTACTCAAATATAACTCAAATATAACCATTTTTATTTATCCAACATGTATATGGGTATATGTGTTTTATATATATATAAATACATTGGTGTGTATATATACATGCATATGTGTGTATGTATGTATATATCTGTATATATATGTATATGCTACAAGTGGTATATAGGTTGGGTAACTCACTGTGTGCCTGTCTCTAGTTCATGTGTCAAGCTAAAAAATTTATTTTTAATATAATATAGATCTTTAATCTTTAGAATGAGAACCAAATGTAATTGGGTACAATAATAAATCAATTTTTAATTACCATCTTTAAAAATTATGGTAAAATATGCATAGCATAAATATTGTGGTAAAATATGTGTAGCATAAAAATTACCATGGCCCATAACTGAGAGCCCAGTTTGGTGGCACGAAGCACATTCACATTCCTGTGCCACCATCACCATCATTTATACACAGAGGTCTCTTCATCTTGCAAAGCTGAAACTCCGTATGCATGATAAAATACTCCCAGTTTTCCCATACCTCCATCTCCTGGCAAGCATTATTCAACTTTCTGTCTCTATAAATTTGATTACTCTAGGTACTTCATATAAGTGGAATTAGACAATATTTGTTCTTTCGTGACTGGCATACTTCACTTAGCATAATGTCCTCAGGATTAAACCGTGAGGTAGAACATGTCAGAATTTGCTCTATTTTTAAAAGTTGAAGGAATGAATCTAGTATACCGAGTACATTTTGTTTATCTATTCATTTATCAATAGATACTATTGATCTATTGGAAGTATATATTGAGTAATAATGTGGGTGCAGAAACATTTATTTAAGACACTGTTTTCAATCATGTTGAGTTTATACCGAGAAGTGGAAATGCTAGATCATATGGTGATTCCATACTTAATTTCATGAGGAACTGCCATACTGTTTTCCTCAGCAGCTGTAACATTTACTACATTTTCATTCACATTGCACAGAGGGTTCAATTTTTCCACAGCTTTGCCAACACTTCTCATTTTCGGTTTTATAGTAGCAGACGTATGTAATATGAAGTGTTATCTCATGATTTTGATTAGTCTTCCCTTATTAATGATGTTAAGCATCTTTTAATGTGTTTATTGGCCATTTGTATACTTTCATCAGATAAATATCTGTTTTAAGTCCTTTCTCCTTTTTTACAATTGAATTGTTTGTGTATTTGAGTGCGTGTTCTGAAGATGTAGGAGTTATTAATTTTTTGTTTCATTATTTACAAATATTTTCTTCCAGTTCATGCTTGCCTTTTCACTCCATGGCATTCTTTGATGCACAGAAATTTAACTTTGGTATAATAAAATTTGTTTTCTCCTGCTACCTGTATTTTTGGTGTCTTATCCATGAAACCACTGAACAATATAATGTCATGAAGTTTCCTCACTTAAAAAAGGTCGAGAATATTATGCTAAGAGAAATAAGTCAGATCCAAAAAGTCAAGAATCATATAACTTCACTTGTATGCAGCATATAAAACTGAAAGCAAAAATAAATGAACAAGACAAACAAGTAAAAACTGACAGACACAGACAACAGTATGTGGTTACCAGAGTAAAGGGGTGGGGTTATGACAGGGTAAAGAGGGCCAAATATATGATGACGGAAGAAGATATGACTTTGGGTGGGAAACACACAATGCATTGGTATAGGTGATGTATCAAAGAATTGTACACTTGAAACCTATATAATTTTATTAACCCCAATCAATTTAATTAAAAAAATACCAGCACTTAAGTCAAGACAGTTCCTCATTGGTATACTTCATTCCCTTCCTCTCCTCCATACATTTTTCCTTAACAGTTGAGACTGCACACTCCACATGTATATCACTAAGTTCCTTCGACAATTTTTCATATGCACTATAACAATCACAGCCTATCTCTGCAAGCCGTGATCTACGCTGCTATAATTACAACGAGCAATTCCATAAAGTGTGTTTATCTTCTCCATCAGATTTGTTCTGTCTTTACTGTAGATTTAATCTTAATATTTGAATGGCAGTAACTCTGTTATATGGCAGTATGCAATCAAAACAGATACGAGCTTTGCAAGCATGTAAAATATTTATGCAGTGGCTCTCAAGAAAAATTGAATAATTCCTTGAAAAAATTTTTTAAATTTATTCTACCCCTCAGAACACCCTGGTCAATCTATAACGAACAGGCCATCCTTACAGTAATGATATCGATCCTGCCACTAAAGGTTAGGCAGTAGAACTTGACATCTGTTTTATAAATTTTTTTATCCCCACTGAAAACAGGGAGCACAGTTTCACAGCAGTATCCATACTATCACCTGTGACTTACAGAATGAAGCCAGCAGAATAAAGTCAGCGTGCATTTCTTCAGGGAACAAGGTCATCCTGTATGTTCTCTCACAACAAAGATCCATTCTCTCGTGCCCACAATCTAAGTTATTTGACCATATTTTCTGTACTCTGCCAAGGCGGTTAAGTTGTCACTTTTTTTTTTTTTAAGTGAGACATCACATTTCCAAGCTTCCAATCTGGTGTTAGAGAAAGGAATGTAAATCCTAAACCAAGGAAGAGCCCTCTCTGACCCATATTGACAAATCTTCCTCTACAATCAGAGTTTATTCTCTATTGCCCTCCTGGTCCACTCACAAGCACAATCCCCAAGACCCTAAGGACTAATACCACTGAATCACTACAGTGGCACTGGTGCACGTGCGGGTGTGCACACAGGTACATCGGTCATGCCAGGGGAGGTTTGACCTCATTTCCGGACTTGTGACCAGCAGAGCATGAGTAGGGGTCCTACTGAGGGAGGCAAATACTATCTTGCAAACCATCTCTCAGAGTTCCAGGGCAGATGTGACAAACCCAGAGAGGAGACCTCGGGCTGGAATCAACACTGTTACGTGTAAACCTGCAATTCTTTCTGAGCCCCATCCTTACAACTGGCAGGCATATGACCTTTGATCACATTACACATCCTCTACACAGGTCTCCATGTTGGGATATGAAATGAAATGTGGCAATATTTTACGTAACGTATATGTGGGTATGCATACATATATACATACATATATAATATATACAGACAAAGAGAGAGTTGGAAATTAGTTCAAACCTAGAACTTTAGGTTGCAGATCTGAATGTGAGACTTGAAAATAAATGAAGAGCTAGCCTAGACTATGCCCCAGAGGGTCAAAACAGGAATATCAGAAAAATAAAATTGCATCTCTGAAAAGTGAATTTGGCTGCTGAAGAGAAAAATTGAGCAGTGGTGGCATGAGGATTATCTTGAAGGAATCAAAAGGGTACTCTTATAAGAGGAACAGGATGTGTGGAATAAAACTCTAGATGAGAGAATTAAAATTAGTGGATATAAATTATGGTGAGGAAGATTCTGTACCAATATTATGATATTCTGAAAACAAAATATTATCAGGAAAAAAAAATAAACCCCAGAACAACATAGACTAAAGTTTCTCGGAAATGGGTTTATTCTCATGCCTGTGGATGCGTTTGAGCAGAAGCAGGGCTGACGCTAGCCAAATGTGTCGCACGAACATGTGCGCCCCCTGGAGGCCTGGAGTATAGATGCAGTATGAACTCTTGATACGAGATCCTAATATTTTTACCTAGGCGCATTACAAGTTATGATTAATTCATGATTCTATTTAATTATATATTCAGAAACAAGAAATATTAATATACTTACTATGCATCTCTTTATTAAAATGATTCGTACTGTAATATATACATATGGTACTTTCTTTTAGGAAAAAAATAAATAATTACTGACAAAATTCAAAACAGCCTAGAGGCATGGGTTCATTTATAAAGCTAAATGTGAAATGTCACAGTATTTTCTCACATCCAGTCCTGTTAAAAGTCAGGGCTAAGATATATTGATGTTTTTTTCCCCTCATTTTCCCTTTTATTTATTATAGATTTACTTTTCTGCTGCTATTCATCAATGTTAATATAACTTAAATAACAGCATTGTTTTTTATTCTGATTTTATAAAACTCGGCTTTGTCGGGCACAATAGTGATTCTAGTTTTACACAAAGCATCATTTATAAATTGGCACCCCAAAAGGAAGAATTTAAAACAGTCACCCCAAAGGTTTCCATTGACTTTAATTTTGATAGTTTACTGTTATTTGAAACATGCATTAAATTTATGTTGGTGAGTACAAACTTCGTTAATTTCCTCGCACATCTGTCTGCAAGAGGTCTGGGACATGCTGGCCGCCCAATACTATAACCTGAAGCAATTAGCTCTCATTCCAAATACATCTCTGTTTGTTCATTTTTATGAACTTTGCTTTTGGGGGGAAAATGTATTTAACAATTCCCAGAGAAGTGGATGGGATTTACAACACTGAAAATAAAAACGTTACCCTACATGAAAGTTAATGTCATGTCAATTTGTCTAGGCATGGTATCCAGAAAAGTGGTTAAACATTTTCTAAACCTTTGTTTAGGTTTGTTCTTTTTTAATCTACATATGAAGTTAACATTGCAATTTAATAAATTAGTAGACAATGAGTAAGGCATATTACCTTCTATAATGTGGGTGGGCCTCATCCAATCAGTTAAAGGCCTGAATAGAATAAACATTGATCTTCCTGAGAAAGAAGAGATTCTACTTACAGAGTGCATTGACTCCAACAGCAACATCAACCTTACTTAGCCTGGGTCCCAAGCCTGCTGCAGAATTTGGACTCACCAGTCTCCACAAATCATGTGAATGAATTCCTTCAAATAAATTAATCTCTCAATCTCTCTGTCTATTTCTCTGTCTCTCTCTCTCTCTCTTTCTCTCTCTCTCCCTGTCATTAGGACATACCAAGAAGGTGGCCACAATTTGGAAGCCAGAAAGAGAGACTTCATTGGGAATCAAAATTGGCTGCCACATTGATTTTGGACTTCCCAACCTCTAAACTGGTGAGAAAAAAATCCTATTGTTTAAGTTACCCAGTCTATGGAGATGTGTTATGGTCATAAATACCATAACAATACAACCTCTACACATGACATCATCAACACATGAGCTTAACAGGTAATGGCTAGAGTGTCTTGAGAAAGGAGCAGAATGGCATTTATTTACTAGTCATCCTTCTGCTTAGGCCACATAAGATACACATATCTACACTTTAGTTGTTCATTCAGAGAGATTTGCTTACATACTTCTTACTCAGACCTCCTTGTCACCACACTCCCACCATGTTCTGACCATGCAGCTAAGCTTTGGGCCATGGCCCGTGCATGGGCATAGACTTGTTCTGGCTATGCCTCTTCCAGGCAGAATGAAAAACCAGGTGAACCACTAGAAGTCTCACCAATGCGAAGATTCTCCTTCACTACCCTCCTTCCTGGATGTCCTAAAACAAAGAGCCATAGTCCCTGAACAGTTCACATGTGAGTGGTGCCTGCATATTGGACAGGGTTGTCTGTAAACCTGACCAGAGTTTCTTTCCTCTTCCTCAGTTAACAGGTGTTCAGGAACTTGCCGGGAGGCCTGGGCATAAGCTAAGCAAGAAAAGGTAGCAGGAGGAGCCACGGACATTCGGGATACTTTCTTGAATGCATTTGTGCCTTCAGGGCATGAACCCAACTTCTAATATGACACTTCCATTAGATGACAGAGTGCCATGCACGCCCAAGGGGACAGCTTTATGGCTCAATCAACAGGTCATGATGGGCAGATCAGGTCTCATGGCAACTTGGTGGCATATGGTTAAGCATTCAATTTGTACTAAGGTTTGGCAGGAAGCAAGAAGCTGTTTTCCTCTGAGAATGGTAAAGCTATTTTTCCCCCAAACCCTAAGGTTCTGTGCTGTGATTCACCCGTAGGGCCCTACTCCCATACGTTTCAAGTAGCATCTCGCTTTGCCACCAACATTTCAAGCATCATCGATCTGCTGGATTTTATTGGGCTGACAATGACAGGAGAGTGTGCGTGGCAGCCTGAGCCTGTCGCAGAGTCTTCCCAGGACTGGCGCTCACTCAAGGCCTGTAGCTTTTTGGGTCACTTATATATAAATGGACCAGAATAGTTGCGATGGACTGAATTTAACAACTCGACAATACAACTATTAACAGTTTGAGCTCCTAATTCCCAATGTGACTGTAATTGTAGATCACGCTTCTAGAAGGTAATTAAGGTTAAATGGAGTCATAAGGGTGGCCGAACCCAATAGGGTGGGGAATGGGGGTCCCATAGGCAGAGGGAGATGGAGAGCTTTCTCCTTCTCTGTTTCTGTGCCGAGGAAAGACCAACCAGGTTGAGAACATTGCGGAAGGGGTTGTCTGCGACCACGCAGGGCGTGCCTACCCTCACGACCCTACTGCCACCCCGACCTTGGACTGTCTTCATCTTCAGAACCATGACTTTGAGACCTTTGATCTTGCTGTGACCTTTCCTTCCCTTTCTCCTCCTTCTCCAGCAAGGTAGGAACACGCACTCACTCCCACTCACTCCGTCATTGTACTAAAATGTTCTAAGACAGGAAATGTGTGGACACCCAGAAACGCTTGATCGGTAGGCATTTGGTGAGGGCTGGCTGTTGACAGTATTTTGCTTGTTTTCAGTACCAGTTCACGCCTTAGACAACATTCCCACGTCGCCCAGTGGGAGTACAGGCGCGCGTGTCTTTACCTATAATCAGAGTGGAGAGCCTCCAGAAACCCCGAAGGTGTCTCTCCCTGGGCGCTGCTGCCGCAGGGGCACCGCTTCCCCTGCGGGTCTCTCAAGGCCCGGCTTCTCTCCTTCCCCTGTCCACATCCTTTCATCCTCTTTTTTTCCCATAAGCCACCAGCCTTTATACCCTGGGTCTTGACCCTGCAGCACCGACTACCAGGCATCTGCCTGAGCGCTTCTACACTCTTCTCTCTGCCTGCAATGCTACCCTGCCGACCCTTCCCTCCCTGTCTCAGTGGCAGTGACTGCCAGGTCTGTGCCCTGGGGCCGCCTTGCCCAGGAATCCTACCCAGTTACCCCTTCCGGAAAGTGCAACAACCTTCCTCCCCCCTCCCCCAGCATGGGTACCTTCTCATCCCTTTTCCTGGACTTTGTTACTTTCTAGCCTTCATGCAGACAGCACTTGGATGAGTTATTATGTTTTTTTTTTCTACTAAATCAATTCTGTTAATATCTGACTTTTGGTCTAATACACCAAAATTACTTTACACTTACATGTAAAGTAATTATTGATGTGTGAGAGAGATTAAGCACCATTTTATTACTTGTTTCTATTTCATGGAGGGAAATAATGTGAAAAAAAAGGGAGAGAAAATAATTCATTTCCAGGAGTGACGTCACGGAAATGGCGCCGTGAGAAGCGCGTCCGACAGCTCTCCCCTAAATCACAACAAATTTATCAACTAGAAACAGAAAAATTTATCCTCGGAGCATTCCGGAGTTCCACACAAACTGAAAGCAAAAGGACTGTTATCACTTGAATCTGAGAGACGAGGGTGTGGAGGAAGCTACCGCAGCGACGCTCATTCAAGCCGCCAGGGAGTGCGCCTGCGTGCTATCAAGAAGACCACCCTCAGATGCCGATAAGAAAGAGGAAATCGAATATTATGGATACAAAAGAAAGAGAGGTAACACAAATAGATGTGGAAAAATCTATGGAGAAAAGACTTAACATATTGGAAGCCTTGGAGCTAAATGACAGAGAATTTAAAATAGAAATCTTAAAAATACTCAGAGATATACAAGAAAACACAGAAAGGCAATATAGGGAGATCAGAAAACAACTCAATGAACACAAAGAATATATTACCAAGGAAATTGAAACTATAAAAACAAATCAAACAGAAATGAAAAACTCAATTCACGAGCTGAAAAACGAGGTAACAAGCTTAGCTAACAGAACAGCCCAGATTGAAGATAGGATTAGTGAAATAGAAGACAAACAACTTGAGGCACAACAGAGAGAAGAAGAAAGAGACTCAAAAATAATAAAAAATGAGAAAGCCCTACAGGAATTGTCTGACTCCATCAGAAAGAATAACATAAGAATAATAGGTATATCAGAGGGAGAAGAGAAAGAAAATGGAATGGAGAATATACTCAAACAAATAATAGACGAGAACTTCCCAAGCCTGTGGAAGGAATTAAAGCCTCAAATTCAAGAAGCAAACAGAACACCAAGTTTTCTTAACCCCAACAAACCCACTCCAAGGCACATCATAATAAAGATGACACAAACCAATGACAAAGAAAAAATTCTCAAGGCAGCCAGGGAAAAGAAGAGTACAACATATAAAGGAAGGCCTATTAGATTATCATCAGATTTCTCAGCAGAAACTCTACAAGCTAGAAGAGAGTGGACCCCAATATTTAAAGCCCTGAAAGAGAGGAACTTTCAGCCAAGAATACTATACCCATCAAAGCTATCCTTCAAGTATGAAGGAGATATAAAAACATTCACAAATACAGAAAAGATGAGAGAATTTATCAACAGAAAGCCCCCACTCCAGGAAATACTAAGGGGGGTTTTCCAACCAGATTCAAAGAACAAAAGAAAACAACACCACAAGTAACAGCTCCACCAAGAACACAATAAAACCAAACTTAAACTATGACAACAAAGGAAAAAAAGGGGGGAGAGGATGGAGATTAACAGTAGCAAAGGATGATGAAGTGCAGAAATACTTATAAGATAGGGTACTACAATGAATATGGTAGGTACACTTTTCATTACTTAATGGTAACCACTCTCAAAAAAACCACCACAAAAACACTTGACTTAAAAAAGGTAGCAACAGAGGAAAGAAGTATGGAACACAAACAAACAAAAACAAATGATAGAAAAACAAAAGAGAAGAATCAAACTAGATACAAAACTAACAGAAAGCAATTTATAAAATGGCAGTAGGGAACCCACAAGTGTCAATAATTACACTAAATGTAAATGGTTTAAACTTACCAATAAAAAGACACAGAGTAGCAGAATGGATTAAAAAAGAAAATCCAACTATATGCTGCCTACAAGAAACACATCTAAGCAACAAGGATAAAAACAAATTCAAAGTGAAAGGCTGGAAAACAATACTCCAAGCAAACAACACCCAAAAAAAAGCAGGTGTAGCAATACTCATATCTAATAATGCTGACTACAAGACAGAAAAAGTACTCAGAGACAAAAATGGTCATTTCATAATGATTAAGGGGAAGTTGAATCAAGAGGACATAACAATCCTTAATATATATGCACCAAACCAAGGAGCACCAAAATATATAAGACAGCTACTTATTGACCTTAAAACAAAAACTAACAAAAATACAATCATACTTGGAGACCTCAATACACCGCTGACGGCTCTAGATCGGTCATCCAAACAGAGAATCAATAAAGATATAGTGGCCTTAAACGAAATACTAGAACACCTGGATATGATAGACATCTACAGGACACTTCATCCCAAAGCGACAGAGTATACATTTTTCTCTAGTGTACATGGAACATTCTCAAGAATTGACCATATGTTGGGCCACAAAGACAATATCAGCAAATTTAGAAAAATTGAAATTGTACCAAGCATATTTTCTGATCATAAAGCCTTGAAACTAGAATTCAACTGCAAAAAAGAGGGGGAAAAACCCACAAAAATGTGGAAACTAAACAACATACTTCTAAAAAATGAATGGGTCAAAGAAGAAATAAGTGCAGAAATCAAAAGATATATACAGACAAATGAAAATGAAAATACGACATATCAGAATCTATGGGATGCAGCAAAAGCAGTAATAAGAGGAAAGAAAGTTCATATCACTTCAGGCCTATATGAACAAACAAGAGAGAGCCGAAGTAAACCACTTAACTTCACACCTTAAGGAATTAGAAAAAGAAGAACAAAGATAACCCAAAACCAGCCGAAGAAAGGAGATAATAAAAATCAGAGCAGAAATAAATGAAATAGAGAACAGAAAAACTATAGAAAAAATCAATAAAACAAGGAGCTGGTTCTTTGAAAAGATCAACAAAATTGACAAACCCTTGGCAAGACTCACCAAGGAAAAAAGACACAGGACTCAAATAAATAAAATCCAAAATGAAAGAGGAGAGATCACCACAGACATCATAGAAATACAAAGAATTATTGTAGAATACTATGAAAAATTATATGCCACCAAATACAACAATCTAGAAGAAATGGATAAATTCCTAGAACAATACAACCTTCCTAGACTGAGTCATGAAGAAGCAGAAAGCCTAAACAGACCAATCAGCAGGGAGGAAATAGAAAAAACTATTAAAAATCTCCCCAAAAATAAAAGTCCAGGCCCAGACGGTTATACTAGTGAATTCTATCAAACATTCAAAGAAGACTTGGTTCCTATTCTACTCAAAGTCTTCCCAAAAATTGAAGAAGAAGCAATACTTCCAAACACATTTTATGAGGCCAACATAACCCTCATACCAAAACCTGGCAAGGATGGCACAAAGAAAGAAAACTACAGACCAATATCTCTAATGAATACAGATGCTAAAATACTAAACAAAATACTGGCAAACCGAATACAACAACATATTAAAAAAATAATACATCATGATCGAGTGGGATTCATCCCAGAATCTCAAGGATGGTTCAACATACGCAAAACGGTTAACGTAATACACCATATCAACAAAACAAAGAACAAAAACCACATGATCTTATCAATAGATGCAGAAAAGGCTTTTGATAAAATACAACACAATTTTATGTTTAAGACTCTCAACAAAATGGGTATAGAAGGAAAATATCTCAACTTAATAAAGGCCATATATGATAAACCATCAGCCAACATCCTATTAAACGGCATAAAACTGAGGACTTTCTACCTTAAATCAGGAACAAGACAGGGTTGTCCACTCTCTCCACTCTTATTCAACGTGGTGCTAGAAGTTCTGGCCAGAGCAATCAGACAAGACAAAGAAATAAAAGGCATCCATATCGGAAAAGAAGAAGTAAAGCTATCACTTTTTGCTGATGATATGATCCTATACATCGAAAACCCGAAGGCCTCCACAAAAAGATTATTAGAAACAATAAACCAATACAGTAAGGTCGCAGGATACAAAATTAACATACAAAAGTCCATAGCCTTTCTATATGCCAACAATGAAATATTAGAAAACGAACTCAAAAAAATAATCCCCTTCACGATTGCAACAAAAAAAATAAAATACCTAGGAATAAACATAACAAAGAACGTAAAGGACCTATATAATGAAAATTACAAAGCATTGTTAAGGGAAATCGAAAAAGATACAATGAGATGGAAAAATATTCCTTGTTCTTGGATAGGAAGAATAAATATAATCAAAATGGCCATATTACCCAAAGCAATATACAAATTTAATGCAATTCCTATCAAAATCCCTATGAGATTTTTTAAAGAAATGGAACAAAAAATCATCAGATTTATATGGAACTATAAAAAACCCCGAATAGCCAAAACAATCCTAAGGAAAAAGAATGAAGCTGGGGGCATTACAATACCTGACTTTAAACTATATTATAGGGCCACGATAATCAAAACAGCATGGTATTGGCAAAAAAATAGACACTCAGACCAATGGAACAGAATAGAAAGCCCAGAAATAAAACCACATATATATGGTCAAATAATCTTTGATAAAGGGGCCAACAACACACAATGGAGAAAAGAAAGCCTCTTCAACAAATGGTGTTGCGAAAACTGGAAAGCCACATGCAAAAGAATGAAACTCGACTACAGCCTGTCCCCGTGTACTAAAATTAATTCAAAATGGATCAAAGACCTAAATATAAGACCTGAAACAATAAAGTACATAGAAGAAGACATAGGTACTAAAATCATGGACCTGGGTTTTAAAGAACATTTTATGAACTTGACTCCAATGGCAAGAGAAGTGAAGGCAAAGATAAATGAATGGGACTACATCAGAATAAAAAGTTTTTGCTCAGCAAGAGAAACTGATATCAAAATAAACAGACAGCCAACTATATGGGAACTGATATTTTCAAATGACAGCTCAGATAAGGGCCTAATATCCAAAATTTACAAAGAACTCATAAAACTCAACAACAAACAAACAAACAATCCAATAAAAAAATGGGAAGAGGACATGAACAGACACTTCTCCCAGGAAGAAATACAAATGGCCAACAGATATATGAAAAGATGCTCAGCTTCATTAGTTATTAGAGAAATGCAAATCAAAACTACAATGAGATACCACCTCACTCCTGTTAGATTAGCTATTATCAACAAGACGGGTAATAGCAAATGTTGGAGAGGCTGTGGAGAAAAAGGAACCCTCATTCACTGTTGGTGGGACTGTAAAGTAGTACAACCATTATGGAGGAAAGTATGGTGGTTCCTCAAAAAACTGCAAATAGAACTACCTTATGACCCAGCAATCCCTGTACTGGGTATATACCCCAAAACCTCAGAAACATTGATACGTGAAGACACATGTAGCCCCATGTTCATTGCAGCACTGTTCACAGTGGCCAAGACATGGAAACAACCAAAAAGCCCTTCAATAGAAGACTGGATAAAGAAGATGTGGCACATATACACTATGGAATACTACTCAGCCATAAGAAATGATGACATCAGATCATTTACAGCAAAATGGTGGGATCTTGATAACATTATAAGGAGTGAAATAAGCAAATCAGAAAAAAACAAGAACTACATGATTCCATACATTGGTGGAACATAAAAATGAGACTAAGAGACATGGACAAGAGTGTGGTGGTTACCAAGGGTGGGGGGGGAGGGAGGACATGGGAGGGAGGGAGGGAGAGAGTTAGGGGGAGGGGGAGGGGCACAGAGAACTAGATGGAGGATGACGGAGGACAATCTGACTTTGGGCGAGGGGTTTGCAACATAATTTGATGACAAAATAACCTAGACATGTTTTCTTTGAATATATGTACCCTGATTTATTAATGTCATCCCATTACCATTAATAAAAATTTATTAAAAAAAAAAAAAAGAAAAAGAAAATAATTCATTTCCAAGAAAATAATTGGCTTCTGTGAAAATATATTGAGATCGTTTCAAAGAAAATCTCTCTGAGAAGTCAGACAGCATTCTCACAACAGAATACTCGGAATAAAGGAACATGAGAGGCTCAGGGAATGCATCGTTTTTTCAGTGCATTTGGAAGTCATTTTTTGTGCTTAGTAAAATTTGCTTCAAAAGTACAAATCTCAGATGATGGAAAAAAAATTTAACCCCAAATCAACTTCTGGGTAGAACTAATTGCATAGGAGAGGTGAGTTTGCATACGGAGGGATGTCTCAGACAACACTGTAAAGCTGTTCCATTTGCTGATGAAATTTTTGGCATAGTACCAGGTTTTTAATATTATGTAAACAATATAAAATTATAATGAAAACTCAGACATGGTAAATCCTTAGTAAACGGTTTGAATACCTGACTATATGAAGGAATATTAAACAAATAGAGAAAGATCATAAATTTTATAATAAAATTACATATACTTTTATGATATGCTTATTGACAAAAGTACTTATTTTTCTATCGCACTCTTTTAAATAGATCCCTAATAATTGCATGGAATTATGTTGGACTATCTCATAAAGTCAATTTTTATGATTTCTGAAATTTTAGAATTGGAGAAGTTGGCAAATGTTAAGAATAAATATTTAGAAATTTTAAAATGTGAAATATTTACATGTCATTAGTTCACAAAACTATAAAGTACCATTAAAGTAAATAAAATTGTGAAAAAGTGAATTAAACAAGCTTTACAATATTTACATATTTTCATTTATGCTAAAAATAATTATTTTAAAATTAAAATGAAGATGAACAAACTGAACAAAAGCCTGCTTAACCTAATATTCAATAAGGGGGTTAAAAGTACAAACTTCAAATTAAGATAGAGCAAGGGAAGCTCGCAGAACAGAGAAATATTTTTTTAAAAAGAAACAAGTAAAAAGCACAAGGTTCATGTGTTTTTTTTCTCATGGGAATTTTTTTTTTTTTTTTGTATTTTTCTGAAGCTGGAAATGGGGAGAGACAGTCAGACAGACTCCTGCCTGCATGCGCCGGACCGGGATCCACCCGGCACGCCCACCAGGGGCAACGCTCTGCCCACCAGGGGGCGATGCTCTGCCACTCCGGGGCGTCGCTCTGCCGCGACCAGAGCCACTCTAGCGCCTGGGGCAGAGGCCAAGGAACCATCCCCAGCGCCCGGGCTATCTTTGCCCCAATGGAGCCTTGGCTGCGGGAGGGGAAGAGAGAGACAGAGAGGAAGGAGGGGGAGGGTGGAGAAGCAAATGGGCACTTCTCCTGTGTGCCCTGGCGGGGAATTGAACCCGGGTCCCCCGCACGCCAGGCCGACGCTCTACCGCTAAGCCAACCGGCCAGGGCCTCATGGGAATTTGAGCAATTCTTTAATGATCACAAAGTAAAATAAACCCTAAACTGTTTCAGAAAATAGAAAAAGACCGAAAATTTCCACTTTTATGTGAATACTCTGAAGTGTGATGAACGTAATAATAAATACTATAGGTTAGTATCACTTACAAATATCAATGAAAATTATCGAACACTTCCACAGCATTTAAAGATCATACATTATGACTAATTGCTGCTTATTTTTGAAATTCCGTAAGTGGATAAAGACATCCTTTACTACAATACATTATCTTTATAGAGCTAGGAAGTAATATCATCATCATTTCCAAAAATAAAAAGCATAATTTTAAAAGCTGAACTTCTACACCAAATGCCTGAGGTAGGTACAATAATCCCCACTTTACATATGAATAAAATCAAGGCCTATGGTTAAGGCTTTTGCCCAAGGTCACATAGCTACCAAGTGGGATTGAAGTGCAGCCCTCACCTTCCTGATTCTAAATGGCACTATAACAGCTCAGAACAATGGGCAAGGTTTTGGTGACATCCTGAGCACCTGCACTTTTCCCACACTGTGCCAAATGCTCTACCTGTACCTTCACTTTTCATACACAACAGTCTCAGCAGAGGGGTAGCCCTGTCCTCCCTGGTTAACAAAACGGGGACAAGCCCCCAAAGCTTCAGCAGCTGAAGGATGCAGCTGGAATCCAATCCAGGTAGTTAAAATAAATCACATGTCTATTTGCAGAAAGAAGCAATCAAACAATATAATGGAACATATGGTTATTGTTTCTTTTTATCATTTCTTTATAGAGAAAAAAGATTCCTATAGGAGTAAGCTCTGGGGATCTAATAAACATCATTGTGAATATTGGTAACAGTACTGTATTAGACACTTGAGAGCTGCTAAGAGTAGATCTGAAAGGTCCTCACCACGAAAAGGCAGTAGAAGAGTGCGACGCAGTAGAGGTCCTAGCTAAGACGCTGATGATAGTCACACTGCAGTTCCTAAGGGCATCGAATCATCACCTTGTGTACTTTAAGCTTATACAATGTTATACAATATGTCAACTGTAAATAAATTTTAAAAAAAGCTGGAAAAAGCCCATATATCGATAGAATCAAAATCATTAATAACAAAAGAAAAAATGAGAGTGAGATCCCACAGGGCTCCACGGCCCCTTGCACCATGTGAGGGTATGGTGGGACTTCTGCCACCTGGAAGAGAGCCCTCGCCGGTCACGCAGGCACCCTGGTCTCAGACTTCCAGTCTACAAAGCTGTGAGAAATAGATGTCTGTTGTTTATAACAGAAACAACAGTCTGCCCAGTCTGTGGTACTTTGTTAATGCAGTGCGAACAGGCTGAGAGAGTGATGTAATAAGAACGATGATATCTGTGCCTTCCATTAGACTTTCTTGTTAGATGCTGGGATACCATGCACGAATAACTGTTGTCAGAGAGAAAAATTCTACAGCATCCATGGATTGAATCTGAACAGCTAATAAACCAAAAGTTGCCGCTGACTGCTATCTGAGGTCTGTCTAGATTTCACCCTCGTAACCTAAACACCTCCTCAAAGCCCGGCCTCTATGCACCATCACTTTGGGGGTTCAAATTTCAACATAAGAATTTTGGTCAGACACAAATGTTCGGACTCTAGTGAATCCTCTGACCTCAGCTCTCTCGTCTCCTCTACATGGTAGGTTTTGCAGCACAGAATGAACACGCGTAGGCAGTGCCCTGAGAGATGTCCACACACTGCCCTTGCACAATAGTATGGTGACTCTGCTCTCATCCATGCCTGGCAGCCTTCAATCCAGACTACTCAAGAAAACCCTGCTAGTCCTCAGACAGGGGGCAGAGAAGAGGCATCAGGGAGCAGAATGGGGTAGGGGTCTGAGGCTCAGAACTCGATCCTACCTCTTCACTGTCTCTTTCTGATTTCTGTCACACGTGGAGCTCTCTGGTAGGGAAACCTGAGGCCACTGTTTCCTAAGCCTTTTGTCACTTTTCTTGCACACATCAGGCACCACCTTGACTTCCTTCACCATCTGTGTAGGGTTCTGCTTTCTCGAATCTGTTATTTTAGTTATCACTTTTCCACATGTTTTCTAGTTTTTGATAGTATATTCTTGCTTTCCTCATTTATATTTTGTTTATTTTATCTGGAGTCATCTCTTTAAAATTCCTACAATCTCACTTTAGGGGTGTTTTCTGAGGTAAAAGATGTAAATCTGCCTGACCAGGTGGTGGTGCAGTGGACAGAGCATCTGCCAGGGATGCTGAGGACACAGGTTTGAAACCAGGGGGTTGCCAGCTTGAGCACAGGCTCACCAGCTTGAACGTAGGATCGCTGGCTTGAGCTTGGGATCACAGACATGATCCTATGGCCGCTATCTTGAGCACAAAGGTTGTTGACTTGAAGCCCAAGGTCACTTGCTTGAAGTCCAAGGTTACTGGCTTTTCCAAGGGGTCACTCAGTCTGCTGTAGCACCCTGGTCAGGGCACGTATGAGAAAGCAATCAATGGACAACTAAGGTGCTGCAATGAAGAATTGATGCTTTTCATCTGTCTCCCTTTCTGTCTTTCTCACTTAGAAAAAAAAAAAAAAGGATATCCATATATTTAGCCTAGTGGTTCTCTATGAAATAGTCATAGGATTTTGAAGTTAACATTTTTATAGTATTGTCAGTTTGTCATTTGTCTATGTCCTTGAGGTTTTCAATATTAAAAGGGAAAATATGAACCTGCAACTATAAATGTGGATAGAAAAGAAGAATACTGCTAGAAAAGATATGGCGACATTTTAAATACAACTGAGGTAATATTACGGTGTGTGAAGAAGAGGCTTCTTTCAACACTGTTTGCACCACCAGACATATTCTATTAATTACACATGGGAAGATGATAATATAAATTTCAGCTCCATCCAAACATACTTTCAAAGCAAGAGAAAAATGGCATTATAAAAAATCCTAAAATCTTTATGCCTCACTAATTACCTAGAACTCCAAATATTGTCAACTTTCTTCACTGTATATGAGCTCTTCAATGAAGCATTGCTACAGGTGTGCTGGGCACACACACACTAAACATATTTAATTACAACTGCTGAACAGGTCTCAATGTTGTTAATGTCAGGGGGGTTTCAGGAAGAGGAGCTGCAAAGGAATGAGGCAGCAATAATACCGCAGGTGGAGGATCCCAATCTCTCCAGGATTGAGGTGCCTTGGAGAGATCAGCTATCCAATTTATTAAGCAGAAATATGTCATCTTGCATAAGAAATTAACAAGCAGAATACAGTGTACAAGTTTATTATTCAGTTTTGCAGAACTGATTAGATTGCTATTGTCCTTTCTGAGACATAACACCACGCCATCTACTGTCTGATTCCTGACTTGCAGAAAGCTCCAGTTGGGCCAAGCACCCACATGCTTCGGCCTTCCTTGGACGTGACTGCTTTCAGTCACGTATGCTTGGTATCGATTCACTTCCTCAGATGGAAACAGAAAGTCACTCGGTGTTTTGGCTTTCCTCCAACATCAAATACATTGAAATTGACTTGCCTTGCTTTAAGATACTATTTCTTTTCTTCTTTTCCAAGTGAGAAGAGAAGAGATAGAGAGACAGACTCCTGCATGTGCCCAGACCAGGATCTACTCAGCAACCTTTGTCTGGGGCTGATGCTCTGCCCATCTGGGACCATGCTCTCAACTGAGATATTTTCAACATATAAGGTGAAGGCTCCACAGAGCCATCCTCAGAGCCCAGGGCTGATGCATTCAAACCATTTGAGCCATAGCTGTGGGAGGCAGAGAGAGAGAGAGAGAGAGAGAGAGAGAGAGAGAGAGAGAGAGAAGAGGAAAGGGGACAGGTGGAGAAGCAAATGGTCTCTTCTTCTGTGGATCTGACTGGGAATGCAACCCAGGACTTCCACATGTTGGGCTGACACTCTACTGAGCCAGTGGGGCAGGGCCTAAGATACCATTTTAAAGTTACTGTTTTTTACACAATCTTTATATAAGAAGAGATGTAAAAGTTGAATCTTCAAGTGGCTAAATATGCCCTTTCAGTAAATAATGCTGCAATTTGAAGAAACGTAAGAATGTGTAGGTCCATGTATCTTATATCAATTGGAAGCACTTATCTTACAGAATAACATTAAACTTTGCTTACAAATAATAAACGTCATGACTAAAAGTTATACAATTTTTTACTAATGTACAAACATCTCTTCAGCTTTTCATTTGTTAACTGTGTAGGATGCAATCAAATAGTTGTATTGAGAAACTAATGCTAGCAATTGCCTGTTAATTTTCTTGCAATTAGTAAAACATTTTCGTTACTCTGGAGAAGGGAAGATAATATGGGACAAAAGGGAAGGATATAAATACTAATCTAAGAATTGGGGAAATGAACATTAGGATTCTGGGTAAAAGAAATTAACTAAGCATACATGAAAGGAGTATGTCACCTTCTTACATCATGTGAGCGTGACTTGAAATATCTGTTTCAACCTAAAGACACTGGAAAGTCTTTCTGTTTCGATTTAAGACCTTTTGCTCCATTTTCGCCCTACTTCTGCAAAATTCTAAATATAAATTTCACATGGTGGTTTTGTGACAATATTGTGGCTCTATTCTTTATGGTTAGAATAGAGATAAACATTAACATGGTTGTTTCTTAAATTCATATTTGGCACAGATAGAACTTTACAAACTTTTCAACATCTTGGCAGATCAATTTGAGATAAAGAACAATTATTCCAAGTTGGCAGTGTGCATACCATGCATTATTAACCAAATGTTATTAGAAATACTTGAATAACACAACCAAAATTTATCACTTTCAGAGAAAGAGTGTCTGTGCTTATTTAGACATTATTTTCCGAGTACAACTTAATTACATTTTTATATGAACTAGATAGTAAATATAATTTGTCAAAAAGTCATTTTTTGTAGTTTTTATTTTGTGAATTTTCTAAAATCCTAAGTTCTTAAGAAAGTTTTATATTAAATATGTTCTGTAACAGAATAAAATAGCTTCAGTATTTCCTCTCCGTGTCTTTCTAGTTTCTCCTTCCTTTATTTATTTGCACACCCTTTAGTCTTGTTTTTCTTTGTTTTTATTAAATTTCTTGGGATGATACTGGTTAATAAGATTATATAGGTTTCAAGTATACATTTTAATGATACATGAACTTCACATTGCATCTTTACTCAATGTTATTTTCACTAGAATAGTGATTCTTACTAGTTTTATTGTAGGTTTATATATTTTTGGTAAAAATTACAGATGATTAAAACTGAGCGTTCTTCCAGGTTCCTAATCTCCATTAAAATTTTCTTTAAATCAACTTACTTGGATGTTTATAATAGAAACCGCATTATTGAATAAATTTGGTATGGATTTTGCCTTATGAACAAATCAAATAATGTATGTAAATAAACTAATATAGGTCAACTTAAACATAACTCATTTTCAAGACCATATCAAATAATTAATACTCATAAGACACTATTCCCCACAGGAACTGTTTGAATTGCTTTACATACATAAGTCATTAAATGATTGTAGGTTTATTATTAGTGCTGTGCCACCTTTGATAAAACACAGACTCAGGGAAGCTCAGATATGCTCAAGTTCAAACGTTAGTTGAGTGAGTTTCACATTCAGGGCATGAGTTCTCTTAATTTCCATCATGCATTGAAATTGAGAAGTATGATTGTTGACTCTCTATTCTATGGAACACATTTTATATAATTAAGACTGTAATTCTCATGCATAAAGGATTCAAATGTTAGAGGTTTATAAAGATCAACTATATGTTTGAAGTGAGGCATTTTGCATTTTACTGCAAATATAAAAAAACATTCACTAATGTAAATCATTTTAATATCCATACTATATCAAGATAAGAGGAATTTTTCCTAACCCTGCTAAATAATTCAGGAAAGTTTTATTAATATTCATATCATGCCTGTGATAAACTTCAAACTTTCAATTTGAAATCCCCATTCAAATATGCACAGCTAATATAGCTACTATACAAACAGGTACCACTTCTAGAGTGTTTCCAAAGTCAGGCCACATTCAAGTACTTTCAGTTATGTCTACACTACTAATACTTAATAAAATATAACTTTTCAAATATCAGCATAATAACTTTATCAAGTTTTTACATTAAAAGGAATAAATCTATGTTATCACATTAAAAGGTATAAACTTATCATAGAATAAGTTCATTGATTTATTACATTAACTCAGTACCTACATTGAAGCTCACATTCATGTTATCTGTGGTGATGACTAATGATGTCAATACTAAATCATCCTCAAAGAGTCCACAGTCTCCTTTCAACCTCTATTTCATAGAGAAGTCAACTCTATTTTCAAATCTCTCAGAAATGCTTCCCTCTCCCTTTGTGAATATCATTGTACCTGACTTCTGCCTCAGGGTGACACTTCCTACACTGACTGATGCTTCCTGTCTCTCACACCTTCCTTATTCCAGGCTCATTTGTAGAGGGAGTATTTCCCTATCGACCTCTCATTCTTCCTGTCACTGTTGTCTGACTATTTTCTGGTCATCGTTCCCATTTTTCTTTACACTGTTCTACCCAAATCTTACCTTCATTATAGATATCTGAAATCATTATAAAATCAAAACAAAGATGACATCCTCTCCAGTTTACCCACCAACTCTCATGATCCTACCTTGAAACCTGTCACCATAAATAATTCCCATGCTTCAAATGGATTTTAGATAAACCATTTTTCTGAACATCACTCAATAGCCTTCCTGTGAGGAACACCACTGACTCTTTACGAAGAGACTGTAAAACTGATTCATTTCCAGATATAGTCCCATAAAAACACAGCACATTTTCTATGTTACAGTAGAAATAATAGCTCTAAAAGTTCAATGTGATCATGAAAATCATCATATTTTATTGTAATTCTAAGTAAATTTTCTAAGATGACTCAATATAACACATAAACACTTCATGAGCCAGTGTTGCTTTTTGATCACCAATTTTTTGTTATGTTCCCCCCTTTAAGGAACTAAGAAATACATATGAAAATAACAAATAACTATTTACTAGTCAAAGTTCTCCAGAGAAACAATCAATAGGACCCCCTCTCTATCTCTCCTCAAAATCTGCTGACATTAATGTCAATCACAACTAAAAAAATATCTTGACAGTGACCTCTGGACAACATAGCCTAGCCAAGTTGACACAAAAATTAACCATCACAAACAGCAAGGAAAAAAGAAGACATAAGAAAAGTTGTGGGGTTGAATATACAATTGCATGTCCAAACTATGCAACTATGCAGATTTTAGTGCACAAGGTAAAGCAAAAGCAGATGTACAGTTGTGAGCATGTGAGAGTATATTGTATATATTATTTTCCATATGAACAACCATAAGCCTATTTTTTTATAAGCCTATTTTTGCCCTACCCTGTATTGACAGTGATGAGTATGTGAAGTGGGAAAAATAGCAACTTACTTAGCAGAATAGCATCATCCCCTTTAGATAGAATTGAAAACATAGCAATGCATAAAAATTTCAGATTATCTCAACATACATCCTTTATATAAATTCATAGCTTTTAATACTAGTACATTTACTTTTTACATATAAGAACTTCAGAAATGTTTTTCTAGGGACAAAGACCAAATATAGTTATTTTCTTTTTAAAAATTAAAACAATTGTTTTCCTAATTTTTACCAAGAAGTAGAAGGGTAATAGTCATAATATCTAGTTTAAAAGAAAAAAATGTATTTTGAGTGGAGAACTGACTAAAGAGACATTACTAGTTATTTCTATATTTTGATGCAGAAATGAAGCATCAGCAAGATGGAATAAATCAATCAAGATACTCTGTTGATTTTCGGGCTGTGATGTAGGTGAAAAAGAAATGGGGAAGATGATAAATTACAGCCAACAGTCCCCTTCATCACCTTCTGCCTGCCACTCCCTGAGTTAGGGACAGAAAGCCCTGGTTGAGATGTTGCCTCTGAAACATCTGAAAGGCAGGAAAGCAAAGCCAAACAGAAGGCGGACGGGCAGTAGAACTTATTTTTATATCCTTCATTGATACCCAATAGATATGATACACCTTGACATCCAGCTATATCTGACCATGATATTTGTTTAGTTAGAGGCAAAGAATTAACTCTTCATGTGACAAATCATAAAGACAACACTCTCAGAAATAAATAAATTTAAAAAGAAAATGATTAAACTGGACCTGACTATGACAATGCCTTTGGAAGTTCTTGAAGCCATGTACAGAGATCGTTCAGTCACAGATCAGACTGGCTGGTGGCCCATGAGGGGTAACATGCCCATGGTAATTGACTCCAGCAAGTGTCTGGATTGAGGAGGAGTAAATGCAGAGAAAGAACCTAACTAATGCGACATCTTTGGGACAGGTTGGTCCAGCCCTGACCAATAGAATTATACTATAATACAAGTTGAAAGTGACAGACATACATGCAAACTTTCATAATTTAGCAGTTCTATTTTAGAAAGTAAAGATAAACAGGTGAAATCAATTTTAGTACCATATTTCACTTAACCGAATACATCCACTGTATTATCACTTCAATATGCAATCAATGGAGTATTATTAATGTGATATGATAGACTCTTTGTTTTCACATTAAGTCTTTGAAACCCTATGTGTATTTTGCTTCTACAGAGCATCTCAATCCAAAGTAGCTTCATTTCACATGGTCAATAGTCACCCACTTCTTTAGCTGTCAAAAGTAAATATTGTGCATAGTAAATATGTGGTAAATGCTAGTTATTATTACTGTTTTAAGGAGCTGGGTTTTGTTTGAACTGTGAAGGGAGAAGTGAAAGAGTGATAAACGTCGAGAGAAGTGAAAACACCTGAGATCTGTTTACGAGGCAGACTCAGCAGAGCGTGATGAAGGGCTGTGATGTAGGTGAAAAAGAAATGGGGAAAATGATAAATTACAGCCAACAGTCCCCTTCATCACCTTCTGCCTGCCACTCCCTGAGTTAGGGACAGAAAGCCCTGGTTGAGATGTTGCCTCTGAAACATCTGAAAGGCAGGAAAGCAAAGCCAAACAGAAGGCGGACGGGCAGTAGAAACTGTTATTTTCCCTCCAAGGGTCCCAGTTTTGGCAGACAGGAAGTTGGGTGGTGCTTCTGGTATTCCCCTGAAAATGTCCCTGTCCATTGTCATAGGCAGTGCTATTGCTGTTGAAATTTCCCTCTATTTTGACAAATCACCGATTTTTCTAATATATAATAACATTGAGTTAGTAATGATTTCTTCAGTATTCTCAGGGAATTTTAAGGGGATCATCCCCTGTATTAAATACCTATCTGCAGGAAAGAGTGGCTGTCTGACTCGGGTTAGATTGTGCTCTGTATTGAAGTGGGTTGAACACACCCTCGATCTGCATTATTTCAGTTTTCACTCTACTAATAAGAAGTAGTTGTGTAAGATGGGGAAAATAGAAAAGGCAATTACTCCAGTGGAGTCAGCAGACCCATGGGCTTCCAAGGATGTAATCTATTGCTGCTCCTCCAAGCGTTATTTTTTTCCCTGCAAACTTTTCTGTCTTGTGCTATTGACATCTGTGATTATTGGCATTTTCCTGCTAATTAGATAAATTTCTGATTTGAAGAAAACTAAGAGAAAAATCTCTAGGAAAGTTTCTCTTAGACTTTTGTAAATCCAGCCTTTCAATAATTTTCATGCATTTAATTCCTTCAATTATATTTTTTCCCTTGGACTCACCTAGAATGATAAAAATCAAACTCCGATTGGCACACTCCTTGGTCCTGTAAATTATCATCAGCAATAACAACATCAGGACAGAGAGACAGCAAATGATGCTTCCAGACTTTGAAAACAAACCTGTCAGTGTTTCTTATATTCTCATGGATACTCGTGAGTACTATGGTTTCTGTGACAGTGTTTTTAAAAGAAGATGTACATGTTAATGCGACTAACTGGAGGCCACCTGTGGACACCTTAAGATGCACACTAAAGAGCTTTCATAGAAAGGTACTGTTGAACCTTCAGCATTCTAAATGTTTGTCCATGGCTTTAATTAAAAATATGAAACCTGCTACCTATTACCAGATGCAATACAGCTGAAAGACTGAAAAAAAAACAAGCATAAATTATGCACAATGAAAATTTCTTTGTCTTGTGATTTTAGCCAGTTTGCTACTCAAGTTTATTTTGACACGTGTCAAGTCCAAATCTATAATTTGTAGGAAGTCATCAGATATGGGATCTCTTTCACCTGCTTGGCACCTTCCCCATGTGTGACACACGGCGATATAAAATTAATGTTGGTGGAAATTCTTGCGATAGAACGTGTGACAGCATTCCGTCTGCAGCTGTTCACTGAGTTCTTATGAACTTGAAATAGAAGGCACTTATGATCCAAAAAGAGCAGCCATGTCTCTCAGCCTCGCTGTAACCATTCCTCTTTTTGGCTAAATGAATTCTGTATGGGTAATTTAGACCTGTCTGAAGAGCTTAATTTATTATTTCACTGATGACCTATTAAGCACTAGGCTCCGGACGATGGCCTGTGATCGTTAAAGAGAAAAATTTGGCATGATAAATTAGGATCAATTCAGAAAGCAGTAACAGATATGAATTTAAAAAAAATTAAGCTAACTAAAAATAAAAAGATCAGGAACCACTATATCTCTTCCTATGACCTGTCATGTATCACTACGGGACTTTGCAAATTAAGTGACTTGCATTTAACCCTTTTCTAAGTGAACTTCTCTGGACATTTGTAAGTTTCTCGAAATGTGACTGGGGATGGATACAGCGGTTTAAAACGATGTCAGAATATGCTCTGCTGGTGATAATTTTGAAAACTAGAAGGCTGGTCCACACTGGACTATGTTTCAATATAAAATTGCCCATAAAGATCCTGGAGTTCCAGCCTGACAAATTCAAGTTTTAGAAAAAGTTTCCATAATTCTTTAGTAAAAAATTAAACCCACTTGACTGTTAAATTATATAAGGGAAAAAATTTTGACCTGCTGGCTTTTGTTTTAAAGAAATGACAGGAACTTCACTACTGTATCTTATGAGAAGTCCTGCATAATGGTAATCACTCTACCAAATGTGTCCATTCAGAAGGATGGCTGCTTTGGGAGAAATTATGGATAAAATGTAAAGCTAGTGCTGAAAATCTAGGTTATTTCAAAGTCATACAATCTTCTGTGAACCAAGCCAAGTTAAAGCAGAACCAACGGACAAAACCATCTGTTCTTTAAGGGGTAAAAAATGTCAGAGGACTAGGGATGAAAAGTATTGCTGATCAGTTAGTGGATTGAACACTGCTTCAATTCATTAGGATATGTCCAATTAACTTCAATAATACTTACCTGAATATAAAAGGACAGAATGTGTTTACTAGTCGTAATGATAACAAATCTTACGTATTCAGGTTCTTCTCATTTACAACTTACTTTCACATGATTACTTTCACTTGATATTTCAAAACAGGCCAAATACATACAGTAGGTATATATTTCTACACAGAACTGTGACAGGCACAGGGAAGTCATGATGATCTGATTTGTTTTCCTCAATCCCCTCCCTGTCAGATCATTGTTACTATGTTTCATTTTGCACCCTAATAGACTGAAGTGGAGAGTTTGAATCACCAGTCCATCTCTGATAGAAACCATACTAGGACCTTTTCTCCAAGGTTAATCCAGGCAAATTCCTCCTCACACTGTTTAACTGTTTAGGACACTGGAAACAAATCATCATTCAAAGCGGGAGAGTACTGAAATATACCAGTAAAGTGTGTTGGATTTCCAAAGAAATAGCCTAAAGGATTGGAGAACATGACCTGTGGGCAAGCTGCCTGGTTTCACAATGTTTCAGCCTACGCACTAATTTAGGTATCTCCTGCGGCTGTTTAACATAATAAAACCATGGTTGCAAAGTTGCAGTAGAAACCTATGCATTGTTCCCCTAAATATGTCCCAGCAGATTCTTCAAGGAAAGATTGGTTGACCACAGCCTGGAATTCACCACAAGGGCCACCAGCAATTTCCAATTCAACAAAAACCAGTGAGAAGCACAATCCCCAATCAGAGGACACTCAAAACCAGAGCTTCTTCCCAGGAAAGGAAGGTCAAACCCCATGTAGGACACCAACCTCTACGACCTGCACCTGGCAGACAGACCCCAAAACATAGAGCTTTGAAAACCCATGGAGCTCTTGACCAGGAAAGCCCTTGTCAAAGGCTCCAGCAGACTCAGGCACCCCAGGCCCCAGCAAAGAAGCAGACCTTTGAAATGTCCCTGGAGTTTATATGAAGGCAGCACATTTGCTGACCAGAAGGCTTCTGCTGGGGTCAGGGCCCTGCGGGGTTGGCTCCAGGGACGCTGACTGACGGAGGGTGCCTCATTCATCTGTCTTCTTCCCAGAAGGACGGAAGGAGCCCGCTCCAGTGGCCCGGGTACCATCTCTGCGCTCTCCTCCTTTGCTCAAAGCTGTGGGAGAGACTTCTCTTCCCAGCAACCAAGGGTGAAGGGTTTGGGGGTGTACCCACTTTCCTACAATATTGACAAGAAACTCTGAGCAAACAGAACACCAGTGACTCTCCTTAAGCCATCCGAACACAGACAAAGCAGTTCCTGGCTCGGGCCGAACCGCTGCTCTGGGACCTAGGAAGACAAGTGCAGCCGTCTGGGCTGACAGGCAAACCCAGAGGGTCGGCCCGAGCCTTTCATCGGTACTCAGTGGGAATGACTGTGGCCTGTGTGCAGCTGATGTCTCTCATAAACTCCCCTCTGGGATTCCAGCGGGTTCTCCTGGGAAAGAGCCCATTGGAAAAGTAGGCCCAGAATGTTCTCCGTGACCTGCTCTCCAGCGGAAAAGACCACACAGGGACAATAGCATTTATGTATGTGTGTATAAAGTATACACACACACACATACATAACCATTGTATGTATATGTATATATGACACTGTTTTCCATTACACATCTCTGAGGTGCTGAGTGTGTGTGTGTTCATGTATATCACTTAATAGATTTGCACTAAATCACCCTAAAGAATGAAATGTTATAGTGATTGCATAGCTATCTCATTTTAGTGATATTTAATAGTATTACTCAAATATATATATTTTGAAGAAAGTAACTGCTTAAGTGACAAAAATAACCTAAAATTCGCATTTTAGCTCTTGCTTCTTCTATTAGTTGAAAGACACGTTGGCGACCTACTATACTGTGTCTTTACAAGTAGTTTAACTGGTTTAACTGTATGAGATCCAATCCTCTGTTGACTGCACACTATACTTCCTAAAAAATATCTACTGATATGTGAGTGTTCTAAACCAATAACCCTGAACTTTTATTTTTAATGCAAAGTGGTACAGGTAGGCTGTTTAAAAGTTCATAATTATTCTGATTTTTTCTCATCCGAGGCAACATCTTAAGGCCAAGGCTAATTGTCAAAGCCGCGTATCAGATCATGTCTGCTTGAGTTAAGGAGCTTCCAGAAAATAATGCTGCCTCTTGAGTGGCTTTTTTAAAGGTGATGATGCCACTGAGATCTCTGTCTCTCAGTGGGACTGTTGCCATGGTTAACATATTTCATACAGTTCAGCATCCTACCTTTCAGAAAAGCAATCAGAGGTCCTTGTGAAAGAGTCTAATTTAGTTAATGCTCTAAACAGTATGAAAATAAATAGAAGTGATTAGGGAAGGGGAATTTGGGGCTGAAATCTGCCTCAGGGAGTAATGCACAGGCTATCGAAAGTAGCACTCGGCTTTCAGAATTGTAAGGTGTGCAGCAAAACAAGTCTCAGCTTGGAGATGAATAGCCCTGCACTAATAACGTTCTTGAAGTTCAAATCCCAAGGTTCCCCAAGGTTTGTGCAAGCAATTTAACCCATTCTAAACTAACAGATGATTTGCAAGGGCAGAAAGCCTTCTGCAATCTGGAATGTTACATATGCTAAGAGGATTCACTCATGGAAACCTCAGCTATGTCTTTCAGTTCGAGCTATCTCTCTGCATTTTAGTAAATCTATTCATGTTTACTGATGTTGCAAACCAATCGTTAGAAAAAGAGAACAACATAAGAAATTTAGGATTTTAATACAACACACATGTGTGGGTCCGTTTTACTTCTTCCTTACACATAGTCAACTATATTCTCTTCCTTTGAGCTGATAATGGTTGACATTTGCCTTGGCACAAAATGCAAAGAGACCCATATTCCTCCATTGAAGTGAAAGTGAGTAGAATGCATACCTGTTGGGGCCAATCTTCAAGTTGATGACTTGTCTCCCTGGCTTTTGTCAGACCTGAGTCAGGCTTCATTTCAGCAAGAGTAACAGTCATTTTAATGACCTGCTTAGGAATACAGTAAGGGGTCAATGCTAATCTGTCCCCACCATATTTGAATATTTTCTTTAAAGGTATTATTCGTGAATATTTTTGATTACCTGTACTTGCTTTTCACCATGTAGACTAGAAAAGGAATGTGGTCACTTACACCCACTTGCCTTTTGAGAATGTGCTTAGATATGTAGTTCCTAATGTATTCTCATTCTTACTTGCTTTTTCTGTTTCCAAGTTTATTACTGTAAAGAGTTCCATGCATTTTTGTCCTAAATTTTCTCAGAAGATATTTTTAAATAAGGAATTTTAAATGAAAACCTCCAATATAATTGGCTGTGTCTTTCTGTATTGAACAGTTCAAAATCGATACCTCATTTGATATATCTGTTGGGGAGGTAAAAAAAAACAATCACAATTAAGATATGCAAAAAAATTGATCTTCTCAGCATGTCAATTTTGTACCATGACCACGAGTTGATCAAAATGGAACCTTCTCCACTGTTTGCATTCTGAGTGAAGTGGACATGTGCTAGAGAAATCAATAGCCTAGAACTGGTGCTCAGTAGCGATGGTGCCTATTTTCTAGGTATGGGGGTCCTCTATTGGTCCGTTGTCTCTCCTTTGACAGGAGTGTGATACTCTTTGATATGATAGAGTCTGATGTCAGAAGGGGGAAGTTAAAGGAACATGCCCAGCTTATTACTTTGGTCTTGTTCCCAGGGAATTGATCACTACTGGGAAATAAGTCAGCAAATCAGGTCTATGTGTGTGCACGCTTACTGTGTTTTATCCAAGCACAGGAGAATCACCCGCCAATCCTATGTGTCTCGGTTCTCAGTCTCTGTGACTCCGAGGTCATAGTTTAAAAGCAAGCTAATCCCTGTCTCTAGTTAGTAATTAAATTGTAGAAAAAAATTAAAAGGATATTCTAGTATAAGTGATACATATCACTGAAAATGCCCAAATAGAAGCAATAGCAAAGGAAGCATGAGGGGGTGGTACCCAAAGCAAGGCCAACCAATGGCCGTTGCTCTGAAGGTTCCTATGTGAACTGAGTGTTCTCTCCAGACTCTTGCCTTCATCTTCCTTCTTTCTTTAGCTCATCGTTTATTTGCTCTTCACAGCAACATTAAAAAGTCACAGAAAAGTATTTTTCCTATGCTCTTTGTGGGTGATTGTTACTATGGAGAAGAAAGCATGCCATTGTAAGTGAATGAGTATGCTGGGGGTGTATGCCATTGCCTGATATAAGAATAATTTAAGAAGAAATGTGCTTGAATAATCAATGTTTCTTCTGCACCCACATGTTTTGAGTGTGTCATTTTTAGGCACTATATTAGGATATCTATTCATAAGGAAAGAAAAATGTTTGGCATTTCATTCTCATAGGAACTCTTAAGTAATAATAATATGAAAAAAGAAAGGGGAAATATGTTTTGAAACAGAAATGCTAACTAACTCTTAATCTGGTACGTAAGTACATATAATTTATATACAACCAGAAGAACACTGACAGTAACAAAAAATATTAGCAACCAAATATAACTAAAGCCCCTTCATTAATAGACTAAAGCAGCAATGTAACTGAGGCAGCAGCCTGCTATAACAGGTAGAAGCCAAGAAGCCAGAACTAGCTTGCCTGGCTTTATATGATTGCCACTCATCAGGTGTGTGACTTCCAGCAAATTGCTGAGTCTGCTTTTGTTTGTTTCCTTGTTGATATCCTGGGAATAACATTAGTACTTTCTCATATAATAGAGGATCTAACGAGAAAACACTTAAAGCCAGCCAGCCAGCAAACGAACAAAAACACCTAGCCAGTCAGAGGTAGAGACTCCTTTGGAAGGAAGCTGAGCCCTACTTACCTTAGCACTAACCGGTCACCATGGCCAGTGTCTCCCACTTCACCTCTCAGAGTTCCTCACCGTTATATTTTCAGGCTGGGGCTCCGATATTTCCATTGCTATGGTCCTGTGCAAGGTTTATGATAGAATACACAACTCGGAGGTTCTCTCAGAAGATGTTACTGGCCAATCAAAGCTTTGATCTGTGTTTCCTTACTTATTGAGGACCAGTGCACATAAATGGAAGAAAAGGAATTTTCAGTCTTATAATTTTCCTAGCATGTTCTTTGGCACAGATTTCCTTTTCAGGTATTTATGTAAAAAAAGTAAAATAACTATAGATACTATTTTATAAAGAGTAAGAAATTTCTGCACTTAAAAACCATGTTTTGGGACAAAATCGTTTAAAAATGTATGATAATAGTAAGTAGTTACTATGAATAAATGTGTAAACTGGGTGGGGCTAAAGCAGGTTTACAGTTATGAGTATGCAAAACAGAGATTATTCTTATATTATTTATTAGTTGTTGCATTGTTTTCCATAAAAAACAACTGTAAACCTGCTTTTCCCACCCCCTGTGTGATTTATCAACTTCTAATTTCATTTATACAATTAGTAAAACTAAAAACACTTTCAGTAAGTGGGTGAAATCCCCTTTATAAACTGATTATGTCAAGTATGGGTATGTGCTAAGCTTTAAAGAGAGTTAAAATTAGATAATTAGCTCTACAGAGAAAGCTTCCAGGATGATGTAGTGGTTGTCTGGATAAGCCCAAAGTTTCTGAAAACTGAAGTGTCACTGTGAGCTGGACAATTGCCTAGAACCTGCCTGAGCTCTAAGATTGAATAAAAGGAGAGACGATAAAATCTTACTCATCAGAGGACATATGGCGACGTGTCCTTACTTTTTGTTTTTCAAAACAGAGAGGATGGGGAATGGACCTAAAAGCCAAGGGTGCAGCTCTGCACTCTGTGTTGTCAGAGGCGATGAGAACAATCTGCTCTGTAATTTAATTTTAAGTTCTTCATTTGAAATTAGAAGTATGAGTATCAGATGTGAGGTATTAACAATAAGATTGAAAGCTTTCTCTTGGAGCCATTAGCTTGTTTCTTTGATTTCTTCCATGCGGTTCTAGTGGGACTTAGAAATAATTTTCTTTTTTTGTTATAAAGTGAGCAAAACCAAACCTTTCCTTTTTGATAATTTTTTTGTAAAATATATCTAGAAAAAGTTGCCAAAAAATTTAGTTACTACTTAATAGGTTGTTTTGTTTTTTGCTTAAATATTTAAGTATTATAGAGATATGACTTTCACTCAGAACATCTCATATCCAATGTATAATGTGAGCAATTAATATTTTCCTTTGGTAATAATATAACATTAAACTGGAAGGGTCAAGGTGGGGAGGCAGTAAGTAACACAGGGTAATTATTGTCCTGGGCTAATTTATTTACTTTCTGTCAGAATTATAATAATTTTAGAGTAAGTAGATCAGTCTATGAGCATTCCTAAATATGAACTTAACAATAATGATTATGCTAACAATAATAGACAAAATTATCGCTTGCCATGTATTAGGCAAAGTTCATTCTTTATATAGATTATTACAATGAATTCCTACAATACTGCAATGAATTATATATTCTTGATATCCTCATCGTACAGACAAAGCCATCAAAAAATGTTTCAAATAGTGTGACAAAGTTGACATAACAAAGAATGGTTAACAGCTGAGAATAATTAAAAGTATACTTCATAGAGCACTTGCTCTCACTACCATGCAAATGAGGTAATTTATGGAAACGTGAATATTGTACATCATCTCCCTTTCCCTTTCTAAACAAAATATTCAATAGATTTTTACCTCTATGTTGTTGTAAATATATTTTAGTTTCCTCGTCCAGCCTTATTTGTAGCTGAGATAAATCACTTTGCACAGCAGAATTCAATAGAAGATATCCCATTTTAAATATAAAAAGGAATAGGCACAAAGAATGGCATGAAATAAAGTTGTGTAAACAATTGTAATATACTCTGAAATGGTTTTAAAACCACTATAACTTACATGTCCTTCTTTTGTATTTTGCTTATGGTTTATATTAAAAATTAGAATTTTAAATTATTGGAACTATGTGAAATGCCAAATTAATTTGATATGTTAATATATTCAGTTTATTGATTAGTTTCTACCTTTCGAAGGGAACATCATAAAAATGTTTTATTTTATTCAGTTTTTCATCCCATCTGCATGAACCTTTCTGATGCCCACCTCAGTCAAATCTCAGACAGTTGGCACAGTTTCTGATCACTGTCAAATATTTTTTTGAAAACCCCTTTTCCAGGTAGCAGAAGCTCTTCAACTCACATGCTGTGTAAGGTTCTATCAGCCTCTCCCAGTGTCATTGCTGCCGCTGGCCCTCTGGTGTCTCAGGAGAGATAGGAAGAGGAGTGACACCAGGCCTGATATACCTGGCTGGTGCTCTCTTCTCCCGGGCAGAGTCCACTGTCACAACAAGCACCCTACTGTCCAACTTTGGGCCCTCCATCAGGGGCCACTGGCCTGGGGTCCTGGGAGACAGGTTTAGCCCTTGAGGTCCCCATTGTTCCCTAGCTTGTGTGACATCTTCTTTAGACAATTAAGTTCAGCTCGCTCTCAGCTCCTACCTCCTGTGCAACATTTCTCAGCTGCAAACATTTCACCAACAGAAAACTCCTGCAGCTTTGGTTGTCAGAGGCTAAGTAACTGCATCCTGTCTACCTGCGGCCCTCTCTCTTTCCAGACATTTCAGACCAGTCAATCAACCCGCCATCTTCAGAGAGCTAAGAGCAAAAGGCAGCAATAAATTCCAACAAGTCCCCCAAATCTGCTTTGTGGTTCAGATGCTAGTCTCATCTCCAGAAAAATCAGTTTTTCACAACAGATAAATAATAGATGATACATAGATGGATAGATGGGTGGTAGATTGATAGATAGATGATAGATAGATGATAGATGATAGATAGATAGATGATAGATAGATAGATGACAGATAAATAGACATAATTGGAAATGTAAAATGCCACGTTTCTTTCCTCCATTTATCTCTCAAATCAGTCTCCCACCCGTTAGTGTATCTGGCATTTAGTAGCCTATCTACATCACATAGAAGAACATGCAGCTTACCTGGTAGGTTTTGAGTGACCCTGTAAGCATAACAACGCATTGTGCTCTGAAATGAGGAAGAAAATGAGAAGTGGGATTCTCGTCTTTGCACATTTCCACCCTCACCACACTTCATGGGAACTGATTCATACACAGCTTTGTCCCTCACTTATCAGAGGACCTGTTCTGAGTGGAAAGAATACCATGATTACCTTTTTTTTTTTAATTCCAGGTATAATATCAATAAGTCCATTCAAGTTAAAATGGGAAACTCATATAAGTTCTAGAAAGATTTAAAAAATTCTTTACTGAAGAACTACCCAATAGTAATCTATTTTTTTAAATTTATTAATTCCATATCAATATTCAACAAAAGTCAATACAGCTTCTATACAAAACCAAGAATTGATTGGGATTCATTCATGTAGTCATTTAAAAAATATATTTATTGGTCATTTACTGTGTGCTAGTAGCAATTTTAGACAAGAGAAAGTGAACAAGTCAGACAGTTCCCTGCCCACTTAGGGTTTACATTCTAATGGGTAAGACAATAAAAAGTAAAATCTAGATAATGTAATAATAGCAGGTAGCTAAGTGATTTGATGAAAAGGGAGGCCAAGCAAGAGCCACCGTGGGGGCCGGGGTCACTTGGGCCATCCGAGGGAACCTCAGAGGACCACACAGATGAATGAAGGGAGGGGCTGACATGGAAACATTTGAAGGACGATTGTTTCAGGTCGCGAGGATGAGATTGCCAGCGTAGAGACAGTGCGGACGAAAGTGAGGACAGGATAAGCCACGTGCCCACATGTCGGTCGGGACACTAGTCTGTATTTCTGATGTACTGTGAAGCCATTGGGATCAGTCCGCCCCGCGTGTTCCGGCAGAATCGCACCTGCCTCGCGAGGATTCTGTTCATGGAGCCCATGCCTTGATCAGTCGCCCATCATGCTGCTGTTTGACAGACTCTTCCCAACCATGATGGGGAAGCGGGAGACTGGATCTCTTGTCGCAGATCCCAGACTCTGACCCAGAAAGATGAGGCAGTTTTCAGTGGAAAGGGAATGAACTCAAACTCAGCTCTGCAAGGCTCCAGCTCCCGCACTGAGTGAGCATCCATGACCCCTGATTATCTCTGATTCTTAAAAAGGGCTACACACGCTCCTGTTTCTTCTGGCAGTAATTTAGGGTTCATGTCTCACCCTGTGAGTTCACTCAGAGAGGAATGGAAGCACTTTGGGTACAAATATGAAGCTGTGCTGTTTTTATAAACATCTGCACTGATGGAGCCACAATTGAAATTGAAAAGGATGAGATCTCAAGGTCAATGTCTTTAGCTTAGGGTACAGCTGTTGTTTCTGCAACACTCATGTGACCAGGAAAGGGTTAACATAGCTATAGAAATACTGCTGAGTACAATTTCTAGCATATCACAACTTCTCTAATAGAATCAGATAGCATTTTTTGGATGCAGTTCGAAAGGACTCCTTTTAGACAAGAAAATAGCTGTGCAACCAGGTGTGCTCTTCTATGCATCCTGTGATTGACAATCTTTTCAGTACTAAAACATAATTTATTTTAACACATCGGCTTTATGCCATTGGCACAAACATGAAACCCGGTCGATGGGTTTCATACATAGGATTGCTGTGTGGTTTTATAAGGTGGTCATCCTAAAGGAAAAGATGTTTATAAGGCATTCAATCTACGACAGAGCCTTCTGCATCCTCAGCACTCTATTTCTTCTTCCTCATCTACTTTCCATAAATTGCTTCATCTGTTATCATTCTTTCCAGTTCTTCAACTATAATCACATGAATGGCATTATTCTTTAAATACAGGGAAAAATTCTTCATGATAAAAGTTTCCCTAACTTTACTCCTTCAATTTGGATGATGATGTGATAGAAATATAAATGTCTGAACTCATAAATTTCTATTTTATTTGCAAGTTTTCACTCTTACAATTTTGTTTGCTCTAATATTCTTACTCTTCCCTAAGTAAATGCATAAGGATTTACTACAACTTGTCTATTTACTGTCGTCTGCTTTTTATGTCTTCCTAAATTATTGTGTTTCGAGTCTTATATTCGCGGGCTTTGTAAAGTGCTGCTATCTCTGTTGCCAAGATAACGGTTGTTGATTGATATGGGTGAGGAAACTCTTCTATTACAGAATGTGGATGTTTACATTTCAAAGTGCAGAGAAACTTGGTTCAGCTCAGTTTCATGTGATATAAATAAAAAATGTAAACATAAAAACCAACTTTAGGACATTGTATTCACCACTTTCTTTCTGTTTAAAGTAAACTATGAATTTTGAATCCCACCTTGATTTGAGTAGAATAAAAAGGATTATTCTTAAAGAGTTGATTAAAATGAACGTGTTTTATCATCAAATATTATTATAAAGCTTTACATCCTGCAGCTTAGCGTTCATCTATCATAATGTGACAAAGTAACGACTGCACCTAATTCTACATTCTGTAATAAAAAAAGACACCGAGTAATAAGTTATAGTCTCAGCTCTCAATAAAAAAAGGAAATGCTGAGAATTTTATCATGTTTCTTCACGTGAGTGATAGGATTCAGGGCAGTTGATCATAATACTTAGAATGAATATTAATTTAAGTCTGAATCCAGTTCACCTCTCATTTACCTCTATCACTTTAGTAGCAATAAACGTTAACTCAAATTTTTTCACACTTTGCACCATTTCATAACATTTAAATTTAATGAGTAAATGTTGATATAAATTTTGTCATTGTATGTGACATGATACACATTTTTGTTAAACATAAAAACAATTTATGAAAAACTTCTAAATGTATTTATCCCCCTTTTATATACAAAGCTGTACTATCAAAAATAATCCAAATTTATACTATAGCTTTGATTAATTGACATGTAGCAATTAGCTGTCTAAATCTGAAATCAGTTTTAAAGTGTGGTCTTGACGAAGATTTAAAAATATCAAACTAGGATGAATCATAGAATCCTAGTAAGAAACTGGCTTATTTATGTAAATAAAATATTTCTGTAAATAAAACGGATTTTTCAGGTTTTATTTGATTACTTAGATTCTCCTATGAATTTAAGTTGATCTCTGTATAGTATCAAGCACTTAAAACACATACACACTTTACTCTTACTCGGTAAGATGTAATAAATGCATACATGAAATAGTATTAAGAGACTCTATGTTCAGTGCTTTTCCCATATTAAACATTCAAATATGCGGAGAACTGGTATTGGATGGTGTTGGAAGTGATGCTGGGAGCACGTGTCAGTGCAGCTGGAGGCGCCTTGCACCCGGGAGCTGGCTGGCAGCATCTCTGTCCACATTAGCACTCAGTGACAAGGGGCTGGCTGGAAATATCCGTGGGCATCAGCTCCGAGGAAATCTGAAAACATTCTAACTCAGGTCTTATCCTCTCCACCCCCCCCTACCCCCCCCCCTCCCGAGAACTGGCAAGTACAACTTTTTACCAGGAGACTACCTGTTTGCCTCAAAGCACATTAGTATTAAAAGAAATTAATTGGATTTATTGAGGTGACATGGATTGATTAAACCACATAGGCTTACCCTGTGCGCTCTTGTAATACATCCTCTGCGTACCAGGGGTGGGGGTGGGGTGGGGGGTGTTGCGCTCACCACCCCAGATCCGCTCGCTTTCCGCTCTTGACCCCTCTCATCGCCCCATGGCAATCTCTATACTGTTGGTTTTGGGTTATTTTGTCTTTGTTTTGTTTGTTTATTCCCTTCACCTTTTTCACCCCAACACCCCTGCCCCTCCCCAAGCCCTAGTTATTCGCCTGCACAGCAGAACCAAACACGCACGCCAGTCTCTCAAAGCGAGGTCCCAGTGCATGCAGGTCATCAAAGTCCTCGTCCCGGTCGGAGTCTGCGGACCCCAGCGAGCTCAGGGACGCGGCCGGGGACCCCGCGCCTTCGAAGGCGTAGGTCCGGAACGAGTCGAAGGGCGGGGCGCCGGGGTCCGAGTCGGCCTCCCGGAGCTTCTGCAGGATGAACTCCCTGAAGATGGCGCTCTCCGGGCCGACCTGCAGGGACTGGCGGTACAGGCTGCGGATCTGGGCCGCGCCGGCCGGCCGGGCCCTGCGCCCCCGGAGGACGCTGCCGCCGCCCAGCTCCGCCACGTCGTAGGCCTGCGTGTCGTCCTCCCCGCCGCCCTCGTCGTCGTAGTGGACGATGTTCTCTCGGAAGTCCTCCCCCTTCCCGGGAAACAGCGTCCGTGTTCGTCGTCGTTTCAGCCCCAGGATCAGAAAAAGAAACCCTGACAAAGAGAGCAGACCGAAATATGAACACGGTGTGAGCGAATGAAACACTAACAACAACAACACGCACAAAAATAATGGAGTTATTTTCAGATTGTGTCTCTTATGTTTAGCACTTGAAGGAAACTCTTGGGACATTCCTCCATATGAAACTCTCTTCTTAATGCTTCAAAGGGGCTAGTGAATATGTAGCGTAGGACTGAATAACGGGCAGATGGTTCTGGAATCTCAAAGCATCATTTAGGTGCTGGGAACTCTTTGTAAAGCACAGAATTCTTTGAGTTTCACTCTCAGCTGTTCAGCACAGGTGATAATGGTGACTACTTCCTAAGGGTTATTGTGAGGGTCAAATTGCAACATTTATAAAAAGCACTTAAGACACTCTCCTGGCGTATAATAATCACTCAACAGAAGCTCACCTTTATTACTGCTAGTTTTTATATAACTATATGTTACATGTGTAATGGGTCATAACCATTCTTAAACAGATGTGCACACACATATTCATGCACCCATAGAACTCAAGGATCGTTGATTTTCACCCAGAAGTGTATATTCACTATTTCTTAAGAATTATTCCACTTGATTTAAGATTTATAATACATTCACAAGAGGAATTAAAAACATATGCACAAAGCCACACTATATCACTGATAAAATTTTTTATTTTCCCTATTTACCATGTTATTTTCAAGAAATGAAGGTACATTCAGTTCAGCACTACTTACCAAATATTATCACAACACATATCAGAATAGCAATAACGATCTCATTCCTGAGTCCCAAGGGGAGCATAAAATCCTTGTTACTGCAGGTCTCCGTACTGCCCTTGTCACCACAGTCACAGACGCGAATGGTAAGAGTGTTGGTACTTGTCAGTGATGGGATTCCACTGTCGGCAATTAAGATGGATATGTAGAAGACAGGCTCTTCTTGAAGGCTAAAACCAGTTCTGTTAGTCAAAATTACAGCTGTGTTATCTAAAAGAAAAACACATGTGCATAAGTTTTTCAAAAGTACGTTAGAAATTCATACCTGGTATACGTATTGCAGGCATTAGTATAGAGATAATCTAAATAACTTTTTACAGTTCAATTTCTTATGCCTCAGTACTGTTTTCCTCTTTTGTTGTTTTGGGATTTCCACCCACCAAAATATTTTCTGTAGCAATCAGACAAACTTTAGAAGACAAATTATAAAACACAAACAAATGAAATTTTATTGAAATGCATGCCTACATATGATTTTTCTCAAATCATCTTTTCAAAACAAATTCTCCATCTTGCTTTTGAAGACTATGAAACCCTTTTGATTCTAGTTACTAGACTGATATAACAGGTGAGAGAATTTACATTTTTCCAATATACAGTTTAATTGTAAGCACAAACATTAAACTGAATCAATTATTTTCTTTGTTTCAGTATCTTTATTTTGCCTCAGTACTTTGTTTTGTATGAATATAAACAAATCTAAGTTACAACTCATTTCTTATATTGATATTTAAGTTTTTATTCTAAATCTATTTGAGTTCCCTTCACGGGGGAATTTGACAAGGGAAGAACATGTCTGCATTTATTATTTCAGCAAAAGGTCTCCCCTACATTAATTATTAAATGCTTTTGTGTCATCCCAAAGGACAGCTGCAGGTATTTGGTTACAGACGCTGAGTAATAAATCCAATGATGATACATATCTTTGGGATATAAAGTAGAATTAAAACAGACGTCCATATAATGTATCGATACTTGTCAGTGATGGGATTCCATTTCCAACTTTACTGATGTGGAAGAGAAAAAAAAAGAGTGGGTTTCTATAAAGTTAATTGTTTCTAAATGGAAGAAAAAGAAATTCTGTCTATCTGAAATCCTTTAGACCATTTGTCTAAAGGATATTGATATAAACATTTCATTTTGAAGAAAAAATAATTTTAAACCAATTTCATATAGTGATAGTTATAATTATTGACACCAAATAGCTTTGAATTAATTGAGATAACATGACTATAAGTTAAGAATGTATCACTTTCTTCCCTGCACAGAGACTGAAGTTTGAGTGACATGAGAAAAGAAAGGGACCATTATGTCAGAACCACCATTATGTCTGTAGGGTCATTCAGACTTTACAAGGACTTACAGCCACTGATGACTTGAAAAAGTGCTTCTAATTTCAAGAAATCCAGTAGAAAATGGGGTTTATATTTTCAGAACTTGACTCTGGGTTTTGCTTCCCATTTTCATTTCTCCTTTTTTTGCTCTCTAATGCAACATTATCATGTTTCAGTAACAGAGCTAAAAGCAATGCTATAAGTTTGCTTAAAATCAACCATGCTGCTAGAAGAATGGATCAAAAGCCATCAAGAGTGAGTGGAATTACCTTGATTATCTATGATTGTAAAACTCGAGTTCTCTGTGTCTTCCACAGATAAGTTAAAATAAAAATAGTGACCGTCTATGGATTCATCTCTATCCACCGCACTGATGGTCTGAATGATCTAGAAAAAAATAGAAAAAGGAAAAAGGTCACTGTTGGTGGTGTTGTTCTTTGCTTTTTAATTAAAATTCCTTGACCAAAATCTTTATGGACATTGCAGAGGATAACTATCTAATTGATGAAGATTTTAATGTATTTTCTCAGGTTAAAAACATATTACTCCCCAGTTCAAAAGAATGTTTTGATATTACATAATAAATTCATTTTTGTTGATGGGGCAGATGGTTTCCTGAGGCTGAGCTTGTTAGAAGCTCTCAAAACACTGCAGCTATCTGTCAAAACTACCTCCCATCCTTCCTCCCAGATTTCTCCTTTCCCTCTCCCACTCTCCCTTCCCCACCTGCATTCCAGCCAGTACAATTTGCTGCAATTATATATTCCCTATTTATATTGAGATCATAACTGCAGTGAAATTATTGTCTTACTAAAGTATTTGCTAAGGTCATGTTTTTAAAATTGACTTAAGGAAATAATGCATGTAAAGCTTAGGAGCAATGTACATGATTTTCTTTGACCCAAGGAAATGACAGAAGATGTGTTCCACATCAGATAAATCCCTCTAATTTAGATCACAAAAAGTGAAGCAATGCAGCTATGAACAAATCGGTCCTCACTTAATTATCTTCTTTCAATTCTGGAAATTACATAAATTGATTATTCGAGTTAATAGTGTGTTTATACTGCTAAACACACTAATCTTGAGTTATTACATTTTAGTACTTTCAGAAATCATGTTTAATTATAATTTGCCTATGATCTTTACAGTCATATGCTTGATAACTTTCTTGTGTTTGAGTTTACGTGGTACGTAGGTGTTTAATTTTGTCTTTTGTTTTGCTATGAGTCATTTAAAAAAGATACATCTTTTGGGAATATACCCTAAGAACACCATAGAACTGTTCCAAAAGGAGAAATGCACCCCCATGTTTATAGCAGCATTGTTCACAATAGCGAAGATCTGAAAACAGCCCAAGTGTCCGTCAGAGGAGGAGTGGATTAAAAAGCTTTGGTACATATATACTATGGAATACTACTCAGCCATAAGAAATGATGACATCGGATCATTTACAATAACATAGATGGACCTTGATAACATTATACTGAGTGAAATAAGTATATCAGAAAAAACTAAGAACTATATGATTCCAGACATAGAAGGGACATAAAAATGAAACTCAGAGACATGGACAAGAATGTGATGGTATTGGGGGGGGGGAGAAAGAGAGAGAGGGGTGGGGGAGGGGAGGGGCACCAAAAAAACTAGATAGAAGGTGACAGAAGACAATTTGACTTTGGGTGAGGGGTATGCAACAAAACCAAATGTCAAAATAATCTGGAGATGTTTTCTCTAAACATATGTACCCTGATTTATCAATGTCACTGCATTAAAATTAATAAATTAAAAAAGATACATCTTTACGGTTTCTGTTTTATAAGGATTTAGTAAATATAAAATAGTATTAAATGAGTAAATGGGAAGAATTGGCCTTTGTTTAACATAATTTTGTTAATATTAATAGTAATAGTTAAGAGTAGTGTCATCCAAGTTCTTAACATGGGGCCAGGTTCCTTCTTAAGAGATTCTAAATGAGCCATAAGATGTCTGTGTACACTTGACATTGCACAGAAACACTGTCGAAGTGTGACATGTTATTAAAGATAAAAAATAGACAGCTTATGCAGAACGCAACATAAAACATGTAATTAATATGTCAGCAACTTATTATGAGTTCTTACCTGACCATAGCCTGCATTTTCACAAACGTAAGTCTCATAGTGTTCAGAGAATTCAGGAGCATGATCATTAATATTAAGAACTTGTACAAACACAGGAACTGCAGAAATTTGTTCAACATTCTCTGCAATAAACAGAATAAAAATAATGTTAATGCTGTTTTTAGGAGAAATAATTTCAATTGAATAAAAGCTATCCGAGGACATGCTCTCTATATAAATCATATATTTATCAACAATACAGCTTAGAAAAGAATGTTCTCAACACATTCAACTCAACTGATATTTATCAAGTGCCCTGTACCGGCCACAGATGTAGGAGCTAATGGGAAAAAGCAGTAAAGAAGATAGTTACACAAACATCATCCTAAAACCCAGAAAATATTTAGCATATTTGCATTAATGCATCTAATCCTGATGAATATGTATATATATATTATTATTATTATCCTCCCAGCTTTACTTATACAAACACTGAGAAACCATTTAGTTTCATAAATTAGTGAAATAACTTGCTTAAGGTCCATAGCTGAAGAGGAAAAGGCAGTAAGAAGACAATAACCAGTAATCTTAATGATGGCTTCAGTCAATGCATTTTATTTTTTAACTTTTTGATTAGTTTTAGTGAGAGAAGAAGGGAGAGAGAGAGAGAGAGAGAGAGAGACCAACTTGTTTTTCCATTTACTTATGCATTCACGGGTTGATTCTTATATGTGCCTGAAATGGGGATGGAACTCACAACTTTGGCATATCAGAACGAAGCTCCAACCAACTGAGTTACATGGCCAAGGTCCAGTGTAGTTTTAAAAAACAAACAAACAAACAAACAAACAAAGGATATAAAATAATGATGTAAATACATGGTAAAATAAGGTAATTAAAATAATATCTAAGAAAATTTTTATATACACACTGAGTCAGGAGGATCTTCTTAAGTGAGGCAAGAAATACAAGACCATGAAGGACAGAAAGATATGATTTAATATATTTTTAAATGGCAAAGAAAAAATGTAAAAAAACCAAAACAACAACAAAGCAACAGTAATATGGAAAAGTGTCAGAATTACAAGATGAAATATTAATAGCTTTCATGTTTAAATCTTGAAAAATGATACGAAAAAGATAATTCTGGCCCTGGCCGTTGGCTCAGTGGTAGAGCGTCAGCCTGGCGTGCAGAAGTCCCGGGTTGGATTCCCGGCCAGGGCACACAGGAGAAGCGCCCAACTGCTTCTCCAACCCTCCCCCTCTCCTTCCTCTCTGTCTCTCTCTTCCCCTCCCGCAGCCGAGGATCCATTGGAGCAAAGATGGCCCGGGTGCTGGGGATGGCTCCTTGGCCTCTGCCCCAGGCGCTAGAGTGGCTCTGGTCGCAACAGAGCGACGGCCGGAGGGGCAGAGCGTCGCCCCTGGTGGGCGTGCCAGGTGGATCCCGGTCGGGCGCATGCGGGAGTCTGTCTGACTGTCTCTCCCCGTTTCTAGCTTCGGAGAAATCCCCCCCCCCCCCAAAAAGATAATTCTGTAGAAGTATGAACAAACCACAAATTTATCAATGAAAAAAAATTCAAATGATTCATACCAGGGTTTCTTAACCTTGGCACTGTTGATATCTTACACAAAAAAATTCTTTGTTTTGAGCCATTAGCTATGCATTGTAGGATGCTTTGCAGCATTTTTTGGTCTCTCTTCACACTAGTTGTGATAATCAGATTTGTCCTGAGATATTGTCAAATGACCTGTGAGGCGAAACAGACCACAGTGGGGAGATGCTGCAGTATCAGAATATTCCCAAAGGCTCTTTCTCACCAGAAGTGAGGAGAATGATTTACTCAGTCCTCGTAATTGATGTTAAACATGAAAATCAGAGCCAGTAATTGGAGTGCTGAGAAATAATGGAGAATAACAATACCTTTTCTAGAGCCTAAGCTGGCACCAGAGAGTGACAGTCAAATTACACCCAGCTTGGCCCTTTGGACCTAGGAGGGTGAGTCGAGGCTAGCGGTGCCTTCCCTAACCCTTCGGGAAGGAAGTCACAGAGGCAGCGTGAACCAGCTCGCATGTGTGGATTCAGGGAACAGGTCAAAGGCAAAAGAAGGGCCCTCGTAGATAGATGGGGGATGGGCCGCGGATGAGCTGCTTCTGTCCTTTGTCCTCTCGTGGCAAGTCTCCTGAGAACCTTCAGAGCATAGAGAAAGAAAGCAAAGATACGCACCTGAAGAAAGGAAGGGGAAAGCACGTTCAAGAGAGAGATCGTGCACTAGTTCCTCTGTTTTTGTTTGTTCATTGGTTTGTTTTTTAATCTTTCCATTGATTTGAGGGAGAGAGAAAAAGAGAGAGAGGAAAGAGGGAGGGAAGGAAGGAGAGAGAAAAACATCAATTCATTTTTCACTTGGTGTTTCATTTAGTTGTGAACTCATTGACTGCTTCCTGTACTTGCTCTGACCTGGATGAAACCCACAACCTCTGGCGTGATGGTTAACACTTTATCCACTGAGCCACCCTGTGTCCTTTGTCTTAAGGGTTTTTACCTGCTTTCTAAAGGTGGGAATTTTAGGCGTGGTCTCAGGAGAGGTCTTCAACAGAATATCGTTTGCTTTCCAGTGTGCCTTTAAAAAGCTCGTCCATCAAAACGAGCATATAAAGGGGTCAGGGTCATTCTCTGGTCAGCTTCCCTTTCAAAGAATGTCTCCTAGGAGGGACCAGGACTGAGGCCGCAGGGGTCCCCAAACTTTTTACACAGGGGGCCAGTTCATTGTCCCTCAGACCGCTGGAGGGCCGCCACATACAGTGCTCCTCTCACCGACCACCAATGAAAAAGGTGCCCCTTCCAGAAGTGCGGCAGGGGGCCGGATAAATGGCCTTAGGGGGCTGCATGCGGCCCGCGGGCTGTAGTTTGGGGATGCCTGGTTGGAGTGTGTAAACCACATGCTCCTAAGTGTACTGGGTTAGGGAAGATAAGACCTATGTTTTCTTATCTGGCTATAAATGGGTTGGCTGTTTAACTACCTGTCTCAGTGTCCCATTCCCCTTGCAAAAGAATTTCCCTAGCTTCTTACCGTCCTGCCTGAGCACCAGTATATAAGACTTTAAGATTCAATGTATCTATTCCAGAACTGTCTGCATGGCACCCAACTAACCCAAATGTATGTCAAAAGGGAACAGGCCAGATAAAGTACAACCATACTATGAAATTCCATGTCTTTATTAACAATGTATGAGTCAATGTAACAAATATATTAATATCATGAGCTTTAAAAAGGTATTATAAACTTGGTTCTAATCTTGAGAAAAATGCTTAACCATTGTTTGTTTCAGCTGATTCTCTGTAAAATCAAAATGATATTAGTAACTACTTATAGAACTGCTATAAAGGCCTGTTATTAAATAAATTAATATATATAAAGCATTTAGAAGGTTACATAGCAAATAAGCAATAAATACCAAATATTCTGTCTATATCTACTAACCAGAAGTGATATACATGATATTTTGTGAAATGATAAAAAGCAAGTTGCAATATATTATATTCTATATGTATAAAACATTATTTTAAATCTTCCTTTTTTAATTTAAAGATGCTGTGAAATGGTACATAGAATTAAAGAGGGAGGTTTCTTTGTTTCTCTTAATGTTTTTATTTATAACATACGCTTTTTAGTTCATGTAAAGGCATTATAGTTACAACTGTAACTTCTAATGCAAAGGCACTTTTTATTTTTTTAAAAAAGACAATTCTCTTTGTTGAAAGTAAGGGAAAAGACTATTCTTCCTTCCTGTTAGAACATTTACCTGAGAAAACTTGTAATTGTTAGTTATTTCTCTGTTTTTTTGAAATGTATGTAAACATTTTACACGTTAAATAAACCTCTTTCCAATTTTACAACCAGGTTCATCTTTCTCAACTATTGGGAGCCAACTCTTTGCAGTATAATCACCAAGGTGGAATTACCCCCTTTTCCAGTTTCTGTGAGCCTTGTCCTTGTTGAAAAGCTACCACATGTAATAAAAGAATAAAAAGTTTAGTTTTCTTTTCTTTTTCTTTCTTTTTCTTTTTTTTAGGTAAGAGGAGGGAGGTAGCAAGTCAGACTCCCACAAACACCTCAAATGAGATCCACTCAGTAAACCCATCTGGGGACGATGCTAGAGTATTGAGCTATTTTTAGTGCCTGAGGCTGATGTGCTCAGACCAGCAAAGCTATCCTCAGTACCTGGGGCTACACTCAAACCAATCAAGCTACTGGTTGTGGGAGGGGAAAAGGGAGAGAAAAAGGATAGGAAAGGGGGAAGCAGATTGTCACTTCTCCTGTGTACCCTGACCAGGGATTTAACCCCAGATGTTCATATGCTGGGTCACCGTTCTATCCATTGTGCCACTGGCTGGGGCCAAAAGTTTAGTTTTCATTTGGATGAAGTCAATTAGCAAATAGAAATGGTCACTCAAACTATTTAGTATATTTAAAATGAACTATGTGTGACATGTGATGTAAAGTCCTCCTACTTAAAGGCTAGTAATTTTTTCTCTTGAGAACATACTTGCAATGGTCTATATCTGCCTAGAAATTTCAAGATGGAATGATTCAAAATTTAAGACAGACCTTTTAATGGTTTAAGCATAAAATATATCACCATAGAACAACTTTTTACATAAATATGTACACTGGAAAAAAGTACTCCAGGTACAAATAAATATAAGAAAAATTAGTCAGAAATTCATTTAAAGTTTTTATTTTTCTTCTGTAAAATTCTGCATAAAATTAAGTTCAAATAAACCTTTGACATGACTACATAAAACAGATCTATATCTTCACAGATTCATTTTAAAATAGTTGTTTTATTAACTTAGCTGACATACTGATAAATAGCTTGTCGCTTCATTTGGGAAGTTTTCCAGGACAGAGACTAAGCACAGTGAACTTCATTTGCTGATAAAACATGCTACGGGGCAGCATCTCATTCCTGTATCAACATAACTGTTATGTTGCAACATTCTAGGTAGTTACCACATACAGCAGGTGCTTTTATAGCACTTTGATGGGATGATTTGTTTTCCATTATTTAAGTGTTTCTTTTATATTACTACTGAAAATTAAATAGTAAAACAATTTATAAGTGGTAATAGGAATGATCAGACACTGTTAATTTAAAATAATAAAATAAAATACACATGTATGAATTGACACATAAAATACGAGTTAACTCTAATTCCAATAATTTTTTTGTGTGTATTTTTCCAAAGTTAGAAGCAGGAGGCAGACAGACTCCCGCATGTGCCTGACCGGGATCCACCTGGCATGCCCACTAGGGGGCGATGCTCTGCCCATCTGGAGCCTTTCTCCATTGCAACTGGAGCCATTCTAGTGCCTGAGGCAGAGGCCATGGAGCCGACCTCAGTGCCCTGGCCAACTCTGCTCCAATGGAGCTTTGGCTGCGGGAGGGGAAGAGAGAGACAGAGAGGAAGGAGAGGGGCAAGGGTGGAGAAGCAGATGGGCGCTTCTCCTGTGTGCCCTGACCGAGAATCAAACCTGGACTTCCACATGCGAGGCCGACGCTCTACCACTGAGCCAACCTGCCAGGGCCTAATTCCAATAACATTTTAAGGCAGTTTTTTGTCCCTATGTTCAGAGGGAACTGAATATTTTAAAAAGTATGGTAAACCGATATGTGGCTCCCGAATGAGTACTTACCTTTTTCTCTGGCTATAACGCTTAAGTTGTACCAAGCACTAACCTCTCGATCGAGAGGGTTAGTTGTGATGATAGTGCCATTGTCATTGATATGGAACACTTTGCTTCTGGTAATAGAATACCTGAACCAAAAAAAAAGAAAGTGTTCCTTAATTTTATTTTTCTCTGCATAACCATAATCTATAACACCCTTTTAAAAACTTAAGACAAATTTTAAATACATGCTGCACATAGCTAATTAAATTCTGAACAATTTTCAAAAAGGTATATTTATATATTTAAGATTCAACTCAGTAGAGACAGGAAAAAAAAACTAAAATGGCTTCAGATTTAAATTTATGTAGGCTCAATCCAAACTCATTCTCTTTCCTGAGAAAGAATTTTAATATGTGAGTGACTAGGTTAAAAAGGAATGACAATATGTCCTTCAGAAAATAAAAAGCAATGCAAATAAATGGTATAATATGTATGTGTATAATATATATTATATATATCGCAGAAATGACAATAGTAGAACTAATGTGCTATTAGATCATACATGGAAAGAAGCCAAATACTGAGATTCCCTCTTGCAAAAATGACCTCCTACTCCACAGTGAAAGAGTCTTCGAAGTACTCAGCATTCTTATCAGCCGGAAAATTATTAATAATAAAAATTAAAGAAGGTTAATAAGTAGGGTTTGGTGACGGCTCCTCATTGCATGGATATTTTGGAAGAATGAGATATCAATGAGTTTTACCAGGTAATTATGTTGCAAAAGATGAGAATATTTTCATCTTAAATTGTCAGGTCTCTAAAAATATCACTATTTTGTTGCTTGATGTCCAGGGAGAACTAAAATTAAAGTGATAGAAAAGTAAGGTTTGGAGGAATTCAATTCTAACTCTACTAACTTTTAAACCTTTATTTACTTACCTACCGACAAGTGCTCACATTTCCTACCTAAGAAATTCATTAACAAATGAAACAACAGTTTACCAGTTAATATTTTGTATTAAATATCTAGAATATCCTGTCTCAATAATACACCATTAGAAATAAAACCAATAAAAAGTTAGAGATTATTTCCAAATAAAATAAAAAAATATTATGGAGTCAGCAGTAACATTTTAAGTCATAGCCAATAAATAGATTTAAGAAAGGAAACATATTTGCAGTACATTTTATAAAGAGCCTGAGCTGGAAAGCTTAAAATATAAAGTGTTGATGCTTAAAAGATTAGTCTTTGATTCACTTCAATTTTCCTTTGATGGACTCTTCATCCTTTAATACACACACACACACACACACACACACAATGGAATACTGCTCAGCCATAAGAAAAGACGATACTTATCAAATAAATCAGTCAGCAAAAGTTAAGAACCATGTGATTTCAGTCACATGTGGAATTTAAAACTGAAAGCAACAAATGAACAAACCAGAAAAACAAAGAAGCAAACCCTCCTAGACACAGACAACAAACAGTGTGGTGGTTAGCAGAGGCAGGGGAGTACAAACAGTGTGGTGGTTAGCAGAGGCAGGGTGTACAAACAGTGTGGCGGTTAGCGGAGGCAGGGTGTACAAACAGTGTGGCGGTTAGCGGAGGCAGGGGTACAAACAGTGTGGCGGTTAGCGGAGGCAGGGGTACAAACAGTGTGGCGGTTAGCGGAGGCAGGGTGTACAAACAGTGTGACAGTTAGCAGAGGCAGCGGGGTACAAACAGTGTGGCGGTTAGCGGAGGCAGGGGTACAAACAGTGTGACAGTTAGCAGAGGCAGCGGGGTACAAACAGTGTGGCGGTTAGCAGAGGCAGGGGTACAAACAGTGTGGCGGTTAGCGGAGGCAGGGGTACAAACAGTGTGGCGGTTAGCGGAGGCAGGGTGTACAAACAGTGTGGCGGTTAGCAGAGGCAGGGGGTACAAACAGTGTGGCGGTTAGCGGAGGCAGGGTGTACAAACAGTGTGGCGGTTAGCGGAGGCAGGGGTACAAACAGTGTGGCGGTTAGCAGAGGCAGGGGTACAAACAGTGTGGCGGTTAGCAGAGGCAGGGGTACAAACTGTGTGGCGGTTAGCGGAGGCAGGGGTACAAACAGTGTGGCGGTTAGCGGAGGCAGGGGTACAAACAGTGTGGCGGTTAGCAGAGGCAGGGTGTACAAACAGTGTGGCGGTTAGCGGAGGCAGGGTGTACAAACAGTGTGGCGGTTAGCAGAGGCAGGGGGGTGGGCACACAGAGAGTAAAGGGCTCACATATGTGGTCACAGAAGATCTAACTTTGGGTGGTTGGCACAAATGCAGTATACAGATGATGTATCAGACATGTACACTTGACATCTATATAATCTTATTAACCAATGTCACCCCAATGAATTGAATTAAAAAAAAGCTTAATAAAATGTGACTGTGCAATACTTTCTCATTGCTAACATTTTCTGCCAGAATGATATAAACAAATGATTCTTCCGAGCTGCCTTCTCCAGATGCCTTTACATCCTGTACTAATGCTTGTGTGACACAAAATTTCTCCCCTTCGTGGGAGAAATTGAGACACACATACATTTAATTTTGTTTTCACGACATATTTTGAACATTTACTATACCACAGGGAAGAAAAAACAACTTGTGATCCTAATATATGTAACACAATCTTATTTAAAAGACACTTCCAAATGGAAGACTGTCCAGAAAAGACATTGAGAGTTTTTGCAGTTTTTTTTTTTTGATAGATGCTCACAAACTATTTTTAAAAATAATGAACTTCAGTATTAGAATGAAAACTGTTTAGGAAAAATATTTTTGGTAGAATATAAGGTAAGTAATACCCAGAAGTGATACTCTAATACACATACTTCTGTTCATATTTGGGTACATCTCACTTATTTATCTCATATATCCTGACATTTTTATTTGTAGTAAACATACAACTCTAATAATTTGGTATATTATTTCAAAGTCATATCATGTTTTTATCAATGCTCATAGGCATTGTTGTAAATCGATCATCATTCATTGCCATATTTATATCACTAAAATTCAATGTTTAAATTGTTTTCAACACTTTATTTTCATAAATGATAATATAATGAATATCTCAATCATTAAAGCATATTTTTAAAATGTATTCTAAGTATTTTAAGAACAAAATAAACAGGTTAATAAATATGCTACTTTAAAATCTAAACAATTGATTTACTGGGTTATAATTATTTATAATTATATATTATTATATACATATATAACATATATACTTATATTTTTTCTAAAATCACTGTAACTAAATAGAAACTATATCTGTATATTAGGAGAAAATTCATTTTTTTTGTTTTGTTTTGTTTTGAATTTTTTAAGTGAGAAGTGGGGAGGCAGAGAGACAGATTCCCATATGTGCCCCAACTGGGACCCACCAGGCAAACCCACTAGGGGGCGATGCTCTGCCCATCTGTGGTTCTATCACTAAGCAACCGTGCTATTTTAGCACCAGAGGCAAAGACAATGGAGCCATCCTCAGCACTCAGGGCCAACTTGCTCCAACCAAGCCATGGCTATGGGAGTGGAAGTGAGAGATAGAAAAAAGGGAGAGGGGAAGGGGTGGAGAAGCAGATGGTTGCTTCTCCTGTGTGCCCTGATCAGGAATTGAACCCAGGACATCCACACACTGGGCCAACACTCTACTGCTGAACAACCAGCCAGGGCCAGGAGGCAGTTTTTCTAATTAACAATTACAGTGAAAAAGTGGGATCATCTCTTTCAAAAACTTAAAGAAGTTCCTTCTTTGTATCTGCATCTTTGTATTTGTAGCCCTTCAAACTACACAGCAGAGCCAGCAGCATAATAAATACATGGAGGTTTATAGAATTCTCTGAGCTGTGAAGTGTAGAAAATGATTAAGGGGACATAAACAGATTTTGTTTTTATGTCTAACCAGAAATTATTTGAAAATAGAAAAAAAGAAAAGAAAAAGAAAATAGAGTACGTGAATATAACAGACTAGTTTAATAATGACAAATACTGTTAAATTGTAACAAAGAAATTCACTTGTAACCAATTAGACTTATTTCATTTTGATTCCTTTAAGTGGTATCTTAAAATAGTGCAATTTTTGAATATTGTTTTAATTAAATAATATTTAAATGAACCACATTTGGATCAGCTTTATTTCTTCTTTGGGAAAAACCCTCACCTCTTCACCCCAACTAATAGAATTGGTTGCATGTAATTTTATATGGTCATTGACTATTTTTTGCATGTGTGCAGTTGCTAATTCCATTGCTTTTTAACCAATAGTGAGGCTCCCTATTAGAACTTGTCTAAGCTGCTGCAAATTTGATGTGCCATACAGATAAATATAGACATATCCTTGCTACACTCATATGAAATCTCATCTGTGAGCCATTCTGTGTTCATTCATTCCTTACGGCAAAGTTGGCCTTGCAGACGTACCGGACAGGAGATTTCCTCTGATCTGGATCTGTGGCAGACACGGTGCCCACAAATGACCCCTGTGGCCTTCCTTCAGAGATTTCAAATATGTAATATGGGAGGAGGAAGACAGGGGGCTCGTCATCATCTTCCACCTGGATCTTAATGAAAGTGGCAGAAGCTTCAGTGTGATACTCCATGAGCTGCTCATCAACATGGTGGTTTTTAACCTTTGCTCTAATTCCATAGTGGCTCTGGTGCTCAAAATCCACTTTCTACAAAGAAGACATAGCTTCAGTAATCCAAGGCATCACTTAGAAAAAAACTTTTTGCTATTATAATACCTCAGTCTCAGATTTTACTTTCATTCCTCCTGAGGTTGTTCTGGGTTGTTTTCCCTTTTTTTTTATTAAACTTATGGGGTTGACATTGGTTAATAAAATTATGTAGGTTTCAAGTGTACATTTCTATGATTCATGATCTGCAAATTGGTGGTACTTTTTATCTACTTGAATCCTTCTGATATGTTCACTAAGCAGGTGCACAGCCAATACCGATATGTATTTTGCTATTTATGTCTATTAAACATGTTTTCAGATAATAGTTCTGTTTTTACATTTAGGTTAAAAATATACTTTTCATAAATATCGTATGGAGTTAGAAATTAATTTCTTGTCAATTAAGATCTGTTCAAAAATTTTGTTCTGTATTTGACATTAAAAAATGTTCTACATGTAATTCAAGAAGTTCTATAATAATTAAACCTCATCTCTAAACTCCTTGTCTCCTTAAAGCATAAATCACACTTTCTCATTTCAATTATTTACTGAAGCAAAATAAACTGGCCACATGAAATAATTGTATGTATTTCTGATTTGATTTTGTATTATTCTGAAAAGTAAATAATTTTACTAGGGCTACCTTTTTTAATATAACTATTCCTTCTTGGGTCTCATTATTAGTAATGATGTCGAAGGTTTGTGACTCATCTTCAATGCTGTAATCCATTTCTGCATTATCTCCTATGTCATCATCAGATGCCAGAATTTTTCCTATAGAAGTACCAGGGGGCGCCGACTCAGAGACAGTCATGCGGTATAATCCTTCAAAAACAAAATTCAAGATAGTTAATATAAATAATTAACATAACAGTCAGCCAATTAGAGCTCCTTTTATTTGTGGATTATAGGAAAACCCATACCTACCCTTTCTACCAGTTATTTGCTCTATGATAGATAGATAGATAGATAGATAGATAGATAGATAGATAGATATAGAGATAGAGATATTCTTCCATTATTTTTAAAATCTGAACATTTTCTAATAAGCTATTTGAGCATCTATCATTATGTCTTAACTATATCTTGGAAAGTCCTATTAGCAGGATGTATCATTTCTAAATTTCTATTCCTATAAATATCTTCTCACTATTCCTGGGTTTTTTTGGGGTTTTTTTGTATTTTTCTGAAGCTGGAAACGGGGAGAGACAGTCAGACAGACTCCCGCATGCGCCCGATCGGGATCCACCTGGCACGCCCACCAGGGGCGACGCTCTGCCCACCAGGGGGCGATGCTCTGCCCCTCCAGGGCATCGCTCTGCCGCGACCAGAGCCACTCTAGCACCTGTGGCAGAGGCCAAGGAGCCATCCCCAGCGCCCGGGCCATCTTTGCTCCAATGGAGCCTCGGCTGCGGGAGGGGAAGAGAGAGACAGAGAGGAAGGGGGGGCGTGGAGAAGCAAATGGGCGCTTCTCCTATGTGCCCTGGCCGGGAATCGAACCCGGGTCCCCTGCACGTCAGGCCGACGCTCTACCGCTGAGCCAACTGGCCAGGGCTATTCCTGGGTTTTTTTATTGACCCTCAGCCATCCCAAATTAAATTTGATAAAAACAGATTTTCAATTTTACTCAAGAATTCTGATACCTAAAGACCAATAAATGTAAGCATAAATTAAAGATGGGAGAAACTAAAAGCAAACAGTTGAGTTCCAAGTATAATAGCTTGATTTTAAGGTTTTTGACCCTGGATCCCATTAGTCACAGTAGAAATGGAAATGAAAGTTAGATCCCTAAAATTTGGTAATGAACACACTTGAGAAATGATGTTTAAATTAAATAGCCCTATTTTTTTTAGCCACAGTAAAATAGTGGCAATTATACTCAAAATACACAGATTAACTGAGGTTTTTCTTATTTTTCAGAAGTATCTTGCATAAAACTGACAAAGAACTAGCTATTCATATATTATTATTTGTCATTAATGCTAAATATAGGAAATAATCAGATATATTCATATTCTAAAGAATGAAACTTTGTAGAACTAAAAAAAGATCCCAGATAATATAATAATTTTCTTTAAAGAAGTTCTTAATATCCTTGGAATTAAAGAAATGAAGTGAGTCACTTCACTGACTCCTTGTAAGACTGTCATTTATATTCTAAAGGGAAGAAATGTTACTTAAAAGTTGGCAATAGTTTCCCATTTAAGGAAATAAGAGCTAAATGGTGCTGTAGTGTTTATTTCATTGTGGGAAAATTAAAAGAATTGTTTATTTGATTGCACAAATTAAAAATTACCTACAAGTAATTCTGGAGAACTCGGTGACATGGATCTGACCCAGAACTCAACCTGAAACCAGATGCTTTAAACCCTTCACTAAATCAATACTTAGTTTGTGATAGTTTCCGTACTTCCAAAAATAAATATTTTGGATGCAAATGCTTTACAAGACTCTATCTAGAGGCTGCAGATAAAACAAGAAATGGTATGCAGCTTATGTTCTTGAGGATGAAGCAGACACTTTAAAGATAGGTCGTGAATGTTTAAATTGTGAGGAGGGCAACGGGATGTCAATAAAAGAAAGCAGTTTGAAAGAGTCAGAGGCCAGCACAAGTCAATACACACGTTTTCGAATGCTCTGGCGCTGCAAGGAAAGAAGGAAAACGTTTTGAAGAATGAGGTGACCTGATGGTACTAGGATCATGCCTTCCCCTCTCTGGTTTGAAGATATTAACGCTATCATTTTACATCAGGATTCTGGGTAACTAAGAGCAGTTTAAAACGATTATCTCAATTTGCTAAGAACTGATAAATATTGTTTAAATAAAAACTAAAAAAGCAGCAGAAGTTTTGAAAACATCTGTCTCCATGAGTTTCTTTGAGAGTTCTCTGCCTTCTAGCCTTAAACTTGCTATTTCACCTTCAAATAAAATGTAGACTAGTTTTTTTCAGTGAATCCAGCCACTATTTTTCTACATTTATTATATTCTGACTATTTTATAAAAAGTGCTGGGCATTTCAGTTCGACATGGTCTTCTTGCTGTTAGGGCACACCAAAGCTGTGGAGCTGGGCATTTCAGTTCAACACGGTCTTCTTGCTGTTAGGGCACACCAGTGCTGTGGAGAGAGTCACAAACACTACACCACCCTAACATGGAGATGAAACTCACAAACTGCTACCCTGCTGCCTAAATCCCTTCCAAAGAGGAAATGTTTTGTTGACTTACAAAGAAATGAAAAGATGTAGCTCAATTACATAGGATGCTCAATTACCCTACATATGATGTATGTGGTTCTAGAAAGCTAGAAATGAGTTCTAGAAATGTACAGCATGGTGACTATAGTTAATAGTACTATATTACATAATGGGAATCTGCTAAGAGAGTAGAACTCAGATGCTCTCACCAGACAAACCACACACACACACACGATATGTAGAGATAGCTACATTAATTAGTTTGACTGCAGTAATGATTTCACTATATATGTATCAAGTCATGTTGTGCCCCCCAAATATTTACAATTTCCATTTTAAAAATCATTGTGGTTCATTTTCTTTATTATTAAGTGAGAGGCGGAAAGGCAGACAGACAGGTTCCTATATGTGCCCCAACCGGGATCCACCTGCCAAGCACCCTATGGGGAGATGCTCTGCTCATATGGGGCTGCTGCTCTGTTGCTTGGCAACCAAGCTATTTTAGCACCTGATGAGAGGCCATGGCACCATCCTTAGTGCCTGGGGCCACCTTGCTCAAAACATTAGAGCTATGGCTACAGGAGTGGAAGAGAGAGAGAGAGAAGGGGGAGAAGTGGAGAAGCAGATGGTCACTTCTCCTGTGTGCCCTAACCAGGAAACAAACCCAGGACTTACACATGCCAGGGTAATGCTCTACCACTGAGCCAACTGACCAGGGCCTTAAACTAACAAAAGTTAAATTGGATGATAGCATAGAAATAAAAATTTAGAATTCTAATATTTCTCAAAAGTTCAGAAAATCTATAACCCTGATCCTGGCACAATTGGCTGCACTGAGTAGCTTCTACATTTTATAGGAGAGAGGGAGAAAGACACAAAGGAAGAGAAAACCTATTCATTGCTCCATACTTAACACATTTTCCTTCTATTATAATTGCTCATGATGTCTGGAAATGCTTGCAAATACTTTTCCGTAGCTAAGACAGAATCCCTGAAAAAAGAAACTCCTTAGAAAACAAATTCCTCCCAGGAAGGTCATAAGAAATTCTTTCTGAAGCACACCATGTGATTTCACTTGCACTTATACATAAATTCTCAGAGTAGGCATGACCTATTCTTGTTACAAAACGGAAAAATGCTGGTTGTAGGTAGAAGAATGACTCCCAAAGGTATTATATCCTAATAACCCAGAAAACATGAAACAGGGAATTAAGGTTTAGGATGTAATTAAGGTTGCTAATCAGCTGACCTCGAAATGTGGAGATAGCCTTGGTTTATCCAAGTGAGCCTGATATAAGCACATGTGTCCTTCAAAGTGGAAGAACAGGTCACAATATGTGTCAGAGTGACGGCAGGGAGGGAAGGCTATGGCACCCTTTGCCGCTTCTGAGATGTGTGGCTACAAAGACCAGAAAGCAGCATGAAGTTCACAGCCATCACAGGAAACAGAAACCTTCATCCTTCAAATGCAAAGAACCGAATTCTGCCAATACCCGAGTCCCAGGGAATGGTTCTGCCCGGAAAGCAGCCCAGCAGAATGCCTTCCTGGATCTTACTTGGCCTGCTGACACCCGTACCAGATATCAGAAAGAGAACAAATTGGTGTTAAGAGATGAATTTTGTGGTTATCGGCTACAGACATGACTGAAAAATAACACATGACACTTTCATTTGTATTTGACTTTTCACATGAATGAACATAATCACTCAATTAAATGTATTGTATAGAATGGGATGGCTGTAGCTGTGCTTTTAGAAGGCAAGTTAATACCTGCACATTCTCAACACACTTGTAATGATGTTATAATACAAATTCAAGAGGTTTTCTACTTACCTTCTTGAAATATCGGTTTATTGTCATTGACGTCAGAAAGTCGAACTAACACGCTGGTTGTCCCAGACAGTGCCCCGGGCAGACCGAGCCTGTCTTTGGCTTGAATAATTACCCAATACTCGTCCTGCAGCTCTCTATCCATTTTAGAAGATATTCTTATAACACCTATAAAATGTATTAACTCCAATTATTTTTTATATTATTTTTATTATATTTATTATTTTATATTAACTATAGCATTTTTCTAGTTAATTTCTTAAGAATTCAACCATACAATCAATTGTTTGACACATTTTGAAATACTACAATATGCCAGACATGGCCCTAGAGAAAAAAAAAAAAACAGTTGTGCCTATTAAGGACACTTGTATACCCTTAATAAAATCCCATTTTATGAGTTCCCAACAAGTAGAAAAGAATCTATCTTACCTTATCTCAATTTAGTCTCTGCTATCTTTTCCAGCATAATATTAGTGTGCTACCATGAACTTTTCTCCTTTATGTGGATTAAGTTAGGTTGTTAGGCATAAATGTGTAAATTACAATACCAAATTTATCTAAAAAATATTAGCACCTGTGATGTCTATTTTGACTCATGGTGTATAAAGAAAGGTTTGTTTTTGACACACAGTTATTCATCTTCTACCAAGAGAGATAAACATATAGACAGATATTCAAATTCAAGATGAACCATGATGGATATGGTAACATACACCCACTTTCTATAAAATCATTTAGTAAAAATTATCACTGGACAAAAACCTAGGAAAAATCTGAGCAGTCCATAGGACAGGTGGATGTCATCCTGAAGATTTTGGAAACATGTAACAAAAACACAGAAAAGATAATGGCCAGTCCTCAAAAGCTTCCGAGATCAGAGGAGATCGGGAGCGTTCAGGGTGGTATGGCCGTAGACTCAGTCCTCAAAAGCATCCGGAAAAATGTTGCTTATGAGAAAAAAATTTTGTGATACCAGTTATCTTTTTTTAAAATATAAAATAGACCACATTGTGACAGGATTTTAATTGCTGATAGAGTATTTCACAATTATAATCTGTCATGTGAATCAGTATGAAAACCACTGACTATATTAAGCAGAGGGGGCTGCTATCTCCCGACATGTAACTCAAGAGAGAATTGTTTCATGCTCTCAAGGGGGATGGTAGTGGGGCTTCTGATCCTTGATACGATATTGCCAAACATGCAGTGATCAGTCAGCCAAGCATCGAGAGAGGGGACATAAAGGCCTTCACTCCCCATGTGCAGAGCTTCCACAAATTGTACCTGCTTTATTTTCAACTTTTCTTCTTACCTTCAGACTAAACAAACGTTACATAGTAGATCCCTTTATCCACCCTGAAATTTACAACTTCATTTTTTTTGGTTCACATTCATCTTACTGTCCACTCTATTAATGCAATTCATAGCTTTGGGTAACTTTTCGACATATCTTTAAAACACAGTGAGGGTTGGGGAAAAAGTGCTTAAAATAGGAAGCTCGAGTAGGACCCAGCACATGTCTGTCTTCAGACACCTCGCCCTCTCCTCTCCTTCTCTGCGCTTTCCACACTAGGCTCCAGTCCACGAGCCTCAACACTTGCCCCTGTCAGGAATGCCTCAGACATTTTTCCCATGACCCGGAACGCCCTTCCTCTCCTCACTTCGGCCACAGACTCAGCTCTGCCTTTTAGTTTGACCACACGGTGTAGAGTATGCTCACTTTCCCTCTCTATCAGATCTTGTTTGTTTCACTTAATAACATTCACAAGCTAAGTGTATGTATTCATGAACAGTCACAGGTTTAACATACATTTGTAAGTTCCAGGAGAGGAGTCCATGTGTTTTTGTTTATTTATTTGTTTTTGTTATTTTTTTTAAGGTTGTAATGTAGTAAATACAGTGTGTTGTAAATGCCTGTTACACCTTCAACCTTTCTCAATCAAAATTGAGTGAGGGAATTAAAATTTAATGTTTTAAGAAATCCACTGCATGTTGTTAAAATAGCTTTTGTCCAGTGCATCAAGAACAATGGAAGCTAGGGACCATCTTTGGTTTAAAAATATAGTCACTCAAGTTATATTTTTCAGAATCTGATCCTCTCAAGATACTTTGAGTGAGAAAGGTTGAGATATTTATATTTTCTCATTAAATGAACCAATAATAAATGTTTTAAGGTCCAACAAAATGCTCTAATTCTTTTAAGCTTTAAATGTCATCAAGATGGAAATATTTACGTATGGTGTTCCCCCTATAAAGACTGCTGTCTTAGGGACAAATGCTGACAAACTATTTCAGCAGTTCCTCCTTCTTCAAAGTCTTATATGTAAACATAGAGCTCCATGTTTCATAGGACATACTCAAGCTCACTCCATGCTCCCTGGTGCTTTAGCACAAGGGAATGACCTCCCCCCCTTTTTTATTTTTTTTTTGTATTTTTTTTTTGTATTTTTTCTTTTATTTATTTATTTTTTGTATATTTCTGAGGATGGGGATGGGGAGGCAAGCAGACAGACTCCTGCATGCGCCTGACTGGGATCCACCTGGCATGCCTACGGGGGGGGGGGGGGAATGCTCAGCCCATCTGGGATGTTGCTCTGTTACAACCGGAGTCATTCTAGCAACTGGGGCGGAGGCCATGGGGCCATCCTTAGTGCCCAGGGTGGATTTGCTCCGGTGGAGCCTTGGCTGTGGGCGGGAGGAGAGGGACCAGGAGGGGGGAGAGGGGGAGGGGTGGAGAGGTAGATGGGCGCTTCTCCTGTGTGCTCTGGCCGGGAATCGAACCCGGGAATTCTGCACACCAGGCCAATGACTCCGACGGGTCTACCATATCATGCTTTTAACTTAAAAAAAAAAAAAATTTACATTTCTTTTGAAAGCTGATGAACAGGAGACACCAAATCTACCTTCTTTTTAGATCTAGCTAATAACACTGTTCTGTCTTTTTTCCAAATAGCTCCAGATATATGGAAAAGATTCATATAGGCGGATGGGGATCCTCAAAACCCCTCAGCGAGATCTTCTGAGAATGGCTTTTAAGATACCTAGAGGCAGAAAAAGCCCAATAGAGATCAGGGGGAACTACCAGCTTTTAGGATACACCCTTAAAGGCTCCAGCACCCCAAAGGGGTCTCATAGGATGCCATCTGGGTCCTGCTTCAATAGTGGAAAGGAAGGTCATTGAGCTAAAGCCTGCCAGGCTTACACACCTCTGCTGTGAGGAAACAGGGACACTGGAAGGTAGGCTTCCCCCTCGCTCCTCTAAGGGAGGGTTCAGTCTCTTCCAGGCCTGCTCCAGCCACCTATGACCTAACCTTGCCCAGAATGCTGGGGTTTGCCACTGAAGGCTGAAGGTGCCCAGGGCCGTCGACCCCATCTACGACACTGTGGACGAGCCTAGGGTATTTCTTCCAAGAAGCAGGTAAACTGATCTCATTTGCACAAGGGCCACTTAACTATGTTTTGCCTGAATAGTCAGGTTTTTTATTCTTCCCTCAAAGATCTCTGTTGTGGGTGTTGATAGTCCTATTTTCTGCTGCTTTGCTTAATATATAGTGATTCCTTTATTCCTCCTACCTCAATGCCCCACTCATATTTCAGGCTGGGACCTACTCTTAATTTAGAGCTCTCTTTCCTCCTTTTGCCAACTTGTATTATGAATTTACCTTTGCCACCCAGCTTAGTGTATCCCAAGGTTCTCTTTACCAGGCCACAGTCACAGAGCTCCAGGGAAAAGCAACCTGGTCTCAACTCTCCAGGCAGAGGAGAACAGAAGCTCCATATCCACGCATGCTGCAAATGGCTTTTTCCAGTCTACCTGAATCATTACCAGCTAGAAGCAGCGGTCATTGGGACTTGGACATGAGCTGCAAAGTACAGAATGGTGACAACAATTCCAGTGCCATACGGACTTTTCCTGTGGGGAACTTTCCTGGACTCCTGCTCCCTGTGACAGCTCCTAACAGACTGAACTGTGGTTGGGTTGCATTTTTCAGGGATTTGGCATGGTGAGGGGGCCAACTTGGACTTGGGGAACATGTTAAGGACACTACTCATTTATGGATTCTTGCTGTATTGGCCAAGAGTTTGCTTAAAGGCTTTTAATCACTAAAAAAAATAGAGGACTAGATGAAGAAGACGGGGCACATATACACCATGGTATATTATTCAGCTAGGAGAAATGGTGACAATGGATCACTTATAGCGGAATGGTGGAGTCTTGGTAGCATTGTGCGGAGTGAAATAAGCGAATCAGAAAAAAACAGGAACTGCAGGATTCCATACATTAGTGGGACATAAAAGCGAGACTGAGAGGCATGAACAGGAGTGTGGTGGCTATGGGGGTGGGGGGAGGGAAGGAGGGAGAGGGGGAGGGGAGGGGGAGGGGTACAGAGAGAACTGGAAGGAGGGTGGCAGAGGACGATCTCTCTTTGGGTGATGGGTATGCAACATAACTAAACGACAAGATAACCTGGAAATGTTTTCTTTGAATGTATGTACCCTGATTTATTGATGTCACCCCATTAAAAAAAAAATAGTGTTAAAAAAAAAAAAAAAAAAAAAAAAAAAAAAAAAAAAAAAAGATGGAAATAATAATTTATCTCTTATTAACAAGTATGGAATTTTCCTTCTTTTGACATTTGCCACATTCTCTGATTCTCTGTAGTTAATAATGTACTTATGTAAGTTTTCTTTTCCCATTTTTAGAGGCTATAAACTCTTTTTTTTTATATATATATAAATAAATTTTTATTTTAATGGGGTGACATCAATAAATCAGGGTACATACATTCAAAGAAAACATTTCCAGGTTATCTTGTCATTTAGTTATGTTGCATACCCATCACCCAAAGAGAGATCGTCCTCTGCCACCCTCCATCCAGTTCTCTCTGTACCCCTCCCCCTCCCCTCCCCCTCTCCCTCCTTCCCTCCCCCCACCCCCCATAGCCACCACACTCCTGTTCATGCCTCTCAGTCTCGCTTTTATGTCCCACTAATGTATGGAATCCTGCAGTTCCTGTTTTTTTCTGATTCGCTTATTTCACTCCGCACAATGCTACCAAGACTCCACCATTCCGCTATAAGTGATCCAATGTCACCATTTCTCCTAGCTGAATAATATACCATGGTGTATATGTGCCCCATCTTCTTCATCTAGTCCTCTATTTTTTTTACAGTGATTAAAAGCCTTTAAGCAAACTCTTGGCCAATACAGCAAGAATCCATAAATGAGTAGTGTCCTTAACATGTTCCCCAAGTCCAAGTTGGCCCCCTCACCATGCCAAATCCCTGAAAAATGCAACCCAACCACAGTTCAGTCTGTTAGGAGCTGTCACAGGGAGGCTATAAACTCTTAAAGGCAGGGTATATGGGATTAATCTTGGTCTTGGCCATGGCCATTGATATTTGTAAAATAAATTAGTGTCATATAATTCTTATGTATGTAACTGGAATATTTAAAAGCACAGGAAAAACGTTCTACTTATTTTATAAATTAGTCAATTCATAATAAACATTGGAATAACAACTTTATAAATTCAATTTTTAAATTGAAATTCAAAAATTCATAAAATGCAGACATACATTTTTGAAAGTGAATGCTTCATTTCAGTTCCTACCTCAGTAAATTAATGCTTAATATTAGAGATTCTGGTTGGGTTTGCAAGTATAGCTCACTGTGGTTTCAGTTAGCATTTCCATGATGATTAATGAGGTGAACATTTTTACCATGGTCATACGCTTTTGTTTATCAACAGTTTTCCAATTGTTTGTAAAGTTATTTTCTCCATATATTTAAAATTGGGATATCTGTCATTTTCTAATTCATTGGCAAGAGTCCTTACATATATTTATTTGTCTTATATCCCATACACAACCATTTGTGGTATAGGTGTGTAAATCTAATCTTTGGCCCTGGTTTGTTGACTCAGTGGTAGAACATTGGCCCAGTGTGTGGAAGTTTCATTGGAGTTTCATTTCAAGCCAGGGCACACAGGAGAAGCGCCCATCTGCTTTTCCACCCTTCCCTTTCTCCTTTCTCTCTCTATCTCTCTCTTCCCCTCCCGCAGCCAAGGCTCTAGTGGAGCAAAGTTGGCCCGGGCACTGATGATGGCTCCATGGCCTCAGCCTCAGGTGATAGAATGGCTCTGGTTGCAATGGGGCAATGCGCCAGATGGGCATAGCATTGCCCCCTTGTGGGCATGCCTGGTGGATCCTGGTTGGGTGCATGCAGGAGTGTGTCTCTCTGCCTCCCTGCTTCTCCCTTCAGAAACACACACACACACACACACACACACACAATAAATAAATAAATAAATAATCTTTAAACCTTAGAAAAATCAGCTAAAAAACTAAAAATGATTAAATGTTTAAAATACAATCCATTTATTTATTTGTATAACAATAGGTCTGCTATCCAATATGTTTGTAAGCTGATAATTTTTGCTGTTATATTTGCCTACTTAGAAGCATGCTGAATTGCACATTGTTTGATGCAGAAATACCTGTTGTTGGTTCAATGGAGAAGTATGGTGGGCCTTGCAGCAAGCTGTACAGGAGACGAGCATTATTGCCATAAGAAGGATCATCAGCATCACTGCCTGTCACCTGGATGACGAATGTTCCTGAAGAGGAAGTACAGTGTGTCCATAAAGTCATGGTACACTTTTGACCAGTCACAGGAAAGCAACAAAAGACGATAGAAATGTGAAATCTGCACCAAATAAAATGAAAACTCTCCCAGTTTCATACCTATTCAGTGCAGTTAGATGTGGGCTCATGCACAGATTTTTTAGGGCTCCTTAGGTAGCTATCCTGTATAGCCTCTACAGATTCGTCACTGCTGATGGCCTACCATAATGGGGTTTCTCCACCAAACTGCTGGTTTCCTTTAACTGCTTATCCCACCGAGTAATGTTATTCCTATGTGGTGGCACTTTGCCGATATTCACATTGCACTTTGGTAATGGATTTGAATTTAGCGAGCCACAGAACACACTGTACTTTCCTAGTTACCATCCACATCTCGACTGACATGGCTGTGGGTTGCTCCATTGTATGCACGGTGTTAGGTCATCACCTGTGCATGTGCACATGCTGCCACAACATTCTACAGAAACTGGGAGGGTTTTCCTTTTATTTGGTGCAGATTTCACATTTCTATCATCTTCTGTTGCTTTCCTGTGACCGGTCAAAAGTGCACCATGACTTTACGGACACACTGTAAATACAAGAAAATCAGACTGTGGTCTTATTGAACAATCAACTCAATTCTGTAGAGAATTCTTTCTTTAGCAATTATGAGGAGGGTATACAATAGAAGACTAGTCTACCTAGTTGTTTTGAATTTCAAAACTATGTAGTAGCTTTCTGTACAGACAAGAGAATGTAACCTTATAGAAAATGGCTCTAATTCTTATATACGATGTGGAATTTTAAACATGTAGATCTATGACTTACTTATATAATCACTGAATCATCTATTACAATGTGTAATTCAGGAATTTTAAAGGTATGTTATAAGTGACAAAAAAAATTAGGAACACATTCCTTTAAAAATCACATTGTGGCCCTGGCCGGTTGGCTCAGCAGTAGAGCGTCAGCCTGGCGTGCGGGGGACCAGGGTTCGATTCCCGGCCAGGGCACATAGGAGAAGCACCCATTTGCTTCTCCACCCCCCCCTCCTTCCTCTCTGTCTCTCTCTTCCCCTCCCGCAGCCAAGGCTCCATTGGAGCAAAGATGGCCCGGGCGCTGGGGATGGCTCCTTGGCCTCTGCCCCAGGCGCTAGAGTGGCTCTGGTCGCGGCAGAGCGATGCCCCGGAGGGGCAGAGCATCGCCCCCTGGTGGGCAGAGTGTCGCCCCCTGGTGGGCATGCCGGGTGGATCCCGGTCGGGCACATGCGGGAGTCTGTCTGACTGTCTCTCCCCATTTCCAGCTTCAGAAAAATACAAAAAAAAAAAATCACATTGTGATCAGTACCTCAAAAAAATTGAAGACTGTTGATAAAAATATTAATAAGAATTATTTAAATGAGCTTGCAATAGTATCAAGTATCAAGATGGGCATACCTATTTTCCCTGCTTAACTCTCTTCTATAAATTACTTGCTTGTTTAAAGAACTTCTTTAAAGTGCAAAGCAAAATCTACCAGATATTTATAAGATAAACATTGTTATTAAAATCTAGTAGCAATCAATAAAGACTTGAAAAATGAGTATTTGTACATTTAAAATTAATAATAAAATTAAACATTTCAAGTATTAAGCTTTTTTTTCAAGTATTACTTTTAATTATCACTATAGAAACCAGCATTATAGACCTTCTTTCAGATATGCATTTATTGAAACATGACATTTGGTGTCAGTAAGAATGGTAACCCAAACAGCACAAAATCAAGTGGCCTATGTAATTTTCTATACAAGTAGCACTATGATATTTTTTTCTTTATAATCTATTCTTATGTATTGAGAAACTCTAATAGAAAGCCCTTGCATTCCTTAGTAATAAAATTGTTGAAATTCTGCCATGGCCCTAATCATATGTGATGCTTGCTGTTTTGTTTTAGTATTTATATGTGAGTTATTTCACATTTGTTTTATACTGTACAACCAACTCAAAATGTAGACACATTTGTTTTATTGTTTTGAATTTTATTTCTTCCATTTGTGATGATATGGATGGCCCTTAAGAGCATTATGATAAGTAGGATTAAGTCAGATAAAAAAAGACAAATACATAATACCATCTTTGAGGGGGGAGCCAATCTTATAGAAACAGAGGCTAGATTGTTGGTTACCAAGGGCTGTGGTGGAGTAATTAGAGATACTGATGAAAGGGTACAGACTTGCAGTTAGAAGATGAAAACATTCTGGAGAAATAATGCACAAAATAGGGATTATTGTCAAATACACTATATTACAAATTTCAAAGATACTGAGATACTAGACCTTAAAGGTTTCACTACAAAAAATATAAAATAGAATTATGAGAGGTGATGATGATGCTAGCTAGCTACTGCTGTGGGGGCAAGCATATTCCAATATATAAATGTATCAAATCAAAACACTGCACACCCTAACCTTACAAAATGTAATATGGAGATTATATCTCAATAAGTAAATAAATAAATTTATACTTCTTGTAGTGATTGTGAAATTATTTTAACAAAAGCCCTCTTAGGAACCATCAAATCAATCAGTTTGTATTGAGCGAGGTATTCTGTGAATTACTCTTCTTTGGATACCTGCATTTACTTGCCCTATAATTACTCCTTGTTTTCATTTCATTTCTTTCTATAGGATTTCCCATTCCAAATTTCCAGAACCAGATTACCTCTATGTAGCTTCAGGAGTAATAATCAAAATCATGATATGGTTAGTTGTTGACCAGAAAAAAATTTCAGTATTAAAACTTTAGACTATCTAACACTATTTCTCATACCCCAGGGAAGAAGCCACAAGGAAAAACTAGATATCTACAAAATTTACTCTAGTGTATTGTAATTCACCTACTAATAATATATTTTTTTATAAAAAATTAAAAAAAATAGGATAGTGTGCCTACCTTGGGTGGTACATACAATGCAATATACAGATGATATATCATAAAATTGTGCAATTGAAACCTGTATAATTTTATTAACCAATGTCACTCCAATAAATATAATTTAAAATGGTAAAAAATACACACACACACACATTTAAAATAAAAAATATAGGCCCTGGCCAGTTGGCTCAGTGGTAGAGCGTCGGCCTGGCATGCAGGAGTTCCGGGTTCGATTCCCAGCCAGGGCACACAGGAGAAGTGCCCATCTGCTTCTCCACCCCTTCCCCTCTCCTTCCTCTCTGTCTCTCTCTTCCCCTCCCGCAGCCGAGGCTCCATTGGAGCAAAAAGATGGCCCGGGGGCTGGGGATAGCCCTGTGGTCTCTGCTTCAGGTGCTAGAGTGGCTCTGGTCGCAACAGAGCAACGCCCTGGATGGGCAGAGCATCGTCCCCTGGTGGGCATGCAGGGTGGATCCCAGTTGGGCCCATGTGGAAGTCTGTCTGACTGCCTTCCTGTTTCCAGCTTCAGAAAAATACAAAAAATAAAATAAAATAAAAATAATCAGGGACAAATGTTTCCAGGCCAAGATGCCAGAAATAAGATAGAGTTAAGAAGAATACTTCTGGGTAAAACTGGACAAAGGGTCACCCTCTTTGAGAATGCCTGTGACAATGAAAGTTGACCCCTAGGATTATATGTAAAAGAAAGTGATAGTACCCCTGAACTATGTGTATACTGAATTGCCTCACCCTTAACTTCTGCTATTCCATTTTAAGACACCATTTCGTAATTAGAATTGGGGAGTTTATGGCAACTCTTAAAAGTTTTTATGGGCTAGGTCCTTGAAATTGAGTTAGAAATGAATGCAAACCAGAAAGTGCAAGAACTTTCTCTTGGGGACTGAAGGTGCATAAGTCAGAGTGTGTTTCTGATTAGAGTCACACTAGCTTGATTAGACATATTGTTCATAAGAGCAAACAACTACATTTGCCATCTAAAGATATCCTTAAATAATTTTTTATTCTGTTTAGAGAACAAAAGTTAAACTACAATGAAACTGACCTTTCAGAATCACACAAATACAATATTCAATAGAATAATTCCGGGTTCTGTTATCACATTGATAGTTGATACTGTTTGCCAATATTATCATTGAAAGTGTTTTTTTTTAAATAAAAATTTAGAATCAGTTTTATCTTTCTAGATAGCTTTTAATCTTTAGAGCTATTTTTTTCTTTTTTTGCAAAAGAACTATGAAAATAAATTTAAGATGATACTTGGTTTTACCTATTGTATCAGAAACACTATTGCAAAAATATATTATTATGGGGTTACACAAGATGTAAATTTTACCAGGTATTTGAGAGAAAAATCATAGTTTAGTATTCTTGAAATATTCATTTAATGACATACTTTATCATTTGTTATGACACAGAAAGAAAATTATAATGAAGTAATGGTATGTTAATATAAAGCATTTATTATGTTGGAGAAAGTATATATAAAGTATGCTTTAATGTTAATAAGTGCTAAAACTTATACAACTACATAAAATTCTTGAAGATTGCAAACATTATGAACAGCATTATCAATTATCTTCCCAACATGTTAGACGTATTTATTCATCAAGAGTAAAATCTGATGTAAGAATAGTGTAACTCTGTCAAAGTTGATTTATATAGATTTTAGTATAAACCAGAATCATTACAGAGGACTAAAAGATTCTCACCCAAATGTTGTTTAATATTAGGAACAAAACAGTATTACATGGGGTTGTTTGATATTTCACATGGAATGCTTCATCTTCTAGCGATTATGGGAGGCATCCAAACATAAAAAAGTGACACAGTCATAAATTTGGATTTGCAGACAAGTTTAGACATTATGTAGGCAATAGATAAGTCAGCAACTTGTGGCAAGAATATTACATATGTAAAGTTTGCATTTATTATGGAATGCTAACTAAATAAACAGCATGTCTTAGTTTACTCGGGTGCTTAAATACCAAAATCTAAACTATAGATTTCAAAATGACTCATTTATATTTGCATGTGATGTTTTGTTTTACATTCAGTGGTAAAAATATGAACAGGGTTTTCTTGGGAACAAGGATATAAACTGTCTGACAGAAAAGCTATTTTTACTCGCAATGTTAGTACCAGTAAACTTTGATTAATTCGAAACACATTTATGAAGATGTTAACTTGGACAAGGGTCAAATTCAAAGCAGCGCAAATTAAACAATTCTTTTTTTTACCTATAGTCTTAATCTGTGATTTTTGGCAACAACCCAAACAAATATTAGTTGATCTAGTAAAAATATAATTTTCAGACATCAAATTCATGATGGAGATAGTGGTTTAATCCATGCATCTGCTCACTTCTTCACACTGAGAACTTATTTTATTAGCTATTCTTAGTTATTTACAAGTGTGGGTTGGCTCATTTTTACTAGGTTTATATTTGAGATGCAATTGATTTACAACCTAGAACCACCAAACGAAACTCAGGAAACAGATGGCATTTCTCTCTTGGCACTTTCAATGTGTAAAGTATTTTTCAAATATTTTTGTTTCTCTGTCCAGGATCACCTAAAAATTTAGGTCATTCTTTTTAATATTGGGTTGTAGTTTAGATACCTCTACTTTTAATAATATAAAATAATTTAAGTCAAATAAATTGGACTATGTTTAAGAAGCAAATAATATATTCAAAGAGATTACAAAAGCAACCCTCTTTGTCCCCATCACTTACAATTCACATATTTGAAGATAAGTTTCAGAGAATCTAATTTTCATAGTTGATGTAGTTTAACTCTGAGTGGTACGAATGTTCATGTATGTCCTCGTGCTTCCTGACCATCCAGAGTATGATCAAATTATTTTAAAGATGTGTAAGGCAACATTAAAAAAAAGGCAAACGTATGTTCTCCTTGTTTCCATAAATTGGTTATCAAACAAACATGATTTTAAGTTAATAAAACTGGAACTGGAACTAATTTCATTTTTTGAAAAAATACTCACTCCTAGGGGTCAACGAGCATGAAAAAAACTCACTACTCAAAGGGTTAAGAAACAAAGATTTTTTTCTGTTTCATGTTAATGCTTATTATAATTTATGAAAAAAATGAAATTACCTAAATCTGTATGAATTTACATAACTCGAATTTAATCTCTTTTTTGTAATTGTTCTACATTTTGACATATTTGTGTCAGATTGATGATAAATACTTTAAAGTGAATTTTTTTAGTTTTATTGAGATGCAGTTGGCATCTAATATTATGTAAGTTTAAGATGTTGCATCTTATATTTATATATGCATCTTATATATATATGGTAATAATAATCACAATAAGGTTAGTTAACATTTCCAACACCTCACAAAATTATAATGTTGTTTTTTTGGTCTCTCTTAGCAACTTTCAAGTAGTAGTATTACAGTCGTGTTAACAGTACCATGCGGTATATTAGAGCCCTAAGAATACAATCATCTTAAAACTGGAAGGTTGTACAATTTGATCTTTTTCTCCCCCTTCTTGTCCCCTCTGGGCCCAGGCTACTGCAGCTCTACTCAAGAGCCTTGGTAAATGGCAATGGATATGGAAAGAAGATGAAGGATTAACAACATAGTTTGATAAAAAAAAAAATCCATGCTATTCATTAATTAAATATTGAAATTGAGAGAAACAAAAACATTACATATAATATTAATTGGTGGTTTCTTCCAAGCAAAGTTAATAACTGTAAGACTGTTTCGAAGAAAAACCATCTTACAAAATGACTGATAGCGATAGGGATACCCACCGTCTGTATCTGGTAACATTTCTGGTTCCAGCAGACCGTCATTCTGCTGACCCCTTCTGTCCATGGGCAGATATAACAGATGCTCGTTGCTCTTAGTAGGGTTCCATACAAAGCCAGAGCCCTGACTGCCATGTCCACAGGATGTATTCAATTACACAGATGGACTAGGCTAACATGTGTACTGGATACTCTAATTGTGAAGCACAAGTAGCTAGACATTTTACAGACCAAACCAATGTTTTGTGATCTCTATCACATCAAACACCGTGTGACTTCACTTAGTGCTATGATACAGTTACTGTATCATACACACTGCAATACCCTTGTGGGCTGACTCTCCAACTCTGCAAGATGGCTGTTTGATACCTTCTTCTCTTTCTCTATAATTTCTCTCTTCTGCTCTCAATTATTGCCTTCGTCTCAAACTTCGGTGATAAAATAGAAACAATCACTTACAACTGGTTTGTTACCAACCAGTATGTTACCCTGCCTGAAGCTGTCCCTGCTCTTATTGCCCTAGATTCTCAAGAATAGTTTCCCAGCAGTCCTATCTTTCTTAAGCTTCAGAAACACTCTTCTTCTCTGTCATTTCCTACAGTATATAACTCTGCTATTAAATGTCCCATCTTAATAAATAATTCAACAATGATTTCTCTAAAATCCCCTATACCTTCAGTTCCCTCTGCCCTTCCCTCACATCTCTATTTTCTCGCAGTCACATAGCACTTTTAACATTTGCTAAATTAACTGTCACCTCCTCTTCTCCTTCCATTCATGCAGTAGAATAATTTTGAAATACTGTAGTTATACAAATTCAACCAAATTGCTCTAAATGAATTCACTGGGTATCTTCCATTGGCTAAATCAAGTCACTGTTGTCTTGATTTTATTTCACCTCATGGCAGCATTCCATGCAGTGTGTGTGTGTGGGGGGGGGTCTCTTCATTTGCAATACTTCATCTCATGTCTTTCTTTTCTTCCTATGTCACTAGCCAGTCCCATTCATATGAATTTGTCAGCCAACTCCCAGTTGCTCAACAATCAAGTTACCATTCATGTTATTCTCATCTCTATTTATGTTATCAACTAAGAGCATCTCACCTACGGTCATGCCCTGCATGCTCACTACATGCCAATAACTCTCATATTCACAACTCAGTCCTCGTTCCCTGCTCTGGGAACCTTTTCCCAGAACATGGCATGACTGGTCTCTTTGTATCATTCCCTTCAAAGATCACCTCCTAAAATTAAAATGTCCCCACCTCTTCCAGTCAATTAATTGTTATCATCATACTTTTTCTATACCTAACACTTTTCAACATAGAGTGTCAACTACTATCTTGTTTATTTTAAAAAGTTTTTTATGCCCTGGCTGGTTGGCTCAGTGAAAGAGTGTCGGCCCAGCGTGTGGAAGTCCAGGGTTCAATTCCTGGCCAGGACACACAGGAGAAGTGCCCATCTGCTTCTCCACCCTTCCCCCTCTCCTTTCTCTCTGTCTCTCTTCCCCTCCCGCAGCCAAGGCTCCATGGGAGGAAAGTTGGCCCAGGAGCTGAGGATGGCTCTATGGCCTCTGCCTCAGGCTCTAGAATGGCACTGGTTGCTGTGGAGCAATGCCCCACATGGGCAGAGCATCATCCCCTGATGGGCATACCGGGTGGATCCCGGTCGGACGCATGCAGGAGTCTGTCTCTCTGCCTCCCCGCTTCTCACTTTAGAAAAATACAAAAAAATTATTTATTGCTTGTGTTATAACTAAAACATGTTTCATACTAGTGATTACCTCATAGATATTTTTTTCAACTGAATCCCCAGTTTCAAAGAAAAATTCTTAGAACAGTTTAAATCAATAATACATGCTTGTCGAAGAAGAAGGATGAGAAGAATGAAGAAGAGGAGGAGGCAGAGGAGAAGGCAGATCAATGGGAAAGAAATGTGTCATTGCCCGCCTATCAAGCAGAACAACATTAATGTGTCATTTAAATCTAATGGTAATTGGTCTTGATACATATTACACAGCTAAATTTGTTTATACTGTAGTTAAAAACTTATGTTCTGAATACATGTAGAAAGAGGTCTTTAAATTGCTACCTGGAATGTGAAAAAACAAAGAAATAGGAAAATATACAATGCGATATACATTTTTAGACTCACTGTCTAATAAATCAAATGTTCAGATAAGACAGGTTTTGAGTGTGGAAAAAATTTTAAATGACCATTACTGAATCATATTTAAGTTCATCACATTAGCAAATTATATAAATAAAATTTCATTCCTTCTTGTGTTATCAAAATTTTCTGACTCAGTGAATAAGTGGACAAATTTAGCTTAGACACACTATAATTTTCCTTCTGTTGGAAAAACATTTTCAATTCCCTGAGTTGTCAATTCTTATATCTAATGAAAAGCACCTTTTTCTACATGTATTATATTTTTAATTTTTATAAAAAGTTTAAGATTGGGTTGAGCAAAGAACTTGGCAATGTACACAGCTTTACAGAAGTATTCAGCCCACTCATTCTGTGTTTACTCTTCCTGCTCCATGATTTTATGCGCAGAGAAGTCTGGTCTTGTCAATTGACTTCTCCTATTTTTACAGGCATATCTTTTAAGATGGCTGTTTTTTTTTTGTTTGTTTGTTTTTCTGGGATACAAAAGTATATTTTGTCTTGTAAAATAAATTCTTACATAGAAGAAACTAGTAACTAAACAAGCTGAAGAGTCTTATTGATCCCTCAAATAAACAATGTTTAACCTTTTCCCTACTGCTTGGAAGACTAAGTATATATTTTAAGAAGACTAATAATTTATCAATATATAGCACCACAGCTTACAAAATTTCAATAGTTTAATTTTTCAAATATTTTACTTAACATGCTGGTAGAAGGAAGTGCAAATGTAGAATTTTCAAATCCTTCACTTCCAGATGCTCAAAATCTCAAATTTGTTTTCACTGTTAATATATGTTTGATGGAAATCAATAATCGATACCTTCTGGAGACATCTCTGGTACAGTGGCCTCATAAGGTTCATCTGGGAATTTCGGTTCGTTGTCATTGATGTCTGTGACTCTGATGACAAACTCAGACTCGGGCTCCACAGCCCTTCCCGTAGCGGCGTTTATCACCTGGGCTCTCAGAGTGTAAGAGGCCTGTTCCTCTCTGTCAAGTTTCTGAACCGCAGTGATGCCACCTGTTCTCTCATCAATGACAAAAAGAGTTCCAGCCCCATCTCCAAAGAGCTTGTACTGGAAAGAGTTGTTTCCATTGTCTAGGTCAGACCTCACCTGCAAGTGCAAAGAGGGATCATTTAGTGTCTAGATACGTCAAAATGGACAAGTCAATTTCAACAACTTTATTATTTTTTTGTCTATTTTTGCCAAGTAAATAATTCCTAATAACTCCCATATTACATTAAATAAGGTACATTATTGCTTTTAAGATTGAATTCTATCACCAAGGATATTCTACTTGATCTTTAAACATACCCATTCTTCTCTGTGCTCTCATTATTTTTATTTTTTAAAAGCAAATAATTCTGTTTATAATTCATAGTGTTAATGTAATTTTGAATTTTATATGTAGAAACAAGGATTATTATGGAATAGATAAAATGGGTTTTATGGTTTCTTTATATTTAAATTATTTTCACATAAAGAGGAAAGCCTAGCATAAACTCCTAATTATTGTGAATCTTGGGTTTTCCTGTTTCATCACTTCTGAATATGCCTTCCTTCAAAGTAAGAACTTCCCTGAAATTTTACAAAATTAGCCAAGAAATGCAATCTTAAATTCAGACCTTTTCTGATAGCTCCAGGTAGAATGTATTATTCTGGACCAATTAATACATTTTTTGTATGTGACTGGGAAGAATATCTGAAGATATCTAAAATGACTCATTTTAATAACGTTGAATACCACTGCTATGCAGTAAAAGAAACAAATGGGTACCAGTAACAAAAAGATAATTAAAAAAGTTCTAGCTCTTTTAATTTGATAATCCTTCATTATCATAAAATAAAAACGAAGTCGTCATTACCTAATGATAAGAAATTAAGGAGCCTGACCAGGCGGTGGCGCAGTGGATAGAGCATTGGACTGGGATGCAGAAGACCCAGGTTTGAGACCCCGAGGTCACCAGCTTGAGCGTGGGCTCATCTGGTTTGAGCAAAAAGTTCACCAGCTTGGACCCAAGGTCACTGGCTTGAGCAAGGGGTTACTGGGTCTGCTGAAGGCCCATGGTCAAGGCACATATGAGAAAACAATCAATAAACAACTAAGGTGTTGCAACGAAAATCTAATGATTGATGCTTCTCATCTCTCTCTGTTCCTGTCTGTCTGTCCCTATCTATCCCCCTCTCTGACTCTTGCTCTGTCTCTGAAAATAAAAAATAATTAAGGGAAACAAATGCCCTGTCAAATAACTATATCTAAATAAAAGCAAAGCACAACCCCTGGTTTTCAAATACCATTTTGATGTAGTTTGAAAATTTCATTTAATATTAGAATAAAAACAAGTCAAATTTAGTAAGAAATACATACATCTCAAGTATATTTATAAGGTAATTTTTATAGATCAGTGCAAGTGATCTTTTTAAGGCCCCATATTTAAGTAAAAATAGCAAAAATATTTTTGAACATCTACCTCTTAATGTCACAAGATGTATTAGTTAAACACATTTCAATTAGATGGATGCTAGCATTATAAAATGTGTATATTGCCATTCAAAAAACATTTTCTCAAGCAGTTATTATCAATTTGGAAAATCAAAAAAACTTTACATTTTTACTGAATTGTGTTTCTAAACTTAAAATCACTTTTAACAAATAGTTCAGGAAGAAAATTATGTCGGACACCTCAGCTATGTGTTACTTTTACTAGCTATTTAACAACAGGCACCTAAATGTTCATTATTACTCTCTTTGAATGAGGTATCTGTATGTTCTGCATGTTGTTTAAGCCTAATGAGGTTATTTTTAAAAAATCTGGTTGAATATTTTCATAAATACACTTACAGAATGACAAAATAGGACAAATGGCAAAACCAACTGTCGTGTGAAAGACAAGCAAAAAGGGGATTTGTGTACGGAGCAGAAAAATAGACACTAGGAAATGGGACTGACTCACTAAAAGCCACCAACCCGTGTTAGTCTGTCCTCTTTCAATGAACCGAGAGACTATGGAGCTCGGCGGAGTCCACTGCACATGTGGCTGGACTGACTCCATTAGGTAGTGGACAGTTTAGTATGGACCTCATAGGTGGCATCTTGTCTGTGATCTGCCTGCATTCATCTTAGAATATAAAAAAGGATGAGAAATATTACTTGCAGGGCACACACACACGCACACGGGCACACACATTTTGAAATATATTTGCCTAAGATCTAATCTAAGCCTCTGGTTGAATGTGCTCATGTACACTTGGGTGATGGAAGAGATAGATAACTCCTATAGAATCTGGACATCAGGCTAAGATGGCAGCTCTCCTAAAAGGACTAGGGGAAAAAAGGTTAATGAATTTTGAGTGCTTTACCCTTTGGGCCCAATTAAATTTTAGTGCTGGTTAATTAGCGGTTAAACTTACTTCAGTTCAGGCATCTCAAGATAGAGCTTTACAGAAAGGGACATGATATTGTAATTACCTCTGTTTAAAGAAAATCAAGGAACAATAAAAACCAAAAGCATAAATAGGACGTGTTCTTTCTCATTAAGAAAATTCTCTTAAAATAAATTCTTATAGGAAAGTGAAAATAATTACTCTTTGTACTTCAACTTCACTAATCAAGTGAAGTATGTAGGCTCTTGAAGCTACTCAACTGTAAAAGGATTTGGTATTAATCTGTTCCATTAAAAATTAACGAGGGTATATCAACACCTACTTAGCATAGTAGAACATCAGGCTAAATATTGCAGTGATGTTATTGTTCTGTTACTGTTCTCAGTGTAGTTGCTTTGATCCATTACCAAAAATAACACCATTACATTTCCAGATGTTGACAATGAGGGCTGCATTTTTATATGGGAGACTAAAGCAAAATTTGAAAACCAGGTTTTTCCTTTCTTTCTCAAGCTCTGGTGGATACTTCAGGTATTAACAAATCTGAACAATTAACAATGCTGGTGTTTGAGGTTTTTCATGGCTCTACTGAGAAAATTCATTTACTTAGATTCATACAATGTTACTTCCTATCACAGTTTCAGAAAATCAGTACCTGGCCAACGAATTGACTGGTATTATTCATTTCCTCTTGTACAGAAAACGACCGCCACATCCAGCCACGCTTAGGTCGCCAATGAGACCCCCCTGGGCTCCTTACACCCTCTGTTTCCTGGGTTTCTGTCGCTGTCAGGCAAGGCAGTAGGAGAGGAATCCCCAGCACAAGAGGCAGCAATAAGCAAACATTCATTCTGCCCCTTGGAGGCAAGCTGCTTGATCCTCTTCACAAGAAACAATACGTTGCAAATGAAAATCTTATGCTTCTCTAGAATCTTTCAGTTCTTAAACATCATTCATATTCCTAAAGAACAAGACACAAAACAGAATTTGCCAATTTTAAAAATAACATTTTCTCACATAATTGCTCAAGTAAAGATTCAACTCGTGCATCTGTAAAAAATGGAAAATTTACATTTGATTTATGTTTCAATTAGACTGGTTAATTATATTTTGTATCAGCCACAACTTGAACGGGGTAGTGAGACACTTCTGCTCAGACACCGCCCAGGGGAAGATGTGGTCAAATGTGCCTGGGTTGCAAGATTGCTCTGGTATCTCTTGATTGACAGTGGAAATTGAGATAGACTTTTCTTTCTTTTTTTTATATGCTTATTTCTTCTATCCCATCTCAGTTAAAAAACAGAAACAACACAAAACAAAACAAAACAAGAAACTTTCCCGTTAAAGCAATAGTCAAGCCAGCAAGGAAAAACTGATATTTCTCCTCTTTTTCAACAGAAATATACGTTTCCTCATACAGTTTTCTGAACTATCGTTTTATGTAGTGTTAAATAAATAAAATGACAATGCACGTGAACTCCCAGATAATTTGATAATTACTTCTGCTGATGTTAAAAAACACTGTGAATAGAGAGTCTGTGCAAGATTTTTACCATTTTATACTATGAAAGGTAAGATATGGAATATTTTTTATCTTGTCAAAGAAATAATGTGGTTTAAAGCCATAGAATTCCTATTTCTTTTTTTTTCTTTTTTTTTTTTTTTCATTTTTCTGAAGCTGGAAACAGGGAGAGACAGTCAGACTCCCGCATGCGCCCGACCGGGATCCACCCGGCACGCCCACCAGGGGCGGTGCTCTGCCCCCCAGGGGGCGATGCTCTGCCCATCCTGGGCGTCGCCATATTGCGACCAGAGCCACTCTAGCGCCTGAGGCAGAGGCCACAGAGCCATGCCCAGCGCCCGGGCCATCTTTGCTCCAATGGAGCCTTGGCTGCGGGAGGGGAAGAGAGAGACAGAGAGGAAAGCGCGGCGGAGGGGTGGAGAAGCAAATGGGCGCTTCTCCTATGTGCCCTGGCCGGGAATCAAACCCGGGTCCTCCACACGCTAGGCCGACGCTCTACCGCTGAGCCAACCGGCCAGGGCGAATTCCTATTTCTATTAGGAGTTTTCTATATGATCTTCTTTTGAGTGTTCCTGTATTTATGCACATATCTTGAGAGATATTTTAGGTCTTTGGCTCTTGTTAGGAAGAGTGTTAAAAAGCACCTACTTAAGAAAGAATGTGCCTGACCTGTGGTGGCGCAGTGGATAAAGCGTCGATCTGTAAATGCTGAGGTTGCCGGTTCGAAACCCTGGGCTTGCCTGGTCAAGGCACATATGGGAGTTGATGCTTCCAGCTCCTCCCCCTTCTCTCTCTCTCTCTCTCTCTCTCCCTCTCTCCCCTCTCTCTAAAAATCAATAAATAAAATATTTTAAAAAAAGAAAGAATGCATTGTCAGAAATGTGGATGGTGTGGTTTGTCTATATTACCTTCAAGCCAATATATCCTTTGTTATAAGTTTACTTAACAAAGGTCATAATAAAATTCAGCTGAGGTGAAAATTAAAGATAAATTTCATCCTTATAGCCTGACCTGTGGTGGTGCAGTGGATAAAGCGTCAACCTGGAAATGCTGAGGTTGCCGGTTCGAAACCCTGGGCTTGCCTGGTCAAGGCACATATGGGAGTTGATGCTTCCAGCTCCTCCCCCCTTCTCTCTCTCTCTCTCTCTCTCTCTCTCTGTGTCTCTCCCTCTCCTCTCTAAAATGAATAAATAAAAAAAAATTCATCCTTATATTGACTATTTGAAATTCAAAGTAATGTCTGTTGTTCAGAAATTAACTATGTATATTTAATAGCTAGTGAATAATGAAAACATATGAACATGTGGTTTCCTTTATGGGAAAATATTTTGCATAAATTTGGAAAATCACTAACAGTAACATTAAGTACCCTTATAATGTTGAATATGTGAGCCAACATAATGCATTAATAAAAATATAGGTAAATATAAATTTTTATTTTTGTTTTATTAATATTTTTAAAATGGTTCTACTGTTTATACATCAATAACAACGTGTTGCAAGATAAATGACATGAAGAAGTAACATTTATGATGATAATGGCACAAATGATAGATGTAGAAAAAAAATTCTGGTAGTCAACATCTTACAGATAAAGTGATATAACAGCAACTCAAGTAGACTGCTCTGACAAGTGACCAATACGTATCAACATGAACTATTGATGTATATAATAACATCTCTAGCCACTCCATGGGAGACATTTTGAATCACAAAACATGAAAACAGGACACACAGCTTCCAACAGAAACAGTCGGAACATTTCTATGGGGTGAGCTGAATAAAGGTTAACTGTCATTTTATGGAAAATAATACACCAACTGATAAATAGAAATAAGACAATTAGCCTGACCAGGTGGTGGCGCAGTGGATAGAGTGTCGGACTGGGATGCGGAACGACCCAGGTTTGAAACCCTGGGGTTGCCAACTTGAGCGCAGGCTCATCTGGCTTGAGCAAAAAAGCTCACTACCATGGACCCAAGGTCACTGGCTTGAGCGGGGGGTTTCTCAGTCTGCTGAAGGCCCACGGTCATGGCACATATGAGAAAGCAACCAATGAACAACTAAGGGGTCGCAACAAAAAACTGATGATTGATGCTTCTCATCTCTCTCAGTTCCTGTCTATTTTCCCTATCTATACCTCTCTCTGACTCTCTCTCTGTCTCTGTAAATAAATAAATAAATAAATAAATAAAAAGAAATAAGACAATTCCTTCTCCTACTCACCACTGAAAAAAAAATATCTCAAAATAATTATGCTGAGTAATAGAAGCTTGACAGAAAATTTATATTCTATGTTTCCATTAATATATCTTTCTAGAAATAGAAACCTATCACAACGATAGAAAGCAGATTAGTAGTGAGAGAGAATGGAGATGAGACAGGAACAGGAAGGATGACCAGGGAACACTGCACGTGGATGGCTCTGTGCTTTATCTTGATTGAGGCCATGGTCTCACATAAGTAAAAATACGTTTAACCTGGAAACTAACAGATAGTTTTTTCTCCTTTATGCAGTGAAGAATCTTCAAATTTGTCCACTGGGAGGCAAATATAAATTGAATTAATTAGAAAAAAATTATGAAAAACGAAAGTTAAAATTAGGGCAGTATATAATACAAGTATACAAATGTTTCAAAATTAGAAGACTGTGTCCTACGAGGTTATGGTCATAAATAGATTGCATAAACCAAGTCAATGGTAAAGAAAAATGACATGCAGAATTTACCATGATGAGCACCATGACAGTAGGGAGAGAAACAATCTAAAACAATCTGAAGATATATATATATATATATCTCAAACAATGACACTCACTAAATCTGGGTGATTTTTCTATTATATGTTATATTTTTCAGGTGATGTGTATGATTGAAATATTTCACAATTAAATCAAAATTTAAAAGTCAAAATACAATTGTATTATCCTAAATCATAATAGAACAGCTCTGAGTACCCTTTCATTTGAACATTTTTGTATGTAGATACAAGAATGAAATAGTAACAGTAACGATGTCTGAATGATGAAATAATGTGGCTTCGTTTATACTCTTCTACATTCTACATTTTCCATAATGGTCAGAAAATATACTCTTCTATTTCAGGGGAAAAGAAAACATTTCAAATAATGGTCCACTTGTGATTGAAGAGTGTTGGCAGCTGTCAACAGTGCCAGACTGAGAAATACTCAGGGCTGAGGCCCGGCTAATAAGGAAAAATGCTCTCAATTAGTATTCTGAGATGATCCCTAGAGAATCAAGCAGGGATATTTTTGCCCTACACCTGCAATCCTGGTCCTATTTTCCAATCAGGCGGATACCTGGATAAAAACCTACCTATTATTCTAAAATGGAAAAAGAATATCATGCTAATACTGTCTCTTGTTAGTGCATTAGATTTAATCTCATTGCCAGTATCTAAGCATAATTATTTGAATTTATCAAATAGAGTATAGAGTACATTATATGTTAAAAAATATAATGTATAACAATAAAATGGCTTTGGTATTAAAATATTATTACATAATAAAACAATTTTGCCTATATTAGAGTAACACTATTTTCATAAGCATCAAATGTTACATCCAAGAAGAATCACATGATTTTAGTATTGAAAATGTATTTCATCTAATGTATGACATACCCATATGAAGAAATTTATATCTAGAAATTTTAAGGAGCCTGCCCAATACCAAATAGTTACCTAACAGTAAAGGTAGGCATGGAAATCTAATCTCAAGAACACAGAACTATGCTTTACTGAACAGAAGAAAGAAAATTCACAGATATCTGATAGCATGCATGACATCTGTCGCTAGTAGTACACCTTTAAAAATTGAATAAAGATATATAAATTGCATTGTAATGTTTCGATAAGTCTTGAAACTAGACATTCAAAATGTTTTCCATGATCTCCTTTTAGGAGACCTCCACCCCTCTTATTCTAAAGACTCGGGAGATTGTTAAAAAAAAGAAGTCACAATGATGGATTTGGTGGTTGTAAGGGGGAAGATTAAAGTTGAAGCTGGGGAACTGTGGATGGGATAAATAAAGAAGCTTAATCCTATTTCTGATCTTTTAGAAATCAAAGGAAACTTGGCAGACTCATAGAGTGACACTCCATAAAGACTTTTAAATGGCTTTCTCAGAACTGCTAATAGGAAATCCGGAAAAAAGAGAGAGTGGATAGAGGCTGCATTCCCCAAGTGAGAAGAGAGCAGTATTTCTAGACCCCAAACTGTAACCATCTATGTACCCACTCTTCCTTCACAGACCTAGAATATAAAAGATCATTTTCTGTTCCATTTACGAATTCTCATTAAACATACTGTGCACATTTACTGTCACGAGTAAAAGCCATGTGCTACAGATAAAGCAACGTAAAGTCAGAATGCCTGTCTTGGAATGTCTCAAACCCTCTCTGACAGTACACCTTCTTCCATTCACTATTTGTGTCGTGTCCTAAGATACGGACCAACCAGTGTCACTCTGTCCCTGGCCGGCCACTGTGAACTCTATTTCTGAACAGTGAGGAGGGCTGTAGTTAAATGAGCTCCACATTCAGTGTGCTAAGCATTGACAAGATTGAGCCTGAGCATGCAAAATATTCTAGAATGAGAAGAGACAGATTCCAGTTGATGAAAAACACACTAGCAAAATCACATTTTTTAAAAATCCAGTATCCTAAGTTCCCCCGCCTTCCACAAGCGACCAAAATATGATTTCTCCTAATTATTTTCAGGCTAACTCTTTGTGTGCCTCTGTACTGAAGATTTGTCCAATGTTCCTGTTGGACCCTATTCCTAGTTATAGGTTGTCAGTGCAATTAATCTGCATAGAACTTAATTATGTCTTTGCCATTTTGTGATCTGATCATTTAGCCATTACATATCCTTAGGCTACTTCTCACCCTTATCTCCCTGTGTGATTGCAGTCAAACCTGGAAAATATTTTCTTTCTTAAACGCCTTTCTCTTACTATCCTTTTAAAAATAAGTAACAAGGACAAACAAAACAATGCTTTATTTCTTGTATCTAAAATATTATTCTAATATGACTTACTTTATTTAAAGAGGTAAATCCATGTATATTTGTCTATATTTTTATTTTCATTGTATAATTTAAAAACACTGGAAATTCCCTGAATACTCTGAATCTATTCATTTGGAGAAGAAACATAAAATTGGCCTCACAGTTGACAAGGAACAAGTGAATAAAAACAAATTTTACAATTCATGTTCACATAATGTTATTCAGCCATTGAATATAATGCTATAAAGTCATTTTATGATATGGAAATACGGTTGTAACACTTTGTTAGGTGAGGAAAAGAAACTAAATATGCATAAAATTATTTCATTCATTTAAGGAAAATGTAGACAAATGCAGAGAAGAAGGTGTGGAAGGTTATGCCCTCAGACGCAGACAGAAATCATCTCTGAATTGAAAAATTTTAAATGGATTTAAATTTCACTTATGTGTATTTCTACATTTTAATATTTGTTCAGCTGATACACATATACATATTCTTATGATAAATTATAAGACTTTTTACATAAGTAAAGTTTATTTAGCACCATAGTGATGATCAAGAGATTACTCTTGACTGACGCTGGAGTTATTCTACCAAATAACGTCAAGCTGAAATGTTCTAAAGGCAGATTTGTGAACAGAAGAGTGCAGCAGGGATGACTGAATGGAGAGAACAGTCCGCCACCCACGAGCCGTACACCTTCGGACACCTGGGCTCACCTCTAGGTGCCTCAGTCATCTCGTGTGAAAAATGAAGTTAATAACAGTGCCTATTCCATAGGGTCATTATCTTGACTGAATGAGTTCATGCATACAGGAGACTATTTGATGCATGCTACGTGTCACATGTTTTTAACTATAAAAATACCTCCCTATAAATGGAGTGTAAAGATCTGATCATTTACTTACTTCCAAACTTTGAAATATTGAGCTGCTGTTATTTCTGCAAACACACACACACACACACACACACACACACACATACATAAAACTTCATAAATAACTATTGCAAAAATAGTATAGGACACATTGCCCCTGATGTATGTCTTCTACATGTGTTTTCAAATGATTTGAATGGTATTATATTTCTTCAAGCACAGCTAAATGATTATGACAAATAAAAAATTGTCATGCTTGAAGCAATATGTGATATTGCATGGGTATATATAGGCTGAAAATGATCCCAGTGTGACTCAGAACAATTATATTTTCAAAGAAGACTAATTATGACTTAATGGATGAAAATATTATAATCTATGCACTTATGCTATTTGTAACTGGATCTAATTAGACATTGTCTTTTCTATGACCTCTTCTTGGTTACATAAAGATAATTATTCCATCTGTGAAAACTTATAAAAATATAATGCATTCTGAAAGGCTTATGGAAAACTGAGCTAAGCTGAGCTAAGCCAGCTTCTCATAAAGAAGAGCAGATGGCAATTAATATAATGTCTCCATCTTTAGAAAACCATAGAGTAGACCTGATCAAAATTGTACTTTAAGAGACTTATGCTTTACAATAGTCAGAAAGTTCCACAGCTGAAAAGAAAAATGAAAGGGAAACTCTTAAAATTACGGTTTCTAAAATAATCCTTAGAATATAAAAGAACATTTTTATGTTCATCAATTTAAAGAAGCATGTCTAACTACTGATTGGGTTCTGAAGAAATGAAAAGCCTATGGATATTGTTTTTCTGTCTTATTTCTCTCTTCTTTGGCAACCAGGCACTGTAGGAATGAGATGATGGAGACTCGGCCATGCTTGGGTCCCTGAGTGACTGCATGGAGCATGGAGCTGGGCTCCAGGGATTCATTAACTACTTGTGAATGAGCTTGCTGAGAATTTGATAGTTACTTGGTTACATAGCCCAGCATCCTAATAAAACCCCCAACTCTATTCCCTGCACCTTAATAGATATTTCATGTGCTCTCTTTGTTAACCTTCCTTGTAATTCAATGTGAAAGTCATGGTTAACTTCCTTTTAAAAAGAGAAGGTAGAAGATCAAAGTGAGCTTACATAAACTGACAAGAGAAAGAGAGTCTCAAAGGCCAGCTATAGACAGTAGCTGGAATAAAAGACATTTCAGAGCAGATAAAAAAGTGCCTAATCTGAAAGAATACAAGAAGTTGGATAGGGCCAGAGTTGGGGAGAAATATGATGTGCCCAGGGACAAGTTCATTTGCATATTAATTTTAAACAGCAGATTATTTCAGACAGCCATCCAGGTTAAACTATTTCCAAGTGAAGATATTAAGGCTACAAATCTCCACAGCCTGTAGAATCCAGCTAATTCCTTCTTCTGTTATGTCAAGCCTTGCTTTCTCTAGTCAAACCAGACCAGATTTTTCAAGGCCATTTCCTCCTTAATATTAGGTACTCAATTCTTCTGCCATTTTCTCACAATTTTTTACAGCAAATGCTTAAGTCTTTTATTTTGAGTTTTATTTTCCCTTGTGATTTCATGATTTGTCTGGTGCAATTAGAGCTAAAAGCAATCCTTGAAAGTTTAAGATCAGGATGTTTTTCATGCATACCCACCATAAGTAAAATATTACAATCAGTTTGGAGCATGGTATTAAAAAAATAAAACTTGAAAAAATTCTTTCTATAGTCAGTGTTATAATGAACAACTTTTGAAGTTAAAATTAGATAGGTATAAAGGCACTGAATTTTGTGAAAAATGAGCAATTTTAGATTTTTTTTCCTTGAGGTACATAGTACAATTCTTTTATTCCTTAGGTAATTATTTAAAGTAGTTGGTTTTTTTTTTTTGGAGTTGTAAAGAGAGAGAGAGAAAGAAAGAGAGAGAGAAAAGCATTTGCCTTGGTGGCATCGAGGTAGCAGGCAGAAAATATTTTTTTGTTGGCTGCTTTTCATATGTGATGTTAACACATTAAATAACAGCACTTAATAGCTGAAAATAAAATTAAATATTAAATTTTATAGTGAATAAAATCTTTTATTTTATGAATAGTTATACAGATGAAAGGTAGTTAAGAGTAGTAAATACAAAAAGAGATAGACAGCTGAAGGTGAGGCTACATTCACACATCCATAAAGTAGTAGTCACAGTTCTAATGGTCTCAAAAAGAGTTTTAAGAAATATAGAATTTAAATTTCATTAACATGAATGGCAAGCTTTCAGTAAATAAATTCCCTCTCTATAATTCTCTCTCTCTTTTAAAGATTTATTTATTGACTCTAGAGAGAGGAGAGAGAGAAAGAGAATGTAGGAGGAGAGAAAGTTGGGGGATGAGTTGAAAGGATCAACTCATAGTTGCTTCTTATATGAGCCGTGACCAGGCAAGCCCACTGTTTCGAACTGGTGACCTCAGTATTCCAGGTTGACAGCTTATCCACTGCACCAGTACAGGTCAGGCTATAATTTTCAAAACAAATAAAGTTAGGTATATTACTTAAATTCCAAATATATAATATATCTATATCTACATCTGTCTATATCTATATCTATATCTATATAGATACATGTATATAGTTAATCTAGGATAGAAAATGCATTTTAAAAGTTACTTAGGTTATCTTCTTTAAGTTTCTGATTCCTCTGTAATTGATTCCAAAGAGGATAAACATTTCTAAGTGCTTAAATGTGGACACATTCAGTATAATCTGGATGAATGACGGAATTATTGAGTAAATAAATGTTTTGTGCACTATGAGCCACTCCAATTAGTCAATAGGTAGGGAGAGTTAATACATTCTAAGAAAAGGAATGATATCTTATATGAAATAATTCCTCAACATTTTTTTTTAATCTGGCAACCCTAACATTGTTTTTTATCATTATATGTAGAATTGAGCCAATTAATCTTATTAAGATTTCTAGTATTTAACTCACATATATATAGCTTGATTTTAAAATTATTTGTTGAATTTATTTGGTGACATTGGCGATAAAATATATAGGCTTCAGGTGTACACTGGGGAACAAAATTTTTGTCACATCCACAAAAACACTTGTTCTTATCTAATTTGAGTGTGTTGATCTCAAATATGACATTAGTTTTTCTCTGTAAGCTACAGGTTTTTTGCAATTCAAGATTTCAGGTTTTCATCTTATTATAAAATTTTCAACATTTAGTTTAACATAATGAAGTAGAATGTCTTTTTGGGCATCATCTTAGTGGAAATATAATTAATATAATGCAGTAAATACACTAATACACTAAAAGATATGATTGCATCAGAATTTGTCTACAATTTCAAAATAGAACATATTAAAACACTTATTTTAATCATAAAATTTGCACAAAACTATTTACATTCTATTCAGGCAAAAATTTGCGTTTGTAGCTCTTGTGTTTGTGTACTTGTTGAGGACAATCTTGTTTGATGCTCCAGCAGTAGTCTGTTCATCACTAAGAGCTCCAAGATTTTCGGGAAACTTATCAAAGTGACTGTTCAGGAAGTGAATCTTAATGCTCATGTTACATCCAATGTCATGGAAAGCCAACAGTATCGTTTGAACCAGAAGTTCATAGTTTTTTGCTTTTTTGTTGCCAAGGAAGTTCTTTGTAACTTCCACAAAAGACTGACATGCTGCTTTCTCCTCCTTATTCATCTTCCTGACAAATTCTTCTCATGTATGAGGGTTCGACTTTGAGGTCCATCGAATACACCTGCCTTTATCTTCTCAAAAGACAAGGCAGGAAAAGCAGAAATAATGTTGAAAGCATTCACTTTCTCTATTCAAAGCCTGAACAAACTGCTTCATTAAGCCAAGTTTGATGTGAAGTGGGGGAAAATGATTCTGTCTCGATTAACTACAGGTTCATTCACAATATTTTATATCCCTACTCCCAGAGCTTCACATTTTGGCCACTCCTTCTGTGTCCAGTGTTTCTCCCGAGCTCGGCTGTCCCAAAAACACAAAAAGCAAGGATACTTTGTGAAACCTCTCTGTTGTCCTAGCAGGAAATTTACCATTTTAAGATCCACACAAATGATCCAGTTATGCTCCTCATACTTCAGAAAGTCGAGGACAATTTTTATGTCATTATAATCTTCTCACAGATGAGTTGAATAACCAATGGGAACCGCTGCATAAACATTACTGTTATGTAGGAGAACACATTTCAGACTCCGTTTAGAGCTGTCAAGAAATAGCTGCCATTCTGTTGGACTGTAAGTGGTAACACCTAGCTGGCTGAGAATACTACTGATATCATGACAGTAAATAAAATGTTTGGCTTTGGAAAAAAAGTCCACAAAATTTGTTCATGCTTCCTGAAATGGAAAACTTTAGCTGACCGGTGAAGTACATTCTTTTCTTGAATCCTGGAGGCTAATAACTCAGCTGCTTTCTTTGATAGGCCGAAATCTCTTACGAACTCATTCAATTCAGGTTGGCTAAACGGCTGAGGGGTTAATGACAGCTTGGCAACAGAAGACCTTTCAGATTCTACAACCATTTCCTCATGCATCTTATCAAAATACACTTGATCACCATGTTCACCTTCTTTGTCCTTAGAAGAAATAAAACCATTGAAAACTGGAACCGAGAGTGTCTCAGAGTGTGGGATAGGCCATATTGCTGAAGGAATATTAGGATTTACGATCATATGCTGTTTTTTCTTGCTGATGCCCTTTGTATGTATCAGAAAGAAATAACAGTCACTGCTGTGGTCCTTAGATTCATGCCAAACCATGGGAATACCAAAAGGCATTCCTTTGTGTTTTCCTTTTGTCCAGTCACAAAGCATTTCCTCACAATTATGACACACAAGATGAGGAGCACAATTCTTGTCTTGATCACCAAGGCGAACTTGAAAATAGGCAATATATGCATGTGTCACAAATGATGAAATATTGCGCCTTTGACGTTGAAGTGTGTAACAGCCACATATATAACAGAAAGGGTCAGGGCTCTTCTTACATTTACGCTTACTTGAAGAAGCCATGATTCAATCTTAAAACAACATAAGAGGGTGTTTTTATCAGATAATAATTTTTTACACTTAAAAACAACTACAATTATGTAAAAGTGATGTTTGTAAAACATTAATTGCCTTGTGGTTATGTTCAATATAAGAGTCGTTGCCCTTTAACTCCAATTTAAAAACCAATGCATGTCATTAACTGTAACAAAAATAAATTAAAATTGCATAAAAACTAGAGCATGCACCGTAAAATGGATTTCAGATTTGGAATCAGTGATGCAAAAATATATAGAAAAAGTTTTAAAACCTCAAGCAACAGAAAATAAGAAACAATTGTTCCCCAGTGTTATATAACACATTGTCTGTACACTAGTCATGCACTCGCTGCCCCAAGTCAAGGCCCCATCTCTCACAGTCTACCCCCACTCCCCACTACTCCACCTCACTCCACACCCTCCTCCCTCCTGCAGCCCCCACACTCTTGTCTGTGTCTATAAATTTGTTTTCTTTGCTTAATCCCTATTTCCCTTGTTTCTTTAATCCCTACAAAACAAAAGCTCAGAGACATCCTTATAATACGATTTCACATAATCTTATAAAAAAATCATTCCTATGAGTTATGAGCTGTGTGTTTGAAATACTAGGTAAAATATAAATATATAATTAAACTGATGTATAGGTGAGTTTATTAAATATACATTTTAAAAGTGACATAGCATTTTAACAAATAATTTGTGCAGTCTTACAATTATCAAATGATATATATATATATATATATATATATATGTATAAGTACATATACCTACACATTGTGTTCTTAAAGTCATGGTGCACTTTTAACTGGTCACAGGAAAGCAACAAAAGATGATAGAAATGTGAAATCTGCACCAAATAAAAGGAAAACTCTCCCAGTTTCATACCTATTCAGTGCAGTTTGATGTGGGCTCACACACAGATTTATCAGGACTCCTTAGGTAGCTATCCTGTATAGCCTCTACAGACTCGTCACTGACTGATGGCCTACCAGAACAGGGTTTCTCCACCAAACTGCCGGTTTCCTTCAACTGCTTATCTCATTGAGTAATGTTATTCCTATGTGGTGGCGCTTCGTTATAAAGGTTCCGATATTCACATTGCACTTTGGTCACGGATTCGAATTTAGCGAGCCACAGAACACACTGAACTTTCCTCTGTACCATCCACATCTTGACTGGCATGGCCGTGGGCTGCTCTGCTGTATACACGGTGTTGCATCATCATCTGTGCATGTGCACATGCTGCCACATCATCCTACAGAAACTGGGAGGGTTTTCCTTTTATTAGCTGCAGATTTTACATTTCTGTTGTCTTTTGTTGCTTTCCTGTGACCGGTCAAAAGTGCACCATGACTTTACAGACACAATGTATATATATAAATTTGAAATATGTTTTAGACAGATATATAGTCACAGATATGCATGTGTGTATATGTAAATGCATATACATACTTATTATTAACCAATAAACTTGGACTCAAATCCTAATGGGCCTATAGAATTGGCATATTCTATAGACATTAGATAAAGAAGGAATATATTGATAAATAGGCAAAGAGAAAACAATGCCCTTCAGATGAAAGACTTATTTAAAAGGAGGATTTATATCCAGCTAAAAAGAAGTAATACTACAGACCCTTTATTCTTTATCTAACACTGTGAGAGAAGGGATATATTTTGCTTTACTAGTTCAAGAGCAATTTCAAGCACCATCAAGAAATATTTGTTTAATAACAACAATACCATTGAAATTCAAACAAAAGATGCATCTATTCTCTTCTCTGTATTGTTTTTAGTGTTCTGGTTATATATAATGTTTGTTTCTGAATTTGTTAGTATTATCTTTATATCAAAGGATATCATAGACTCTCCACTAGATATTTTTAAGAATAAAATAGATGGCAAACTCTTTTAAATTATTTAGCAATAAGTCAACTTTAAACAGAAAAATGGGGCATTTTTCTGTCCTATGATGTATGTATAACCTGCTCATCTTTGTAGGAATCACATTTGTAAATTATGTGCTTAAGGAAAATAACTTAGATTATTTTAAGCCATAACTTGTGTGCCCAAATGATTTCCACTTTAATATACTATTCTGTAAATTCACAACAATCTTTTATCATGAAAGGTCTCAGAATGAAGGAACAAAAATTGTTGGTGTAGTAATACTGTATGTTGATAAGTCATTGTCCTACAATAACATTTCCAATTTTTATTTCATTAAGGGAACAATGGCTTTATAACATATAAGTGCCAGGTGTGCAACATTAAAATTCACTATCTGTACATAGTACAGTGTGCTCGCCTCCCCCCTCACATCTAGTTTCCATTAGTCACCATATAATTGACCCCCTTTGCCCATATTGTCCTTCCTCCACCTACCTTCCCCTCTCATAACCACTAGTCTGTTGCTTGCCTCTCTGGGCTTGTTTCTGTTTGACTTGTTATGCTGAAGCAGGGTCTCCAAAAATTACATTTTATTTTGTAACATTAAGGTATTATTGGATGATTGTGTGTGTCTTTTATTGAGTAAGTAATGCAATGCATTTCTGCAAAGACCGTTTCTGCTTTCCTAAAGCTAGAACTGTTTTTAAAGTCAGGTAAGAATTCTCTTACTGAGTCATGTAAGAATCTTCAAGAGGGCATGCATCATTTCAAAAAGAAATTGATTTGTTGTAGGTTGTAAACAGGCAAGTGTTAAAACATTTTGCTGGATTCTCTGAAATAAGTGGTAACGTGAGTTGGTAGAAAACTCTTTAACACTATGGGTTTTGTTTTTGTTTTGTTTTTTTTTACAGTGTCAAACATCTTTCTGTTCACTTTGGTAAAACTAACTCATTTCTCAAATCTGTGATCTGTCAGCAACATTGCCAGGAAGAAGAATTCATGTGGGGCTACTGAATTCTGAATTTGTTTACATTTCATCTGCAATCGGATATGCCAAAGCAAAGATACAGGTGATTGAAGATCATGGATATTAAAGGAAATCATCATGACAACAAAATATAAAACTTCCAATCTCTCATGTTCATCAGCATGGTTCTCAAACATGAGGTCAGTGGCAACGGAACCCAATTTAAACACAGGCATGTGAAAAAAAAAACACTATGTCCTTTTAACTGTATAAAACCACATTTACTTTTTATTGCACTGCTATCAATAACATGTTAAATATATAACTACTCTGTAACATATGAAATGTAACAATATATAAGGGTTACATGTCAGGAGCATGAGTGGAAAAACTTCAGTATCAATCTATCTTAGAACAAAAGAATATTAACAATTCTTAAGAATGCATAGCAAACATCTGTGCATATCACTTTAAAGCATCTTCGATGTATGATGATTTAATTGAATGAATAAGATTTTCCTGGAAATAAGCATTTTGGAAACATTCCAAAAGGGAAACAAAACAACACAAAAAACATAAGTGGATAATATGTGTTTTAAGGCTTAGGCAAATTGTGTGTGTGAGAGAAAGAGAGCGAGAGAGAGAAAGTTTAATCATAAAATACAAATATTTTATTAAGGCACAAGTAAAGGACTTATTAAAATTAAGACTGTAAAATACAGATATAATTTATACAATGACCTAATATATTTGAGTCATTGTTAAGACTTGGTAAAGTAGAAAACACATATAAAGAATAAGATGGCAGCCTGACCTGTGGAGGTACAGTGGATGAAGCGTCAACCTGGAATGTTGAGGTCACAGGTTCGAATCCCAGCCTAGATAAGGCACATATGAGAAGCAACTCCTAGTTGATGCTTTCTGTTCTTCCCTCCCTTTCTCTCTCAAAAAATAGGCAAATAAAATCTTAAAAATAAAAAAGAAAAAATATCAGGTGATTTCTAAATTTCATAAGCTGGTTATTTTTAAAAGTTGTATAATTCTAGAATTTTAATATTGTAATGTTTACTCCTTTGTGGAAATACATTACTGGTTAAAAAATTGGTAAGCAGAAATATTCACATTGCATTAAAATTTTAATATTTTAAAAATATCTTTTACAATTCACTTTTAAATTATAGTTGACATACAATATTACATTCTTAAGTTACTATGAGTTTGATCATATCCCCTACTTTTCAATACTTCCTGGTGACTTATTTTATAGCCAAAAGCTTGTAATTCTTAATACCCTTCAGCTTTTACAAATAAAAAAGTTATAAGCATGTATATTTGCATACACATTCTTAAACATTAACAGTACTTAGAATTTTTATTAAGAATATTATATATTATTTTATTGTTATTTGGTATTGCAAATACACTCAAAATGTATATATTACTAATTTTTCAAATATTTTATATAAATAATGACTTCTATATAGACACAATAATTTAAAAAATAATTTATAGAAGCATAAATTTATATAATCTAAATAAAAATTTACCATTCTATTCAGATATTTCCATTGTTTACCTCTTCATATTTTTTTTAACATATGGTAGTTACAGATTTACTAGATCCCTTCAGAAAGTTTCATTGAAATTGTTTATTAAAATTAATAACCCAATTAAAATTATTTGTAACACATTAAAATTGAAGGACTATTAGTGTCTTTCATGTTTTTCATTGTCTTAGTCTATACTTTTATGTCTTTTATATTTGATAAATTAGCTTTTTTGTTATAAATAATATATTGCAAATAATATGCATACATGTTTAAATATGTATGTATTCATAATAGACTCAATGGTTTACTTTTATTAGTATTATTATTATAACATTCTTAATTATGCTTTTTGTTTTAAGAATGTTTGAAAATCAATAGAAAGTTTGATAGCAAAAAAGAAAGAAAATTAAGTAATTGTATGTCAGATTTGATAATACATTGTCTTTCAAAGAAACATTTAATTTTATTCAGATGTTCAGAAAACTCCATACTGAATATAATTTACTTAAAATAAATTAGTTTATTATATTAAAATATTAACTTCATAAATAAATAGTTTTTCTCATATCTTTAAGATTGATAACTTTAGTGTGTATGACATGTAATAGTACAGAGGTAATACATGATGGACTAAACACCAAAAATCTAGGGAAAGAAAAAGATGCAATAATGATACATACCACCCCAAGAAACAGTGTTTTAAATGTTCTAGATATGAGCAACTTTTATTTTCCTCCATCTAAATCATAGAGATGGTGAATTGTTCTCACACATATTTGATTTAGAGGAAGTTTAATATGCACACCATAGTTTTTAAAATTTAGACTTTTTCTTTATGAAGTGCAAATGAGCAAAGATCTTTGCAAAGTCCTGTTTGCCCCTATAGCCATTGAAAAATAATTTATATAGTTCAATATATGCCTGACCATCACATTCTTACCTGTGTCTCCTCAAGTTCTAGGATTTCAGGGGAAACTGAAATTCAAGATTCGCGTTTACACATAAAGAATAGTAGAAGAGATGGTTTCCTTTTGCTTCTCTGGCTTCTCATCAAACCTGAATGTGCCACAGTGCTCTGAGCCTGTGCCTTTTGTACCACGACCCTCAGTGTGTCACTGCTGACAGAATGCTATTTTGGGTTTTCTGAGTAAAGCCATGAACACTGTGCCCTTTGTGTCAAATGTTTTCAGGTCACTCTGGAGTCCGCTCACAGTCTGGGATTAAAATGCAGAGAGCTCCCACAAGTAGTATGAGCTGATTATATGTATTTTTCCTTTTCCTAACAACAAGACAAAAGAAAATAAAAATAAAGTACTTATTGGCTTGAGGTGATAAGGAAAGAGTTTAACTTATGTAAGAGAATTCTGCAAGTGGAGAGGACATGCCCTCTGCTTGGAGATTAGCTGATGAAACAAACGATCAATTTAAAGCACAGAAATTACTAAACAGAGAAGAGATTTTCCACTGTGTCTGTGCCTTCTGGCTGCTTCTTAAATCAGTCTTTTCTGCTCAGGGGACAAGTAAAATACAGAAGGAGATAGCAGTGTCTAAATTGTGATCCTCTTCGTGTCCTGGGTTCATTTACTCCCTAAGAACACTGATTATATGGAATTTATAATTAGATTTTGTTATAAATATTATTTACTCTAAAATACATAATATTAACTGTCATAATGTTTTTCTCAAGCTGTTTCTTAAAAATAATTTTCAAACCAAATCAGAAAGAGGTTAAAAATATAAAGTGTCTAAAACTATGAATGTATATATAATTTAATATTTTTAAAGTTTATATGTGCAATTATTATAAGGATGCAGCTTCAGATTTCAAAAATATACTTGAGTCCTGCAATGTTGGTACTATAGTCATGCTTATTGCTCTTTAAATGTAACAAGGGAAAGGATTTCAACTAACACTGTGAGAACCAAATAGATTGTGGTCTGATTTAAGTTTACGTAATTTTTGCATTCATAAAAACCAAATTTTATTAGTTACCATTTGTTAAATAAATGCTGCATACTTCTGTAACATGTAGCAAACCAAACAAGAAATAAGCTTTGTCTTGTCAGTTTCTTTTCTTTTTTTTTTTAAACCATGGTAAGAACTCAAAAAAAGATCTATCCTCTTAACAAATTGTAAAGTGGATAATACAGTATTGTAAACTATAGACACAATGTTGTACCACTCATCTCTGTGCCTTCCTCATCTGCAGAACTTTAGACCTATTGAACAACCTCCGGTTCCTCCTGCCCCGGGCCCTATCAACCAGCATTCTACTTTCTGCTTCCCTGAATTTGACTAAATTAGATTCCTCACGTAAGTGGAATCATTCAGTATTTTTTCTCCTCTGACTGGCTTATTTCACTTAGCAGAATGTCCTCAGGATACATCCATGCTTTACTGTTTATGTAAGAATATAACATTGTATGGGCTGTTGCTTCTTTCTTTGATACAATTTCTACTTTGAAAAATATACTTTTCCAAACAGAGAATGCGTGTTCAACGTGATGTCCTGAGGCTTATCTTACGGCATGAGGAAGCAAGTGTGAGTCAGCATTTGCTACACTGATTGTTGCAACACCACTGAAAGGACAATCAGAACTGTAGAAACTACAAGGACAGCCTTATATTTTCCAAAGAATGTGCATAATTAAGCATAAAGGAACCTTATGTTTAATATAGAATACCATGAACAGCAATGTGTGATTTCATTAAATGAAAAATGCGTTATAAAATACCTGGGTAAAGAAACCAATGATGTTTGATTTTAAGATAGGCATAAAGTCCTTTAAATTACTTAACAAAAGTATTGGTCTTCCCTGGAGGCCAAAAGGTGATTAACAGCAGATGGGCTGCAATCCAGTAAGTCTCTACAGCTGTGTCACAAGGAAGATTATAGTCTTGACTGGATGGATGAGAACAGGCATCTGATAGCTTGGAGATGAATTCTACTGCATTGGCCTCATAGAAGAAGAAAAGTCCATAAATGAAAAGCCCATAAACCCTTTCCCAGCTATGGGAGGAGAAAGAAATTTGGATAGTGAATGGAACGTGACTCTGTTTGAATGAAGAGTTTCAGAATCAAGTGTCCCACTACACTCATAGAAGTCAAAGCCATGAGTCTAAGGGGTTTGGGAGGTCTCCACACCATAGAATGGATGCATGAGAGGATGGATGTGTCCTGAGACACAGCTGCTGTGTCATAACCACACAGAAACCTCCCAGTGAACCATAGGCAGCTCTCAAATGTAATCTGGAGGATTTCTGCAAATGTCATCTGCCGGCAGTCTGAGGAAGAGAGATTTGAGTCTCATAAGCATGCAAGCCAGAATTATAATGAGTAAATCTAAAGGTTTGAATTAAAATATTATAATTCATCAAAGCTCTGAAGAGCCAACAATGTTTTCTGAAACCACGTATTGGAAAAATGTAAGTCTATTGATTAACTGTAGACTGGACCAGCCAATAAAGCTCAGATCTAACATAGGCTGAAGATGAAAGCCAAACATCACTCAGATTCTGCCTATTCCTTGAAGATAAACCTTTCATCAGAAAGCTCAGGTCTACTACTTCACAGCATTGACTATGCTGGTGCCTTGAATCAAATATTTAGGCTTTATTCACTCAGCTGTGTTCAGGATAATAGAATCTAAGGTCTATATCCTCATCACCACAGTCTTGGAGCACAGTATTTCTCAAATTCAAATTATATTCATGAAGGTTTCTTTGAAAAAAATCATGATATCTTAGAATAGAATAATTTGGAAATGTATTAGCTATATGATATCATTGTATCCACTAGGACTCTTAAAGCTGCCATATAGAATTCAACAGAGAACAAAATAAAGTCAAAACCTGGCTTAAACAATGAAGAAACTTGACACCTGCATAAAAAGACAGATTGAGGATTGGTTGATCCAGTGGCTTCCCAATGGAATTACTTACCCATGTCCATTTGGTCTCTGCTTGTACTTAAGCATAGTCATTTTTCCCCCAAAGAGCACCAAAAACACTCCACTTTTGTCTTATTGGCTAAAATAATCATTTGTCCATATGGGAACAAATTATGCCAAAGAGAAAAGCTTAGAACCACTCAGCCATTTCTGCACCTGAGAGTAGAAACCACTTGGAGAAACAGACAGATTTCACAAGGTCAGCGTGGAGTAGTTGACTCTAATTGTCAACCTACAGTATTCACAATAGATGTGTAAGTTGCTTGTTTAAAAGCTGAAAATAAAACTTAATTTTCTTTATGAATAATTGTTTGATGTCCTTTTTTTATTTTAGTCCAATTTGTTGTATTTTATTTTATTTTCTAAAGAATGAGCATAAACCACAATGACAAATAGTAAATAAAGTGTATACTGAGAATAGTAACAATATGCAGAACACTAGCTAATCCATATACTTCAAGCAATGGCAAGTCCTTTTTATTTTTTGTCAGACTCAGTAAAACTTGGCTCCTAGTAAAAAATGCCTTCTATTGAATACGGCAACGTTTTGTATGGCCTTAGAAGATTTATCTTTTAAATTCTAGTTGCAGCAGCATTGGTTGAATATAATTAGAATATATCTGTTTATAAAAGTTCACATTTCCTTTTTTTACTTTGGTTTTGTTACTATGAGATCTTCTCTGGAGTTCTGCATCCCTGGAGGAATTCTGTTTGATTAAACTGTAACATAATCCCCCATGATAGATGAAATTGACAATAAATAAGTACATAGATAACAAAAACATTTATTCTATAAAAGACATACTTCCGCAAGTGGCCATACAGAAAACAAACAACTTAAAATACTGGAATTCAGAAGCAAAACTCCAGAAATGCAGAATTATCTTCCTTGACCCCTGGCTCCTGATCTATCATCTTTACTTTTGCAAGACATTGTGTCAGAGGTTAGAGTTATACAAAGACACATAAAATTCAGACCAACCATTTCTGGAAAATGAAAAGCACAAATAATTTCTAAGCATCATACAGAAGTAAACACAAAAATGAAAATCCAATAGAATCATTTGGGAAAAGAGAAATGTTAACCTTCACTGAACTTTGATGAAATGTGAAATGTGTGTTACTGACTCGAGAGAGACCATGGGAGAAGTGCAGAACATACCAGTTTGTTGGCAAACTGAGCTGCACTTACTGTAGAACTGGTCATCCTGAGTATTGCTTATGTTTCCTGAAATATAATAACATCTCTAAAACATTTCTGCATTTTACAACATTTTCCATATACCTCTAAAAAGAAAAATCATGCTTACATGGTATACATCTAAATTAATGAAATGTAACCATTGAAAATTGATGATTTAATATTAATTAAATGGCCATCTTTCTTCCTATTACAGCCTGCAAACTAAGAAGCCCGTGCGCCATTTGCACTGGGCCTTGCAGTTATAGAAACAAGGTTTTATGGGAACTGAGCCATTCTCATTGGTTTATGCATTGTCCAAACTGTCTCTGTCTACTTTTATTCTAGAATAGCCACATTGAATCATTGCAACAGAAACTCTTGATCTAAAATAAATTAAAATATTTATTATCTAGTCATTTACAGGAAAAGTTTATCAATTCCTGATTTGTATTTATGTAATAGAGTTACTTTTAGTTAAGATTTATAGTAAGTTTATTTGAAAATTATACATATATAATTGATAGATAAATCCATATATAAGCACACATAAATATAGAAAAATAAAACAGCAAAAATAGTCTTAATCTACATTATATTCTCTAAGAGTGGGTCAATGAAGTAATATGGATAAATAAACCTTAGTATTTTTTAAAGATTGCTTAAATATACTTTTCACAAAAATTAGAGGACATTTTATAGCTTCATATTCATTTTGAAATGTTCTCTAACTTTTGTGAGCAGTACATTTTATTTTCACTTAAAATATATACATGGAAGTCTAATTTAATATATAGGCAACAGATATATATATATACACACACATATATTTATATATATACATATATTTATATATATATTTGGTGAAGATGTCAAGACATTTTCTTTGAGAGATCATCTTCATGTGTCTAGATTTTCCAATTTGTACATTAAGAATAAAGAAAAATTGAAAGAAACATGAAGGCTTACAGGTGCCAAAAAAATTCAACACACTTTTTCAGAGCTGTTTTTAGGTCACAGCAAAATTAGGCATAAAGTACTGTTAGTTCCCATAATCCCCTTGCTATAAATCCCCCTCCAGAAAGGTGTATGAATCTACCCGACCTACAATCATTGTCACCCATGCTACATAGATTACATTAGGCTTCACTCTTCAGATTACAGTCTATGGGTTTAAACCAGTGGTTCTCAAAGTGTGTGCCAGAGCACACTGGTATACCCTAGAAGATTTCCAGGTGTGCTCCATGGTATTCCAGAGAAATATGTGCCTTTTGGGGACCAAAAAAACAACAGGTTTTTGGAGTTTAGATTTTTGGGGGACAGAGGTGTGAGGAATTGCCTGCAAACTGACAGTCTGCCCAACCCCCTACCTCACTTGTCTGATTAGGGTGGGAAAGAGTGTTAAGCTGTGGTGCTGGATTGTTTACACTACCCTCCATGTTCCCCAAAAAGACTGGAGGCAAGTTTCTTCTATCCTTTGTTTGGTGTCAAGTTAAGATGATATGTATGGTGGGGTGCCAGGGTCCAGCCCCAGGGGGAATCCAGGGGTCCCACAGGAAGAGACAATGTTGGCGCAAATCGAGTGAGAGAGCTGAATTCTTTTTTCTTTAGCATTTACTGCCAGGCATCTCTGCCAATGGCTAGTCTAGCTTTATTTTTATACACACACACTAAGTTACAATCACATGGTATTCAGAATACATTGATTAATAATTGTTTTTGTTTCACTATGGTTACATATTTCTAGGTAACAGTTAATTCATTTCTATACGCTATAAATCAGGTGGTAAGTCATTCCGAGTATAGTTATACAATAACTTGAACAGCAATAACAATATTGGTACAAACTTCTAAAAGGTCAGTACTGATTAATAACTCTACCTTACCTAATGTCCTACTGTCTAGTAAAATTTTATTTATCTACTAATTATACACTAGTTAAGTTCTAACTTATTTTTCTCAGAGTGTTCCACCACCTGCAGGTCAGGTATGCAAGAAGAAAGGAAAGCTTCTCTACCACATGAAAAGGCTAGGGAGGTAAAGTAATGCATTAAGTGAAGGCTGAAAGGTGCTTCTGTGTATAGTTACTGTTTCCTACTTATTCATAAGTCACAATCTATTTTTTTAACATGATTAATAAGAAAGAATTCTCCTACAAACTTAACCCTTTTCAAGGGATATCATAGCCAGCCTCTTATGTCTATGAGCCCAGGGAAAGGGCTTACAGGCTTTTCTGTGGAACTCACATTCTCTGTCTCATTTCCAAAGGAATTACTACAAATCTTCAGGGAAAGCACGGTGCTATTATCCCTGTGCCATCAATGATAGCACACACACCCAGAAAAGGGGGGATAAAAGGCCAAATTAATTCAAAAAGTTAAAGGGGGAAGTATCATTGCGCCTTTTCTCTGCTGTGACTTTGTCAACCAGCAGCTGTTGATTGGCTTCTGACAGTGGGGATTTTGGATTGATGATTAAACATAAGGAATTGTCTCTTGAAGCCTTTTGGATTTCTATAAAAGAAGAATATGTGGCAATATCTAAAAAAGCTTTGAACATTTTACTATAATTTTCAACATCCTATTTATGTGAATTAGGATTTTCTACCCTCAATACAATTAAGAGTAAAAAGAGAGGAATTCTTCAATGCATTGATGAGGAAATGAGAGTTTGTCTTTCAAAAATATGCCCAAACATTGAAGAAATCACTAGGACACATCATGCTCATGTTTCTCATGAACACAAGAATAAAAAAACTTAACACATTTGTGCCGGGACCTGCTGAATTGACTAAATCTTACTAAGAATGTATCTATATATATAGAAAGATAACTTTTTTGTTGTTTTTTAATTTTTTAACCCCTCTTTTTTACAAATTCTAAAAAGTATAACTCCAAAAATGTAACATGAAAATGTTTTTTAATGTCAGAATAAATTTAATTTTATTATATTTTGTTTAATTACCATAAAAACACACTTGGACTTTATATTTTTTTCTTTAATATATGACTTAGTTATTATAACATTTCTCAGAAACTTGTACATAGTGTGCCTACAATGATTGTAGAATTTTAAATGCGTCCCGACTTCAAAAAGTTTGAGAACCACTGGTTTAGACAAATGTAGAATGACCTATGTGCCAATGTAGTACCACACAGAGTCCGTTCAATAAGCCCAAACGCTCTGTGTTCCACCTATTAATCCCTCCCTCCATCTTAACCCCTGGCAACCAATGACCTTTTGACTCTCTTCATGGTTTTACTTTTTCCAGAATGCTGTAAGGTGGAAATCATAAGTGTACAATCTTCTCCTAATGGCTTCTTTGACTTGACAATGTGGATTTAATATTCCTCCTGTCTTTTCATAGCTCAATAGAGCATTTATTTTTTATTCCTGAATAATAGTTCATTGTCTGGAGACACCACAGTTTATCTGTACACCTGTTGGGGGACATCTTGGTTGCTTCCAAGTTTTAGCAACTATGAATAGAACTGTACAGGTTACTGAGTGGACACAATCTTTTACTATTTAATTTTAATGATTTTGTAATATCTGTTTTTTAAAGCGTTTTCATTCGTACCCTTCAATAGCATTTTAACATCTTAATTTAGAAGCTTTTTTTTTTTAAATTCATCTTAGCTTTGCCTGACATGTGGTTGCATGGTGGATGAGGTATCGGCCTGGAATGCTGAAGTCGCAGGTTTGAAGCCCCGGGCTTACCCGGCAAGGTACATACAAGAAGCAATGAGTTTATGCTCCCCCCTCTCCCTCTGCACCTTTCTCTCCTCTGTCTAAAATCTATAAATAACATCTTTTATAAAATGAAACTGGTTTAAACAAATAGTAATGGCTTGTGATTTTCAGACACAGATCATTAGTTATATTTTGTAAATCCTTGTTATCAAGAATAAGAAAGCCTGGCAACAGTAATTGCCTAAGCAAACGTAACTGGCCCATTGGAGGCGTGTAATTGCAAGGCTGAGGCCAAAGGACGCTCAGGGACTGGGGTGGGCGGTGTCAGGTCCAGACTGTCTATTGTGCAGAAATGGAGAGCTTAAATGTTTTCATCTTGCCTGACCACGTGGTGGCGCAATGGATAGAGCATCAGACTGGGATGCGGAGGGACCCAGATTCAAGACCCCGAGGTCACCAGCTTAAGTGCAGGTTCATCTGGTTTGAGCAAAGTTCACCAGCTTGGACCCAAGGTCGCTGGCTCAAGCAAGGAGTTACTCAGTCTGCTGAAGGCCCGCAATCAAGGCACATATAAGAAGGCAATCAATGAACAACTAAGGTGTCGCAACAAAAAACTGATGATTGATGCTTCTCATCTCTCCGTTCCTGTCTGTCTGTCCCTATCTATCCCTCTCTCTGACTCTTTGTCCCTGTAAAAAAAAAATGTTTCCATCTCACAGTGCATGTGGAATGGCTGTGCTAAAATATAAATTATACATTCATAATCTTATTTCATCCTTACAACAGTTCTTCCAGGTAGTTGCTGGCCCCCTTTACATTTGTGTAAACATAAGACAAATACCAAAGCAGTTTCCGAATGGTTAGAGGGATTTTTTTATGTCAAAACCCATGTTGTACTCACTGTAACACACTCCCTCTGTACTGAAGAAAACTTAACAATTATTAAAAGAAATAGTTCTTTAAAATATATGGCCATCAATTTAGTTTAGTAATGCTATGGTAGCTACCACATGCAGAGCAACGAAACCAGGGGTGTATGCAGTCAGACCAACTGCCTTCCTTCCTTCACTGACCCCCCTCTTACTGGCCTTCCCAAAGAAATTTCTGAACATCCACTACCTTCCAGGCAACTGTCTTAGTACTGGATGCACATTCATGAATACCATTCAAAGGGAACTCATGTTCTAGTAAAGGCATACGGCAAGTAGACAAGATAAATGTGTATGCAAAATAGCTGAGCAGAAAACAAAGCAGATGAGAGGCCTAGTGAGTACTGTCGTGGAGTAGGAAGCAGAGAATTTTATACAGATGTGTCAGGAGAGGTCCAATGGACAAGGAGACAGTGGGTGAGAACATCTCCTCACCCACTGAGTGAGATGAGGGAGTGCACTCTGAAGTTATCTACCAAAGAACAGCTCAGATTGCAGGAAACTCTTACCCTGAAACGATTAAGAAGCATCAAGGAATCCATCTTGACTGATTGTAGAGAGGAGAAGGAAGAAGACGAGGGTGTGGTGTGTGTGTGTGTGTGTGTGTGTTCACTGTGCATACTGCGGAAGAGTTTATAAGCCCTTGCTGGCAATTTTAGGTTAGCTGGCTTTTAAATGGAGCAAGATGGAAAGGCATTGGAAAGTTTTAAACAGAGAAGATGTGATCTAACTTCAATTTAAAGGGCCAATGTAGTTTGTGTCTTGAGATAAGAATGTTACGGGCTACGTTGGAAAAAGGTGTAAAGCATGTTGATTTTGGCAACCTTATGCAGCAGGTATTGGTCAGGCAACTTGGGCTGCAAGGAGACCGGGACTGTAATCATGCTCAAGCGGAGTGTCGCGGATGTAAAAGAAGAGTGAGGAAGGGCTGTAACCAGTCTGGGGATGTTCGTGGTGGAAGTTCACGGTTGTCTCCTTAGGTCTCTAGAAGTGATGTGGCTACTCTCTCTGTCTGTTTCTGCTCCTCTTAGCACCAAATCATGTCATTTTCCTCTTCTTTCTGACTTTGGCTTTTCTCTCCCTCAGCTATATTGCTTGCTTATTCATGACTAAATAAGAGCCAACAAGTCCTTACTCACAGATTTGAAGCTTCTACTAGTAAATGCTTAGTCTCTTCATATTATAATCCTATATATCAATAAATGAACAACAACAAACCCAAGTAAACAACCTAACATTATATCTTACAGAACTAGGAAAAGAACAAAAGCAGCCAGAAGTCAGCAGAAGAAAAGAAATAATAATTAGAGCAGAAGTAAGTAAACTAGAAAACTAAAAGAATATACAAAAACAAACAAACAAACAAAAACCTAATGCAACAAAGAGCTGGTTCTTTGAACAGATTAATAAAATTAACAGAACTATGGCAAGACTTCCTAAAGAAAAAATGACAAAAGACTCAAATAAACCAAATCAGAAATGAAAGAGAAGAAGTTACTGTAGACAACAAAGGAATACAAGGATCATACAGGAACACTGTGAAAGACTATATGTCACCATATTCAATAACCTAGAAGAAATGGATAAGTTTCTAGAAATAGATAAACTTCCTAGACTGAATCACAAAGAACTGGAAAATGTGAGTAGACCAATCAATGATGAAGAAATTGAAACCACCATCAAAAATCTCCCAAAAAAGTAAAAAGCCTAGGACCAGATTGATTCACTAGTGAATTCAACCAAACATTCAAAAATATTTAATACCTATCCTTCTTACACTATTTTTTAAAAAATTGAAGCAGCAATATTTTTCTTTTATAACTTCTAAGGGGTAAGAGTATGCTGTGTACATCTTACACTTCTTATCTTTATATTTGCCCCTCTAGTCTAGTTTTTGAAGGCAAAGGCAATCAATGCAAACAGTGGCACTTCTCCAGGGCATCCCTGCCAGCCCACAGGAAGGGTGCTGTGGCCGTACTAAGCAATACAGAGTTTTCAGGCACCATGATGTGTGTTGGCTATTATTATTTCCATCCTCATCCTAGGCACAAAGAAACTAAAACTCAGAGAATGTCAAGCCATCAAATTTCTGTCAATCTGATGCCAAAAATGATAAAGTTTCCAGTCTATCGTGTGTCTGATGTTGAGGAATACCAGCACAGCCTTGACTTATTCAAAGAATGTTGACTATTGAGTGTGACTCTGTGTGATGCCCTGTGCTACAAGTAGAGAAAAACAAGTCAAAGAATCCCACTGTCACGGTCTTTCTCTACAAGAATCAAGGCCCTGCATTTTTAGACTCTGATCAGGGCTGTGCTCTGTTTTTCACAGGGTACCACAGGAGCACCGGAGGATGTGGTTTCATCTACCAACGTTTTGCAGATGGAAGTATGGAGGCAGCCAGATAATTAGCAAAAGAGACGGTGCTCATGTTAAGCTCCATCACCAAGCAGGTGTACCTACATCAAGAAAGATAAGCCTAGCCTGACCAGGAGGTGGGACAGTGGATAGAGTGTCGGACTGGGATGCGGAAGGACCCAGGTTCGAGACCCCGAGGTCACCAGCTTGAGTGCGGGTTCATCTGGTTTGAGCAAAAGCTCACCAGCTTGGACCCAAGGTCGCTGGCTTGACCAAGGGGTTACTCAGTGTGCTGAAGGCCCGCGGTCAAGGCACATATGAGAAAGTAATCAATGAACAACTAAGGTGTCGCAATGTGCAACGGAAAACTAATGATTGATGCTTCTCATCTCTCTGTTCCTGTCTGTCTGTCCCTGACTATCCCTCTCTTTGTCTCCGTTAAAAAAAAAGAAAGAGCCTGACCTGTGGTGGCGCAGTGGATAAAGCGTTGACCTGGAAATGCTGAGGTTGCCGGTTCAAAACCCTGGGCTTGCCTGGTCAAGGCACATATGGGAGTTGATGCTTCCAGCTCCTCCCCCCTTCTCTTTCTCTGTCTCTCTCTCTCTCTCTGTCTCTCCCTCTCCTCTCTAAAATGAATAAATAAATAAAAAATAAAATAAAATAAAAAAGAAAAATAAAAAATAAATTAAAAAAAAGAAAGAAAAAGAAAGAAAGATAAGCCTATGTGCAATATCATTAAGAATGCCATCGTAACAGAATGTCGAAGAAAACTGGTATACTTGGACTTTAAGGTGGATGTTGAGAAATGTTAGGAGTTAAGCATGAAAATATAAGCAGAACAAACACACACAGGTGTTCGATTTAGTTCTGAATATATTAACGTCTTTTGAACAAGGAGATGTGGTTTAAATCTGAATTGTAGAAAAGTGATTTTGGCAATGGTAAGAGGGAAGGATATTTAACAATGAAGGTAGGATATCCGATTGTGAATCTGTTTTGGTAATTCCCACACAATGGGTAAAACATAAAGGCATAAACTAAGAGGTGAAAATAATTTTGTCAAGATATTTATTATTTAGACCCTTTAAGTAGGGGCAGGGGGTGGCTAAGTGAGGGGGTGGAGGGATTGAGAAAAAATGTACACACATTGACAAGAGTATAGGGATTGCTGGTGGGGGTGGGGGGAGGTGGAGGAGAGTATCACAGGATAAATGGTGACAGACTGAGACTTGACTTGAGGACACACAGTACAGCGTTCAGAGACATAGTGTAGAAACGGGCACTGAAACTTGCATATAATTTACTAACCAGTGCTACCACCAAGAATTTGATTTAAAAGAAAAAGATTTGCTAATTGTAGGTAAATATTTTGGGGAAGTAGAATGTGTTTTTTACAGGTTTCTAGGTTGGCCACTTGTGAGAAGAGTGACCAAAGGAGAAGGAATGAAGTAGGACAGTTTGGGATAGTATGTTTTGGGAATGAAGAGAGAAGAACATAAAATTAAAAAAAAAGGGAAAGGTGTTTTAGGAAAGTGGTGTCATTGAGCTTATCATCATTATGGGACTGATCGAAAATAGAACACCATTGAATTCTCCAATCTTGGAACATGATACAGTCTCCATTCATAGTTCTTTATAATGTATAACAGCAATGTTTTTTAATTTGGTCTTGACTACACTTCGACTAAATAGTTCTTAAATAACATCTTGGACTCTTGCTAAATTCACTTATTAAGCGTAGTAGCCTTTTTGGTAGATTTCTTAAAATTTCCTATATAAATGAGCATGGCCCATGGTGGCACAGTGCATAAAGCATTGCCCTGAAATGCTGAGGTCGCTGTTTCAATCCCTGTACTTGCCTGGTCAAAAACACACAGAAGCAATAACTACTTCTACTATGAATTAATGTTTCCTTCTCCTCCCTCTTCTTCTCTTCTTTCTTTAAAAAAATCAATAAATAAAATAATTTTTAAAAAATTTCTATGTAAATGGTTAACTTTTAAGTAAGAATCTTTCTTTTTCTTTTTAATCTTTGAATACTTCCTTTTCATACCTTATTGCTCTGGATCAAACATTCAGTCCAGTGCGGAAAACACATTTTGAGAGTAGACATGCTTGTCATGTTACTGTTTAAGAGGAAAACATTTCACTTTTTATGATCAAGTTGAAAAGGTTCCTTTCAGTTTCTAGTGTGCTTAGAGATTTTACCATGAATGGATCCTGTAATATTTCTGTTGCTTTTCTACTACCAACTGAAATGACCGACTCCTAAAGCATGTAAGAGAAACCTATGAAAAACTGCATTTCTTAATTTCGTTCAAATGAACCCCTATTCTATTAAGTATTCAAAACTTTAACCTTATCAATGTCAGTGGCTCTATATATTATTTTTATTTTAAATACTTACTGAGAGTACATTTTTTTTTTGTATTTTTCTGAAGCTGGAAACGGGGAGAGACAGTCAGACAGACTCCCGCATGCGCTCGACCGGGATCCACCCGGCCCGCCCACCAGGGGCGACGCTCTGCCCACCAGGGGGCGATGCTCTGCCCCTCCAGGGCATCGCTCTGCCGAGACCAGAGCCACTCTAGCGCCTGGGGCAGAGGCCAAGGAGCCATCCCCAGCGCCCGGGCCATCTTTGCTCCAATGGAACCTTGGCTGCGGGAGGGGAAGAGAGAGACAGAGAGGAAGGGGGGGGTGGAGAAGCAAATGGGCACTTCTCCTGTGTGCCCTGGCTGGGAATCGAACCCGGGTCCCCCACACGCCAGGCCGACGCTCTACCGCTGAGCTAACCGGCCAGGGCTGAGAGTACATTTTTAATGTAAATTATTTCTCTTCTAGAGATACTCTGTCGTTTGGGTTCTTGCCACATGATCCAGTTATACTGTGGTGGCGCACAGGAGACAGTGAGGTTGGAAGACACCCACGTGAAAGGCCAGCCACTAAAAGCAGCCAAGAGTGGTTTTCAGGAGTGATTGTGCTCTAGAAGTAGTTCACAATGTCAGATTGCTATAGTTCTTCCTGAAGTAATGTTAAGGGGAAAAAAATACATAGAGTTGGATCAGGGTTTAGGTTCTAAAGGAAAATGTTGCAAAGTGCAACAAAGGTTATTTTCATTTAAAATTGAAGTTGAGTTCTAAAAGTTAAAATTCAGAACTTTCGCATGATCATGGGTGATATAAACTTTGAAGGACCACTATCCAAGGTAACTTACCAAAGGACTTTCGGTTCTCAGGGCCCTAATAGTTAATAATAGATTGTGCCTCCTGTGACATACACCTCGTGGAAATTATTTTTGGTAAGTCTGTGAAAGCTGTTAAAATATTAAAGTGTTTTAAGAAACATCTCTAAGACCTCCTATCATTTTCTCCTTTTAATGGTTTTATTTAGGATGTTTTCATCTTTTACAAAGATGCAAGCCACTTATCACTGCCATGTTTGACAAACAAGATGGTCAGTAATAGTTTTCACACAGAGCCCATTCCCCATCAAGTAGCTAAAATAGTTAAAGAACCTTCCAGAATGTTTTCATGCCATTTTTGACAATGGAGCTCATGAAACCTGCTTTTTGTCTATTTAAAGATTCAATCGGTACGGGGACCTACAGCTGAAGATTTGACTGATGATGGGTTAACCAATCTCTGAAACCCAGGCTTGGAAAGCAAGAAAATAAATTTCCACTGTGGCTCTTCCACATTTAAGATATGTAACCAAGGGCAACTCATTGTTTCCATTATATGTAAAATGGATAGGATTGTCATAAATATTCAAATACACAATACAAATAAAGTCATTATATGCACCCTGCTCATGCTTATAAATTATCCTTTTTCCTTCTGCTAAAAGCAAATATTTTGCTTGCTAATATGATGAAAGATTAGATGATGCTGCAAATTGATTCAAATCAACCAGCTTGAAAACTTTGTGAGGGTGTTTTTTCCACAAATGCCTTTCACGGAGAGGAGGAAGATGAGGTATGAGAATGAGACCCATCTTACCTGAGACTCCATGCCACCTATCAGAGCACAGGGGAGAAAGCCTGGATCCCCTCGTGTCCTGGGGAAACGTCCCTCCACAACAACACTGGCAGGCGGGAAGATAGTTTTGGATACCTGCACGGCCTGAAAACACCTCAACCCCTCTTCCTTCCTTCCCCCGTACTGGCAGGCTCAGCACCGCATCTGCCTGCAGGTCACTGGGTCTAATCCTGATTGCTATCTAACCCTATTTATTCCAGAAGGACCCTGAGAGTCCCAGATCATGCTACCACTATCTATGGACTTCCATCACTGTAGAGCAGTGCCTGTCCACTCTCCTTCCTGGAAGAGCCAATCATCAGCGAAGATCCTCCAAGCATTATTTTTAAGTATTTTATTCACTTTCTTGCTTTAATGAAACTTAGCTCTCCCTGAACATACTGCCTCCCAAGAAGCCTTTCAAGTTCCCTTTTGCTTCTCAGACTTCTAGAAGTGACAGCCTCATGTAGCTGTGCCATGCACAAGTCTTCTTGATACAGTCATCTGCAGAAACTAGATCACTTTTTCTTGTATTTTGAAGATTTTAGCTTATGATATTGCTACTCGCTTCAACAAGATCTGCCAGTTCTCTCCAAGAAGACATCATAATTCTACAATAATTTCTACATAGATGATCTTAGTATATACTTTAAAATCCTCTCCTCCAGTGGTTTTCTCCCCTCGTGTCAACCTTTTACCATACCTTACGCTTTGTCATTACCAATAACTGTTATCTATTTAGGATCTTATTTTCAGATGTCCCATTTTATCTTTTCATCTCACAATGCTGCATTGCCTAATTCCAACAATCTCTGACCACAGAGGGATTAACTTAGAAACACAATTTTCCTTCCTCTCCTACACTCTCGTTTGCTCACTCTACTCCAACTCCACCACCTCTTGCTATGCAGCCCAAAGGCTAGCACTCTGCTGCCTCCAGGCATTTGAATTTACTATTTCATCTGCATGGAGTGTTTTTCTTTTTCCCTTCAAAAGCCACACGGTAACTTGAGAGAAAGTTTCATATCCAAGCAAACTCAATTATACTGTTATAAAGAAATGGGAAATAGTCCATTAAAATATGAAATGAGCCTGAATGGGTGGTAGCGCAGTGGATAGAGCGTCAAACTGGGATGCAGAGGATCCAGGTTCGAGACTCTGAGGTCGCCAGCTTGAGCGCGGGCTCATCTGGTTTGGGCAAAGCTCACCAGCTTGGACCCAAGGTTGCTGGCTCGAGCAAGGGGTTACTTGGTCTGCTGCAGCCCCACGGTCAAGGCACATATGAGAAAGCAATCAATGAACAACTAAGGTGTCACAATGAAAAACTGATGATTGATGCTTCTCATCTTTCTCCATTCCTGTCTGTCTGTCCCTACCTATCCCTCTCGCTGACTATCACTGTAAAAAAAATTATATATATGGAATGAGTCCTCCATTAAGCTTTGGGGCCAGTGGTGGGTGAGACTGAACAGTCTTATAAGCAGATGGTAGTTCTCAGAAGGCCTTGAATTTCTGGGCTGTCAACAATCATACTATGATCAATGTGTATCTGCTTTCCTAGCAAAACAAATTTCTTAACTCCCATTCATTAACTTTGCCACACTAATGAACGAATCATCTCCTGCAGGTTCTGATTGATAGCTATATTTAGAGCACTGCTTGTGGTCACCTGTGGAGTGAGGTTCCTTTTTAGAATGTGCTAGAGACTCACAAAGCATGTCTGAAGCTTTAGTTTCTAAGTGGTATTTCAAATTTTAACTAAAACACATTGGAGTATTGATTAAATAGGTTAACATACACTAAGTCACAGCATGTATACTGAAGTGTTTTATAGTGGATTACCCAGTCATTTGGATCTCTGCTAGCATTATTTGGAATCAACAATAGCCAACAGAAAGTCAAGAAAAGTGTCACCTATCAGATGTTTGCTGAAGATGAACATCATGTGTTGGATTGCATCCTCCAAGAAGCAGATGAAAAGGTGGAATTTGATGTGCAATAGTTCATTGGGCAAAGTTCCTGGGATTGGTGACTGAGAAATCAGAAGTCGCCAGGCTAAACTGTCAGACCACAAATACAAACCTGATGCCTAGGGAGGGAAGTGGGAACAAAGGAGGACTGGCAAGGAGAGATTTAAGGCTGCAGCATCATTCTGGTCAAATTCTGGTTTCTCACATGGTGGGTCATTGACTCAAAACAGCCTGGAAGGGGATTCTCATAGAAATGGACTTGAAATGGGAACAATAAAGAAACTAAAAAACTTGGAATTGTCCTTGAACCTTGGAAGGCGAGCACTTAGATTTCCCTAAATTATCCATCCTAAGCTTTTTCTACCTCTGATCCAACTCTTCCAAGTTTTTGCCTCTGCTACAATCGTCCCTTTATCATAATTTTGTTTGATAGCAAGAATCGTCCAAGCTCTCTCTCTCTCTCTCTCTCTCTCTAGTCAATGGTACTTTTATCAACTTAACTTGGATTTCATACTGAAATGATTACAGTGCACTTCACGAAGGTATACAAACCCAGGTTTCTGTATATGAGAATAAATGTCTTCTTTCATTAGGTTGAATGTTTGTACTTGAACTATACAACTAAATAAGAAGCACTTGACTTAGTTGCAAGGCACACAGAATTCAATTGCTCTAATGGCACCCAGAATATTCAATAAAGTATCAGAAACCTGAAAGCTTATAAGACTGCTGAAAGCAGTTCCATGTAACAAGCTATGACATCACTCTTTATAAGGTTTGCAGGGAGCCATGGGAGACAGTGCAGGATAATACAACATAAAGCACTGTGAGGTATTCTAACCATCTGGGTTTGTTTGCAGGTATTTTCATATAAAAATGACAGCTAATGTAAAGAGTCAAGATAAAAAGTAAAACTATTCTTCAGAAAATGATTTCAGTGGTGTGGAGAAAGAAACTACTGAAGCACACTTCCTCATTTATGTCCAAACAAAATTGATGGTTACGCAAAAACTGAGATTTCATATATAATTCTATTCATGAGTTAATTTATGTAATACCCCTGAATCTCAACCTTATTCACATGTATTCATTATAAATACATAGTAAACTAAAGGGCACTTGAAGAGTTTTTAATGCTAAGTATCTGGTCAATTCAAATATTTGTTGACATATGAGTTTATTGCAAAAACATATAACACCATTTTAATCAAAAAGCTGGTAGTCTCTGCCTGAAAAGGCGGTAGCACAGTAGATAGAGCATCAGACTGGGATGTGGAGGACCCAGGTTTGAGACCTTGAGGTTGCCAGCTTGAGCGCGGGCGCATCTGCTTTGAGCAAGGCTCACCAGCTTGAGCTCCAGGTCGCTGGCTTGAGCAAGGGGTCACTTGGTCTGCGGTAGCCCCATCTCCCCCCCCCCCCCCCCGTCAAGGCACATATATGAAATCAATCAATGAACAACTAAGGAGCTGCAATGAAGAATTGATGTTTCTCATCTCTCTCCCTTTCTGTCTGTCTGTCCCTATCTGTCTGTCTGTCTCTCTCTCTCTCTCTCACACACACACACACACACACACACAAATAAAGCTGGTAGTCTCTTGATATCCTAAATTTAACTTCAATGATCAAAACTGTCTTAGTAAATTTTTGCTTTCATTAAATATTACAAATAATAAATTAAGTTCCTAGGAAGGAAGTTACTTATGGAGACTGAGTTATATCTAAGAACTTGCATTTTTCCATTTCACTACATCTTCTAAATAATCCCAGGAACATTCTCATGCTCAGGAAATCTGTAGCAAATAGATTTCTAACCCAAACCAATGAACAGAAGTTGTTTTCCTCACCGATAAAATTGACAGCTACCATGAAGCTGTATTTTCTGCTCCTTGCTCCTAGGTGGGTATTTTTGCAACAAGATACCAATTGCTCCCTGAGTGCATCTCGCTGAGAAGCACACTTAAATGGGAAACACACTAGGTTTCTGTGTTAAAAGAGGAAAAGTATGTACAATGTATTGCTTCTACATTTTTGCACAGGTGTACTGGCACACAGGGCGTGGTGGTTGCATGTTTACACTCAAGTCCACAGTGCATTCTGCTTTGTCTTCTTTTGTAACAAATTTTTACTTTCCCTGGTGACTGTGTTTTCCCTTACTGTGGACTACAAACAAACAAACAAACAAACAAATAAAAAAGCAGGTCCTAGGGTAACAGTTTCTTCTCCATGTAATAGTAATTAGATATAGCTAGATAAATAGCTATTACTAGATTATGACTAATGCTTTAATAATTAACATGAAAAATAGTGCTGGATGAAAGTATGCACTGTCTTCCCCTGTCTTGAGTAATTTTGAATAAATGATTGTATCTATCATGATAGAGTAAGTCAGATTCTAGTTTTAAAAAAAAGTAAAACTTTACTGGCTTAAAAACAAATGATTCTTTCTCCTAAAACTACATTTTCTAAAGGTTAGCTGGGATTCTGCTCTGTGTACTTCCTCAAGAATGTCAGTCACTGGAGCAGACACCGCATGGGATTGGTCTCCGTTGTCAGGGCGGCTTAGAGAAAGACTGACGGGCTGCAGACTGGGTCTTTAATTCTACAACCAGACCTGACAAATGCCACTTCTGCTCACGCTGTATGGGTCTTCAATGGAGCAGGCAGTGAGATCCTGGTAGTTTCTGAGAAGGAAAGGCGGCAGTGTTAGAGCGGCAGCCCTCGTGGTACCACAGGCTGTGTACCCGTGCTCCTGATACTAGGTTCCTGTCCTTGCTACATGCAGACATGCTCCCTCCTTCCTCCAGGGAACAATGCAAAATGCTCCTTCAGTCACTGCATTCCAGCTCAAATTCCAGGAACCCTGAGTCATATCCAGTTTTTGTTTTGTTTTTTTTTTAATCATTATTATCAAGTCCAAATATAAGTCCTCTCGGTCTGGAGACCTACACGTTAGAACAAGTTTTTTCAAAACTCAAACATGCTATAATAGCATAGGTACCGAACCCACAATAAACTCTAGCATTTGCAAAGAATGCTACGTGCACAGGGCAGACACCACTATGCAGCCATCCTGATCTCTGCCTTGCAAACATGGCCAGGGCCCAGTCCCTTGAGGTAGAAAGTGCCCCCGGGGCCACCCTTCACTCTGCCCCTAGGAGGGGTTGTCCAATCAGTTTTCTCTGAAGATGCTGATGTCCTATTCTGACAATTGCTTTTTATCAATTTAGTCTCCTGATCATGTCAAATGGGATTGGAAACTTTCCTGTCTCTGGTCGCCTGGATCAAAGGAGTATTTTAAGTCTAAGCAGTCACTGTTTGCATTGGTCTGAGCAATGGTAGTGGTATTCTGGCATAATAACTCTCTCAGAAACCGAGCCGGCCCTGCTCCGTTTGGTTCTTGTCAAACCAACAGGTCAAGAGGGACACTCACATTCTTTCCAAAGTATACTTCCCTGGGTTTGCTATTTTATTTTCTCTTCCCCACCTCAACCATGACGAGGTATGTGGTAGGCAGAATTCTGAATTAAAAAAAAAAAAAAAGGAGTCCAGCAAATGATTAAAATTGAATACATATAAAAAGCAGCTGCATGAGGTGGCAGCAAATCATTTTATATAATGAGAAGTTAAGAGTTGACTTTGACTATTGCCAGAAACCAATGCCATGGTCTGAATATCAGATTTTTTTCCCGAATGTAACCAAGAAGGTATAAATTCTCACTAACTTGGCTCACTAACTCTAGCAGGGCTCAATTTTTCTCTTGTTTTTGTTTTTATTAATATCATTATAATTATAATTTCAGGCTGTATAAGGAAATAGGTTTCTAGTATGGAATTTGATCTTAAATCAGTGATTTACAATTGTGGATGTTAGTATTTTATCTTTAACATTATTGATCCCAATTTTAATAAAAATTGGGAAGGTAGAGAAATTTTTACCATGTTTTATACACAAGCACAATAATACAACTGTAAATTAGGCCAGATGCTGAAGGAATATAATTTCACATACATAAATACATGAGAATAGACATGGTGAAAACATTGATTATACTAAACATGTGTTTAAATATGTTTTTATCTCTTGTTTAATTTTACTATATTATTTTAAGTTTGACTAAATTGTGAGTTTAAACCTGCCAGTTAATTTGTTTGACTCATTAGAAACCTTGAATCAAGATGCTTTCCAATGATTAAATAGGAGTCACAAATTTAATTAAAAGATTAAGAATTCTCACTATTTAAAAAATAAATTCAAAGGTAATTTTTTAAAATGTAAAGAAATGTTCAAAAAATGCAACTAAATTTAGTAATGATATAATATCAGATAAAATGAGTAGAGAGGTATTCTCTATCTCTTCAACATTTGGCAAAAAGTTGTAGAATATTATCTTCCATATTAATGGATTTTTAGAATTTGCCTGTGAAATTTGATGGTACTAGAATTTTCATCCTTAGAAATCATTATACCAAAAATTAAATGTCTCAAATAGATCTAGAGCTCCTGCAATTACTTTATTTTTCTTTTGTTGACTTTTATTGTTTGTATTATCCAAGGATTTGTTTCTTTTCCACTGAGTTTTAATTAATTATTATTTTATTTGAATTAAATGTTTAATTTATTGACATAATTTCCTTATCTCTTTACTGTAAAAGACTAAGATAATATTTACTTCAGAAGTACAAGATAAATTTTTAAATATATAGATATCAAATGCATTTATTAAATTGTAAATATATGGTATCATATATCTAACTGATGGGAAACTAAGAATTATTCTTTCTAAGCCAGGGTTCTCAACCTTGGCACTACTGATATTTGAGCTAGATAATTCTGTTATGGGGCTTGTCCTGGGCACGGACAAAGACTTAACAACATCTCTGGCTGCTGCCCCAGATGCCAGTAGCAACCTCTCTCCCCCAGTTATGAAAACCAAAAGTGTCTCCAAACATGGCAAAGGTCCTGTGCAGAGAAAGCAGAATCACTCCTGGTTCAGAGCCCCTGCTCCAGGCTGAAGGATGAGAGACAACACCACCTCACAATGTCATGTATATATATACATTATTTCTTACATAGATGACACATATATTATTATTCCCTGTATTCCAGCTTCTTAAGTAAATAAAAACAGGTCACTACAAAGGTAAATTGATCTTTCAAATCCTCTTTTTACAAAGAGATCTACAAATATCTTACCAGTCCTTTGGAAATAGCAGGAAATGTGTGACTATAGAGATTGAAAACCCAAGTGACAAGGAGTCACTATGTTCTTTTCCTTACCAAAGGAAAGATAGAGATACTCTACTCCACTGAAAAAACTTGATCAGTCAGTGTTCTCTCTGTGTTTTGTCTTACTTTTTAAAAATTACCAAACTTTAATACAACCATAGTTTACAAAGTTATTATCTAAGTGCAAACTTATTGAGATAAGCTATAGAAGACTATGATAAATACATTCATCATGACAAGAAACTCACAATTCTGCTCAGTATCCTTCCCCTGTTACAGCAGCTTTGCGGTGGTGGCTTAATTTTTAGATGTGTAAAAGGGATGAATTCAATGTGACCTTCCCTACACCATGTGTTCAGGAAATATGATACGCTCTGGGGAATTAATGACACATCATCACCATTACCCTAGCAAACACATCAATGCTGTAATTTGTACTAACCATAAACTGGGTGTGCGAAGGATACCAAAATTAGATTGACATTGAGTGAAAGTTAATATTACAACCCCCCTTACGTATGCCCATGTGGCTTCCTTCATTTTAATAAGGCATTACAAAGGAGCAATCTCACTGATAGGTGTTGGGTATTTATGGACCATCTAAAAAAGACAAAAGTTTCAGATAACCTTGTTAAAAGTGGTCTTACTAACTTTTCATAACATATTCACATGCAGAAATTTTTATCTCGGTGGAAACCACACGGACAGAATGTCAACCGCATGTCCTTAGCTGGTCAACTTGTTTGGGAGGATAGAAACTGGCTGTGTGTGAGTTATTTAATTCTATCAATGCTAGAAGTTGGGAGGATCAGATATTGATCGTGTGTTTGCCTCTGGACATTATGTTTAAAGAATCTATTCAATTACAAGCATTTGATTTTGGATGTTTACTTAATTTTGCTTCAAAATGCTATTAAAAGATAGGAATGTTGTTAATACCTCTCAGTAAAAACACAGGCAATGATAACTCTAGCCTAAATGCAGCCAATAAAAATAAACATGATGGAAGGCGTCTAGGATTTAAAGGGTCAAAATTCTGGGGAGAAGGTAAATGCACTGAGGTGAGCCCCGCCTTCTGCCCACCTCTTGTTCCTCAGGGTATTTTTCGACACCTGGTATAGGGACAGAGTTTGAAAAGCTAGACAAATGGTGATTTCCAAGGGAACGCGAAAGCAGCCAAGTGGTCAGCAGTGTGAGCAACACTGCAGTGAGCAACACTGCAGCTCACAGAATCCACGACAAGCAGGGCTTGAAAGAGTAAGAACATGGAGAGGAGAGAGGTTCAAGAAATGGACCTGGACATCTGACATTCCTGAAGCATTTGAGATTAAACTGTATAGGGAGGGGGCCAAGAAGCCAAGCAAAAGAGGAACTGGGAGTCAATGGGAAATCGTGGTTTATGTCATAATGCTGGAAAAGAGAAAATTTGAATACAGAATCTTCAAGGAAAGAGGGATGCTAATGATGATTCTAGATTCTCAGTTGATACTCAGAAGGGGCCTTTTGCAGAGAAAGTGAATCAGAAATATAATCAGATATACAAATATACATACTCTGCTGTCTAGATACATATATTAGCCTGGAGCAAATTTAAACCCCAAGTGGATTGAGAAGAATTGTCCTTATTTGGATTCTAGACCCAATTGTAATATTGTAAGTTGAGAGTTGTCCAAACACCATCATCAAGCAATTCTTGGGAGACTAGCTGGGTGTCTTACAATTTAACTCAATTCCGACACTATATATGAAATTGCAACAGATCCGACGTGCTGAGGGATCAGTCCCATAAGGCTACTTCCACATCAGCCGACAGTCACAAGTCGATGTCATCACCTGAGCTTCTAACATACCAGTTACAAACTGAAGGATCCCATGACCTCCTTCCTGGATGTTGGGGCCAGTTGCAAGCTTAGGTTCTCACCTGTACTTCTAGCTGACTGGTTATGAGTCAGAGGTTCCCAAGACCCTTCTTGAGGTTTGATTAATTTTGTGATAGTGGCTCACAGAAGTTAGTGAAACAGTTTACCACTTGGTTATGAAAGCATATAAGTCAGGAACAATCCGAGGGCAGAGAGGCGTAGGGCAAGGTGTCAGGAGGGCACAGAGCTTTCACATCCTCTGCACACACATCACTTGGAGATCGCCACATAGTCATCAACTGAGAAGCTTTTCAAACCCTGTCCTTTTGGAGTTTTATTATATAGTCATGATTGATTAAATCATTGGCCAGTGGTGATTGGACTCAATTTCAAACTCCTTTCCCCTCCCTGGAAACCAGGAGTGAAGAAGAGATGTGACTAAAATTTCTAACCCTCTGTAATTATACTGTTGGCTTTACTGGCAAACAGCTCCATTCTTAGGTGTTATATACAAGTCACCTTATTAACATAACAAACAACAAATTTATAGCTCTCTTTACTTGGGAAATTCCAAGGGATTTAGGTCTGCCTGAAAGGGGATAAAGACCAAACATATATTTTTTATTATAAATCACAATATCACATCCTCACTCTAGCTCCCTTTCAATTAAATCTACTGAAGAAAGATAACTACATCCAGAATCTTCACTAATTTTTCATACAAGAGATTTAATAAAATATTGCATAAAAACATAATCAAGCCTGACCAGGCGGTGGCACAGTGGATAGAGACTGAGGCTGGGATCCGGAGGACCCAGGTTCGAGACTCTGAGGTCGCCAGCTTGAGTGCAGGCTCATCTGGTTTGAGCAAAGCTCGCCAGCTTGGACACAGGGTGGTTGGCTTGAGCAAGGGGTTACTCCGTCTGCTGTAGCCCCACGGTCAAGGCACATATGAGAGAGCAGTCAGTGAACAACTAAAGTGCCACAACAAAAAACTGAAGATTGATGCTTCTCATCTCTTTCCATTCCTGTCTGTCTGTCCCTATCTGTCCCTCTCTCTGACTCTCTCTGTCTCTGTAAAAAAAACCCCACAAAAAACAAAAAACAAAACATAATCAAGATTTAAAAAATCAACTGAGAACTAACCTATGCATTTATTAGATATAGATTTTTTAAAAATTTGTATTAATAAATGGAATAAAATAATGCCAAGATGGAGAATTTCACTAAGAACTAGAATATACACATTAAGAAAGAAATCAATTAGACATTCTATAACAGAAAGAATACAATAACTAAAATTGAGAACTTGGATGGACAATAAGGGATTTGCCAGAGTTGAATAAAATAATCAGTGAGGAAAATAAACCAGAAGAAAATACAGATATTCAAACATGGACAGCACACAGGGTAAAAAATACAAAGAAATACAAAAAAAAAAAAAAAAAAAAAAGCAAAGAAAAAAAGGTCAGGATGAAAAAGTTTGTAATGAATTCAAATGGACTCTGAGCAGGGAAAAAAGAAAGAAGAGGTCATCTGTCAATGCCCTTGGGCAGAAATGCCTGTGAGTCACAGTGAATGCTCACTGCTCCTCCAGCTCCTGCTCACACTGATGCTTTGTTTGTTCTTCTTCTCCTTGATTGGTTTCAAGTAGTCGGTTATGCAGTTGCATTTAATTTACACCCTCCCCATTCTGTAGGATCCTTCTTTTCTGAGTTTTCCTTTGAATTAAATAACTGTTTGCTCCATCTGTGTTTTTTGTTTGTTTGTATTTTTCTTAAGTGAGAAGCAGGGAGGCAGAGAGACATACTCCCACATACACCCAAACGGGATCCAACCGGCATGTCCACTGGGGGGCAATGCTTGGCCTCTCTGGGGTGTTGCTCCATTGTTGCCAGAGCCATTCTAGCCCCTGAGGTGGAGGCCATGGAGCCATCCTCAGTGTCCGGGCCAACTTTAATCCAATGGAGCCTTGGCTGCGGGAGGGGAAGAGAGATATAGAGAGAAAGGAGAGAGGGAAGGGTGGAGAAGAGATGGGTGCTTCTCCCATGTGCCCTGGCTGGGAATTGAACCCAGGACTTCCTCACACGGGGCCGATGCTCTACCACTGAGCCAACCAGCCAGGGCCGCTCCATCTGTGTTATTGTTTGTTTGTTTGTTATTAAAGAGAAGCTGTACTATTCTTGATGTTCCTGAGAAATAGAACTTGAACTTTATCTATGCCCGTAGCTATACTCATATCTATCTAAATAAAGAGATGTCAATGCATCATATGTACCTACCTACATATTTATCGATCTATTGGTATTTTTTATGATAAACCGGCTTATGTGGTTACAGAGGCTGGGAAGTCCCTAGACCTGCCATCTGCAAACTAGAGACCCAAGAAAGCAGTTGCTGCAATGCTTAGCTGAGTCCAAAGGCCTGGGAGTCAAGACAACCAATGGTATATATACCAGTGCACGGGCAGGAGAAAACCAAAGTCCTAGTTCACCAGGCAGATAGGAACAGAAAAGGGTGAATTTCTACTTCCTCTGTGTGAGGCCAGTAGCCAGGGCTACCATCAAAGCAGCCAGGCCCAAGCAGGTTCGCATTGGATTCGGACAGTCGGTAAGGAAACAACGAAGCCAAAAACTGATTGGCAGTCCTGGCTGGTTGGCTCAGTGGTAAAGCGTCGGCCTGGCGTGCAGAAGTCCCGGGTTCGATTCCGGGCCAGGGCACACAGGAGAGGCACCCATCTGCCTCTCCACTCCTCCCCCTCTCCTTCCTCTCTGTCTCTCTCTTCCCCTCCTGCAGCCAAGGCTCCATTGGAGCAAAAGATGGCCCGGGCACTGGGGATGGCTCCTTGGCCTCTGCCCCAGGTGCTAGAGTGGCTCTGGTCGTGACAGAGCAATGCCCCGGATGGGCAGAGCATTGCCCACTGGTAGGCGTGCTGGGTGGATCCTGGTCGGTCGGGCACATATGGGAGTCTGTCTGACTGCCTCCCCGTTTCCAGCTTCAGAAAAATACAAAAAAAAAAAAAAAAAAAAAACCAAAAAAAAACAAAAAACTGATGGGCCATTACCTTTAATCCTACCTTGCACCTGGCAGGCAAATAAAAACACACACTGGGCTCCAAAACCCACTCATTCAGTGTTCACAAAGCTACTGACTTAGCTGAGTTTCCTATAATCAAAGGTTTCTAGCTCACCAGATTTATTCTCCTCTGTTCCCCATTTCCTTCCTTCTCCCTGCACAAACTGGCTTCTCACTCAACACTCCGCCATCTTGGCTGCTTCTCCTGGCCTCCTCCACGTGGCCTTTTTCTGCTCTGCTCTCTAATGCTAATTTCAGGAACCGAGAGAGCAAGCTTCCGTTCTGCCCCCATTTTATAGTGTAGAAATCAAAACCTTTAATCCAATATACAAAATAGGGAAGTCTCTAACACATTAGTCACTTATCTGAGGCATAATGGGATTGTACCACCCCACATCAGAAAGGGTGGGAAATGCTTAATCCTAAAACCAAGCCCCAGGCTACAAGGATCCTGCCTGCCCACAGCCCGCCCCCACACACATTAATATCACCTGGGCGACAGGCTTCCATGTGGGCAGCACCATCTTCAATAAAGTGAGCATAATATATTTTATCTGCCCAACACTCTGCTTTTTGTTTTAGTCAGCCTCTCAGTGAACTGGGTAATGCCCACTGCCACATTGAAGAGGGAGGTCTATTTTACTAAATCTACAGACTCATATGCCAACCTTATCCTGAAACACCCCCATTGACACACCTACAATAATATTTAATCAGGGCACCTCATGGCCCAGACAAATTAACAAACAGAATTAACCCTCACACAAGTTTTTACTCTTCTGCTTGAATTTTAAGACTTCTCATTTTTTTTTATCTCTCTTGATTTCTTCATTGTGGGCTCGCTTAACTTCCTAGATTCAACTCAAGATTTTTAACTTGTTATTTATTTTTTGGTATGTTTTCTAATGATACTCTGTTGGGCAGATAAAATATATTATGCTCACTTTGTTGAAGATGGCGCTTCCCACATGGAAGCCGTCGCCCAGGTGATATTAATGTGTGTTGGGGGCGGGCTGTGGGCAGGCAGGATCCTTGTATCCTGGGGCTTGGTTTTAGTACTAAGCCTTTCCCACCCTTTTTGATGTGGGGTGATGCAATCCCATCATGCCTCAGAGAAGTGACTTTGTATTAGAGACTTCCCTATTTTGTATATTGGATTAAAGGTTTTGATTTCTACACTATAAAGTGGGGACAGAACGGGAGCTTGCCCTCTTGGTTCCTGAGATTAATATTAAAGAAGAGAGCAGAAAGGAGAGCAGAGAAAGGCCACATGGAGGAGGCCAGGAGAAGCATCCAAGATGGCGGCGTGCTGAGTGAGAAGCCAGTTTGTGCAGGGAGAAGGAAGGAGATGGGGAACAGAGGAGAATAAATCTGGTGAGCTAGAAACCTTTGATTATAGGAAACTTGGATAAGTCAGTAGCTTCGTGAGCACTGAATGTGAGTGGGTTTTGGAGCCCAGTGTGTGTTTTTACTTGCCTGCCAGGTGCAAGCTAGGATTAAAGATGATGGCCCATTGGTTTTTGGCTCCATTGTTTCTTTGCTGACTGTCCGAATCCAGTGCGAACCTGCATGGGCTGGGCTGCTATGATGTTAGCCACGGCCACTGGCTTTACATACTCTCTGACTTAAAAATAATCTGTGTGGCATTAAATGATACACGTATGAATTCAGTGTGAGATACAGTGAAATTTGATTTGTACCAGACATTCATTACAGGGTAATATGTACAAAAACAATTATCACACATATCCAAGAAATATATTTGTTAGATTCTAGTACCTGTGATAACATGGTGCCTGTTTTGTCAGATTCATGAAAAAGCTGCTCTCTGTGACAAATATCCTCTTTTTTATTTTTTTAAATAACACTTCCTTGCTACCTACTTAGCAGGAAACATTTATCTTGAGGTAATTATATTTCCAGTGTCTTATCAATTAAAAATATTAAAAGTTCCCAACACCTAAGCCTCTTTAATTAAAAGAAATTAAAAATCCTATGTAAGAGATTTATATTCTTACTAATTTATTTTAAAAATTGCATAATAAAAATTTTAGTAAAATGATATTTTACTAATAAAACTAGGCGAGTTATTGGGGCATTTAAAACTTTTGATATAACTGGATGATTTACCGACTATTTTTTATAAAGCTAAATTGTTTTGGCTTTGTTTGTAATATATCCATCTGTAGGGGTTCAGAACAGGGCTCCCTAAAATACATCACTTTGACATGTGAATTATTTTGAGCCAAAGGCAATGGAGACCCAGAAGAAACTTTTCTGCCTCCTTTAAACTATTTAAATTAGAGCCTTACCCATAATAAGAGTTATCACTAGAAATAAGATTTTATGACTTATCTACAGGGCAGGGAAAATGTCTAATTACTAAACATCTGCTCTTCTTATCATCCTGCAATGACCGTCCTCCTCCTTGAAGCCACAAGGTGATCCTTAGCTCAGATGTCCAATTCCCTTTCTGTTTTTGAACCAGTCATAGGTAGGATTCCGTATGTATGTATGTATTACATTTTGTTATTTTTTCTTATTAATTTGTTTCCTGCAGATTAATTTTTAGACTAGTTAAGAGAAATTTGAGGTTTCTTTCTCTATGACACATTTAGTGGAATGTTCTCACTGTCATTTAAGTAAAATTATTGCTGTTGGTTGCTTAAAAATATGAATTGATTGAGCTTAGAGCAGCTGCGTAAACAGTATATTTAAAATTTAAACTTGTATATAGTTTTTCAAAATATTAGTTTTTAAAAATCTAAATCATCAGGTTCATATGTAAATTTAAAATATGCTAGTTATTTGAAAGTTTACTTTAAGTCTTGGCCCAATTAATAATTTTATGTTGCACATATTGGTGATTCTGAATAGTTTCATAGAAAGCCAACTAGAAGATATAGTTTTACTTGATAGTAACAATTGTTTGACAACCATTTTATATAAGTGAGTTCTCCCTATAATGTTGAGCATGAAAATGTCAATTAAATAAAAACATGCCTACAGGGAAAAAAGAAAAAATCCGTAAACATATAACTTTAAATTATCGAGTCTTTACATTTTCTGGGTGAATTGTAGGTTAACCAGTATGAACAAAAATTTTTGTCAAGATTTATTTGTTTTCAATAAATCAATTAAGAGAATTTCTAAGTATAAAGAAATAGTATTAATTTGAAAAGTTATATGATTAATAATTGGAAGAAAAATTATGAAGACTCTTGCTGACTTCAGAAAAAAATTAAGAGGGAACTACATTCCTCGGTCAATGACGACAATTTGAAACTGTGGGTCATGATGTTGATTTGATTTGTCACTGTAGCTCTAGAAATCATTTCCCCTTCTTCTCTAGAACTATACACCTCACAGACCTAGCTTTTTACCTTGATAAGTGCTAACCCCTGAGTCAGCGGAAGACAAGCCCAGACCTGACTAATGGTCACAAGGTCCTGACCCATGGCAGGCTAACAATAGCATCTTGACCTAAGTTATGTCTCAGTTCCAGAGCCCTAAGGTGAAGGACCCTTTGACTGCTTAGTCATAAAAACAGACAGGACACTAGAAAGAATGTCAGAGTTGTCTTGAAGATCTGAAGGAATGTTTTATTCTCCTTACCTTATCTCAGATCAATCAACTCCTGACATGACCCCGAAGCCCTAACCCATAGTGTCTTCTGATTCTGCCCTATATAAATCTATACCATACATGTCATCGGGGGGTTTGGTCTTTTAGATCATGAGCAAACCTATACTCCAGATTAGCCAATTCTGTAATAAACTATTTCCTTTCTTCATTATAAATTCCTGCTGATGCATTTTTTTCAGGCCAGTGAGTTTGGGTGGAAAGACTCAAATACTGGGATTAAATAAGAAATTTAAAGTGAAACCTCAAGCCTCCACTGAGTTCCTATTACAGGCAGATTACACTCCAAAGTAAGTCCTTTTTCAAACTCCACCAAGACCTTAGCATTCTGGCCCCTGCCTAACTCACAACCTACACCCTCCCAAGACCCCTCCTACTTAACTCATCACCTCCTTGCTGCTCTTCAAAGGGGCCAGGCATGTTTCCACCTCAGACTCTGCATTGATTGTTTTAAACTGTTTGAGTATTCCTTCTCTAGATGTCCACATTCTTCAGTCTCTCAGCTGCCTAGTCTTTCCTCAGGATGACTTGCCTAACAGTCAGGGATGCTACAGGAGCAGGAAACTAAAGAAACACTCTAAAAACTGTCCCCTAAACCTGGAAACCAGCTGAGTAACCACAAATTACCATAAAATATGGATGGAAAGCAAAATAATGGAATATTTTGCTAGGACCATGGATATGCCATTTTTGCAATTCACAGAATGAAGAATTTTCTGCTGCCCTGCACAGTATGTAGGATGCCCCACAGGGCATATATGTTTATATTTTTTGAACCTTGGATTATTTTTTAAATTTTTTAAAATTTTTATTTTTTTTATTTATTCATTTTAGAGAAGAGAGGGAGAGAGAGAGAGAGAGAGAGAGAGAGAGAGAGGAGAGACAGAGAGAGAGAAGGGGGGGAGGAGCTGGAAGCATCAACTCCCATATGTGCCTTGACCAGGCAAGCCCAGGGTTTCAAACCGGCAACTTCAGCATTTCCAGGTCGACGCTTTATCCACTGCGCCACCACAGGTCAGGCCTGAACCTTGAATCTTATTGCATTTTTCACATAAACACAACTAAATTTTTGCATGATTTCAATACACTGAATATAGATCCTTCAGAAATCCAAATCCTGTATAAACTAAGGGAAGATGATAATTTATTCTGTTTTCAACATTTTTTTAACATGTTGCTGAAATATGTTAACAAACACTGCATGCTTTATTATTGCCAAAAGAGCACCCTTATTTGTCCAAATTTATAGCTAATAATCACACTGAGTTTGCTGGTACAAATTGATTATATGTCCTCTAGTATGATCGTGTTTGAATACTCTCATACTGAAATGCACATTATTTTATATAACATATAATCTTGTGATAAAAATAACAATGAACTGATTATAAGGAGATGTTATTATTTTTCTGTGTTTTTCTTTTTAAACTAAGAAATCCCAAGCAGAATATAGATTATCTGTCTTTAAGTACCAAATAAATTTTCAGCATCTCCAACCAAGGCACAGATACATTAACATAATAATGTGAAGAACATTTAGAAATGGTGAAAAGTATATTTTATGTTCAAACTTTCAGCATTTTCAAAATCTGTCTGTTCTTTCAAGTATATGGCTTTGTTGTATAAAGCTGGTTTGCCGAATACCAATAAGTACAAGACTATTTCTAACCTGAGGGCAGTCATTTCTAGGAAATTAATTTCAAATAGTATGCCATTGTGCTGTATTTTTGTGCAAGTCATTTTTTTTTTTTTCATTTTTCTGAAGCTGGAAACAGGGAGAGACAGTCAGACAGACTCCCGCATGCGCCCGACCGGGATCCACCCGGCACGCCCACCAGAGGCGATGCTCTGCCCATCCTGGGCGTCGCCATGTTGCGACCAGAGCCACTCTAGCGCCTGGGGCAGAGGCCACAGAGCCATCCCCAGGGCCCGGGCCATCTTTGCTCCAATGGAGCCTTGGCTGCGGGAGGGGAAGAGAGAGACAGAGAGGAAAGCGCGCCGGAGGGGTGGAGAAGCAAATGGGCGCTTCTCCTGTGTGCCCTGGCCGGGAATCGAACCCAGGTCCTCCACACGCTAGGCCGACGCTCTACCGCTGTGCAAGTCATTTTTATAGAAGACTGTATCCTAGTACATTTGACAGAGTTAAATAATATGATGATGGAATGCAATAATAGAAGTAGAAGGTAACGTATATGGTTTTAGAGGGGATTTGAAATGGCAGCTTCAAAAATGCAACAAGATGAACAAAGCCTGTCCCAGACATTAGTCACTGTTGCAGAGAAGACTGGGAGTGATGGTTTTGGGGGAAGTGACATAGAAAGATAAATGAATTGCATGCATTTTAGACATATCAATTCCAATTTTGCAATTTCAAGCTGTGAACCTAAAGTTGGAAGAAAGCAACTTTTTATATCTGAAAACATAGTTTGATTTGGAATTTGATCCAACTTTTATTGTAGCCTACTAAGTGCTAAATAACATACTAGAGACTCAAATTCATTGTCATTGTGAGATGGAGAACCCCTTCTCTATTATTATTTTTTTAATTTTGTATATTTTAGTGAGAGAGAGAGAGAGAGAGAGACAGGCACAACAGACAGGAAGGGAGAAAGAAAAGAAGAATCAATATGCAGTTGCAACACTTGAGTTGTTCACTGATTGCTTTCTCATATGTGCCTTGATGGTAAGGTGGGGGGCTCCAGATGAGCCATTGACCCTGTCACTCAAGTCAGCAATGTTAGGTTCAAACAAGCCACCTTGGGATTCAAGCCAGTGACCTTTAGGCTCAAGCCAGAGACCATGGGGTCAAGTTTATGATTCCATGCTCAAGCCAACAATCCTGTGCTCCAGCTAGTGACCCCACACTCAAGCCGGATGAGAATGCACATAAATCAGGAGACCTCGGGCTTTCAAACCTGAGTCCTCAGAGTCCTAAGTCCACATCTATCTACTGTGCCACCACCTGGTCAGGCTGGAGAATCCCTACTTTAAAATTATGAAAAAAAAAATCTATGTATGAAAGCAAACTCAAGATGCCAGAGTACACAGCACCCATTATAGTTATGTTGACCAAAAAGATTAATTTTATTCCCAGATTTGATAAAAGAAGCTATTTTCTAATTGTAAGCATAAAATACACTGACTGTAAATATTTACTTTTTACATAAAAATAAGGTAAACCCTTTATCTGCAGGGGATACATTCCAAGACCCCCAGAGGATGCCTAAAAACACAAATAATGCCAAACCCTATATAGTCTATGTTTTTTTTCCAGACATACATACCTATGATAATGTGTAATTTATAAATTAGGTGCAATAAGAGATGAACAACAATAGCTATAATAAAATAGAACAATTATAACAATATACTATAATAAAAGTCATGTGAATGTGGTCTCTATCTCTCTTAAAATATCGTAATATATTGTGCTTAACCCTTCTTCTGTGAGATGATACAGTGCCTGCATGGTGAGATGTGGTGAGTAGAATGACTTAGGCCCTGGGACAGAGTGTTAGGCTATGACTGCCTTTCTGAGAATATGTCAGAACAAGAATCAGAACTAGCATGAATTTCTGTTTCCTTGTTCATAATTTCACAGATAGAAGATTCCTTCTTCCTGTAGATCTTAGCCACCTCAGCATACAATTTTTAATTTCCTTAATAAGTCAAAAACTTTGACCTGTACCCTTAAAGGAAACACATCACAGCTTTTCTTTGGTGTATCCTAACTGCTGCTATCACTATTCTTGCACTGTGGGGTCATTATTCAGTGAAATAAGGGTGACCGGAACACAAGCACTGTGATATCACAGTCAGCCTGATGACAGCATGGCTACTACGTGACTAATGGGCAAGGACGTCGACAGTGCGGAGATGTTGGACAAATGAAGGAGTCAGGACCAGATGAGACAGCGCGAGATTTCATGGTGCTACTCAGAGCAGCAGAAAATTTAAAACTTATGCATTGTTTATTTCTAGAATTTTCCTTTTAATATTTTCAGACTGCCATTGACTGTGGTGCTGGAAATTACAGAAAGCAAAACCTTGGAAAAGGGGAACTACTGTATTAAGAATATGGTGCTAATAGCACATAATCCCAGCATATACAGAGATAACTACTTTTAATATTTTTATAAAGATTCCCAGATTTTATCTACAGGTTTGTTTGTTGAGTATGCAGGTGTATATCATTTAAATAAGCACATATGAACATATAGAATATAACATGAAAAAGTTCAGCATTTCCAAATATTATCATTATGCCTCTTACAGATAGCACAAAGTTTAAAATCTCCTATTTAAAATAAGGATTGTAAATTTATGAATCGTTGGAGACCACTTAAGTCAGTGGAATAACCATGACTAGTACAGTTTGACTAATTGGAAGAGGTAATCCCTTTCCAGAGTCCCAAACCCAAATGCTAGAGTCCAATGTGCCTGGTCCTACCTGGTCCTACCTGGTCCTACCTCCGCTTGATTCCCTCATTCTAAGAACCATGTCTTCTGCCTGCACTGGCTTTGTGCCATAGTGTTCCTGAATATCATTCATTAAAGCAAATTTGACCTACATATTCATATTCAAGGAGAGCCAAGATTGTCCAAGTGCCTGAATAATCAGTACCCTTATAGAATATAGTCCTCTTTGCCTTTCTTTCAGGATTAAATTCATTATCTGCAGCTCCCTGGCTATGCAGAGACTCTCAGGACTCCAGGGAGACCCATCTTTTCAAAGGAGGTGGCCTGTGACCTCAAATTTGTATAGAAATATTTATTTTCCTTCCCTCACATTTCCCTTACAGCAGTTGTCATTGTAGTCATGGCTTTCTTTGAAGAGTCCCTAATCCTTTAATACTCTTATTAGAATACACTCGTAAGTGTCAGGCCTTCTAGAATAAGTCTGATCTTTTTACCTAACACCTCGGTGTTTTCCCAACATCTCAACATAAATCAAATTCTACATTGGTTCATAAAGGCCCCTGACTGTCCCAACACTTCCTTCAACTCCTCTCAATCACCACAGAAGTTATTCTCTGTATCTCTTAGACAAGGACATATATGCTGACAATATATCTCTATAAACAATCTCTCTAATTAGCACATAATACCTCAAAGTTATTATATATATTTATATACATAAATATATATTCCAAGGATCCAGAGGACTTTCCTGTATACAAATGTACTATTCAAGATTTCCTTTGCTCATGATTGAGAGGCAACAAGACAAGAGTAATATGTCCACAGAGAAAGGACAGAGGTGACGTCAGCCTTATTTTGAGAATTAAAGTTAGAACTCTATTTTCTCTGTTTCTGCGCACGTGAGCCCCATTTGCATTTGCTGCAGGTAGGCTTATGTTAAATTTTGTATATGTGGGTATATGAGAGGGTGAGAAAATAGTGTCACACACAACTTTAAGGTGAACCTTATGTGTCATTTCAAAAATTAAAAATAATTTTTTTTTTTCTTCAGGGAACTCAAGCCAGAAAAGCTTGGTAAAGGAATGTAACTCATATATTCATTGCTGAACTTACCTTGTGATGGGTGGAAAGAGGTATTATTATTATGAGCCTAACCAGTATCTACGTTGTAGTCATAAGAAATAGGGCTATTATTCACACCTGCCAACAAAACAGTGCATTTGTTTTAGAGTTAAAAACTTGCCAAGACGCAGTACTGGATTATTTCCTGATTGTGCTTGAATGTCTTATCATGACTACACAATGATTATTAGTAAAACGTTAATAGTTGATGGTGACCTCATATGTTAAAAACACATTATAACTGAGCTTTCCTGGGGGGGGGGGGTCTCTACGTACTGGTGGTAACTTCATCCGTCATTATGCTGTTGTGAGGAAGATTCCTCAGATGGTAAAAATACTTCTGCCTTCAGAAAAGAAAGACAAAAAGAAAATATCCAAAGGCAATGAGGAACAGTTTTTAAAAATAAGTATTATGTAAAAAATGCAATTATCAAGGTAACCTGAGGACAATTCTTCCTACTAAAAACACAGTGATTTCAAGTAATGTTTTCTAGACATTATGATTAGTGGCTTGTATAGTCAAAGCCCTAATTGAGATTATACTTAGTGGCTTTTATAGTCAAACCCCAAATTCAAAGCTCACTGTTCATTCCACTCAATAGGATTTTGTGTACAAGCAGTTAATTTCCATCACATTATTTATCTGTACCAATGCCTTCTGGTACATACACTATTTTATAAGAGAGAATTCCTGAATCAGACTGTTCTTAGACAAACAATATGATACATTTTTCTTTACATATGACTTTTTCAATTACAGCTGATATTCAATAGTATTTTGTATTAGTTCCAGGTATACCAGGTAGTAGTTAGACAATCACATATTTTACACAGTAATCCCCACCTTGATATTTCCAGTACCCACCTGGCACGGAACATAGTTATTACAATTTTATTGACTATATTCCCTTGGCTGTTCTATTTTGGTGCATTTTCCACTTGATTTTTTTCTTCTTTTCCAAGTGAGAGGAGGGAAGATAGAGAAACAGACTCACTCCTCCATGCACCCTGATTGGGATCCATCTAGCAAACCCTGTCTGGGGCTGAGGCTCTGCCCTTCTGGGGCCATGCTTTTAACTGAGCAAGTTTTAGTGTCCAAAGCAGAGACTCCATGGAGCCATTCTCAGTGCCCAGAGCCAGTGCGCTCGAACCAATCAAGCCATGGCTGCGGGAAGAGAAGGGATGGAAAGGAGAGAGTAGTGGGAGGGGGAGGAATGGAGAAGAAGATGGTCATTTCTCCTGTGTGCCTGATGGGAAATCAAACCTGGGACAAACACACACCTGGCCAATGCTCTACCAGCATTTTCTCCTTTTTTTTTTTTTTTTTTTTTTTTTTTTGTATTTTTCTGAAGTTGGAAACGGGGAGGCAGACAGACTTCTGCATGCACCTGACCGGGATCCACCCGGCATGCCCACCAGAGGGCGATGCTCTGTCCATCTGGGGCGTTGCTCTGTTGCAACCAGGGCCATTCTAGTGCCTGAGGCAGAGGCCACAGAGCCATCCTCAGCGCCTGAGCCAACTTTGCTCCAATGGAGCCTTGGCTGTGGAAGGGGAAGAGAGAGACAGAGAGAAAGGAGAGGGGGAGGGGTGGAGAAGCAGATGGGTGCTTCTCCTGTGTGTCCTGGCCGGGAATCGAACCCAGGACTCCTGCACACCAGGCCGACTCTCTACCACTGAGCCAACCGGCCAGGGCCAGCATTTTCTACTTTTAATTAGAATTATTCTCATGTGTGTTTAGAACCCAGGAATCAATGGACACTCTGTGCTGAACCAGAGGAGATTGAAGCAGAAGAAACTGTTGCATTTTCATCAATGTTGGGCCCAAGTAGGCCACACATGCTCCTGCTTCACATTTGTCTCCAGTTTTCCATTAACTGAGAAGAAAGGACTCTAAGGAGACAGGGAAGATAAACAATAATTCATATTTTAAGTCAAAATTTGCATTTCCTGATTGCTATTTGAGCCGAATGGCACCTGGAGAGTCACACCAGCCATAAATAAACGCCCTCTTTTCCTAAATGAAAACCCCGCCCTCTCCCAAATGCTTCCTCGCCATAATGATCTTATGTCATGTTTAAACATACCCATGATAGTTACAAATTCAATTAATATCTTTGGTGTTTGTGCAAATCTATGTACTTCATTACGTTTATATCAACCCTGGAGATCTGTGGCATATCTTCAAATCGATTACTTTCTAATAAACATGTTGTATGGAGTCGTTTTTTTTCCTCTGATGCTCCTGTCCCCAGCAAAAGTGAATGGTAATGGGAAGGGCCCATGAAGAAAATAGTAATGGCCTATCCAATATATGGATATTTCCTTTACAAAAACAAACATTAGGGCCGCTTGAAGTTGGTCCATTTGTTACAGTTAGAGCACCCTGGAGCAGCAAGGCCCCTGAGTGGGGAGGACCGTTATAGCAGTCATCACCGGAGAGGTAAGTAGGACAAGTGAGTCTTAAATGCAGGGCCATGAGACCCCCGTGGGGCAGTCGATGGCCAGGACACAGGGCAGCACACTGTGGGACCGGGCAGCAGCCAGTCCGTCGGTAGCACGGTCTTTCAAAGGAACAGAGGTGTGCGGTTGAGGCAGGCGGACAGAGATGGTCCAAATGAGAGCCTGTAAAGATGTGCCACACGGTCATTTACTCCAGTTGGCTTCCCTCATTGCCAGCATGATTAGCAATGTTTGGATCTAGAAAGCTCTGTCTGCTATTACATTAGAAGAAATATCATAGTTGTTCCCCACCCACCCCATAGCATTCCAAAGAGGCAACGTGGGCTTTGGGGTAGACAGTTAAATGTAGTCCAATAAATATGTTTTAAGAGACATCAGAAATGATGCAACACTGTGCAACTGTTAGGAAGGAATTGCAGGATTAATAGTATAGTTCCAATTAATGGTCTGAGATTGCTAATCTGATGCATTGCGATGCAACAACACCTTTTCCCATAAACTCTATTAGAATGTCTCCTCTATTCCAGATAATTTCTTAAATCTGTCATAGTGAGTATTTACAAAGGAGGAAATATTAATCCAGTTTTAAAGATGAGAAGACTTGAGTGACAAAGAGATCCAGAAGGCTGCAGTGGCACCGAAAGAGCCACCAGCACTGAGACCTGCTTTTGCTTCTATCCCTCTCCTGCCAGGTCCCTGTCACTCCATCACACTGTTCCATCCATAGGTCAGTGTTTTACAAGAACAGAGCTGAACAAAGCAGAGACTCGGGGAACCCAGGGTAAGTCAGTTACATTTACATATGTGGGTGGAGCGCAGAGCGCATTCCTAGCAGCTGTGGCTGATGCAATGCTGTGAGAATACTCCAGCTCCCAGAAGCCTCCTGGGCACACCCAGGAAGGGAGCTCACCCGCTATAAGGAAGTGACTCAGCGCTAACCAGGCAGCACTCCGATCTTTTCAGCCATTGGCTATGAAGGACACGCTGTAACACCCTATAGGCTGAACCTGTGTATGTAAGCTAGCTTACTTCTTAAATAAAGTGGATCTGCATCACTGAACCTGGTCCCTGGAGTTGGGTCTTTTCGCCTCCATCGTCCTCACCCCCCCCCCCCCCCCCAGGACTTGTCCACATACATACACTTTTTTTTTTTTTTTTTTTTAGCCAGACTGACAGGAAGTGAGAGAGATTAGAAGCATTGATTCTTCATTGCGGCACTTTAGTTGTTCGTTGATTTCTTTCTCATATGTGCCTTGATCAAGGGGCTCCAGCAGAGCCACTAACCCCTTGTTCAAGCCAGCAACCTTGGGCTCAAGCTGGTGAGCCTGCACTCGAGCCAGATGAGCCCACACTCAAGCCAGCAACCTTGGGGTCTTGAACTTGGGTCCTCTCTGTCCCAGGCCACGCTCTATTCACTGTGCCACTGTCTGGTCAGGCTACATACACATTATTGATGACTAAAAGTAAGGAGGCCAATGAAATGCTTGGGTTTTCCAGAGGCTTTGAATGAACTTAATTAGAGCTTTGTCTTAAAGATTTAATCTCAGAGAAATCTTAAATTAAACAAATAACTATACAATGAAAGTAAAATCTTATTATAAAATTGTTAAAAAGTCTATGGGAAAACTAAGATATACTTGTATTTTCTGATGTTTTGCAGAAACGGGGGAGAAAAGCAGAAACTGTGATTACCTTACTTATGAGTCAACGAGTATGCTGTGTTTTACAGGGACGACAGCCCCTGAATAAGCCTCACATTTCCTAGTCCCTCCAATTCATTCATTAACAGCACTGTTGGGCAAACAGTGAATAATTACAATTTAAAATAACTTTGGAGTGAGGTGATATCTCATTGTGCTTTTAATTTGCATTTCTCTAATGATTAGTGATGTTGAGCATTTTTTTTAATTTAATTTTATTTATTCATTTTAGAGAGGAGAGAGAAAGAAAGAGAGAGAGAGACAGAGAGGGAGAGAGAGAGGAGAGAGAGACAGAGAGAGAAGGTGGGGAGGAGCTGGAAGCATCAACTCCTATATGTGCCTTGACCAGGCAAGCCCAGGGTTTCGAACCGGCGACCTCAGCATTTCCAGGTCGACGCTTTATCCACTGCACCACCACAGGTCAGGCGATGTTGAGCATTTTTTCATATGCCTATTGGCCATCTGTATGTCCTCTTTGGAGAAGTGTTTATTCATTTCTTTTTCCCGTTTTTTGATTGAATTGTTTGTCTTCCTGGTGTTGAGATTTACAAGTTCTTTATATATTTTGATTATTAACCCCTTATCAGACGTATTGTCAAATATGTTCTCCCATTGTGTAATTTGTCTTTTTATTCTGTTCTTATTGTCTTTAGTTGTGCAAAAGCTTTTTAGTTTGATATAGTCCCATTTGTTTATCCTGTCTTATATTTCACTTCCCCGTGAAGATAAATCAGCAAATATATTGCTTCGAGAGATGTCTGAGAGCTTACTGCCTATGTTTTCTTCTAAGATGCTTATGATTTCATGGCTTACATTTAAGTCTTTTATCCATTTTGAGTTTATTTTTGTGAATGGTGTAAGCTGGTGATCTAGTTTCATTTTTTCGCAGGTAACTGTCCAATTTTCCCAACACCATTTGTTAAAGAGGCTGTCTTTACTCCATTGTATTTCCTTACCTCCTTTGTCAAATATCAGTTGTCCATAGAGCTGTGGGTTTATTTCTGGGTTCTCTGTTCTGTTCCATTGATCTAAATGCCTGTTCTTATGCCAGTACCAGGTTGTTTTGAGTACAATGGCCTTGATATCTGGAAGTGTGATACCTCCCACTTTATTCTTCTTTTTTAAGATTCCTGAGGCTATTCATGTTCTTTTTTGGTTCCATATAAATTTTTGTAATATGTGATCTATATCTTTGAAGTATGTCATTGGTATTTTAATTGGTATTGCATTGAATTTATAGATTGCTTTGGGTAATATAGACATTTGGCGCTCATCAACAAAACAACACAGAATAAATGCTGGCGAGGATGTGAAGAAAAGGGAACTCTCCTGCACTGCTGGTGGGAATGCAGACTGGTGCAGCCTCTGTGGAAAACAGTATGGAGATTCCTCAAAAAATTGAAAATCGAACTGCCTTTTGACCTAGCTATCCCACTTTTAGGAATATACCCCAAGAACACCATAGAACGGCTCCAAAAGGAGAAATGCACCCCCATGTTTGTGGCAGCATTGTTCACAATAGCGAAGATCTGAAAACAGCCCAAGTGTCCATCAGAGGATGAGTGGATTAAAAAGCTTTGGTACATATATACTATGAAATACTATTCAGCCATAAGAAACGATGACATCGGATCATTTACAATAACATGGATGGACCTTGATAACATTATATGGAGTGAAATAAGTAAATCAGAAAAAACTAAGAACTACATGAATCCATACATATATGGGACATAAAAATGAAACTCAGAGACATGAACAAGGATGTCATGGTAATGGGGGTGGAGGGGTGGGGGGGCGATTGGGCGAGGAAGAAGAGAGGGGGTGGGGAAGGGGAGGGGCACAAAGAAAACCAGATAGAAGGTGACAGAAGATAATTTGACTTTGGGTGAGGGGTATACAGCATAATCAAATGTCAAAATAATCTGGAGATGTTTTCTCTCAACATATGTACCCTGATTTATTAATGTCACTCCATTACATTTAATAAAAAATAATAACTTTGGAGTTTTATCTGAATTTTCATATTTTACTAAATGCTTCCTGGATGATAAAAAGTTGGAGAACAGAATAAGTGAATTGTGTTTTTCCCTATTATTCTCTACTTTTTCTTAGGAGAACAAAATGCATTTCCTCCCCTCAGTAAAAGATGGTATTTTTCATGTCCACAAGAAAACAAAGACATTTGCTGTAGAGACAGTACTTGGAAACAGAACTCTCCCTTTTACACCAAGAAAACAAGCATTTGAAAATGTTTGGCACAGAAATGTCATTACAAATAGAAAACGAGTTGCCCAGAACCCTGTGAGCCGGGAGAAAGTCAGCGAACAAAGGTGAGATTTAAAAGCTCAGACATGGAAGTCCTGTCGCAGAGGACCGACCTTATCCCCAGGCTGTTCCCTTATCAGGGGCAGCAGGCATCTGACTGCATTCACTTTGACTCTGGGGAGACTTTCTCAGATTTTAAATAGGTTTAAATGGAGACAAATGGAGTGAGGAATGCAATAAATTAGGAATGCCTTATACAAGCAAAGACATGGTAGCCTTGTAGTTACCAAAATATCGGAGGCAAAGGACAAGGAAATCTCAGACCCGTTCTTCATGCTGCTAAGAAGAGATGCAAAGACCCAGTGGGGAGAATGTAGTTTTGAAGAAGTAGCAGTCACTCTACTTAGGTGGACGTTACAAGTACTGTTCTTGCCTCCTTTCTCTTTCAGCACCCCCCACACCCACTAAAGAGACAGCTCAGAGAACAGTGACAAATGTCACCCTTCCCGGGTAGGGCCAAGAGGCATCTCTTTTGCTGTGATGGCTTCCACAGGAGGGAAACTGCTTGTCCCACCTTGCTGAGTATGCTTCTGAATATTTGATTTCCACAGAAGACAAAAAGGGCAAGAGCTCTGGAATTCAACGGAAGGTCAGAATGGGAGTCTTTTTGCCTGGTCCGGCTTCCTTTAATACTCTGACATCTGGCACCCATTACAAGGGCAGATGAGAGCCACCGCAGAGGAGGAGGACTTCCTGTTCAGTGCAGTCGTCTCTGTGTTCACAGGATCTCCGGCTCCAAAGGAGGCCGCCAGAGAAATAGATTTGTGACACTTGCTTTGCAGATGGTGGTAAGTATAATTAAGGAGAAGCTGTATTCTACCACAGAGTTGCAATTACATTGATGAGTTTCTGCTAAAGTTTCAGCATAGGTAATATGAAACATAATTACAACATCAAGTTGTTGTATGTTTTGTTTTGTTTATCAAGAGAGAAGACAGTCATCAGAAATGTATTAAACCCAACACAATTTAACTTCTGCTACTAGAATGCTGTGGTTTGTTTCTGCGGGTCAGTCATTAAATTGGTCATTCAATAGGCCTTTCTCTTATATAATTATTCCCTATTTTAAAAAAATACTCATATTGGTTGTCTTTCCCATGTAACCCCTTAGATTTTTAATGCCTAAAAAGCACACTGGAAGTAGTCTAATTCTTTTAATACTTGTTTTTTCCCTTTGATAGTAATATTTGACATCCTTTAAAACAATTCTTATTTATTTAAAAAAAAATACTTAACTCTTCTAGAGTGTTGGCCACGAGAAAGAGGCAAACTATTCCAACCAGAACATAAAGGTTAAACTTCTGGGTAACTCACTCAGTGACCATGCAAGGTTTTCATCTGAAATTTTGGGATACTTGAACATGCAAATCACAGGACTGAGACTCTAAATCAGGGGTCCCCAAACTTTTTACACAGGGGGCCAGTTCACTGTCCCTCAGACTGTTGGAGGGCTGGACTATAAAAAAAACTATGCACAAATTCCTGTGCACACTGCGCATATCTTATTTTAAAGTAAAAAAACAAAATGGGAACAAATACAATATTTAAAATAAAGAACAAGTAAATTTAAATCAACAAACTGACCAGTATTTCAATGGGAACTATGCTCCTCTCACTGACCACCAATGAAAGAGGTGCCCCTTCCAGAAGTGCGGCGGGGCCTGATAAATGGCCTCAGGGAGCCACATGCAGCCTGTGGGCCATAGTTTGGGGACCCCTGCTCTAAATGGTTGCTTAAAACAAACTGCTGTCTCATAAATTATTTTATTATTATTTTTTAAATGTAAAGTAAAATATATTTATGCTCATTAGTGTATATTTTAATTATATTTTCAAATGTAAAAAAAGGTTTTGCTTTATGAGTGGACAAAATGAAATGTGTTCTCAGAACTTTATGTTTTTCTTTATTGGTTTTATATATGCAAAATACATTTGCATATATTCATATATGTATATATGCATACATAAGCACATATATATGCATACATAAGCACATAATGCACATATAAGTATTCCTCACTTATCACAATTTTTACTTCTTTTTTATACAGCTTTCTTTTTCTTCCCTTCTGCATTACATATTGATTTATTTTATTAGTTGCATAAACTTTTGACATCAGAGTTTTTTATATTTGTAGTTTATATACAATAGAAATTCATTAACTATTAAATGACAAATTTTCTGCCTTCTCTATTCAAATACTATAATCAGCTATGCTTAGTTGGTACAAACTACATGATCCACTCAGGGGCCATCTACACACTGTTTTGAAATTTGCCAGTAAAAATTTAAATACCAACTTGCTAGCTAAACTTAACTGAAAGCCTCACTACACAAGACACAGACACACTTGGCGAGGGTGAAAGGCATTACCAATTTTTATTTATTAATATTTAAAATTTTGCTTTATTAGAGGTACACTTTTCATGTAGCATGCTTGGCTTGTTAGCTTCATGGAGAGCATCTCCTCAGTGTGGAAGAGTGGTAAGTGGTCTGGTGACTGCATTTCTGCTGAATGTCATGGGCGATCGTATCGGAGAATGCTGGGAGCTTTGCATGATGATGAGCAGTTGACGTTCTCACAGCTCGGCCTGGTCTTCAGAGTCTTGTTCTTGTTGCTTTAAAGGGCAGTTCTGTCTCTCTGTTGTTTGTCTCTGTCTACAAAATGCTTGGTAATTTGGGTCTAAGATAGCAGGAAGATGGAAAATTCCTCATGTATCCTGTTATAATTTCTCTAAATAATCTACAAATACAATGAAAAATCACTCTCCCAGAATAAGAAATATATTCAGTTAGAGGAAAAAATCATATTTTAAATAAAAAATTATTATATATTTCTAGTTTTAAAAATATTTTATATAATAATGTTTTCTCATCATGTGAACTTTAGATTATTTTATCTACTTAATATAATTTATCTAAATATACTGTAGAATTTATTAATTTGTAGTAGATGAATGTTAAAATTCATATATTGAGACCTATATTTGAGAAAGAAATGTGATTATCTTATTTTTCTGCCTAACTGTATACCACATTTGATTGTTATGGATTATACTTTGATATATTGTTGAACTTGATTTACTAAAATGTATTAAGAATATCAAGACCACAATATATAATAAGGATTTTAAAAATATTTTCAAGACTCAAACTTTTATTTATTTTTTAGGATTTTATATTTTTAATCCCAGTATATCTAGATATTTTATTATTTCCATTGTCATTATATAATTGATAGTTATTCATAATTTTCATTTGAATGACTGCACGTCTACTTTATGATTGCACTATTAAAGTTTAGACTGCAATATTAACATTCAGAACAATTTTATTATTTTGAGAAACTTTCATGCTATCAATAACTCCATAAGTCTAAAGCCTATTTTGTATAATTCTTAATGCATGCTCCTATGTTTATGCTCTAAAATATTTTATAATTTTATAACAATGTATAAGACACTGCCCTATTAGTACTGGTTATAATATAAAAATATATATTTTTACTATACGGTATATACTTGAACAAATGTATAGGACTTCATTATAATTATATATCCATTTTTTGAAATATTTTTAATCAAAATATTTTAAATACTTATTATTTCCAAATTTTCTTATGTATATAGAATAATTTTGTTTTTTCATATCTATTTACTAGTCTTACTTTTTTTAGATGTTAGCTATTTGAAAAATGAATATATTTGTGATAAAGATTTCCTCTGTTTTGTCATTGCTATTTTGATGGAATATTTAGAAAAAAAATACAAGAATTATTTTAATGAACACAGGCAATCTTTGATCTACTGTTTTTTAATATCTTATAATTATCTTATTTTTTTCTAATGGTGTCTTTATGTATACTTATATTCACCTTTATGTTTGGCCATTTTATCATTTTATTGTATTAAATGTCTTTGTTTTAGTTTTAATTAATTCATCTGCTTATTTATTTCATAATATACTTAATTGTATGTACTAAATTATAATTTCCCTAATTTCAACCAAATATCATGATCTAGTGTATTGAATAACCCCTCTTTATCTTAATAATTTTATTTTACTCCTTCTTGTCAAAATAAATTTTTTATATAAGAGTGTTTCTCAGGTCTACTATGTCTCAACCTTCCATCTGTCTTTTTCTTGCTAGTAGCAGATGGTTTTAATTAAAGTTTCATTACAATTTTCACTTTGCAATGCTGATAAATCTTTACTGGTCTGGATATTATAATAATAATAATAATAACGACTAGATAATCAAAAGAATGTTAGTCATGAAAACTAAAAATATAGAGTCCATTTTGGGGTAGCCAACCAGACAACTTGAGAATTGGTATAATTTAATTTATTATAATCTACTTTTCAACTATGCTTAAATCATATGTAGAATGAAATGTGAATGAACACAGTATGACAACATACAGGGTGGAAGCATAGGTTTTTCTTTTCTAAGGGGAAACCCATTAGACTCTTTCACATATGTAATCTCTTACATTTCCTCTGTAGCATGCATGAGACAGTTCTGTCGCCCTCGGGTGACTTGTAGTGGTTAAGAAGTGATACAGTTTAGTACTCACATAGATTTAGGCTAAAATAATTTAATAAATAAAATTTGGATATAGGATTAAACTGACATCATTCTTTTCCATAGTTGATGTTTCTTATTAAGACAAAGAATAAAAATAACTATAAATATTTTCTATTTGCTAACATATAAATGATAATATTTTCATCTCTATTTAAATATGTATCTATGCTAACATCTATATCTACATAACTAATACAAACATAAGCATATGACGTGTTATAATAATTGTATCTATTCTCCAAATTAATGTGTCAATACACCTAATATAAACACACATGGAAACAATTTAAGACTTTACTGAGTGAAATAACAATAGTGTTTCTTTTCATAAAGAAAATGTCAGATTTCAGTCTCGCTAACCTCTCAACAAATCTTTTAACTTTGCTTTTTATTCCTATTTTATGAAAGACACTGATCAGAAAATGCTAAAGTCTAGCTTTCAAACATCTTACAGTTAATAAAGAGTGAGTAAATAGTTTGTTTTCCTTCTTAATAAGGAAGAGAGACCTAAAGAAGTGTTAGCAAAACAGTAAAATCTATTATATGTGTGTTTCATTCAGTGCATATATAACATTATTTTCTATTTTTTTATATTAGCTAAATTGCTTTCAAACACTAACTAAATGTTTTAACTATCTTCTAGAAATTCTGTATAATAGGAGTATAATATTTCAGACAATTCATTAAAATGCTCTTTTCTATTTTATTGATTATATACCCTAAAATGTATTAGGCACACTCCAATAAAAGACCAGTGAATGAATAGAGAAATTGTGACTGATTTAAAGATGTACCTTTTGATGCAAAAGTTTTATATTACATGAAAATGAACTAGATTTATAGAATTCTATCCTAGGTGCCAGGAACAGTATTCATATGAGTGAATAGGCTATTGTCCTGAAATCTATGTCTTATCATGAAATGACTTTGGAATTATATAATATTTGAAGGTTTACTATGCCAAATGAATTTTAATAAAGGACATGTTTCTTTTGCAGGTAAAACAATCAATTTTTAAAATTTTATGTCAAATGCTAAATATATTGGCCTTATTAACTTTAATGGAAAAGTTCATAAATATTATGTACAAAAATGAGTTTATTCTTTGCTCAACTACAAGAGTTTATCTAATAGCCTCTCTTCAGTTGGGCAGGGTGTATTGGATATCACTGGTAATCAAAATTGTTTTTAACATTTTTACTATTTTGGCAGCATTATTGCTGCTCTGCTCAACTATATCAAAACAATTAGATTTGTAATTATATTAATTATAAGAAAAACTCTATTTACTTTGTTTTATACCTTTCAAAGAAAAAATTAATTCTTGTTCAAGCTCGGTTTTCTCTTTCAATACCTTGTGTGCAAAGAATTTTTTAAAAAGTAAAAGAAGGAATAATAGAAAATATTAATAGTGTCTTCAACAAACAGTAAATCATGCGCCTGTGGAAACTTGAGAAAAAGAAATGTCTCCTCTGTTAGCTTTTGTCTGTCAGAGAAATCTAGATGACTTACACAGCTGAAATGGATTTTAATACCTAAAATTCACATAATGCTTGACAAATAATGTATAACTATTTCTAGTCAATAATATGTGGGTTTTTGTTTTTTGTTAAATACTTCTTAGTATTTTCAATACCTAACAAAGGAAATGTTTAATAAATAAATAAGTTAATAGATGGCTGGATTTCTCAATTGTCTGAGGCCCCTAAATACCTACTGAACAATATAGAGACAGGCGAGTGTGGGGGGTGGACCAGTGTGACACAATGGGACAGGGTGTGGGTTCATTGGCCACACTGGGTATCAGATCTGGAACAAAATATTTTTTCCAGTGGATAACAACTGCTGTAAGTAGTATTATAAGCTCCACTGGGAGATATTCAATTTGATGTCATTTTTCCTCCTGGCATCTCATTATTGTTAATAAGCTAAAGAAAAAGATATCTAGAAGCCCTAATGAAGGACAGGATTGAGGAGTAAGATGGAGATGATTAAAGATAACAGGAGATATTTTGGGAGATAGCATATTTCTGACTATAGTAAGTCATGCTATATGATAATGTTCAGTCAGTGGGATTTTTTTTTAAAGATTTTTTATGTACTTTAAAAAAATATTCCACATTAAAGATATTGGCATTTCTGCTGTTAAATAAATTCCTCAAAGAAAAACCCTCTTATCATGACCAGGCAGTGATGCAGTGGATAGAACATTGGACTGGGACACAGAGGCCTCAGGTTCAAAACCCCAAGGTCACTGGCTTGAGTGCGGGCTCATCCTGCTTAAATGCAGGGTTGCTGGCTTGAGTGTGGGATCACAGACATGACCCCAGGGTCGCTGGCTTGAGCCCAAGGTTGCTGGCTTGAGCAAGGGGTCACTCACTCTGCAATAGCCCTCTGGTCAAGGCACATATGAGAGACCAGTCAATGAACAACTAAGGTGCCACAGTGAAGACTTGATGCTTCTCATCTCTCTTCTTCCTGTCTGTCTGTCCCTATCTGTCTCCATTGAGAAGAAAGAAGAAGAAGAAGAAGAAGAAGAAGAAGAAGAAGAAGAAGAAGAAGAAGAAGAAGAAGAAGAAGAAGAAGAAGAAACCCACTTAGAATGAAAAATTGAGAACTAAAATCCAACTGAAAGTAGGGTCATGGAGCTTCCCAGGTGCAGAGAGTGAGCCCCTGCAACCTCCCTCCTCCCGCGTGTTCCTGTGTAAACATTTCCATTTCCTGCGGGGCTCTTCGGATACCACCCCTCCTTATTAGATGTTTTCTCTAACGTGATCTAAGACTCTATGTGTGCTTCAGACTTCAAGATAATTTTATGTCTTTCAGTCATGGGAGCAGTTTTAAGTATTGATCAATAGCGGCTCACTAATTACCTTTCAAATGCTATTAATCACCTCCCTGTTCCTGGAAATTTTCTGGTCTAAAATCCTACATATCTCTGCTGAGTGGTAACACTCAGGGGACTTCTGTCATAAGCTCCAAACTGCATAAGTACAAGTTGCAAATATTTCCAGATCATACCTGAGTGTGGATGAAAGAAGCCCAAGGCATTGACTGAGTCACCACTGTTTGCAATTCAAGTTGGTAAGGACTCTGCCAACATCGGTTCAGTCATCAATTCAAATGGAGACTGCTGACAAGAAATCAAGGGAAGTCTAAGACTTAGGAGGGCGGCAATGGAAGAATGACAAGGATGCATCATTGGAGACTAAGTGTAAAGCCATCCACCAACCATTGTGTTCCCAGTTACTATGCACAGATAGGAAAAGTGGGCAATAAAGAAGGCTGATAGGGAAAAAAAAAACTGATTCCTTTGAAAGACAGTGCCAGAGCGGAGGTCTACAAATACCGGGGACCTTCAGAAAGAGGAACAAGTAGGTCCTAGAGCAAAGCAAACCTGAAATATCATCGGAGGCAAAAATGACAAAATCAAAGTTGTCCCACTTTGGGCATAGCAGAGGAAGGACGGGTTCTTTTTTTTTTTTTTTGTATTTTTCTGAAGCTGGAAACGGGGAGAGACAGTCAGACAGACTCCCGCGTGCGCCCCACCGGGATCCACCCAGCTCGCCCACCAGGGGGCGTCGCTCTGCCGCGACCAGAGCCACTCTAGCGCCTGGGGCAGAGGCCAAGGAGCCATCCCCAGCGCCCCGGCCATCTCTGCTCCAATGGAGCCTCGCTGCGGGAGGGTAAGAGAGAGACAGAGGAAGGAGAGGGGGAGGGGTGGAGAGGCAGATGGGCGCCTCTCCTGTGTGCCCTGGCCGGGAAACAAACCCGGGACTTCTGCACACCAGGCCGACGCTCTACCACTGAGCCAACCGGCCAGGGCGGAAGGAAGGGTTCTTGATGAAAGACAGTGATGTTGGAAAAATGGAAGGCTGCAGGAAAGGAGAAAGAACACATAGCGGATGGACTGGCTCCATAAGGGAAGCTGTGGGTGTGAATCTAAGGAGCCCAGGAGGACTGTGGAGAACAGGACACTGTGGACATCACTCACAGTCGCCAGGAGTCAGATCTGACGCAACAGCACATGACAAACACACACATACTGCTGTTATTAGGCCACAAAGCTTATGAGGAAAATAGAATTAGAATGAAGAATTTGAACCTCTCAAAACTTAGGAACATTTTATACCGAAACACTATCAACAACACTGGTATTTGTGGAAGTAACTTGAACTTCTCTAGGATGTGGGACAAAGCCAGGCAACACTTTTCTTAGAGCCTGGAGAAGAGTCAAATGACACAAAGCTTCAATCTGGGGCTGCAATCAAGGGGGCTTCCTGGGGGAAGCACACAGCAGAACGACAAGGCACGGGTGCCTGATTGGGGAGAGGGAGTTCACTTGTGGGTGCTTGGTGTTACTTTTTATAAAATAGCTGAAAAAGCAGTTTTCCTGCCTGTGTAGCTTCTGTTCCTTTGAACACTCTAATTCTATTGACCCGATGCTGTTGACTTCAGTCTGGGGAAAATCCCTTGAAAGTCAACGTGCTTCATTACAATTCTGATAGAATTCTCGTATTTACCAGTCCACGTATAAACTAAATGAATTTGTACCAATCTGACACTAGTTACCTAATGAATGCAAATGACTGCATTGAGGAGGTCCACTTTTTTTATCCTTTCTGCTTTTCTGTATACTGTTAGATAGAATTCCTTTTCACTTCCAGTTCCCTCTGACTCCATATCCACACCACTACAGGCTCTTCTCACTCTCCTCAATCCTCCCATCCAGATCTGGTCACCCTAACCACAACACAGTATCTAGGCTTCATCTTTTAAAAATAAAACAACAGTAACAAAAACAATAAACATAAACAATACAATAACTTAAAACCATTGATATACTTTCCCTCAGATTTTTATCTGATTTGAGAGCTCAAAGACACTGAGGCTAGTTATTTCAAAAGCGTTATCTTTCATATATCTTGTTGTTTTCAATAATTCATTGAAAATGATGCCGCTGCATATCCAGTTACCTAAAATAATTGTTGTGCAGTAGTCAGTCTACACATGGAAATGATTGTGATGTAGGACTCTTCACTGACATTAAATTTGTTCCTGAAGAGGGGAGATCTGTCCTATGCAAGGAGATCACGGTAGATATATGCTTCAAATTGTCTTTATTTTCTTTTTAAAATTAAATTTATTGGGGTGATGTTGGTTAATAAAATTATATAGATTTCAAGTGTATAATTCTATGAGATATCACTTTTATATTGCATTGTGTGCCCACCACCCAAAGTCAAATTGAGTTTCCATTCATAGGATCTTTTCAAAATACTATTTTTAACTTTACAGATTTTCTTTATTTTCTTGGTGGAGGTATGCCTTCTGTTTCATATTCACAAATGATACTATTTGGCAAACAATTTAAACAACAATACACAGACTAGTGACAACTATTTAGGTCTACTGATGCTATGTACAATTCTAGAATCATTCATATGTTTATACAATTCTGTTATTAAATTGTTCATATGTAAGATATACTTCAAACATTATCAACGATGTATTAGCCATTTATTTATATGAAAGTGATGGTTAGGTCAAATATGTGACTCCTTCCTTCCTTCCTTCCTTCCTTCCTTCCTTCCTTCCTTCCTTCCTTCCTTCCTTCCCCTAAATGTGCTAGTTTTATTAAATTACTATGGAGTATAACTTTTCTCTAAAATTGCTTCCACTAATGGGAGAAAGTCCAACTTTTTAGAGTGAGATGTTAAATCAATACTATTGTCATAGCTCTCAAAATAAAACCAACACTGAAGTATAAATTCAAGTCTAGAAAAAGCAAAATCAGTTTTTGAAAAGAAGAAGCACAGACACATCTCTCTAATGATCTCCTGAAATGGTAATATCTACTTGAAGACACACATTGTCTTTCTTTTCTTAGCGAAGACATGTTTTATAAACTACTTATTTTTACAAAACAATAAAGTTTCAATCAACATTCCTGTCTGTTTATAATTGTTGTTCTCAAACCCATGAAAAATAAACATTTGGCAAAATAGAGTTTTGCTAACATATTTAATAACAAACATGAACAATCTGGGCAGATATTTCTTTCTGCCAACTTGTCCATCCTGTATCACTCTGCTTCTGACGGGTGTTCATTGCCTATCGGTTTCCAGTAAAAGAAAGGTGCTTCTTTTTAAAATTTTATATTTTTCCTTAAGTATAGTTGGTATACAACCTTATATTGGTTATACTAGTTTTAATTATACGAAATAGTACCTCGATATTTTTATGCCTTACCGTGTGATCACCCCAGTAGGTCTAGTAATCATTTGTCATCATGTAAACTTATCACAGTGTTATTGAATACTTTCTGTCCCTTCTTCACCTGTCTCAGACCCCACTCTCGTGGTCACCCTCCTGGTGGTCTCTGTTTCTATGAGTCTGTTGTGGTTTTGTTTTGCTTGTTCTGTTTATTTGTTTGGTTTTAGACTCCACACAGAAGTGACACCATGTGGCCTCTTTAAGTTGTGTTCATTCTACCTCCCCACAACCTGCCTTTGCTGGATGCTATCTAAAGAATGGTGCACCACCTTTTAAACCCTACACAGTACAATGGCATGGATGCTCCTAAAGAATCCTCCACCACCTGTTCAATCCTAAACAGTATGCACATTAACGGCAGAGTGTCAGTTCCTTTCCCTTCAATGACATTATCTTTGCTAACCAGTTTTGGCCCCTTCTGTTGTTGACTTCTCTGCCACAGGAGTGCCCGCACTCCTAAAGACTGACTGAGAAAACACCAGTGCTGCCCCACCCTCAGCACACCCAGGCTTCATGTCTCAAGGTGATAAACAATCAAAGGGCAAGTTTCTTTGAATGCCTTACGATGGCTCTGGCATTACCCTATTTGTCACCATAGTTCCAGGAACAATTTTGGGGGCTTAACTGAAGTGATGGGTTAAAATTCATTCTAAATTTACAACCCCATTAAGACTTCCATAAAGTAGTATTTTACACAGCTGATTGAAAACTTAAACTTGATATGTAGCATTTTCCACATTTATTATAATTATTTCCCCCAACATTTCAAGTAATGAGATGTTTGGATTTAATTAAAATCACTTTGATAAAATTAATCAGGTTTTTTTTTAGTATAAAATTCATGAAAAAATAATTCATGGTTATTGTTAACTAGGGTAGTAGTAATAAGAACAAAAAGGTCAAGAAGTTCCTATCACTAATTCAATCTTCTATGTCAATTATACCTCAGAGAAAGTGCCTATGGCTTAGAATCAGGCAGTGAAATCAGACTCAAACAGATATAATGCATAAAAAAGCTTAAATAATGGAAAAGCAAAAGGAGGCATAACTTTTAGAAAAGATGTATCTTCTTTGTGCAATTTGAGAAAAAAATGACAAATGAATATATGAATAATTAATTTATCCTTTGAGATTTTTTTTAAAGAAATTCCCTTTAGGATTTTACCTTGGCAACATCTAACTCATAATAAAAAAAATTATAAAACAAAAATTCTCAGTATAATAGAACTAGCTTCCATGGTTTCCAGCCTCTTAGGCTGATTTATTGCTTTTTACACTCCACATTACAGAGTCATATCGCTATTTCCCATCTCATGCAATCAGTGCGAGAGTCAATTTTGCTAAGCGTGGAAGGAATAAGTGCTCGGAAATGAGAGGTCTTGAAGATCTACTACCAAGATGGAGCGTTTCCCCGCTGTACAATGTGGCATGGCTTCTCATTGCCAGTCTGCTGATCTGATCCATTTCCGCCTTCTGAGACGCACCCAAGTTTAGATCTGCTCCCTGTGACTGCTCTGTCCTGTCTGTCGCCTCCATCAGACACACTTCATTGGACCCTCCCCACCGGCCATGTGCCACCTCACTGGCTACGTGCAAGAAACTTGACAGGATGTGGAGTCTCGGAGAAAGTGAGGGACTCTTCCCTTGGGGAATCATGGGCCAGAGCGGGACGTTGCTGAGATCAAGAGCAGAAAGAATGAAAGGAAAACCATGGTAGTGGAGACAATGGTTGAGCAGAGGAAACAAAATAAAGGAAGAAATCATTAAATTCTCTGAATGAAATATTTGGCAACAATTAATCCTTTGAAATAATCTACTCAACTTTTGTCTTCAGCAAATAGTAGACATACATCACACAAGTATGGCAAGGTAATCGTTTACATTTTAAATGATATTTCTTAGGCTTTCATAGTCGGAGGCATGAGGACAGGACATGTGGGCATTCGGCACCCGTGTCTCCCTGAAGTGTTCCAACACAGAAGCCTGTCAGTGGGGAAAGGAGGCAGGAGAGTCAGAACTGACCCCCATCACACTCAGCTGACCCACCCACACTGCACACACAAAGGAGAAGTAAGTCTAACTCACCTGTTTATCCTAAACTGATTTGTGAATTCACAGGGTTTGCAGACATTTCGTCTGAGGCAGAGTCAATGTTTACCCCACTAAATAAGATTTAAATTGAGATGGGAGGTAATTAAGTTAGTATTTTTATTATATGCCAAAGCCGTACTTGGTCAATGTCCATACTTCGTTAGTTTTTCTTAACGTGAGCTGTTCCTTCAATCTGCCCAATACATTAAATACTAGCATTTCCATACGATTCCTTTCCAAATTTCATCCTGAGAAAAGTATTGCCTTTAACAGCTCCCTCGTAATGTTGAGCATGCTAATGGTGACCTCATCATTCTGTGGTATAACTGTTACCTGCCCGGTCAGTATGAGGAGCTGGACCATGCCGGCGCAGCCCAGGCACAGGTGGGGTGGAAACGCCAGGAGCGGCGTGCCCATTGGAGGTGGTTTCAAGCAAAGGTCACAGAGCCACCCATTCTCTGGGCTCCGAGAACTGCCCTTCTGAACAGCTGTTCATTACAGAACTCGTGCATTCTGAAGTAGAATTTTCCTTATGGGAGTACAGAGTTGTCATGGATTTTGGAAACAGTTTACAAATTCTAGCAAAAAAAAATTGATATTGAGAGGACCCTCTGAAATACTACTAAGAGCAATTCCTTCTAAATTCTTTCCATAAAAGAATGAGTCCAAGCTTTTTCAGGATACCTAATATGTGACAAGCATTGGGCTTGGGGTTCAAATTTGGAAGATGAACTAAACCAATCCTTGTTCTCAAATAGCCTACTTTCCAAAGGAAAGAAATCCAGGCCAATAAACATTTTGATATGTTTTGGCAAATGACACAATTGTCATACACACAGGGTCCTATAAAAAAAAGTTGGAGGGATCAAAGCAGTAGAAAAGTTTAGAGGGTCAACCAATCTAATATTTTGCTATGCAAATATGTTTAATGAAGGTATGTGTTTAAAGCATAATAATAAAATTAAGCATTGCTGGGACAAAAACATCCATGGACACCTGGGGGCCTGCTAGAACCCATACCCAAGTGGGATAACGTAATCTGCTGGTGTGAAGGCTCCCGGTGCTCATTTACAGACTGAATTTCTAGAGCATCAGTGGCAGAATCCGAGCCATTCGTGGAAAGATCGGGGTTGGGTGAACAATCCCAGATGGTTTACCAAACCCAAAGGTGCCTGACAAAGACAGATGACCTTAGTTTCAATTAATGAATTTATTTTAGCTTCGTACTTTATTTATGCATTTATTTCAGGATGGTGGTTCTTAGGTGAAATGAAATAACCTAACTGTCCTTATGACTCAGTTCAAAACGGATGCTGGGGTAGTTGGCCTCCCGCTGTTTCTGAGCAGGTCCTGAGCAGCTCCTGTGGTAGCGGGTGCACCCAGGCATGGGGAACACAGGAGGCGTGCGCAGGAACAGAGTGTCCTGTCAGGCTGCTGGTGACCCTACTCAGGGCTAGGGTGTGGTGGGATGGGATGGATGAGGGGGGTGCACTGGGGCTTCTTCCCCCAGGCGTGTACTATACCATTCTAGCATGTTTTTCGAATTCCTCACCTGCCTACATCCTTGTCTTTTCATTCCCTACTAGGTGTGACTTCCTGGAAGGCAAGGTCCTCTTCTAATCTGTGTATCTTTTCCCTGCACAAGGAGGCACCCGAGAAATCTGATGAGGAAGGCGAGGGACAGAGGCTTCCATGCCTGACTGGAGCAACAGTGTGGTCAAGGTGCACTAACGATTTGAAATTGCGGGTACATGGATACTCGCAGGCAGTTACACAGTCATAGCCAGGCCCGTCCACTGTCCAGCCAGTTCATATAGGCGACACATAGAGCAAACTACCAGTCCCAGGGCCCATAGTTACAGTGACTGAGGAAAAGCAGCAAGATAAAGCAGGGAAAGGTTAAACTCAGTCTGAATGATAGATTTCTGATCTTTCTGCTAATATTCATACTTGTATGCAGAATGACGTGAAATGACAGCTTCACCTCTGCAAATCAGTGCAAGGCACTCGCTTGAACTCTCAGACTGTGTCCAAATCCATGCCCGGCCTTTGCTACCCTTCTGACCTCGAGCCACTCACTTAACCAAAGCTCAGTCACCTCATCTGACAACTGGTGACAATAATACCACTTAGCACTCTTCTTCACACAAGCTGAATGTACTAAATCTTGATTATCTGTGTGTGCGTGTGTGTGTGTATCTTTGTAGTTGAGTAAATTTCTTGTAAGTATATTAGACATAAAGAAGATATACAGTATAAGTAGCCACAGGAACAAAAGTACAACAAAATTCAGGGACTACAATAAAAATGGAGAAAATAAAAATAAAATCTTACCATGAATTGTACGTTGCAATTTTTATAGGTTTCCCAGATATGACAGTGCCTAGGAGACCAAGAACCATCTGATTTCTTCAACCAAGATTAGGGGGATTCAAAATTAATATCAAAGCATACTCAGAATTCATCTTAGTAGCAGAATCGGACCCCATTTCCTAATGTAGAAGACAAGATTGTATTAAAAGGTACTTTCCTGGAAGTAATTGGGAGTCCAGCTATTGAATGTATCCTAACGGTAACTATGATTTCTGGGCCCGCCTTCAGAGCAGAAAGTGGAGATAGAAAGCAATGAATACAAGTTGTCAGTATGTGGGCTAAGCAACGGGACAGCATGTGACAGTGGTTCTTGCCTTTGACAATCTTAAGACACACTTGGAAGTGAGCTAGCTGATGATGATGAAAGCCCTTCTGTTTTCATTATATTCTGGTTTATTTTCCTGCATCAAGTGTTTTTCACCCCTATTTTCTTGAAGGATTTGAACACTACTTCACAGAGAACAACTAATGAACATGTAGTTGGTGCTGACATCTGTATAAATGTACCAGTGTTTCTAACTAGGACATTTTTATGATATGCATTATGTTCAAAATATGTCTGCACTAGATGTTCCCTAAATATTTGTCACACCCAGTAAATCAAAGTTTAGCAAATGCACGCAAAAAATAAAACTGTGTTCATTTTCAGAGATATTTTTAGTCAGAGGTATTCACTTTCTATGTCGTCTTACAATATAATATATATTTATGAGAGTCTTAATTCAACCCATCTACAAGTCTCTATACTCTTTGATCAAAATCTTAAATTGGGGAAATATATGGGATTATGGTTATTCTTCCTAGGATCATTCCGTTTTCTGTTTCCTTAATTCCAAGTCTACCTGTCTGGCCTCTGGAGGGTCTCAAGTCATTTTTGATTAAACTGACTTCCGTGAGAGTATAATTTAGATGTCACCTCTGTTTTTATCTTTGGGCACCATATAATTAAGGGAAACAAGAGAGAGATCACTGTTTATCACAAAGTTTATAATTTGAAGTATCCCTTACTATTTGTGATTGGAATTTATACTGTTTTCCATGATACCGATCACACTTCAAATCAATGTCGACCTATAGATTTATTTTAAAAACTTTATGAAATATTTCACTGGCTGGAGCCCTGGGACCAACCCTAAATTGAACACTATTTACAGATTAAAAAATTGAGGTTATGTCCTTTTCCCACGCCTTAGTTGTCATGAGAACTACAAATAAAATGCACACATTCTGAGTTCATCTATCCACCAGTCAGCAGGTACATGTGGTCAACAATTATTCTAGTTTCGCGTTGCATTCTCCATGTGATTTGCATTTTACTACGTTAGCTGCAGTCCCATGCTACCTCTTTCCCCCGCATGTCTGTTACCAGATGCTTGGCAGTGTTGTGAGGACAGCATGAACAACTAGTAAGGACAGAGAAAGAACAGGCCATTCTGAGAGGGCCCTGGAGAGGGGACCCTCCCAGGGCGCAGACGCATGTGGGATTCCTTCCCGCTCAGGCTACGTCATTTCGCAGCCAGCGGTTCTGCTCCAGCGTCCTCCCTCACCCAGTATACAGTTATTACAATGCATTATCTGGCATTTCCCCCAATCTATATATTTGTATTTCACACTATCTTACAGTCCCCCAGAGGGACTAACGGTGTTTTCATGCACATGTTCCCAGCATGCCACTCATTGCCTATGTTGTTTTCTCTCTTCTGATGAACACATCCCTTATTTTGGAATGCCCCATGGGGAAAAAAATGATTCATAGCCAGAGGCTATGACCAGAGAATATAAAGGGAAATTTGTTTCAAAATGCCATTATTGTGATCTAAACCCCTTATGTTTCCAAATCAACAGCTTGGGAACATTAGGGGCATTCAGGTTCAGTTCACAAAAGTCAGCGTCCTCAAAGGCCGCACTGTGCTCCGCTTTTCTGAATGACTTGCCTGGCAAGGTTGCCTTCGCCAAATCCATGAGCCATGTTCGTGGTGACCAGAACGCGGTCATCATTCTGCCGAATTCTCCTAAGGAGAAATAAAATGCAGTTTCTCTTGCCTCTTCATACATGAATTAGGAACTTGGAGTCAAAAACGAATCACTATTTCTTACAGAATGAAATAAGATAAAAGCCAGTTTGAGCACATTGTTAAAATTTATAACGCGAGAAATCTAGACCATGCGTTGGAAAACGATTCGAATTTCTCAGAGAGGTTATTGTTCATTTACCATTCAACACTGGTAGGAATCAGCTCCTTTTTATCAAATGTAGAATAAAACAGGATAATTATGAGTTGTTTTTCGAAACTCGTTTTCTAGCTGTTATTTATGAGGACTGATAACTTAATGACTGATGTCATCATATTCTGGTGTCTGTAAGATAAGTCCTTGAATTAAAGACTCAAATTTGGTAGAAAGCTTGTGCCTTCCAAACTTCAAAGAAGGCACTAAGGCAGTTATTATCATTTTTTTAAAATAGCTAGTAAATAGAGAGAGACTCATAGATAGAGAGAAGGCTGACAGATGTCAGGGAGGTGGCTGCATGGGGCGGGTAAGAGAGAGTGAGCAAAAAAGGACAAAGGAAAGAAAGAGAAACACATGGACATGGACAGCAGAGTGGTGATTGATTGCAGGGGGAGGTGGAGGAGGCAGAGAGGGGACAATGGTGAGGGACAGAGACTTGGCTTGAGAAGGGTGAACACACTTTACGGTGTCCAGATGATGTGTCATGGAACTGTGCACCTGCAACCTGTATAATTTTGTTAACCAGTGTCACAGCAATAGATTCAATTAAAAATAAGTAACTGTTAATGCTGCTTAATATATTTGTTTATATTCAAGGGAAGGATAGAACAAATAATGTGCATTTGGGTGGAAAACAGGAATGGAAGTGATGCCTGTACTGACTACAATATTTTCAATTGTTCCTAATATGGGACGCAGTGTTGAGAACAGCGTTTCACTTTGACTAAACTATTTAGTCAAGGAAAGACAATGGAAAATAAACACTTGTTTTTTTGTGATTTTATTTTGTTTGATTTGCGTGTAGATGTTTTCTTTTTCCTGTGAAGTCTGATATCTGCCCTAACTAGGGACAGGCATTAGGCTGTTTGTTAGGAAATTGGTGCTTGCTTAGAAAGCCAGACTTATTGCTACTAAATCAATCTGTCCAGTGCAAATCATGAGCAAAATGTTAAAATTAATACAAGATACCCCACCGTCACTGCTCTCAGACCTAAGCTTGAATCTCAATTTACCTTTCCATAAGTTATGCAGGTGATACTTAAGAAACATGTTTCCTGCCTTATCATTAAAGCAAGAATATTACGTTCTACATCAAAGGGTTGCTGCAATTATAGAAAATAATACGTATAATATTGACTAACACAGTAACAAATACATCTCTTTTCCTTCTGTTTTGTGAATGTGATTCAATACAGCAAGCCTACTTACTATTGCATCGACTCAGGCTTCAATAACTTATAGATTTGCTTTTCATATAGATTTAGTACAGATTTAAGGTTCTATTTATTTTTTGCCTCCAAGGAAGAGTTAATTATTTCCAAATGGATCTAATTAACATCTGGAGAATGATGTAGCTGCTGACACAGAGATGTAGTTTTCCACATCTCTGACAAATTGCCTCTCCCAGGCATGCTCTTACATAGTTGTAAAGAAAGTTATTCTTCTAAAGGACTAAGCAAGATAATAATATAAAACTTGGCAAACCAATGCCTAGCTGTGCTATGTCTGGGTGATATTTAAAATCGGACACTGCCCACTGAACATTATGTTAAAGATAATCATAATGTCTTCCATAGTGTCTTCCATTTGTACATTTGTTCCTTCTATGTTAAAACAAAGCCATGCCTTTCCTGTTTGTACAAATCTAGGATACAGTCAATGTTTGGGAACTTTAGGCATCATAAATCCATTTAGCTTTGGCAACATCTACATGTCTGTGTTTCCCACTTTTGTGTTGATTCAGAAGGCTCTGGTACTGTTTCTGAAGTCTGAGAAAAGAGAACAATAAGGCATTTCATTTTTTAAAATTCTGTGTAAATTTCATTAGTCATAAATGTCAAGATAAACTTGCTTTGAACGTGATGCCATGTAACATATCATATATAATTGACACCACAAAATAATAACATGAGTCACATTTGGACATACCTGAGCATACCTTTCTTGCACAGGGAACTTGCAGACATGGCAATGACAAATCTATTTATTTTTTTGGAAAGAGCATATGTAATGAAAAGTGAAATAAAGCATTTTTAACAAAAGAATACATTAGATTGAAAATCTCCCATCCTTTTGTTGCAAGTTCCTCTACTGAATAGACATTGTGAAATTACTTTCAGCATAGAAACACCACAAATGCTCTGTGACTTAAATAGGATTGTTGAACCACATTTGTTATGAAATAATCGAAATACTTGTATCAGGTACAATGCCTTCAGATGCAAATTTAAAGGGCATATTTTAAAATAGAGAGATAGAAAATATTTCATTTCTGATCTGAATATGAATAAAGCAATGAAAAAGATACCTGAAACAAAGTAAGAGCAGCATCTTATTCTGTTTGTTATGGACTAAATTATGTTTTCCCAGAATTCATATGCTTAAACTTTGATTTTGGGTGCTGTTGTATTTGGAGAGAGGACCTTTATCTCCTTTTTGACGTTTTGTTGTTTTGTTTTTATAGTCACTCTTATGTCCGACTTCGTGCCATGTAAGAAAATAAAGTATTTTTAGTTTGATTGTTAAAGAAATTGTCCCTGCAGTATTTGATATATTTTTATTACAGACCTCAGAATAAACTTAATAGCTCAATTTCCACTTTGTAGTTATGTCAAGGCCTCTAAATACTAAAGAAATTTGTTTAGTAGCACTATTACAAAACTCAAAATTGAAAACATAATCCTGCTCTTTATGGACATATAACAATAAAGCAGTTATAAATTAACGTTAGTTAACTTTGACCTGTAAATAAAAATTTTCCCCTGTTATAAAAAGAAGAGACAATTAAGGTTAAATGAGGTCCTCAGAGTGGGACCTATTCCAATAGAACTGGTGTCTTTAGAAAAAGAGAAAAAGACACACACACCTCTCTCTCTCCACGCGTGCACAGGGGGAAAGGCCAAGTGAAGCCACACTCAGGTGGCCAACTATAAGCCAAAGTCAGAAGTCCCAAGAAAAGAGAAGCTGTCTACACCTTGATCTTAAACTTCCAAAATCCAGAACCATGTGAAAATAAATTTCTGTTGCTTAAACCAAGCAGTCTCTGGTGTTTTGTTTTGGCAACCCAGGCAAATGAGCACACTATTTAATGTTCCTCAATATTTCAGTATTTTCATCTGGGATTAACCTCTTCATTTATTTTTTAAAATCTTTATTTATTTGAATTATAACTACTGACTTATAAGTAAAACAAAAATCAGAATTTTGTGTGAAAATAAGTTTGTCAGTTTAATTAATACCATTGGATTAGCAACATTTATTAAATGCCAATTATTTTTTAAGAATTGTAAGATTTTAGAAATAACCAGGATTAATTAAGCATAACCCCCATCTTCAAGGCATTTATGGTCTAATGGAGGACACTGACACATACTCTACTATTTTTGTCCAATGCTACAGCTCAGAATCAGGTTGGGAACCAATGCTTAAATCTGACCTTTATTCATAGGTGATGTCCAGAGATTTCTGGTGAGTTGGCCGGAAGGCTACATTAGCCGCTTCCTCTCAGATCACCAAATCCTAGCAAAAGCTCATTCTAATAGAGAACGTAGAAACCTACAGTCCTGGACCAAAGTCTCCTTTGTCAGCAACACCCAGATATCTCTCAAAGTCTCTTTTGTGTGCTCAGTACATGTTTCAGAAGAAAGACGTCTGCTGGATTGGCATATTACCTTCTGCTCCGTCCTGTGGAATGAGCCTTTAGGGCTAGGGAACAGTTCCTGGCTCTCAAACTAGAGAGATGTTATGGAGTAAGCCATAAAAAACAATCTTTTTTTTTCTCTCCAACTAACAACTTATTTCTTGCTAATACTACTTTCAGACACTTCCCACGCCCTCTTGACATGCCAGCCAATACTAAAAACACCGCTTGCAATCCCAGTAGATTCTATGACTGGAAGTCAAGTCTGTTGCTGGTTTGATTCCTCACTTTTGTTTTGTAGCAATTGTGCATGTGGTAAGTGGTGGGAAGGGGGACTTTCTTCAATTGCTCAGGAGAAGAGCTTTAGGAACATGTCTGAGTAGCAGTAAGTACTCAGACGCTACAAAACCTACAGCTTCCCTCAAAAAAGACATTGATAAGAGTAATGAAGTCAAAGACACTAGTTTCATATATGCCCTCACCATTGGAATGCTGGAGCTGTGCTTCCCTTGCATGCATTTTGGGTGTTAGATGGCAGACCCACATTGAGAGCGGAAGTCAAAAACAAGTTCTGCCTGTATTTAAGCAACTGCTAGCCTGGGGAAACCACAGGTGGGGCTTTTGTTCTCTGTAGTCTCAGATTATACCAGCTGTGACAAAGGTCCTTCTGTTTAAGTCATAGTCTGGGCTTCATCTTTGTTTGCAAAAACCTCATTATAGCCTGACCAGGCAGTGGCGCAGTAGACAGAGCGTCGGACTGGGACATGTAGAGCCCAGGTTCAAAACCCCGAGGTCGCCAGCTTAAGTGTGGGCTCCTCTGGTATGAGCAAGGCTCACCAGCTTGAGCCCAAGGTGGCTGGCTTGAGCAAGTGGTCACTTGGTCTGCTGTAGCCCCCCGATCAAGACACATATGAGCAAGCAATCAGGGAACAACTAAGGTGCTACATTTAAGTAGTCACCAAAATCTCAGTACTCAACACATAATATTTATTTCAATGCACTATTGAAAATTCAAAATTAATGCAAAAATTATCAATGAACAAAATAATAAAATTTTGTACTATCCAACCTTGCACTTTTACAACTCAAGACCTTTGTTTGTTGTTCCCAAATCTTCTGTCACACATGCTGGTGACATCTGCTCCAAATTCTCATTCTTGATATACACATGGCTACAACTATAAGACACACACACACACACACACACACACACACTTTTCCCTTCGTTAGTTGTCTCATTTACTGTCCTTTCTTTATCCATATTAGCAGCTAGGTATAATACCCTTCTTCTTGGGTTTCTTGAATTTTCTAAACCCCCTTACTAACTGTGTTATGCACAATAAAAGTGGGCCCAATGACTAGACGACGTGAAACAGGCTTAGAATTGTGTGGAGGATTTATGAATGGAGAGATGTAATATACAGTGTGTCCGTAAAGTCATGGTGCACTTTTGACTGGTCACAGGAAAGCAACAAAAGATGATAGAAATGTGAAATCTGCAGCAAATAAAAGAAAAAGCCTCCCAGATTCTATAGGATGATGTGGCAGCATGTGCGCATGCGCAGATGATGACCTAACTCCGTGTATACAGCGGAACAGCCCATGGCCATGCCAGTCAAGATGTGGATGGTACAGAGGAAAGTTCAGTGTGTTCTGTGGCTCGCTAAATTTGAATCCGTGACCAAAGTGCAACGTGAACATCGGCACGTTTATAACGAAGCGCCACCACATAGGAATAACATTACTCGGTGGGATAAGCAGTTGAAGGAAACTGGCAATTTGGTGGAGAAACCCCGTTCTGGTAGGCCATCAGTCAGTGACGAGTCTGTAGAGGCTATACAGAATAGCTACCTAAGGAGCCCTGATAAATCTGTGCATGAGCCCACATCAAACTGTACTGAATAGCTATAAAACTGGGAGAGTTTTCCTTTTATTTGGTGCAGATTTCACATTTCTATCTTTTTTTATTGCTTTCCTGTGACCGGTCAAAAGTGCACCATGACTTTATGGACACACTGTAGAATAATATAATGATGACCACAAATGAACTTCCATTCATAAGGACATCCTGAGTTTTCAACACTGAAACTTACAGTACTTTTGTGTGCCTTTCTGTGACTGAAATGAGAACGCAGTTTTACTACCACTATTTTACAGGGGAGGAAACTGTGCCACAGAACAGTCAATTACTTTGTTAGTCCACATACTTTAGAAAAGTATTTGTGCTTAGTGGGTACATTGTATAACCTGGTTTACTCACTGTCCTTTGTTTGGAATTTGGTACTTGAAGAAGAGGTTAGAATTTTAACTCATAATTGGAAAATTATTATTCAAGACATCCTGTGTGCTGTGAGGATTCCAACGGTGGGACAGACTGGGTGTGCCAGCTGCCAACCTCCAGCGATTATTTTGACTCTGCCAAACAAAACAGGAGCAGCCAGGAGGCTTGTATCTATGTTTCTGACTGGTTTTGACAATAATAATGGTATGTTTTGTCAAAGACACTAAATAAAAGCTAGCCCCATCCCCAAATAGTTTTCTCGCCTTTTGGGTGGAACTGTCTGTCAAAATGAAGAACTGATTATTCAAAAGGAAGCAGCATTTGGGAGATATCTTTTTACCTATCACAGCAGTCTGTCCTGCCAAAGTAGAGGCTAAAACAAGGGTCTGAAGTCTACTGTCATTAGCCACCTGAGTTCCAACTTAGAGGAGGAGGGGCTGGGTGCAGAGCCCCAGGCTCAGGAAGTAACAGAATGATAAATACCCCGAACTTCATGGAGGCACTGGCTTTCCCAGTCTCTATCCATTCACAACAGACTCTGATAAGGAAAAGAAAACCAGAATGCTTACAATTAGTTCTCATCTATCTCTTCAAGCATCCTTCCGTTCCCCATCCCAAACTTCATACCACCATCCTCATGGGAGAATTTCAGCTGCAGTCATAGCTGTTAAGGAAAGGGGGCATTACCCTCCGGAGTGCACACACACACACAAAAATACTATAGCAAATTATTTTCTAAAATAGCCCAAAGCAGCTCAAGTAGTTTCAGATTGCTTCAAGCATTCTTAAATCTCTGAATGACACATGTTATAGAAGTTAGCTGTAATCATCCCACTCATTCAAGAGAAAGTTAATAATTGCTACACACACACACACACAAAGAAACTAGCTTCTCATATTTTCTCAATGGAGATCAAAATATACAATGCCCTCCAGAAATCATTTTTTCTTTGACCATAATTGTTACATAACACTGACTACAGGAAACGACAAAGCTCATGTCTTCAGACCGCACTGAGTCTAGAAGGTATAACCTTCTTTAATGACAGCACTTGGGCAGAAAACTGTAACAGTAATTATATTTGGGTGAAAAATGCCATACTCTGTGCAGCTTTCTGCAAACATGGTTAACTCACTAAGAATCAAGCAAAGATACTGTAGTGTTTACTGAACCTGAGTCATTGGATATTAACATGTAGAAGATCCCATTGTTGCTAGGTATTATTGAAAATAATTGGCCCTGGCCGGTTGGCTCAGCGGTAGAGCGTCGTCCTGGCATGCGGGGGACCCGGGTTTGATTCCCAGCCAGGGCACATAGGAGAAGCGCCCATTTGCTTCTCCACCCCACCCCTTCCTCTCTGTCTCTCTCTTCCCCTCCCGCAGCCGAGGCTCCATTGGAGCGAGGATGGCCCGGGCGCTGGGGATGGCTCCTTGGCCTCTGCTCCAGGCACTGGAGTGGCTCTGGTCTCGGAAGAGCGACGCCCCGGAGGGGCAGAGCGTCGCCCCCTGGTGGGCAGAGCGGGCCCCTGGTGGACTTGCTGGGTGGGTCCCGGTCGGGCGCATGCGGGAGTCTGTCTCTCCGTTTCCAGCTTCAGAAAAAGAAAAAAATAAATAAAATAAAAAAATAATTTGGCATCTTTTCTACATTCACTGACAGCCAAAAACCTGACTGTGGTGAATTAATAACTCAGAAACACACAGTCAGTGGTAACATGAAAACATGAGCTATTGTTTATTGTTCTTTACTTCATATTCACTTAGAGTGAATTGTATGTTTAAGATATCATATCTCTTCCAATCCAAGAATATTCCCAAGAGATAAGCATCACATTTGCCTGAGCTGCTAATAGCAAAGAGAGAGCTCCCTAGCTCGCTGTTCCCTTGTTTTGGAGCTACTATCCCTCTTTATTTATTTTTTTCATTATTTTGAGTCAAAATCTGTCATCGTATAAGTTCTTCACACTGTTGTTAAACCTCTGTAATGGAACATTTCTGAATAATTTTAGTACCCTTTCCAAACAGCACATCATGAAAATCTAAAAAGCTGCCCTCACCACCCTTCGATGGCTCCATTATTTAAATATTTTCAGGTTCCTTAACCGTTATATTTAGAACATTAAAATTAGACAACTAAACTTCACCCCAAACCCCACAGTTTTCTCTTAGATGTTTCCAAACTTTTGAAACACAGACATAGTCACAGAAATTCAAATATATTTATATAAAAATAGAATTTATTTCAAAACTATACAGATACCTGAGCTCACATACTGAAGGACATCTTGATTGCCTCTCCAGGTAGGTTTTGGTGTGGGCATACATTTTCTATTCCTTTGGCAAATGCCAAGGGTGTAACAGCTGGGCTATACAGTAAGAGTATGTCTAATCTCGTAAGAAACCACCAAACTGCCTTCCAAAGTGGCTATACGAAGAGTTATTTTTATTTTGGATACCAGTCCTTTATCAGATGTGTCTTTTGCCAATATGTTCCTCCCAATTTGAAACTTCTTTCCTCGTTCTCTTGACATTATCTCTTGCAGAGCAAGAAGATTTAATTCTCCTGAAGTGCAGCTTTTCCATCAAGGACATTGCCTTTGAAATGTATCACCATACTCATGACCTCACCTAACTTTTCTTCTACGGTATCTTCTGAGTTTCACAATTTTGTGACTCATATTTAGGTCTGTGATCTGTATTGAGTTTATTCTTGTGAAGGGTGTAAGGTCTGTGTCTAGATTCATTTTTTCAGGTGGGATACTCGCTGGTCTCAGCACCATTTGTTCAAAAGACTATCTTTGCTCCATTATATTGCCTCTGCTCCTTTGCCAGGGATAAGCTGGCTGTGTATATGCGGGTCTATCTCTGGGTTCTGCACTCTGTCCCGTTCACCCATTGATCTGTCCTTTCAGCACTAGCACACTGCCGTGATCACTGCAGCTGTACAGTAATGTTTGAAGTTCAGTAGCAGCAGTCGTCCTCCATCTTTGCTCTTCTCCTTCGATATGGTGTTGGCAATTGTAGGTCTTTTGCTTCTTCTCCACATCCACTTTAGAATCAGTTTGCTGATATCCACAAAATAACTTTGCTCAGAAGATGGGGAAGAAATAATGGAGACTGAACTACTTCACCTATTTTAGCAAAATAGCAAGAGACCATAATGCTAAAAATGCATGCCGGTGGTGAGTGACTGCTGAAGTCAGGGAAGCAGTCCTGTGTGTGATGCCTGGCGCTTCGGATTTCTGGTTTGGCTAAAAGGACACAGAGGGCACTCGGGGCAGCTGCTCAGAGGAGCAAAACCAGGGACTCATTTCTTGAAACTTGATTCCTGAACCCTCCCCGACCCTTCCCAGTCATAGAGAAAGAAGGCCCAAGGGAGGATCAAGGCACAAACACGCATCCACACACGCCCACAGGAAATAAATGGCAGGTGCAGACCACAGAGCCGAAAATGTTGCACTAAGACAAAAAAAAAAAAAAAAAAACTCTCTTCATCGATTCCTTACCTAGAATTTAAATAAAACAATAAAAATCGAGCCATGGTCAGATTGCTGAAAGTCTAATAAGAAACGGCACAATACACAGAAAGATGTAATTGTGGCTCAAAAAGGAAATGAATTAACTGGGAGTAAAGAGATTTTTGAAGGTTTATTTTGGCCTTATCCTCTGCCTGAAATCATTAGTCTGCAAGTATGTTGTTTCTTTCCTTCCTCCCCCAAAACATTATTCACTAAATGTCAGATGCACCTTTTTTAGATATTTGTAAGGCACTGGGAAATGGTACTGATGCACTTATAACATCATTTTTCATGTATCCTTTGTGTATTTCATTGCTCGGTCTGCACCAAACCCAACAGAACAACTTGAGCTTGGTATGTATAATATCATTTCTCTCCTTTTTCTATCTCTCTATGTCTAATTATACTTTGTTATCTTTTTAATAAATGGGGTTATGCAATACATACCATGCTGTACCTACTTTATGATGTAATATGTCACTAGTTACTTTTTTGTCAATACCTTTAGTTCTCTTTCATTTTTTTTTTAATAAATTTTTATTAATGGTAATGGGATGACATTAATAAATCAGGGTACATATATTCAAAGAAAACATGTCTAGGTTATTTTGTCATCAAATTATGTTGCAAACCCTTCGCCCAAAGTCAGATTGTCCTCCGTCACCCTCTATCTAGTTCTCTGTGCCCCTCCCCCTCCCCCTAACTCTCTCCCTCCCTCCCTCCCATGTCCTCCCTCCCCCCCCACCCTTGGCAACCACCACACTCTTGTCCATGTCTCTTAGTCTCATTTTTATGTTCCACCAATGTATGGAATCATGTAGTTCTTGTTTTTTTCTGATTTACTTTTTTCACTCCTTATAATGTTATCAAGATCCCACCATTTTGCTGTAAATGATCTGATGTCATCATTTCTTATGGCTGAGTAGTATTCCATAGTGTATATGTGCCACATCTTCTTTATCCAGTCTTCTATTGAAGGGCTTTTTGGTTGTTTTCATGTCTTGGCCACTGTGAACAGTGCTGCAATGAACATGGGGCTACATGTGTCTTCACGTATCAATGTTTCTGAGGTTTTGGGGTATATACCCAGTACAGGGATTGCTGGGTCATAAGGTAGTTCTATTTGCAGTTTTTTGAGGAACCACCATACTTTCCTCCATAATGGTTGTACTACTTTACAGTTTCACCAACAGTGAATGAGGGTTCCTTTTTCTCCACAGCCTCTCCAACATTTGCTATTACCCGTCTTGTTGATAATAGCTAATCTAACAGGAGTGAGGTGGTATCTCATTGTAGTTTTGATTTGCATTTCTCTAATAACTAATGAAGCTGAACATCTTTTCATATATCTGTTGGCCATTTGTATCTCTTCCTGGGAGAAGTGTCTGTTCATGTCCTCTTCCCATTTTTTTATTGGATTGTTTGTTTGTTTGTTGTTGAGTTTTATGAGTTCTTTGTAAATTTTGGATATTAGGCCCTTATCTGAGCTGTCGTTTGAAAATATCAGTTCCCATATAGTTGGCTGTCTGTTTATTTTGATATCAGTTTCTCTTGCTGAGCAAAAACTTTTAATTCTGATGTAGTCCCATTCATTTATCTTTGCCTTCACTTCTCTTGCCATTGGAGTCAAGTTCATAAAATGTTCTTTAAAACCCAGGTCCATGATTTTAGTACCTATGTCTTCTTCTATGTACTTTATTGTTTCAGGTCTTATATTTAGGTCTTTGATCCATTTTGAATTAATTTTAGTACACACGGACAGGCTGTAGTCGAGTTTCATTCTTTTGCATGTGGCTTTCCAGTTTTCCCAACACCATTTGTTGAAGAGGCTTTCTTTTCTCCATTGTGTGTTGTTGGCCCCTTTATCAAAGATTATTTGACCATATATATGTGGTTTTATTTCTGGGCTTTCTATTCTGTTCCATTGGTCTGAGTGTCTATTTTTCTGCCAATACCATGCTGTTTTGATTATCGTGGCCCTATAATATAGTTTAAAGTCAGGTATTGTAATGCCCCCAGCTTCATTCTTTTTCCTTAGGATTGTTTTGGCTATTCGGGGTTTTTTATAGTTCCATATAAATCTGATGATTTTTTGTTCCATTTCTTTAAAAAATCTCATAGGAATTTTGATGGGAATTGCATTAAATTTGTATATTGCTTTGGGTAATATGGCCATTTTGATTATATTTATTCTTCCTATCCAAGAACAAGGAATATTTTTCCATCTCATTGTATCTTTTTCGATTTCCCTTAACAATGCTTTGTAATTTTCATTATATAGGTCCTTTACGTTCTTTGTTATGTTTATTCCTAGGTATTTTATTTTTTTTGTTGCAATCGTGAAGGGGATTATTTTTTTTAGTTCGTTTTCTAATATTTCATTGTTGGCATATAGAAAGGCTATGGACTTTTGTATGTTAATTTTGTATCCTGCGACCTTACTGTATTAGTTTATTGTTTCTAATAATCTTTTTGTGGAGTCCTTCGGGTTTTCAATGTATAGGATCATATCATCAGCAAAAAGTGATAGCTTTACTTCTTCTTTTCCGATATGGATGCCTTTTATTTCTTTGTCTTGTCTGATTGCTCTGGCCAGAACTTCTAGCACCACGTTGAATAAGAGTGGAGAGAGTGGACAACCCTGTCTTGTTCCTGATTTAAGGTAGAAAGTTCTCAGTTTTATGCCGTTTAATAGGATGTTGGCTGATGGTTTATCATATATGGCCTTTATCATGTTGAGATATTTTCCTTCTATACCCATTTTGTTGAGAGTCTTAAACATAAAATTGTGTTGTATTTTATCAAAAGCCTTTTCTGCATCTATTGATAAGATCATGTGGTTTTTGTTCTTTGTTTTGTTGATATGGTGTATTATGTTAACCGTTTTTGCGTATGTTGAACCATCCTTGAGATTCTGGGATGAATCCCACTTGATCATGATGTATTATTTTTTTAATATGTTGTTGTATTCGGTTTGCCAGTATTTTAGCATCTGTATTCATTAGAGATATTGGTCTGTAGTTTTCTTTCTTTGTGCCATCCTTGCCAGGTTTTGGTATGAGGGTTATGTTGGCCTCATAAAATGTGTTTGGAAGTATTGCTTCTTCTTCAATTTTTGGGAAGACTTTGAGTAGAATAGGAACCAAGTCTTCTTTGAATGTTTGATAGAATTCACTAGTATAACCGTCTGGGCCTGGACTTTTATTTTTGGGGAGATTTTTAATAGTTTTTTCTATTTCCTCCCTGCTGATTGGTCTGTTTAGGCTTTCTGCTTCTTCATGACTCAGTCTGGGAAGGCTGTATTGTTCTAGGAATTTATCCATTTCTTCTAGATTGTTGTATTTGGTGGCATATAATTTTTCATAGTATTCTACAATAATTCTTTGTATATCTATGATGTCTGTGGTGATCTCTCCTCTTTCATTTTGGATTTTATTTATTTGAGTCCTGTGTCTTTTTTCCTTTGTGAGTCTTGCCAAGGGTTTGTCAATTTTGTTGATCTTTTCAAAGAACCAGCTCCTTGTTTTATTGATTTTTTCTATAGTTTTTCTGTTCTCTATTTCATTTATTTCTGCTCTGATTTTTATTATCTCCTTTCTTCGGCTGGTTTTGGGTTGTCTTTGTTCTTCTTTTTCTAGTTCCTTAAGGTGTGAAGTTAAGTGGTTTACTTCGGCTCTCTCTTGTTTGTTCATATAGGCCTGAAGTGATATGAACTTTCCTCTTATTACTGCTTTTGCTGCATCCCAGAGATTCTGATATGTCGTATTTTCATTTTCATTTGTCTGTATATATCTTTTGATCTCTGCGCTTATTTCTTCTTTGACCCATTCATTTTTTAGAAGTATGTTGTTTAGTTTCCGCATTTTTGTGGGTTTTCGCCCCTCTTTTTTGCAGTTGAATTCTAGTTTCAAGGCTTTATGATCAGAAAATATGCTTGGTACAATTTCAATTTTTCTAAATTTGCTGATATTGTCTTTGTGGCCCAACATATGGTCAATTCTTGAGAATGTTCCATGTACACTAGAGAAAAATGTATACTCTGTCGCTTTGGGATGAAGTGTCCTGTAGATGTCTATCATATCCAGGTGTTCTAGTATTTCGTTTAAGGCCACTATATCTTTATTGATTCTCTGTTTGGATGACCGATCTAGAGCCGTCAGCGGTGTATTGAGGTCTCCAAGTATGATTGTATTTTTGTTAGTTTTTGTTTTAAGGTCAATAAGTAGCTGTCTTATATATTTTGGTGCTCCTTGGTTTGGTGCATATATATTAAGGATTGTTATGTCCTCTTGATTCAACTTCCCCTTAATCATTATGAAATGACCATTTTTGTCTCTGAGTACTTTTTCTGTCTTGTAGTCAGCATTATTAGATATGAGTATTGCTACACCTGCTTTTTTTTGGGTGTTGTTTGCTTGGAGTATTGTTTTCCAGCCTTTCACTTTGAATTTGTTTTTATCCTTGTTGCTTAGATGTGTTTCTTGTAGGCAGCATATAGTTGGATTTTCTTTTTTAATCCATTCTGCTACTCTGTGTCTTTTTATTGGTAAGTTTAATCCATTTACATTTAGTGTAATTATTGACACTTGTGGGTTCCCTACTGCCATTTTATAAATTGCTTTCTGTTAGTTTTGTATCTAGTTTGATTCTTCTCTTTTGTTTTTCTATCATTTTTTTTGTTTGTTTGTGTTCCATACTTCTTTCCTCTGTTGCTACCTTTTTTAAGTCAAGTGTTTTTGTGGTGGTTTTTTTAAGGGTGGTTACCATTAAGTAATGAAAAGGGTACCTACCATATTCATTGTAGTACCCTATCTTATAAGTATTTCTGCACTTCATCATCCTTTGCTACTGTTAATCTCCATCCTCTCCCCCCTTTTTTTCCTTTGTTGTCACAGTTTAAGTTTGGTTTTATTGTGTTCTTGGTGGAGCTGTTACTTGTTGTGTTGTTTTCTTTTGTTCTTTGAATCTGGTTGGAAAACCCCCTTTAGTATTTCCTGGAGTGGGGGCTTTCTGTTGATAAATTCTCTCATCTTTTCTGTATTTTTGAATGTTTTTATATCTCCTTCATACTTGAAGGATAGCTTTGATGGGTATAGTATTCTTGGCTGAAAGTTCCTCTCTTTCAGGGCTTTAAATATTGGGGTCCACTCTCTTCTAGCTTGTAGAGTTTCTGCTGAGAAATCTGATGATAATCTAATAGGCCTTCCTTTATATGTTGTACTCTTCTTTTCCCTGGCTGCCTTGAAAATTTTTTCTTTGTCATTGGTTTGTGTCATCTTTATTATGATGTGCCTTGGAGTGGGTTTGTTGGGGTTAAGAAAACTCAGTGTTCTGTTTGCTTCTTGAATTTGAGGCTTTAGTTCCTTCCACAGGCTTGGGAAGTTCTCGTCTATTATTTGTTTGAGTATATTCTCCATTCCATTTTCTTTCTCTTCTCCCTCTGATATACCTATTATTCTTATGTTATTCTTTCTGATGGAGTCAGACAATTCCTGTAGTGCTTTCTCATTTTTTATTATTTTTGAGTCTCTTTCTTCTTCTCTCTGTTGTGCCTCAAGTTGTTTGTCTTCTATTTCACTAATCCTATCTTCAATCTGGGCTGTTCTGTTAGCTAAGCTTGTTACCTCGTTTTTCAGCTCGTGAATTGAGTTTTTCATTTCTGTTTGATTTGTTTTTATAGTTTCAATTTCCTTGGTAATATATTCTTTGTGTTCATTGAGTTGTTTTCTGATCTCCCTATATTGCCTTTCTGTGTTTTCTTGTATATCTCTGAGTATTTTTAAGATTTCTATTTTAAATTCTCTGTCATTTAGCTCCAAGGCTTCCAATATGTTAAGTCTTTTCTCCATAGATTTTTCCACATCTATTTGTGTTACCTCTCTTTCTTTTGTATCCATAATATTCGATTTCCTCTTTCTTATCGGCATCTGAGGGTGGTCTTATTGATAGCACTAATTAGAATTAATAAAGAGTAAAAAGTAAAAAAAAAAAAAAAAAAAAAAAAGGTAAAACACCCCACAAAAAAAACAGTAATAATTTATTATTTCCCCCTTTTTTTCTCTCTTCTCTTTCCCTCCTCTCCCCTCCTCAGGGAAATATCATGCCTATAATGGAGGGCCTGATTTGGGGTGAAGAGTTCAAGGGGCAAAAAAAAGGGAGTAGGGACCTACTAAATGCAAAAAAAAAAAAAAAAAAAAAGGAAGAAAATCTTAGACAAGCATAAGATGATTTGCTTGTAAGTGATGGTCAACTAAGAGATATAATGAGAGGGATAAGAGGGAATCAGAAAAAAAGGACCAAAAAAGAATAATAAAGAAGAAAAAAATAAAAATAATAAGTAAAAATCTGTTGTATTAAGTGGAGCGAAGACTAAATACAATGGAGACCTTCGGTTGGGAGGACCCAAAATGCCACAAAAATAAACAAACAAGAAAAAAAAAAAAAGCAAAAAAGAGAAATAAAGCCAAAAAAAAGCCTTGAGTCCCAAATTAACTAATTTGTTCGTGATTGAGGATTATATGGGAGGAAAGTAAAATGAGAAAAGAAAAAACGAATAGAAAGGAAAAAATAAGAAAAAGAGAAAAACGAAGGAAGAAATAAAATAGGAAGAGAAAAAAACAAAATAAAGCAAGACAAAAAAAAAAAAAAAAACAAAAGAGGAGAGAGTGAGAGTTAAGTGTTTTGGAGTATAACCTTAAAGGAGGGTGAGGATGAAGAAGAAAAATAAAATGCAACACTCATGGGTAGTGTAGTTCAAGAAAGGGGAAGCATAAGATGGGCAGAGAATAGAAGGACCGAGGTGGAGGAAATAAAGGCAAAAAGATAGAAGAAACAAACAACAACAACAACAACAACAAAAAAAAAATTAGTGGATCAAGTTGTAAAGTCTGTGGGTTTTTCTTGATTTTGAGAGGTTAACTTCTTCCTTTTTCTTTTCTCTCCCTCTTCCTGGTCGGTGACTCTGTACCCCAGGCTCTGCCCCTGTGTCACTCTTAGGTAGGGATTTGCAGTTGATGGGATTCTATGGCAATGTCATATAATTGGCTTTAGTCTTGCTGGAAGTAAAGGCTTGTTGGCGTTTGCAAGGTTCAACGATGAGAGAGTTTGCTTTCCTGGATTCTCTCTCCTAGTCCCCCCTTTCTGAATTAGCAGCCTGGTGATCCAGCTATAAGGCTGCAACTGCTTCTGCCTGGGGAGTAAGAGGCTCAAAGAGCTGGGAAATCCCCACTCTATCCCCACTCAGTGCAAGGCTTTGGGAAAGGCTCTGACAGTCAGGGCCTCCAGTGTAATCAGGCGGGGGTGGGAGTCAATTGTTGTCAAGGTGACTGTTCAGCACCTAGCATTTAGTTGGACCTCTCAACCCAGGCTTTCCACACTTAGTAGTCTGTTTTTGCAGGGAAGAAGAGGCACTAGTCTCTGCTTACGACTAGTGTAGTATAGACCTTATTATCTGCCAAGTCCTTCTTGTTAGCGTTTATCCCTGAATATGGAGGCTCTATCAATCAGAAGTTGCCCCCACCCCTTTAGCGAGAGGCACTAAAAAATATCACGCCTCTTGTCTTGGGTCGCTGAACTGAGAGAGATCTTATCAATTAGAACCGAGGGTGCGCAGATTTTATGGGTTAAGCTAATTTCAGTGATTGGGTCGCAGCTGTGCTTCCGAAGGTATTTTAGGCTGCCTGCGCGCGCCCCTCCCCCAACGCTTGATTGTTAGCTTGAATGGCTGGGTGAGGTGCCCCACCCACGGAGAGAATCTCCCAAGCCTCTCCTGCTCGCCCCGCCGCTGGCGGCTGGACCGCACCAGGCGCAGGATAATGGAGCCCCCTGGGTGTGCGGGCCAGTAGGGCGCCCTGGGCGCGTGGAATGCCCAAGGCACGCGCGCGAATGGGGCGCTCTGGGCACCGGTGGCCGGCGACCCCCACTCGCAGTGTGCGGGCCGCTGGGAACGTCAGCGGTGCTCAACCGGACCGGGCGCGCGCGGCTGCTCGCGGCGGCGGCTCGTGGCGGCCGCTCGCGGCGGCCGCGTCCGGCGCCATTTCCGTGACGTCACTAGTTCTCTTTCATTTTTAAACAGTCTGAATGCAATGCGATGATAGAGATATTACAAATTATCTCATGCATTTAATAAAACTTGTGTCTTATGTTCAGTATAAAAACCCTGCAATGAACATCCTTTACAAGTGTGTTATTGCATGTATGATTGTTATTTAGGATCTATTTGAAGATAGGGCATTTCTGAGTAGATATATTTAAATTGTTTATTTTTAGAGTTGACAGATTTAGCAAATAAAAATAAAGGAAAGTGCGGAACTAAATTTTAGATAAACTGTTTTTCTTTTTTTTTAGTATAAGTATATCCCAAATAGCAAACAAAATTCAAATTTAACTGGAGTCCTATATTTTATCTGGCAGACCTAATCTCCATACAAGGTCAAGTGCCCTCCCACTTAAAGAACCACCCTTAGCTAAAAGTTTATCAATGTATTACTCCTAAATGTTAGTGTGCAATCAAAAATAGAATTAACTGCAAAAGTTATCATTTCCATTTTATTCCTTTGATTTAAAGATCTGTCAAAAATAAATTTCCTTTAAAAATAGAAGTTGGCAAATGTTTAATATCTTTGATTATCACCATAAAAAGTTGGATACCTTGTCACGGCATTGATATTTAAAGTGAATAAAATCCAAAGCCAAGGTACCAATGATTTACGGCACTCCATGTAGCTCTACTGCCTTGGAAGGACTTCTAACAATGCTTCTGTGCTGCTGAAAGTTTCTTCCGTGGAGCCCACCAAAGATGAATTCTGAAAGGGACCAGAGCAAAATTTCCCTACTTGCACTTTGGGCTAGTATGCCAAATATATCATCGGGGATCATCCAAAGCCTTATCTACCCCAACAATGCCACATACACTCAGAGCACATCTGGTGAATGTTAGAATGCATTTTATTTTTTTGTAAATGAAAAGAAGGAAATGAGGGGGAAAAGGGTGTGTGGAAAAGAAGAAATCAGATTTCACCACTTGGACTATCGGGAGAAGCCAATGTCATCCTGAAAATGTCAATCATGTTTTATTGTTACATTATAGACACAAATGAGAAAGAATAACGTGCATTCAGCTGCTTGTTTAATCTTGCTTCTCATTCCAATCTTTTACATAGTACCTTGTCAACATCTTTTTTTCTTTATATCCCATTCTATTTTCCTCCAAAACTCCAAAACATTTTCCTTCCTTTTTATTTCAAGGCCATTCGTGTGTGTGTGTGTGTTCCTTATAAACTACATCCTAAAAACGTCTAAAGTTCTTCTTTAACATTAACAGTTTTTCAAAAATTATTGACAGCAAAGGGAGACTCTAGTTGCTCCCTAAAGAAGCTGAGGGAAAGTGAAATTAAAATAAATACCCCTTATTGGAGCAACAGGGAGTTTCACAGCTGCCAAGGGTAACAGACTGATTTAAATCATTTTTCATGAGCTCTGCACACAAAAGAGCAGGAATAAATTGGATTGTGCCTATGTGACTCAGCACCATCTTTGACTTTATACACCATTGTAATTTTAACTGCTCAGCTTTCTACTAACCACCGCTCAGCTCTCTGTGATCAGTGGGAAGAACATATCCTGGGGATAATTGTTAGATTGTGCCCATTTTGGTCTAATCTGGTCTAGTCTATAGTGGATACAGAAGGGGGCTTATGGTAGATATATAATCGGCATCCCTATGTTAACTAAGGGCTCAATATGCGACAGATACATCTAAATTCTATGTCTACTTCTATATTTAAAGTAAGTATAGGTATTTTTTTTTTTGTATTTTTCCGAAGTTGGAAACAGGGAGGCAGCCAGACAGACTCCCACATGTGCCCGACAGGGATCCACTGGGCATGCCCACCAGGGGGCGATGCTCTATCCATCTTGGGGCGTCGCTCTGCTGCAATCACAGCCACTCTAGCACCTGAGACAGAAGCCACAGAGCCATCCTCAGTGCCCAGGCAAACCCTGCTCCAATGGAGCCTTGGCTGTGGGAGCGAAAGAGAGAGACAGAGAGGAAGGAGAGGGGGAGGGGTGTAGAAGCAGATGGGCACTTCTCCTGTGTGCCCTGGCAGGGAATTGAACCTGGGATTCCTGCACGCCAGGCCGACGCTCTACCACTGAGCCAACTCGCCAGGGCCCAAGTATAGGTGTTCTAAATTACTACCAGCTAACTCTCTAATCCCATTCTTTGAAATCATAATAATATGTTGCCTGTATAAATTAATAAGAAAATCATTTTTCTTCTTAACCAGGATAGTTGACATTTCCTAAGCTTCACAATATAACTATTTAGCATAAAATTACCATCTCATAAAATAATTTAGTAGTATACTTGCTGTTTAGTTAAAATTCAATATACTATACCATTGTTGTTAGAAATAGTTTTACTTAGTTGTTTCAAATAGAAATAATGTTAAACTTTATTCTCAGTTCAATGTTCCTAAGCATTTTAGAGATGTGCAATTGATTATGATGAAACCATTTGCTTATTTTAAAAGGTTTCTTAAACAACTATTTCTAACTGTATGAACATAATAGCATACTATGGTACAGTTATTTATAATAGGAAATATATATGTGGTCTTCTTCTACTGTACTGGTACAAGCTCCTAAACCCCTTGGAATTTCAGCAAAGGTTTCTTTTGTTATGTTATTAGGAATCTTTTGGACAGCACCAAAGGACAAAGGCTGGTTGCCAGGAGAACTCACCACATGACTAGAAGGTTGGAAATCTTGGTCCTGCCCTCTGCACCTCTAGGGCGTGGCATCCAGAGCATTGTATGTTGCAGGGGTGGGGAAACTCATAAAACCATGCATGGGTTCTGTTTTTAAACTGTGAATATAAAAGTTTATATTAATAATGAATGGGTTAACATGGAGATCAAAGAAGAAATTAAAAAAATTCCTAGAAAGGAATGATAATGAGTATACATCAACTCAAAATTTATAGGACACAGCAAAAGCAGTCCTGAGAGGGAAGTTCATAGCACTACAGGCACACATCAAGAAGCTAGAAAAAGCTCAAATAAACAACTTGACCCTGCATCTAAAAGAACTAGAAGAAGAACAGCAAGTAAAGCCCAGAACTAGTAGAAGGAAGGAAATAATAAAGATCAGAGCAGAAATAAATGACATAGAGGCTAAAGAAGCAATACAGAGGATCAATGAAACCAGGAGCTGGTTCTCTGAAAAAGTAAACAAGATCAATGAACCTTTAACCAGACTCACCAAGAAAAAAAGAGAGAGGACTCAAATAAATAAAATTAGAAATGAGAGTGGAGAAATAACTACTGACACAACAGAAATACAAAATATTGTAAGAAAATACTATGAAGAACTGTATGTCAAAAAACTAGACAACCTAGATGAAATGGACAAATTCCTTGAAACATATAATCTTCCAAAAATTAATCTGGAAGAATCAGAAAACCTAAACAGACTGATTACAACAAGTGGGATTGAAATAGTTATCAAAAAGCTCCCAGCCTGACCAGGCGGTGGTGCAGTGGATAGAGTGTCGGACTGGGATGCAGAGGACCCGGGTTCGAAAAAGCTCCTCCCCACAAAAGTCCTGGGCCTGATGGCTCCACAATTGAATTCTACCAAAATTTAAAGAAGAACTAACTCCTATCCTTCTCAAGTTATTTCAAAAAATTCAAGAGGAAGGAAGACTTCCAAGCTCCTTTTATGAGGCGAGCATAATTCTGATTCCAAAACCAGGCAAAGACAACACAAAGAAAGAAAATTATAGGCCAATATCCCTGATGAATTTAGATGCTAAAATCCTCAGTGAAATATTAGCAAACCAGATCCAGCAATATATGAAAAAAATCTTACACCATGATCAAGTGGGATTTATTCTTGGGAGGCAAGGCTGGTACAATATTCACGAATCAATCAGTATGATTCATTACATAAACAAAAGGAAGGAGAAAAACCACATGATAATTTCAATAGATGCAGAAAAAACATTTGATAAAGTCCAGCACCCATTCATGATCAAAACTCTCAGCAAAGTGGGAATACAGGGAACATACCTCAACATGATAAAGGCCATCTAGGACAAACCCACAGCCAATATCATACTCAATGGGCAAAAATTAAAAGTAATCCCCTTAAAATCAGGAACAAGGCAGGGGTGCCCCCTTTCACCACTCTTATTCAACATAGTTCTGGAAGTCCTAGCCACAGCAATCAGACAAGAAAAAGAAATAAAAGGCATCCAAATTGGAAAAGAAGAAGTAAAACTATCATTATTTGCAGATGATATGATATTGTATATAGAAAACCCTAAAGTCTCAGTCAAAAAACTACTAGACCTGATAAATGAATTCAGCAAGGTGGCACGATATAAAATTAACACTCAGAAATCAGAGGCATTTTTATACACTAACAATGAACTGTCAAAAAGAAAAATTAAGGAATCAATCCCCTTTACCATTGCAACCAAAAAAATAAAGTATCTAGGAATAAATTTAACCAGGGAGATTAAAGACTGTACTCAGAAAATTATAAAACATTGATAAAAGAAATCAGGGAAGATACAAACAAGTGGAAGCATATACCGTGCTCATGGTTAGGAAGAATACACATCATTAAAATGTCTATATTACCCAAAGCATTTTATAAATTCAATGCAATACCGATTAAAATACCAATGACTTATTTCAAAGATATAGAACACATATTCCAAAAATTTATATGGAACCAAAAAAGAACACGAATAGCCTCAGCAATCTTGAAAAGGAAGAATAAAGTGGGAGGTATCACAATTCCTGATATCAAGTTATACTACAAGGCCATTGTACTCAAAACAGCCTGGTACTGGCATAAGAACAGGAGCCTGACCTGTGGTGGCGCAGTGGATAAAGCGTCGACCTGGAAATGCTGAGGTCACTGGTTCGAAACCCTGGGCTTGCCTGGTCAAGGCACATATGGGAGTTGATGCTTCCAGCTCCTCCCCCCCTTCTCTCTCTGTCTCTCCCCTCTCTCTCTCTTTCTCTCCCTCTTCTCTCTAAAAAACTGAATAAATTTTTAAAAAGTTAAAAAAAAAAGAACAGGCATATAGATCAATGGAACAGAACTGAGAACTCAGAAATAAACCCATACTTTTATGGACAAATGATATTTGACAAAGGAAGTAAGAGCATACATTGGAGTAAAGACAGCCTCTTCAACAAATAGTGTTGGGAAAATTGGACAGCTACCTGCAAAAAAATGAAACTAGACCACCAACTTACATTATTCACAAAAATAAACTCAAAATGGATAAAAAACTTAAATGTAAGTCGTGAAACCATAAGCATCTTATAAAAAACATAGGCAGTAAGCTCTCCGACATCTCTCGTAGCAATATATTTGCCTATTTATCTCCACGGTCAAGTGAAATAAAAGACAGGATAAACAAATGGGACTATATCAAACTAAAAAGCACCTGCACAGCTAAAGTCAATAAGAAAAGAATAAATAGACAAACTACACAATTGGAGAATATATTTGACAATACGTCTGATAAGGGGTTAATAACCAAAATGTATAAAGAACTTATAAAACTCAATACCAGCAAGACAAACAATCCAATCAAAAAATGGGGGAAAGAAATAAATAGACACTTCTCCAAAGAGGACATACAGATGGCCAATAGGCATATGAAAAAATGCTCAACATCACTAATCATTAGAAAAATGCAAATTAAAACCACAATGAGATATCACCTCACACCAGTCAGAATGGCGCTTATCAACAAAACAACACAGAATAAGTGCTGGCGAGGATGTGGAGAAAAGGGAACCCTCCTGCACTGCTGGTGGGAATGCAGACTGGTGCAGCCACTGTGAAAACAGGATGGAGATTCCTCAAGAAATTAAAAATCAAACTGCCTTTTGACCCAGCTATACTACTTTTAGGAATATACCCCAAGAACACCATAGCACTGTTTGAAAAGAAGAAATGCACCCCCATGTTTATGGCAGCATTGTTCACAATAGCGAAGATCTGGAAACAGCCCTAGTGTCCGTCAGGGGATGAGTGGATTAAAAAGCTTTGGTACATATATACTATGGAATACTACTCAGCCATAAGAAATGATGACATCAGATCATTTACAATAACATGGATGGACCTTAATAACACTATACTGAGCGAAATCAGTAAATCAGAATAAACTAAGAACTATATGATTCCATACATAGGTGGGACATAAAAATAAAACTCAGAGACGTGGACAGGAGTGTGGGGTTTACGGGGTCAGGGGGGAGGAGAGGGAAGGAGTTGGAGGAGGGGAGGGGCACAAAGAAAACCAGTTAGAAGGTGACGGAAGACAATTGGACTTGGGTGATGGGAATGCAACATAATCAAATGTCAAAATAACCTAGAGATGTTTTCTCTGAACATATGTACCTTGATTTATCAAGATCATCCCATTAAAATTAATTTTAAATTAAAAAGTAAAAAAACACCCAAAAACTTGAGTTCAATAACTTTATATAATAATTATTTTCAAAAAAAAATTATCCTGTGGCACATCAAAAAGTATATATATATTTTTCCAAGCTGAAAAAGTTTAATTTTTATTGACTTACAAAAAAATAATAATAGTAACTACCTACCTTTTGGCTCCAAAGTGACTTTTAAAATTAGTGAGCTCCTCAACTCACTTTTTTTTTTAAAATATTTTTTAAATTTATTCATTTTTAGAGAGGAGAGGGAGAGACCGAGAGAGAGAAAGAGAGAGGAGAGACAGAGAGAGAGAGAGAAGGGGGGGAGGAGCTGAAAGCATCAACTCCCATATGTGCCTTGACCATGCAAGCCCAGGGTTTCGAACCGGCGACCTCAGCATTTCCAGGTCGACGCTTTATCCACTGCTCCACCACAGGTCAGGCAAAAGTGATTTTTAAAAACTCAAGTGTCCATACTTGTATATTGGGATTTCTGATAACAAGAATTAACCAATCAGACACAGTCTTATTATGCAACATAACCAATAAGATGCAACTCTGTTATATGAACTATGATTCAAGTTTGGTATTTATGATTCAAGACTGGTTATTCACACCAGATGACTATTGTCATTTTTTAATTTGACAATCTAAGGGAAGAGAGGTCAGTGCCCCTAAGTAGTGAGGTATTGCATGTTTTAAAATTTCTTGCGGCACACTGGTTGAAAAGCGCTGCTCTAAAAAATAAAAACTAATAGGTACTGACAGAAAGGTTAGTGGTTGCTTCGGGACAGTAATGGAGCAGAGAGAATGAATTAAAAGGAGGCAGAGAAAACATTTGGGGGTGATATCTTTGCTCTCTTGATAGTGTTTAGGTTGCAGTAATATATATATATTATGTGGAAACTTATCAAAATGTATACTTGAAATATGTGTAAGTTATTGTATGTCAATTATATCTCAATAAAGCTGTTGAAAAAAACTTATGTTAAAGATTGTAACTTAATCAATTATTATTTTAATTATTGATTTATATAGGCCAATTCTTTATGTTATTTTATCATGACCTTTTTTCATCTTTTTGCTTTGGGGTGGATTGATTGATTATCCTATGATTCAGAGTTTTTATTCTATAGGTTACAGGTTATATAGTTTATGTTTATTTTCTATTCATTACCATTTTATTATTAAAATATCTATGTGATGTGTTTAATTTTTATTAATACATGCATTATTCTATATGTATTAATATTTCATTTAATAGGAAAGTTCCTGGTACAAATTCAGCTCAGTCACACTCTCCCTACTTCTGTTAGACAACCACTCTACCCAACTCCTGAAAGAGCACCACTGATGTTAACTCCACAGCTTTGTTGATAACTTAAAAAAATTCTTGAAGTGTTCACTTTGTAATTTTTGGTAGAAAACTGGGCATTTTAAATACAAGGTGAATGCAATGCCAGATTCTTCTTTTCCTTCCTAATTGTTGTTGTCATTGCTGTTTGTTTGGTTTGCTCACTTGTTTAGTGAGTGACATGCCTGAAATAAACTAGGGAAATATATGCTTTCCCCAGTATATAACCCCTTATGCCATGTTCAATTTTTTAAAAAACATATGTGTTATTATTTTAATCACGTCTTCCTGGAGTCTCCCCTATGTCCACGTAGCTTTGTGGTTAGAGTCTGCGCACCATCATCTGGGCCAATTAATGATTCTTCCTTCCCATCTGGCCATGGAGCGGGGTTTGCGGAACGCAAAGACCAGGTGGTGTTCAGTTCTGCCAGGCTTCACTTTCTGCTGATTCCTCTCATGTTCCCCTGCTTGTGCAAGGTCTCATCATCAAACTGGGGTGCACGGACAGACAGGTACAGTGAACCCACGTGTGCCCCAGGCAGCTTGCAGTGGAACAGGTACCCAGTGAACTTAGCCCAACCCCCTGTGGCAAGCTTATTCCCTGGCTCTGGTTACATTTCTCTCCAGGGTACTGGATCACTGATAAGCCCACCAAGGTCAAGGTTTCCACCTCAGGTTCTCTGGGACTCTTTTTTTTTTTTTTTTTACAGAGACAGAGAGAGAGAGTCAGAGAGAGGGATAGACAGGCAGGAATGGCAAGATGAGAAGCATCAATCAGTTTTTTGTTGCGTTTTGTGACACCTTAGTTATTCATTGATTGCTTTCTCATATGTGCCTTGACCACGGGCCTTCAGCAGACTGAGTAACCCCTTGCTCAAGCCAGTGACCGTGGATCCAAGCTGGTGAGCTTTTGCTAAACCAGATGAGCCCACGCTCAAGCTGGCGACCTCAAGGTCTCGAACCTGGGTCCTTCCGCATCCCAGTCCGATGCTCTATCCACTGTGCCACCTCGTGGTCAGGTTGTCTTTCTCCACTTTCCCTCTTCTTACTGCCAATGCTGATGGCAAGAGGTTTCCCGTGCTCTATTCCAAGTGAAGAAACTCCCAATGTAGACAGGCAAAGCTGTTCATTTTCCATGGTCTGCCCAACCTGATAGAACCACTGTGTGGAACAAGCTTGGGGTGAATGGGGAACGAGAACTGTCTCAGGCAGAAGCCCCATTAATTCCTCAGAGTCCTGGCCCATTGTGGAGTCAAGACTCTAAGATGGCCCCACCATCCTTAATTCCTAGTGTTCACACCTTGTGCAATCCCCTCATTTAAGCAAGGACAGGACCCGATCTTGACAGAATAGCACGTGCCCGAGTTAAAAATGGATTGTGCAGCCGGGATTAAGGTCCCAAATCAGTTGTTAAATATATATCAGAGTTAAATTTACATCTAAACATTTTGTTGGAGATCAGCAATACTGGATTACTTAGTCCCTTTTGTAAATATTCTGATAAATTTGGAAGAAATGTACGTGATCAAATAGTTTAATCAGTGTGCTCTAACCCCAAATTAATTCATAATTGTTACTCTCCTTACATATTAGAAAAGAAGACAGGCTTTTAAAAGGAAGACAGGCCAGCATACAGTTCAGTAGTATGTATCCATATGTACACACACACACACAGCAGTCTTGAGTAATTATAAAATAAGCGTACCTGACACAGAACTTGAGAGGACTTTGGGAAATATTGTCCCAATTGTCAGGGAAGAGAACTGAGATGTGCGTGAAAATCCTGACTTGAGAGTTGAGTGTGTAGAACTTGGCTCCACGGCCATCTGACATGTGTTTATTTTTGCGTTTAAGAGACAAATAAGCCTTTATTCCTTTTATGTCTTCATTATTTTTTTAGGGTTGAAGGTAGGACATAAGTATAAAACTACTGGGCAAACAGTGAGAAAAACTGGAAGATTGTTTCAGATGATGCAGGAGAGGCACTTTGATAAAACTCAGTGCTTCCTTCTACATTAAACTAGGTATATAAGAAAACTTTATCACGGTAAATGGAATCTTCTTAATAAGGGAAAAAAACCTATAAAAGGATTATTTTTTAAAACATTCAGATTAGCAATTGTAAAGAATATGGTTAAGAGCATTTGGAAGGAGAATAGACAGCTAAAATGTTCATGAATTCCTGTTGAATGCAGATACATAGGAATAATGACAAATCTAACTAATTAAAAACGTTTTCTTTTTGTGTTGGCTTGAGTGTGCCATTTCGGGAGGATAATGGTGAGGGAGGTAGACACTCTCCCAGCCTTGTGTGTCTATTACTTTAAATCTATTTCGTTTCCTAAAGACTCATTGTTTTCTCTGTATCACAAAAGGGTACAATATATGTCTTACATTGTTTTAAATTCCAGATAAGATATACAAATTCTGTATGTTCCTACATAATTTGATATTAGCATTTTTTGTTATTATTCACTTTTTTACTGTCTTTAATTTCCTTTATCTGAGTGCATTTTTCTCTGTGTTGCTGCTGCATTGCAAAAGTCTTACTCCAAGTTTACTTATTAAGTGTCCTCATGTAGAGAGTTACTGAAAAGTATACCAAAAAGCATGTTCTAACAATTTTAAAGAAAAATGAATATGCCTTCTGAAAATTTAGGTTTCAAGTGAAAGGAGAGGAAAAAAACTACCGGGTGGGGTCAAAGGAGGTTTACAGATGCTCAGTGGAAAAATAATATAACTGATAAATAACTATACAGGAATAAACTCTGTTTCCCATACTCACACTGTACACCTCCCTTTGCCCTACCATGTAAATGGACAACTGAAATACAATAGAGAAAAAATGTCTAAAAATATTCACCAACACAGTGTTTACTGAGAGGGCAAAGTAGGGGAATTGCTGAAGTCTGTCACAGATATTCACTCAAAGCTTCATTACGCAAACATAATTGTCAGATAGAATGAAGACAACCACTGACTATGAGTATTTTGAAAAAGGAATGATTTTTACCATACTGAAGAATAATGTGAGAATTCAATTGAAAGGCACACGTATCAGGTTGGTCTGACAATGAAAGTTAGGTGTGTATGCTAGGCGACGTGGTAATGGGATTTCCATTGGTTTTAGAAGTGTCCTATGCATTGAAGAATATCACTTTGAGGTGCCAGGATTTAGTTCTGAGCCCAGATATTAGTCAACCTTTCTGTGAGTCAGACCTGCACATCCAGCATCTCTTAATATTTTTCTCAGATACGCCCGCACAGACCATGGCCAAGTTTGAACTCTTCATGGCTATTTCCTCTTCTCAATCAAGGGCTTCTCTTTACCACGTTGCTGAAATCAGTATATTGGCTGAAAGTATAAACCCCTTTGAATTCTTTACCCTGCCCACTCTTTTTATCACTGTGTTCTGCTCACTTCCATTTCAATAATCTTTTTTCCCTGAAATCAATTTACTTCTTTTCATGGGCATTTCCACTTCGTAGGCTTAAGTTATCAACACTAAGCAAATATTTCCAACACTGGCTTTTCTGCTTCTACTCCTACAAAAAGGAAATGGATTTTCAACATGGCAGCCACATATATCTTTGGAAAATGAAAATACAATTGTACAAAAATCCTACTTAACAACATCTTTGTGGAGCCCTGGCTGGTTGGCTCAGTGGTAGAGCATCGGCCTGGCATGCGGGGGACCCGGGTTCGATTCCCGGCCAGGGCACATAGGAGAAGCGCCCATTTGCTTCTCCACCCCCCCTCCTTCTTCTCTGTCTCTCTCTTCCCCTCCCGCAGCCAAGGCTCCATTGGAGCAAAGATGGCCCGGGCACTGGGTATGGCTCCTTGGCCTCTGCCCCAGGCGCTAGAGTGGCTCTGGTCGCGGCAGAGCGACCCCCCCCCCACCGGAGGGGCAGAGCATCGCCCCCTGGTGGGCAGAGTGTCGGTCGGGCGCATGCGGGAGTCTGTCTGACTGTCTCTCCCCGTTTCCAGCTTCAGAAAAATACAAAAAAACCCCAAAACAAAACATCTTTGTGGATTTTTATGACTTTCAGTAGCACTCTGAGTCTGGACCAGAATTCTAAGGCTGCATCCTTGGGCTGATCCCTAGTCCGCTATTCTAGACATGCAGCCCCGAACTCAGAGCTCACATTCGCTTCCTTAGAGAGTCACGTTCTCCAAACATCATCTCCCCTCAAGATTCTTACTGTGCCCTTCTACCTGGCCAGAATAATGGACCTATGATCCGTACATGTAAGTCTAAATTTACCCTTTCAGTCACAGCCTAAAGGTCATTTATTCAGAAAGAATATATTGATGTCCCCATCCAAATCAAGTTTTCCCTGAGACTCAAGGTCATCTGCATTCTTCTTTCATAAACATTATCAGGCCTGGCCTGTGGTGGCGCAGTGGCTAACGCGTCGACCTGGAACACTCAAGTCGCTGGTTCGAAACCCTGGGCTTGCCTGGTCAAGGCACATATGGGAGTTGATGCTTTCTGCTCCTCCCCCTGTTCTCTCTCTCTCTTTCCTTTCTCTTTCTCTCTCTAAAAGTGAATTAAAAATACCTAAAAAATTAAAAAAGCATTATCATAACAACTGCTTGATCTCAATTTGCTTAAATGCCTGTTCATGTACCATAAGGCTCCTGAAAACAGACATTTCTTTTTTGTTGGATTGTTTGTTTGTTTCATTAGCTAGTGTATCCCCAAAACCTAAGAGGGTAAAGTGTCTTGTACAGAGAAGGTATTAAGATTTCTTTTATGGAACATTGAATATGTCAAAATTAAAAATATACTATAATAATTTAAAATCATGACTGGACAGTATGGATTATCCAGCCCTGAAAAATACTGTGTATTTTATATGTTGATCTATAAGGGTTAAACTACCAGACTAAGAGTCTGCTGAAATTTCAGAAGAAAAAAGAAAAACTAAATAAAGCAATGCTTTAATTTCATTTCATAAGCACTCTGCACATAATATGAGGGAGATAACCATCCAAGTACTTTGACCTCCACTAAATCAGTGTTTCTTCTTCGAGTCAGTAATGGAGATGTATGTGAGGTACGGATGCTTGTGGGTGTGTGCAGGAGAAGGAAAAGGAGGAATTTAGCATTAGAAAGAGATTTAGAAGAAAAAGTAGCATGGCGTTAATAACCTGAAACAACTCAAGCGTTTATTAATTAATAATTACCTTTCTCTAATTTGGAGCACTCTCTATAAATCAACGCTCCAAACGTAGAAGGTGCCTGCCAATCTTCGCCCACAAGCACCGCTGGGTCACAGGCCACTCCGCGGGGAGAACAGGCGTGTTAACTCCACGGACTGTGTGGCCTTGTCCTCGGCCAGATTCTGCCACGACTGACAAATGCTGAATTCCACCAGAAGCCAGTGGCAGTTCTGCATGATTAAAGATGGCAGAATCAGGGCCCTACATACATTTCCATGCAAATGTGCTTGAGAAAATAGCATACAATACATGATGTAACCATATTGAGAATGAATAAACACACTCAGCGAGATTTTCAAACATCTGTTCAAACTCGTGGCAGCATTGCAAGTTTGCATACCTAACTCATTTTTACGCAGGGCTTAATTTTGCCCTCCACATTATTAGATCATGGTAGCCTTTTAAATACAAACTACGGAATGTTCATGGTACAGAGGATGCTAATTATGATATATGAAACCTGACCGCACTCCGTTTTAGTTTGAGACCTCCATTCCGGTCAGAGACAGGCACAGCAGGTCTATAATTGGCAGGGAAGGTTTATTTATTCCATCTCAGTTCACGTGCTCTCAAGGAAAGAACTGAGAATTGAACTATTTGTATAACTGTGCTTCCAACAGTATACAGTGCAGTTGTTCTAATGACAAGACACACAGTATACCCACTGAATGGCAGACACCGGCCATTGCTTGTGGTTTATGTAGCCTGGCTTTCAAACAGCCGTGTAGTTCCAGAGTTTGTTTTGGTTTCCATTTTTATGCAGCACACACTTCCATAGTCTCTACCGGCTCCTGCCAAAAGATATGCACATATAAAACATATGACCTCAGGAAAAACATAAGGGCTTTTTTTTGAAAGCATTGTTTCAGAATAAAAACTCCAGCATCTTTCCAAACGCAGTAATCAGCCTGAGCCCTCCTATAAAGAAATCCTGGAGCAGAAGACGCAAAAAGTAGTTTCCTTGGATAAGACTTGTTTAAAAAATTTACTTGAGAAGATGACGTCAGAGTAATGGCGGGGTAGGAAGCGATACCAATAAATCTCCCCCAAACCTCAACAAGATCTTCAACCAGAAACAGAAAAACCTATCCTTGGAGCCTCCAGATGTTTCGCAATACACCCAAAGGTAGGACTGAGTGAAAAATTGGCTAAATATATAACCAAACCCTGAAGGAAATAGGGAGTAAGAAATGCTCCGCCTTCCTCACTAACCGAAACAGGGTGGTTTTCACTGGAAACTGAGAATATAGAAACTAAGGCGGGCAAAGGGGGTGAATAGATCCAGGCCACAGCACAAATGGCCGAACCAGGCTGTGGCATAGAGATCCAAGCCGAGGAAAAACTGTTCCTATGACAACCCGGGCAATACAGCTAACACTCGCGCCAAACCCAGACAAAGAAAGATAAGCGGGGCAGCCATTTTACCTGACCTCCTGGTCGGCGCGCGCAGATAGTGGACGAGAGATTCCTTCCAAAGCCCCGGGAGGGTGCGCCCGTGTTACTCCACAAAGAGGCAGAGTCAGAGGCCTTTGTGTGGGCCGAAAGCCTCCGGGCGCCCCAGCACCCTGGGAGAGCCACACATGGGGAGCGAGAGCTAATTCCAACACTGGAACTTTTCAGTGCGGGTGGGAGGTTTCACTCAGAGGGCAAGACTCCTGCCTCACATCCTGGTCTGTGCGCACGGAGAGTGAGCAGGAGACTCCTCCCAGCACCTCAGGAGTGGGAGCCTGTGTTGTCCCACTGAGGGGCAGAGTCGGGGGCCTTTGTGTGGGCCGAGGGCAGAGTCTCAGGCTGCCCCAGCGCCTTGAAAAAGCCGCACACGGGGACGAAGCGAGAGCCAATTCCAACGCTGGAACTTTTCAGTGCGGGCTGGGGGTTTCACTCAGAGGGCAAGACTTCTGGTCTAACATCTTGGTCTGCACGCGCAGATAGTGAACGAGAATTTCCTCCAAGCGCCCGGGAGCGGGTGCCCGCCCGTGTTACCGGACAGAGTGGCAGAGCCAGAGGTCTTTGAGTGGGCGGAAGCTCCGGCTGATTATGCTAGCGGCTCTGACTGACTGAGCCTTACCCAGAGCCCTGTGCTGAGTGGGAATAGAGTGGGAAGTTGCCAGCTCTTTGAGCCTCTTAAATCCAGGCAGAGGCAGCAGCAACCCCATAGCTGGATTCTCAGGCCACTAATTGAGGAAGGAAAGACTAGGAGAGAGGCTCCAGAAACACGGACTCTCTCACTGTCGGAGCCTATAAATGCTAATGAGCCTCAACTGCCAACGAGACTGAAGCACAATACATGACATCGCCATAGAGACTTATCAACTGCAAACATCTACCTGAGCCTGCCAAAGGGGCAGAACCCGGGGTACAGAGTCACCGACCAGGAAGAGGGAGAGAAAAGAAAAAGCAAGAAGATAACCTCTCAAAATCAAGAATAATCCGCAGACTTTATAACCTATCCCATTTTATTACCTTTGTTCGTTTGTTTCTTTTATCTTCATCCTTGAGATTTTTTTTTCTTCCTCCAATTTGGTCGTTTAACTCTCTACTGGTCTTACTCTCTCCTCTCCTTGAACTACACTACCCAAAACTGTTACATCTCCCATTATCTTTTCTTTCCTTTTCCTTTCTCTCTATGAGGGTTGCACTCCAAAACCCTTAACTCTCTCTCCTCTTTTTTCTTTTTTCTTCTTTTAGTGGTTCCTTCTTTTTTTTCTATCTCTCTCTCTTTTCTCCCTCTATATTAGTTTCTTCCTTTCTCCTTTACATCTCCTCTCATTCAAACCTCAATATCGAACAAATTATTTTATCTGGGACTCAAACTTATGTTTGTGGCATTTTGGGGTTTTTTTACTTCACCTTTTTAACTCATTAGCAGTGCTCCCATCCCTGGCTCTCCATTTTATCAAGCTCTTGTTCCACTAAATACAATAGTAATTTTTAAATTTGTCCCCCCATTTTCCTGTTTCCCTCATACTCCTCTCATCATAACACTTAGTCAACCAACACCTAAACGCAAATCATTTTATTCTTGATGAAAATTTTTTTATTATTTGCTTTTTTTGGGTCCATACCCCTCCTTTTCTATTTTTTATTTTATTTATTTTTATTTTTTTTCTTGCCCCTTTATTACTTTTCCCCAATTCAGGCCCTCCATTACAAGAATTGTTTGTTATATTATATACAACATAATTCACAGTTCACCACGAGATTTTCTCAAGAAAGAGGGGAGAGGAGAAGAGAGAAAAAAAGAGGGGGGGAATAATTTCCTTTTTTTAATTTTAATTTAATTTAATTTTTCTTTATTTCATTATTAATTTTAAAAAACACAACTTTTTTCGATTTTTTATTTTTTTAACTTTTTATTTTTTATTAAATCTCATTAATACTATCAACAAAACCACCCTCAGATGCCATTAAGGAAGAGAAAATCAAATATCATGGATACAAAAGAAAGAGAGGTAACACAGATAGATGAGGAAAAATCTATGGAGAAAAAATTTAATATATTGGAAACCTTGGAGTTAAATGACAGAGAATTCAAGATAGAAATCCTAAAAATACTCAGAGATATACAAGAAAACACAGAAAGGCAATTTAGGGAGCTCAGAAAACAAATCAATGAACACAAAGAATATATATCCATGGAAATTGAAACTATAAAAACAAATCAAACAGAGATGAAAAACTCAATTCATGAGCTGAAAAATGAGGTAACAAGCTTGGCTAATAGAACAGGCCACATAGAAGAGAGGATTAGTGAAATAGAAGACAAGCAACTTGAGGCACAACAGAGAGAAGAAGAAAGAGACTCAAAAATTTAAAAAAATGACATAGCCCTACAAGAATTATCTGACTCCATCAGAAAGAATAACATAAGAATAATAGGTATATCAGAGGGAGAAGAGAGAGAAAATGGAATGGAGAACATACTCAAACAAATAATAGATGAGAACTTCCCAAGCCTGTGGAAAGAACTAAAGCCTCAAATTCATGAAGCAAACAGAACTCCGAGTTTTCTTAACCCCAACAAACCTACTCCAAGGCACATCATAATGAAATTGGCACAAACCAATGGCAAAGAAAAAATTCTCAAGGCAGCCAGGGAAAAGAAGAATACAACATATAAAGGAAGGCCCATTAGATTATCATCAGATTTCTCAGCAGAAACTCTACAAGCTAGAAGAGAGTGGACCCCAATATTTAAAGTTCTGAAAGAGAGGAACTTTCAGCCACGAATACTATACCCATCAAAGCTATCCTTCAAATATGAAGGAGAAATAAAAATATTCACAGATACAGAAAAGATGAGGAAATTTATCATCAGAAAACCCCCACTCCAGGAATTACTAAAGGGGGTTCTCCAATCAGATACAAAGAACAAAAAAAAATAAAGCCACAAGTAAAAGCTCCAAGAAGAACACAATAAAACCAAATTTAAAGTGTGACAACAACAAAAAGAAAGGGGGGGGAGAAGATGGAGATTAACAGTAGCAAAGGACGATGGAGTGCAAAAGTACTCACAAAATAGTGCACTACAATGAACAGGGTAGGAACCTTTTTCATTACTTAAAGGTAACCACCATTGAAAAAACCACCACAGAAGCACATGAGATAAAAAAGATAGCAGCAGTGGAAAGATGTATGGAATACAACCAAATAAAAACAAAAGATAGAAAAACAAATGAGAAGGATCAAACAAGACACAAAACTAACAGAAAGCAAGATATAAAATGGCAATAGGGAACTCGCAAGTGTCAATAATTACACTAAATGTAAACGGATTAAACTCACCAATAAAAAGACACAGAGTAGCAGAATGGATTAAAAAAGAAAATCCAACTGTATGCTGCCTACAGGAAACTCATCTAATTAACAAGGATAAAAACAAATTCAAAGTGAAAGGCTGGAAAACAATACTCCAAGCAAATAACATACAAAAAAAAGGCAGGCGTAGCAATACTCATATCTGATAATGCTGACTACAAGACAACAAAAGTACTCAGAGACAAAAATGGCCATTTCATAATGGCTAAGGGGACACTGAATCAAGAAGACATAACAATTCTTAATATATATGCACGAAACCAAGGAACACCAAAATATATAAGACAGCTACTTATTGCCCTTTAAACAAAAACTGACAAAAATACAATCATACTTGGAGACCTCAATACACCGCTGACGGCTCTAGATCGGTCATCCAAACAGAGAATCAACAAAGATATAGTGGCCTTAAACAAAACACTAGAGCACCTGGATATGATAGATATCTACAGGACATTTCATCCCAAAGTGACTGAGTATACATTTTTCTCCAGTGTACGTGGATCATTTTTAATAATTGACCATATGTTGGGCCACAAAAACAACATCAGCAAATTCAGAAAAATCGAAGTTGTACCAAGCATATTTTCTGATCAAAATGCCTTGAAACTAGAATTCAACTGCAAAAAGGAGGAAAAAAATCCCACAAAAATATGGAAACTAAACAACATAGTTTTAAAAAATGAATGGGTCAAAGAAGAAATAAGTGCAGAGATCAAAAGATACATACAGACTAATGAAAATGATAATACGACATATCAGAATCTATGGGATGCAGCAAAAGCAGTGATAAGAGGGAAGTTCATATCAATTCAGGCATATATGAACAAACAAGAGAGAGCCCAAGGGAACCACTTAACTTCACACCTTAAGGAACTAGAAAAAGAAGAACAAAGACACCCCAAAACCAGCCGAAGAAAGGAGATAATAAAAATCAGAGCAAAAATAAATGAAATAGAGAACAGTAAAACTATAGAAAAAATTAATAGAACAAAGAGCTGGTTCTTTGAAAAGATCAATAAAATTGACAAACCCTTGGCAAGACTTACCAAGGAAAAAAGAGAAAGAACTCATATAAACGAAATCCAAAATGAAAGAGGAGAAATCACCACGGACACCGTAGATATACATGTAATTATTGTAGAATACTTTGAAAAACTTTATGCCACTAAATTCAACAATCTAGAAGAAATGGATAAATTCCTAGAATAATACAACCTTCCTAGACTGAGTCAAGAAGAAGCAGAAAGCCTAAACAGACCTATTAGTAGAGAAGAAATAGAAAAAACCATTAAAAACCTCCCCCAAAATAAAAGTCCAGGCCCTGACGGCTATACCAGCGAATTTTATCAAACATTCAAAGAAGACTTCGTTCCTATTCTACTGAAAGTCTTCCAAAAAATTGAAGAAGCAATACTTCCAAACACATTTTATGAGGCCAACATAACCCTCATACCAAAACCAGGCAAGGATGGCACAAAAAAAGAAAACTACAGACCAATATCTCTAATGAATACAGATGCTAAAATACTAAACAAAATACTAGCAAATTGAATACAACATATTAAAAAAATGATACATCATGATCAAGTGGGATTCATCCCAGAATCTCAAGGATGGTTCAACATACGTAAAACAGTTAACGTAATACACCATATCAACAAAACAAACAACAAAAACCACATGATCTTATCAATAGACGCAGAAAAGGCTTTCGATAAAATACAACACAATTTTATGGTTAAGACTCTCAACAAAATGGGTATAGAAGGAAAATATCTCAACATGATAAAGGCCATATATGATAAACCATCAGCTAACATCATATTAAATGGCACTAAACTGAAGGCTTTCCCCCTTAAATCAGGAACAAGACAGGGTTGTGCACTTTCTCCACTCTTATTTAATGTGGTACTAGAGGTTCTAGCCAGAGCAATCAGACAAGACAAAGAAATAAAAGGCATCCATACCGGAAAAGAAGAAGTAAAGGTATCACTTTTTGCAGATGATATGATCCTATATATCAAAAACCCCGAAGAATCCACAAAAAGACTACTAGAAACAATAAGCCAATACAGTAAGGTCGCAGGATACAAAATTAACATACAGAAGTCAATAGCCTTTCTGTATGCCAACAATGAAACAACTGAGAAGGAACTCAAAAGAATAATCCCCTTCACAATTGCAACAACAAAAATAAAATACTTAGGAATAAACATAACAAAGAATGTAAAGGACTTATATAATGAAAACTATAAACCATTGTTAAGAGAAATCGAGAAAGATATAATGAGATGGAAGAATATTCCTTGTTCTTGGTTAGGAAGAATAAATATAATCAAGATGCCTATATTACCCAAAGCAATACCCAAATTTAATGCAATTCCCATCAAAATTCCAATGACATTTTTTAAAGAAATAGAGCAAAAAATCATCAATTTATATGGAAGTATAAAAAACCCCGAATAGCCAAAGCAATCCTAAAGAAAAAGAATGAAGCTGGGGGCATTACAATACCTGACTTCAAACTATATTATAGGGCCACGACAATCAAAACAGCATGGTATTGGCTGAAAAGTAGACACTCAGACCAATGGAACAGAATAGAAAGTCCAGAAATAAAACCACATATATATAGTCAAATAATTTTTGATAAAGAGGCCAAGAACATACAATGGAGAAAAGAAAGCCTCTTCAATAAATGGTGCTGGGAAAACTGGAAAGCCACATGCAAAAGAATGAAACTTGACTACAGTTTGTCCCCCTGTACTAAAATTAACTCAAAATGGATCAAAGATCTAAACATAAGACCTGAAACAATAAAGTACATAGAAGAAGACATAGGTACTCAACTCATGGACCTGGGTTTTAAAGAGCATTTTATGAATTTGACTCCAATGGCAAGAGAAGTGAAGGCAAAAATTAATGAATGGGACTACATCAGACTAAGAAGTTTTTGCTCAGCAAGAGAAACTGATAACAAAATAAACAGAAAGCCAACTAAATGGGAAATGATATTTTCAAACAACAGCTCAGATAAGGGCCTAATATCCAAAATATACAAAGAACTCATAAAACTCAACAACAAACAAACAATCCAATAAAAAAATGGGAAGAGGACATGAACAGACACTTCTCCCAGGAGGAAGTACAAATGGCCAACAGATATATGAAAAGATGCCCATCTTTTTTAGTTATTAGAGAAATGCAAATCAAAACTGCAATGAGATACCACCTCACACCTGTTAGGTTAGCTATTATTAACAAGACAGGTAATAGCAAATGTTGGAGAGGGTGTGGAGAAAAAGGAACCCTCATACACTGTTGGTGGGAATGTAAAGTAGTACAACCATTATGGAAGAATATATGGTGGTTCCTCAAAAAACTGAAAATAGAACTACCTTATGACCCAGCAATCCCTCTACTGGGTATATACCCCAAAAACTCAGAAACATTGATATGTAAAGACACATGCAACCCCATGTTCATTTCAGCATTGTTCCCAGTGTCCAGGACATGGAAACAACCAAAAAGCCCGTCAATAGATGACTGGATAAATAAGATGTGGCACATATACACTATGGAATACTATTCAGCCATAAGAAATGATGACATCGGATCATTTACAGCAAAATGGTGGGATCTTGATAACATGATACGAAGTGAAATAAGTAAATCAGAAAAAAACAGGAACTGCATTATTCCATACGTAGGTGGGACATAAAATTGAAACTAAGAGACATTGATAAGAATGTGGTGGTTACAGGGGGAGGGGGGAAAGGGAGAGGGAAAGGGGAAGGGGAGGGGCACAAAGAAAACTAGATAGAAGGTGATAGAGGACAATCTGACTTTGGGTGATGGGTATGCAAAATAATTGAAAGACAAGATAACCTGGACTTGTTGATCTTTGAATATATATAATCTGATTTATTGATGTCGCCTCATTAAAAAAATAATATTATAATAAAAAAATTTACTTGAATTAGTTATTAGAACTAGTTAAAAAAACAAAAAACAAATGAAGGGTAGCAGAATGTGCCACCCAAAAATAGGTCACTTTGGTATTAAAATAGTTTCAGCAAAGTAAAAGTTTGTGTTACATTTTCCCTTTTCTGCCTGAGGGCAGGATAGAAATTTTTCTTTTATGGAAGACAGACTCTTATAAGGCCATTTGCAAAAAATACCTTACTTCTTAATTTTTGCCCATATATTTACTTTCTCATAGTTGGTCACTCGTGGAAGCTTAAAACAACTATCTTTTGTTCTGTCACTCATCTAAAAATCTATTGTTTTCTTGTTGCAAATGCTATATAAGCCAGAGTTCTAAGCCACGGCTTTGAGTTGCTGCTCTTTTATGATGTTCACTGCATGTATTCATAAACAATTTTTTTTATTTGTGTGCATGTCTTTTTGTTAAAGAGCCCCAGATGTGAAAACCTAAGATGGACAGAAGTAAAGTTTTGCTTTTCCTACACAAACAATGCTTCTTAAGAAAACTTTTTCCTATACTATTCTCAGGAAAAAGAGAATTGCATTTACTTGTTTTGAATCTTTAAAATATTAATATGTTCTCTAAAATCCAGGTATGTCTTCAAAATTAATGAGAGAAGGATTTTAACCAATTATGGAAAAAAACTTATAATCTAAGAGGAATAAAAACAAGGGACAATAAAATATTTAATGGTAGTTTTTTAGGGCATTTTAATCCAGAATTCAAATGTATTGCCAACGTTAAATTTCTATTAATCAAAGGTGGCTGAGTCTCTAAGGCCTCCCTGCCAAGGAGCAAGGTACGGGAGCACAGGCGCTTCCAAACCAGCCATCTACTGCATTCATCCCAGAATGTCTTCAGTTAATGTCCTTAGAGTCAAAATCTTTCCCAATTACTTTAAATTAAATTAAATTTAGTGCAATGACATTGATAAATCGGGGTACATATGTTGGGAGAAAACATCTCCAGATTATTTTGACATTTGATTATGCTGCATACCCCTCACTCAAAGTCAAATTGTCTTCCATCACCTTCTGATTTTCTTCGTACCCTACCCCTCCCCTACCTCCTCTCTCTCCTTCCCACCCCATCCCCCCACCCTCACCCCACCCCCATTACCATCATATTCTTGTCCATGTCTCTGAGTCTCATTTTTATGACCCATCTATGTATAGATTCATATAGTTCTTAGTTTTTTCTGATTTACTTATTTCACTCCATATAATGTTATCAAGGTCCATCCATGTTATTGTAAATGATCTGATGTCATCATTTCTTATGGCTGAGTAGTATTCCATAGTATATATGTACCAATTACTTTTTAATCAATAGAGTTTTTTCTTTTTTTTTTTTCTTTTCTATAGTTGGAAACGGGGAGGCAGTCAGACAGACTCCCACATGCGCCGGACTGGGATCCACCAGGCATGACCACCAGGGGGTGATGCTCTGCCCATCTGGGGCATTGCTGTGCTGCAACTAGAGCCATTCTAACGCCTGAGGCAGAGGCCATGGAGCCATCCTCAGTGCCCAAGCCAACTTTGCTCCAATGGAGCCTTGACTGCAGGAGGGGAAGAGAGAGACAGAGAGGAAGGAGAGGGGGAGGGGTGGAGAAGCAGATGGGTGCTTCTCCTGTGTGCCCTGGCTGGGAATCGAACCCAGGACTCCTGCACGCCAGGCCGATGCTCTACCACTGAGCCAACAGGCCAGGGCCTAGAGTTTTGAGATGTAATGAAATGACTATTTTTCAACTCTCTGTATTTTGGAAATTTACCATTCATCAGTATATAACTAACACAACATATTTTAACCTGCAAGTGTGGTGCTGTTTCAACTAAAACGTAAAGTATGAGAACTCATCAAGTTCTTGCTGCGGTTTGAAAAGTCGGTAAGGAAATCATGACTGGAGACTAACGACTAAAGAAATGGGCAGGAAATTTAGTAACACAGTTGTCTGTAGTCATCTATCAAATAGAAAATATATCTATCAACTGTTGGATGTGGCTATGAAGACTTCTATGTTGGCAATGCTAACTAGTTATACTAGGCACATAGGAGAAATGTAACTAGAGAAAGATATGCCAAAAAAGTATTCAATTTCAAGAAAAATTTAGAAGAAATATAAAGAAGTCAGGGATTACAGGGATCAACAAAAATTGTTTCTCTCATTGGAAGATAGGTTTTTAATTTTTTCTCCCCATGAACCTGGCTGTTGCTGTCACTGATTTACAAATAAAACACTCCAGATGTGACACTCTCAATGCCGGCTTAGGCCATATATATCTGGCAGATGTATTTTCTCAAAAACTGTGCATTTCTTCAAACTCTGGACTATCTCTCAAGGAAAATCATAACCAGTGACCATATAACACGTTTTATCTATGGGATCAAGACAAATATTACTTTTTGAACACTGTGTGTTTATCAATCTACATTCGATTTCATTTCATCTTTACAATTCCCCAATAAGATTGTCATTAAATCTTTATATTAGTAAAGAAAAAAAACAGAGGGCCAGAAAGATAAAAAATTAGCCTAAGACTAAACAGTGTTATTACTCAATTTGAAAGATAGCATGGGAACAAAAAATATCAATATCTCTCTTCATCATTGTATCTACTTTCTTTTTATCGATTCCTTCAAATTGTGTCGTCTTTAGTCACAACACATGATATTCATAGATCTGGTGTTTAAATTAATAATGACATCATAGCTGAGATGGATATACTTGTTAAAAAATAATCGAATTCAAATCCATTTCAGTGTTCAGTGTTATTTTTTTTTATATCCAAAGCTAAGATTCCCATTGTTTAGTCCTAAAAACATACCCCTGGCAGTAGCATAGTAGACAAAAGTGTAGAATCGGGATGCAGAGGACCCAGGTTCGAAACCCTGAGCTCATCATTAGCTTGAGCCCAAAGGTCACTGGCTTGAAGCTCAAGGTTGATGTCTTAAGTCCAAGGTCACTGACTTGAGCAAGGGGTCACTAGGTTTGCTGTAGCTCCCCCCACCCCACCCCCGGTCAAGGCACGTATGAGAAAGCAATCAATGAGTAACTAAGGAGCCACTGATGTTTCTCATCTCTCTCCTTTCCTGCCTGTCTGTCCCTCCCTGTCTCTCTCTATCTCTCTCTCTGTCATAAAAACAAAGGACATACCCATGTATTTCCAATACTATATTGTTTGAAAATCAAAGTCCCTTTCTACTTCAAGGTCTCTGTGGCATCAAGATGACTTTGTGGATAACACACCATGTCCTTCTTAGTGTAGACAGGAAGTTCTGCAGTGTGATAAGGATGAGACTCTTTTTGAGCCTGGATTTTCTAACTTTTCATAAATCTGTTATATGATTGCCAAGATTATTGGAAAGTTTAGTATAATCCCTTGTGTTATATCAATATTTGGTGTTGACTTAAATTTGAATAAGTATAATTGATTGTTTAGGAAGGAAGGAAAGCAGATAAAGGTGAGGTGAGGTGGATAAAGACAGACGGAAGACTGGAACAGGAAGGGATTTAAGACATAATCTACTTCTGTTCTTTCATTCAGCTGGTAAATAAACTGACGTCCACAAGAACTAAATTCCTTTTTGAGTTCAAACAGCTGAATTCCTGAATGTCTCCGATGCTTTTATTACAAAGACAGAGAGGAAACAAACAAGAAATGAGATAGAAACACCGCAAATAAAACAAACAATAATGTGCCTTGATGCTGATTTTCTTCACAAAAATTATTTCCCTGGTCCTGCATGTAGGCTCTTTCCCAACCCCAAATTCCTACAATAGTTCAGTTAGCCTTCAATTATATAGTATATACAATTTCAGTGATTCTGGCATTGTTAATCTTTTTTCCATTATTTCAGACAACAGATATTCAATGAGTCCATGCTATGTGCAGGCATTGTGCCTGAAAAATTCTTTCCGACTTAGAAAAAGGACTAGACTTTATTATGAAACACCTGTTTAAACACATTAATAATAGCAAAAAATAACAAGTACACCAAGATGCATGCAAAATAGGTTATGAGAATTGTTCATTTTAGCTAAGTCAGTAAACATCTGAGTGCCCCCTCACCCGCAGGTCCCAGGCCGCTCCCTAGAGATTACTTAAATAAATCACTAAATCAGACCTACTCTGTGACATGTAGCATAGAGACAGGCGTGCCAGCAAAACATGCTAAGGCAAGTATTACGAATGTATTCATAACAGCAGGAAAAAGACCACCTCCAGCGACATCCATGGTCTGCACGTTTGAAAGGATAATGGCAGACGTGTTTGTTTAGAGATGAGTAGAATTTTGCTGATGAAAAAAATGGGAAAAGGAGCCCTCCAGGCAGAGGAATCGTGAGCAAGGATGCAGAAGTATGAGATGGGAGGGTGTGACCAGGAATCTCTGGAGAAGTCTTGTGATGTGTATAAAAAAAACAGAGGCTGCAAATACGGAGGGGACAGAGTCTAGGAGCATCCCTAGATCTGGAGCGTAGGTAAGCTTAGACCTTGACCTGAAGGGAGGAAGGTGATGCAAACATTTTAACGCAGGGAATGCATTTCTTTAGAAGGAATGAGGAGAATGGGCTTATGTGAGGTTGTGGTGAAGAAAAAGGCGAGACTAGACCAGCAAGAAGAAAGTGCCTGGAGACATGGCCTTAGAAATGTATTAGACAATTCTAGATTAATGTATTAGCCCATCAGCAATTCATGGTTAACTGGATGAAGTAGATTAAAAAAAAGTGTTAAAAACAAAAAGGATCAAATAAATTATTTGAAGGGACGAATTGAATAAATATTTACCTTTAATATTGTATATAATAATAATGTTATATATTTATTATGCTAGTCTAATATTAAGAAAGGAACCAGGAATTAATCCAATCTTTTTCTCTTACCTGAATATATAAAACAATGGAATAGATTTAACTCTTAGACATTTTAATTTTTTTTTATTCATTGATGTTAAAGAGAGAGAAAGAGAGACAGGGACATCAGTCTGCTCCTGCATGTCCCCGGCCAGGGATTTAACCATCAATTTCTGCACTTCAGGAACAATTCTCTAGCCAACTGAGCTATCCAGCCAAGGCTTAGGCATTTTAAAGGATATTTTCTGATCTTTCATGCTCTGAGAAAAACTGTCTAAAGTGAGCCCAAAATGACAGAGCATATTTCAGTACCAAGATATGGCTCTTCTACTATAAAGCTACTAAATTTATAATGATTTTGATTGATCTTTTCCACAAAGGAGACAGAAAATCCTTCAGAGTAAAAGAGTTTGAGTGTTTTTCTGATTAGAGACTGCTCAGTTAATCAAGTTGTCAACCACCCAGAACCATTATACTAATCAAGATGTTGGAGATGAATAGTAGAATCACCAAGCATGTCTCTTTTGTTTCTGGACTTTATTAGCATTAGAGAGCTGTAGTGACTACATCATATGTCAGTTGTAGTGAATCCTTCTTATGCCATGCTGGTAGAATACCCAAATAACCATGAACATAAGCAAGGCTCAGAACAAGGTAGAGACAGGGCTCTACCAATTCCACCAAAATGACTGTATGTGTCCGCTTTTGATTAACAACCATAGTTTCACTTTAATCCTCTTGCCTTCTGAACATGCACAGTTATAAACTGCTTTCCCTCCTTGCATTATCCAATCAGGAAGAGCTCCCTGCTCCTCTGTTTTCGTCTTAGAATCAACTGCACAAATCCAAACCCAGGGGGAAATGTAATTAAAAGCAAATCTCTCAACCACTAACACTTTTCTACAAAGGTAAACAAGAAAAGAAAAAAAACCCAACTTTACCATTGACTATGCATGAAACCAGAATGCGATGCAGAGGCAACTTGTTAAGAGATTGCAAAGAGTGAAAGACACCTTACCCTTAATGGAGCCCAGTAGACACGACCCATTATGTACATGTTGTTAGGACAAACATAAATAGTCCCCAAGTAAAAAGATTGAACAGCACCATTTGTCACATATAGTTTATCCTATCCTATGTTTACATGACAGTTGGGGTGACCATATGTGTTAGTTAAATGGCTTTATCTAAAGCAGGGGTCCCCAAACTGCAGCCCCCTGAGGCCATTTATCCGGCCCCCGCTGCACTTCCGGAAGGGGCACCTCTTTCATTGGTGGTCAGTGAGAGGAGCATAGTTCCCATTGAAATACTGGTCAGTTTGTTGATTTAAATTTACTTGTTCTTTATTTTAAATATTGTATTTGTTCCCATTTTGTTTTTTTACTTTAAAATAAGATATGTGCAGTGTGCATAGGGATTTGTTCATAGTTGTTTTTTTTTATAGTCCGGCTCTCCAACGGTCTGAGGGACAGTGAACTGGCCCCCTGTGTAAAAAGTTTGGGGACCCCTGATCTAAAGGAAGAATAAACTCCTCCTAACTGTATACCAGGAGGTAATTTGGAGCAAGGTGCTCACTGAAGTTACCTCCTATCTTCCCACAGGAACTGGGAGAAAGGGTCTGAATTATTTTCCTCGATGACCATATTTCAAAGAGATGACTCCCAGGTTCCTGAGAAAAAGATTCCTGGGTCTTTGACCCAATAGGGGGCTATTTGGCTTTTAAGATATTGGCATACATTTCAAAGAGAGAGGGAGAGAGAGAAACAGTACGTACTTAAACATGTTCTTACTTGGATGCTCTAAGAAAAGAGCAAAGGAAAGAAATCAACCCTGTGCTTGGGGCAGTGAGTCACAGACACTCTACTCCACTCCATCCCATGCCAGCACAACGATTAAGAAGAGCACTGTCATCACATGGAATGGAGGGCACTTGGAAGCAAAGCAGTGTGACAGAGTGGTGGGGTTATAAGTTGTTAAGTAGCCATAGGGATAACACAGGGGAAAAATGAATTGGTAAAGAAAGGTATTCAGGAAAAAGACAGTTTGTCAAGAGAGCCTTACCCTCTAAAGTCATAAGACAACTAAGCCCGAGGGGCAGCCTGGACTCTGATTCCATAGATTACCAAGTTTTAATGAAAACCTACTATCGGCTGTGTCCAGCATGAAGCACTCTTTCATGGCTGAATGAAGTACCATAATGGGCAACGACGGTGAGGGATAATACAATGAAAGTAGTTCCCTGATCTTGGAAGGAATGAATGCATCCCTAATGGAGATAGTTGAGCATCAGAGACACAGAGTCGAGGCTGTCACATTGAGCACGGATTCAAACGGCCATCAGAGCCCCTGGATGCAGAGAGAGTGTTCTAATTTATCTATTGATCGCTTAGAAAATGAATTATTAAACAGCCTCCTAAGCTTTTCCATGATGCACGTACAAATAAAAGTTCTGAGACGGCCGGGCAAGTACATAAAACTTCAGTCATTTTAATGAGGATACATCACCTCTCCCTCAGTTCTTAGATGTAAGCACTTTGGAAATCACAAGGCTCTACATTGACTGGAAGACTAGGTTATTTAGGGGGAAGACACAGAACACGAATCTCCTCCAATGTTTTCAAAAGAATGACTGTTTCCTGAGAAAAGAAGAAATACACAGACCTTCTGGGGGTAACTATATATTGATACTAACAATAGGTTGACCCTTAAGCTCATCTCTTAGAGTAAAAGACAATTGATACAGGCAAGTAATGAATGAAGAGCTCAGGGTCTGAGTGTCTCTTCCTCTGAATATACCTAACAGTAAGTACGTGGGACTATAGACCCATTCTGTAATTGTTTGCCTTGGGAGAGAATACATAGTGGGAATAGTTAGAATCATTTTATTAGTTACAAAATGGGTTGCATTAATGTGGAAGGGGCCACGTGAAAATCTGGAAATTGGCCATCCTTATCAAATTGTAAACAAATAGCAATTCTAAACTCCTGGGACAACTGTAAAGACTAGTAAAACTAGCAAAGACTAGGAAAATTAAAACTAGTTACTTCCAGCACATCCCTCTAACATTTCTCAATGTGGCTTTGAGAATGCAGATAGGAAAATGACATTAGGTTATAAGAAACTTATTTGAGTGGTATTTTCAATCACAATTTTGATCCCACATATGGTGTTTTTATCAGACTAAAATCAACACAGCTTCTGATAGCTGGTATACAGTTGTTCTTTGACCAGGTTACTATTTTCTTTTCCATCCCAAACAGTAAAAACACAAGCCATTTGCATTTTCATGAAAGGAGTGAGAGTATGCCTGCTATTAATGTTTTACTGTAGTGCTAGGTCAAACCCCCTATACACCCTACTAATATAATTCATAGGAGCTTTCATCATTCTCACAGACCACATAGAATTACACTGGTTTATAATATTGACAACATTATTGTTTAGATATGGTAAGCAGAGAATTGCAAGTATTAGAGGCTTATAACAATATAGGTTTGCCCAAAGGTAGACAGAAAACCCAGTGAAAGTCCTGGAAAACTATTGGTATAGTGAATATTGAGTTGCCTTTCTAAAATGAGAGGCCAGTTGCTGCATCTACCTAACATGATGGAACACAACATTCTTGTTTGGAGCCAACATATACCACACTTGAACTTGCTTCTAGAAAGCACTTGTAGGATAATCTGTAAGGTTACCAGTTTTAAATGAGAACCAAAGCATGAATAGGCTCTATCGCAGATCTAGACTGCTCCCTGGTCATTTGGAATTTAGGACCAGTTTCAACAGTTTAGGGCCAGTTAGAAGTACAGAATAAAGCTTTGACAAGTTGTTCAAATAGGAGAATCACAAAATATGTTTCAAGGTTTTTGAGTAGGCTATTCTATCCTCAGTTGATTAACATTCATTCTGTAAAGCAATGCTTGGCCCGCTGCTAACCCTAGCGGAGATGGAACACTTGACTATGGAACAAAAATAACTATGTAATCTAAACTGTCAATAATGCGTTGGCTATTATCTATTCTACTGAACCATAAATTTGGACAGGCACAGCACCAGCATTTTTATATAAAATAGAAGTGTTATATAAACACAGAGGGTTGGGTGCATCCATATGGTGCCCACAAATTGCATGAGCAGATGGATGGTGCTTTCTCACTACTGCAATATATCTGTTTTCATCCACACCTATAACCTTATTTTGAGTACTTACAATAAGTTAACAGAAAATAAAAAAAAAATCCACGTGCTTCACAGCAGGGTCTACATTCTATGTTGGCGAGGGCTTAAGGAAATAGCCCTGCATCCTACTGTAGTAAGGAGTAGCCTTGAAAATCTGACATAGGCATATTCTTCAAATAAGTAGAACTTTGACCAGTACATCTGACTGTGCTCCTTATGTGAAAGGAGTCTAAGACACAGACCTACCGCAGACTGACTGACCATGGGCAGCGACTCATGATTGGCAGGGAGGGCAGGAACTGGGGACACTGGTGATTAGAACACCATGGAAGGAGAAAACAGCCATGTTTCACATACATACCACCTAGAGGGCACCATCGGCAGTGGGTGCTGACACTGACCAGGGAAACGGCGACCATCTCTGTGAATCTGAGTCAGCAGATTTATCAAATATCCCTGATGCTCACACCACGTGTCCACTTACAAACGGCAACAGCAGCAGTAGGAATGGAGACTAGTCACGGCCATGCGCAAACTCACTGGAAAATGGAGGTCTTACCAATGCTGGCCTGTCTCCGCCCACTGACATTTGAATTACTGATACATTCGTAGTTCCTAAGCATATGAACTGCTCATCGGGATGGCAGCAGGAAAATATTCTGCACACGGATTGCCTTCAGTGCTATGGCAACAGTACCTCTTCTGCAGTTAGTGGAAGAGAGAGATGTATGGGGTCTGCACCCATGGACTTCCATAGCCTCTGGGTTTGGGTTTAATTTGGATTAGGAAGATCCCCAGCTAGATATACTATTTGAGGAAAGGGTAGTAGTGAGGATTGCAGATCTGTAGTCTCTTTCCCTGCTGTGTGTGTGTGTGTGTGTGTGTGTGTGTGTGTGTGTGTGTGTGTGTGTGACAGAGAAAGAGAGAGACAGAGAGAGGGACAGACAGACAGGAAAGGAGAGAGATGAGAAGCATCAATTATTCCTTATGGCACCTTAGTTGTTCATTGATTGCTTTCTCTTGACTGGGGGGCTACAACAGAGTGAGTGACCCCTTGCTCAAGCCAGCGACCTTGGGCTCAAGCTGGTGAGCCTTACTCAAACCAGATGAACACGTGCTCAAGCTGGTGACCTCAGGGTCTCGAACCTGAGTCCTCCACATGCCAGTTCAATGCTGTATCCACTGTGCCACCACCTGGTCAGACTATAGCCTCTTTCCCTGTTGCAGAGATTTTCTCAAGCTGACTGTTGTCACTTGACTCAAGTCGCTGTTTCTTTTTTTTAAATTACGTGAGAAGTAGAGAGGCAGAGAGACAACCTCCCACATGTGCCCTGACAGTGATCCACCCAGCATGCCCCCTACAGGGTCATGCTCTGCCCATCTGGGACAGCTGCTCCCTTGCTCGGCAACTGAGCTATTTTAGCGCCTTAGGTTAGGCCATGGAGCCATCCTCAGTGCTTGGGGCCAACTTGCTCAAACCATTCGAGCTATGGGTGTGGGACGTAAAAAGAGTGAGAGAGAAGAAAGGGGAAGAGTGGAGGAGCAGATGGTCACTTCTCCTGTGTGCCTTTACTGGGAATCAAACCAGGGACTCCCACACACCAGGCTGATGCTCTACCACTGAGCCAATCGGCCAGGGCTCACTGTTCTTCTCAAAACAGCTATCTGGTTCTACTTGATAATCTTTCCAGAATAAAACCTCACATCACCTTTTGCTGGGGCTGCTGGTAACCTCAGGTTTCTGCCACTCCTTTGTAATTCAATAAAGGATAATCAGTGTATGCCATCTGTATGCATTTTTTTTTTGTTTTTGTTTTTGTTTTTGTTTTTTACAGAGACAGAAAGAGAGTAAGAAGAGGGATAGATAGGGACAGAGAGACAGGAACGCAGAGAGATGGGAAGCATCAATCATCAGTTTTTTGTTGCGACACCTTAGTTGTTCATTGATTGCTTTCTCATATGTGCCTTGACCGTGGGCCTTCAGCAGACCGAGTAACCCCTTGCTCTAGCCAGAGACCTTGGGTTCAAGCTGGTGAGCTTTGCTTTCTAACCAGATGAGCCCACACTCAAGCTGGTGACCTCAGGGTCTCGAACCTGAGTCCTCCACATGCCAGTTCAATGCTGTATCCACTGTGCCACCACCTGGTCAGACTATAGCCTCTTTCCCTGTTGCAGAGATTTTCTCAAGCTGACTGTTGTCACTTGACTCAAGTCGCTGTTTCTTTTTTTTAAATTACGTGAGAAGTAGAGAGGCAGAGAGACAACCTCCCACATGTGCCCTGACAGTGATCCACCCAGCATGCCCCCTACAGGGTCATGCTCTGCCCATCTGGGACAGCTGCTCCCTTGCTCGGCAACTGAGCTATTTTAGCGCCTTAGGTTAGGCCATGGAGCCATCCTCAGTGCTTGGGGCCAACTTGCTCAAACCATTCGAGCTATGGGTGTGGGACGTAAAAAGAGTGAGAGAGAAGAAAGGGGAAGAGTGGAGGAGCAGATGGTCACTTCTCCTGTGTGCCTTTACTGGGAATCAAACCAGGGACTCCCACACACCAGGCTGATGCTCTACCACTGAGCCAATCGGCCAGGGCTCACTGTTCTTCTCAAAACAGCTATCTGGTTCTACTTGATAATCTTTCCAGAATAAAACCTCACATCACCTTTTGCTGGGGCTGCTGGTAACCTCAGGTTTCTGCCACTCCTTTGTAATTCAATAAAGGATAATCAGTGTATGCCATCTGTATGCATTTTTTTTTTGTTTTTGTTTTTGTTTTTGTTTTTTACAGAGACAGAAAGAGAGTAAGAGAGAGGGATAGATAGGGACAGAGAGACAGGAACGCAGAGAGATGGGAAGCATCAATCATCAGTTTTTTGTTGCGACACCTTAGTTGTTCATTGATTGCTTTCTCATATGTGCCTTGACCGTGGGCCTTCAGCAGACCGAGTAACCCCTTGCTCTAGCCAGAGACCTTGGGTTCAAGCTGGTGAGCTTTGCTCTCTAACCAGATGAGCCCACACTCAAGCTGGCGACCTCAGGGTCTCAAACCCGGGCCCTCCGCATCCCAGTCCAACGCTCTATCCACTGCGCCACCACCTGGTCAAGCCTGTATGCATTTTTAAACAAGAATAATATGTTTTTATTCAGCTGGTTCTTTGTTTTTTAGTTTTTATGAAAAAGAAAAAGAAAAAGAAAACAAGTGCCTAAGGAAAAAATGAGCACTGGTTACTACATTTACATTTGTCAGCCCAGTAATCCACCCTCTTCACTGGTCACCACATTTAATCTCTGTCTCTCTGCTAATCTAAAAGGAGAGGTCATAGACAAAGAAGTGACAGAGTGGAATATGTGGGTTGGGGGGCAATTCTAAGCTGGTTCTTATGTGTCTTCTTTTTTGTTTTTTCACAATTCTTTTTTTTTTTTAAAACATATTCCAGTAGACTTTTTTTATTTTTTTTAATTCATTTTAGAGAGGAGAGAGAAAGGGAGAGAAAGAGACAGAGAAGGAGAGAGAAAGGAGAGAGAGAGAGAAAGAGAAGGTGGGGAGGAGCTGGAAGCATCAACTCCCATATGTGCCTTGACCAGGCAAGCCCAGGGTTTCGAACCGGCAACCTCAGCATTTCCAGGTCGACGCTTTATCCACTGTGCCACCACAGGTCAGGCTTATGTGTCTTCTTGCCTTTTAACTTCTTCTGTTCTGGACTATCTCTTTAGGAAAATATACTGAATTTCCCCATGTATAAGATGCATCCTTTTCTGAAAAATTTGGGGTCTAAAAACTGAGTGCTTCTTATGAAGTGGTTGTGGATTTTTTTAAACTTGCATTTCCCACTATTTTTGCTTGTTTTTGTACTCATTGTTGAAGACAATGATTTGTCATCAGACACAGATGAGGACAAGCTAATGAATGGGAGTTTTGACAGTGACGAGGAGTTGTTTGAATTTTTATGATGAATAGCAATTGAGTTCAATAACTTTATGTAATACATTTTTTTAAATTTCGGGCCCCAAAAGTAAGGTGCATCTTATACAGGGGAGCATCTTATACATGGAGAAATATGGGAGGTAGCAAACAGCCAAAAAGATAGGAATATTGCCTCCCTCTGGGGGCAAAGCACAGATTTGTTTCTGTCTGGATCATAAAAGACACTAGCTCGCTCTGAGGCAGTGTTCTGGTGAGTCTATTTTACCCTTTTGAAAAGTTCAAGGTTTCTTCAACTCAAGAGTTTCTTGGCTGTGAGGAAGCCCTCTCCGCACAGCACACAGCGGGGCTGCTCCAGGAGGCTCTTGGGGGAACAAAGGGCCATGAATCTCACACTGCCTGCCATGCCATGAGTGGTCAAGCTCTTTGTCTGTGAACCAGGAGTCTCTGGTTTTCTTCGACTTGTCCATGCAGCTGTGGAAAGCTAACAAGCTCCTTGAAGTCAGGGTAAAATGCCAAACTCTACAACGTTCTTGATATGTGATTTAGAAAACATGGAGTCATTCTATATATAACAGAGGGTCCCCAATTCATTAATAAAACTGCATTTATTTCAGGAGACAGTGAGGCACTATTAAGAGTTTTATTATTTTTCTGTGTATTTTAGAAATATGTGGAAGCGACATGACAAGGGTTGGGCTTTAAAAGCAAACAGATGTTTGGATTATAGTAGGATGAGCAAATGCCTGCAATGAAGTGTTAATATTTTATCACATGACCTATCGAAGCAAAAGCGTTTAAGCCCTGACTAGAATGAAGTCTCTGCAAATGGACATTAGACAGTATTTACGATGCATAACGACTCATACAAAGTAATAAAGGGGAGGGAGTGATTCATAGTTAATTAATTTCAAAAATTTGAGACCTAGTAAAAAGAAAGCAATTGTTGCCAGCTAAAGAACCCAAAAGGCCAAGTTTATCTGAGAATACATATGCATCCTTTTCAGACCACCTCTGACTCTTACACTTGAGTAAACCATCAGAGTGAATGAGGTCCTGAGACACAGAGCGGGCTCCGTCTCTCTCTATAGGACTCCAGGGAACTATGCCAAGGCAGAAATCTTGGAAAGTCTAAAATCAGAAAAAAAGAAAATAAAAAAAATATTTAAAACACAAAAGTCATCCAGTTGAAAAGAAAAGCAAGATATTTCTATGACGTTGAAACAAAAGGGGATCAAGAGCATTAAAAAAAATAGAAAAAAAGATGTGTCGAAATCATCGTTGTTGAGAAATTAAGTCACATGGGACACTGAAAAAAATGTTCTAGAAAATAAAATCTTTCTTTCCTTTTATTCTCAGAGCCTAACACAATACCTGGCACACATTAGTGTAAAAAAATGTGCTGTTGAACGCATAAATGTAACTAGAGTGCCCTGTATTCAGACAGATAGGTTGGTGATGTCATTATCATAAAAAGACCAAGCAAAATTCTGATGTTTTGATTTCCATGTCACTCCTGGCAAAGTGTCTGATACTGCACGGCATCGGTCATTTTTTTCCCTTAAGGGATATTTTTTTAATGTAATCCCCCCATTTCACTCTACTTGAGATTTACACATTTTATTGGTTATTTTACTTGTAGTTCGCTGTGCTATAGCATTTATAATGCAGAGTTTAGAACAGGTTTTCAGGGAATAGGAAATCACTGTAAATGCCACTTGGTTAACAGAGGGTGTTGCACCTGCCATTTCATAAATTCAGAGTCAGCAGTTTCCTGGCTTGTCTTCTTTGACTCATCAGTGTGGAATGAAATCTAATCAATCCACAATCATGCTAATCAATGTACTGTGCTACTTTCATTGCAGCAAAGAATAATGTTGTTATAAACTCGGTTACATTTTAGGATAATGCAAAAATTGAAAGTGCTCTTCTTAGTGATATGTAAATGAAGCATTTTATGACCTGAGGGCTTTCCATCAAAATTCCATTTTGATCCATCAATTTTCATCAACAAATTAAAAGAACTTGCAATGCAAGAATGAGAAATAATGAATTCCAAGTTAGGGTTTATTATTTATATGGAATGCTGCAAAATAGATTACTTGTACAGCAATATATAAAAATACATGGGACTTGTGAAATCAAGAGCCCAAATTGTTTCTGTTCCACACAGAGATAAATAATATAAAAGGCTGTTATGCTCTAATTGACAGAACGTTTTTATAACTAAATTGCTGAATTTTCCCCTGATATGGGAAAACAAAGGAACATAACTCCTTAGGCTTCAGAAGTTCCACTCAAGTATGCCTATGATCTCATATGGTCTAGCCTCCACATATATCCTGTCTCTCGGTTAATCATCTATATCTTGTCATTACAAAATGGAATATACTATACTCTATACTTCTCTATGTATTGTCTTGGTTTCAAATGAAAAATAAGGTTAAAGGCAATTGATTTTTATCACTCAAGTGCTTTTCAGAGCGTGGCCATAGAATCAGTTTCAGAATAAGTTTCACTCCCCCATATACATCCTATGTATGTCTATTTCTATGTTTATTTTTCTTTCTATTGTACATATATTTTCCACCCTATCATGCCTCTTTCAGAGTCACTTTTCTCTTTCATATTGACTCACTAATCCACTAAATAACTATTCATTTATGCTAGGGTTCACAATTTTCGTGTGGAACATGAAACAGTATAAATAATAGTGCAAGAATAAACCCTTGTGTTTTGCCTACTCACAAAGGTAAACCTATTTTTGCCCCACCCAATCTGTTATCTCTGTCTTTATATATCTTTTACATAAACTGATCTGCTTGTTTTTCTAATTCACAGTTTCTACCAGAAAGCCCCTAATGTGGGCCTAGTTTTGTGCAGATAATTGTGGAAAGCCCTGAGTTTGCAGTGTTTATCAGCATGGGTTTCATGTCTCACTGAATGTCCACTTCCCTTGCTTTTCTACATTTGTGAAGCAGCAGCTTCAGAGAGGCACTTCCCATATATAGATCCATTAGACTCACAGAGAATACTTACACAATCAGAACAGACATTTCATTTCACTTCTTCAGCTATTGTCCCCATTTGTGGTTTATTTCATCAGCGGAATCATTAGAATGACATCTGTCAATGTTAGTTCATAGTGTTTTCATTATGGAAGAAAAAATGATGTCAATAAATTTACTTTGGTGACAAGTGAAATGTTTATGAAATTTCAAATCTCACATAATAAAGAAAACAGAACAAATTGAAATTTTATTCCTGACTAGGCTACCATATCAAAATTGTCATAGCAGTAGCGACATATACTTGCAACTCCAGTTACTGCTTGCATAGTACAGAAAGTGGAAATTTCTTACACAGTACAGGCATCCCTTTAGTTTTTTCCACAAATGGATCTAGAAATGCTGGCAATGGGAGCAGGTGATAATTTGGGACAATTTCTACTCTTTATAAACAGCTCCTAACTCACAGTGTTCAATCAGAACTGCAAGCTATAGTATCCTTGAGAAAAGGTGGACATGGACAGTCTCTCCGAAAAGGTAACATTTAAGCCAAGTCTTGAATGATTTGAAGGAGTCAGTATAGGGATGAATGACGCCAGAGCTTTTTCTGGAAAGAGCACAGCTTTGTGTGACTGATTTGAGTCAACGATTAATTTTGCAGAATTCCCAGAACAATAAGAAGACGAGGATAACAGAGAGAGCAACTTATTGAGTGTAATACCGGGTCTAAGGGGAAGGTAGGGACCAACCAGTTCTTGCAGGGCCCCTGTAGGTCATTTGAGGACTATGGGATTTTATTCTAAATTGAACGGAAAAGCTACACTAATTACTTTAATTGACTGATCTAATAGAAGTGTTACAAAAATCAATCTGGCTGATAAGTAGAAAATGGATTGCAGTGGCAAGAGCCACACAGGAAAACTAGGTCAGAGGCGCAGGCGCCAGGTACAATTCGTAAGTGATGGTAAACTAAGTTAGATTTTTTTGGTAGTAGAAATAAAATAAAAAAGAATTTAGTAATATTTAAGTAGGTGCAGGCCTGGTGATGAAATTGGTATGGGTTCTGAAGAACAGGTTAAGATCTAAGATCCAAGGTCTTTAGAATTTACGAATGGAGATGCTGAAGCATACACCTGTAGGTTTGATTTGGTTTTGGTCATTCTCTTCAGTTTCTTATGTCTGAACTGCCTTTATGCCATTCTCAAAGCTGTATCTCAAATTCTTATGACCCTTTGTGCTTAGTGAGTGTGATGGTTAATTCTGTGTCAATTTGACTTGTCCTTAGCCAAGATATTCGAGTGCTCAGATATCTGGTTAAACATTATTTTGGGGTGTGTTTACAAGGTTGTTTTGGGGTGAGATCAACATTTGGTTTACTGAATATAGCAGATTGCCCACCCCAGTGTGGGTGGGCCTCATCAAATCAGTTGAGGGCGGCATAGAACAAAAATGCTGCTTAAGAGAATTTAACCTTTCTCTCTGACTGTGTGAAAAATCTAACTTGATTTTTAATGATTCTAATTTTCTAACAGAGGATGATTTATGAGTTATGTGAAACTTGACTGATTATTCATCTTTGCCCTTGAACTTGGCCTCTTACTGGAATTTATACCACCTCCTATTCAGGTCATCAGGCCTTTGGACTCAGACTGAAACTATTGCTATTCCTAAGTCTACAGCTTTTCAATTGCAGATCTTGGGACTTCTCAGCCTCTGTTTTTGTGTGAGCCAATTCCTTACAACATATATATTTGTATGTATTATATTGGTTATTTTTCTGTGGACAACCCAGAGTGATCCACTTATCAAATGACATCCTGTTTTTTGCTTTGGGAGAGCATCAAAACTCTTTTTAGTTAGTGGTTTAGTAGAATTATAGAAATGGAATTTCTAAATATATTCTTATGGGGATAGATACCTTTACTTATCTAAGGAATAATTTAGTTCAAATAGTTGGTAAAGTATGCTACTAATGGTCATTATGGTCAAGAATTTCAACTCAGGTGACCCTTCTTGATCACAAATCATCCCTTTCTTAAATGAGCTTTTTAACTGAAATATAACACACATGCAAAATATGCTAAATTATCATGCACATCTCAATTAGTTATCACAAATATCATTCATAATACCATAATCCAGGTAGTGACATAAATATTTTCAATACCACATTATTTATTTTTTTGTTTCTAGTCAATGATTAGTGTTTACATCTTTCTTAAAAATATCCATTTTTTAATACTATAAAATTTTTGCCTAATTTTGAACTTTAAATGAATAAAATATACTGTACAATCTTTTGTCCAATATGATATTTGTGAATCCTATCCAGGTATTTTATTTTTCTTCTTCTTCTCTCTTTTTTTCTTATTGGGGGGAGGGTGAAACAGACAAGGAGAGACAGACAGAAGGGAGAGAGATGAGAGGCATCAACTCATAGTTCCGGCACTCTGGTTATTCATTGATTGCTTTCTCATATGTGACTTAACTAGAGGGCTCCAGCTGTGCCAGTGACCCCTTGCTCAAGCCAGCAACCTTGGGCTTCAAGCCAGTGACCTTTGGGATCAAACCAGTGACCATGGAGTCATGTTTATGATCCCACGCTCAAGCCGGTGATTTTGGGGTTTTGAACCTGGATCCTTAGCGTCTCAGGCTGAGACGCTGTGCCACTGCCTGGTCAGGCATTCTTTTCTTTAACGGTATAATACTACTACTTTTTAAACAGGTTTATTGTGCTATCATTGATGCATAATAAACTACAAGTACTTAAAATGTACTGAGCTGTGGCATTTGTATACGCCCAAGAAATTGTCACCACAGTTAAGATAATGAACAAGTACATGATCTCCCAAAGATTCCTGATGCCCCCTTTGAAATATTTCCTGCTTGCCCCTTCTCCTCAAAATACTACCCCTTTTTCCATAAAAGTAATGATCAGATCTTTCTATTTAAATTTCAACTATTAAGAACAGTTTGCTTTGCTTCCTTAACTTTTTTACAATTTATACAATTTCTCGCTGATACGTTATTCTGGACACAACTGTCTGACTTGGGTCAGATGAGGATTAGAGAGAAGAAAATGGAGGTTCAGAGAGGTTGTGGCATTATTTTGGGGGTTGGTCACATTAAATAGCAGCTAGGGACCACAGCCTAATATTCAGGTCCTATGATTCCAAGTTCTTTATTTTTATTATGTACCAAAATTCTTACAGTGAGCATTAACATTTCTTTGTTAATGTTTTAGATATTCTGTATCGTAAAGCACTTATTTATGGTTATCAGTATTTGCATACCTTAAAATTTTAATATTCTTAAAACAAAATAGTCCTACTCCTAATGGTCTTTATTCTTCCTAATGACTATGAATGACATTTTGGAAGGCATAATTAGTCAGAATCATAGTTTATCACTCACTACATTATTGAAAAATCACTTAGTTATCCATGACTCCAATTTTCCAACAAGGGCTAACTTATAGATATGTAAGACTTGACTGGTTATTTTTGAGAAGAAAAGAAAATGAAGGGGAAATAGAGAAAAGTAAAACACTACGCACTCACTCACATGCTAACTATAATGACATAGTTAGCTTCAATACATTCTCTCTGTCGTCAAAATGGTGATTGTCCATAAATATTTGTTATGCACTTGAACTACAGCTGAGTGTGACAGATTCCAATAAAATATTCAGTGTGATGCTGTGAGGTCTGCAGAGGGACATAAGATAGTTCCCAAACTGCACATTACATGTAGTTTTCAATTACACAGTGCACAAGATGTCCTTGACATTCAAGAGTGTGCCATCATATTTTAGTCTACCTCACTCCGGGGTGTATTTGAAAATACCCTCTATTTGCCTTTAATAATAATGGCTTGTCATATGGAATCCAGATCAGCTAATGTAACATAATAATGCTTGATGGTTTTTATTAACTGTCAAATGAAACCCAATAGTCATCAGACCCATTTCCCTGTCTGTCGTGCGATTGTTCTCAGCATGTTTCATTTCTGACCATTAATGTAAAAGGTTAATAAAGGCAACTATTTGATTTCATTAATATTCAATATGCATGGCAAGTGAATAATTTTGCAACTTATTATTATAAAGATGCTGGGCTATTAATGTTACTATTTTGCAGTCTTGTAAAATTGCACCATGCAATATGCATGCCATAATTTGGATGCTAAAAAGTCTGTGAAGGATTCTTGCTACATTACACTTTACTCACCATTTTTGAAATTCAGACTCTTTCTATGGAATGTAAAATAACTTTCTGTCTATCTCACTGTCTCTGTTTCTCTCTCTCTCCTTAATTTACTTTTACTTGTTCTGACTCCTTATTAATAACTGGTCATCTTTAATCCAATTTTACTTAGTTATGCATTTTATAGGATCTCCAATTAAAGTAAAATCAACTTCAGATTTTATCTAAGATCTATTTAATGGTCAATGTACATTGTCATATAGATTAGTGGTTAAATATGTTTAACTGAGTTCTACAGTTGTAAAATATGTCTGAATTGTGAAAAGCATTTGAACCAGATTTCAGGTAAAATTCACAGTTATTCAGAATCATTAAAGAGATGTAGAATTATATAAAGATGGATTATGAATGGAAATTCAAAGACTTGAACTTTGTCTTCAAAATGGATCTTTTAATTTAATTTTTTTCTCAGTTTACATATCTATCAGGTACTTTTCTTCTCTCGAAATGAAAATCTATTTTCTACAGTGCATTTTATTTTCAAATAAATACCTTACAATAAAAAACAATAACAAAAGATACATTAACTGTGTCAATCTTATTAATATAATTAGAAGTAAGCAAAACCTTCAATGCTTGCTAAGATAATCATGGAAATCTGTGTTGAAATGCTGTGCCCAATCATTATAGAAACAGATGTCTTACACAACCATTGACCAAACTAAAGAAAGAAAAATATCTCTCCTAATGTAATCTTGAAATAAACAAGCTGTTTCTGGAAGCAGTGTCCTGGCCAGGGTATTTGTCAAGTTTAAACAAAATAAATAATGACATATGAACACAAACATATACTCACCTCTACAATATGGCATATAAATATGTACACAGAAATACTTTCTCTGTTGTCATTTAGAAGTCTGGGACATTTTAAAAGTATTGTGACTCTTTTTACCTAAAGTATAGGGACTAACACTATGTATAAGTCATTGGCCTACCAACCTCCTGCAGGGGTCGTCAAACTTTTTATAAAAACTGCCCACTTTTGCAGTGCTGGTAGACCTGGTCCCTACCGCCCACTTAGTGGGCGGTCCAGCTTTCATGATGGGCCAATTGCGGCACTGTTTGGTTGCACTGCAAGGTAGGGACCAGGTTGACCAGCACTGCAAAAGTGGGCGGTTTTTATAAAAAGTTTGACGAAAGAAACTAAGCTGTTGACTTAGAAGATTTTGAGTCTAACTTTCACTATTATTAGAAAGTAAAAATCAAGGAGGTTACAGATGTCCTCCAGGAGAATGAAGATAAAATTTACAGTGGGAACATACTTTTTGGTACTGTTAATCCAAATTCGGAGGGACCCGAAATATGGAAGACAGGAGCAAGGTCCGTCGTTTACACATCAAAGCTTTATTGTCTAGCTTGGCCAAGCGGCTGGAACTCCGACAGAAATCGGAGGGAGAGGAGAGCGCACTGGCCCTTTGTTCTACTTAGTTTTTATAGTTTTGTAAGTGGGAAGTACAGAAGCAAAAATTGCAATTAGGAGCCCCTTACCGCTATTGGTTATAGTCATATGTCCTTTAACATGATAGGACCACGTTCAATTTGCAAACCATACATCATTTTGGAGAAAACAAAATTTACAAGTCAACACAATGGTAGAAAGATATCTCTTTACATATTAAAAGGCCTTCCTATATTTTCTAGTGTTCATCCGCCATCTCTCTGTCCAGAGTCAGACGTATTAACCACATGCATTTACATAAGAGAGGTAGTTTCCGTGGGGACAAATGCCCGCAAATGGCTCATTGCTATAAGAAAAGGTTTATTTTGGCTTTTCCCTTCCTGCACCTGGCTAGCCATTCACTCCTTTCCCCACAGGTGTGGTGGAATGTCAGGGAATCTATGCTTTCCTTCCCTTTTCATTTACAATACAATGGCAAGAGCCATCCTGGTTATGCTAATCACATAGTACAGAGACTATTTTCACAATTTCTCTGCATACCTTAACCCAAATTAATAAAATGTTCTCCAAGCCTCCTAAAATATTAATATTAATTCTGTAGCCTTTTGGTTCTTTACAACACCTGCGGGTGAAATGGCTCAGTGGCTCCTCATTACCAAAAATTATTGTACTCCCAGAGTTAATTTGAGTTTCATTTGATCTGAGGCTTCTGATAAGCATTTAAGTTGACAAGAAATCTATTGGAAACTTTTTAAATTCAACTGCATTTTTATAGAGAGGTATTTGATAGTGAAAAAACAACATTAGAGGGAAAGATATTTGAAAGACTGAGAACAGCTCAGATAGCACTTGACATAGAAAAGCTCTTTTATTCCTCCCCAAACCAGGATACCATCTTCAATATTTACAAAGCATAAGTATAGGAGAACGTGACATTTTGAAATACCAGCATTTACATGGGTTAATTTACAAACAACCAGAAATCGAAAAATGAAGCATTAAACTCACCTTTCCATAAAAATTGTGTGCTCTCACAGCTTGCAGGCAGAAAATGAGAATAATTTTTAAATTTCAATTAAGCCCTGATAGGAAGAAGGGAAGCAAACTAATCTGAATTGCTTGGGCGCGAGTGGGACAAAGATTAAGACATACCACTGAGTCTGATATGATGACAAAAAAAAATCTGGGTACAAATCAGTGCGGAGTCATCTCAGGGCCATACTGTATAGACAGCAAACACAAATAGTTAAAGCTCCATGATGAGAAAATCAGGTATGAATGTAACCCTCCGGAGTTTAATTCATTAATGTTTTCAGTGCAAAAATAAATTCCCTGGTTTTCAAGAACAGAGAGACAATGTCTCTTCTCCACCTTTATAAATGTGACACGTGCCTCTTGTAAGTTCCTATGTATGTTAAATACCGATTGGTAATTTATAAAGCCTTATTACCCATGGGGAAATGCTTATACAATAAATATTTTTTAGATTCCCATATAAGTGAGGTCACACGTTTGTGTCTTTCTGCATCGGCCTTATTATGCTTAGCATACCTCCCACCAGGTTCATGGTTCAGCCTTACTGTCATAAATGGCAGATTTCCCCTTTCATGGCCCTATACTATTTCACAGTCTACCTTCATGTACTCCATAGCTGCCTGGAGGAATACTTGGCCCTGAGGGTGTTCCGTACCCTTAGGTGTCCATAGTCTTGGACTTGACAGACCTCAAATTGGAGCGTCAGCATTCTGTGCCAGAAGCCCCACTCACAAGGAGCCTTTAAACTTGATAGATAGCTCTAGATTTTCGGCCTGCACATTCACAATGAACTCTCCTGTTTTGGCCTCCGTCCTCTCGGCACAACCTCTGGGCCAGACCAGGTTCCCTGCGTCTCTCAGGGCCCCTGAAATTAGGATTCTCAACTCTGATTTAGGACAGAGAACAGACTATATTACCATTGCATCAGAAGTAACAAAACAAATTTAAAAGGTCATCCTAGAAGCCGGACCCCCACGGGACAGAATAGCTCTGTTTACCATATTTGCAATGGCCCCCAACCTGTGCACAGCCAAGTTCTTGGGCATAAAATGAGACAAAGAGGATGCAGTACTGGCCCCGGTGATAGGAAGGATCAGTCAGCATTGTTTTCTCCCACCAATATGAGTTTGGCGGCGGGGGAGGGGGGGGGTGTACGACACAACAACGTGAATTTTTTACCTTCCTGTCTTGACCTGGTCCCAGGCAGTGATCTGGGCGGGGCTGCCTGTTTCCCCGAGTTGGGAAAACAGCTCTGTTAGGCTTCCACTTGGCCCGATGAGTACGTGAGCACGGGGCCGCGCCACCTGTGTGCAGTTCTATGTAAGCCCACGGGTTCTTGCCCCCCCCTCCCCCGTTGGGACGCTCCATTAAACAGGAATGGCCCACCGCTTTCCCGCTTCGCCGTTTCTCTACCCTCTGCCCGAATCCAGTATGGATCTGCCTGCCCTAGGCCACCGGCCTGACTCCAGGATCCTTCTGCAGGGCCCAGGGCGAGTGGCGGTCACCAGAAACTGGAGAGGAAAGGTAATTTTCCTTTATGTCAAGTGTCCTGCCGAGGCTCCTTCTTTCTACAGGGCACCTCCTAAATGCTTGTGTCGGTGCAAGTGTCTCCACGGTGCCCCAGAGTTCAAGGTTGTCCTGGCAAGGTTAACCTGCTCATTGCACCTGGGGACAGAACCCCACCCGCGCCCCGAGGCCGCGCGGAGGACCCAGCCCCCTGACCTCAGACTCAGCCTCGCTGGGACTGTGCGGTTCTACCCAGTCCAGCTCCAGGTGGGTCCCGAACCCAAGCGGTAGACAGAGATGCCCAGACGATGGCTGGAAGCCCCAGCGCAGAAACTGGGGCGCTGCGATGCGAGACGCGGCCCAGGGGACTCGGCCTTGACCTCCAGAGGCCGCGGAGAGCAGGCAGCGCGGTGGACAGGTACCTCTCCCCTCCTGGGGTGGGTGCGCGCTGGGCATCTCCCTTGGCCCCTTCTGACCCCAGCACTGTGAAAAGATAAACCAAGGCGTGTGGCACGTTTTAAGAATTTACTGGAGCGAAAATGTATTTGAATGGGGCCGCGCCAGGTTGGAAGCGGTTGGAGTTCTGCAGACAGGAGCTGGGGGCGGGGGAATTTCAGAAGGAAAGGAGGGAGCCCCGTGAGGACATTGCTGCCTGGCAGCGGCTGGAAGGTCCCTGGGCTCTTTGTTCATCTTGAGTATGTTGACTTCCTAACCTCAGGCATTGACAGGTTTAGGGTCGCTTCCTTAAGCGCGGAGCCACCTGGTTCCTTGTTGAACTAATAGTTACTAATTGAACGATTGTATGAGTTCCGTCTACTTTGGGTATTATAACTCCTTATCAGGTGGTTTGCAAAAACATTATTTTCGTTTCGTGGGTTACTTTTTTATTTGTTGCTGATTATTCCCTTTGTTATACAGAAGCTTTTTAACCTGATACAGTTTCGCTACTTTATTTCTGATTTTATTGTCTTAGCTTTCTGTCATCCCTTTAAAAAAAAACTTGTTAAAACCAATGTCAGGAAGTTTTTTGCCTATGTTTTCATCTAGGAATTTTACGGCTTTACATCTAAGTCGTCAATCCATTTTGAGTTCGTTTTTCTGTATGGTGTAAAATGAGTCGATTTCTGTCCTCTGCGTGGAGCTATTATCTAGTATTGTCAATACCGTGTGTTTGAAGAGACCCCTGTGTATTTTTGATGTTCTTGTCAAAGATTAGTTTTACAGTGTATCTGTGGGTTTAATCCTGGGATATCCATCGTGTCCCATTGGTACCTGTGTCTGTTCTGAGGCCGCTCTCTCACTGTTCTTATTACTGTAGCTAGCTAGCACTTGCCTACTTACTAATATATGGGATAGCAGGGACCTAAACTGAGGTATTTTAGAATGCCACTTCATAAATTAAAATGTTTATACTATGATTTGTTTAATTGCTGTTCTTTTATTATTATTTCTTATTAAAAGATCTTAGGACTCTTGCCTGTTGACTCAGCGGTAGATCATCTGCCCCACGTTTGGAAGTCTGGGGTTCAATACCGGGTCAGGGCACACAAGAGAAGCAGCCGTCTCCTCCCTCCCTTCTCCCCCCCCTACCCCCCAGCTCTCTCCCCCACCTCATGTAGCCATGGCTGTAATGATTTGAAGCAATAGTTGGCTCCAGGTGCTGAGGATGGCTCCATGGCCTCACCTCAGGTGCTAAAAGAACTCGGTTGCCGAGCAACGGAGTAGCAGCCCAGACAGGTACAGCATCTAGGGTGAGGGGCTCACGGGGATCCTCCTTGGTCACAAGTGAGGAGTCTGTCTCTGCCTTCCCACCTCTCACTTAATAAAAAACTCTTAGAAATTTGAATAATTAAGGTTTTATAGCATTCCAGCAGAATTCTTTACCAATATAGACTCACCTCACAAGGTCCTGCGTTATTCTTATTTGCTGTGTGTGTATTTTAAACTTCCTGAGGCATAAAACATGTACAGTGGCTGCTGAGTTTGACTTGAGTAACAGGGCATCTCTCGTTTTGCAAGAGCAAGGATTTCAAAAGCTGAAAAATTACTTGCAGATCCTACAGAAGGGTCTGTTCTGTTTCACAGACTGGAAGACACAAAGATTTAGATTAATGTTGGTGTTTGCCCACCATGCTGATTTTCTCTTCTTGGTTGACTGGCTGAAGGGTAGATCATTGCTCCCTTGTAATGAAGTTAGTTTAGTTAATCGGGGAAGCCCAAATGGAGACATAGGAGAAGAGGTTTCAAGAACGATGTTTCTTTCATAGCTTCAGTGAGGCCCACGCTTGGTAAAACCACCTAAAACATATTCTTTGAATGGTTAGCCTGTTTTAGGTGTTGTACTTTAAGCTTTCTATGACAGAGCTATTTCTGCTGTAGCTACTCACCTGAGTCAGAATGGTGACCAAGAAACGGGTTTTTAGTGGAGCTGAAAGAGGACTTTATACTCTTCAAATCTTTCAAAATGTGTTTCTGATAGTTCAGGTGGAAGGACTGGAGATTCAATCTGCATGGGAGACCACTGCATGCACTTGTTTGGATATCTGCTGTGGTTCTTTCAGGTCTGGGCAGTAGTGAAACGTGGCAGGGTGGTAGGCAGAGAAGTTAGGGCTGGATTCAGATGGAAGAGAACCAGGAATCTTGGTGGCACGGTAGATAAAGTGTCGGCCTGGAACGCTGAGGTTGCGGGTTTGAAACCTGGGCCTGCCTGGTCGATGCACATATGGGAGCTGATGCTTCCTGCTCCTCCCCCCTTCTGTTTCTCTCTTCTCTCTAAAATGGATAAAAAGTCTATATAGAAAAGAATCTGAATGGTAAGGCCCATACCATGAAACATTCTTCTGCAGGACTTTGGAATAAATCGGATAATTATGGTAATATTTTATCATCTCATGGTTAGCTATTTAGAATTAAATATCAATTCTTTCTCTTGTGACTCTTTGGGAGCACATTTAGAATTTCAGAGCATATTATTTATTTGTTGATGTGTATAAACTTTTACTGTATTAGAGCCAGGAAACCAAGACATAGCAAAATCAAAATATAACGTACTGTGTCTGCCCTGAAAAGCTTACAGATCAGTGAAAGAAAAAGCAAAGTAAACAATGACAATATTGCCTAACCTGTGATGGCGCAGTGGATAAAGCGTCCACCTGGAACACTGAGGTCACCGGTTTGAAATCCTGGGTTTGCCTGGTCAAGGCACATATGGGAGTGATGCTTCCTGCTTCTCCCTTCTTCTTTCTCTCCTCTCTAAAATGCATTTTAAAAAAATCCAATATTTTTGTATACATGCTTGTGTACAATTCTAAGTGGGACAATATTTGTTTAATGAAAGTCTACCTTAAAAACTTGTGTCTCATTCTCAGGTGTGTGATGAAACGTATTCTGTGGATGAGAATTCCATTACCAAAAAAGCCAACTTGATTTCCTATAATCAAGCAATTCTATGAAAAGTATTAAAAAATGAGTTTGGCTGTATAGGAAGATTCTCTAATTTATCAGGAAAATAATGGATTGCATATCTCTACACCTGAGCCACAGTGTTTGTATTTCGCATATTACATTGTCCTGTCAAGGACGCTTTGGGTGATACTTCATCTCAGAATTGCCATTGGCTTGCTATTCAGAGCTTTAGACTTATTATTATATTATATAATGTTATGTATTTGGTTTCCATGTTATTGTAGCATCATTATTTCAAATAAAATAGAAATTAATAAAATATTCATAGATATAAATTAGCCATGAATACTAAAACACCTCTAATTCACATGGACATTCAATCAACTAATTATCTATAAAAATATATTTACTACTTGAATTGCTGTCTGCCAAGAGTAATTTTGGCAGATAGAGTGGATATTTCCTGCCAAAGGCAGTATTTCATCTTTTTTTTTTTTTTAGCAAAAAGTGAAATAAAGCACACAAAAGAAATAACACTATGTTCTTAATCAGGAATATGAAAGCTTCATCACAGCCCATCCTTTTATGTGGGCAATTACAGTTACTGATGCTTTCATGATGTGCCTTATTTTTATGAAAATATCAGTGCCATGCACATACACACCACACAAAATATAATTGACATTGCATAAACAAAAGCTGTTGAAATTTGCAATCTAAATTCCCACATTCTTGAAGCATTCTATTATGATAATCTGATCTTTTTTTAATGTCCATGTGGCTACCATACCTACTTTTCTTTCTCTGTAGCCCTTCTTTCCTTGCCCCCAATACGTGGGTATTGGATATTACTAATAATTTTCTTTTATATCTTTCAGCTGTTTGAGCTGTCGTTTCTTTGGTTCAACTGATATTGTGATCAGCTTTGCCTATGGTTTCCTATTCTCTAGTATACTTGTTCTGTCACCAAACATTTTGCTAGTTTCACCATAATGATACTTTTATCCCTTTTTTTCTAGAATAATATAAATCACATATATTGAAGCATTGTTTGGATATTTTGGTTTATATTTTATATTTGGGTATAGCTTATAGATATATGTAGTCATAACTAGGCAACAGGAGCAATTTGAATGCATTTATTAATTATTTTTTATATTTTTCTTATGAAAACCCCGTATTTTAATTCTTTTTAAAAAACATTTGATTCAGTGACTTTCCTTGTGCTTAGTAACTACTTAATTAGGATTTATTATTTTCTTGAGACTGTGAAAACCACCCAAAGCATATTATGTTGTACAGTCTTCACAATAAACTTATGGAGTGCATTTTTAATTAGTCTATTTTAATATTATAAACAAATTAACTCTTTTAAATGACCAGATTTTAATTTAAAGACTGTCACTAACCATTTGAAGGTCAAATTGCCTACCAAAGAAGCAGAAATCACATTCTTGCTGGGTTGTCGGTCCAAGTTCTTAGTAGTCAAACATGATGTAATGCCACCCACATCATCATCTCACTTTTGGCGGTTACTGTGTTTCATCTATGTCTTATTCTTGATCATGCAAATATGTTACAGTAAATATATTCCTGTAGTCAATTAAAAAAAACCCTCATCACAGTTTCTCATAAAAGTTATATTTCAAGCAGGACTTCCAAAGTTTTCCAATGAAAGTAGATAGATCCCTACAAAGAGATTTCACCAGTTTATTCGTGCAAATATAATTTTTTTCCCACTCAGTCATAGAATTAACTGAAGGGTAATTTGCATTGTCCAAGCAATAGGGGGCATGCTGAGCAAATACACCAGGCAGAAAGAGTGAAGTCTTTTTTTTTTTTTTTTAAGGAAAGGGTGCTTTTCAGCAAATCAGCTGTATTTATTTACAAAAGAAAGGTTACAAATAAAACCTCAATTAACCTAATCATTTGAAAGTATGAATACTAAAATTCTTGATTTTAAAAAAATTATAATAAATTTTCCAATTTCGTGTGACAGTGTTAATTACTTGAGAACTTGTAAATGCAAGTGTTTCCCCTAATCTTCTTGATTAAAATCTATAGGACAGGACAGAACTTTTTTCCACGGACACATACACATGCACACACGCATATATGCACACACACACACAATCTAAAATAATCCAACAAAAATAAATAAATAAAGCCCAAATTGATATGGCTAGTTTTTTGAAAAGGTGAAATTATATTCATTTTACACAAAGTCTTATAATTATTGATTATTGATGACTAAAAAAGCAGACAAATTCTGTGATCAATGTGCATTATGCAGCTGAGCGCTTGATAAACTTACATGTTTATATTGAAGGATGTTGGAGACAATGCTTTCTGACTGCAAGTGATGCCCTAGAAGTTGCAGTAAATAACTTTCCCAGTTTTCAGGCTTATGATTTTTTTTTTTGGTAATTATAAAAATGTCTTCCTATGTTGTTCAATATGACGTAAGGTTAGAATTGTAAGCAATACAATTGAATTTGGGGCAAAATAAAGCATATAATTTATATTTTTATAACATACCTTCATGCTTGTTTTGAAATTAATCTAAACTATGTGTATAAATTTGGCTATATAGCTAAAGAATATTTCTTTGTATTTCATAGTTACATTTCATTGAAGTTAGTTACAGTTTCATTTGTGAGAGATTATGATACAATGATTTCATTTTATAAGAAATGTAGTTAGGAAAGGATTTTCTAATTGGTGTAAAACATTATTTTAAGCTGCAACTAGGTATCGTGTATTTTAAAAAAAGGAATGGAGATATGTATAAGGTGATAATATGCACTTCTGAATAGCAAAATGGTTACCATTGTAGCTTAGCTAACACCTCCTTCTCATCACATAACTACCATCTCCCCCTATTTTGTTATATATCAGTAATATCTCAATAAATGGTAAAGAAAAATAAATGGAGAGGAGTCACGAATCATGGACGTGCTCTTACTCCCGGTTATTATTCAACACAGAAGGTGTATTGGAAGACCAGATTAAAAAGATATTGAAGATAAAGCTTCTGCAATTCAGATTATCATTTGTCCCTTGGAATACTGGGGAGATGTTTGCATTATTTCCTTTAAAAGTGGCCTGCCAAACAGCAAATGTAATTAAGAAAGGATTTTCTAATTGATGTCCAACATTATTATTATAAGTTTCAGAAAAGTATCTTATAATTGGTAAGCGAATGGAGAAGTGTACGACATGTTGGTTTATTAAGCTTCTACGTTCCGTAGTTACACCTTCCCTTCTCCCGGGTATCGCAGGACCTGCCTGTGTGCCACACTCTTTGCTCCTCAACACACTTGCCAATGCAGTAGCTTCATCCTGGAAGACTTTGCCTTCTTTCTTTCCAGTTGGCAATTTTCTACACATTTTCTAGATCCTGGCTTGATTATCACTGGCTCAAGTTTATTCTGAATAACCAAACATCATCTTACCCACTTTCCACTAAAGAAACCAATTTTATTTTATTGAGTTCTCGTCGTTTGTTCCAGTGTTTCTTTTAAAAACAAGCAACAACAGAGCCTGACATGTGGTGGCGCAGTGGATTAAAGCCTCGACCTGGAACGCTGAGGTCGCCGGTTTGAAACCCTGGGCTTGTCTGGTCAGGGCACATGTGGTAGTTGATGCTTCCTGCTCCTCCCCACCTTCTCTTTCTCTGGCTCTCTTCTCTGAAATGAATAAATAATAAAAAATAAAATAAATATATTAAAGTAGTAATATATATTAAAAAAAACAAGAAACAATAACCAAATTGGATATCTATTTTTTTTTCATTCTATTACATAAGATTTTAGTATCAGTTTTATAGCTTGCTTCTTGTATTAACAAGCCTGGGACTCTTTGTTATACAATTAATTGTGCAGAGTTCATACAAAATATAGAGAGGTTCTCCTTTTACTTGTATGATTGCAAAGTATTCTATTATGTTGATGTCTCATCTTTTATATATCATGTCCTAATATATAGATACTGCATTTTCTCGGTGTCTTTCATAGAAAACAGTGGAACACTTTGTGCACATGTCATTTTGCATAAGAATATTACTGGTCTCATAAAATTAGGTGGGACCTACTTCCTTTTTAACATTGACTACATTTTTTTTCTGTTTACTCAAATAATTTTATTAGAATTGGTTATTTATTTATAGTTTTTAGATATTTACCTGGTAATTATTTGGAACTGAAGTTTTGTTTGTAAGGAGACTTTTATCTAATTTATTAATTTTTATCTATTAATAAATATAGGTCTCCTCAGTATACCTATTTTTTTCATTAAGTGAGAGGCAGAGACAGATCCCACATGCACCCCAACCAGGATCCACCAGGCAAGCCCCCCTACCAGGCAATGCTCTGCCCGTCTAGGCTTCTGCTCCATTGCTCAGCAAGCGAGCTATTTTATTGCCTGAGGTGAGGCCATGAAGCCATCCTCAGTGTCTGGGCCAACTTTGCTAGAACCATGGCTACAGGAAGGGAAGGGGGGGGGAAGGGGGAAGATGGTCACTTCTTCTCTGTGCCCTGACCATGATTTGAACCTGGGACTTCAACATGTTGGGCCAATGCTCTATCATTGAGCCAACTGGTCAGGGAGTATATCTATTTCTAATTGAACTGTGGTATTTTGTGTCTGTTGAAAAATTTATTAATTTCACTGATCTTTTTTAAAGTGTTGGCTTAAATTTTTATATAATGAACTCAATATAATTTTAATATTTTAAATCTTTCTTTCCTCTGTTTTATTCTTTTTGTGTTTGTGTGACAGAGACAGAGAGGGACAAACAGAGTGACAGATAGGGACAGACAGACAGGAAGGGAGAGAGATGAGAAGCATGAATTCTTCATTGTGGCACCTTAGTTCTTCATTGATTGCTTTCTCATATGTGCCTTGACCGGGGGCGGAGGGTTACAGCAGACTGAGTGACCCCTTGCTCAAGCCAGCAACCTTGAGGTCAAGCTGGTGAGCTATGCTCAAACCAGATGAGCCAATGCTCAAGCTGGCAACCTCAGGGTTCCGAGCCTCCGCATCCCAGTCTGACGCTCTATGCACTGCACTACTGCCTAGTTAGGCTCTTCTGTTTTATTCTTGATGTTAGCCTTTCTTTCTCATATTTATTTATTTATTTATTTATTTATTTATTTATTTCTCTCTCATATTTATTTCACCTTATTTTTTTCTCTCACCATTTCTCTACCATGTTTTTCATTTTTGTCTATTGTAATGTCTGGTCATTACATTACTGTAATTCCTGTCTTCACTTTGTCCACATCAGGAAGAGAAAAATATAAATTATAAATGTGATGTCAGATATTTTCACAAACTTAATGACCTGTGATAACAAATGCATACTGATGAACATAACAGTTTTCCAAATCTCAGATATAGTTGGTATCTAAAAGATGTTCTAGAAACATCGCTTTGTAGGATTAATCTGTTCAATATATCAAATAAACATTTAACTAAGAATCCTAATCATTATTACAGAAGCCCTAATTTTCTCTGCTATGGTGCATCTTCCTGTATTTTGCTTCCTAGGTCTCTTGCTATTTTCCATCTCATTGACAGTAGGGCCAGAAAAAGAAGCTATGGCTTTTATTTCCTTTGGCCACTGGATGTAATGATAGAAGTTTGTATAGAACTCTTTGAAGAATAAAATAGAATCAGGCATATGTGAGAGGATGAGCAGACAATGATGGTCTTATTTCCAATTCTGAAGTTTCAAAATATTATAGACTTTTCTAAGCCCTTGTGACATTTCCACAAAGATATCTTCATTGTTAAAATATATATAAATAGTATTTCCAATTTTATGAAATGTTTTCATATCTGGTTTCTTCTGAAAAGAAATTATTGTATCGGTCCAATTAGGAGCTCTGTCTCTTACTTCTTTGTGTTGCTCTAATTACCCATTGATAAAAGTCTGTCAGTGGATAATGCCCAAGAACATTACCAAATGATTTGGTAATGATTCATGCAGAGCGGCGATATCTTTCTTTATTTGCCTAATCAGTATTGCACTTTTCAATTTGCACAGCTCATTTCCCTTGGCACGTCTCACAGTACTTTCGGGGCCCAAAATTTAGCAAAAACTCCAAAATATAAGCATCAGTTGATGTCAAATTGTTCTTTTCTCTCTAAATTACTGAAAAGATTGCTTGAAGTAGAAGTAATATGAATGTCTACCAAAAAATTTAATATCTTCTGTAAATATTAAATGCTTTAAAAATGTATCCTAAAAACTTGAAATAGAGACTGTTGCTACACTGCAGACATACGTACATACAGGTAGAATAACTATCAAGTCACTTCCTGTATTATTTCTTATCATAGCTTTATTTACATGAATCTTTAATGCTAAATCCCTAGCATTTGTTTTTTTGTTTGTTTGTTTATTTATTTATTTATGGTCTGGAAAATGTTGGTGTCACCACAGTATATAATAATGTGCCTATGGGTCTTGGCCGGATAGGTCGGTTAGCTCAAGTGCCATCCCAACGCGCTGAGGTTGCTGGTTCGATCCCAGGTCACCTACAGGAACAGATTGATGTTCTTCTCTCTCTCTCTCTCTCTCTCCCTTCCTCTCTCACAATAATAATAAAGAAAAATTAAAAAAAATAATGTGCCTATGAAAGACAAGATGGTAGTATATCATAAAGGTCACACATTTAATAAAGTGTTGCCTGATTAATTATTATTTTTTCTATAATTCTCTTGCTTATATATTTAAAATTATTCTGATAAAATTAAATAAGTTATTGGGTACCTACTCTATTAAATATACTGTCTTCTATGGTATTAATAACACCTAATTTTTATCAAGTATTACTATGTCTCAGGTAATGTGGTAACTCCTTTAAGAGGATTATCTAAATGTATTTCAATCCTCTGATGCAGTTCTGTTTTTAGCTCCACTTTATATATGAAAAAGCAGAGGTTTATTCAGGATGAATGAATTACCCTGAGGGACTACTAGGAAGTGGCAGAGTTAAGATTTGAATCTAGCCATTTGGATTACAGCATTTAAGAGCTTAACCACTACACTTGCTATTGAATTTATGCAGCAAATCCTTCAGAAATATTGTTCTAAAAGCCACTATTTTATAGACACAGGAAAGTTTCATTTTGTTGATTCCATATTCCTCTTCTAATTTATGTCCCTGGACACATCTGACAATGGACAGAGGGCATCTGTCTTTGGACCCAGAGAGCATTACTAGCAATAATTCTTTTGATTCCAAACCAGCAGAATCCCATTATACTGTCCTGTTGCTCTTGATTTAATAATTGATAATAGTCAGCCCAGGAAGCAGCAAGTTTCAGTCCCCAGGAACTGACTTGAGCAGGTGATCTCAAGGCGACACTGTTTATATAAGTCATTCTTTTTCCCCTCCAGCCTTGGTCCTGTCCATGGCATCCACCTCTCTAAGTTCCCTCCCTGAACGTCTCTCAGAGTCTCCATTGATATTTTCTATTCTACCTAATGTGCATTTCACTTCTGCTCTTCCCAAATGCATGCAGGCTGACCCCAAAACCAACAGCAGTCCAAGGAATGTAGATTCAGGATCAGACTATGTTCTAAGATCATGTCATCAAAATAAAATCCAGATAAGGATGAGGCTATGGATGAATGAGGGAAGTTAACCAGCCCACACATTCAATGGGCCTGGACCATTCACATGGATAATAATCCCGTTCACAATAGGGTAAAATGAGTCAGAGCATGTGGTCTTTCCAGATGTTTTCAAATTATTAATGTCTCATTTAATTTCAAGATGAGACTGTATATTGCAACAGTCTCATTTTCTTTATTTCAATTCACTGCCTCTTTTTTCAATGGCCTAACTATATAGGGCACATACCTCCGGGTGGTTTCAGCAGTGATTTTACTTCCCATTCGCCTTCTGTTTGTATCACTGGTGGTGGGAGGGGGGTGAGGGCGTGACTTTCTTCCAAACTCGAGGATCTTTCCAGTGAGCGTCTGCTGGGGTTCGGGGAGGAAAGCACAGGGCTGGGAACCTCTCTGAGCCTTGTCCCCAGAGGGCCCCCACTCTCACGCTGGTTTCCACTCTGCCTGCAGCTACTTGTCACAAGTTCCCAGCACATTTTCCACGGCCCCTCGGGGTTTGTTTGGCCTTTGGTGCTTTACCTGGCTAAGCAGTTGCTCGCTGTCTGTGTGTCATGTCCGGCTCCGGATGTTGATGTGGCCATTTGTCCTTTGATCTCAGTTTTTTTCTGGGTTCATAACAAAATTTTTTTTTTGGCGGTCTTTCTAAACTTTTTCTCTTGTGAGGGTGGGGTGACATCTCTTCAACTCTCTCTCTGAGATGAAACAGATATCTGCTCTTAGTATTTAATATCCTTTTGCATTTTAATGGTTTCGTCTAGTAGTTTTGCATTCACACTCCAAGGAATTGAGAAGAATGAACTCGCAAACGTCGGAAAGGTTAAAATTAGATAATTTTCTTTAGCCATTCAGCCTTTAAATCTACACTTTTTGGGAATGTGGATCAGGCTATCGATTTAATTTCTGAAAAAATGCTTAAGAGAAGGATAACACCAATGAAATGAATTTCCTGTCTGTTTCACTCATATGAATGAATAAAATCACAATTTTTTTCTGAGTGAATATATTTAACACTTTAAATGCACCATAATTTCAATCAGAACAGTGATTGCTGGTGAACTGATAGATATTTTTTCTTGAATGACAGAAATTTGTTTCTTTCATTAACTGGAAAAGAAAAGAAACAAAGCCAGAAAAGCTCTTAGCACTTGAAAACAAAGACACCAAATAGGAGAAGAGACACAGTACTCATTCTTTCAAAATATTGATAAATGGACAGTATATCTCTTCTCCTGATTATTGACATAATGTTGCTTTTAAAATGGGAATTTTTTAAAAGTTTTATAAAAACACTTCTGTACTTCTTCTGAATTAAGAACTTTATTCTGTTATAGGCAAAGAAATGTCTGCCCATTGGTTCAGAGGTGCTGTCTGATGCTCAGCAAGAATTGGTTCAATAGCAACACTGAACACTCCTGACACGCTATAAGCATATGCACTTTCAAATGTCTCTGGGTACTATTATTTCTCTAAGAATATATGTTTGCTTTAAACAGCTGATTGTCAGCAAATATTAGAACAGAATATTTATATGTTTTCTTTGTTTCCCCACTATTGTGACCCTCAGTTGTGAAGGATAAGCAGAAAATTCATCAAAACACAAATGTATTTTCATGGCATTACGTATATTGGAGTTGCCTTTTATTTATTTTTTTAGTAACAAATTCATCTTAGGATACTAGCCAATTGGTTCACACTGCAATATCAAATTTTTAAGTTAGAAATGCTTAATTATAATGGCACCAGAGATTAGATTTCTTAAAGGGGTACAGAAAGTGTAACAGTTAGGTATTAGTGAGGGCAGAGATAGGGAGGGAAAAACGAAAGGAAACTTAAAAAATGTTCATCTTTCAGGTGACCTTTATATTACTTGTCTTCATTAATTATTATTTCTGGAAGAACCCTAGACCTGCTCTGTCTGTTTGCCAAATGCCTCCCAAATGACGGGAGAAAATATAAGTTTCTATGTTTCTATTTACTAAGGCAAACAACCTTTTAAGAAAATACAGAGGCCCTGGGAAGTTGGTTCAGTGGTAGAGCATCAGCCCGGAGTGTAGATGTCCCAGGTTCGATTCCCAGTCAGGCATAGGAGAAGCGCCCATCTGCTTCTCTATCCCTCCTCTCAATTCTCTCTTTCTCTCTCTCTCTCTCTCTCTCTCTCCCTCTCCCTCTCTCTCCATCCTGCAGCGGTAGTTCAATTGGAATAAATGGCCCCAGATGCTGAGGATGGCTCCATGACCTCACCCCAGACATGAAGAAGAGCTTGTTTGCTGAGCAACAGAGCAACACCCCAGATGGGCAGAGCATTGCCTCCTGGTGGGCTTGCTGGGTATATTTCAGTCAGAGCGCATGCGGGTGCCGTCTCTGCCTTCCCTCCTCTCACTGAATACATATACATATATATAAAGGAGAGATTGTATAGACTATAAGGACTAAAGAAACAATTGATTTTGACAAAACATCATTCTGAATAGAGTAGTGTCTCCTTATCCTCAGAGGTTATGTTCAAGATCCTCAGTGGTTTCCTGAAACCGCATATCATAGCAAACCCTATATATACTGTGTTTTTTCCCCCTAAACATACATCCCTTCCCACTTAAAAGAGGCCCTTTGGCTTCTCTTTGGCATGTCTGAATTGCCAGCGTCACTCCTCTTCTGCCTCGGGGCCATTATTTAATAAAAGAAGGTTTGCTTGAGCACAGGCATGGCAGTAGTACCTCACCGGCTGATCTGATAACCGAGACGGCTGCTAAGTGACTTGAGAGCAGGGAGCACAGAGTGTGGAGATACTGGACAGAGGGGTGACTTGTGGCCCAGGCTGGATGGAACAGGACTTTGGGAGATTTCATCACACTACTCAGAAAAGCACACAATTTAAAATGTATGAATTGTTTACTTCTGGAAATTGTCCTTTAATATTTACTGACCCCAGTTGACAAGAGAGGGGAGTCACCGAAACCCCAGGAAGTAACACTGTGACTAAGGCTGGGAGGCGGGGCTATGGTATTGCTGCATTTAGGTTCTGGGGCTTTAATCTGTCCACCTTACTTCCCATAACCTTCCCTCATTGCTGCTCAAGTGACAAATGAGGTTTAAATATTTTGTATAGTTACCAACCTTTCTGGTGAGAAGCATTTATAGCAAACATGTTCACTTTTTCCATTAAAGTTTACACCACCATGAGCCTGATGTACTATTGATCGGTTTTTTCTGTGGTTGCCAAAAATCTTTCTGCTAGCGCAATTTCCTGTAATTGCACTTGTACAAAAAAGCTAGTGACATTCAGGGGTAAGAGTGAGAATTAAGTAGATAAAACATTTTGGAGACTATTCCTGGTGATTTAATTATTGGACTGATAACATTAATGCAAGGCACTGTTTCCTGGTTTAAAAATATAAACCTTTTTATTATAAACATCTAAATAGAGGCAGACTCTATTACTGTTAATAGTAATAATCAATAGTAATAGTAATAAGTCTATTTTGAGTGAGAATCAAGGTTCATCTACCTTTACTCTACTGTGCTCATGACACTGGCCTCTCATTTAACGAGTGGAATTTTTGTATAAACTGTTTAGTAAATAATGATATAATTGAAAAAAAGAATCTATTTCTTAATTCTGAGTTCTAACAAAGGCTCTTGCAATGTATTAAAAAATACTCTCTCTAAAGATGGTTTCAATTGCAAGATAATTTTATCAAATAATCTTTTTATTCCCATGGGCTCAGAATTATGAAAAAAAATTACCCCCAAATTTCATAACATACGTAAGAGGATAATGCAGAATGGCATTGAGAAAGAAATTCTATCCTAAGAAAGGATTAGATTTCATCCAGTTGATGAGAATTGGATGGGGCTTACCCTGAACTTCCACGTGGGTATCAAGTTTTTAGCCCTTGAGTGGAAGAAGGAAAAAAATAAATGAGCCATTCAGTTTTCTTTGGGCATCCCAGAATAGAGAAATAATTGATTATTTCCAAAGATAGCCTCCAGGAAGACTGTCAGTATCCTAGAGAGATCCACACACCTCATAATAGCAGTAACTGAGCTGAGATTTTGTATAATGTCTCTGAGGGGTTCACAGACTTCCTTAGACCCTCAATAGCCATGTCTGTAAATGTACCAGTAAACCTAAATAAGCTTTGGAGACAAGATTGGGAGAGATGATCAAGGGAATGCTTGGGGTATGTGGCCTGAGAATGTGAGAATGCAGGGGTATTTTAATATGGATGCAGCATGTTCTAATTATCTGCTGTTTCTGAAAATTTTCTAACTTAAAACAGCCATCATTATTTACTCTGCCTACAAACCCACACCCTGGAGAAGGCTCAGGTGGCACTCTTCTCATGTCCACATAGTGACAACACAGGTGGCTCGAACTGGGCAGCAAGGTCCACTGTCCATGTGGCCCACACCAGGTACTCCATGCTGGTTGTTGGTGGATGGCTTGGCTGGGGCTGGAGCTTGCTCTAAGTGGATTATAACTGACTCCTGAAGATGAATATTCCAAGAGGCTTGAGTAAAAGCTAAAAGTCTTCTCATAACTGAGGTTCAGAAGTCACATATATTTCTCTACACTATTCTGTTGGTTAGATAATCACTCAGGTTAGCCCAAATTCAAGGTGAATGGAGTTTGATTCCAGCCCTCGATGAGAAGTATAGTAAAAAATTGTTTCTCTGCCACAGTTTACTCTTGGGCCACAGATTAATTATGTTATTTCCATGTATAAAATATACTTTCCTGCTCCAAGATCTTGAACAAGGCTCATGCTATTATTGCATTGGTGTGACGCCCAAGATTTTGACAAATAAATCAAGTTTCCATGCGGATGAGACTGCACATCGATGACCTTCATATGCTGTTGCCCTTGGTTCATCTGTTACATTAAATCAAAAATAAGTTTTATTTTAGAAGCTTCTTAATTATCAACCTTCAACTGAATATTATATGTCTCTTAAAATGTTCAGTTTGGTTTAATCAAGTTTAGAAAAAATAAATATATCCTATTATCAGCATCTATAAAATCAAATATTTCTATTAGATTTTAACAGTGCTTTGTTTTATTTTCCTTTATTTTATTATATTCATGTAAATATTAAGTCCTCTTCTTTGAGCACTGTGAAGGTGTGTGTGTTGAGTGGTGTGTGAGTATGTGTGTTTGTTGCATGTGGTTTGTGTGTGTGCGCATGATGGCTGTATGTATGTGTGTGCCATTTTTTTCCTTATATGGATCAAAAGTTGAATATCTATTAATGCATTTCAAACATGTCTAATTACAAAACTTTTCTTAGCTTAATTTAGGAAACTTTCTCATCATAAATACTTAGATCCCATTAACAAGGGCAGATTTTGACACCAGCAAATCTGATCTAGTCTTCCTGACATTTTATTGTCACTTTTTAAAGTACAGCGTTGGCATTCTGGTGAAAATCAGTGTCTCGGACATCCCGAGCCCACGCCAGTCCTGCTCTCCGACGCTGCCTCCGCCTGCCTCACGGCTGTCTCTGGTGAAAATCAGTGTCTCGGACATCCCGAGCCCACGCCAGTCCTGCTCTCCGACGCTGCCTCCGCCTGCCTCACGGCTGTCTCTGGGCCGCTCGTTCTCTCACAGTGTGCATTTACCAACAGCCAGGACTGAAATCTTTCACCCAGCTGGACACACTGACCTTTGTATTTGCATATGTTTAAACTAAAACTTCTGTTAATTAAGAGATTTCTACCAATTAGCTACATTCATATTTAGTCTATTAATATAATGTGTCTAATTCTGTACTAATGACTACAGAGTTTGGAGGGCTTGGATGAATGTATGCAAATTAAATCTAAGGTTTACCTGCCTTTCCTCAAATTTGTTTAACCAATTAAGTTTTTTTAGGGAGACTATTCACAGTTGACACTTACAAAAAAAGATAAGATCCAATATTTTAGAGTTTTTACACACTTTAGAATTTTATCACTTAAAGATAAATTTAAAATGATTAGCTAAATTATAAATTTAGGTATCTTAAAAGTTTGAACAATGAGATACTCTGTTGGGCACCATAGTGACTGTTTCAGAAGATTGTGAGGCCAATTTTAGATCCTATTACACCAGACCTCAACTTTGGAAATGTGAAGAAAATGTCTACTTCACATGGCTCACAAAGAGGCAGAGACAGTCTTTTAAAAATGAATGCCTAATGGATGCTGCTTTTATGACTTGGAAGTGATAAGACAATTATTTCTATAAGTAAATTTATATAATGTTCTTGTTTTATCTAAACATTTTACAATACCTCCGTAATTAATTCAAGAGGATTCAACCACGCTATTGATGAGACAATCTGTTTCTTTTTTTCCTTTTGATAAATGACAGCTCTTGACCTGGTTTATGTACTTTCTTAATATCCAGAGAATTATATTTAAATGTAATACTCAGTAAAAGGGAATTAAACAAATGTAGGTATTTCATATGCTATGATAACATGTCTTATAAATAGTGGAAGAAATTAAATATTACATACAGGGTTGGGCAAAAAGGCTTACAGTAGTTTGTATGTAAAATAATACAATTATGAACAAATGACACTACAATAATAAACTATTTCATGTACTCACAACTGTAAACCTTTTGCCACATTATTTATATAAGTAACAGTTTAATGAAGCACTTTACTATAATTATTAACAACATATTCGAATAAAATCACATTCTTAATGCTTGTCACTAAAAGAAATAGATAGGCAATTGCTCTGTAAATACCTGTTACCTAAGTCAATATGTTTAAATAATAAAAAAATATAGCCAGATACTTTTAAAAGGGACTAGAGCTTTATCACATCTTTACCATATTTGTTCCATCAAAATGATTCCTCTTCTCAAATATATTTACAGATATTTGACATTTTATTTTTTCATTTGTTAATTTTAAAAATTGAGAAAACATTTATAGCAGTCAAAATGAAGGCGAGTAATGGTGATACAATTTTGATAGGTTTAATATTCTAACAAGTTACAACTAAGAAGAATTGCTAATAATATAACAACTGTCTTTGATGATGGCTATAATGATGTGTGAACAAGCTACTGATTCATGTGCAGCTTTTATGGGCATGCCTCTGAGAAAGAGGAGGTCACTGCTTCTATCACTGATACTATTATCATCTCCATCTTAGAGATGCAGGAACAAGTGCAGAGAAATTTACAAAGCAGGAAATGATTAATCTGGACCAAGTGGTTTGATGCCAGAGTCTGCATGTTTAACCACAGCACTGGAATTTCTCTTAGTGATTTCAGCTGAAATCATAATTACAGCTTTGGAAGTCACCAGAACATGATGTGGGTGCAGGTGGGAAACTAAATATGATACTATTAATAGCTGGACCTTATTGAGTGCGTATTCTTTAAGGCAAGATGCTAAATGTTTTATATGGATATTTCATTTAATGTCCTCAATGGTCTATGAAGTTTATATTATTATTTCTCTCATTTTGAAGATGAAGAAGCTGAGGCATGAAGGGTTAATTAATAGCCTGCTGCTAGCACTGACCTCCACTGTGGTCAGTTCCATACAGACTAACCACATCACACCCTACCAGCTGGCCTCCACCCCACCTTCTCTTCCTGAAGCTCTTCTTCATCCAAGCTCCCTGGGATAATAGAATGATGTATTGACAGGTGTTCTTCAGTAATTTAAATACTTACAGGCAATGCCTCTGTTTATGTAGGAAGCAAAATATTACAATCTGTAGCTTTGTGTTTACTCATGGATAAAATTTTAATGAATTGTCTATGCAGAAAGCTGGAATAAAATGAAGACACTGGGTTAGTAGTTTTCACCTAAACGTACTTTAATTTTTTATCAATTTAAATCTTTTCTGGCCATGAGTCTTCACTACCATGATAAAACAGCAAAAGAAAAATCATCATGTAAAAATATTTAGCCTAGAAAATCCAAGTTATAAGAGAGCTAAACTTTAACCAGAAACAGACAAAAAAACAAACAAACAAACAAACAAACAAAAAAAACAGTACGCCACAAATCGTTAAGGTAGGAATTTATACATTTAGGAATACTAATCAGGTGATATTATATATGGGTAAAGCAAGTTGAATTATTTTGTAAAAAGAATCCTCTGTCCTAAATCTTGGGATTCTTGATGAAGTGCTGAAAGTTTGAAAGGCTGCCATAAAGAACTAAAATAAGACTATCTTTCCTCTCATGGTGTGCATTAGAGTTCTGCTAAGATGTTCTCCCAGAACTTGTGTGAAACCTGCAGCCCCTGAGAAGGAAGGAAGGAAGTCTGTATTGAAATAGGCCTCCAATGCACAAAGCAAGTTGAAAGCCCATCACTGGGCTTTGTATTCTCACATTTACACTAAGCCATCACATAAATTTAGTCCAAAGCTTAAATATAAAATATTTCATTATTTAGTTATTATTAAATTGTTTATCTCATGATAGTCTAAGGCTACCATCTTTCCATACAAGAAATCAATTTAATCATGTTACTTGTTTAGAAATCATCGCTTTCAAGTTTGTTTTTTTCTTTTAGTTTGAGTTAGGTGATTTTCTTTGGACTTATATAATTTTCTTTGTCTTTAAGCTTAGGAATTCACTATAATACATGTGATCTTAATTGGCAGCCTGCTGTTTAATTGTATCAATATAATGAACCATTCCCCAAGGTGTCTTTTTATTTATATTTATTTTAAATATGTATGAGCTCTCAAAGTTTATATTTGGTTTAAACCTAACTGATAATTAAACAATCAGAATTAGTAATGTTACACGCAGTAACATAATCGCTTTGTTCTCTAACTGCAAAGAGATTATGAGACCAATTCAAGCTGCATAGATTTTATGATCTATTCAATATTTTCATCAAGGCATGATAGCTTCTTTTATAACAAACACATTGTTAACTGATGGGAAAATAAAGCATTATAAAGTCAATTTTATATATGTGTTCTAAAATAGAATGTACAGCCTTTTGTAATGAAGAATTATAACATCTATCTCCTAAGGATTAGTTGACCTCCTGAGTAAATTAATTCAGAAAGTGTCATTTTTCAAACATTAAATTATATGATCCTATTTAACATTTATTTTTAGGTAACAACTGAGAACCAGGTAATTTTTACTTAGTCCTCTGTTTGGAGAGTTATTTCAAAAAACGCAGAACGTGGTAATAGAAGACTTTCTTACTTTTATCGTTGAGCTAAGAGGTGGAAAAATGAGATTTTGAAATGCAAAATAATTTTGAAAAAAGCTGTTACAGGAAATGAGAGCATTAACTTAACACTTGAAAGTAAGATCTACAAGGTTAAACATAACACAGCTGAAGCCACATGCATATTTTAGAAGCACTCGGAGAAAAGTAGTACATTAAAATGTACTGAAAACCAACACTGGACACCAAGAGTCCACCTCTGTGATCCGGTTTAATTCGTATAAACACCCTTCAAAGAAGATTCAGCATTCTATCACTGTAGGAAAAGAGGCTTAGAGACTTATGTAATTTCCCCAGATCTGCAAAAGGAATAGTGGTGCAATTATATATTAACATAGGTACGTCTGTTTGCAGCATTCATAGTCTTTTTTACAACTATATTGGCTAATAGTATAGCTTTGGAGCTTAACTGCCTCATGGCAAATCATTTATCTGTTCTGTATTTGCCCTGTGTATGTTAGAGAACTAGGTCACACTCTCTGCCTCAGTTTCTACCTCTTTCATTTGGAGGTAATTCTTTAGAATTAATTGATACACCACCTTAAAAGTATGGCATATGCAAAGTAGATGCTTAATGAATATTAACTACATTTCCTTTTGCTCAAGGTCTAAGGATGAATTATGTGCAAAGCAGGAACAAGAATTCTGGCTTGTCCACCCTTAGTCCAACATTTTGTTCAGTCACTTGACACAATACTATGAAACAAAGATTACGTTTTTCAAAAAAATAATTTATATAACATGTTATTTTATGGCCTGAGAACATGATAGCAGAACTTTAAGGCACACTGTGAGAGGACAGAGAGTCTTAATTTCTTCCTTTATTCTAAACTTTCCAAAATAACATAAAATTCTAACAGGTTAACCTAGTGCAGATCCATGGATGCTGACAAGGACCAGAGATTCCTGTGTCAGACCTAAAAAATGTATCAGCTCCAGCAGAGCTAGCAGCAGAATATCTGCACTTCATTCCCCTGCCCCATTGGGCAGCGTGATGAATCTTGCTCCCGGTGCACTGGGCAGCATTGCAGCTGAGCACCGGGAGCAGAAGGAGTTGGCATTCAAGAGCAAATAGGACTACATTTTCTTCACCAGGGGGCGAGCAGGTGAAAGCAGGAAGACCTATTTTGCTTCTGCAGTGTTATCTTATGTTAACAATTTCCAGCAGCATAGAATGATCCTGAGAATTGCTCTGCTTGAAAACAATTGTGAAGACCTTGTCATTTGTGGGCACGAAGCAAGGTTTGTAGGAGTGCAAAAGGCATGTGTGGAACGTCTCCTGACAGCAGGGGCGAGCACAGACCAATTTGTGAACCTTGACATTAACCCTCCACATTTCGCTTGGTACTTATCTGTGAGTTGTTTCCAAGACATATTTTTGTTTCAGGTTTATGTTAATGATTTTAGCGAGAGGAAGAGACAGGGACATTGTCTGCTCCTGTATGTACCCTGACCGGGGATTGAACTGGTAACCTCTGTGCTTCGGGACGATGCTCTAGTCTAACCAACTGAGCTATCCAGCCAGGGCATAATTTTGTTTGAGTTATACTCTATCTAGAAAAAGTATTATTTAACAAGTATATCTAATAGTTAATATCAACTGTATGGAAACAGTTACATCTTTGAAATCACTTCAGAGTGATAAAGGTCAAAGGGGTGTCTTATTGTTCATAACAAACCTCTTTTCAACCACACCTGAGTTTATATTAAGCAGGTAATTTTTGGAAAGCCCTTAGAAAACCAAAGGATAGAAGCTGGTTGCCATAGAAACTGACCATATGAGTAGAGGGTTGGAACTTTAAGCTCCACTTTCCTGTCTCTGCGAGGGAAGAGGAGTTGAGGGTTGCATTAATCATCACTTGTCAATGATTAACCATTTTTATGTAGTAGAAAATCATAAAACAGGAAAGAACAAGATTTGGACAGTTCCTGTGTTGGTGAACAAGAACAAATCCAGGTCCAGCTGGGTAGACCAGCTGGTGAGAGCATCATCCCACACGCTAAAGTTGCCACTTGATCCTATTCAGGACACATACAAGAATCAACCAATGAAAGTGTAAATAAGCGGAACAACAAATTGATGTTTCTCTCGCTGTGTCTCTCTCCATTCTTCTAAATATCAATAAATAAAAAATTTTGAAAAGTCATAAATTAAAAAAAGACAAACAGAAAAACAAATCCAAGTGCCGGGAGGTTAGCAAACCATCAACTCCATGGGGACAGAGAGTCACAACTTCTCTGAAACTCAACCTATATACCTCTTCATGTGGCTTTTTTTTTCATTTTTCTGAAGCTGGAAACAGGGAGAGACAGTCTGACAGACTCCCACATGCGCCAGACCGGGATCCACCCAGCACGCCCACCAGGGGCGAAGCTCTGCCCACCAGGGGGCGATGCTCTGCCCATCCTGGGCGTCGCCATGTTGCGACCAGAGCCACTCTAGCGCCTGGGGCAGAGGCCACAGAGCCATCCCCAGCGCCCGGGCCATCTTTGCTCCAATGGAGCCTTGGCTGCGGGAGGGGAAGAGAGAGACAGAGAGGGAAAGCGCGGCGGAGGGGTGGAGAAGCAAATGGGCACTTCTCCTGTGTGCCCTGGCCGGGAATCGAACCCGGGTCCTCCTCACGCTAGGCCGACGCTCTACCGCTGAGCCAACCGGCCAGGGCCATGTGGCTTTTGATTCATATCCTGTGTAATAAACATGTAATCTAGTAAGTACACACTTTTCCTTAGTTCTGTGAGCTCTTCTAGCAAATGATCAAACCAGAGGAAGGGGTTGTGGGAAGCTCTGATTTGTAACTGGTCAGTCAGAAACAGACAACAGCATGGACTTGTGATTGGCATCTTAATTGAGGGAAGTCCTGAGGTGCCGAGGCCTTTTCCTGCAGAATCTGATGCCAGCTTCAGATAGACACTGGCAGAACTGTGTTCAATTGGAGGACACCCAGCTGGTGTGGGAGCATTGTTTGTTGTGGGTAAATCCCCTCACGACTGGTGTCAGAAGTACAGCACTGAGTGTAGAGGAGAAACAGAAGAGGGAAGAGGTTTTCTTTGCAAAATGTATATAATAAGCATACATGCCCTTGATTTTATTTCTCTGGACAACCCTGGCCGATGCACTAACCCAGTGCCAACTACTACATGCCGGGACAAATGCTAAGCCCTTAACACAAATGATCTGCTGAATATTTCAAACAGCATGATAAAATGCATAGTTGACTAGCAAACACTTCCTTCCTCTCCTCTATCTTCATGAAGAGAGCATACTGCTTCTCTCCACTGACATTGGGCTTGAAGTGGCCACCGGTTCCCAGGCCAGAAGGGAATGAGCATCTCAGTCTTACATCTACAAGTAGTTGAGTTCTGCCAACAGTCCGGATGATCAAGAATCACATTCTCCCGTGGGGAAGCACACAGCCTGCCAACACAGGGACTGGAGTCCAGGTACACCAGCACAAGACTTCTCACCCACAGAACTGGGAGGTACAAACTTGGTGGTGTTCTAAGCATCTAAGTTTGTTAAACTTGTGGCAGCAGTAGATATCTAATACAAAAGACACCTGGGCAGCGGGTCTGGCCCAAATGTGCAGTTTGCAGGCACTTCCAATCTAAGATAGCAAGCTTGTTACTATTCTGGAGATACATGAGTATGAAATAACCACATATAAGGGGCGACACTGAATGTTAGTATTTCCTGTTATGTGGTATTTATAGGACAATATGATGGCATTTGATGCAAAAATAAACTAATCTGCTAGGTCAAGGTTACAGTTATAAAGTAGCAGAACTTGAACTTGGAACTAATTTGCTCTCCCAGCACCTAAGTTTACAGACATCAGTCAAATTGCCACTCTGACTCCCCTCCCCCCAACACACATGTATTAATTCCAGGAGACTAATACAGTAGTAACATTGAGTAAGATGTATGTTTTTGTAGAAGTAAAGAAAAGAAATAGAAAAGTAAATATCAAACTCCTGATGACATGAATCAGGGTGCTTGCATTGGAATGAAAAAAAGGAAAGACATTGTATTTGTGAGACATTTTTAAAGAAAAATAGACTGGACTTTGTAATAAGGTTAAGCGAGTGGGAGGGACAGAGGAAAGTATGATTACATGATTTTAAGATCTAAAGTTCTTCGTATAGTTAAATGAAAGGGAAAATAACAATTCTGGGAATACTGACTTAAATGCTAAGGGGAACAAAGCAAAGATGTGTGGGGCCCATTCATACAGTGAGTCATGGAGATATAAGAAGATAAACTTCAGGCGAAAAAAAAGTCTGTTCTTCGTATTCCTATGCTACATTTGGTTACATGAGGTATTTACTGTTTATATGGTTACTTCTGAGCAATAATTAGCATTGTCATTTATACACACAGACAGTAACTCTCAAATACACACAAATAAATGCAATGCATTTCTCCTCTCACCTACTGAAAGTCTTTCTTTCAGTATTTAAAATAAAAATTGGATAATCTCAGTCCCTTGTGATGTTTGCCCATTTTCTACAGAATACAACAGACTTTTATTAATTCCCGTCATCTGACACAAATAATTTATTCAGTTTTTCACTTCATTGTTCCTAAAATTGTTCACGCATACACATACATGATTGTTTTCTGAACTCCCTTTTTCTAAACCCATTTCCACACCATTTTCATGTTCTAAAATTAGTATCAATTTCTTATACACTAACAAAATACTTCTGATCACTGAAATACACTCTGCTCTATGAGAAGTTTTCTTGGATTCTCTGAACAACAAGAAAGCCACTTTTCTCTAGAATATGGCAGTAACTTCATACCCCTGTCGAGTCAGTTTGGACATTCTCCCTCATTGATTATAATCCTGTCTCTCCAGTGTTTGGCTTGCAGGTTTCTTTAATAAAGATCCAAATCTTTTTTTTTTTTATCTCTTATATCACAGCAAAGTTCTTCACACATAGGAACATCTCAATATTTCCTTAATGTGACCAAATTGGTAATTAACAATTCTTTTCATACATGGAGATGATGCATTTATTATAGAAGCTGCCCAAAAGACAGTATGATTGAATGAGCTCAAAATGGTAGAGAATACATATTTTGAACTCGTTTCCGAAGTGGCTACTAAATTTTAATGATTAACACAATGAACAAATGGTATGAAATAATCATGGAACCAGTGCCACACCAAGATGTTTTGAAAGGACGGCCTTCTTGAATAGTAATGACAATTTTTTGTTCTTACATTTTAGAAAAGCCAGCTTTATGATCTAGTTCCTCATTAGGCTTTCCAAGATGCTGCTTTGGAATGCTGCTCTGTGCGACACTGGAGAGATTATTGGTTTGACAGCTACTGGGGACAAGTTGTTGGAGGAACGACAGGAAAGGGGAGCTCTGCTCAATTCAGAGCAGTGTTCCAGAACTGAATTTGAGGTTTAATACACTTTTGTATAAATGAGTTGAATAAGTAAGTAATTTAAATGCAGATGTGACCATTTTCTATGCTAGTCGGGTAGGGTGAAAAGTTTCAATCTATCTGGGGAAGGATCTTTGCTGTTTCTAGACAAGTTTATTTCAGGGATAGAACTTTACAGAGAAGGAACAATGGAGCAGCTGTATTTCTTCTGGATTAGATAAACAAGAACACGGGACATATAACTCAAATATAAATGTTGATCTCTTCAGAAGTTATATATTGCAACCAATATTTAGAATTTATGCATCACACGATAGCATGTTGTATAATTTTAGAAAACTGGGTTGATATTTAGCATTAGTACCCAGAATTGAATAGTTTTGCTATGTGTTTTATAGTAAAGATGTCAAAAAAATCCCCTGATAAACAAGACATTATAAGTTACTAATTTGTTTCATGATAGCAAAGTTTTTATATAAAAATTATATAAATATAATATAAAAATTGACCTAAAACTGAAAAGAAACAACAAAAACATCCTGTTTGGTATCTTTTATAATATCCCCATTTTGACTTTCTCACTTAAGAAAAAATAGATAAGGGAAGTTTTGAAAAGTAAGAAATTGAAACCTTTCAAAAGCTTTTTGTCTGTTAGTCAAAATGTCAAATGTAAGGTAATTTAGGTTACAAACGTTACTTTTAAGCTCTCTTAGAAGAATAAGAAAGGGGTTGGAAAGCTTAGAATGAAGATTAATGTCAAAGAAATTGATGTGTTGGAAGTTGGGGGCCTTAGCAGATATATAGAAGCACAAAGCATAGAGAGGCTAGGCATTACATTTTGAACATAATTATTAACTACTACTTGATGTTCTTTTGCTGTAGAAAAACTTTTAACAGGAAAGTAGTTTATAATGTCATAGTAGACTTTTAATGATCAGATATTAAAAGAATGTAGAAAAATGAGGATGTTAGAAAAAAGAGAAAAGGTAGGTCTCCTGAGTCAGATTGACCAGAATATTCAAATCCATAGAGACAGAAAGATTAGTGCTTGTTAGAGACTTCGAGGAGGGGGACGGTGGGGCCTGCTGGATCACTATGAGATTCCCATATCAAGTGAGAAAAGTTTTCTGGAACTAGATAGCGTTGAGACTTGCAGAACATTATGAACGTGCTAAAAGCCATAATGTTGCATATTTAAAATGACTAAAATTAAAATTTTTATGTTAGGTAAAGTTCATCTTAATAAAACACAGTCTAACAAATATCATGCATAATCCTCAAACATGAACTTCTTATTTAACAATACAGTTTCATTGTTAAGTGAAAGACCAACACATTGAAACTTATGAAATTATATAATAAATGAAGAGATATTCCATTTTAATGAATTAGTACTTTCAACATTGTTAAGGCTATGATTCTACCTATAATCTAAGGTAATCATGATACAATCAAAGCAAATACTTAGAGTATAGTAGATAATTTGGAAAAAGAAGACAAAAGCCAGAGAACATAAATTAGCTGAGTCCAGGACTTGCCATAAAGCTATCTAATAATCAAGATAGCATGGAATATATAGTCAATGAAAGAGAATGGATTGTGCAGCAAGGACCCTCCCAATCACAAAGTGAGAATTAGCTGATACAAGTGTCAGGATAATTCAATTGTAAAAGAAATTTATAACAACTAACATACTAGAACAACAGATGATTTATAGAGAAAAAAGGACAATCTTATCTTTTACCTCACACCACATACAAATAAAACTATATAAAAATCTAAAAGGATGCATAAATAAGAGTGTTAAGATGTATAAACAAACACTTCTTAAAAAATAAAATTTATAAACATTAAAGGAACACACTTGATAAAGTTCATTGACATGAAATATCTCTACTATGCTAGAAAAGTTAAGAAAAGAATACTCAAGACTTAGGGAGAAATAACAATACATGAAATCTGAAAATGTGAACACTTTCCAGTTTAGTAATAAAACAATTAAAATCATCAATGATTTCACCAGAAATCTCACACAGGAAAATATATGAATCACTATTAAACACTGACAAATATATTTGAAATCACTGTTCTCAAGTTAAGATCCACAATGCGATGCTACAACCCACTCACTGAACTGTTGACACACAAATTGATGAGAAACACTAGTGTTTCAATGAGACAAAACTGAAGAAGCACTTATACTTGAATAAGAAAGATGTAAAATGACAAAACCACTTTTAATATATATTTATATTTAAAGTTGCAATTCTAGACATTTAAACAAGAAAAATGAGAACATATATAAAGACTTGGGCATGATTTTGACACCTTTTACAGTTTGAATTAGTCCACTTAAAGATATGTTGAAATGCTAGCCCTTTGGTACCTATGAATTTTTACTTCATTGGGAAATAGGGTCCTTGCAGATGTGATCATGTTAAGATGAGGTCCTTAGGGTGGATTCTAATTCGATATGGCTGGCATCCTTTTAAGAAGAGAAAAATCGGCCCTGGCCGGTTGGCTCAGCGATAGAGCGTCAGCCTGGCGTGCGGGGGACCCGGGTTCGATTCCCGGCCAGGGCACATAGGAGAAGCGCCCATTTGCTTCTCCACCCCCACCCCCTCCTTCCTCTCTGTCTCTCTCTTCCCCTCCCGCAGCCAAGGCTCCATTGGAGCAAAGATGGCCCGGGCGCTGGGGATGGCGCTGTTCGCGGCAGAGCGACGCCCCGGAGGGGCAGAGCATCGCCCCCTGGTGGGCAGAGCATCGCCCCTGGTGGGCGTGCCAGGTGGATCCCTGTCGGGCGCATGCGGGAGTCTGTCTGACTGTCTCTCCCCGTTTCCAGCTTCAGAAAAATACAAAAAAAAAAAAGGAAGAGAAAAATCCCATGTGAAGACACGAATACACAGGGGGCACACCATGTGGAGGGAGACAGGCAAAGACACAAGGGAACGAGGCATCAGCATGTCCAAAAATGTAAGAAACCAGAGAAAGCAAGTAAAGATTCCCCCAGTCTTCAGAGGGAGCATGGGCCGGCCATCACCTTGATTTCAAACAGAGGGACTCAAATTTCTGAGGTCTTAAACCACACAGTTTGTGATACTTCATTGCAGCATCTTTAGTAAACTAATACACCAATTCTATGCACAAAGCCAAACACTGGAAACAATCAACAGGCTGCTCTACGACTGAAAAGGTAAGGTAAACAAACTAGGTTAGATCCTTACAGGGGAATACCACTCAGCTTAACAAAGAAGGACCAAGTGACACACGAGAAACATTGATCAATCTCAAAACACCCAGAGGGCAAGAGTTTTCCTCGTGGGCGATCATCACATTTTGTAAACCACTAGGTCTGCAGTGTACTCATCTGAACAATGGAAGGATTTCAGTTAATAATGTATAAAGTGTCTGCAACTATAATATTCTATAAATCAATAGACTTGTTTTTGATGAAAACATACAGTTTAAATTCAGCCTGTAATCGTTGAATGTCTGCTGTAGTAACCACTTATCACAGATGGGAATTCGTCATTTTCATGTCCCTTAGTTGTGTTGGGTAGAGAAGAATGAGCAATTGTGCATCATAATGAAGAAGAACTGTGTCAGAAATAAATCTGCACATAGTGGAAGCACTTATTACAATCTAAATTAATTAAGTTACCATTTCTCCTAACGTCATCCAAAAACAAAACTAAATTTTAAAATATTATAAGTATGAAAACCTGCATATTGTACAAAATTGTTGAAAAACCGAAACTGTCAAAGTTAGTATTTGTAAATAGTCATTACTTTCGTACTGCACTTTTTTTTAAATATACAAATGAGAAGGATGCAATTTTTGTTTTTTATGGAAGATTTCAATATGTGTTTTTTCTAAAAGTCTATACAATGTTATGGTATGTATTACATATTTCTTACCTGTTTTTAATAGATTTTTATTTTTGTTTAGGTAGCTTAATAAAAACTTATGGAAATTAAAATTATTACATTTTTACTGTGACATATGCTTGGAGTAGTACGTGGGTGGTACTCACAAATCACTCACAAAATAAATATATAACAAATAAGTTTCTATTTTCCAACATTTCAAAATAAGTGAGAACACATAGTCATATTTACTTAATATAGTGTAACAAATTTGAATACTTTCTTGGGTCATTTGTTGTCGTTAGGCATATGAATGAAAATTGAATGTACTTAGTAAATTTTTATTATTTTTGGTCACAAAGTGCAGCATATTAAGACTTCCAACTCTATGTCAATTGTTTAGTACATATTATTTTCATTCCAAATGGGGTGAACTCACTGTAATTATTTCATCCTTAGTCCTTAAAAACATTTTTCCCCTTAAAATAAAATCACTATTCACCACTGTTCTTTCCTGGAAAAAAAATAATAATAAAAGGCAAATTATATCTTGGGTGAAAGGATAGCTGTAGAAAGGACATTTTATCCTTTAACTGACAGGCTTATATCAAGCCATTGATTTCAGGATGTTAAAGAAAGCAGCAGAAAAATCGTCTTGGTCATTTTTATGGAATAGACTCCCGTTAGGGTTGGAAGGCAGGGCAATAAATAACAGTAACCTTTGGGCAGCACAGCCTTAGGTGATATGAAGGCCAAAAACTCCTCGAGGGAAGGAAGACAAGTTTGGTGCTAATCACCCTTTTTTATATATGAAATGTTAACTGTCTAAGAATTAATGAGACAGATCCTTTCCACTAACATAATGTTCGGAGTTATGTCATTCCGAAAGGCGTCGGTGAGTTGGTGACCATCCGTGCGTGGACTCTGTCTTTTCGTGGCCTCGCCTTTCCCTTCTGCTTGGAAACTCCTAAGGTCCACCAGCCTGAGCTGCGTTTCTCTCCCCCTTGTATTTGATAGGGGACCCTCACCCAAGGGCAAAACCTCACATTAACGTCTTTCTGACGTTTGAGATTTGACTGACACGGTATTGTATGTATAACAGCGTGATCTTTCCACTCATTCACTGAGCCATCAATCCCGGGCTCAGTGCACACTGAGATAAAACACCCAGGCAGGCGTGGAAAGTGGCACATCGTCCCTGTCAGAGCTGCAGTGGACAGACAGCCCCGAGGAAGCCCAGAGTCACAGGATAGCCCCCTGAGCACAAGCGTCCTTCCTTCATCGCACGCGGACTGAGCCACAGTGCCGTTCAGCACCGGAAGCATCAGGTAATTTTCCTGCATCCCTCTTGTGATCCTGGAGGCTGCTGTTAGCCACCGTGATGAATGCTATCATTCCTCAAAAATTAGTTTAAGCTGCAAGACTTAAGTTTGTTATCCCTTTAGCAATCTAAACTTCCCCAAACAGAGCACTTCTGACAATGCGGAGAATAACAGAACAAAAATACATTGTTATTCGATTTAGGGAGGCAAGCAATCTCTAAATGTATTGGATTATTTGAAATGTACCTAAACATTTATTTAAAGGTTAATTTAATTTAATTTTTTTTTATTCATTTTTACTAGAGAGAGAGGGGAGAGAAAGAGAGAGGGAGAGATAGAGAACAAGGGGAGGAGCAGGAAGCATCAACTCCCATATGTGCCTTGACCAGGCAAGCCCAGGGTTTTGAACCGGCGACCTCAGCATTCCAGGTCAACACTTTATCCACTGCGCCACCACAGGTCAGGCATACCTAAACATTTGACTTGATTTAAAAAAGAAAGAGAGACCGTGCTTTTGCATTATAAAGCACAGCTATGAGTAAAATGATAAGAAAATAAGCTATTTGAGAATTATATAAAGGAGAGTTTTACATAAATCTCAAAAATTGCACCAGCAATATGAGCTGGAAAGTGTAGCTTGCAAAGTTTTGGGGTGTTTTTTTTTTTTTTTTAGGGCCATGAAAATCGGAGGCTGGTTTGAAGATTTGCAGGAACAGAAAATAAAGTTTGGGTATTTTACCTACTGCTGATCTGGTTTACATACTTAACTTACTTTAATGATATTCAAAAGAAGCTGATGTGGAAATCAAAATACTAACATTAATGTAATGTGAAAATTAGACCAACAATTAACAAAGTGCATGGTCACAAAACAGAAAAAATTAGATGAAAGTGTTTATACTTGTTTGGGGGAATATATGATATAGGTAGGGAGAATTAGTTGAATATTTTTAATGACCGTTGTGGTTTTTTTTAAAGTATACACTTTTATTGAATTTATTGGTGTTGTATTAATTAATTCAATAGGTCTCAAGTGTCTAGTTTTATAACGTATGACTTGTAAACTGTATTGTGTGTCCACCAGCCTTAGCCTAGTCTCCTTCCATCACCATTTCTACACCCCTTTATCCTCTTCTGCCTCCCCCACCCCTCTTCTCTCTGGTAATAACCAGCTTTTTTATCCACTCATCTGCTGATGGGCTCTGGGGCTGCTTCCAATCTCTACCTCGGTCATCTCTTGAAGTAGTGGTCTGCTAGAAGAATGTGCTTGGTCATCATACCAAAAATGTGTAAAAACTTTCATTTTCAACAATGACTCTGACAAATTTAGTGTGTGTTTTTGTCTCATATTTTGCTTAGCTACACACAGAATATGCCTTCCTGTATCTTGATTATTATTAAATTATGACATTACAGCCCTATTTTAAAGATTAGTAAAATACCATCAGATTTCTCAGGTTTGCTCTTTCTGCTTTAGATCTCAAAAATAACTCCCTTCCTACGTGAGTTCCACTAATAGCCTATCTAATCCTCTTCACATTCTATGTAACTGACTACCAGCCATTCTCAAAAAGTGGTATATGGACCAACTGCTCAAAATTAAATGAGTTGCCTTTTTTTTTTTTTTTTTTTAAGATTCCTCCCATTAGTTGTCTTTGTCTCTTGGATTAGCACCTGGAAAATGGCTTTCCATGAGCTCCCTAAAGTATCACTGTATTCCATGGTTTTAAAGCAACTGGGCAGAGTGTATTTGTAACCTGAACTTGAAAAGAAGTGAAATATGGCTAAACAATGTTAAGTCTCAAAACATATAGAATACATGCACATAAAATGTATGTGATCTATGTAATATAATACACACATAATACAGGCGGAGCCTGCTCCTAAATGTTTACCTTAGAGAATTTTTAATATGCCATGTTTTACAGAGTTGAAATGATTATGCACAAAATTACTACCAAACTACTTTGTCATTAAGTTCCTTTCAATATTGGATGCATCGCCTTGATGACATTAGCATAATGAAAGGCTTAGGGAAATCTTGGCAGCTTGCTACAGATGTCAGTGAGGAGCAAGGCCCTTTAAATGTATTCTCAAGGATAGAGTAGATGTCTTCTTGGCACCCATTGACAAATGATGTATCACCTCAATTGCCCTATCAGCCGCATATCACCTGGGATTTCTTTATTTTATTTCATTCTTTGGATGTCTTTTCTTTTTCTATCTAGAGTGAGGAATTCAGAGAAAATAGATTAAAGAGGGGAGTAGAGAAATGATTTATTAAGGGATCTTCAAACAAGGTGTTACATGTTATTGAAATTCAACAAATACCTATTTGATGAGAAAAAACAAAACAATGTCTTGGCTTTTAGGATGAAGTTAAATCTAACCTTAGGCCCTGGCTGGTTGGCTCAGTGGTAGAGCATTGGCCTGGCATGCAGGAGTCCTGGGTTCAATTCCCGGCCAGGGCACACAGGAGAAGCGCCCATCTGCTTCTCCACCCCCCCCTTCTCCTTCCTCTCTGTCTCTCTCTTCCCCTCCTGCAGCCAAGGCTCCATTGGAGCAAAAGTTGGCCTGGGCACTGAGGATGGCTCCATGGCCTCTGCCTCAGGCACTAGAATGGCTCTGGTTGCTACAGAGCGACGCCCCAGATGAGCAGAGCATCGCCCCCTGGTGGGCGTGCTGGGTGGATCCCGGTTAGGCGCATGCGGGAGTCTATCTGACTGCCTCCCCGTTTCCAACTTCAGAAAAATACACACACACACACACAAAAACAAACAAACAAAAATAAATCTAACAAATGCTTGCCTCAACATTTCTTCTCCCTGATTGCATTTATCTTGAGCTCGATATGGGGGTGTGTTCTGCTACTCTAGGAACATTTCAGATTTTCTTTGTTCTTATTATTAGCTGTCTTCACAGTGCCCAGGTTATATGTTCATCTTTTTTCCACTGGCTTCTTGGGTAACTTTTATATACATTCTCTACATTGATAGGCTCTGCTTTTCTGTGACACTAGCATTTTTTGTATCATATAACAAAAATATTACAAATAGCGCCCTCTGTTGAGTATGTTGAGTACTCCTTTAGGCAATGAGGAGTAGTTCTTTCCCTCTTGCGTCACTGTGCGATAACGAGTGGAATACCTTGTACAGTGCCCGGACCTCCTCAAAACTCTCGCTTAGAATTAAATGTTTATCACTAGTCCTTATGAAAAATTTGACTTCAAAACTTTTTTTTTAATTCGGTATTTTGTTGAGTATATGCAGATGCACTCTCAGTTTGCCTCCCATTTCTGCCTGGATAGGCTTATCTTCCTCACATACGTAGGTATGTGAAACTTACAGGGTAGCTATAGATTTTGTAGATCAAGCAGTATCCTGTAAAATGGTATCAGCTTCTATTTTCCTCAACTTCCCTTTAAAGGGGATCTTTGTAAAATTTATTTTTTTAAAGTTTTTATTTATTGATTTTAGAGAGAGAGAGAAGTGGGGGAAGAGCTAGAAGCATCAACTCATAGTAGTTGCTTCTCCTATGTGCCTTGACCGGGCAAGCCCAGGGTTTTGAACCAGTGACCTCAGCATTCCAGGTTGATGCTTTATCCACTGCGCCACCACAGGTCAGGCAGATTTTTGTAAAATTTAATATAAGCAAGATCCTCTCCGTGACTGGGTAGTTCAGTTGGTTAGAGTGTCTTCCTGATGCACCAGGTTGCTGGGTCAGTCCTGGTCAGGGCACATGCATGAGTCAACCAGTGAATGAATAAATGGATGGAAAACCAGATATATCTCTCTCTCTCTCTCTCTCTCTCTCTCTCTCTCTCTCTCTCTCTCTCTCTCTCTCCCTCTCTCTCCTTTCCTTCCTCTTTCTCTAAAATCAATTTTTTTTTAAAGAAAGAAATTCTAAACTTTGTCTGTTCAACCTGAGGCCTTTAGGTTCCTACTACAAGACACATCGGCCAGTGCCAGCAGAAATGCAGACTGCCACAGCACTGGTGCACATTCACTTATACCGATGTTCCTGTATTTGTGTTTATATGCAGACACAGACTCCTGGATTGAACAGGTTCAAGGGCTATTTCCAGTAGCCCATATTGCTAAAACTTCTCTTGATTTTAGAGATTATATTATTATAATACATCTATCTAAATGAATCAGTATGTATCAATGAGGGTAATCAGGCTAGATGGAATCAGACAGGGGTGAGTTGAGTTTTGACTACAAATTATTAATTATATTTTGTATTCAGGTTAGTTAACTTTTAGGCTTTAGTTTCCCAATAAGTAAAACTAAGATAATGTTATTTGACTCACAATGTTGTTAGCAGGAGTAAAACCCATATATATGAGAGTATTTGATGTTACTGTTAGCAGAATTAAGTATTCAATAATGGTAATCCTCACTCCTTTATTAATGGCATATCAGGAATTATCTATAGAAAATGCAAAGAGTTCTGTGATCTGATTCCCCGAACCAATGTATATGGAATGAATTTCCTGTAGTTGTGCCTATGCATTAATAATAAATGGGTAGATCAAACCTTTTGGATTATTTTACTGAAGAAGAAAAGGATTTAGTTATACTAAGACATTTATCTTGCTCATTTATAGTTATTAGTTGACTCATTAGAAAATATTTCTAAATATATAGTATGCATATCATGAAAAAGTGAGGTTTTTTAAAAATGCTTCCTAAAAGTACCTCAACAAAGAAAACTAGCTTTAGAAAATATTAAGACTTTAAAATTGTCTTGTGATTTAAGGTTGGCTTAACTGGATAGCATTATGATTGATAGCAACATTAAAGAAATCTTTTATCTTGAACTTCAAAATAAATATGGCACATCGAAAAGAAGGCAGGGCAGGAATCCATCCCTAGGGAATCAGAAATGCTCCCGATTCTGAGATCCTAATTTCGCAAATGATTTAATAAAATCTGTGACACAACACTCCCAATACTTGTGTAACTGCATAAGATATGTAAGGGGCTTTTCCTTCAGATATGTGATGTTCAAACTTACTTGACTTTATAAACACATACTCGTTTTGAACATACAATCCTAACAGAATGCAGACTCACTCAGTGAGTAATGGTTTTTACCCCCATCTAGACCTTTATTAACCCAACCAGTAAAGGCAATAATTCATTGAACACCCAAAAGATGTTTGAACACCACCTTTTGGGTAATCTGTATTTGCAGTGCCTTTGTAAGGCTCACCAAATGAAACCTGCTCACTGATGACATTAAACACATCATTCTGCTAGGTGGAGGCTGTGACATTCTCCGAGATCCTCAGTCCAGGTTAATGGTAAGAAATAAGGAGGCTATTTTGATTGCTGGTTTCTTGATTACTAATACAAAAGCAAATCAGCATTGAAAGCAAAGTCTATTTGCTGTCAAGCAGAGAACCTGGTTAAGGGAAAATACCTTAAGCCAATTCTGCCTACCAGAAATGACTGCCTTGAATATCTTTCTCTGGGTTGCATCAACTAACCCAAAGAGAAAACCACTTGACTCTGTGAACAAGTATGATACTCATGTTGGAAATTTAAACTTTTGGGACCTATATAAAACCTTCATTGTTGTTTGCCTTCTCTTCATTCTCAAGGGAATTTATGAATACATTGAAATTCTACAGAGATATTATAACAACCATAGTACACAATTAAGTTGCATATTTGTTTTCTTCAAACTGGGTACTAGAAGGAAAGAATGTGTTCACGTCATTATTGCTTACACTGGAAAGAGGCTGTTTCGCCATTTAATCAGCAACAGGTGAAATTAGTGTATGTTCCTTATATGATATTCATATAAAAAAGCCACAGTTTTAGGTAAAACACTCACCCCAATAAGCCAGAGAATAACGCTGATTATATGGTACTCTGCCATGGACAAAGAGATCTCCCAGTTAAGACTGGCCAAATAATGCAACCCCAAACTGAACACTGAACATATCAGCAATCATCATAAGGTAGATGTATCCAGGGAGTCTGGATTGTCTGTCTTCTGGTGATAGACATGGCTCTCCATCAAACTGGTTTTGTAACTTTGGTCTACGTAAGAAAAATCTCGAAGTTGGTGAAATGTATAGATTCTTTTTGGGAGATACTTTCAGGTAGAGTTAAGATAAGTTTAAGATAAATAACTGTAGCCTGACCAGGCGGTGGCGCAGTGGATAGAGCATTGGACTGGGATGCAGAGGACCCAGGTTCGAGACCCTGAGGTCACCAGCTTGAGCGCGGGCTCATCTGGTTTGAGCAAGAGCCCACCAGCTTGAACCCAAGGTCGCTGGCTCCAGCAAGGGGTTACTCAGTCTGCTGAAGGCCCACAGTCAAGGCACATATGAGAAAGCAATCAATGAACAACTAAGGTGTTGCAACGCGCAATGAAAAACTAATGATTGATGTTTCTCATCTCTCTCCGTTCCTGTCTGTCCCTGTCTATCCCTCTCACTGACTCACTCTCTGTCTCTGTAAAAAATAAATAAATAAAATTAAAAAAAAAATAACTGTAGCCTTTAGACAAGATAATGAATATATGTGTACATATATCTTTAAAATATTTATGTTTTCTGGATAATATGGCTATGCTTTATTTAGTATTACTAACCCTGTATATCCAGCTTATTATATTTGGGGAGGCATTCTTGCCAGTAGAATGTATTTTTATGGCTTTGGGGTTATTCTCAGATATTTCAGATTGTCCAATTCAAATTGTACTCCATTCTTTAAATAGTCACTTGGTGGGAATGTGTGAGTTTTAAAGCCAGGAATGCCCCAAACACTGTGGTTAGATAATCTTCAGATGAGAAGATGTGGAGTATAATTGTGTGACCACACTGAGGAGAAGCAGAGCCTTTAAGTAGAAATGTCATCTTTGTAATGATTCCTCAATATTCATTTTAACAGGGTCTACTCCATAGACTCTTACATTCTTTACAGATTTTCATAGACTATAGTGCACAGATTCTTACACCTGCATTATAGGTACCCTAGAGATGCTGCTGCAATTAATCTAAGTAACACTAGCTCAGGATAATGCCAGGTTGACTTTGATGGGTCCCACTGATTCTACCGCATAATCCTTGACCTTGGGCATGTGATTTAACTTCTCTGAGTGTAGGACTCCTTGTTGATAATATAACATCACAATATTGTAAGTACTACATAAGCATATTTTTAAAGTGACTAATATATTTTATACCCAATGGATATTCAAGAAAAGTTACTATTATTGATTTGTATAGTAATAATTAATATTAATACATCATTACTAAATTAACATAATATTAATGTAATCATTCATGGTTTATAGTAAAATAATTTATATTTATTAAATGCTTGTTATATAACAATCACTATTCCCCTTTCTTGTAATAAAATGGTTAGAAATTATTTTCGTGTTAAAAAGCCTACTTAAGCCTTACCAGGTAGTGGTGCAGTGGATAGAGCATCAGTCTGAGATGCTGAGGACCTGGGTTCAAAACCCCAAGGTTGTAAGCTTGAAAGGCAGGCTCATCTAGCTTGAGCGTGAGCTCACCAGCTTGAGCACAGGGTCGCTGGCTTGAGCATAGGATCATAAATATGACTTCATGGTCGCTGGTTTGAGCCCAACGGTCACTGGCTTGAAGCTCAAGGTTGCTGGCTTGAGCAAGGGGTCACTTGCTCTGCTGGCGACCCCTGATCAAGGCACATATGAGAAAGCAATCAATGAACAACTAAGGTGCTGCAGTAAAGAACTGGTGATTGATGCTTCTCATCTCTCTCCGTTCCTGTCTGTCCCTCTCTCACTCTCACTACCAGTGAAGCCTGTTACATTGAGAGAAATAAACAGGTTAAATGGTGGTTGAGAAGTGTTTGTTAAGTAGCAGGCAGTGGTGTATAAGGACCAAGATATGCATTGCCTTTAGCAAAATTAGAGAAGTGACATATTTGTTTTACTGAAAATGTTCCAAGGCAACTTGGAACTGTAAATGCTGATGTTTTAACTGATGTAATCATATAATGTTTTTCTGTTAAATTGGGGACTATGTTTATCAGAAGTACTCTTCTGAATGAGTGAATTTAGTAAATTAATGGAAAACATTTAACTTAGGTTTTCTGAGACAGTTTTTAAGAAACCAAGAATGATGAATAGACTTCAGCTTCCTCATGAAATAATTCTTTCCTACAGAGGCAAAAAATATTTGAACTGGAATGTCATAGACTTATTTTCTGTTACTTATAGTTCTCAAAACTCTTTTATTCTTTTGTTCTACCTATCTGTTCTTAGACTAGTCTTAAAAATACTTCTGTTCTGCAGTTTAGATGCTGCTTTATGCAAATCTTTATTGCCTTTATTAGTACGTTGGAAAAAGGGAATTTTAAAAACATCATGATTGTATCCCCTAAGACACTTCATATTCTCATTCAGTAATTTCAAGAAATTTATTAGTTAGAGATATACTTGAATATGATCTATTTTTAAATGGATATTTTAAACTCAGATCTCACTCCTGAGCTTCAGAAAGATGTATTCAAATGATATTGCATACACTTGTCTGTTTTTTTATTCAATACCTTATATATATCATGTCTGAAATTGAACTCATTATCACCTTGACAACTGCATTTTTAACTTGCTTCTTAAAAACAGTGATGTTGCCTGACCAGGCGGTGCAGTGGATAGACCGTCAGACTGAGATGTGGAGGACCCAGGTTCGAGAACTCGAGGTCTCCAGCTTGAGTTCGGCTCATCTGGTTTGAGCAAAGTTCGCCAACTTGGACCCAAGGTCGCTGGCTCAAGCAAGGTGTTACTTGGTCTGCTGAAGGCCCACGGTCAAGGCACATATGAGAAAACAATCAATGAACAACTAAAGTGTTGCCACGAAAAACTAATGATTGATGTTTCTCATCTCTCTCCGTTCCTGTCTGTCTGTCCCTATCTATCCCTCTCTCTGACTCTCCGTCTGTCTCTGTAAAAAAAAAAAAAAAAAGAAGTGATATTGATGCTCTGCAGTCCGCATATCAACTCTATTACACATCTTTCTGCTTTCAACTCTTATTTTCCACATGTCATCTTTGTGTCATTTTTTACTTTTCTGCCTTAATTTAGAACTTATAACTCTTTTTTTTCTTTTTTTTTTAATAAATTTTTATTAATGGTAATGGGATGACATTAATAAATCAGGGTACATATATTCAAAAAAAACATGTCTAGGTTATTTTGTCATTAATTATGTTGCATACCCCTCGCCCAAAGTCAGATTGTCCTCCACCACCCTCTATCTAGTACTCTGTGCCCCTCCCCTTCCCCCTAACTCTCTCCCTCCCTCCCTCCCATGTCCTCCCTCCCCCCACCCCTGGTAACCACCACACTCTTGTCCATGTCTCTTAGTCTCATTTTTATGTTCCACCAATGTATGGAATCATGTAGTTCTTGTTTTTTTCTGATTTACTTATTTGACTCCTTATTATGCTATCAAGATCCCACCATTTTGCTGTAAATGATCTGATGTCATCATTTCTTATGGCTGAGTAGTATTCCATAGTGTATATGTGCCACATCTTCTTTATCCAGTCTTCTATTGAAGGGCTTTTTGGTTGTTTCCATGTCTTGGCCACTGTGAACAGTGCTGCAATGAACATGGCGCTACATGTGTCTTCACATAACAATGTTTCTGAGGTTTTGGGGTATATACCCAGTAGAGGGATTGCTGGGTCATAAGGTAGTTCTATTTGCAGTTTTTTGAGGTACCACCATACTTTCCTCCATAATGGTTGTACTACTTTACAGTCCCACCAACAGTGAATGAGGGTTCCTTTTTCTCCACAGCCTCTCCAACATTTGCTATTACCCGTCTTGTTGATAATAGCTAATCTAACAGGGGTGAGGTGGTATCTCATTGTAGTTTTGATTTGCATTTCTCTAATAACTAATGAAACTGAGCATCTTTTCATATATCTGTTGGCCATTTGTATCTCTTCCTGGGAGAAGTGTCTGTTCATGTCTTCTTCCCATTTTTTTTATTGGATTGCTTGTTTGTTTGTTGTTGAGTTTTATGAGTTCTTTGTAAATTTTGGATATTAGGCCCTTATCTGAGCTCTTGTTTGAAAATATCATTTCCCATTTAGTTGGCTGTCTGTATATTTTGATATCAGTTTCTCTTGCTGAGCAAAAACTTTTAATTCTGATGTAGTCCCATTCATTTATCTTTGCCTTCACTTCTCTTGCCATTGGAGTCAAGTTCATAAAATGTTCTTTAAAACCCAGGTCCATGAGTTGAGTACCTATGTCTTCTTCTATGTACTTTATTGTTTCAGGTCTTATATTTAGGTCTTTGATCCATTTTGAATTAATTTTAGTACACACGGACAGGCTGTAGTCGAGTTTCATTCTTTTGCATGTGGCTTTCCAGTTTTCGCAACACCATTTGTTGAAGAGGCTTTCTTTTCTCCATTGTGTGTTGTTGGCCCCTTTATCAAAGATTATTTGACCATATATATGTGGTTTTATTTCTGGGCTTTCTATTCTGTTCCATTGGTCTGAGTGTCTATTTTTCTGCCAATACCATGCTGTTTTGATTATCGTGGCCCTACAATATAGTTTAAAGTCAGGTATTGTAATGCCCCCAGCTTCATTCTTTTTCCTTAGGATTGTTTTGGCTATTCGAGGTTTTTTATAGTTCCATATAAATCTGATGATTTTTTGTTCCATTTCTTTAAAAAATCTCATAGGAATTTTGATGGGAATTGCATTAAATTTGTATATTGCTTTGGGTAATATGGCCATTTTGATTATATTTATTCTTCCTATCCAAGAACAAGGAATATTTTTCCATCTCATTGTATCTTTTTCGATTTCCCTTAACAATGCTTTGTAATTTTCATTATATAGGTCCTTTACATTCTTTGTTATGTTTATTCCTAGGTATTTTATTTTTTTTGTTGTAATCGTGAAGGGGATTATTTTTTTGAGTTCGTTTTCTAATATTTCATTGTTGGCATATAGAAAGGCTATGGACTTTTGTATGTTAATTTTGTATCCTGCGACCTTACTGTATTGGTTTATTATTTCTAATAATCTTTTTGTGGAGTCCTTCGGGTTTTCGATGTATAGGATCATATCATCAGCAAAAAGTGATACCTTTACTTCTTCTTTTCTGATATGGATGCCTTTTATTTCTTTGTCTTGTCTGATTGCTCTGGCCAGAAATTCTAGCACCACATTAAATAAGAGTGGAGAGAGTGGACAACCCTGTCTTGTTCCTGATTTAAGGTAGAAAGTCCTCAGTTTTATGCCGTTTAATATGATGTTGGCTGATGGTTTATCATATATGGCCTTTATTATGTTGAGATATTTTTCTTCTATACCCATTTTGTTGAGAGTCTTAAACATAAAATTGTGTTGTATTTTATCAAAAGCCTTTTCTGCATCTATTGAAAAGATCATGTGGTTTTTGTTCTTTGTTTTGTTGATATGGTGTATTACGTTAACCGTTTTGCATATGTTGAACCATCCTTGAGATTCTGGGATGAATCCCACTTGATCATGATGTATTATTTTTTTAATATGTTGTTGTATTCGGTTTGCCAGTATTTTGTTTAGTATTTTAGCATCTGTATTCATTAGAGATATTGGTCTGTAGTTTTCTTTCTTTGTGCCATCCTTGCCAGGTTTTGGTATGAGGGTTATGTTGGCCTCATAAAATGTGTTTGGAAGTATTGCTTCTTCTTCAATTTTTTGGAAGACTTTGAGTAGAATAGGAACCAAGTCTTCTTTGAATGTTTGATAGAATTCACTAGTATAACCATCTGGGCCTGAACTTTTATTTTTGGGGAGGTTTTTAATAGTTTTTTCTATTTCCTCCCTGCTGATTGGTCTGTTTAGGCTTTCTGCTTCTTCATGACTCAGTCTAGGAAGGTTGTATTGTTCTAGGAATTTATCCATTTCTTCTAGATTGTTGTATTTGGTGGCATATAATTTTTCATAGTATTCTACAATAATTCTTTGTATATCTATGATGTCTGTGGTGATCTCTCCTCTTTCATTTTGGATTTTATTTATTTGAGTCCTGTGCCTTTTTTCCTTGGTGAGTCTTGCCAAGGGTTTGTCAATTTTGTTGATCTTTTCAAAGAACCAGCTCCTTGTTTTATTGATTTTTTCTATAGTTTTTCTGTTCTCTATTTCATTTATTTCTGCTCTGATTTGTATTATCTCCTTTCTTCGGCTGGTTTTGGGTTGTCTTTGTTCTTCTTTTTCTAGTTCCTTAAGGTGTGAAGTTAAGTGGTTTACTTCGGCTCTCTCTTGTTTGTTCATATAGGCCTGAAGTGATATGAACTTTCCTCTTATTACTGCTTTTGCTGCATCCCAGAGATTCTGATATGTCGTATTTTCATTTTCATTTGTCTGTATATATCTTTTGATCTCTGTGCTTATTTCTTCTTTGACCCATTCATTTTTTAGAAGTATGTTGTTTAGTTTCCGCATTTTTGTGGGTTTTCCCCCCTCTTTTTTGCAGTTGAATTCTAGTTTCAAGGCTTTATGATCAGAAAATATGCTTGGTACAATTTCAATTTTTCTAAATTTGCTGATATTGTCTTTGTGGCCCAACATATGGTCAATTCTTGAGAATGTTCCATGTACACTAGAGAAAAATGTATACTCTGTCGCTTTGGGATGAAGTGTCCTGTAGATGTCTATCATATCCAGGTGTTCTAGTATTTTGTTTAAGGCCACTATATCTTTATTGATTCTCTGTTTGGATGACCGATCTAGAGCCGTCAGCGGTGTATTGAGGTCTCCAAGTATGATTGTATTTTTGTTAGTTTTTGTTTTAAGGTCAATAAGTAGCTGTCTTATATATTTTGGTGCTCCTTGGTTTGGTGCATATATATTAAGGATTGTTATGTCTTCTTGATTCAACTTCCCCTTAATCATTATGAAATGACCATTTTTGTCTCTGAGTACTTTTTCTGTCTTGTAGTCAGCATTATTAGATATGAGTATTGCTACACCTGCTTTTTTTTGGGTATTGTTTGCTTGGAGTATTTTTTTCCAGCCTTTCACTTTGAATTTGTTTTTATCCTTGTTGCTTAGATGTGTTTCTTGTAGGCAGCATATAGTTGGATTTTCTTTTTTAATCCATTCTGCTACTCTATGTCTTTTTATTGGTAAGTTTAATCCATTTACATTTAGTGTAATTATTGACACTTGTGGGTTTCCTACTGGCATTTTATAAATTGCTTTCTGTTAGTTTTGTATCTAGTTTGATTCTTCTCTTTTGTTTTTCTATCATTTGTTTTTGTTTGTTTGTGTTCCATACTTCTTTCCTCTGTTGCTACCTTTTTTAAGTCAAGTGTTTTTGTGGTGGTTTTTTCAAGGGTGGTTACCATTAAGTAATGAAAAGGGTACCTACCATATTCATTGTAGTACCCTATCTTATGTGTATTTCTGCACTTCATCGTCCTTTGCTACTGTTAATCTCCATCCTCTCCCCCCTTTTTTTCCTTTGTTGTCACAGTTTAAGTTTGGCTTTATTTTGTTCTTGGTGGAGCTGTTACTTGTGGTGTTGTTTTCTTTTGTTCTTTGAATCTGGTTGGAAAACCCCCTTTAGTATTTCCTGGAGTGGGGGCTTTCTGTTGATAAATTCTCTCATCTTTTCTGTATTTGTGAATGTTTTTATATCTCCTTCATACTTGAAGGATAGCTTTGATGGGTATAGTATTCTTGGCTGAAAGTTCCTCTCTTTCAGGGCTTTAAATATTAGGGTCCACTCTCTTCTAGCTTGTAGAGTTTCTGCCGAGAAATCTGATGATAATCTAATAGGCCTTCCTTTATATGTTGTACTCTTCTTTTCCCTGGCTGCCTTGAGAATTTTTTCTTTGTCATTGGTTTGTGTCATCTTTATTATGATGTGCCTTGGAGTGGGTTTGTTGGGGTTAAGAAAACTCAGTGTTCTGTTTGCTTCTTGAATTTGAGGCTTTAGTTCTTTCCACAGGCTTGGGAAGTTCTCATCTATTATTTGTTTGAGTATATTCTCCATTCCATTTTCTTTCTCTTCTCCCTCTGATATACCTATTATTCTTATGTTATTCTTTCTGATGGAGTCAGACAATTCCTGTAGGGCTTTCTCGTTTTTTATTATTTTTGAGTCTCTTTCTTCTCTTTGTTGTGCCTCAAGTTGTTTGTCTTCTATTTCACTAATCCTATCTTCAATCTGGGCTGTTCTGTTAGCTAAGCTTGTTACCTCGTTTTTCAGCTCGTGAATTGAGTTTTTCATTTCTGTTTGATTTGTTTTTATAGTTTCAATTTCCTTGGTAATATATTCTTTGTGTTCATTGAGTTGTTTTCTGATCTCCCTATATTGCCTTTCTGTGTTTTCTTGTATATCTCTGAGTATTTTTAAGATTTCTATTTTAAATTCTCTGTCATTTAGCTCCAAGGCTTCCAATATGTTAAGTCTTTTCTCCATAGATTTTTCCACATCTATCTGTGTTACCTCTCTTTCTTTTGTATCCATAATATTCGATTTCCTCTTTCTTATTGGCATCTGAGGGTGGTCTTGTTGATAGCACTAATTAGAATTAATAAAGAGTAAAAAGTAAAAAACAAACAAACAAAAAAAAAAGGTAAAACACCCCACAAAAAAAAAACAGTAATAATTTATTATTTCCCCCTTTTTTCTTTCTTCTCTTTCCCTCCTCTCCCCTCCTCAGGGAAATATCGTGATGACCTGTGAATTATATTATGCTAAATGGAACAAAAACTGCCTATAATGGAGGGCCTGATTTGGGGTGAAGAGTTCAAGGGGCAAAAAAAGGGAGTAGGGACCTACTAAATGCAAAAAAAAAAAAAAAAAAAAAAAAAAAAGGGAAGAAAATCTTAGACAAGCATAAGATGATTTGCTTGTAAGTGATGGTCGACTAAGAGATATAATGAGAGGGATAAGACGGAACCAGAAAGAAGGAGGAAAAAAAAGAATAATAAAGAAGAAAAAAATAAAAATAATAAGTAAAAATCTGTTGTATTAAGTGGAGCGAAGACTAAATACAATGGAGACCTTGGGTTGGGAGGAATGCTAGTGAGTTAAAAAGCAATGTAAAAAGTACCCAAAATGCCACAAAAATAAACAAACAAACAAGAAAAAAACAAAAGCGAAAATGAAAAATAAAGCCAAAAAAAACCCTTGAGTCCCAAATTAACTAATTTGTTCGTGATTGAGGATTAAATGGGAGGAAAGTAAAACGAGAAAAGAAAAAACGAATAGAAAGGAAAAAATAAGAAAAAGAGAAAAACGAAGGAAGAAAAAAAAGGAAGAGAAAAAAACAAAATAAACAAAACAAAAAAAAAACAAAAGAGGAGAGAGTGAGAGTTAAGTGTTTTGGAGTATAACCTTAAAGGAGGGTGAGGATGAAGAAGAAAAATAAAATGCAACACTCATGGGTAGTGTAGTTCAAGAAAGGGGAAGCATAAGATGGGCAGAGAATAGAAGGACCGAGGTGGAGGAAATAGAAATAATAATAATAAAGGCAATAAGATAGAAGAAACAAACAACAACAACAGAAAAATTAGTGGATCAAGTTGTAAAGTCTGTGGATTTTTCTTGATTTTGAGAGGTTAACTTCTTCCTTTTTCTTTTCTCTCCCTCTTCCTGGTCGGTGACTCTGTACCCCAGGCTCTGCCCCTGTGTCACACTTAGGTAGGGATTTGCAGTTGATGGGATTCTATGGCAATGTCATATAATTGGCTTTAGTCTTGCTGGTAGTCAAGGCTTGTTGGCGTTTGCAGGGTCCAACGATGAGAGAGTTTGCTTTCCTGGAGTCTCTCTCCTAGTCCCCCCTTCCTGAATTAGCAGCCTGGTGATCCAGCTATAAGGCTGCAACTGCTTCTGCCTGGGGAGTAAGAGGCTCAAAGAGCTGGGAAATCCCCACTCTATCCCCACTCAGTGCAAGGCTTTGGGAAAGGCTCTGGCAGTCAGAGCCTCCAGTGTAATCAGGAGGGGGTGGGAGTCAATTGTTGTCAAGGTGACTGTTCCTCGCCTAGCATTCAGTTGGACCACTCAACCCAGGCTTTCCACACTTTGTAGCCTGTTTTGGCTGGGAAGAAGAGGCACTAGTCTCTGCTTGCGACTAGTGTAGTATAGATCTTATTATCTGCCAAGTCCCTCTTGTAAGCGTTTATCCCTGAATATGGAGGCTCTATCAATCAGAAGGTGCCCCCGCCCCTTTAGCGAGAGGCACTAAAAAATATCACGCCTCTTGTCTTGGATCGTTGAACTGAGAGAGATCTTATCAATTAGAACCCGTGGGTGCGCAGATTTCATGGGTTAAGCTAATTTCAGTGATTGGGTCTGCAGCTGTGCTCCCGAAGGTATTTCAGGCTGGCTGCGCGCCCCTCCCCCAATGCTTGATTGTTAGCTTGAATGGCTGGGTGATGTGCCCCGCCCACGGAGAGAATCTCCCAAGTAGGGAAGACCACCCTGGTGTCTCTCCCGCTCGCCCCTCTGCTGGCGGCTGGGGCGCACCGGGCACAGGATAATGGGGCACCCTGGGTATGCGGGCCAGTAGGGCACTCTGGGTGCGTGGAATGCCCAGGGTACGCGTGCGAATGGGGTGCTCCAGGCACCGGTGGCTGGGGACTCTCACTCGCAGTGCGCGGGGAGCTGGGAACGTTAGCGGTGCTCGCTCGGCAACCAGACCGGGTGCGCGCCAGCGGCTGCTCGCCACTCCCGAGTGTGGGCTGACTCACCACAGGCGCACTCCCTCCGCGGCTTGAATGAATGTCCCTGCGGTAGCTTCCTCCACACCCTCGTCTCTCAGATTCAAGTGATAACAGTCCTTTCCCTTTCAGTTTGTGTGGAACTCCGGAATGCTCCGAGGATAAATTTTTCTGTTTCTAGTTGATAAATTTGTTGTGATTTTGGGGAGATCTGTCGGACGCGCTGCTCACGGCGCCATTTCTGTGACGTCACTCAGAACTTATAACTCTTAACTGAACTCTAATGACAGGCCCCAAATTTCTTTCTTCCTCCTCACAGCATTTCCTCTCAAATGTATCCTCTGAGACTTTTTTCTGGGTTTTTCTACTATATAAAACCTTTTAATAGCTTCTTGACTGAGACTGAAAATGTTCTTCAAACACTTCCTCTGGCCCCTTCATTCCCAAGGTGCCTCTTAGTCACTGTCTAATTTTTGTTTTTTCCTACAACAATATATATATTTGGGTTGTTGGATATGTTTTTAAATTTTGTTTTCCACATCCTATTTTGTTTCTCTTTTTGGTCTGGAGGAGCTTTCTATCATATTTCATATCTCCAGTGTCTTCTTTTGACCGACTCCTACTAATTTTTTCAGCAATGGGATGTCAGAATCGTCTTCCAGGGGGGTTTTCCTTAGCCCGATAGTCACAGGAAGGATGTACCTTTCCTCATGTGTCTGGGTGCATAACTCTTCCCTTGTGTTCACCATAATGCTCAGTCATTATACAAATTGACAGAATGGGCTTTGCTGCTGAATTGTTTTAGAATGACTTGGTCAAGAGATGTAAATGTTATGACTCCGTATACTCTTCTTCCAAAGGGAAATGGTAAAAATAATCACTGAAAATGAGATGGTTATGTTGAGGAGGAAAATTTGCTAATTTGGCCAGATATCATAAAGTCTGGCTTATATTAAAGAATCAATAAATGCTTTGGCATGAATATATGGTGAATGGATGAATTCTGAGTGAGTCTGTTCACCATTCTTTATTATTGGGCTAAATTCCTGCCCAGTTCTTCTTTTCTGGTGATTAAGAAACCTATTGTGTTCCTGTCCCCCAGAGAATCAGTTCCACTTATTCATTAATCATGGTGTAAATCCCAGAATAGTGTTTACAAATTAGCTCCATGTGCTTTACTAGTGACACACGATGCAGGGAAAGTGCCTCTTCCCAGCATTCATTAGCTACTTCCAACCAGAAGTCATTGCCATGGGAACAATGGCTTGAGTTCTTTATTCAATTATTTGGCATTTCTATGTTTTGGGTACTATTGATGTATTTTAGACACATTATCCCTTTTAGTCCTCACAGCCATCATGTGTTATGTATTTATGGACAAAACATTAAAATAAATTTAGAGACAGATAATGTTTTTTATAAGACCACTCAGTCAGAGGTAGAATGGTGATTTGAACCCAGCTGGAATGCTTTTTGTTCTTCCTTTCCTATTTCCCACTCAGGGAAGTTTTGAAAATGTTATGGGGAATATGGCTGGATGTTGTGATAAAAAGTCACCAGGTGATTGAAATAGTGCCTGAAAACATCCCTCCAACCCCTTGAGACCATAGTGAGCAATATTGGAGGAGATTACTTAATTCTAGTTAAAGAAAAAAAAAAACATTTTCTTTATCCTATTAGAAGTTTGGTGGATGAGGCATTCAGTTTGTTTCTCTCCCACATAAATAGTTGTCAATGGATTATTCAAATAAGGCTCAAAATGAGCAAACCTGAAGTGTTCCCTCTTCCTGTTGCTAGGGCTTATATGATGTAAATGACAGAGAACTGGTCAACCAGTCTCTCTAAGCCAAATACAGTGCTTAGTGGAGTCTATGTCACTGTGACTTCTTTTGTACACAACTCTTTGTTTGCCATAAATTGTAAACAAGCATACAATTCCTGCAAAGAATGAAGTTCTCTATTTAAAAGCTACCTTTGTTGGTAATGCTCAACCAGATGGTGATATGTATCAACTTGTAAGCTATGAAAAAATTAGAAGTGGCTATTATCTATCTATTGATCATCTATCTATCTATCTATCTATCTATCTATCTATCTATCTATATCACCTGCCTAACTGTTCCATCTATCTTAGATGTGTCTCTATATATCTTTGGAAAAATAATATGCATATGTATCAATACTTCAAAATGCTTTTAGAATTTATTTCACTTTAGAAACCTATAAACAATATCAGTAAAATTATCACCCCTCTGCCATATGTATTTTAGATGGACAGAGGGACAAAATGATTATGACAAAATTATAATCCTGAAGTCATGCAGCTGTGGGTTGATTGATAAGTGGCTGACGACAAGCAAAATTTACAAGCAATAGGATTAGATATTCATTTACAGCACTCTCATTTCCTTTTCTCGTTCATTATGCGGTTTTGCAGGGAAGCTTCTTCCATTTATAAAGAACGTATTGGCATGCCATATCCAGACCCAATTACATTAAAAGTAATAGAATGGGATTCCTTGTACCATTATTTTCAATGGGATCATTCATACGTGATAGTTATACCACTCTTGATAGTTTCGGCTACATATTTAAAAAAATAATTTACTGTACTTAGAGCAGAAATATATGATGCATGTGGTAAGAGACATGCTTCTTCATCCCTACTTTACAAGTTTAGATCTACAGCTTTTATTTATTTCCTCCGTGCTGTTTCAAACGGGAAGGCAGCAACTCTGTTTACCACAGATAAAGTTTTTTTACATGACTATTTGAAGGTATTTCTTACTGTATTATTGAGCCATGACATTTTATTCTCCTTATGCTCTGTAGTGATTTCTTCTGATAGGCTATGTTCTCCTTCCAGCTGACCTTTGAAGGCAGGCTGTCAAAATGTGATAGTCTTGCCTGTGCTCTGAGCTCTCCTTGAGTGTGCAGAGGGGTCGGACCTCAGAGTTGCACACTGACTGCCATCTAGTGGTTGAATTTTATATATCCCCGGTGTATTTCAATTGGTATTATTTTTTTTTCATTTTTTTCCAACGCTCTAATAAATCTGAACTTAGATGTCACGTATACTAATATAAGAAAAAATAAAAGACCTCAGAGGATAAAATTCCATCAATGCTATGGAGTTGAATCCAGATTATATCTGCTCTTATTATATATCCTTCTCCAGTGTTTCCTCTGCTTATCTTCTGGTTTGAATAATTGTGTCATTGTTTACTTAGCCATTTGATTTCAGAAGATTTAGCATGAAACTTTTCCATATTGCCATTCTACATATTGTCCAGGAAATTATGAGAATTGTTACCTATTAAGCAACCACCCTAATCACAATATTTTATTAGGTTGATCTATTGAAAATAACTTCAGCAAATATTTATAATATGCATTTTATTTAAAAAGATTCATTACAGTGGCAACAATGACACTATGGGGATCGGTGATCCTCATCACTACTTAAAAATCTTCAGCTATTAGTCCAATATGATTTTAATTTATTTGAGGCATAAATTAGTTTTGCAATCTTTTACTGCCACCTGAAAAAAAAAAAACACCTGATTGAAATGTATAGTTTGCAGCAGACATCCTTAATAACATATAAAAAATAAAATAAGCATGTTTAAAACATAGTTTATGTGTAAAAGGATATTGGCTATCGGTGCAAAATCAAATCATACTGTTTAGAAGAATAAATGTAATATTTTAAAAAATCATTCTCTTTCAGAACGTCATAAACACATCTACTCTTGTTCACAAGTACTTCTCAAGTGTCTCAACTTTTTTCATCTCTTTCCATATACTTGAAGATACATCTGATAAAATAATACCTCTAATAAAAAATGTCTACCCATACAATTTATCTAATTGTTCATCTCCAGCCGTTATCACCTAATGACTGTGCTTAGTTTGGGAGTGCATACAGGGCTGAGTCTTGAAAGTTATATTACAGCTGATTCTCTAGAAAAATATTTGATATGATAATTTACTTTAAAAATGACTAGGTGAGTGTGAATATTTAGAAGATAGATTTTTGTTTAAGCAGTGTTTATATATTAAGCATACATGTAGCGTGCTTATGTAGAAAGCAAAATACAATAGTAGTGTTAAGATGATTACACGAATATTCTGGATATTGAAGATCACAAAGACATTCAATTCCCTTCCGGTTGCACATCTTACCTTACCGAGATAATTGTAGCATATTCTTTGACTTCATTTCTGAACACTCAGCCTTAGTCAAAGATGTCTCCAAAACCAAATAATTGGTACATTTTTTAAAGGATATAAATGTAATGTTACAAGTATGAAAGTCAATATGCTCTGGTTTTTTGTTCTGTTATTTTGCAAAATAAGTTTTATCTCAAGAAAAGCATCAGGCTATGTAGGCCAGCTGATCCATGAAAGCACCAGGAACTCCTATCTGTTGATCACTGATGCACATCAGTGTGAGGTTTAAGTTTTTTTAAAAACATACAAAAATACTAGACATAGGACTGGGATTTTAAAAATATTTACTTATGCTATAAATATAAATAAATATATTAGTATATATTATGGAAAATAGTATATATATATTATAAGCATATGAACTATATATACTTAGAGAATGTGCATTATTTAATGCTGTAGGCCACCCTGAAATTTCATCAGGGTCAGATTTTAATATATCCAATACTACTATGACAGATTTCGAATTTAATTATTTGACTTGTGCTTAGTGTAAATCATCTGAAAACAAGTGTCTATTGCTTTATTTTTACCTAATTATTTTCTTTTTTTCCCAATTATTTTCTATTTCAGAGGATCACTTTCATTTAATTTTCATAGTTGCTGACCGGAATATATTTTTTGGAGGGTGAGGGAGCGATTGGGATTACTTTAGCTGGTCCTGTGATGGGAAATATGAAAGCTCATTGTCATTAAACATTTCAGTACGTGGTGGGAAAAATAGTGGGCAGCCCTAAGTTGTCCATGCGCTAACCTCCAGAACCTCTGAATATGTTAAGTTTAAAAGGAAAAGAGATCTCGGGTAGTAGATGGAGTTAAGGTTATAAATGGCTGACCTTAAAATAGGAACGTTGTATTTAATGATGTGGGAACCTACTCTTTTTAAGTGGAAGAAGGGGCAGAACAGAAGGAAATGACATTGTGAAAAGGATGGAATTTTAAAGATGGAAGAAAGTGGCCAGCAGCTAAGGAAAGCAGACGCTGTTTTATGGACAATTTGGAAAAAAATATCATTGGCATTACCCATAGATTAAAAATTTAAGTTTGTATTGTGAAATTCATTTGTAATAGTGTTCTTATAAAGATTCACCTCTTCAAAGTTACCTAGAATCACCAATATTACAATTGTTAATTTTATTATATAGAGAAAAATAGTGTTTCTTATGCTATTTTTTCATATATTGATATTATAATTATCTACCTTTTTTTAAAAAAAGTCTATATCTATCACATAGTTATCTAAATATAGAATGGAACTAATTTTATTTTTTTTAAAACCCACTGTATCATAATAGTTGCTGATAGCCTTTTCCTTGAGTATATTTTCTGAGCCCAAATAGCAGAACACTCTTTCAGTCATCAACAAATATGTCTAGTAACATGCATATTTCCCCAAAATATTCACTATGTAATTAGTGTTCAGGTCATGTAGAAAATAAGTCATTTCATTTCTGTGACTATTAAGCATGAAAACATTGATAAGATGATATTTACAGCTATAAATCACAATTTTCTTTAGAAGAACAGAGGAAGCTGAACACATTAAAATATAACTCATATAATTTTTATAACTCTTGAATTCCATTAATAAAATTGAAAATATCCCTATAATAGGAAGTTAATTACTGTACATTTATCTGTTGCTTACTGAAAGTGATATTGAAAATATAAAATCTTTGCCAGTTTGAAATTCCAAACAAATATGTTAACAGTTTGAGCATTCCTGACCTAAGTAGTATAAGGGCCAATTCATAAAAATGAGACTATGTTTGGGATTGGGCAGTCCACTCAGTGACCACTGGCATTCTGTTCTCTGGGAAGCTGTGGGGATTAATCATCTACTTGATGACTGGTACTTTATGATATGATATGAAGACATTTGGAAACAACTTACAAAAAATTTTTAGGGAATCCCAGGTGTGCTCAGTGTGTACATGACCATTCACTACTTTATGATAAGATTTACAAAGTCTTTCTCTTTCATAACAATGTCAGGTGGTTGTTTCCTAGCTCAGCACCGTGTAACTGAGAGTCCCATTGATACTGATTCTTCTGTTGGATTGAGTGCGTTAGAAGCCCGACTGGAAATGTCATATACTTTGATAGGGGGATTGCTATAAAATTAAATTGGCATCTTTAAAAAGCACACTAGAGTCCTAAACAAATGTAAACCTGGATTAAGTAAACAAGAAAAAAAAACAGTTAATAAAAACTAACAAAGAGTTTGAAAATTATTAAAGGAATAAACAATAGAACCTCTTGTTGATTTAGAAACCTCGTGCTACTTGGAAGGTGATACTGGTAAACAAAAACATCAGTTCTATCTCTTGTGCCCAACTTTTACAGGGACTCATTTTTGTGTCTGGTCCATATCATGGAAATGACTCAAACATAATGAGGTAAACTAGAGATTATTAAAATGAATAATGTACTTTTGCTAATAATCATCCATCTTTTAAGATAATGAAAATAGCCTTGTGTATTTCCTCTAGCTTTTTAATCATTGCTCCTCCTGGCTAAGTTTCCTATTTTAATTAATGGATATCATGGCAGAATTGAGGAAATAAAGTCCCTTATCTATTGTACAACTTTACATAAGGTTTCATCTCTTGACTCCCAAATGAATGTTCTCAAGTTTTGCTCTCTCAAAGTCCACTCTTTCAGTAATTATATATAAATAATGCAGTAACTTTAGTGAAGCAAATACCTTTCCTAAAATTTTTAAAGATAGTATCTGGCTAATAAGCGTAAACTAGGTTATCCCAGAAATGAGTAGGAACCTTAATTTAAAATGGTGTTGGGTCACAGTTAGTTTTTATGAATATATATTTATTGCTTTGTGTGTCAGCTTCCAAAATAATAACAAAATTCTTTGCATTATGTACCTCTCATAAGTGCTTTTGTTGTAAATCTGGCATTATTGTAAGAGACCTAATATCAGTTCTGATTTTAAAAAGTATATTTTATTTTATTTTTTGTCTAAACCCTTCTTTCTGCCATCAGAAGTCCCTGTCATCGCAGACGAAGCATTTGTCTTCACTGTCTCACTGATTTTAAATGATGTGCTGTCTCTGAGGTAGTTAGCTGATGATTGCCTCAGCTCTATAATCTAGGACGCACGATGTTCAAAATTATTGCATACTTTGTAAGGAAATAAAAGAGTTGTCACCGAAATTTTAAAGTGAAAATATATATGCAGATTTATTTTTATTTTTGTGTGTGAGAAGGAAAAATGATGCTAAGCGTTCCTCACAAGGGGGCTCTGATGCAGCCTCAGTTCTGCCTTACATCTATGGTATTTTCCATTGCTATTTTTTTCCCTCCTGAAGTTACCTAAACTCCACATTTGTGTCCCATTGATTCCTGGGTGCATTCACTCAATAGACTAGAGGGGAGGTGTTCAAACTTGAACATGACATGAGCTGCAAACAATCACACTGGTTGTGCGACTGAATAGGAGCCTTGAAAATGACAGCGGTCCCCCTTGATAGATGTACTTGATGGTGTACATGCTCTGTCCAGGTCCACTCCAACTGGCTGCTGGCCCCTTCCCCTACCTGCTGTCGGCGGTGACTGCTGGTGCCTCACACGGCTCTCCCCTGCTCTCGATAATTGAAAGCATTTATGATTGTTTCTATTCATATATATATATATATGAAGGAGAGAGAGATAGCATGAAAGATTGTTATGGATAATTCTTGCCTTTCAGAAAATTGATCCATCTCATCTTAACTATTAAGTGTATAGGCATTGATTTTTTTAAATACTATTTTGTTAATCTTTTAATGTTCATGGGATTTGTAAGGATAATTCTTCTTTCTGATTTTGGTAATTTCTAAAAACTTTCTTGGTTGATCTGGTTAGCGTTGAATCAATTTATTGATATGTTCAATGAATTAGTTTTTATTCCTATCGTTTTTCTCTATTGCTTCTCTGTATTTTTTTCAAGAGTAGAAACTAATTTTATTTCAAGCTTTGTTGAATCATCATTGACTGCTAAAGTTGTATTACTTTCCGAAGTTTGGCATGTACAACGTGATGACTTGATACACAGATACACCTGAAATATAATGAACACATCCATTGCCTCACATAGTCACCTTGGTGCATTTGTATGAGAATGCTGGCAATCTAGTCTCTTAGCAAATTCAAGCATGGCACCCATGCTAGCTGTATGTTAGATGCTCAGGACTTAATACTCCTATAACTGAAAATCTTTATCCTTTGGCCACCATCCCTCCATTTTCCCCACTGCTCAGCCCCTGGCAATTACCTGTTTCTATAAACATGAGCTTCTGTTTTCTTAGTTTCCACAATATGTGATACCATACACTAGATGTCTTTCTCTGCCTGCCTTATTTCTGATATCTGCTCTAAGCTTTCTTGCTTCCTCTTTTATGCTTACTTTCTGTTTTTCCTTCTCTTGTTTCATAAGCTGGAAGCTAAGCTTATGGTTCTGTTTCTTCTTCATTTCTCATGGTGCATTCAATGCTGTCTTCTCCCCAGCACTGCCTTACCAGCATACCGCTCTTCTGGCAAGTTGCATTTTTATTTTAGTTACATTCCCTTTGGTAAATTGCCATTGTAGCAATGTATTCTTTTCAAGTGTGTTGCTTAATTTCCAAATATATGAGGTTTTCTTTTTCCCCTCATTATCTTTTTGTTATTGATGTCTAAAGTAGTTCCACTGCGGTATAAGAACATACTTCTTATGTTAAAAAGAATTTTAAGATGTATTTTATGGTCCAGAATATATTCTATCTTCATGAATGTTCCATGTGTACCTGAGAATAATGTGTTTTATGCTATTGTTGGATGATGTGTGATATAAATGTCAATTTCTGTGTGTGTGTGTATGTTTGACATTTGCTCTGCTTAATGTTCTCAGAGCTTTCTAAATGCATATACTTTAGTAGATTTTGGACTGTTCTTGGCCATTATACACTTTAAATATTCTGCTCTATTCCCCCTTTCTCCTCCTTTTAATATTCCTTATTATTATTTCATATTCCTTGTATGTGTGTTATGACTTTTGAAATCTCCCAGGATTTGAACATTCTGCTCTTCTCTCCTCTGGCATCTCAGCAGAGAATACAGACATGTCTGTAGGCTCCCCGATCCTTTGCTTGGTCATGTCCTGTCTACTGATGAGCATGTTGAAGACGGCCTTTGTTTCAGTTAGCAGGCCTTTGACTCCTAGTAGTTCCTTTTGATGTATTTTCTCCTGAGTGTCCATCTCCCTGCATATTATTACCTACATGTTTTTGTATGTTGTTTTTAGAGTACTTTGTGTACTCTGTCAGATCATCCTAAGATCTGTGTCATATCCGAGTCTGGTTCTGAGGATTACTTTTGTGTCCTCACACTAATTGTTCCCCTTGTCTTTTGTAATGCCTTGTAATTTTTTGCTAAAGATGGGACATGTCACATCAGATAATAGAAACTGAATAAATAGGATTTGAGTGGCAGGATTTAGGAGTTGGATTGTGTTTCCCATTTGCCATAGGCTCCAAGCTCGTCTGATGTTCCATTCTATGACCACTCTTATCCAGGGCTTCCCTCTGTAGAGCTTCCAGGTGGGAGTCTGTGTCACTGTTTTCCCTGTAATCCACTGCTGTTACGCTGGAGATGTGTCATGGCGTCACAGGGCTGGGAGTTACAGTATTCTAGATATCTAAATAACCCTCAGTCTAGTGGGTGCATGTCTCCATTCTGAGGAATTGCATTTTTCTGCCCTTTCTTCACTCATGTAGGTTTCTGTCTCTGCCTTGTGCTCTTTCAGCCATCTGCAGTATTCCTCCTCTACCTCCTTGGAGACTCATGCCCCACTGAATATGTGCCCATTGTTTTGCCATCCCCGCTCTTTACTTAAGGAGACAGGAAGCCTGGAAGAGACTGGAGCTGGGGGGCATTCCTTTCACCACCTGGGATGAGATTTCAGGAGTATGTTTTGGTTAATTTGGAGAATTCTATTCCCTTAAAGTATATACATCTCTCTCTCTCTCTCTCTTTGGAAAAGGGTCTGTCATGTTTCATAATTATGAATTCCTCAAGGGGAATTTCTCTTCCCCTTAAGGCCACTAAAATAACTTTCTCAGATTATTACTGTGAGAACCTGATGGGGTCTGTAAAGGGCAAACCCAGGAAAATGTGTGAGCACCCTGTAAGACCGGCCTGTAGGAGTTTCTCACTTTCCTACCAGTGGCTTCCAGTCCAGATAAACAGATTTCAGGGGCTGGGTTTCTGGATGGCAGCTGGCCTTGCAAACTCATTTCTCTCGTGGGTATAAGAAAAGTCATGAATTTTTTCAGTTTGTCCCACCATTTCCTGTTGTAACAATGGGAAGGACAACTTCCTAGCTCTTTTCCTGTGTCTAAAACCAAAAGTCTCCAGCTCTTTTTCAAGCAGAAGAGTTCTCACTTTGGAAGACATGGACATTCTACAGCAGGGGTCAGGAACCTATGGCTCATGAGCCAGATGTAGCTCTTTTGATGGCTGCATCTGGCTCGCAGATAAATCTTTAATAAAAAAATAATAACGTTAAAAATATAAAACATTTCGTGTATTACAATCCATTCATTTCCTACCACTTATGTTCATGGTTGCGGGTGGCTGGAGCCAATCACAGTTGTCCTCTGGAACAACACCAAATTTTTATCGGATAATGCGTAATGTACGTACACGGGTTGTTGTGAGGTCGGGAAGTAAACTTCCCTCCTTCTAATTAAGTAGTCAGCTAGCTAATTGCAGAAACCCTTTTGATGGAGAAGATGGCTAAAAGAAAAAAAGATGAGTATTGTATTTTTTTAGCAAGAATGGACAGAGAAATTCGCCTTTGTAAAGAGAGCAGGTTTTGCGTTGTTATTAATTGTAGAGGGTGTGAGGTCCAGCACTTCAACTTTTTTGTAGAAGCAATGAGACACTGGAATCCTATAAACTTCACCAAAATATGGGTCTTACCTCCGACCCTGTGGCACTTGTGTCTTGCTTGCCCTTTCCTGACCACCAGATCTTGTTAGCTCATCGTCATCAGTATATTAACGAACATAATGTTCTTTGGAAGAACCACATTATTAGACTCCCTTTGTACAGTATTATTACAGGAAAATAGAACAATTAAATTACCCCCACATCTCAGACAGCAAAGATATTCTTTTTGGACATGTAATGGCAGCCTGCTTTTGATCTGTCCTCTGCTGTATCCTCAGTAGGTAAAAGTTTAACAAAAACTGTCTGCTAGCTGTCTGAAGCCCTGCCTATCTGCTCTGATGAGTATAAATCATCCAGGGTGCATCTGTGATTGAGATTATGACCCATTTATGTTCATCATTGCCCATAGCTGTTGACCATGACCCCTCTGTTTCTGCTGTGTCCAGAGGGGTAAATTAAACAAGGCTCTGATAGAAACCTCTGTCACTGCGTTTTTAAGATATTTGAAGGTGTGCTAATTTCTGTGACATTATTATTTGCTTTACTATCACTGGTGTACCCGTGTGTGCTTTTTGGGGTTGGGGGCCAGTGTCATAGGCTTTCACTTGATGTTCTGTAAGATAGCGATCCTTATTTTATAGGCCAGGGAGTTGTGCTGAAGCTTTTGTAGCTGCTGAGTGTGTCTCTTACATTATACCCAGAAAACGGAAGACCTGCATGGCTGTCCCATGAGTCCGTGAGTGTCTTATTGCTGCTGCCACTTAAATGGTGGCTGAAAGCAGCAAGACAAAGTCTCAACATTTTTGCAGGTTAGAAATTCAGAATGAGTCTTACCAGGTGAGACAGTTGGTGCTGATATCATGGTGTATGAGGGGGAAATCATTTCCCTTGCCTTTCCACTTCTAGAAGCTTCCTTCCTTCCTTGACATCCCTGTGGTCCTGTATCAGTTTACTTCTGCATTCCCTGTCACATCTCCTTCTCTGACTCTGAGTCTCCTCCACCTTTCACTTGTAAGGACCCCTGAGTCCACACTGATAATCCAGGGTAATCTCTCATGTCAAACTCTTCAGTCCAATTGAATAAACCTCTTTAGCCACACAGGGTAACATATACCCAGGTTCCAGAGCTTAGGACACAGATTTGGAGAAGGAGGATGTGGATTTAGGGAGGCGGCATTATTCTGCCTACCACAGTTGTCATTAAACCCATCGGATTCACAGACTTGTGCCCAAACTCTCCTTGTCAGCTGCCCTTCATTTGTAGTCATTATAAAACTATGTGGGATTTTGGGTCTTTCAGTATCTGCTTTATATCAGTCTTTTAGTCTACAGAACTTCAGACCCTCAGGGGTGTTTACCTTGGTGAGCAGATTCCGAATCTCCTACGGAAAGAATGTGTACTGAACATATTTGCACTGGATTTGCAACATCTCACATCAAACTGACTCGGCCTTTTCTTTATTCTGGATCAGTGAACTGACTTCAGTTTGGAGCATGCATAAGTGGTCATCATTTTTCACTGTGGTGACTGACTCATTAACCTTCTGTCTCCCAACTTTCATTTTTTGTTTTCTTATATAAATCAAGCAACCGTGTTATTAGCTATTTATTTGTCTCAACACCAGTGACTTGAAGATCTATTAGCTATGACCATAAATGGTTGCAGATCAAGAAATCCTGCTTCCCACTCAGGCCCCGCTGGTCATTTTGAAATTATGTTTATGTTGGCCCTTATGTGACATGTTGCAATTTCCCCCATCATTCTGGGACGGTGGTAGATGGCATCTTTCCCATTATTATTTGAGAACCTACCTCTGGGGCAGAATGTCTGTCCTACAAAACCAGGTCATTCTTGACCTTCTCAGAAACCCCAGTGCATCCTCAATAATGTGTGTGTGTGTGTGTGTGTGTGTGTGTGTGTATGTGTGTATGTGTCCATAATAAAAACAGATTCCCTGGACCATCCATTCCCACTTCCTCGAGTTCTATGCACCTTTATTCAATACTGATGTAAGGGAGCGCAGGTTTCTCCATTTAGTTTAAGAAGGACCTTTATTGAGCACTGTGTTAAGTAGCCACCCAGCAAACATTGATATGAGCTGCAGCAGTCTTTGCCAAAACATGAGTAAGTGGCTTTATTTACTTATTTATTTTTCGTTGTTGTTTTGTCAATAGTGTATTCCTTATACAGTCCTTATTGTCTTCATTCTAAATGTGCTCTCCCACCTGTGTTCCCCAGATCCTTGCTGTTTATACTAGATAGGTCTGGGAATTTCTTTGGTGACTTGATCATTTCTTCCCAAAGCAGGATATATTTTTTTCTGCTCAGGCTAAACCGGGGTACAAATGTTTTCTTGTAGCAGCAAGGGAAGGAATGTGATGAAATTTAAGGAGAAAAAAAGGTCTTTTACAAGGTACCGACTTCAAGTGTGATTGTTATGTGGTACATTGGAAGGGAGGAACTATATTCACTGACAAGAGTAAAGGGAATATTTCAAGGAAATTTTGGAATTCAGTGTTTTCAGGCATCAAAGTGTCTTGTAGGCAAACAGAAAATCACCAAAACAGAAAAACCTACTCTTTGTTTATTGCAAGATCTATCATTTAGTGGAACAAGTATTGATTAATATACTTTGAAGTAGATCCTGTTGGATGACATGTCACACCTTAACATCTTAACTAGGACCAGTAGTGATTACATGTCATATGGAATCTGGAAAGGCAGAATTAGGGTAATAACTGGTATTTGGAATAATTTCTTGCCGTAAAGGAAATTAGTTAAGTCTTAATTCCCATAGCTTGACTTGATAGTGTAAGAATCCAAAAATTGACACTATGGTAGATGAAGGAAGCTGATATCATCTTTTATTTTTCACTCTATGTGCTTGCTACCTACTTAGTTTTATTAGTATTTCTGAAGTGATTTGCATATTCACACACACACACACAAACCCTATTTTTTAACAAAAATTTTGATGAATAAGGTATTAGATATACCACATCTGCCCCAAATAATTACCTGGAATATTTATGTATAAATACAGATATATCATAAGGATTCAGTGATTATTTGCTGAATAAAAAAAGACAAAAAACAGTACCTGGTTGACTATGGTTTCTGTATTCAGTTAAAAAACAAATATGGACTGATCTAATGATTTTCAGACTATTTTGAGTCAATTCTAAATAGTTTTATAGGATTAAAAATGTGTTTATTTGCATGAATTATAAGGACTTTTTTTATAAAGCAAATCTCAGGTCAAAAAACAACTATTTTATTGACTCTGAATATAATCAAAAAGCTCATCAAAAATATGGTCCTGGCCATGTGTCTCAGGGAATAGAGCATTGTCCCTGTCCAGTGAGGTCATTGTTTCCAATCCCTGGTCAGGGCACATAAGCATAGCAATCAATAAATGCACAACTACATGGAACAACTAAGTAGAACAAGTTGACACTTATCTCACTCTCTCTCTTTCTGTCTCTTCCTTCCCCCCTTCCTTCTTCTCCCAATCAATAGAGTAAAACTAAAAAAATAAAAATAAAATAAAAAAGATAAATTACTCATCTAAGTGAGTGATAAATATTATGAAAATATACCCACTATAAAGTCACAGGTATAACTTTAAAAAGCACATTCTTTTTTTTTTTTAAATCAGTGGCGCAAGAAGTTAAAAATCATGACTTGAATAATAATGATTATATGTTCCACAAACATATAGCCCAAGAGGATGTATTTATACTTAAACATGCACAACAGTTGAGGTAAAAGTAGAATCAAATGAAAATGTCCAGTAATATACCATAAAGTATTATTTGAAAATAATGATCTGTAGAAGTCATGTTCTTAAGAATATTTTTATGAGTTCCACTTATAATAATACATCTAGGACACAATAATCAGTTCTTTTATTAAACATAATGACTATTCATGCAGGAAGTGTATAATAGGGTCTGAGAGCATTGTGTATGACAATACTCTGGAACTTGAAGGCAGACTCAACTAGTTGTTATAATTAGATGTTTTATAAAAAACAAATAAATAAAACTTTGTGCTCAATAATATTGATACATACTAGCAAGAATGCCAGTAAATAAATGATCAAATTTGATATAATAGCTGAGAGAACCATCCATAAGTCTTCCTTAAGTTACCCTTTATAGATATGGTCCAGTTAATCATTTTTAAATAATGTATATTGGTGTCCAGTCAGAAAAGCACATACGTAATCTCTTTCCCTTGATCTCCCAGATTTATAATCCCACTTCCTTCTAAATGGAGCCAAAAATTAAATCTTCACATACTCACTATATTTTATACAGCTAGAATCCAATTTAGTCTTAATACTCATTAAAAATTAATATGGGACTAACTTATACAACTGTACACAATCCCAGATAATGACATTCTTTATTAAAATTTTACGTGTAGTTTAAAATCCTTTTGGTAAAGTTTTTCGATTTCATTGCCTCTTCATGTTATAGTCAATAAAGCAATGCCGTTTGTGGTAAATATTTTATGATGCTATAGAAAGGGCTCTGTTTCATTAGATTCCTGGGACATCAAGTGTAGGATTTTAGTGAAACCTTCTCCACATTTATTGAAATGACCATGCCATTTTTTTCTTTATCCAATAATGCAGAATATTGATTTAGTAGGTATTTTAATGTTTCATCACTTTGGATTTCCTCAGGCTAAATACTTGTCCAATATATTCATTTCCTAAAAAATAAGGGAAAACTGTAAAGAATTTTCTATACATTTTTAAGTGAAATGAGTACACACACAATATGCATATATGTCTCTTAAATGCATGTCACGTGCATAGCTGTGTGATTTTTAATGTATATATGCATGAGATTGAGATTTCTGCTTTTTTTCTACAAGAACAAAAGGTCTGTTTGAATAAGGCATCTTTTCTAACAACGTAATTATTGATCATCAGTATTATTTTAAATCCTTTTACCTGAAGCTCTCCCTAGCCAATACTCTGATTCTATGTATTTAGTAAAATGAAACACAGTATCTCTACAATCAATAAATGAATTTCTCTAGAATAAAAGAATCAGGCAAGTTGCTCAGCTTAGTGGCTGTAAAAGAACATAGGGTTTTATGCTCTTAAAACGAGAGAACAGAAAGTCTTAGTCAAGGCAGCAACAATCATCAAAAACAACATTCAGAAACACATTTTAGAGAATAATTATGACTGCATGAAAGAAAATCTAAATAGCTCTTATCCTCTAACCTTTATTATAATTTAAAATAAAATACAGCCTGCTATGTTGGTAGCATTTGTATAAATATGTAAAAAGTAACTTTGGGTTATTTTTACCTACCCAATGTAAAGGAGAAAGGAGAAATTCTATGGTGATGCACTAGGTAGCGTGTGCTTATTTGGATTATGGATAAAACAATTTTCCAAAGAGATCTTGACAATTTACAATTTCATGAGCTGTATATCCATGCCAAAATTTGGCAATTTTTAATGTCTTAAAAATAGCCATTGTGATGGGTATAAAATAAAATACTATCACATTGTGGTTATGTAATTTCTCTGGTTGCTAAGGAAGTTGAGCACATTTTCATATGTTCATAGAAAAGACAATGAGTTCCTGCTGCTCCAAAACGAAGCTGTGGGTTCCTAAAACTGGGAAATCTTTATTTATTTTTAATGACCAGGACCTACTGAAGGGCTGGTTCAGAACTTGTATGGAATAAAAATTATGTGGCTCAATGCTCAGAGAGGACGAAGAATGATTTGTGTCATAGTAAGCAATCTATATACAGTGTGTCGGTAAAGTCATGGTGCACTTTTGACCGGCCACAGGAAAGCAACAAAAGAAGATAGAAATGTGAAATCTGCACCAAATAAAAAGAAAACTCTCCCAGTTTCATACCTATTCAGCGCAGTTAGATGTGGGCTCACGCACAGATTTTTTAGGGCTCCTTAGGTAGCTGTCCCGTATAGCCTCTACAGACTCGTCACTGACTGATGGCCTACCAGAATGGGGTTTCTCCACCAAACTGCTGGTTTCCTTCAACTGCTTATCCTACCAAGTAATGTTATTCCTATGTGGTGGCGCTTCGTTATAAGCGTGCTGATATTCACGTTGCACTTTGGTCACAGATTCAAATTAAGCGAGCCACAGAACACACTGAACTTTCCTCTGCACCGTCCACATCTCGACTGGCATGGCCGTGGGCTCCTCTGCTGTATACACGGTGTTAGGTCATCACCTGCGCATGCGCACATGCTGCCAGATTATTCTACAGAAACTGGGAGGGTTTTCCTTTTATTTGGTGCAGATTTCACATTTCTATCTTCTTTTGTTGCTTTCCTGTGACCGGTCAAAAGTGACCATGACTTTATGGACACACTGTAGATGTCGGGGAAGTGAGATGTCTACATATCTTTTAAACAGTACTTCTAAAATTGGACTATTTGTCTTATATCGAAGATACCTTTTTTAGCTTCATCATGTTAAGATGATTCCCTTGCACTGCAATTGGTAGCCCTACATTTTTATCTACAATGGCTTTGTGCATCATATCTTGGCAAGAAAATTGTTTATCTGAAGATTTCCTGTTGATAATACCAGTATATTCCCTTATTTATCATTTTGGTGACTATGCTGATTTTAGAAATTACTATCCTCAATACAAAATATGATTATTCATCTCTGAGTCTGCTTCACAAAAAATTGCCATCGACTTTCATGAAAAAAGTAAGTCACTTAGTATGTTTACTATAACTAATTAAAGTCACCTCTGTAGTATGAATATCAAAGCTACCACTTTGACCTCCAATATTAAGAAGTCAGTACTTCCCACCATTAACAATAGATTTAATGCAATCCCAATAAAAATCCCAGCATTTTTGTCAATATTAAAAACTTGATTCTAAAGTTTATATGGGGAGGCAAAAGACCCAGAATGTCCAACATAACATTGAAGAAGGACAGACAAGTCAGAGGACTGATGCTGCCTGGTTTCAAAAACCACTAAGCCTAGAGTAAGCAAGGCAGTGTTGTTTTGGGCAGAGAACAGACAAATGCATAGATCAATGGAACAGAACAGAGAATGCAGGAAAGCCAACATCATTTATTTAAAATATGAGGAAATTGTATATATGCTCCAATTCAATAGTATTTTTTCATTAAGAAAAGGGCATGATCAGATATCCAAAGTTAGACAGCCTTCAGAAGGTATCTAATCTAGTGATTAAATTATGATGCTGTGATCTTTTTAGATAACCTTCTGTTTTTGGTTGGTTGGTTGGTCAGCTTTACCTCTAAGCTCCTTGTTTTCTAGTCCTCATATTCAGACCTCCTATCCACATATGACAATGACTGACAGGGGAAGAATTTTATTCTTATGACCTTTCTTAAGAGAAGCAAAAAAAACTCTTCCATAAACTCTCATGTATACCCTCCCTTGATCTACATAGGATCATGACTGTTCCTGAGGTAATAGTACAAGTAGCCAGAAACTTAGCCTGGCATCCTGGTCCAAAGAAATATGGAGATTCATGATATGTTTAGGGAAAATAAGGTCCACTGTTTGAAAGGGGATAGAGGGGAGGTATATATATATATGTATACATATATATAAATACTTATATATTTGTAAACTTAATTGTATATATCTATATCATCTACTCTTACACACTTTTCAGACTGGTTCTTCATATGCAATAAGGGATATGTAGTAACATATTTAAAATATGTTTTCAAAATTGTTAGGAAGTAAAATGAGTCTTAATTATCTTCTGCTGCTTTTGCAAAACCAGGAGAAAACATTAACATGTAAATAAACAGTGGAAAATTCATTTCAATAGTAAGGTTGACATGTTCAGATAGATTTTAGAAAAAGAAAGTTAATCTAATTTTATCTTTAATGACTTGAATATATGATACAGAACTGGGATCCACTGTTGACCAAGTTAAATTAATGAAACTTTTTAATCTATATTTTTCATCATCAGAACCAATATTGGACTGCCATTTAATATACTATCTACCAAGAAAAATATTTTATCTCAGGTCTCCTGTTGGACACATTTAGATGCAATCAACAGAAAGAGACTCAGCTTAAAACCTGTATGTAACCTTTCAGTTTTCAAAAGATCTTTATATTTATCTCAAGTTTTAACAACTCCAAAAATAGTGTAATGTAAGCCATAAAAGTATCTTCTTCTACCCACCAGAGATCGAAGATTCATGAAGTAAGTTGTTTATATAATCTAACAAACTGTTATATCTTTTTTTAAATTGAATTTATTAGGGTGACACAGGTAAACCAAATTATACTGGTTTCAGGTGCCCAATGCTACAATACATCTCTGGACACCATATTGTATTCACACACACCCTAACTCAAGTCTCATCTGTCACCATGTAGCCCCTATACCCTCCTCTACCTCCCCTTCCCCCAGGAATCACCACATTTGGTTCATGTCCATTATTTTTTATTTTTAACTTACATCAAAACCAAACTGGAATAGAATGAAATGGCTGTGTATTGATGATAATGTTCCCCTTAATAATAAGGAATAACAATATAATTGAGCCAATAAACACAAGCTAGAGAAGCATACAAAAAAGAGATGTTACATTTACATATCCATGACTATTTTAGAAAACCAAACATCCTAAATGTTGTTAGAAAATATCTTTTAATATTAGCAACAAGAAAACCAATAAATTGACATATACATGTTTTTTTTCTAAAGTTTACCCTGGTTTTTTGAGAGTACAGCTTAACTGTCCTTGAACTTAGAGCTGTCTCTATGAAAATGCATCTGTGCCTGCACTGATTTATGAGTCATTGATCAGAGCTATGCACTGTAACCTACAACATCAAGATAATAACTTTATGACCATTTAATCCACATAGGAACTTTGATACATAACATATGAACTTTAGATCCAACAGCAGGAAAGGCATTAAGGTCAAACAGGAGTCCTGTAGACTCATTTCCTAGTGTCTGTCTCATCCTGAACACCACTATTGTTCCCTAGGAAGAATTTATACATAATTGATATCTCTTGATTTTCATTGTCATAGATTTACTTTATTTCTTCCTTACTTCTAATAATAGCGAAAATGTTCATCAAATTTTCATGTTTCTCACCTCTTGCTAGTGTTCTAATGGTCATTTTAGAAGGACTAGACACTCTCTGCAACTCTTTCTTTTTAATGGTATTGATTATCTTTAGTAATTAAAAATACTTTCTTTATTCAAAGAGCTTCTTATGGATCCAAAATTTCTAAATGCATTAGGATTAGCACTTTAAACTTTAGCAAATACCACCCCCCACAGTATGATTATATAAGATGAATATATTTCTTTTAAAATATAAATTTAATGTTGCACAGTTATGTTTATTACTATTTTGCCTTTTTCAAAGAAATGCAGCTTTTCTATTAACCTCGGCATCGTGATTTCATTTTGATTTTTAGGATGCAATTTTCAGAGACTGGTTTTCGTAATATGAAAGAGCTTAGATTTCTCTGGGCTCTGCTAGGATGTGTTTTGGTTCTAGGAACAATGTGATGTGTTGGGGTAGGACTTGAGAACAATTAATATCCCCATGGATGTCAACTCCCAAAAGTCATCAAAACGTATTTGTCCCCCCCACCCCGAAAATGATAGCTTCCTAACTTTGGAGGAAGGCTGGCTTTGGCAGACACCAATTTGGTATTTAAGATTCTATTTGTTTCCTTTATTAAAAAATAAACTCCCAAGTGTTAGGGTCTTATTAAATTCTATCAAATTTCCAGATGTAACAATTCAAGGAGCCAGACCTTTAGGTCCTGGACCCAATCATTTATCGAGATATGTCAGATCAGCGCGCGCGCGCGCGCGCGCACACACACACACACACACACACACACACACACACAGTTATTTTTGTGCAGTGCTTCGAGTTAAGGGCCAAGTCTTTGTGCGCATGCGTGCTTGTGTTCCTTTTCCTTTTCAAGATCGCTTGGTCCTCGAGTGCCCTTCCTTCCAGCTCCCTAGTAACGTTCTATGCTACTACCCAGGCAAATGTAGGTGATACCGCTGGCAACATTTGATGCAGATTACTAAGGTCACATTTCCTTCAGAAAGTCCTCTGTGTGCTCATAAAATTTATGAGCAACCCAATCCATTATAGAAACCTCCATATAGCATTTGTTTCTTATACTATACTTGCCCAGTTTTAAAATCGGGATTATGTGAGCCAAGAGAAAAAAAAAAGAGTGTTGTCTCTTTTTCCATTCACTGGAGAAGTTTGCATAAGATTGGTACTATTTTCTCATTAAATGCATCTTAGTGCTTCCACAGTGCAACCATCTTGGACTGGGGGTTGTCTGTGGGATGGTGTTTATTAATAGATCCACGTTCTTCATAGATTATATAATGTAGTTGACTGTATCATGCCATTTTTAGTTGTATGGGTTTCCGACAAAAATATAACAGTGAACAATTGCATTCTTTGTATAGTTATACTTTCCAACAAGCAACATTTATATTCAGTTTTATCCCAGATCTGAAGTCCATCAACCATTTCATTTCAAAACTCCACTATTTGTGATTTTTAAGTTCCTCTTTATTTTTCAAATGACTGGATTACATCTTGAAGGACTTTATCAAAAAGATGTTCTCAGTCTTAAATTTCTATATTATGTACATAATTGAAATTCTTCTATCTTGACATGTGAATAATGTCTGGCATATTACTCAATTGTCTTCTGTCACTAAATATTACTGAGATTTCTGAACTCAATATGAAATATTTTACTTTATTTTTTAAAATGAAACTGGCCTACTTCCTATGTTTGGTTGCTGCAAGTTTAAAAATATTCCTCATGGCGCATTTCAATCTTAATTATTTCTAGTTGTTTTTCCTTGAAAACGTTAAGTTGCTTGTATTTATGAATTCAGGAGTCTATTTATAATGTATTTATTTTGTGTTTTATTTTTCTATTTTATTTTCTTTATTGCTTCTTCAGAAATATAAATTATTCTGACCCATCACTTGTATTTTGGCAGACAGTCTAATTCTTCTGCTCGTCTGCTCAAAGATTTTGCTCCTTCCCCTCATCTGCACACTCCCGGTGCTCCCGTGGACTGGAGGAAGCCAGTGTCTGTACCTGCTCTTTAGAGCAGTGGTCCACAACCCCCAGGCCGCGGACTGGTACCGGTCTGTGGGCCATTTGGTACCAGTCCACAGAGAAAGAATAAATAAGATTATTTCCGTTTTATTTATATTTAAGTCTGAACAATGTTTAATTTTTTAAAAATGACCAGATTCCCTCTGTTACATCCGTCTAAGACTCACTCTTGACACTTGTGATACATTTATTCGTCCCACCCTAAAGGCCGGTCCGTGAAAATATTTTCTGACATTAAACCAGTCCGTGGCCCAAAAAAGGTTGGGGACCACTGCCTTAGAGGACTGCCTTGGGCCCCTAGCACCATGGGATCAGCATGCACAACACAGAGAACTGGTATACAGTTAGTGCTCAACTTACGACCATGGTTGGTTCCGACATACCAGTTGTAACACGATTTGGTCGTTAAGTTGAGTAGGCTATATGTACAGTACTGTGAAATGATGTTATAAAAATCTTTAAGTCATATTTTATCATAATTTTCTTTCATTATTGTTATATATCATAATTTTCTTTTTTCATTTTATGCCATTTGTATCATCTCTACACCATTTTGTTTCTTATTCTTACATTCATCAGGTTTAAGTAAAACACTGCATTAGCAGTACAACTGGTTTAATATTTGCAAAGACAATTTCCTCTTGGTAGACATCTTGGGAGGGGTTTGATGAAAAATATCCAAGACACAAAACACAAATTGCTGTACCGAGTCTGGGATAACAGTTGAAATGGTGCATGCAGAGATGGTAGTGCTGCTGGAAGCTATTCCGCACTGTCCTATGCCCAGCTGGGCAACGCTTGCGCTGCCAGACACGGAGCAGTCGTGGCTAGCGATTGTGGTCATAAAGTCGAATGGTTGTAAGTTGCATAGGTCGTAAGTCGATAAATATTTGTACCTAAGTGTCTATATCTCAGCCCCACTGCATAGCAATTAAGCAGTCCCCACACTGTCCAAAATAAATGGAAACCATTCCATGTCATTTACACTCTCAACTCTTCTGTGCGATCAAGTTCATGACTGCCTTCTGTAGGACATTTTCTTAACATCCCGTCTGGGCTTGGCTTCCTTCTCTCTCCTGTGTCTGGTTCCAACACTGCATCCTTCATAAGTCATTTGCACACAGAACCTACTCTTAATATATGCTTTTGGGAAACCCCAGTAACACTAATATTTTCTTCCTTCTGTACACTTGTCCTCTTCTGTGTTTTCTCGTCATTATTCCATGCCCTTTTCTCCGGCCAGTCCTCCACCATAAGGTATGCATTGCAGCTCTTTCAATTACACTTTGTGCTGTTTCTAGTGGAGATTTCTGTTCTACGATGTTTAACACCACTTATTCCATTAGGAGTGCCACCTCTATTTTAATGCCCTTCCATTATTTATCATCTCTTCTTTGATTTATTCCCCAGCGCTTCTTTGTCAAACTCTTGTTTAAAAGTTTTATTTTTAACTTAATATAGCAATTGAGAGTGTATTTTCTCTGAAAAGTAGGTAATTTTTTCAAGAGTATTTAATGTCATATGAATTCCTTACTCTTATTTTCTTCTATTTTCAGTGCTGTGGGGTGTATTTTCCTCTTCTCAAGTTTTTTTCTGGTTATTATTTACTTTTGATATGGAGTGCTTCTTTTAGGGCTGGTATTTACTCACAGAAAAGAAATGTGTGGATGGATTCTCTTACATGAACCCCATTCTCTTTACCCTATTTGTGAGGAAGGAACTCCTGCTGTAGAGTTGCAGGATGTTCAGAATACAAAGCACCCAACACTGGACAGACACATCAATGGTAGTGTGCTGTCCTTGTACCTTCAGTCTGGGGGTGGAGGGGACACCTCAGGTTGCTCTCGAGAACAAGCTGAAGAAGCAGGGAGGTAGGCTTGGTCATAGCAAGTGGATGAGGGGACCCCTGGTTCCCATGGGTAGATGTGTACAGTTTGTTTGAATAATCTCCAAGCAGGTGGGTAACTGAAATGCAAAACTTTGGGATAAAAATAATGCAGTTGGTTGGGTTCAGTAACTTCATCCCTCACAGCAGAGGAAGGAGGGTAGCTATAAAGGGTGTCTACCAGTTTCAGCAGATGGCAAGGTAGCAAGTGTATAATCAGGTCTTAATCTTAGGTCTCACACTTCCGAGATGCTTTCCTATTTACCTGTTCAATGAATTGTTAATACATCCCCGGGTAATGAATGTACCATTGGCAGCCACCAAACAGTGTGAGCATTCACAGTTTCCTAACTCCTCCCTGAGCATTGCCAGAGGAGTGTTTGGAGCAAGTTCGTGTTGTCCTCAGGTAGGAAAGGAAGTCTGGGTTGGTAATATGTGGAGCATCTAAGGTGCTGTAGTCACAAACTTTCCTCCCAGTTCTTCTTTGAATCTGAGAGACAGTTCTACAATATAAGATAGTCTTACCTTTAGATTCTGAGTTTGGGGTCTTGCCTTTCACCACTTCACTAAGTGCCCTTATGTAAGTGTGCGTCCAGGCCCACATTTACTAATCTTTTCCCATTCTTCAGTCATCTTATCATGGCTTTAAAAATCATTGATACTGAGTTCTCTATTCTGTTCCATTGATCTATGTGCCTGTTCTTATGCCAGTACCATGCTGTTTTGAGTACAATGGTCTTATAATATAACTTGATATCTGGAAGTGTGATACTTCCTGCTTTTTTCTTCCTTTTCAAGATTGCTGAGGCTATTCGTGTTCTCTTTTGGTTCCATATAAATTTTTGGAATATGTGTTCTATGTCTTTGAAGTAAGTCATTGGTATTTTAATCGATATTGCATTGAATTTATAAATTGCTTTGGGTAATATAGACATTTTAATGATGTTTATTCTTCCTAACCATGAGCACGGTATATGCCTCCACTTATTCGTATCTTCCCTGATTTCTTTTATCAATGTTTTATAATTTTCCGAGTACAAGTCTTTAATCTCCTTGGTTAGATTTATTCCTAGGTACTTTATTTTTTTTGTTGCAATGGTAAAGGGGATTGATTCCTTGATTTCTCTTTCTGACAGTTCATTATTAGTGTATAAAAATGCCTCTGATTTCTGAGTATTGATTGTATATCCTGCCACCTTGCCAAATTCATTTATCAGGTCTAGTAGTTTTTTGACTGAGACTTTAGGGTTTTCTATATACAATATCATGTCATCTGCAAATAATGATAGTTTTACTTCTTCTTTTCCAATTTGGATACCTTTTATTTCTTTTTCTTGTCTGATTGCTGTGGCTAGGAGTTCCAGAACTATGTTGAATAAGAGTGGTGAAAGGGGGCACCCCTGCCTTGTTCCTGATCTTAAGGGGATGGCTTTTAATTTTTGCCCATTGAGTATGATGTTGGCTGTGGGTTTGTCATAGATGGCCTTTATCATGTTGAGGTATGTTACCTGTATTCCCACTTTACTGAGAGTTTTGATCATGAATGGGTGCTGGACTTTATCAAATGCTTTTTCTGCATCTATTGAAACTATCATGTGGTTTTTCTCCTTTCTTTTGTTTATGTGATGAATCACATTGATTGATTTGCGAATATTGTACCAGCCTTGCCTCCCAAGAATAAATCCTACTTGATCATGGTGTATGATTTTTTCCATATATTGCTGGATCTGGTTTGCTAATATTTTGTTGAGGATTTTTGCATCTAAGTTCATCAGGGATATTGGCCTATAATTTTCTTTCTTTGTGTTGTCTTTGCCTGGTTTTGGAATCAGAATTATACAACTTATATTTGACAAAGGAAGTAAGACAATACAATGGAGTAAAGACAGCCTCTTCAACAAATGGTGTTGGGAAAACTGGACAGCTACCTGCAAAAAAATGAAACTAGACCACCAACTTACACCACTCACAAAAATAAACTCAAAATGGATAAAAGACTTGAATGTAAGCCGTGAAACCATAAGCATCTTAGAAGAAAACATAGGCAGTAAGCTGTCTGACATCTCTCGCAGCGATATATTTGCTGATTTGTCTCCACAGGCAAGTGAAATAAAAGACAGGATAAACAAATGGGACTTTATCAAACTAAAAAACTTCTGCACAGCTAAAGACAATAAGAACAGAATAAAAAGACAAACTACACAATGGGAGAATATATTTGACATAGTGTCTGATAAAGGGCTAATAACCAAAATTTATAAAGAACTTGTAAAACTTAATACCAGGAAGACAAACAATCCAATCCAAAAATGGGCAAAAGAAATGAATAGACACTTCTCCAAAGAGGACACACAGATGGCCAACAGGCATATGAAAAAATGTTCAACATCACTAATGATTAGAGAAATGCAAATTAAAACCACAATGAGATATCACCTCACACCAGTCAGAATGGCGCTCATCAAGAAAACAACACAGAATAAGTGCTGGCGAGGATGTGGAGAAAAGGGAACCCTCCTGCACTGCTGGTGGGAATGCAGACTGGTGCAGCCACTGTGGAAAACAGTATGGAGATTCCTCAAGAAATTAAAAATCGAACTGCCTTTTGACCCAGCTATACCACTGTTAGGAATATACCCCAAGAACACCATAGCACTGTTTGAAAAGAAGAAATGCACCCCCATGTTTATGGCAGCATTGTTCACAATAGCAAAGATTTGGAAACAGCCCAAGTGTCCATCAGAGGATGAGTGGATTAAAAGCTTTGGTATATATATACTATGGAATACTACTCAACCATAAGAAATGATGACATAGGATCTTTTACAACAACATGGATGGGCCTTGATAACATTATACTGAGTGAAAGAAGTAAATCAGAAAAAAACTAAGAACTATATGATTCCATACATAGGTGGGACATAAAGATGAGACTCAGAGACATGAACAACAGTGTTGGGGTTACAGGGTGGGGGGAAGAGAGGGAGGGTGTTGCGGGAGGGGAGAGGCACAAAGATCATGGCTTTTCAGCATTTGCCATATTCCCCCCTTAATCTATAGACAGACAGCAAATATTTATGTATGGTGTTCCCACTATAAAGACTGCTGTCTTAGGGACAAATGCTGATAAACTATTTCAGCAGTTCCTCCTTCTTCAAAGACTTATATGTCAACATAGAGCTCCATGTTTCATAGGACATACTCAAGCTCACTCCGTGCTCCCTGGAGCTTTAGCACAAGGGAATGCCCCCCCTTTTTTTTGTATTTATTTATTTATTTATTTATTTATTTTTTGTATTTTTCTGAGGATGGAGATGGGGAGGCAGTCAGGCGGACTCCTGCATGCGCCTGACTGGGATCCACCTGGCATGCCTACCGGGGGGAATGCTCTGCCCATCTGGGGTGTTGCTCTGTTACAACCGGAGCCATTCTAGCGACTGGGGCAGAGGCCATGGGGCCATCCTTAGTGCCCGGAGTGGCTTTGCTCTGGTGGAGCCTTGGCTGCGGGCCGGAGGAGAGAGAGACGAAGAGGAAGGAGAGGGGGAGGGGTGGAGAGATAGATGGGCGCTTCTCCTGTATGCTCTTGCCAGGAATCCATTCCGGGAATCCTGCACACCAGGCCAATGACTCCAACGGGTCTACCATATCATGCTTTTTACTTAAAAAAAAAAAAAATTTACATTTCTTTTGAATGCTGATGAACAGCAGACACCAAATCTTTTTCGCCTGCAAACTACTACCTTCTTTATTAGATGTAGCTAATAACACTGTTTTGTCTTTTTCCATATAGCTCCAGATATATGGAAAAGATTTATATAGGCAGATGGGGATCCTCACACCCCTCAGCGAGATCTTCTGAGAATGGCTTTTAAGATACTTAGAGGCAGAAAAAGCCCAATAGAGATCAGGGGAACTACCAGCTTTTAGGATATACCCTTAAAGGCTCCAATGCCCCAAAGGGGTCTCATAGGATGCCATCTGGGTCCTGCTTCAATAGTGGAAAGGAAGGTCATTGAGCTAAAGCCTGCCAGGCTTACATGCCTCTGCTGTGAAGAAACAGGGACACTGGAAGGTGGGCTTCCCCCTCGCTCCTGTAAGGGAGGGTTCTATCTCTTCCAGCCCTGCTCCAGCCACCTATGACCTAACCTTGCCCAGAAATCTGGGGTTTGCCACTGAAGGCTGAAGGTGCCCGGGCCGTCGGCCCCATCTACGACACTGTGGACGAGCCTAGGGTATTTCTTCCAAGAAGCAGGTAAACTGATCTCATTCGCACAAGGGCCACTTAACTATGTTTTGCTTGAATAGTCAGGTTTTTTATTCTTCCCTCAAAGATCTCTGTTGTGGGTGTTGATAGTCCTATTTTCTGCTGCTTTGCTTAATATATAGTGTTTCCTTTATCCCTCCTACCTCAATGCCCCACTCATATTTCAGGCTGGGACCTACTCCTAATTTAGAGCTCTCTTTCCTCCTTTTGCCAACTTGTATTATGAATTTACCTTTGCCACCCAGCTTAGTGTATCCCAAGGTTCTCTTTACCAGGCCACAGTCACAGAGCTCTAGGGAAAAGCAACCTGGTCTCAACTCTCCAGGCAGAGGAGAACGGAAGCTCCATATCCACGCATGCTGCAAATGGCTTTTTCCAGTCTACCTGAATCATTACCAGCTAGAAGCAGCGGTCATTGGGACTTGGACATGAGCTGCAAAGTATAGAAGGGTGACAACAATTCCAGTGCCATGCGGACTTTTTCTGTGGGGAACTTTCCTGGACTCCTGCTCCCTGTGACAGCTCCTAACAGACTGAACTGTGGTTGGGTTGCATTTTTCAGGGATTTGGCATGGTGATGGGGCCAACTTGGACTTGGTGAACATGTTAAGGACACTACTCTTTTATTTATTCTTGCCGTATTGGCCAAGAGTCTGCTTAAAGGCTTTTAATCACTGTAAAAAAAAAAATAGAGGACTGGATGAAGAAGATGGGGCACATATACACCGTGGTATACTATTCAGCTAGGAGAAATGATAACATCGGATCACTTATAGCGGAATGGTGGGTCTTAGTAGCATTGCATGGGGTGAAATAAGCGAATCAGAAAAAAACAGGAACTGCAGGATTCCATACATTGGTGGGACATAAAAGCGAGACTAAGAGGCATGGACAGGAGTGTGGTGGTTACGAGGGGTGGGGGGAGGGAAGGAGGGAGAGGGGGAGGGGGAGGAGTACAGAGAAAACTGGATGGAGGGTGGTGGAGGACGATCTCTCTTCGGGTGATGGGTATGCAACAGAACTAAATGACAAGATAACCTGGAAATGTTTTCTTTGAACCATTAAAAAAATTTTTTTTTTAATTTTTAAAAATTGATACATTAAGACTTTTAGTCAAAAGATCTTGCACTATTTTCCTCCAAGCAGTAACCTCTCATGAACTACAGACTCATTTGTATAATTCATATACATGTAACTCCATACGATACCTCATAGACATTTCACACCCAGCACAACCAAAATAAATAGAATCTGGCACACAGCTCCTTCTGTAGTATTGAGTCTTGGTACATGGTCATGGCATTCTTCTCTTAGTTCATCTGTGTGACAAGGGGGACTTAGCATTATTACTACCAAATCCTTGGCAAGTCCTCGAGTCCTATTGGCTCTACCTTTAAATTCTACTCATAATTTAGTCATTTCTTACTGCCTCCTTCATTATCACACTAACCAAGACCGCTCAATTATTTATCTCTTTTATTTTAGTCATCTTCTGAACGTTCACTCTGCTGTATACAGTCTATCCACATAGTAGTTGGGGAGACCATTTTAACGTGCATGTCTGATCTTATAGTTATTCCACACGAAACTCTCATCTTACTCAGAATAAAGCAAAGTTCTTACTGTGTTCTACAAGGACCTAAACTGTCTAGGTGGCTGTGTATCCAACCTACTTTCCCCAGCTCAAGCCATTGGAACCATATCATCTTCCTTGCTCTTCTTCAAATACTCCCCCAATGATCCATTTCAATAGTAAAGACATTGCTTTCCTTCTGCCTAGGAATCCCATCCCCTGGCTAACTTTCACAATTTATACTAGTCTCTGAATAAATGTCAACTCATAAGAAAGTCATTTCCATCCCATCCTTTTAAAATAACAGCCATCTCTTATCACTTCCAGTTTAAGTTCTCTGTCTATTTTTATTCATTGACGTTATCTCCATCTGACATATTTTACATTTCTTTGTTATATTTAATAACTAATAGTAAGGTGAAATGTAAGTTCTAAGGGAGTCAAAGAATCTGATTGCTTTGATCACATATTTTGTTCACCAATAATAGTGACTCAATTTGTTTGTTAAATGAATGAATGAATGACTAGATGAAAAAATAAATATATAATTACAACTAACTGGCCTAATTGAATTTTAACTGATGCTTCTAGTGGCTGTGGATGCATTAATTTAAAAAAAAAAAACTTGAGGACACATCACATTTCATTTTTATGCCTTTGCTTAAGCAAATGGTTTTTAAATATAGAATACACTCAGAAAATTCATCTAAAGCATACTTTGAATCACCAGAATTTCTAGGTTAACAAAGGTCAGAATGTTGAGATGCTCTCAATTTCATTCCATGCCTGCTCATTCTTGTTTGCTTTAGTTGACTTTTTGCCTTAAACAGTTATTTACTGTCAAATACTAAGCAGGTCCCTCTGGATGACTTGAGAGAAGGAAAACCAGTCCCAGCCCTGTGATCACATGCTTGGCATTAACGTTTTCAGTGTTCATATGATTCAATCTCCTTTAAACAAATAAGCCATTTTGCTCAACATTGGTCTACTTTGCTTTTTATAAATTTTTATTATATTAAAATTTTACATTAAATTGTAGGTCAGAATTCACTGTCTTTTCAAAATAAAATAATCTGTTTTACATCTATACCATTCCTCAGAATAGGTTTTTATACAATACTTACAGTTTCTCTTTGATATTATACAAAAGTCCTCTTTATGTTACTTAAATTATCAACAGTTCTGATATTAACAGGGCTCCACCTTCTCCTCTAATATTTTGAAAGTAGATTTAAAGCATGCTGCAGCCTTGACCCGATTTAATTATTCACTTTACATACTTTGTTGAAGTTATTGTCCAAAACACAAGGACACACATTATTTGGGAAAATAAAAAGGTATGACACTTTAAAACATGGCTTTCTGAGCACTCCTAGGGAGTGTTCTCTTCTGCCCAGCTGGTGATGTAGAATGTTGACAAATAACTACAGAGTTTTTTAATTAGTGTTTCAACTTTTAACAGTTTGTTTTCCGAATGTGTAAAGAGAAATATTCCTGTTGTTAATAGAGATCATCTTTGAATTTCACACCTCCTCACACAAAACAATGTATCCTTACCCAGAACAACATAAAACTTTCATATCTCATTTCTTAGAATTTACATACACAAAGCGAACAAAAATTTCTGAGCAGCAACAAAGAACTTCCAAGTACTTTTTTTCTTTCCAGCATTCCTTCACAATTTTATAAACATTTGTTATACAATGCACAGCGTTGCTCTGTGCCCAGAACACACACACTCTCACACTCACACATGCACATAAACATTCCCAAATGCATGCACCACACTCCCACACATGCATACAATCACAACACATGCATGCATTCTCTCTCTCTCTTTCTCTCTCTCTCTCTCTCTCTCTCTCTCTCTCTCTCTCTCTCACACACACACACACACACACACACACACACACACACACATGTCTATCCTGAAAATGCATTAACTTATTAAAACCTAACAAAAATACCTATTGTAATTTTTCTTGTTTCATGGTTGGGGAGACTGAGGAAAAGAGAAGCTAAATTTTCCAGTTCATGACCTTTGCTCTGATGGCTTCCTGGGTCCTGTTTCAAATGCTTGAAACAGCTCCTCTACAATAAATAACATCAGTGCAGTCTTAATGTTCCATCCAACTAGAAATGCATTTAAGAATTAATCAGGCCTGACCTGTGGTGTTGCAGTGGATCAAGCGTCGACCTGGAATGCTGAGGTTGCTGGTTCAAAACCCTGGGCTTGCCCAGTCAAGGCACATATGGGAGTTGATGCTTCCTGCTCCTCCCCTTCTTCTCTTCCTCTGTCTCCTCTAAAATGAATAAATAAATAAATAAATAAATAACATTTTAAAAAGCTTTAAAATAATCAAAATTAGGGAAAATAAGACATGGAAAATAACCAGTTTATTTTTCTTTTCTTCCCCAAGAATTTGAATTCTTTAATATATGTCACAACCCATATCAGACTTTATTTTAAAGTCAGTACTGAGACAGGAGCGCTAGAGAGCAAATGGATTAATTAATATAAATATTCAACTTTCATAACAAGGTTAGGAAAATATAGTTCTTAAACCAAACATTTGCCTAACGAGTTTGCACTGAGCTATGGGCACTAATTGATGATAGGTGCTGGTGAGGGTATAGAGAAAGGGGAACCCTCCTGCACTGCTGGTGGGAATGCAGACTGGTGCAGCCACTGTGGAAAACAGTATGGAGATTCCTCAAAAAATTATAAATGGAACTGGCTTTTGACCCAGCCATTCCACTTTTAGGAATATACCCCAAGAACACCATATCACTGACTCAAAAACAGAAATGCACCCCCATGTTTATGGCAGCATTGTTCACAATAGCAAAGATCTGGAAACAGCCCAAGTGTCTGTCAGTGGACGAGTGGATTAAAAAGCAGTGGTACATATATACTATGGAATACTATGGGGCCATGAAAAAGAAGGAAATATTACCTTTTGCAACAACATGGATGGACCTGGAAACTATTATGTTAAGTGAAATAAGCCAGGCAGAGAAAGAAAAATATCATATGACCTCACTCATTTGAGGAATCCAAGAAACAATATGAACTGAGGAACAGAATTGAGACAGAGGAGGATCAAAGGGACCAGAGGAAAAGAGGACAGAGGGAAAGGAGGTGATAGGATGGGATAAACCTGAAGGGAAAGGGGGAGGGAGATGTTGAGGGGAATAGGGGGGAGGGGTGATGGATTCAGGTGACACTAGAATCTATATAAACACAATAAATTAAAAAAGAAAAAGAAAAAGATTTTCAATTGACCACTCTCACACGTAGAGCATGCCTTCTTCATTCCCAGGGTTCCCAGAGTGTCAGTGCTTTCATTTGCAATGTTATGAAGGTTGATAGAATAATATGTATGTAATACCTTGAGTTCCTAGGAAGAAATTTGAAAAGAAAGTAGTAGTATTAGTTGTTATAGCTATGCATTTTGCCTCCTTTTTAGACGGAGATAGATGCAGAAAGCTAAAAGGAAGTAAATTTAAATATGAGCTGCTCCGTTAACAGTTCTCAGGCTATTTGTAGCCCTCCCAAATCCTTTCTAGTTCAGGGCTCTCACGAGTGCAGAGCGCCCCAGATCTTTAGTGATATTTTCCCCTCCCTTTAGAGCAGTGGTTCTCAACCTTTCTAATGCCGTGACCCCGCAATACAGTTCCTCATGTTGCGGTGACCCCAAACCAAAAAATAATTTTGGTGGCTACTTCATAACTGTAATTTTGCTACAGTTATGATTCGGAATGTAAATACCTGATATGCATTAAGTATTTTCCGATGGCTTTAGGGGACCCTGCCGGGGTCGCAACCCACAGGTTGAGAACCACTGCTTTAGAGGAAACAGGAGATACCCTAAATATTAAGAAATCTACTCATTCATAGAGAACTTTGAGTTGTGGTTCAGTTTTCCTCTTCACTTCTTGCTTTTTACAATGTATCTGCTTTTCTTATTAATCTAGTCCAAGATGCCATTATTTGTGACCTGTCTCTAGCACATGCATACACACACACACACACACACACACACACACACACCTGTTGCCTCAAACACTTTTATTATAAAGTAGGAACATCTCTTCACTTCATCCATGCCAGCCCTTTTGTCTTGACACTTTTCTTTCCTATAGTAACTCTGTACATTATTTTATATATCAATTCAATCATCTCTTCCTCAGGAACTGTTCTCTTACTGGGTTTTAGAAATGTATTGTGTTATCTCATAAATCATGTAGTTCTCCTTCACAGAATATACCTCAGTGAAAGCTATTAATATATGTACATGAGAATTAGTGTCAACATTATGGACCATATGACTGTAAGATGCGTAAAAAAAAAAGAAGTCATTATTTTGAAATAATGTCATCTCCATAAATTACTTCCGGTGTTATAATTAAAAATTAGAACCTGTTGGTTGACAATTTTGTTGAGATTTTTTTGCATTGCTTGATGGTTTTTTATCTTTATACTATCAACTGTCTAATAAATTTTGCCAATTGTTGAGAAAAATGCTAAGAAATTCACAAATTATAATAGTGGAATTTTACATTTCTTCTTTCGTATCTAGAAGCATGTTCCTGCACATCACAGTTCTATTGTTTGATGCATATGCATTTAGGATTATTGTCTCCTCACTAGATTTTTTTCAAAATTTTATTTAAAAAACTACATTTAAAGGGGCGACATTGTTCAACAAGAGTGCGTAGGGTTCAGGTGAACATCTCCATAGCATTTGAACTGTTGATTAGTTTGTGTACCCATCACCCAAAGTCAGATCGTTTTCTGCCACTGTATATTTGGGTAATGTTTCACTTTGTCCTAATTTTCTTTACTCTGAAATTTATTTGATATTAATGTAGCTACCTCTGCTTTTTTTGATCAATATATACATGTCAAATATTCAACACTTTTACTCAATCTAACACTATTGTGATATTTGAAGTATGTTTCTTGTAGACAGTATTTAATAGTGGCAGGTTTTTCTTTGCTCTGCTAATCTCTGTCTCATAAAAAATATATTTAGATTATGAATATTCAGTGTTACTAATGATATATTAAGACTTACATCTATCAGCCCTGGCCAGTTAGCTCAGTGGCAGAGCATCAGCCTGGCGTGCAGGAGTCCCGGGTTCGATTCCAGGCCAGGGCACACAGGAGAAGCACCCATCTGCTTCTCTACCCCTCCCCCTCTCCTTCCTCTCTGTCTTTCTCTTCCCCTCCAGCAGCCAAGGCTCCATTGGAGCAAAAGTTTGCCTGGGCGCTGAGGGTGGCTCCTTGGCCTCTGCCCCAGGCGCTAGAGTGGCTCTGGTCGCAACAGAGCGATGTCCTGGAGGGGCAGAGCATCGCCCCCTGGTGGGCGTGCCGGGTGGATCCCGGTCGGGTGCATGCGGGAGTCTGTCTGACTGTCTCTCCTCGTTTCCAGCTTCAGAAAAATACAAAAAAGAAATCAATTGGCCACATAAGTGTGTGTTTATTTCTGGAATTCACGCATAGATCAACATAATTTTCCCATGGAAATTTCTCACTTGCTCCATCTGAAAGGCCAACCTCAAGTCAAATAATTTACGTGGATTTCAGAATGACAAGGCAATTCACTAAGTGTTTCATGTGAATGCCAAGGAAAGAATATGGCCCTCAACTGTAATTCAAAATGATAAAAGCTATAAGATACTAGATCTGAGAACTTATTCTTTATACAGGGAGAAAAAGTAAAAAGTGAAGTTATGTTTTTTACATTGACTTAAAATATCCCACAAAAATAACAGATAACATACATAAAATAGGCATCTTACAAAAAACAAAATAAAACAAAACCAAACCAAAACAGTACAATTGATTGCCAATTGGGATAGGATCTACCTTTGATGTTAATTATTTGATGTTTTTCCTAGCATAAGGGGTCTACTTTCTCTCTGAGGCTTAAAATCATTTATAAATGAGTTAGAAAATATTTAGAAAGCATTGTTTGTTAAAAAGTGATGAAAAGTCTGGCTAAACATTGTCTGGAAAAGATGTGGATCTGAGAAGACCCAGAAAGCCAAAATTTGTGTGTGGTTATGATGATTTTTCTGTCCCCCTTGAAGAATTAAAACATACTCAAGAGATATGATTAATTCATGATAGACCTTTGAAACCAACGCATGATACAAACTGAGTGACCTAAACAAGAAAATAGAGCAAGCTAAACAAACCAAAAAATACCCCAAACGTAAGCAAAGTTTGGTTATGAATAAATAGCAATGGCTGTAGTTACTGACATCTCAGTGCTAAAGATTGGTCTGGGTTTGAGATTTCTTTTACTATTGTTTTTTTTCTTGAAACTGCTAATAATCAATGCAAAATATAGGCAATGTAACAATACAGGTGTGTGGATGATATGCTTTAAATACTGTAGGTTTATCAAAGATTTCCTCTTGTCTACCAGAGGGGCACATAACAATGCACTTAGACTTAAAATAAAAGTAATATCTGGTCTTCTGGAAATTCCAACACCTAATCTAATGCCTGTTTTCCAAGCCTTGGGTTTTCGTTTAAAACTTTTTGGTGTCAGCATTGGGGTAAGTTCCCCTCACTTACAGCCATGATGGAGGGTTGAAGAAGTTTTCTTCTTTGTCTGCTTAAAGTATTCTTTGACCATGCCTTCTACTAGCCTGGTGGAGGTGATAAGAAGCTGACACACTCACATCAGAAAAGATAAAAGTGGTATAAGAGAGAAGATTACTTCTGCTGTGGAAGGGCTGGGATCCTTTACTCTCTATTCTCAGAAGAAAAAAAAGGTTTTTAGCTTATCATCCACCCTAAAATAAAGATACATATTTTAATGGTCAAAGCAAAAGAGAAAGTAGGCATTAAGATTTTCTAAATTCAATGTAATAAACTTGAAATTTTTGACAAATAAAGAGTGTGATATTTTTCCCAATAAACTTTCCAAATTTGAATCTGATAAATGTGCATACATCCCTAAATGTTTCTATTTCCTCCTGTGATAGAGCATTGAGTAGAAAGTTGAATCTGGGGAGATGACGTCAGAGTAATGGCGGAGTAGGAAGCGATACCGATAAATCTCCCCCAAAACTCAACAAGATCTTCAACCAGAAACAGAAAAACCTATACTTGGAGCTTCCAGATTCTTCGCAATACACCCAAAGGTATGATTGAGTGAAAAATTGGCTAAATATATAACCAAACCCCGAAGGAAATAGGGAGTAAGAAATGCTCCGCCTTCCTCACTAACCTAAACAGGGCGGCTTTCTCTGGTAACTGTGAATATAGAAACTGAGGCGGGCAAAGGGGGTGAATAGATCCAGGCCGCCGCGGCACAAACGGCCGAACCAGGCTGTGGCTCAGAGATCCAAGCCGAGGAAAATCTGATCCTGTGGCAACCCGGGCAATACAAGCTAACACTCGCGCCAAACCCAAACAAAGAAAGACAAGCGGAGCGGCCATTTCACCCGGTCTCCTGGTCGGTGCGCAGTTAGTGGAAGAGAGATTTCTTCCTAAGCCGCGGAAGTGGGTGCCCGTGTTGCCCCACGGAGAGGCAGGGTCAGAGGCCTTTCTGTGGGCTGAGGGCAGAGTCTCTGGGCAGCCCAGGCGCCCTGGGAAAGCCACGCACGGGAGGGAGTGAGAACTAATCCCAACGGTGGAGATTTTCCGTGCTGGAGGCCGTTTCACTCAGAGGGAACCGCGGCCGGCCTCATATCCTGGTGTGCGCGCGCAGATAAGGAGTGAGCGATTCCTCCGAGTGCCTCGGCAGTGCGCACCCGTGTTATCGCACAGAGGGGCAGAGTCAGGGGCCTTTGTGTGGGCCAAAGCGGAATCTCGGGCCGCCCCAGCACCTTGCAAAAGCCGCACACGGGGACGGAGCGAGACTCAATTCCAACGCTGCAACTTTTCCCTGCGGTTGGGGGTTTCACTCAGAGAGTGAGACTGCTGGCCGGATATCCTGGTCGCAGACAGTGAGTGAGAGTTTCCTCCAAGCGCCCCGGAAGTGGGCGCCCGCTTGTGTTACTGGATAGAGTGGCAGAGCCAGAGGTCTTCGAGTGGGCGGAAAGCCCGCCTGATTATGCTAGCAGCTCTGACTGACTGAGCCTTACCCAGAGCCCTGTGCTGAGTGGAAATAGAGTGGGGAGTTGCCAGCAATTTGAGCCTCTTACTATCCAGGCAGAGGCAGCAGCAACCCCATACCTGGACTATCAGGCTACTAATTGAGGAAGGAAAGACTAGGAGAAAGGCTCCAGTAACACGAACTCTCTCACTGTCGGAGCCTATAAATGCTAATGAGCCTCGACTCCCAATGAGAATAAAGCACAATACATGACATTGCCATAGAGACTTATCAACTGCAAACCTCTACCTGAGTGTGCCAAAGGGGCAGAACCCGGGGTACAGAGTCACCGACCAGGAAGAGGGAGAGAAAAGAAAAAGCAAGAAGATAACCTCTCAAAATCAAGAATAATCTGCAGACTTTATAACCTATCCCATTTTATTATATTTGTTCGTTTGTTTCTCTTATCTTCATTCTTGAGACTTTTTTTTCCTCCTCCAATTTGGCCGATTAACTCTCTACTGGTCTTACTCTCTCCTCTCCTTGAACTACACTACCCATAAGTGTTACATCTCCCATTATCATTTCTCTTCTCTTCCTTTCTCTCTATGAGGGTTGCACTCCAAAACCCTTAACTCTCTCTCTCTCTCTCCTTTCTTTTTTCTTCTTTTAGTGGTTCCCTCTTTTTTTCTCTCTCTCTCTTTCTTTTCTCCCTCTATATTAGTTTCTTCCTTTCTCCTTTACATCTCCTCTCATTCAAACCTCAATAACAAACAAATTATCTTATCTGGGACTCAAACCTATGTTTGTGGCATTTTGGGGGGTTTTTACTTCACCTTTTTAACTCACTAGCAGTGCTCCCATCCCTGGCTCTCCATATTATCTAGTTCTTGTTCCACTAAATACAATAGTAAGATTTTAATTTGTCCCCCCATTTTTCCATTTTCCTCTTATTCCTCTCATCATAACTCTTAGAAAACCAACACCTAAAAGCAAATCATTTTATTCTTGACCCAAATTTTTTCCTTATTTGCTTTTTGTGGGTCCATACGCTCTTTTTTTTTCTTTTTTCTTTTTTTCTTTTTTCTTTTTTTTTCTTTTTTCTTTTTGCCCCTTTATTACTTTTCCCCAATTCAGGCCCTCTATCACAGGCATTGTTTATTATAATTCACAGTTCACCACAAGATTTTCTCAAGAAAGAGGTGAGAGGAGAGGAGAGGAAAAAAGAAGGGGGGAATAATTTCCTTTTTTTAAAATTTTTATTTTATTTTATTTTTCTTTATTTCATTATTAATTTTTTTTTAAAAAAACCAACTCTTTTCGATTTGTTATTTTTTTATTTTTTTTAACTTTTTATACTTTATTAAATCTCATTAATACTATCAACAAAACCACCCTCAGATGCCATTAAGGAAGAGAAAATCGAATATCATGGATACAAAAGAAAGAGAGGTAACACAGCTAGATGAGGAAAAATCTATGGAGAAAAAATTTAATATATTGGAAACCTTGGAGCTAAATGACAGAGAATTCAAGATAGAAATCCTAAAAATCCTCCGAGATATACAAGAAAACACAGAAAGGCAATATAGGGAGCTCAGAAAACAACTCCATGAACACAAAGAATATATGTCCAAGGAAATTGAAACTATAAAAACAAATCAAACAGAGATGAAAAACTCAATTCACGAGCTGAAAAACGAAGTAACAAGCTTAGCTAATAGAACAGGTCAGATAGAAGAGAGGATTAGTGAAATAGAAGACAAGCAACTTGAGGCACAACAGAGAGAAGAAGAAAGAGACTCAAAAATTAAAAAAAATGAGATAGCCCTACAAGAATTATCTGACTCCATCAAAAAGAATAACATAAGAATAATAGGTATATCAGAGGGAGAAGAGAGAGAAAATGGAATGGAGAACATACTTAAACAAATAATTGATGAGAACTTCCCAAGCCTGTGGAAAGAACTAAAGCCTCAAGTTCAAGAAGCAAACAGAACTCCAAGTTTTCTTAACCCCAACAAACCTACTCCAAGGCATATCATAATGAAATTGACACAAACCAACAGCAAAGAAAAAATTCTCAAGGCAGCCAGGGAAAAGAAGAATACAACATATAAAGGAAGGCCCATTAGATTATCATCAGATTTCTCAGCAGAAACTCTACAAGCTAGAAGAGAGTGGACCCCAATATTTAAAGTCCTGAAAGAGAGGAACTTTCAGCCACGAATACTATACCCATCAAAGCTATCCTTCAAATACGAAGGAGAAATAAAAACATTCACAGATACAGAAAAGATGAGGGAATTTATCATCAGAAAACCCGCACTCCAGGAATTACTAAAGGGGGTTCTCCAATCAGATACAAAGAACAAAAAAAAACAGAGCCACAAGTAAAAGCTCCAAGAAGAACACAATAAAACCAAATTTAAACTGTGACAACAACAAAAAGAAAGAGGGGGAGAAGACGGAGATTAACAGTAGCAAAGGACGATGGAGTGCAAAAGTACTCACAAAATAGTTCGCTACAATGAACAGGGTAGGGACCCTTTTCATTACTCAAAGGTAACCACCATTGAAAAAACCACCACAGAAGCACATGAGATAAAAAAGATAGCAACAGAGGAAAGATGTATGGAATACAACCAAATAAAAACAAAAGATAGAAAAACGAAAGAGAAGGATCAAACAAGACACAAAACTAACAGAAAGCAAGATATAAAATGGCAATAGGGAACTCACAAGTATCAATAATTACACTAAATGTAAATGGATTAAACTCACCAATAAAAAGGCACAGAGTAGCAGAATGGATTAAAAAAGAAAATCCAACTGTATGCTGCCTACAGGAAACTCATCTAAGTAACAAGGATAAAAACAAATTCAAAGTGAAAGGCTGGAAAACAATACTCCAAGCAAATAACATCCAAAAAAAAGCAGGTGTAGCAATACTCATATCGGATAATGCTGACTACAAGACAGGAAAAGTACTTAGAGACAAAAATGGCCATTTCATAATGGCTAAGGGGACACTGAATCAAGAAGACATAACAATTCTTAATATATATGCACCAAACCAAGGAGCACCAAAATATATAAGACAGCTACTTATTGATCTTAAAACAAAAACTGACAAAAATACAATCATACTTGGAGACCTCAATACACCGCTGACGGCTCTAGATCGGTCATCCAAACAGAGAATCAACAAAGACATAGTGGCCTTAAACAAAACACTAGAGCACCTGGATATGACAGACATCTACAGGACATTTCATCCCAAAGTGACTGAGTATACATTTTTCTCCAGTGTACATGGATCATTCTCAAGAATTGACCATATGTTGGGCCACAAAAACAATATCAGCAAATTCAGAAAAATTGAAGTTGTACCAAGCATATTTTCTGATCATAAAGCCTTGAAACTAAAATTCAACTGCAAAAAAGAGGAAAAAAATCCCACAAAAATGTGGAAACTAAACAACATACTTTTAAAAAATGAATGGGTCAAAGAAGAAATAAGTGCAGAGATCAAAAGATATATACAGACTAATGAAAATGACAATACGACATATCAGAATCTATGGGATGCAGCAAAAGCAGTGATAAGAGGGAAGTTCATATCGCTTCAGGCATATATGAACAAACAAGAGAGAGCCCAAGTGAACCACTTAACTTCCCACCTTAAGGAACTAGAAAAAGAAGAACAAAGACAACCCAAAACCAGCCGAAGAAAGGAGATAATACAAATCAGAGCAGAAATAAATGAATTAGAGAACAGAAAAACTATAGAAAAAAGTAATAGAACAAGGAGCTGGTTCTTTGAAAAGATCAACAAAATTGACAAACCCTTGGCAAGACTTACCAAGGAAAAAAGAGAAAGAACTCATATAAACAAAATCCAAAATGAAAGAGGAGAAATCACCACGGACACCGTAGATATACAAAGAATTATTGTAGAATACTATGAAAAACTTTATGCCACTAAATTCAACAACCTAGAAGAAATGGATAAATTCCTAGAACAATACAACCTTCCTAGACTGAGTCAAGAAGAAGCAGAAAGCCTAAACAGACCTATCAGTAGAGAAGAAATGGAAAAAACCATTAAAAACCTCCCCAAAAATAAAAGTCCAGGCCCTGACGGCTATACCAGCGAATTTTATCAAACATTCAAAGAAGACTTGGTTCCTATTCTACTCAAAGTCTTCCAAAAAATTGAAGAAGAAGCAATACATCCAAACACATTTTATGAGGCCAACATAACCCTCATACCAAAACCAGGCAAGGATGGCACAAAAGAATAAAACTACAGACCAATATCTCTAATGAATACAGATGCTAAAATACTAAACAAAATACTAGCAAATCGAATAGAACAACATATTAAAAAAATAATACATCATGATCAAGTGGGATTCATCCCAGAATCTCAAGGATGGTTCAACATACGTAAAACGGTTAATGTAATACACCATATCAACAAAACAAAGAACAAAAACCACATGATCTTATCAATAGACGCAGAAAAGGCTTTCGATAAAATACAACACAATTTTATGTTTAAGACTCTCAACAAAATGGGTATAGAAGGAAAATATCTCAACATGATAAAGGCCATATATGATAAACCATCAGCTAACATCATATTAAATGGCACTAAACTGAAGGCTTTCCCCCTTAAATCAGGAACAAGACAGGGTTGTCCACTCTCTCCACTCTTATTTAATGTGGTACTAGAGGTTCTAGCCAGAGCAATCAGACAAGACAAAGAAATAAAAGGCATCCATATCGGAAAAGAAGAAGTAAAGGTATCACTTTTTGCAGATGATATGATCCTATATATCGAAAACCCCAAAGAATCCACAAAAAGACTACTAGAAACAATAAGCCAATACAGTAAGGTCGCAGGATACAAAATTAACATACAGAAGTCAATAGCCTTTCTATATGCCAACAATGAAACAACTGAGAAGGAACTCAAAAGAATAATCCCCTTCACGATTGCAACAAAAAAAATAAAATACTTAGGAATAAACATAACAAAGAATGTAAAGGACTTATATAATGAAAACTATAAACCATTGTTAAGGGAAATCGAAAAAGATATAATGAGATGGAAGAATATACCTTGTTCTTGGCTAGGAAGAATAAATATAATCAAGATGGCTATATTACCCAAAGCAATATACAAATTTAATGCAATTCCCATCAAAATTCCAATGACGTTTTTTAAAGAAATAGAACAAAAAATCATCAGATTTATATGGAACTATAAAAAACCCCGAATAGCCAAAGCAATCCTAAAGAAAAAGAATGAAGCTGGGGGCATAACAATACCTGACTTCAAACTCTATTATAGGGCCACGACAATCAAAACAGCATGGTATTGGCAGAAAAATAGACACTCAGACCAATGGAACAGAATAGAAAGTCCAGAAATAAAACCACATATATATAGTCAAATAATTTTTGATAAAGGGGCCAACAACACACAATGGAGAAAAGAAAACCTCTTCAATAAATGGTGCTGGGAAAACTGGAAAGCCACATGCAAAAGAATGAAACTGGACTACAGTCTCTCCCCCTGTACAAAAATTAACTCAAAATGGATCAAAGATCTAAACATAAGACCTGAAACAATTAAGTACATAGAAGAAGACATAGGTACTCAACTCATGGACCTGGGTTTTAAAGAGCATTTTATGAATTTGACTCCAATGGCAAGAGAAGTGAAGGCAAAAATTAATGAATGGGACTACATCAGACTAAGAAGTTTTTGCTCAGCAAGGGAAACTGATAACAAAATAAACAGAAAGCCAACTAAATGGGAAATGATATTTTCAAACAACAGCTCAGATAAGGGCCTAATATCCAAAATATACAAAGAACTCATAAAACTCAACAACAAACAAACAAACAATCCAATAAAAAAATGGGAAGAGGATATGAATAGACACTTCTCACAGGAAGAAATACAAATGGCCAACAGATATATGAAAAGATGCTCATCTTCTTTAGCTATTAGAGAAATGCAAATCAAAACGGCAATGAGATACCACCTCACACCTGTTCGATTAGCTGTTATTAGCAAGTCAGGTAATAGCAAATGTTGGAGAGGCTGTGGAGAAAAAGGAACCCTCATACACTGTTGGTGGGAATGTAAAGTAGTACAACCATTATGGAAGAAAGTATGGTGGTTCCTCAAAAAACTGAAAATAGAACTACCTTGTGACCCAGCAATCCCTCTACTGGGTATATATCCCCAAAACTCAGAAACATTGATACGTAAAGACACATGCAGCCCCATGTTTATTGCAGCATTGTTCACAGTGGCCAGGACATGGAAACAACCAAAAAGCCCATCAATAGATGACTGGATAAAGAAGATGTGGCACATATACACTATGGAATACTACTCAGCCATAAGAAATGATGACATCGGAACATTTACAGCAAAATGGTGGGATCTTGATAACATGATACGAAGCGAAATAAGTAAATCAGAAAAAAACAGGAACTGTATTATTCCATACGTAGGTGGGACATAATAGTGAAACTAAGAGACATTGATAAGAGTGTGGTGGTTACGGGGGGGAGGGGGGAATGGGAGAGGGATAGGGGATGGGAGGGGCACAAAGAAAACAAGATAGAAGGTGACAGAGGACAATCTGACTTTGGGTGGTGGGTATGCAACATAATTGAACGACAAGATAACCTGGACTTGTTATCTTTGAATATATGTATCCTGATTTATTGATGTCACCCCATTAAAAAAATAAAATTATAAAATAAAAAAAAAAAAAAAAGAAAGTTGAATCTGAAGTGAATTGCATTGCTTTAAGGAACACAATATCTATGGCATGTCATAACATTGTTCCTTTGTGTATGAAGTGGGAGGAGTAATTATCTTAAATTAATTTTAGTGCATGTTGGTTCAATTACCCAGAGAACATAGGAACAACAGTGTTAGCATCCATGGAAAAAGAAAAAAAAAGAATGAACAGTTTCATTGTTGAAAAACCTAAGGAAATGCCTCTTTGTCACCATGCAGATGGTATAATACGGCATACAATCAAGTTTTTACTATACAACATTTTGGAACAAAATTGAATCCTGTCACATATGGTAGCTCATTGTATCATGATCTGCTACTCTCAATGGTGTAGGTAAACCACATTTCCAGATGGCAGAAATAAATATGGACTCCCCATGACAAAAAAACAACACAGCAGGCAATTTTAGTTTGGGCATGCTATATAATTGTTAAACAGCAAACACAAACAAAAACAAAGAGACATTTTTGGAAATTTAATTGATTGCTCCTGACTCAAGAAGTAATACATGCTCATATGGCATATTTTAGAACATGGATATATTTGGAATTCTTGGAAATATAGTAGACACAAAAGAGAAAATTAAAATAGCCTCTAACCATACAATATTGAATAGATTGTGAGTGCATGCATGTGTCTGTGTCTGTGCATTAGAGAGAACTCATTTGGATATATTTATCATCAATGTGGAACTTAATAAATACAGAGTTGTATTCTGTCAAATGTTTGCTAAATCGTATCATATAGTGTTTGAAATGTATTTAAATAAACACTCTATTTTTGTAGTATAACATTGTAATATTCTACACAACTCAATAATATTGCTACAGTTATTATGTCTACTATATAGATGACAAAACCAGAAAAATAACTTATACAATATCACATAGCTAGATCATGGCATCTCTATCCAAAGCTAGTTTTCTCAATAACTATCCTACAACATATTTTGAATAAAGTTGTCTAACTAGGTCATGAAATACAAAAATTGCTGAAGTAGGTTCCAAAGAGATTGTAGAACTATACATTTATGTAACCAATAAAATAAAAGTTAAAAATATTTTCAAAATTTTGAAATTTAATGAATTTTAGTTCAACTGTATATTTTTATACTTGCTTTAGAGAAAAAAATTACTACTTATTGATTTACTATCTACCACATGTTTGGCTATTTCTTAGGACTTCTAGGAGTTACTTATACTATAAAGACATTCCTAATTTTTCCCTGCTATGCTTGCTGTAGGCATTTAATCTTAGTATTCCTTTCAATATAAATTTTATTTTGGTATGTTTTTCACAGAAGAAAACTTTAATTTTTTATTTAGAAAAATTACTGATAATTCTTCTAGACCTTATAAGTATGTCCTCAATTATTTATTCCATGTTCACATTCATGTTGTAAATTATTTATACCAAAAGTGTGTTAGCTCTGAAGCAAAAGCTAATCTTTATATACTTTTTCTAAATAACCAATAGATTAATTTAATTCATTTAAATGAATAATTTTTATTGAATCATTTCTACTACTAAATTTATGTATTTTCAAAATAAAGATATTTTGTCTGAGCTCTCATATTTTATTGATTGTTTACTATTTAAATTCACAGAAATAGGCTTATATATTTTACCATATTTTTGGATTAAAAGTACTTACCCTTTTTTCTCCCCACTTTCCTTACTATTTATATGCCAAATTTTTGTATAATTGATTTCATTTCAGCCACATGCCTTTTCTGTAAATAAATATCCATGTGAGAAATAAAAAACAACACAAAAATGCCTACTGTTCTATCAACAAGAGATAACTGTAAAAAATAATGCTTCAGGATTTGTGAGCAATATCAAACAGTCTAGCATATGTGTATCTGTAATTCCAGAATAAGACAGATGAAAAGAAGGAATATATTTTAAATTCTGATTCAAAATTATTTCAAGTAGATGCAAACTGGAGCCAAAAGATGCAAGTGTTCAATAAACACATCAAAAGAATTAACTCTGTAAAAACAACAAAATTAAATTGCTGTTTCTGGTTCCATGAAAGAAAATAGACATTAGGTATATTTCTTCCTACCCTTCCTGCTAAGTACAGGTAAAAGTGCTGCATATTATATTATACTACACACACACACACACACACACACACACACACACACACACTATAACATAGAAACATAAAACACTCCAAAATATGGAAAAGAAAAAGTCATCCTGAATTGAAAAATTGGCAACCCAAACCCAGCAGGGCAGTCCTCCAGGCTCTCTGCATGCCTCGGACATCCTGGACTTGGACCTGAAGCAGCCCGCAACTCAGAACTGCCATTGAGTGCAGACAAAAAACTATTAAGATTAAAAATAAATAAAAGCCTGCTCCCCCAGGCAAAGGATCAGGAAAGAGGAAGTCTAATAAGGCAGAAAACCTTTAGACAATAACTGCCTTCCTTGTGCCAGACCATGAGACTAGATGCCAGCAAAGGCTGAGGTAGAAACCCAGACTTCTGCCCCCGCCCCAGCGGTAAAGAGGCATGCCTCATTCTTGTGGTGTCAGACAAGTCAGTGGGGGCTAGAAATTTCTCCCCTGCCCAGTGGTATCAAGCCCCCTCCCCACATATCACATTCCTGAAGAGTGTCTGAGGTATCTGAGGACCACATCCAACACCAACAGGAAACCTCTCCTCCCACTTCTAAATGGAACTCGAAAAGTGTTCAGTAGGCTACCAGGAGGCAGAGAAGACTAAGCATAAGCAAACAAACCATAAAAAATAAAGATGATACAAACGACAACCAGAAATAAAAGGCTAGATAGATGTAAGTCTTTTTTTTTTTTTTTGCATTTTTTTGAAGTTGGAAATGGGGAAGCAGTCAGACAGTCTCCCGCATGTGCCCAACCGGAATCCACCCTGCATGCCCACTAGGGGGCAATGCTTTGCCCATCTGGGGCATTGCTCTGTTGCACCCAGAGCCATTCTAGCGCCTGGGGCAGAGGCCACAGAGCCACCCTCAGCGCCTGGGCCATCCTTGCTCCAATGGAGCCTTGGCTGCGGGAGGGGAAGAGAGAGACAGAGAGGAAGGAGAGGGGGAGGGATGGAGAAGCAGATGGGCGCTTCTCCTGTGTGCCCCGGCTGGGAATCGAACCCGGGACTTCTGCACGCCAGGCCGACGCTCCACCACCGAGCCAACCGGCCAGGGCCGCCAATTGATTTTTGATCAAGGTGTTAAGAAAACTAAATGGACGAAATATAATTTTCTTCAACAAATGGTTCTGGAGTAACTGGACAACTTTTTGAAAAAAATAAATAAAACAACCTTCACAGCCAGACCAGGCGGTGGGGCAGTGGATAGAATGTTGGCCTGGGATACTGAGGACCCAGGTTCAAAATCCCGAGGTGACTGGTTGGAGCATGAGCTCATCCAGCTTGAGCTCGGGCTAAGATTGAGGGTAGGGTCACCAGCTTGAGTCATAAACATTGATTTAGTCACAATCTCAGCTCATATTCCAAGAAAAAAATATTTGGCATTTTAATTTTTAACTGAATTTATTGGGGTGACATTGGTTAACATAATTATATGAGTTTCAAGTGCCGAAGTCTACATCACATCTCTATACACTATATTGTGTGTTCACCGTCCCAGGTCAGTTCTTCATCCATTACCATTTATCCCCTAAACCTTCTTCTACCTCCCTTTTCCCCAGCAATCACCACACTATTGTCTGTATCCATGAGTTTTTCTTTTTTTCTGTCTTTTTGCTCAACCCCTCCACCGCCTCACCCAGCCCCCACCCTGAGAGCCATTTGAACATCTATTATAATCTGAGAATGCTACATGCCTTATTATTCTAAATACTTAATATTATATATTTTAAAATACTTATATAGTAGCTAACGTTACATTGGTAATCATATTGCAGTAGTCAAGTCAGCACATTTTGCATCTTAAATGTACACTGTTATATATCATCTATATCATAATAAAAATAAATTTAAAAAAAGATAATATTACAGTGCTGAAAATGGCCTATAACGTGTACTTCCAGGATGTTCCCATAGTTGTCTCATTTGTCTAGTCATGGTGGTCATAAACTCTGCCCTGTAGTCTCCCTTGCCCAGATCCTTGCTTTTTCTCTATGAAAATTATAACATTAAGCTGAAGAGGGATCATGCTAAATACTGCTATGGGTGACAAATGAAGCATTATAATATTAATATTTCTCCCCAGTGAAAATTTTATCTTAAAATTTGACCCTACCACATTTTATTTTTACAGAGACAGAGAGAGAGTCAGAAAGAGGGATAGATAGGGACAGACAGAGAGGAATGGAGAGATGAGAAGCATCAATCATTAGTTTTTCATTGCTACACCTTAGTTGTTCATTGATTGCTTTCTCATATGTGCCTTGACCGCGGGCCTTCAGCAGACCGAGTGACCACTTGCTGGAGCCAGGGACCTTGGGTCCAAGCTGGTGAGCTTTGCTCAAAACAGATGAGCCCGCGCTCAAGCTGGCGACCTCATGGTCTCAAACCTGGGTCCTCTGCATCCCAGTCCAATGCTCTATCCACTGCGCCACAGCCTGGTCAGGCTTGACCCTGCCACATTTTTACTTCTAAAGGTGGTAAAGTATAAAATCCTCCTGCCAGCACCACTACATACATTTAACATGATACAGCTGACCACGAATATGGAGTCCACCTGCCTGCTGTACCGAGAGCGCCTGGGAAGTAAGGTGCAGCTCTGTGCAAATGGGGAAACACCTCAACAACTTAAAGGCTCAGTGCCGTTTCACAGAGCAAATAAGAGGCCAATCTTAGGTATATAGTTAATAAAGATTCGGCATTTAAAGTGAATGGGAACAGCTCATGGGAGAGTGATTAGTAAGGGTCATCCTGGTGCGTATAAACACAGGGCAAAAACCAGTCAGGACGTGTAGGAGCAAATTAGCCGCTAATTCTCTGGATAGGCAGATGAGGTCATGCTACACAAAAACAAAGACTGTTCCTTTTGCCACATATGGCTAAGTATTTCTTGCCAGTTGCTCAGCTTTGAATGGATGTGACTCTTATGTATTTGCCAAGATTCTGTTACAGAATCCACTCTATCTAGTTTAAGCAGAAAGGGTCTTATTATACGCTATTTGTTGCCTGACAGTTTTTGAAAGGACCAGGAAATCAAATTTTGTAATACACAGTCATGATTTACTTTTGTCCGAATTTAGTGGAGTGTGTATGTGTGTGTGTTTTCTTAACAAAAATAATCTGATCCACTGCATACCCCTAGATACTCAAAAAGCCTGGAGCCGGATACCAGACAACCTGCATCTCTGCCAAAGAAAGAGTCATACCCTCTGCAATGATTATGGCCAAGAAAGCCGAGAGCAGTCTGTCTTCACTCCAACTTCCAAATCTTTGAAAGTGGATGCTACTGTTTAGTCTGTTCTTGTGGCAAGGCATATCACTTTTTGGTTCTATCTAGGGAATCCATGATATAAATGTAGAGAAATATCAAAATGAAGATTTAGGTGGGCACATTTAACAGATGGTAATTATAACAGAATTTCTCATTTGTTGCATTTGATTATGCCAAACCTAGTGTTGGAAATAAATAAATATTGTTCTCATTCTTTTTTTTTTTTTTTTTTTTTTGTATTTTTCTGAAGCTGGAAACAGGGAGGCAGTCAGACAGACTCCCGCATGTGCCCGACCGGGATCCACCCGGCACGCCCACCAGGGGGCAATGTGCTGCCCATCCAGGGCATCGCTCTGCCGCAACCAGAGCAATTCTGGTACCTGAGGCAAGAGGCCACAGAGCCATCCCCAGCGCCTGGGACATCTTTGCTCCAATGGAGCCTCGGCTGTGGGAGGGGAAGAGAGAGACAGAAAGGAAGGAGAGGGGGAGGGGTGGAGAAGCAGATGGGCGCTTCTCCTGTGTGCCCTGGCCGGGAATCGAACCCAGGACTTCCACATGCCAGGCTGACGCTCTACCACTGAGCCAAACAGCCAGGGCCATTGTTCTCATTCTTGATAGCAAGACTTCTTTTCTTTTTTTCTTTCTTTTTTTTTTTTTTTTTATATTTTTCTGAAATGAGAAGCGGGAAGGCAGAGAGACAGACTCCTGCATGTGCCTGACCATAATCCACCCGGCATGACCACTAAGAGGCAATGCTCTGCCCATCTGGGGCATTGCTCCGCTGCAACTGGAGCCATTCTAACACCTGAGGCCAAGGCCATGGAGTCATCCTCAGTGTTCGGGCCAACTTTGCTCCAGTGGAGCCTTGACTGCAGGAGGGGAAGAGAGAGACAGAGAGAAAGGAGAGAGGGAAGGGTGGAGAAGCAGATGGGCACTTCTCCTGTGTGCCTTGGCTGGGAATTGAACTCAGGACTTCCACACGCTAGGCCAATGCTCTACCTCTGAGCCAACTGTCCAGGGAAAGACTTCTTTTCCTAATTTAAATGTAATCTTCATGAAATCCTAAATTCTTGGCATATACCATGTAGATAAATAGACTTGGTATGCATAACCTTAATTTTGTCTTCCAACTCAATCATACTGACTGGGAAAAACAAAATAATAGTGTCTGTCAAAGAAGGTACATCTAACTAGGTCATTTCTTTCTAGATGAGCTAACCTTCACGGTAGTACAATTTCATCTGATGAAATTTCAAAAGGAGAACTTCCACCTGAAACTAGAAACCAGCAAGTCTTGGGAAGTAAATTCTACCATGTTGTAACTAAAACACCAGCATATATTAGGCGGAAAGATATATATGTTTTATATGAAAGAAATTTAAATGAAATTTTTGGTTTAGTAATGTGAAAACGAAGAATTGTAGCCATCAGAGATTTATCTCATGAAATATCAGCTTTCCCTCCAACGTGAATGCCACTATACACGCACTTTATTGTGCTCTATTGTTGGAACTTCCCTATTTTTTTGGAAGACCCACACTATGAAAGTGTAACTACTATTTGAGGTTCTTTGCCATTTTTTTATTGAAGATGGACATAATTATTATAGAATCTCAGATATCCAGGATGTGTGAAAAGCAAGTAAACAAAGGAAATTAGTTGCAGATTATTTATTGCTTGATGTTTTCTCATCTTCTCCACTGATATATGTATCTCCTTTTCCTTCTACTCACCTTACAAATAAATCCCCACGTCCTGTTGAATCCAATACATTCTCTACTGTGCACATGAATAAGAGTAGCTGAAAGTGAATACTACTGCACATGCTTCCTTGTTCTGCCAGGAAACCTTACCATGACTCCCTCTGGTGTCATTGCTTCAAATATCATCTTGATGCTGATTATTCCAGAGAGAAAAGAGTCAGCAGCAGGTCTTCAGGGCATGCAAGAGGCCATGCTGATCTCAACAATATCTACTTGTAAACATCCCAGTGGGATGTTTAGCAGCAAGATATCTGAGGAAATTCTTACCTGAGACTGTCTTTTTAGAGCAGGATTTCCCATTTGTTCACCATGCTTATTAAAAAATAAACCTATAATGCACAAATTTATAGGACAAAGCTAACTGAAGAATGAAAGTTAGCTCCATAGATGATCCTTTTGACTAATTAAGTATAAAAAACTAAGAAACCTCAGACTAAAGCAGCTTCTTCTGAGCTGTGCTATCCTATTTACGTAATAGGTAGGGTTGGTCTTTTTCTCCAAAATCAAAACTCATCCCAGGATGAGAAATGTCTCTGGTGGTGTTTTATTTTGCTTGGCTTTCTGTTTTATTTTTTCTTGGAAGCTGCACCTATTGCTTTAATGGTGATCTAAGAGACTAATATTGTGAGATTGAAATTGTCTCTACTTTTTACTTACACCTCTCACTAATCATTTGGGAAGTTTAATGCTTATTAGATCTGTTATCCATGTGTATCTGCTTTGACAATCTAGCTATCTGTGGTACCACATCTACCCAACAGCGCTACCCCAGACCTCGTCCCTAAATTCTAGCATTTATATACAATTTATCACCACTACATGGATGTATTAGAGGCCTCTAAAACTCAAATTCATAAAATCTAACATGTTTACACACATTTCAGTATGTTTCTCCCCAAACTTTTCTATCTCAAGAGCTGTCAATAACCCTCAGTCCAACTATCAAAGGCGAAAGTCTGGAGACATTCTTGATACTTATTTCTCCAGATCCAAATAATTTGCAAAGGGTTGACTATACTGCAGAATTATACCCAGTACCCACAGTGTTAGCTCCATGTCCTACCTGACAATCCTAGTCCATCTAAGCCATCATTATTATTGAATACATTATGGCAATCACCTCTTAATGTGTCTCCTAACTTAAATAACAGCCATAAAAATCTCTTTTAAGAAAATCAGAGTATGATATTTTTATTTAATAATTCAGTGATACTTGGGAGAAACTGAAGCATGCATTCCTTCTTTTATTTACTCAATAAAATATTTTAAAATTAGTAAAAATCCCCATATTGCATGAAAATAGTATTTACAAGTTCAGTATGACAAAGTTCCAGTATTACAATTCACGACTCAGACATATGTTGGGGACATTATGTTAGGCTCAAAGTCTGATTGCTCTAAGATGGTATTTTAAGTGGATAGCTTTTCTGATTTATTTTATTTTTGAGTTGCCTTTGATGATGTTTAATAAGCTGAAAGAATTTAAGTAGGTCATTTGAGTTTCATTTTGCTGTCTAGGCTTATTATAACATAAAGAATGGACATATTTTTTAAGTCTGAATGACAAATATAGTCACTAAAGTACCTGATATATTTTAATACAGATTTAAATATACACTAAAATATTAAGAAATCCTCTGATAAACAGTGAAATTAAAATTTGATGAATAAGACCCTGGCCAGCTGGCTCAGTGCTAGAGCGTCACGTGTGGAAGTCTCAAGTTCGATTCCCGGCCAGGGCACACAAAAGAAGTGCCCATCTGCTTCTGCACCCTACCCCTTCTCCTTTCTCTCTGTCTCTTTCTTCCCCTCTTGCAGCCAAGGCTCCACTGGAGCAAAGTTGGCCCCGGGCGCTGAGGATGGCTCCAGTTGTAAGAACAATGGCCCAGATGGGCAGAGCATCACCCCCTGGTGGACATGCCAGTTGGGTGCTGGTCAGGCGCATGCAGGAGTCTGTCTGACTGCCTCCTGCTTCTAACTTCAGAAAAAAAGAAATTGGATAAATAATATATTTATCCATACCTTAAAAAAACACATTTAACAATAAAATAGTGAGCTGTTAGAGGTGGATAATGATCCAATTTTTAAACAAACACACAAACAAAAGTGAATGATTCTATTTTCTCCATGATTTTGTATCATTTTTAATGAAATTTATGGGATGGTAACCATGGCATTATTTTATCTTCTTATTTTCAAATATTTATATGAATAAATTCTTATAAATAGCTTCCATATTTTACAAACATGACAATCTGGGGGTATTGATTAAAATATCAATATTTTCAGAATTACAAAGTGAATAAGTTGAGTAAATATTAGAATAAAAATACAAATATTTTCTGTATCAATGATGGGTAAAGACCAACTCATAGCCAACAGTTAACAAAATTATATATTTACGTAAATACAAACATAAGACACATTGTCTTTGACTTAAAATGTTATAACTTGCTAATATAACATCATAAGTATGTTTACATGAGTAGTGTTTAAGTGGTATATGACTGCTATTTATGTAGGCTAATAAGAAATTAAAGCTTACATCTGATTGTAACATTCTTCTCAGGGAAGAGAACCATGGAACATGTTTGAGTTCATCAGACATGAGCAATAAGGACAGAAAGCTGGGATTTAACCTGACTGTGGCTTCACTGCATGCCCAATTCTGATTTTCAGATTCATTATCTGAATAATGGAGATGACTGAAATACTTAGGAAAGCATTCATTACATTTTGTCCATTAGTCCTTGGTCACTTTCTAGTAGCAGAACACAAATTTGAATATTAGAAGTTGAACAAAGGATGGCAATTTTAATGTTATGAGATGCTCAAAAAAAAAAAGCATATATTATATTTTTCTTTTTACTTTTTAGAAAGAGAGAGAGAGGGACAGACAGGGACAGACAGGAAGGAAAGAGATGAGAAGCATCAATTCATAGTTGTGGCACCTTAGTTGTTAATTGATTGCTTTCTCATATGTGCCTTGAACCAGGGGGCTCCAGCTGAGCCAGTGACTTCTCGCTCAAGTTAGCAACCTTGGGCTCAAGCCAGTGACCCTGGGCTTTCAGCCAGCAACTTTCGGGCTCAAGCCAGAGACCATGGGGTCATGTCTATGACACCAAGATCAAGCCAGCAATCCCGTGCTCAACCCAGATAAGCCTGTGCTCAAACTGGTGACCTTGGGGTTTCAAACCTGGGTCCTCAGCATCCCAGACTGACACTATATCCACTCTACCACTGCTTGTCAGGCATACCATATTTCTCAAATTGGGACACAATTAAGATTACCGGCAAAAATTAATAAGGAAAAAACTTCTATTTTTAGTATGAACTATGTCATCACTACTGACTGCATGATTAATAAAAAATGCTGTACTTTAACTAATACTCCAACTTTTAAGGAAAAATAATATAGTTTAGGTATGGCCTTTGGATTAAGGTTTGAACAGTGGGTATAGCTTCCCCTCCCCCTGTCTCTGTTGATTGTCTTCGTTTGTCAATAGAGAATTTAGTTTGATTAATTTATGAGTTTATGGTAGAAGTTTACCTTGTTTTAGAATAATCGGGAAATAAATACCTGCTTCATACCTTAAAAAATTACATATTTCAGAGGCCTTGACTATCTTAGGTAAAGAATTTATTTGAAGCTTTGAATACAATGAACTCAAACTTTCAAACGGAAACACTTATATCACCCTTCTGTGTGATATGCTTCAAGTATTTATAACCAACCCCAGTTATTGATGTTGCAAATTGGTTCTTAAAGTACCTCTTCACTCTTTCAAATTGATGAAGCACTCAAGCCCAGGTTCTTGAAAATCATTTGAAGAAAAACTCAGCTCTCATCCATTTTGTCTGCAGGATGAATTAAGGTGGCGTTTCCTTTATGTCATGATTGAAAAATCCTATTTGTAGGCTTGTGCTAGCACGTCTTTGTGAAAAGATTTCATAGGAGTGAGGTAGAAATTCCTTTGATTTACTTTTCAAGGATAACTTCTAGAAAAGTACCTTGGGAAAATTTCTCCATTTCTAGCTCTGAAGGCAAAGCACTTCCCAAAGCTAGGGGCTCAGCTATGCCTTATTTTCTACATTATTGTATTGACCAGGTGATAACAAGCAACTTGGCCATGAAGGTTGTCATCAAATAGCCAAAGTCAACAAATAATGATAATTAAATATGTTTCAACTTAGAAACATCTCTTACTTCTACTGAATTTCCACGGAGATATTTAATTTCCTTGAAAATTTAAATAGCATAAAGGAGATAACTTACAGAAAATATCCCTCATTTAGTTTTTAAACAGGAAAAATTCCGTCACAAAATTTATATTAGTAATGACATTTTGTGCTCAGTATTGAGAGGCCACGCGAAGCAGTTTTTGTCTGAATTTACATTACATCTCCCATTCCTGGCTCAGTTCTTGCTGCTTGCCTGCTAATTATCCACTTTCCTTTCTTACATTTTGATTTCTCTTCAGTTCCATTTCTTTTTAATTTCCCCTATAGTCACCTAACATTTTCTATTATCCTTCACATTCATTCACTGGCCCTTTAATTGGCATTCCTTATATAAGCCTGTCAGGAAGTTGAGGAAACTAGTAATTTTATGACCTAAAAACTCTTTGGACTTATTGAGTTACATCTGAGATAAATTTTTTCTTGTTATATGAATGAATATAACTTATCTTTTGTGTTGAAATTACATTTCTTAAAAAGAGATTAGTTTTACCTCGATGCAAACTCACATTTTGAACGTTAATTATTTTCTTACTCTATTTTGAAATTTGGAATATGTGAATAAAATATAATATAAAAATAGAGGATATGTATTTTTTCCTATTTATATATGATAAATATTTTATATGTACATTTTTAGGGGTATATAAACAAAGTGCTCACACTGTTGTAAGCTTTTCTTTACACATAGTATTCCTTAGTAGGCTTATGATTAGTTTGCTGCCTTTATATTGTGATCTGCTCAGAAAAATGAGAAATATTTATGAATTGCTAATGAAATAGTGAAGAACTCAATTCACAAGAGAAACAAATATCTAGAAAAATATATCTAGATAGTTATATATCTACATATCTACACATTTATATGGCTATATCTAAGTATATATGATATGTATGTCTATGCATCTATATATTTATATCTCTGTATAAATTTATATATTTAATTCAGCATTTAAGTATTAGCTCTGTTATTATTTTTGTAACAGGTACCAAATATGCAGGCCTCTGAAAGTTGCAAAATCTTCAAACAGTCAATAAAGCAAATAGTAAAGTAGTCTTAATAGCATGATAATGGAGATTATGTGAATAATCTATAAATAGCTAAGTACAGTGAACGGTCTATACCAATAGTTGTTTTAAGACTACTTTTGAGCTTAGGCATCTGCAGGTTTGGCTTCTGCGAAGGCCTTCCTTCTTGCCCTGCAGATGACTTCCTTCTCACTATGTCCTCACAGGTCCTGTGTGTTGTCTATGTCCTAATCTCTTCTGCTTATAAGGACACCATTGACTTTGAATGAGGTCTGCAACATATGAGACCCAACACTGAATGAGTTTGGTGAAGAAGGGGACCCAATTATGCCAAAATCTACATTCATAAGTACAAACAAGGATTGACAGATTTTGGCTTGTAAGATTTTAAATATGTATTAATTGTTCAAATCTGTGAGTGTTTTTTGGTAGTGAAAAAATGTATTATCTTGCCTAACCTGTGGTGGCACAGTGGATAAAGCGTCAACCTGGAAACACTGAGGTTGCCGGTTCAAAACCCTGGCTTGCCTGGTCAAGGCACATATGGGAGTTGATGCTTCCTGCTCCTCCCCCTTCTTTCTCTCTCTCTCTCTCTCTCTCTTCCCCTCTCCTCTCTAAAATAAAAAAAAAATTAAAAAAAATGTATTATCTTAATATTAGTAATCATCTCTTGAGGACATACATTGGTTTTTTTTTTCCCCCGTAAATTGTCCCTGACATTTTCCAGTTTCTCTGACATATAAAAGTGGTCAGTAAATGATGGTATGGTTGAACATATGTCTGCATGTTAGACTACATGGATGGACGGATGAATGCATGATCACATAAGGAAATAGATGAAAAGTATGGAAAGTATACTAATTTCATAGTGCTATTACAATAAATGTACTGATAAATATACTAATGTGTGTATTAATAAATTTACCAAAATGTGTCAGAGTATTTAACTTTTCAACCAATTAAAACCTGGTTTACATTTACTCCCTCCAGGGCTCTGCGTAGTCCTGCTCTGATTATTCTGTTCTCACTCTACTTGTGAATTGAGCTTAAATCTATGCACATCTGCTGGTCTGCTACTTAAAGAAAATGTTGAACCCTAGATATAAACATGTTTTGTCTGTGCAAATGAATCTGGATGGCCATTAAGGCCAGAGGCAACCCTTTTTATTTCCCCCATATAACACCTAAATAGGTTTCTGTACACAGTGCTAACACAATAAATTCTGTGCTAACTAATGCATCACCCATTCATGGGCTCCCCGTTGATATTTTTGTCTTTCTCTCCCTGTGTGTTGAAGTATACATTTCAATTAGAGTTCTACTTATGGAAATGACAAATTTGTCACCGAAACCAGAGTAAAATATTTGTCATGTTGTTTTCATGGAGCCATAAAATAGTGTTTCGACTCAAAATGATATTTGGGGATTACTGCGCCATATTCTGAAATTCATAAAATGCAATATATGTATGCATAACGGATGAAGTGCATTTCAAAAATGAAAATGATTGCAGTCCACAGAGTTCGTAAATCAATTTGTGAATCACTTCAAGACGAAAGGAAGTATACGATAAATAGAGGTTGTAGAAGGAGGCATACTTGTTGTGTAAATACAATCTCCTCTGCCTAGGAGGTATTAATCCCATAACAATCTCCAAGACAAACTGTAAACCTTTTTTGGATGTTGTTTGAACTCTTGTTTGATAGGCAATGATTCTTAATATGACAGACACTGATTTCCTAACTGTTGTTATTGGTTTCTCCTCACGTATCCATGACTTGACCGAACTATGTTCCTTGCCTTCAGAATTTCTTCTTACCAAGGACCAGTTCTTATTTCATGACTCGTAATTTAGATCCCCATGCGGGTTAGTAAAAACTACCTTTCTTCAACAAGTAGTTTTCATTATCCCTGTTTTACTCACAAGGAAGTTAAATAGAATTGTACATTCATGTACACACATGTACATATATGTCAAAATCTAAAAGTTAAAAGTAATGTATGTTTATTATTGACATCGCAATATACTTCTTTTGGTTAGAGGTGATTCATACAAGTGACAGGAGCTCTGAGAGTTATTTTTTCATCACAAAAATGCTTCTTCTTTATCAGAACTCTAAGTCATTGTAACAATATCTATCGACATCTAAGTCCAACAACATCAAAGCTGGAAAAGCAAAAGAATGTGAATAAGAAATACTAAACCCAAGTTCCCATTTCTAATCTTCCTAAATCTGCATGTGATGATTTTAAGGACAAAATTAATGTGACAATGTGTAGATGAAGAAGGTATGTGAGATGCCTTATGAATGTCTAAAGGGAGTCGTTACTTCTTTCTGAAGTAATTATGGAAATAGCAAGAATGAGGCAGCACTTAAAATAGCTCATGGAAAATTAGTAAGACTGTTATCCACAGAAAGGAAAGTGAAGAAAGCAATCACCAGGGGAGGAACCAAGATCCAGAGTGTGATGTAGAGTAGAAGGTATGGGCTTTGTACCGTAAACATCCCGTTTTGAGTGTAACCTGTTTAGGGAGAGAATATAGTTATGCCTGGTTATGGACCAGGCTGAAGAGTCCTGGTTGTCGTGCCCTGTTGTGATTGTTCTGGAAAACACATATGTCAGCTGTGTGAGTCAGGACCCACAGGGTGTGGGGGAGCCGAGGGAGACATTTGCAAAGGGGCAGGGAGAGGTGTCAGATAGACAGTCACTGCACATTCCTGACTGAAGCATCAGCGAGGTGGGGAAGCTGGAGAGTACAAGAGAGCCAGAGAATGTGGGCCCCTCTAGCAACCCAACGGGGACAGCACAGGGAAACCTGGGGCGGTCTGTGGAAGCCAGCTTGATTTCGTGTGACAAGAGCTCACGGCTGGTGAAGCGACAGCACCGTGTTTGAGTGACGACACCCCTGCGCGGTTGCCAGGGTGGGTCAGAAATCTTTTGCACGTCTACCTTGCCAGCGGCACGTGAGCTTCTCTTGTTGGCAAACTCCAGAAATACGAGATTTTGGAAAATATCTTTACCAGACGTGGACATGAGTGCTAGTGCTAGATCCACGTTGAGAAGGTCAGGAGGCACTGGACACGTGCCTGGACTCGAGTCCTCCAGCCAGTCACGGAGTGCAGGCGACACTGTTGAGTGTTGCGTGCAGAGAGCGAGGAGACAAGCAGAGCCCAAGGGCAGTTCCTGTGGCAGCCTCTTTGCAGCATTATTTGGAATGTGGAGGACATAGAAATAGTTTCAGTTTTAAAAAATGAAACGAGGAAAAGGCAGCTAAAATAGCCAAACTGGAACGGCATTTTTAAAGACCAGCACTAGAAAGCACTGAAAATGTACCTTACTCATATTTTCTCTTTCACACATGTTGTAGTAATATAAGGTTATAGTAATTAAATATATAGAAATATAAAAATATGGAAGATATATAAAAGTAATTAAAATTATATTAAAAATAATTATTAAAATTAAGTAAAGTTATGCCAATTGGATAGGAATTAATATAGTGGTTAGTGCCATAACTCTGTAATGTGATAAACAGACTGACTTACAAGCAGAGCCCAGTTAGTATGTGTGTGTGAAGTTATACATAGATAAGAAGTGGCTTGGTGTTATTTACATTAACTTTGTAAATTAATGAAAATAAGAACATCTTAAAAAGTGGTTTAATGTAAACATTTTAGTAGGTTGACATAAAGGGGGTTCCCTGCGAGAAACTCCCAAAAAGGTGGGGCTACTGCAGGCTCTATAGAGTCTCTTGGAAAAAAGCCCAGATTTGCCAGAAAACTGTCCGATATTTAGGAATGTAATCAGCCAAGGGACGCGGGCGTTAGCAGAGTCAAGGACTCAAGTCATCCAGGCCCTCCAGGTCCCTGCGAGCAAGCGGCAGCTTCGGGAATTCCTGGGCGCAGTGGGGTACTGCAGAATCTGGATTCTTGGTTTTGCCCACACAGCAAAATCTCTGTACGAAGCCACAAAAGGGGATGGGCCTCTCCGATGGACCCCGGAGTGTACCCAGGCTTTCAAGGATCTGAAAACGGCTCTGGTTAGCCCCCCCCCCTCTTTGTCACTGCCTGACTTAGAATAGCTTTTCAATCTCTATGTGACTGAAAAAGGAGGGTCCGCTGTTGGCCTGCTTACCCAAAAGCTAGGACCCTGGAGGCATTCCGTAGCCTACCTCTCAAAAATGCTCGACCCCGTCGCAAGAAGCTGGCCAACCTGCTTGCGGCATTTAGCAGCGGCGGCAGCCCTGGCGCGAGAGGCGGACAAGTTAACCTTAGGGCAGAGCCTCACAATCATCACTTCCCATTCGCTGGCACCAATTCTCACCCAGGCGTCAGGGAAATGGCTCTCGAATTCCCGTCTCATTCATTATCAGGGCTTGCTCCTAGAAATGCCCCGGATCACCTTCGAGACTGTGGGAGGACTGAATCCGGCCACGTTGCTGCCAGAAGGAACCATGAACCGACCAGAACATGACTGCATAGAGGTACTGAACGGGGCACAGGGAACCAGAGAGGACCTTAAGGATGAGGCTATCCCTGGGGGAAAGGACATTTATACGAACGGCAGCAGTTTTGCCCAGGAGGGCCATCGACTGGCAGGAGTGGCTGTGGTCTCAGGAGATGGGACAATCTTCTGGAGCTCAGCCCTACCCCAGCGTACCACAACCCAGAAGGCAGAATTAATTGCCCTGACCAAGGCCTTAGAATTATCACGAGGCGAGGTAGCCAATATCTACGTGGACAGCCGATATGCCTTCGCCACAGCCCACATCCACGGACAAATTTACCAGAACAGAGGCCTTCTCACCTCAGCAGGAAAAGAAATCAAGAATAAAGAGGAAATCCTCAGCCTGTTGGAAGCCCTCTGGTTCCCGAAGTGAGTGAAAATCATCCATTGCCCCAGACATCAAAAAGGGGACTCCCCTCAAGCTCGCAGAAACAGGTATGCAAACGCCGCTCGAATTCTCCCCCTTGCTGTGAAACCCACCATCCAGGAAAAGCCAGTTTACTCCAAAGAAGAACAAGAGACATACCAACGAGAGGGTTGGACTTTCTCAAGCGGATGGTGGAAGAACTCCCAAGGTAAGGTAGCCCTACCTCAGCCCCTAGGTGAAAAGCTTCTCAAGGAAATCCACGGAGCAACGCACCTAAGTGGAAAGAAGCTGCAGACCCTGGTGTCACCAGATTCCACATGTACGCAGACTGGCCGAACAAGTTGCTCGCCGATGTCAGGCCTGCCTACAGGTTAATGCTGGCAGAGGCCCTGGGACGTCTGGAATCAGGTATCGGGGAACAACCCCAGGGGAACACTGGGAAGTGGACTTTACTGAGATGAAGCCCAGCAAATACGAGTACCACTACCTACTAGTGCTTGTAGACACTTTTACAGGATGGCCAGAAGCCTACCCAACTCGGAGAGAGAATGCATCCACAGTAGCAAAGGCACTGCTACAGGGAATAATCCCCAGATTTGGCCTCCCCTTTTTCCTGGGGTCCGACAACGGCCCGGCCTTCACAGCCGAAATATCAAAAGTCCTTGCTAAGGTGTTAGGAATAGATTGGAAATTGCACTGTGCATATAGGCCTCAGAGTTCAGGACAAGTAGAGAGGTGTAATAGGACCATAAAGGAAATGGTCACAAAAATTCATCTGGAGACTGGCTTAGGTTGGGTGGAAGCATTTCCCTATGCCCTCCTGAGGGCTCGGTGCACCCCGGGGACACATGGGTTTTCTCCCTACCAAATCCTCTTTGGCAGGGACCCCCTAATTGTCCCTCATATAGGCCTAGAGCTAACTCCAGCACTAACTAAATCACAACTTATTTCTCACTTGAAGGCCTTTGAAGAAGTCCTACAGGAAATCCATGACAAGGTGAGGCGAGCCTGCCCCCTAGGGGTCGCCTCCCCGAGCCCTTATAATCCTGGGGATCTTGTCCTCATCCGCAGGTATACAGCTTCGAGCCTTGAACTTCGGTGAAAGGGCCCATTCCGGGTGGTCCTCAGTACCCCCACGGCTGTAAAGGTTGCTGGCCACGCAGCATGGATTCATCGAGCTCACATCAAGCCAGTTCCTGATCAAACTGACACAGCTAAATGGAGGGCTCAACCGGACCCCAAAGATCCACTCAAGGTCAGATTTACTCATGTCGCACCTACCACATCTGGGTCCTAGCCCTGCTGGTAGCAACAACAGGGAGCCCTTATCTCCCCGTCAGACGAGTATGGGAACTAGTAAATCCAGATACTAACCAGGTTGTGAGCTCCATCACCAAAGTGGCTCCTGCAATGGCCAACTGGCCCACTTTTGTTTTTGACTTTTGTTCTCCAGAAGGGGGCAGAATCAGTGGAAAGTTCCAATTTGTTGACTGTGCTGTTGGCTGGAGCTGTACACCTAACACTTGTGGGCAGAAGAGGCTACAGTGCCACTCCTTTTACATTTGCCCTGGGTATGGGTCCCCCTTCCGCAAGCTGGCCTGTGGAGGACCTGAGCAGTATTACTGTTATACTCCCAAATGCGCCACAATTGAGACTACCCCCTCCTCTGCCATAATTCATCAACCCCGATGGCATAATGATCCGTCGGGGAGCCACCAACTCTGACTGTAAGAACGGGTGCAATTCCTTACTCTTAGCATTTCTACGGAGGGGCAACAACTCTCGTGGGCCACACCAAAAACATGGGGTCTCCGAGTACGGCCTGAGAACACATGGCGAACCATGGGTGGGAAAGGGCATCATTATGGATTCACCTTTAGCATCCGCATGACAGAAACGCCTTATGTGCCCCCTATAGCAATTGGACCAAAATCTGGCTTGTACCCAGTGCAGCCAAAGTCCCACCCGAAAATAGGAACTCAACCTACTACAGGGCCGTCAGCGGGGCCGAAAACAGCAATCCTTCCTTCCCCAGGACCCCTTGCTCCCCTGTCCATTGTCCACCTGGCATATGAGGCTTTAATAACTCCCTGCTGAATCTCACCAGCGACTGTTGGCTATGCCTGTCTAGCAGGCCCCCATACTATGAAGGGGTAGGCCTCAATGCCTCCATCAGTACCAGCTCTGTTGCAGACAGCTGCCAAGGGAACCCTGCCCATCTCACCCTGCCTTTAGTCCAGGGGCAGGGTACCTGCATCGGCTCTGAAACTGCCAAATTCTCGGAGACTCTTTGTGCCAGCCAGCACCCCCTCCAGGAAGGTAACTCAACCTACTATCTAGCCCCTACAGGGGCCTGGTGGGCCTGCCCATCAGGTTTAACCTCCTGCTTGAACCCTCTCATCCTCAAAACCTTAAAGGAGGCTTGTGTTCTAGTCCATGTCTTTCCCCGAGTAACCGACCTATCAGAGGAGGACCTAGAGGCTCTCTATGACCAGCCACACTCTGACTCCCCTCACCGAAGAAAAAGGGCTATAGGCTCTGTGGCGGTAGCTTTGGCCAGCCTGTTAGGGGCTGCCTCACTAGGAACAGGTATCTCGGCCCTAGCTGTCTAGGACTCCGGTTTCAAGGCTCTTCAGGAACTCATTGACCAGGACATCGCCGCCCTTGAGAGCTCAATCCGAGTTCTCGAGAAACCTTTGGGCTCCCTGGTAGAAGTTGCACTGCAGAACCGAAGGGGACTTGACCTGCTGTTCCTGCCCAAGGAGGACTGTGTGCAGCTCTCCAGGCGCAATGCTGTTTCTTCGCCAACCATTCCGGAGTCATCCGCCAATCTCTGGACCTCCTCAGAGACCCCTGGAGAAACGCCGTTTGGACAGAGAAGCACATGGACTTGGGGTTTGCCTGGCCCTCATGGGCCACTACATTGCTCTCCTCCCTTGCAGGTCCCATTCTGGTGCTCCTTGCTGTGCTCCCGATCGGCCCCTGTGTTCTACGCATGGTGGCCACCCTGGTCAAACGCCAGCTAGGGGCTGCCAACCTTCTGGTCCTTCGACCCACGCTTCAGCCCACCCCTTGGTAGATACCACGTCTTATCCTCCCATTCAGAGGGGGAAATGAGGAGCCACTGAGCCACTTCATCCGCAGGTGTTGTAAGGTACCAAAAACTACAGAATTAATATTAATATTTTAAGAGGCTTGGAGAACATTTTATTAATTTGGGTTAAGGTGTGCAGAGAAATTGTGAGAGTAGTCTCTGTACTGTGTGATTGGCATAACCAGGATGGCCCTTGGCATTGTATTGTAAATGCAAAGGGGAGGAAAACATGGATTCCCAGACATTCCACCACACCTGTGGTGAAAAGGGTGAATGGCTAGCCAGGTGCAGGGAGAGAAAAGCCAAAATAAACCTTTCTTATAGCAATGAGCCATTCGTGGGCATTTGTCCCCACGGAGACTACCTCTCCTATGTAAATGCATGTGGTTAACATGTGTGACTCTGGCCTGACCTGTGGTGGCGCAGTGGATAAAACGTTGACCTGGAAACGCTGAGGTCGCCGGTTTGAAACCCTGGGCTTGCCTGGTCAAGGCACATACGGGAGTTGATGCTTCCTGCTCCTCCCCCTTCTCTCTCTCTGTCTCTCACTCTCTCTTCTCTCTAAAAAAATTAATAAAAAAAACGACAAAAAAAAAAAAAACACGTGTGACTCTGGACAGAGAGATAGCAGATAAACACTAGATAATATAGGAATGCCTTTAATATGTAAAAAGATATCTTTCTACCATTGTGTTGGCTTCTAAATTTTGTTTTCTCCAAAATATTGTATGACTTGCAAATTGAACATGGTCCTATCATGTTAAAGGACATATGACTATAACCAATAGTGGTAAAGGGCTCCTAATTACAATTTTTGCTTCTGTACTTCCCACTTACAAAACTATAAAAACTAGGTAGAACAAAGGGCCGGCGCGCTCTCCCTCAGATTTCTGTCAGAGCTGCTGGCCACTTGGCCAAGCTAGACAATAAAGCTTTGATGTGCAAACCATGGACCGTGTTCCTGTCTTCCATATTTTGGGTCCCTCCGAATTTGGCTTAACAATCTCCAAGAGGCTGCCAGCCCCGCTAATAAGCAGGAGTGTCCCACTACACTGGGAAGTCGAATTAGGGACGCCTAATTGACGTAGAGTTTGGGCTCTACTGGGACAACACACTACTTCTTATGAGCTGTTTTATTTCTGACTAGTTTATAAGAAATACACACACACACAATGTGGCAAAAGTTGGTCTACAGTTGTTCATATGGAAAAGAATACAATAATTAATAAATAATAATACAAGAATAAACTGCCCCGTGTGCTCACAACTGTACACCTACCTTTGCCACACCCTGTAGGTGTGGCTATTGAACTGTTCATGCTGCCAATACAATGAAGTTTCTGCACGTGTTTGGAATAAAACCTGGTGCAGCAGTCATCAATACTGTTTGACAAATATTTACAGCTCTGTTTTTCCAGGCTAATGGAGAAATTGAACTCTGACACTCTCAAAGCTGGTGGGAATCATGGAAACTGCGTTGGTCAATGTCTCCTAATCAAAAGGTGCTCCTTCTATACCAGACCCTGAAGGACTAGAGTGCCTTTGACCATATTCACTGTCCACTGCAGTGGTGAGGCCCAAAATCTGTCGTTCTACTTAGCAGAGTCCTGTTGAGCCACAGGGACACATCAGATGAGCAGGAGCTACATTTATTGCTTACTGTATTACTGAGTTTGGCCAGTTCTTTGATTCTAATTAAGCCCATTTCAGTGAATGCAATGACTGTCGAAAGAATATCTTCTCTGAAACAAGGTAAACTTGTATTTTCTGAGTTTGCTCAGTTTTAGTGTTAAAAACCAGCACTGGGCAGTGCCAGGTATGTGATCTGTGAAATTGCAAATTACCTTCCTGCTTGGGAAGGGCCATTGTCTTGCTAATGTTTGCTAGAGGAAAGGATTCCTGCCAGAAAGTTTGGAGGAGAGGGAGAGAAGCCACTTTTGCAGAGTGAGAGAAGAGAGAGTGCAGAGTGCTGAAGGAGAAGCCATGTTGGCAGGGAAAGAGAGCAAAGGGGTGCAGATGGGAACAAGAGCTGAGGGGTTTCGAGCTCCGCTGAGACTGGTGGGGCCTGTGAATCTCGGAGAAACCAGAGAAGATTCTTCTGGTTGTGGAACCGGAGAATGTGTCAGTGGCTTTGGGAGCCCTGAGGGAGAGGGAAGTGTTTTCCCTGTGTGTTTGCTCATCAGCCAGTGTGAGACTTTAATAAAGGAATGGCCCACCAGTTTTTGCCTCCACTGTTTCTTTACCATCTGCCGGAATTCATTGAGAACCTGCATTTGAATGGCCACGATGGCCAGGGCTCCTGGCCGTACAGTGTAATTACAGAAAATTGTGTATACTCTCTGAATTATTTTTTCTAGGAATAGTATTTAATTTTAGAGAAAATGCACACAGAACACCTGATAGCAGAAGGTATTAAATAAATAGTATCTATTGTTTGTAGAAATTGGTTATGGTATAGCACTGAAGTCCTTCATTCAGTGAAACTGGCCAGCGTGGGGGACTGAAGATCCTGCTGGGAACAGAAGCACAGGTCTGTGAACAGTGAGATAGCCTTTAGAAATCTGAAACGGGTCTCAGGAAAAAAAAAGAACTATTGTTTCCCTGAAGATTTGGTTTGTTTGATTTTTCCAAAACAAAGATTAGCATTCTCCTCATTCATATTCACTTTTCAAGTAAAGTAGGGAAATTAAATGAAGCAAAGTATAATAAGTGTTTTCTCCACTCGAATTGATATCTGTGTCCAGGGTGAGTGGCACCCCATGAATAACACATTGAGTCATTAGCATATCAAAGCAGCTTTCCTTTCTCTGAGCTTCACCAAAAGGCTGAGGCCTCTGATTCGCTCTGCAGACAGTGGGCCTGCTGCTCCTTCACAAAGGATTTGTTAGCTACTGCAGAGAAGTCACCTCCTATCAGGTGGGACAGCCCCTGTTAATTCTAGGACTTAGAAAACATGTCCCTAAGTGACTGCTGAGCGCCTTCTTCCACCCTTAAAATACGCAGTTCTATTAAAACTCACTTGACAAAGGGGGATTTTTTTTGTCATAATTTCATGGCTAGATCTACATTTTGTTCAAAATTACATGGGAAATCAAGAAGGAAACACACATTCCTTGTAGAAAACTCTGCCAAAAATGTGTTTAATTCACTAATTCCCAGGGAGCATTTATTTGTTCTCTTATTCAGCGGAAGCATATGCAGACAAGTAGGACACCCTTCTTTTTCTCGCAGTCTCTTAGAAATGCACTCAAGTAAGTAACGGATTACACCTCCATTTTAGGCAGGTGGTGTGGGACAGGGGTGTTCAGACAAAAGTGGCTGATTAAGTCGTCTAAAGATGGCTTCACAGCTAATTTAACATATTGGATCTTACATGTAGGCAGAGGAAAAAGAGGAGGGAAAGAGAGATGAGAGAAATTATATTTGGCCAAAAGAACACCAAATAAAATGTAAACATATATAATGTAGAAAAAATAGGATATGCTAAAAACTTAAAATTGTTTATTTAGTTGGGAAGTTAGGTGCACTTATTATACTAAGATTTGAAAAGATAAGAAGTCTGCCTCAGACTTTGCTCCAGACCAAAAATATCTTGGATACAATACTGTATAAGGAAAAAGAGCAGAGAGCAGATTTTTTTCTGTGGTCAGTGAGTTGAGGTAACAATAAAAGTTTTTAATTGTTAAAAATTAGATTAGGCCCTGGCCGGTTGGCTCAGCGGTAGAGCGTCGGCCTAGCGTGCGGAGGACCCGGGTTCGATTCCCGGCCAGGGCACACAGGAGAAGCGCCCATTTGCTTCTCCACCCCTCCGCCGCGCCTTCCTCTCTGTCTCTCTCATCCCCTCCTGCAGCCAAGGCTCCATTGGAGCAAAGATGGCCCGGGCCCTGGGGATGGCTCTGTGGCCTCTGCCCCAGGCGCTAGAGTGGCTCTGGTCACAACATGGCGATGCCCAGGATGGGCAGAGCATCGCCCCCTGGTGGGCAGAGCGTCGCCCATGGTGGGCGTGCCGGGTGGATCCCGGTCGGGCGCATGCGGGAGTCTGTCTGACTGTCTCTCCCTGTTTCCAGCTTCAGAAAAATGAAAAAAAAAATTAGATTAGGTAGGGTTTATAGAAAGATTATTTTGTATGAAAGCTAACAAGATTATATGACTATATGTGGCATTATGTAATAACAAATAACTAATATATTCTACAAAAAGGTACAAATAATTAAAACTTCTTAATTATTAAACACAAACATTTCTATCTTAAATAATTCTCTTATGTACTTATGAATGCATATTCACAACAAAGACCTTACAGTTGGTATATTTAAAATTTAACAGTGCCTATTTTCAACAAAAAGAACTTTTAAAACGGCTTTTCACATTTCTAGAATTTGAAAGGAAAAACATAACACCAAATGAGTAAGTGACTGATAATGGTTAAAATTAGGTTAAAATTAAATGAAAGTGCCCTGGCCGGTTGGCTCAGTGGTAGAGTGTCGGCCTGGCATGTGGGGGACCCGGGTTTGATTCCCAGCCAGGGCACATAGGAGAAGCGCCCATTTGCTTCTCCACCCTCACCCCCTCCTTCCTCTCTCTCTCTTCCCCTCCTGCAGCCAAGGCTCCATTGGAGCAAAGATGGCCCGGGTGCTGGGGATGGCTCCTTGGCCTCTGCCCCAGGCGCTAGAGTGGCTCTGGTCACCACAGAGAGACGCCCCAGAGGGGCAGAGCATTGCCCCCTGGTGGGCAGAGCATCGTTTCTGGTGGGCGTGCCGGGTGGATCCTGGTCGGGTGCATGCAGGAGTCTGTCTGACTGTCTCTCCCTGTTTCCAGCTTCAGAAAAATACAAAATAAATAAATAAATAAATAAATGAAAGTGTAATATGAAAAATTAATCTGGAATGTAAACTTTAGATAAATGTTCTAAATGATCAAGACATCATTAGAATTATTGGGTTGAAAACATATGCACATATTGTCATGCAATAATATGTTTATTTTAATACATCCACAATTTAAAATGTTTTTTTTTAATATAAGGAAAACATTTTATATCTTAATGGTGTTAACATGGGTGTGAAACACAAATCTATCAATTTATATAGTTTACATTTAAATATTTTATTTTGTACAAGTCAGATGTTTAAAAAAATCCATCAAGAAAAAGTAAATTCAATGAAGCATAAAATAAAACAAGAACGCTTAAACAAATATGTTCAAGAATCTCATCTCTTGGTTCTGAAACACTCAAACTTTATAATCATTGTCTTTTTTACATTATATATGATAGATATGTGTATTCCAAACTGCCCTCTTGATGTTCTGCTTATCTGTCAGACCTCACCCTTACTGGACTATCGCCCCTGAGACAGAGGAATTCCAAAAAGCTGACAAGTTGCCCCAAGGAGGGGCTCCGGACACACCAGGACTTTTGATTCAACAGCCACATGCTCGAAGCCCCCCAAAGAGGAGCATTCTGGACATACCAGGACTTTTGCCTCAGTATCCCCTCAGGCTCTCCCAAACACTATATAACTCACCCCTAGTCTGTAACCAGTGTTCTTGTCCCCAAGAGAAGTGCCCGGCAGGTTTTCTTTCTTCCTTTCAATAAAGCCTGTTACTCTGGTCTTTTCGGACTCCCATGGATTTCAACATTTGGTGCCGAAACCGGAACAGGGTACTAACTGCCTTGACAATCCCTCTTTGCTGTCCAAACTTACAACCAGAGAAGCAATGGGCAGTGGCAGCTCATCCTGGGTTTACTCCCTGATTCTGTTTGGACGTGTAATTGTAGGTTGATTGGCTGGCAGTCTAACCCTGTCCTGAACCCCTGCTGGACCAGAAGGTAAGGAGTTTCTCACTCTCCTTCCCTGGTTGGCCTCCAAATTTCTCTCTAAAAACACCCCTTCCTGGTCAGGCGGTTTCCTCTGACACCCCTCACGTTTTGAGGGGTTTGACTTTCAGTCTCAGTGGACTGCACGGAAGACGAGGCGCCTAGCCAAACCTCTCCACTCTCTCGGACTTCTCGTCCTCAGAGCTCCTTGACAGGTGGTGACGACCTCTATGAGGGATGACTCCCCCACACGGAGATTCTCTCCTCTTGGGACAGTGACAAAAGGTGGGGACGCCCCCTCTTGCTCACCTGTCTCCACGGCTCTTCAGAGTCTAAGCCTTCTGACCAGATCCCTCTAGGATGTCTCATAAAAAACCTCACCAAACTTGGTCTCTCAGATTTCAAACCGAAGAAATTAATCATCTTCTGTAACACGGCATGGCCTCAGTACAGACTAGACAATGATTCCCATTGGCCTGAAAACGGGACATTCAATTACAATATCCTAAGAAATCTTGACAATTTCTGCCACCGGATAAGGAGGGCATTAGAAATTCCTTACATGCAGGTTTTTCTTCTCCCTTCTCTCCTGTCCTTAATTTCTGTGCCTTCTGTTCTACATGCAGGCTGTTTGGGCCAAAGAAACCTCACCTAAAACTTCCACTCCTAATCTTTCCTTCTCCACAGACTCCCAACTCTCTCCTCCTGCCTGACCCCTGACGTCACCCCTCTCTCGGAACCCCTCTCTGGTTCTCTGCAAATTTTTTCCACTCAAGTCTCTCCCCTCCAGAAAGCCCCCTCCCTTCGCAGAAACCTGTTTTCTCATTCACCTGCAATACCACACTCTCTCTTTCTCCTCCCCTGCTGGCCAGGGGCTTCTGCCTTCTCCACTGTGTTCTTCATCCCCTCCCCCCTCCTTAGAAGCTGTGGCTCTGGCTGCGGTGCCTGTCTCATCTCTGACCCCTCCTCCCTCCTTACAAACTGTGATTGTGCCTCTTTCCTCCTCACCCTCTCCCCTCTCCTCAGAGTCTCTTTTTTGACTCCTCTGACCACATGGCGCTTTAATCTCCTCCTCCTCTTGCAGATTCTGACCCTCCTTCTTTCCATCCAGCTGCTCACACTGTCCATCCGTCTGCTTTCTCTCTTCCTCCCCTCTATGCTGACAACTCTCTGCCATCTCGAAAAACTTTAAAAAAAAAACAAACAAAATTGTATATTAAGCTATGTGAGTAAGTAATCTGTCTTGTCTCTTTGTCAGAAAATATCTCTAGTATAATTTTAATTGAAACAAGTAAAGCATGCTATTTAAAGTTCTTAATTCATAATAGGTGAAGTTTTTGTTTAATGTGTAACTGTGTCTGTTTCTAAGGCCTTAAACCAATAATTACCCACCTCTTAAACCAGGCTTATACATCCCCATGGACTCTCCCTGCAATGCCCCCATTCTTCCTGTTCAAAAACCTTCAGGAGCTTATTGCCTCGTACAAGCCTTACATCTAATCAATGAGGCAGTAGTTCCCCTCTGTCCAGTAATCCCTAATTTCTACAAGTTACTGTCACACATTCCCTCAAACACCACTCACTTCACAGTCCTCAACCTCAAGTATGCCTTCTTTACCATTCCTACACTCTGACTCTTACTTTCTGTTTGCACTTACCTTTATTTAAACTGACCCGGACACTAATGCAGCCCAGCAATTTACGTGGATTCTCTTACCCCAGGGGTTCAGAAACAGCCCATACCTGTTGGGGCAGGCAGGATTTAACAGCATGCAATCTCAAAACTAGAACTCTCTTATAATATGTAAATAACCTACTCCTCTGCAGCCCCTCCCTGCCTGCCTCAAGAAGATACACCTCCACCCTTCTTAACTTCTTTGCTATAAAGGGATATCATGTCTTCTCTGCTAAGGCTCAACTTTATTCTCAGTTCATACTCTATCTAGGCATCACCTTAACCCCCACCACCTGAAGTCTCACCCTAGGTCAAACTTAGGCCCTCCACAATCTCCAACCACCTACCACCACAGATCAAATCTTTTTTTTTCCTCAGTCTAATAGGCTTCTTTAAACACTGAATTCCCAATTTTGCTCTTAGTCAAGCCCCTCAGTGAGATCTTCTGAGCATGGCTTTTAAGGTCTATAATGGCCAAAGGAAGTAACAGAAAAGGCAAATAAGGCCCAAAAGAAGTCAGGAAATACCAGCTTTTGGCTCCAGCACCCTAAAGGGCTTCATAGAATTCCATCAGGGCCCTACCTCAAGAATAGAAAAAAGGTCATTGAACTGAAAAGCCTGCCAGGCTTCCCGGCCCCATCAAGGGACACACCTCTGCTGTGGAAAGAGGGACACGAGAAGGTAAGCTGCCCCCTTGCTCCATGGAAGGAGGTTTCAGTCTCTTCAAGCCCTGTTCCAGCTACCTGTGACCTGACCTTGCCCAGCATGCTGGGAATTGCCACTGAAGGCCCAAGGACATTGCTCACAAGCCTAAGGCATTTCTTTCAAGTAGCAGATAAACTAATCTCATTTCTTGTAAACACAAGGGCCATCTACTATGCCTCGATGAATATTTAAGTTTTATTTATCCCTCAAATATCTCTACTGTCGGTATTGACAGTTTGATTTTGTTACTTTATTTAATGTATAACATCTCCTTTGTTCCTCTTATCTCACTGCTCCATGCCTATTATAGGCTTGGACCTGCTGCTAATTCCAGCTAAAAGGAGTGGTCACTAGGACTTAAACTCTAACTGCAAAGTGTAGAAATGTAACCACCCTTTCCCTAAGTACTTGCAGGATTTATAGGTTACTCAGCAAACTGTTCAAAGACTGTCCAAGAGGAGCTTCCAGCATTACATCACCGAAGGACTGACTTTCACATGGACAGGTCCACACACCGTGATCCTGACAACTTCCACTGCTGCTAAAGTAGAAAAATGGCATGCCCTACTCCAACCACAAACCTGAAGCTGGCTGGTCTACATATGGCAAATATGTGAAGAAACTAAGGACTCTTTTAATCAGGCTTTGGGAAAAGGGAAACTAGGATAAAAAGAAAGTCAGCTTGATTATCACTAGAGGTTGAAAATTTTTAAATCAAGAGTTCTGACTAGAAAGGAATTGTATGGTTTTGATCATAAAGGTATAAGGTATGGAAATACTTTTGAAAGAAAAAGTAAAAACAAGTTGTTATGAAGGCTTGTTATTTCTGGATAAGAAAGTGCATGAAAGCTGAAGGTTTATGTAAGTTGTAGAATGTTTGTGCAGGTTGTAGGAGATTTGTACTGAGAAAAAAGAATTTGTACAGTCAGAAAACTGGTTTTCAAAGAATGTTTAATCAGTCACCCTAGCTAACACTCCTCTACTCTTACCACTAATTGGGATGACTCTTTCCTCCACCCTGACCATCTGGAGCTCAGAAACAAAGAAACAAAACTGACCCCTTGTCCTTCTATTCTCTGTTCACCTCTCAGCCTGCCTCACCCAATCAGGGGTTTTCTACTCGTGTGGGACCAACACCTATATTTGTCTCCCTACTAATTGAACAGAAACCTGTACCCTAAATCTATCTCACCCTAAATATCAACCTAATCCCACCCCATGAGCCTCTTTCAATTTCTAGTACACTACCCGTCAATCTAAGAACCAAACGAGCTGTACAAGTAATCCCTCTTCTTATTGCTTTAGAAATCTCTATAAAAGTAGGTCTAGGGGCAGGGGGACTGGCCACTTTCCTGTCTTATTCCTACTCTCTCTCTCTCTCTCTCTCTCTCTCTCTCTCTGAAGCCTAGCAAATTTGTATACATGGAATCAGTGGTTTCGCACAAACTGGGTGTCTTGACTATTGCCTTTCATTAGTCCACTCACTCTCCTATTTATTTTTCTAACTTTTGGACCCTGCTTCTTCTGTTTGTTTACTAGTTTCTTACAGAACTGCATGCAGACCTTTGCCAATCAGAAAATTGGAAAAATCTACCTAACCCTATACACACACGCTGAAACCTGCCCTCTTGAAACAGGAAAATCTGAAACCCTATATCAGCAAACCTCCTAAATCCTATCTTTCAACCCCTACAGGTCCCCTAGCCCTAAAGCTCTCCTGTATCCCTGAAGAACTAGGAGAATAAATAGCAATCACCTCTTAATGCTTCTCAGTCTTTTTACCCTTCACATAGTAAGGGGACAAGATCTCTGGGTCTTCTTGGCTGAAGAAGAGCCTACAAATGGACATGAAACATTTCTTTTAGCTCAAACTAACTGCTCTCTCCAGGGCTGCCAGGAAAGAATATCTCTAACTTTACCGTGGAAGAACTTTTACCCCCTGCTATACAATCCTCCTTATCTCTGCATTCCTGATCTCCAAATACTTGCCCCCTTCTTTATCAAGTTCCTATAGGCCCAAATGAGAGAAATCTTTAGGATTACCTACAATCAAATGCTCCTACACTCCTATTCCCCATATACCCCAAGGAGAACTTCACGAGGGAAATATCAAATAGGTAGGGATGACAGCAGGAAGAAGCTCCCCCTCAGCCTGAGAAGTTCCCTCCTGAATGTTCTCCAAACCCCCTTCTTTTTAAACCACACATACTCAGTCCTTCTAAAACTTACACCAACAGGTTCCCTGTCTCTAAAAATCTCCACATGTCTTCCCATTCGAGAGGAACCAGACCAGCATGTCTCATGAGGCTCAACCAGGAGACCATGTATCACCATGTCACTCTATCCACTTGGCACTCATAGCAAGCAACTAACAATTATTACCTCGCAAAATTTTTTTACTTCCTCAGGTTTTCGGAGACATCGCCTGGTTCAGACCTCACAGCATGGAAATTGATGACCTCCTTAACTGGATGAGGGACTTGGCTTGGCAAGGTTCCCTTCTTGAGTTCTCTCCAGAAGAAGCAATAATTTTCCATTTTTTTCTCCTCTTTCTCCTCATCACCCCTCACCATATATTACAAAATTAATAACTGCCTTTCTTTTATATGTAACTACAGAGTTGAGAAATGAAGATATGTGTATTCCAAACTGCCCTCTTGATGTTCCGCTTATCTGTCAGACCTCACCCTTACTGGACTATCGCCCCTGAGACAGAGGAATTCCAAAAAACTGACAAGCCACCCCAAGGAGGGGCTTCGGACATACTAGGACTTTGGATTCAACCCCCACATGCTCAAAGCCCCCCAAAGAGGAGCATTCTGGACATACCAGGACTTTTGCCTCAGTATCCCCTCACGCTTTCCCAAACACTATATAACTCGCCCCTAGTCTGTAACCGGCACTCTTCTCTCCCTGAGATGTGCCTGACAGGGCTCCTTTCTTCTTTTCAATAAAGCTTGTTACACTGGCCTTTCGGACTCCCATGGATTCCAAAAAATTTATATATATATATAAATTTTATTTCCAGCTTATTTCAAATAAACTTTGTCTAAATACTTTTTCTTTCAGTATGTAAAAAATGTTGCAAAATATTATAAGAATACTAGAAAATTCAGAGAGTACATTAGTAATTTATTACTTGTCCAAAAAAAAATAGAAAACAAATCAAAAGAAAGAAAAGAAAAGAATATAAGTAAGCAAAGATTGTGTCTTCTATATTGCATGGATAAAACTCTGCACTGGCACAACATGGAATATGGTTGAATGAAATAATGAATTAAAAGAAGAAATGTTAGCCTGACCTGTGGTGACGCAGTGGGATAAAGCGTGGACCTGGAATATTGAGGTTGCCGGTTCAAGACCCTGGGCTTGCCTGGTCAAGGCACATATGAGAGTTTATGCTTCCTGCTCCTTCCCCTTCTTTCTCTCTTTTGTTCTCTCTTTCCCTCTTTCTCTCTCTCCTCTCTGAAAATTGAATGAAGTCTTTTAAAAAAACTTAAAAAAATAAATTTTAAAGGAAAAAATATAACAAAAAACATGTGACTGAGATTGTCTTATCTGAGACAGAAATGAAAAAGAATGACATAGCTCAAGGTTGAAAGTAGAAAAGGTAAGAATGCAGCACTTAGTGATAGTGCAGTTAGGAATGATACAAAATAGCACAAAGCTAGGGAGGGAGGAGGGGAGCTCTTTCTTCCGTAATAAGAGGGCATCATGTAGGTATTTGACAAACAGAATATATGATGCTATTCAAACTTAATGAAACTAATTTATTGTAGGTGATTACACAGCCAATAAGAAATGGAAATTAAAATAGGATTGTTACATTTTTTATGACCATTAGCTAGGAGATAAGAAAGCGATACACACTATATCCATTTAATCCCATCCTGCACAGTAAACAGGAGATGGGTATAAACTAACAGAATCTTTTATTTTCCATTTATATAAGAGAATGAGGAGAAGATGAACTGCAGAGTAATGGAAATGAACATCATTGCAATGATGACAATAAAAGTGACCACTATGGTGAGCAGACATGTGCTGACTGTTTCTCCCTTCAGCACGCATGTGTCTCTGAGTTTTAGTGGGACTGAGCCAATGAGGGGGGCAGATCGAGCAGATAAACTCCCAGCTTCCCATTCTGCAGATGGACAAGACTAGGAGTTGAGTCTAAGTTTCTCAGAGGTCCCTAGGAGTTTTAACTCTCTTTGTTATGATGTTTTCTATCGGTTGGTTCTCCTTTCTTCTTTCACTCTCCTTACCCCCTTATTCTTGTGTCCTGTGATCTCCTCCTAATAAAATTCTTTCCTCAAAACCCTCTTTACAATTTTTTTGGAGGGACTCAAATTAAGACATAATTGCTATTCAATTTTATACATAAAGAACACAAGTTTCAGCCAGATTAAGGGATTAACCAAAATTTGCCCAGTTGAATAGTGGCAACCAGATATACCCTTGACTTATAGTGTATGTAACCATATCTCAGGAAGACCAAGAAAAGGCATGGAACAATAGAGCCAGTAGATGCAAAAGGAGAGGACTTTGTTTCCATTGGCTTCTCACAGTGAGGAATGACTAATGTAAATATTTTTTTATATCAAGCTGAAGGTCTCAGCCACCATAGACAGGAATGTACTATCTAGAAAACACCCTAGGACATTGTGTATAAACACTCCTCTCCAGTAGGTCCTCAGGAGAAAAAGTTTGCAGGGCCAGTATCTGAATCCAGATATTTTTGACAATAATGTCTTTTCTCAATTATTAAGCAACCTCATTCTCTCTACTGGCATGACTATGACTTAATCTGTTCCATAAACTCTGTAAACTGTAGTCTATACAACTCTACAGTTTCTTCTCAGTGTATTGTTCTTAGCAAAGAGTTATATAGTTAAGTACAATATTTTTGCATAACAGTGAAAGACAGTTGTTTTGAAAAATATATTTATGAATCATCAGGAAGCTCAAAATGTTTTACATAGGTGTGCTTCTTTGCCCTTGATGAACATGGCTTATTTGTGAGTATGTGTATGTTAGATGTTTCTATAGTAGTTACTGTTTTGTAACTAAATGCTGACAAAATAACTTTTATTATAGAGTTTACTCAGTACCAACACAATACACGGTCTGTGCTTAAGAGGGTCTTTAATTACATTATGAAATACTATGCAAGAGAAACCTTCTGAAACCAGCAGTTCCCGTTCAGTTAATTACAGTTCTGTTCATGTAATCACCTCAGTAGGGGATATGTTGCTTGGTGGGCAATATTTTCTTCACACCATGAGATGCACATTTACAGTGCTTGTCTCTATTCACTTAATTAAGAAATTACAATTAGAAAAAGAACCATGCATGGAACGTTTGTTTGAACACACGGAGAAAGTCACAGGAAACAAGCATGTGTGATGAGAACCTATAATCTATGTAAACCATTCTGGATTATGAAATCAGTAGCTGATATTTTAGTTACTGTTCAAGGATTTTCTCCCTGTCTCTTGCATTCTGTGCACACAAGCAAAAGTCAATGCCCCAAATATTTTTAAAATATCTTTGCATAAATACACTGTCACTTTAAGAATTTTAAAGAAATATGAAATATACATAAAAATAAACTTTTCACGTTTCTTTGATCTTAGAGGAAGAGAAAGAGTAATGAATGAGTGACATCTACCTAATTCTATTGTGCCCTGATATTTTCTGTATTTTGGGGAAAAAAATACGGTGCGTTCTTTCAGACAAGAACAGTTAGATTTATTCTCATATTAGCTATTCTGAAATATATCTCTGCAGGCAAATTTGCAATTGTATCTAGATGTTAGACAAACTGTACTGTAATATATTCATGCTACACAAATGCATGAAATCAGAACAGGGAAAAATTATTCTTATTTTGATTTTTATGACAACTTTCAGAATAAAAGTAACTAATAGCTGGGGCAGGAAGAAATGAACTCACGCACTTAAAGAGGAGCCCCATTTGCATACAGAGGACAGGTGGAGGCCACCATAGACCAGCCCCTCCGACTAATCACCCTGGGTCTGACGTCCTCCCAACACACGGCTTCTTGCTGCTTGAGCTCTTTTGCCAGTCTCTACTTCTGCCCTCTGGTTTCTATCTTTCTTTATCCATTTCCCTCCCTTCTTAGTTTAAAAAATTACTACTTGTTTCTGAGGGTGTAGTCAGGAACCATCTCCTGAAGAAAGCTTCTCTGAGCCCCGGAAGCTGGACTGTTTCCATTCTCTGCTTCTAATGCAATCCTAGCTTGACTCCTATCAGGGGTCTTACAGTTTTAATGGCATTTTAAAAAAGCCTTATTTTTTCTATATCATGAGTTCCTGGAAGGCAAGGGTCGACTTTGTCAGCATTTTATATATTAGGTCCGATAAACTATGCTGAGCCTCAGGTATGTGGAAGGAAGGCAGACCTTGATTTGTAATAGCATAAAAAGCATTTTATATTTATACAAGGAAATTAGTCCAAGCTTGCATTGATTTCAGAAAATTTCCCAGCCCACGATCGTACAGCCTCTACTTGAATGTTTTGAATGTTGGGAAGTTTAAGAGTACAAAGGGCTTTTTAAAATAAATATTTGTTTTGGAACCATATTAGATTTACAGACAAAAGAATGGTGAAGCCAGTACCTAAACTTTCCTGTAAACCCTACATCTGGTTTTCCCCTTCATTAACATCAGTCGTTAATATGGTACAATGATTACTATTAATGAAGTGACAGTAGGACAGTATTATCTCATGAAGCCCGTAGTTGACTCAAACCTCCTTTGTTCCCAACCCTGTTGTCCTTTTTCTGTCCTGGGATCCTGTGGAGAATACTGCACATTAGTTTCCATGTCTCCTTCCGCTCCTGTTGGCTGGACCGGTTTCTCAGACTTGCCGCCCCCCACCTTTTTATTTAATTAATTGTATTTACATAGATTCTAGTGTTGCCCCGAATGTATCCCCCTTCTTCTGTATTTCTTTCAACATCTCCCTTGCCCCCCTCTCAAAAGCACCCCCCCTTCCCTTCAGGTTTATCCCATCCTATCATCCCCTTTCCTCTGGTCCCTTCCATCCCTCCTCTGTCTCAATTCCGTTCCTCAGTTCTCATTGTTCATTGGATTCCTCAAATGAGTGAGGTCATATGATATTTTTCTTTCTCTGCCTGGCTTATTTCACTGAACATAACAGACTTGCCCCTTTCTGATGGGCTGGACAGTGTTGAGGAGCACTGGGGGGATGTTTTGTAAGAAGCCCCTCCCCTGAGATTGTCTTGACATTTTTCTTAGGATTAGAAAAGGATTATGTTTTTTTCTGTTAACTATCTAATCATTTTGAAACTCAATTTTAGATTTTAAAATACTTTAATTTATTATTTACTTTTTCTAACACAACATCAGGCCAACCAAGTAGACATAACCTCCTAGGTGACAAACTGTCCAAAAAGGGCATAGGTGTTTTGTCACAGCCCCCATTTGTGCCACTGTGACAATATACGGAAGACAGGGTGTCATTGTTGCTTTCTGCTCACACAGATATGTATTATTATTACATCCAAAAAAAGCTACTGTTAGTTTTAGTTCAAGGTTGGAAAAAAAGTGGCATGTCCTGACAAAGCCCCATGATTTGCATGTTTTTCTGCCTCGTTCCAAAACCTCTCCCTGTTCACTAGATTCCGTGTGCTCCTTGAATGGAGTGGATGGTGCACGAGAGTGTCACAGCGCAGCACACTGATGCAGAGATCATAGGTCACAACCATGGAAGGCTGGCCTTGCTTTTAAATGATATTTTAGACCCCATATTTTTGGCTTCTTGGTTTTCTCTGCTTTCATACCATCACAGGCCACATAATAAATGAGTAAGACTGATGGAGTAATAAAGATTTATCTTGTCTCCATGTATTAAAAAATATGGAGATTGAACTGGTGTCCTGTCTCTTCCTTTGTCTGTGCATCTGTGGTTCTTTGAAATTCACAGGAAATTGCACGACAGCTTTTGCCATCTCGTCCCAGTTCAGACATGCGTGGAGCACACGGTTGCTCTTTCCAAGTAGAAGGCATTCCGGCTCCAGGCCACCAGCGCTTGTGCCCTTGAATTCTGCAAATGACGTGTCACCAGTTTATTTATTTCTCTCTACCATCATTGTTTTATCTAGCACTGTTCTTTCCTGTTCTTTGCATCATTATTTGGTGCTGAAAATACTACAGCTTATGGGTGGCAACATTTTCGCTTCTGACACTAGGGACTGAGAACGGATGCTACCTGTGCTCATATTTGTCTCTCGAGAGCCTTCCTGTGATCTGGCTCAGCAACACATGCCCTACTTTACTCCACTGAACTGACCGGAGTCTTTTTATTGTCTTAGTAGACACAGTTCTGTTGGACTGACAAATGGTTACATTACATGCTGGGCTTCAGATGTTATGGTGATTTGTTGCATCCCAGTCATTTTCCTAGTGTAAAATGTATCACTGAAAATAATTGGTGTTGCTCCTTTTAGAATTGCCTAAATAAATTATGTTGGGAGCAGGTAAATAAAGTATTTAAAGAATTATGTAGCATTAGGAGTATAGATAATTGTTTGGCTGCTTATGTCCTGGTTGGAATATTAAATGATAGGGTACTGTGGGTCCACTAAACATAAAGAAAGAGCTGACTTCAGCTAATGACTCACTTTTGAGCACGGCTCTTTGACAGTTTTTATTGGTAATTGAAAAAAATTGCAAAGCAATTTTATGACTGAGCTTGGAGGAAAAAGCCCAGTCTATGACATGGAGTCAGCCAGCCAAGCAGTTTCACTATGATTACTCCAAACCTCAAAACAATAGAACGATGCATTTTTTAAAGTTTCCTTGTTACTTATTTATTTTTAAAATTCATTAGAAAACATCACAACCCACAGAAAGAAAGATGCTTGTAACAAATCCATAACTGATCTTTCTCTTTTTTTGTTTTGTGACAGAGACAGAGAGAGAGACAGAGAAAGGGACAGATAGGAACAGACAGACAGGAACGGAGAGAGATGAGAGGCATCAATTCTTTGTGGCACCTTAGTTATTCATTGATTGCTTTCTCACAATAATGATTTTTTTAACATAAGACATTATTTATTTTAAAGAACAGCAGGGGGACATTTAGAATAGGTTCAACAATTTGGTTTTTCCTGAAATAGGGTTAAGCTTTTGCTGAATAATGAACCAGCCCTAACTTCAATGGTTTAGGAGGTAAATACCATTTGTTTATGTGGGTAAAACTCTGATTGGTTAATGGCTTACTTGCCAGGGCTCAGCTGACAGCATTGACCCTTTGAGGTTTCTGGGATATCAGCATCCTTCTTCCAGATATTAATTTTGTGCTTGCGCTCTTGGTGTAACAAACCTAGTCAAAATTCTGTGACTTTAAGCATTTTGTTTATCACTTGTGAAGCTCTGTATTTGGCTGGGTGGGTGATCCAGGCTGAGTTCATTTTGGAGGCTCTGCTTCTAACTGTGCATCCATCTGGACCTTCCTCTCTGAGTGTGGGCTCAAGCCTATTCCAAATATGTATAATCTGGGGCTCACATGGGGGTCAGGAGGACATCTCTGAAGAAACTCTTATGGCAAAGACAAAGATGTTAAGGAGAAAGTAGAAACACATGAGAGTTCTTCAAGTCTAGCTTCTTTAACTAGGTCATTTTCACCGTAAGCTAGCAGTGACCATCAACACTTTGAACATCTTATGTCAAGAGACCAGCATGATCTTGTGAGGGTTAATGGAAACTGAACACTAATTGTGCAGAGGACTGCTGTCACACATTGGAAGCTGAAGATGTCTGGGACCCTTTGGGTTCACTTGGCCATTCTTGATTCTCAGTGGTCTTTTATGGTAAATGACAAGCATTCCTGGCCTGGGAATGCCCAGGTGTGAGGTTCAGGGTCACACTGCCAGTTAAGCCACTGGGATTCAGAGAGGACTTTGTTAAGAGTATAAAAATTCTGGAATGGATAACAACAGAGATGAGGAGTAAGTCTAAGAACATATATGAAGACCTAAACAAGACATGGTCTGTGGTAAATAAAATATGCTATTCAAATCTTTCTTGAATTACCGAACTAGATTTTAAAGCTTAAATTTCAATGGATTTGTTTCTATTTTTATCCTTTGGATGATTTTTCCATTTTATAGAACCTGGTTAGGTCCTATAAATCTGAAGATCATGAAGTTGTGGAAAGGGATGCATAGAGTACACCTTGTTCTCAGGAATGTGTCTTTTCACTGATTTTATGGCATCAAAATTCTGTTCATTCTCACTGGGCTAACACGTGCTAATTCTAGGCTTGATCAAAAGCAGATTTATTCAGACACTAGACTATAGTAAAATAGGACCCTCTTGTATATTGACAGGAAGATCTTAAACAGTCTCTTGCATTTTCAATGAACCATAATTCACGAATTGTTACCTATCTGTGAGTCAAAGTTAAAGCCTATTCTATAAAAACTGCATTCATATATTTTATACGTTCTATAACTTCAGCTACTATGGGACTTAAATACTTAATATAACTCTGGTTAAAATTTTAGAAACTGAGAATTCAGCCAATGCAACAGCATAATAAATTTGTCTCAGTGTAGAAATTAATTCTTAAATTAAAATTTTAACAATTTCCTTGGCAGGAGTCGCTGGTACCAGCAGATGCATTCAGCCACCAACTTCTAGGAGAAAGTGTGCCTTCCTCATTCCGTCTCTGGCACATATGGTTTATTTTTAAAAATAGGGCCATGTGTGCTCAGTTCCTTTGGAATAGTACCATGCCGAATCTTGGCGTGTAGAAAATGGAGACAGAAAACGACATCATTTTCTAAATATTTTTCTGTACATCTTCAAGAAATACATTAAGTTAGCTTGCTTGTGAGTGTCCATTTGAAAAAGGAAGCAAATGCTTCTATAAATAAAAAAGGAAAAAAGAAAATGTGATCTGTGAATAAGACATTATTTTTAGATTCCTGTCTGAAATGTATACAAATGCACCATCTACCCAATTTTGACACACAGGGTCAGATGTTCCTAAGCCTGTCTAATGAGTGCTCTGATAGAAAAAAGAAGCCTTTACTTTGAAGAACTAGTATTATCTCTGAGCCTGTTCTGGAATCCAGCATGAAACACCACAGAAGGAGTGAAGTTTAAGACTCTGTTTCACATTTGCTTCTTCTCAGAGTTACTGGATTATTTAAAATGTTGTTGTTTTTTCCTCCTGGACTATGGACTGAATGTCCCTCCCCCCTTTTTTATACTGATATATCTTTACCATATATTCAGTTTAGTTTAATAATTGTAAAATTTTCAAAGTAGTGTATTTGCTTAGAAGTCTTTAAATTTATTTATTTATTTATTTATCTATTTATTTGGCTTCTGTTGTCCTGGGGATTCCATCTCCACTTTTTTTTCTTTCATTTTTAACTTAAACTTTTTTGTTTTCAATTACTTTTTACATTCAGTATTATTTCATATTAGCATCAGACGTACAGCAGTGGTTAGACAGTCATGTACTTAGGAAGTGTTCCCCCTGGTTTTCCAGTGCCCACCTGGGACGGAGCACAGATATTACAATGTTACTGACTACATTTCCCATGCTGCACCTCGTACCCCATGACTTGTCTGTAACCGCTGATCCGTGCTTATCAACACCCTCCGCATCTTCATCTGACCCATCGTGTCTGATATTTCACAAATACTTTACTTTTCCTAGATTTTGTTGTATTGTGCTTTGCTTTGAAACCCCGTTTTGAAAGTCCCTTAGTTTTTTGTAGTATTTTCCAGCTAACTTAATTTCAGATTATTTCCCTTTTATCTAAATGTCAAATGTGAGCTGTGTTTGAGGACATGCTCCCGGAGACCTGAAGCTGCAACTTCGGATTGCAAAGTCGAACTTTGGTTACGCCTCTGAGAAGAGCAGGATGTGATTTTATTGTAAAAATAAAACAATATATTTTTAAATGTTTAGTTTTTTGGAAAATTGTCATACCACACATATTTCTCACATATATGAGACGTATATATTTGTATATAAAATGTTTTTTATATATATTTTCCTATAATGAATTGAACAGGCAGTTCCTTACTCACACTTGGAGGGCTGAAAGCTGATTACTGGTAATAGAGATAAACATAACAAAATTTAATATCTTACACTACTATTTTTTCAGTCATTGAAATTTTACATTTTATTTTATTTATTTATTTATTTTTTGACAGAGACAGTGAGAGTCAGAGAGAGGGACAGATAGGGACAGACAGACAGGAAGGGAGAAAGATGAGAATCATCAATTCTTTGTTGTGGTTCCTTAGTTGTTCATTGATTGCTTTCTCATCTGTTCCTTGACCAGGGACTACAGCAGAGTGAGGGGCCCCTTGCTCAAGCCAGCAATCTTGGACTTCCAGCCAGCGACATTTGGGCTCAAGCCAGCCACTGTGGGGTCATGTCTGTGATCCCATGCTCAAGCTGGTGAGCCCACTCTCAAGCTGACGAGCTCGAGCTTTCAAACCTGGGTCCTCTGAGTCTCAGTCTGACGCTCTATCCACTGCGCCACTGCCTCGTCAGGTGAAATTTTACATTAACATTTTAACTATGAACTGTTGTTACTGTTTCTGGCTGTGACTGAAGTACCTTGCCACTCAGTGCATGTATGGCTCCGATGCTCCTGTGTCGTCCTCACAGTTGCAATAAATACTAGAAAGAAAGTATGCCTGCAGCCAGGCGGGGCAATGAAAAACAGCAAGGCCCAAATATTATAATAGTCTATTAGTATAGTATAATAATCTATTTTACAAAATATACTAAAAGGATGTTTTCCCAGAAGTTTGTGTGCTTATTTCCAATTTGCTTCATAGCTAAACAACAGATATTGTATACCATGAGACTTAATTTAAATCCACAAACACAAAAGCAAAAAAAAATTTTAAAACCACTTTGAGTATATATATACTTTTAAGTATCTTTATGAAATAAAAGAATCATGTTGCTGGATATTTTTTTTACTGTATTCTAATCAACATATTGTCATCAGTTTATGTATAATGAATATCTCTAATTGAAAATATAAGGAATTAACTGAAACTTTAAACTTTACTTTTAAACTCTTTTTAACTAACTTTGAAGCATATTCCCATTATTCCAATGAGGATAGATTCATATTAACATTCTAGCCCATTTTGGTCTCTATAATGAGCCCAAAATAGCTGCCAGCTTGCAGTGCTTGAATTAATGATAATTAAATGTAACACAAAATGTATTTCCATATTTTGTATTGCTCAAATGATTTCATCTCAGATGTAGTATGATTCTTTTTAGAGATGACTACTTCCATTTAATCTCTTTTTCAATTTGAATTTGAATTTCATATTGTTCCTGACTATTTAATGAATATTTTGGGAAATGGCTGTAGTGTTGTTAATTATACTGGAGACTGAGTATAATTAATTCTTTTGGACCCAAAGTCAGCTTGTTAATCGATTTCTGATGAAACTGTAGATTAAACACAGATAGTTAATCTCTTCTTCCATTCATTTTAATTCTTCTCTCTTTCAATTCAGTCAGATTACTTTGGGAAGTCATTGCTAGCAAATCAATTTATGAAGCTGTTTTGGACATTATCCAGATGTTAATAGATGAGTGATCTTTTTTCTGTCAAGGTAGCTTGATATTGATTTCTGAAAATTAAGAATTTTTTGTTTTAGTTATTGAGAAGTAAAAGCTGCCATTACTATTTATAATTCATAATCAATGTAAAGTCTGTTAACTATGGGTTAATATAATCACACATACAAGAAGTTGTTGGCATGCCATTCCTAATAATTCTAAGAAAGAAAAACATTTTCTACTTTATGTACACTATTCCCAAATACATTTGCTATTCTATATTATTTCCAATAATTGAGTTAATTCCTGAGTTGGAATTATTACATAATACATAACATAGCATGTATTGCTGCTTATCATTTTGATTATATACATAGACATATTATATTTTGATACTATAAAGTGCCTTTAAAAGTTAAAAATAAAAATAATATGAGATAAAGTAAGTTAACACCATTTCCTTTAGTCAAGGAATAAAATTTTAAGGATTTTCTTCACATTTTTTATGTTTTGAGAGATAACTTTTAAATGTTTTTTGGAAAGTACATACTGCAACATTTTAGCAGGGATATCCTCAAATAATATTGACTGCAGGTGCTGTTTATTACTTTACATTAAATCAAGTCATCTTACTTAAGCTTGTTTCAGTAAGAATTAAGATTCCTCCCAATATATTTTCCAAACATTGGCAAATAGATTTTTCTGAATACTTCTAGCTTTACAATTTTTAGGTTGTGCCCAAAAATTCTAAGAGAACCCCAGTAATCTTATAATTTGACACTGATTGTGCAGATGCAATTCTCTGTAATCTGACTAGACACCATCTTGGCAAGATAAGACTGCATTTATATTTTAAGAACCTATTTCATTATGTGTAGACACACCCATTGAATATTCACAGCTGCTTGTGAATGAGTAAAATCATCTCAGTACTCAGCACATGACACCAGGCAAGGAAGTCTTTTTATTTTCATAAGAAAGTGAAGTGTATTCTAGACATCAAAGAATTTGAAGAGGCATCAAAAAATGTAGTGGTAAATTTATTATTTTAAGTATATACTTACTTAAAAAGCAAAGCTACATGATGCTCCCTATTATACTGAAAAGGTTTTAAATAGGGCTTGATTTGCATAAGCACAATAACATGGTTTAATATGCAAGTCATTTCACTATCTATTTTTCAACTAAAATGTAAAATACACTGTCTTCTTATGTGTCTATTATAATATAAATAAAATAGATATAATTATATTCTTGCTTATTTTTTTCAAGTGATTATACTTTGACTTTCTGAGATAGTTTGTATTAACATATCAATTCATTTTATGCGACAAAACATTCAGAAACTTCCCAGTAGCATTATATTTTACCCATTAACTTGCATTTGTCAGTGTACAGCACTGATTTTGCCAGGGATCTATTCATATATAAATAATATTTCCCAGGTACTTTCCAAAATCTATACTTTATTTGACAAAAATTAAGAGAAAGGAACATAATCTTTCCAGTTTGATCTCCAGTCAGAGCACATACATGCATCTACAAATGAGTGTATAAATAAGTGAAACAATATGTCTTTCTCTCTCTCAAATAAACAAGTAAATTTTTTAAAAATAAAGAAAATAGTCTCTCTAGTAATTCTAAAAGCAGAAATAAGAAGTTTAGCCAGGAGAAACCAGATAAATTACATGAGTTTGAGCATATTTGATATATAGAGTGAAAACAAAGTGACCACTGACACTACAAGTCAGTCCATCTGAGGACACCCGTGATGACTGGAGAAAAGTTGTAAAATGTAAAGTAATAGACTCTAATATCATTCAAAGCTTCTTTTTAACCAAAGGTTTCTGTTTTTCTTGACATCAGGTGTCAGCCTTTTTCCTTCAGGTTACCTGTCAGTTGTGGACTCACAATGGCTCTGCCTTTGAACAAGTCTTTACTTACTTTCTTATGTATTTATTTATTTATTTATGTTTTGCATAATTTTGAAAAAGTGGGTTATTGTTCTCAGGGAAGAGGAAAATAGGGCAGTTGGAAATAACAAATGGCATCCAAAGCTTCGATTTGGATACGAATGACATCGTTCCTGCTCACATCCATTGACCTGGAAGGTTCACTGGCTGTGGGCAAGAATCTATTCTATCTTCTCATGCAGAAAAGGGAGTGAATGGTGAGGAACAATAACAGTCACCCACAGTATTCTAACTGATCTCTTCGATTGATAGATGGGGAAGAAGTAATGTTTGCTCAGTAGGTACAGATCATTTCTAACTAACTAACTCAATACCACACTCCCAGAGAATAGGAACCCTGACATTTTGGCTAAAATAACATGGATTTGGACCACTATGCCATGCTTTTTTAAATGATAGACTGAGTTTCTAATCTCTCTGATTTGAAAGTGGCTACTCTGTACATTCTATAGGTAGCTTTCTATAAAATTCATTAATATTACATGATACTACGCAGCAGACCCAGCAGACCAATATCAAAACCATGTACGTGCCAGTCTGTTGACTCAGACTAATGATCTGGCATGTTCCATAGTCCGCAATGCCACTGGCAGTTTCCAAGGAACCTATCGTATTCGGGTTGAACTCGTGACTTATAAGTCCTTTTCATCCCGAGGTCCTTGAAATATTTCTTTTTAAGTGTTTTCTCTCAGTCATTTCCTTTGTGAAAATTTTCTAAATCTCTGCAAACTGACAAGGTTTCTTCTTCCTCTGTGATTCTCATAATATCATGAAAAATATCTCTATACAACTCATATCATATTGTATTGAATATTATAATGATTATTTTGTAACATGGTTAGTTTAGGATTTTATAAATTTCTTAAGGAAGTAAGACTGCTATATTCACCTTTATTCCCACTTTCCTACTATATTCCTGGTGAAATAGTTGAAATTAATTACATAGTTGTTGATTGAATAGACTCACCTTAGAAGAATATATAAAATAATTTTTAGTGTTTTATTTCATTAAACACATGCATTCTTGGTCTAATGATTCTATCTTTATGTGAGAAGTAATAACTTTAAAAAATAAATAAAACTTTACTGAATGTCTTGACAATGACAATAATCTGTAATTCTATCAAATTTGCATGTTTGCATAAAGGATCTATTTTCTAACTTATTTGGGGGTTGTTAACCTACCTTCCAGTAACTTGGGGCATATGTGACCACATTATGCATGAAACAGAATGCTTCCATTGGTTTAGGCTGCTCTACTAGCCCACTGTTTGTGGTAGCTCTTTTGTAAGAGTAGCAAGACCTAGCAATTTTAATGGAGGACATTACTAAGATTTATTGATCTACATGTGCTGTTGGAATTTAAAAGTAAAGAAACTACAACACGAACACAAAGATGTCAGCTTTATGGATTTGCTGCCAGACATAGGGTCATTTTAAAAAGAGCCCCAATTCCCTAAAATGTTGAAGTATATTAGTCACATGAATAGTCCGCCCCCCCACCATTATAAGATAGTGATGTCTGATTTCACAGTGCTGTTTAATGAGTCTGAACCACACAATAGGATATGTTCTGAGTACAGTCAGACTTCTCTGGGACACAGTCAGGGAAGAATTTTTATCATATTTACAGTTGATGTTTTACAAAAACCTCCCACCAATTAACTGTAGTCAACATCCAATACAAGCAACATATTGAAGTAGACAGGTGCTTGTCTATGTTTAGACTAGTTGATGTCTGTGGTTAGTTAATTATGCTAAGTGGTTAAACGGACATGACTCACACTGTTTTCAAAAAATAAAGTGGATTTGAACTTTTGTGAAAAATGTCAAGTAAGAAATGTGAGTTTAAGTATATTATAGAAGTTCTTTTATGAGTAAATAAGAAATCTATATAAGTTATGTGTCCATTAGAAATAATGCTATTTAGGAAGAAATCAGAGGTATATAGGACATCAAATATATTTTTGTTTGTTTTATTTCATTTTTCCCCTCTTGTTTCACATTGCTTTTTCTCTCTTAAGGACAAATCTTCACCATGCCTATACCTGAATCTGAGTTCCCTTAAATTCTCAATTTATGCCTTCTACCCCCAAATCCTGATATTTGAATGTTGCTTCATACTTATGGCAACACACACACACACACACACACACACACATAATTAATATATTCTTTCAATAGGAACTTGTTGTTCTAATGGAAAACACAAAGATGTGCAACATTGCTGCAAAAGTGCCAAGTCCAGTCCATTAAGATTGGACATTGTTCAAACATCTTATTAATAGATACATAATTTCATTCAAGAACCATCTATTTTGTATCAATATGTGTCAGGTATTTTAAAAAGAAGAAACAGTATTTACACTTAAGTAGGTCATAGTCCAGTGTAAAAAAAAACAACTAAGCAATTATATAATATACCCTGTTAAGATATTATGTATTTCTATTATGACTGGAAACATAAAGCAAACTAATAGATTTTAGGATATCTTCTTAACCTAATTCATACCTGCAAGACAGAAATGAGATAGATTATAATTCAAAGATCACTTCAGTCAGCAAACATTTATTTATTGTCTGCTCCTTGCCAAATTTCTTGGTATATATGAGGAATAGACAATATGAAAAAGCATCCTCCAAATGCCAATCTCTATTAGATAGATATACTCATTAACTGAGGTTATTTATTTACTTTCTTTTATGCAGCAAGTTTTTACTAGCATTTAGCAACTCAGGTCTAAGGAAGTGTAGTGCAGGCATTTAGCCAACCCTACATAAGGGTTCAGGAAGGAGATGCTCTCTGAATCAGAGCTTAAGGCAATATATTATCAGCTATGACACAGAGGACTTAAAATATTTTTAAAACTAAAGTAAGCCATGGCCTTTCGGATGTTAGAAATTTTACTGTTCACTGGAAATACCTCCCAAGGTTCTATAGTTAGGACTTTTGAGCTAGAGCTTGAAAGTTCCAAGGATTCTAATAAACAGGGCTGTCACTCACATATTAGGAGAGCTGTCATTTGATGTTAATCTTCAGAAGAATGGCACTTAAACACTTGACTAAGTGCAGAAAGAAATCATTACTTTCTAGAAAAAAAAAAGCCATCATGTATAATGACCATTATGTATATTAATTTGAGTTATATGATTCTGAAAAAATTTATAAGAACAATAAATGACAGAGTGTGAAATACACTAGGGTTATAAAACTGTTATTAAAAGACATCTGCCCTTTGCACTATAAATCATAATGTATTAGTAGATTTACTTTGTTTAATGTAAATCAAACAATCTTACTGATTAAGAATTAATGCACATGTATATGTGTTTGTGTGAGAGAGATCACATTATTTTCATGCTGAGGTATAGTATCTTTTACTAGAATATGACATTTTACAAGCTAATGTGAATAAATTATATAAAAAATGAAAATGAGAATTAAAAAATTGAAATAAAAAAGTAAAACAGCTCATATTTTCGGAACCATTTGTACTGAATATTTAAAAAGTATTATTTTTACAATTTTATTACATTTTCATGATAGATTTAAATGCAGGAGACAATCTGAGAAAATGCAAGGAGACAGACAACAAAAGTTCTGATCACAAAAACAATTGTAGAATATTGCATCTGAAGGACAGTTGCTATAGCTTTATAAAGAAATAGGCTGAAAAGTGACTGGACAATATCTGTAAAAATATACAAAAGAAAACATTTCCTAAAGTAATTAATGTTCATTATAACATAGATCAATTAAGTGGAATATGCATGAGGAAAACTATTGCAATATACCAAATAATAGTGCAATAGAAATCAGTGTTGAGAATAGTAATAGAAAAATAACAAAAACACCCCATATTGCTCGCCTGACCAGGCGGTGGCGCAGTGGATAGAGCGTCGGACTGAGACACAGAGGACCTGGATTCGAAACTCTGAGGTCGCCACTTTGAGTGCGGGCTCATCTGGTTTGAGCAAGGGTCACCAGCTTGAGCCCAAGGTTGCTGGCTTGAGCAGCTTGGTCTGCTGTAGCCCCCTGTCAAGGCTCATGAACAACTAAGGTGCTACAATGAAGAATTGATTCTTCTCATCTCTCTCCCTTCCTGTCTGTCTGTCCCTTTCTCTGTCTCTTTCATAAAAAACAAACAAACAAAGAAAAACACCCTATATTGCTAAGTTAAACTCCTTTATTTAACATGAGTTACTTTGGCTCAGTAGTTCAGGGACTCTTTTCATTGTGATAGTGTGAGAGTATCAGTGTATGTAATACCTCACCTAACTCCTATTGGGTACTCAGTATGTTTTTGAATGGATGAAATAGTTATTAAGAAATTGTTGTGTACAAAAATAAGCCAGTGGATACCTGGATAAATGACCTAATGTGCGGTACATCATAAAATTGAAGAAAGAAACTATGATGCTTGTTAAAACGTACAAGGAAAAAAGGAAGAGAGAAGTTGGAATAATTTTCAGAAGAAAGCCTACACTACTGGAAGAAGGTGAATCAGTGAACAGACTGAGATGTTGATGCTTTTGAAACAATATCTTTGCTAAGTCTATCACTCTGGTATACTCAGACACCAAATGAGAAATTTAAGTGTTAAGTTGATAAAATGTACATTAAAGGCCAAAGTGAAGGTGAATTCTTATAATATTCTACAACATGGTCCTGGTAGATCTTCTCAAAATCAGGTTATCTTTGTTTCTAGTATCTGTCTAAAGATCAGTATGTTTAAGAGGGGAGACAAGATGGCGATGGAGTAGGCAGACGTACCAATTCCCACCTCCCAGAACCAAAGTGAATTACAAACTAATTTTAAGAACCATCATCTGGAAAAACCAACTTTGGACTAAACTAAGAGAGACTCTTCAACCAAGGAACACTGAAGAAGACACACCAAGACTGGTAGAAAAAGCAAAATGCGGAGAAGGCTGCCCAGCTCCCCGGAGCGAATGGCAGCTGGGAGAGACTCGCGTGGTGGGAAGTGAGTTTAGCAGAGAGGGGAGGGTCCTGAGTCCCAGGAACAAAACCCCAGCCTGCAGCCCCAGAGCCCAGAAGAGGTGTATGGACACTATTTAGCTGGAAACAAGACAGGATATTGTTTGTGAGAAAGAGTCTGATTTCTCAGATCCAGGATTCTTCTTAAATGGACAGCGCAGAAAACCTCTCTCACAACCACTCACCTGGGGCTCCGGGGGACAAGGAGAGAGGAGAGGACCAGAGTAGGAGGAAGAGAGTGTAATCTAGGAGGCACAGGGAGAAACATTTTGAGAGACAGCCACCCTAACCCCTGGCACTCCCCAAATCTGAAGTGAATATTTCTTCTGGAAACAGCAATACCAGCAAGGGAAGTGATACACCAGTCAAACAAGCTCTCCCATGGCACTCAGAGCAGAGTCGCTTAGAATAAGGGAGCTTTCGAGACTCAGTAGTGAGTGTTAGGGTCTGAGCTGCAGTGCCTGCACCCACACGGCTGAGGGCTCACCGGAAGGGGGGCAGCGGTGGGATGTGGAAGCGCGGTTTTGTCAGCAACGGCGGAAGCCGGCTGGCTGCCATTGAGACCCAAGTGTGAGATCAGTCTTGCCCAGCTGAGGAGGAGGGGGCGTGCAAAAGTGGTCAAGCACAGCTGCCGGCTGCCTGCAATCCAGCCTGCGGGAGAAGGGCAGGAACCCTGAAAGGGGTGGAGACTGGCCCTTGAGCAAGAGCGCAGGAGCACAGCTTTGCCCCACCCATGGAACTGAGGCTTGTGGCCTGACTTGGGAGCCGGGTCCTCCCATGGGGATGGAGCCAAAAGCCCAGAACAGGTGGAGTCCTGCTACTGAGCATGGGCATGCAGTCCCACCGGGCCTGTGGAGCCAAGGCTTGCAGCCGTCCCACAAGTGGGCTCCTTCTGCAGGATGAGGCGGAAGCCCGGAAACAGGTGGAGACCCACAGCTGAGCAAAGGTGCTTGCCACTGCCTTCAGGGCTGAGCATAATGCCAGACATGGGGGCAGGGCAAGGCCAAGGCCACCAAGGCTTTTACACCCGAGCACGTGATCACAGCCACTCCCGTGAAGGAGAGGTGGAAACCACAGCAACAGCCCCAGTGGGCAGGCACCGGCATCACCTATACCCGAATGACCTAGGCAGCAACAGCAGAGGGGGTGGCGGGCCTGCAGACAGACCATACCTAGGGAACAGAGGCCACACGCAGTGGACTCCAGTGGGCAAGACCTTCTTTTACACAGAGAAGATGAGAAGGCAGAGAAATGCAACACAAATGAATCAAGAGAAATCCCCAGAAAAGGACCTGAATGAATCAAATATAACCAAATTACCAGATGCAGAGTTTAAAATAATGATTGTTAGGATACTCAAAGATATTAGAACAACAACAGATGGTCATTATGAACACCTAAATAAAGAGATAGCAAATATAAAAAAGGACATTGAAATAATAAAAAAGAATCACTCAGAAATGACAAATACAATATCAGAAATGAAGAACACAATGGAAGGAATTAAAAGCAGGATGGATGAAGCTGAGAATCGAATCAGCGAGTTAGAGGACACGATAAATAAAGGCATGGAAGCAGAGCAGAAAAAAGAAAAGAGACTCAAAAAGTCTGAGGAAACTCTAAGAGAGCTCTGTGACAACATGAAGAGAAATAACATCCACATCATAGGGGTTCCTGAAGAAGAAGAGAAAGAACAAGGGATAGAGACTTTGTTCAAACATATTATAGCAGAAAACTTCCCCCAATTAAGGCAGGAAAACATTACACATGTTCAGGAAGCACAGAGAACTCCATTAAGGAGAAACCCAAAGAAACCAACACCAAGACACATCATAATTAAAATACCAAAGCTAAATGATAAAGAGAAAATTTTAAAAGCTGCTAGAGACAAAAAGACTATCACCTACAAAGGACCCCCCATAAGGATGACTTCTGACTTCTCAATAGAAACACTTGAGGTCAGAAGGGAATGGCAAGAAATATTGAAAGTAATGCAGAACAAGAACCTACAACCAAGACTACTTTATCCAGCAAGGCTATCATTTAAAATTGAAGGAGAAATAAAAAGCTTTACAGCCAAAAAAAAAACAACAAAAAACTCAAGGAATTCACTGCAACCAAACCAAGGCTGCAAGAAATGCTAAGGGACCTGTTGTAAACAGATCAAAGGAAAAAAAGAATATAGAAAAGAGGAATACAGTTTCAAAGAAAAAAAATGGCAATAAACAATTACATATTAGTAATAACCTTAAATGTTAATGGATTAAATGATCGGATCAAGAGACATAGGGTAGCTGTGTGGATAAGAAAACAGGACCCATACATATGCTGTCTAAAAGAGACACACCTTAAATCAAAAGATGCACTCAGACTGAAGATAAAAGGATGGAAAAAAATCTTTCACGCAAATGGAAATGAAAAAAAAGCTGGGGTAGCAATACTTATATCAGACAAAATGGACTTTAAAACCAAGACCATAGGTAGAGATAAAGAAGGTCACTACATAATGATAAAGGGAGAAATCCAAAAGGAAGATATAACCATTATAAATATCTACGCACCTAATATAGGAGCACATAAATATATAAAGCAGACTTTGATGGACTTAAAGGGCGAAATCAACAGCAATACTATAATAGTAGAAGATTTCAATACCCCATTAACATCATTAGATAGATCCTCAAGAAAGTAAATCAACAAAGAAACATCAGACTTAAAGGACATACTAGATCAACTCGATTTAATAGATATCTTCATAACCTTTCACCCTAAAACAGCAGTATATAAATTCTTTTCAAGCACTCATGGTACATTCTCTAGAATAGACCACATGTTAGGGCACAAAAGTGGTCTCAACAAATTTAAGACGATTGAAATCATATCAAGCACTTTCTCTGATCACAATGGCATTAAACTAGAAATAAACCACAATAGAAAAATTAAAAAATATTCAAACACTTGGAAACTAAATAGCATGTTATTAAATAACAAATGGGTTAACATTGAGATCAAAGAGAAATTTAAAAATTCCTAGAAACAAATGATAATGAGCATACATCAACTCAAAATTCATGGAACACAGCAAAAGCAGTCCTGAGAGGGAAGTTTATAGCATTACAGGCACACCTCAAGAAGCTAGAAAAAGCTCAAATAAACAACTTAACCATGCATCTAAAAGAACTAGAAAAAAAACAGCAAGTAAAGGTCAGAGCTAGTAGAAGGAAGAAAATAATAAAGATCAGAGCAGAAATAAATGACACAGAGGCTAAAGAAACAATACAGAGGATCAATGAAACCAGGAGCTGGTTCTTTGAAAAGGTAAACAAAATCGATGAACCTTTAACGAGACTCACCAAGAAAAAAAGAGAGAGGACTCAAATAAATAAAATTAGAAACAAGAGTGGAGAAATAACAACTGACACAACAGAAATAAAAAATATTGTAAGAAAATACTATGAAGAACTGTACGCCAAAAAACTAGACAACCTAGATGAAATGGACAAATTCCTTGAATCATATAATCTTCCAAAATCAATCGGGAAGAATCAGAAAACCTCAACAGACCAATTACAACAAATGAGATTCAAACAGCTATCAAAAAACTCCCAAAAAGGAAAAGTCCTGGGCCTGATGGCTTCACAAGTGAATTCTACCAAATATTCAAAGAAGAACTAACTCCTATCCTTCTCAAGCTATTTAAAAAAATTCAAGAGGAAGGAAGACTTCCAAACTCCTTTTATGAGGCGAGCGTAATTCTTATTCCAAAACCAGGCAAAGACAACACAAAAAAAGAAAATTATAGGCCAATATCCCTGATATTAGATGCAACTTAGATGCAAAAAGCCTCAACAAAATATTAGCAAACTGGATCCAGCAATATATGAAAAAAATCATACACCATGATCAAGTGGGATTTATTCTTGGGAGGCAAGCCTGGTACAATATTCACAAATCAATTAATGTGATTCATTACATAAAAAAAAGAAAGGAGAAAAACTACATGATAATTTCAATAGATGCAGAAAAAGCATTTGATAAAGTCTAGCACCCATGATCAAACTCTCAGCAAAGTGAGAATACAGGGAACATACCTCAACATGATAAAGGCCATCTATGACAAACCCACAGCCAACATCATACTCAATGGGCAAAAATTAAAAGTAATCCCCTTAAGATCAGGAACAAGGCAGGGGTGCCCCCTTTCACCACTCTTATTCAACATAGTTCTGGAAGTCCTAGCCACAGCAATCAGACAAGAAAAAGAAATAAAAGGTATCCAAGTTGGAAAAGAAGAAGTAAAACTATCATTATTTGCAGATGATATGATATTGTATATAGAAAACCCTAAAGTCTCAGTCAAAAAATTACTAGACCTGATAAATGAATTCAGCAAGGTGGCAGGATATAAAATCAATACTCAGAAATCAGAGGCATTTTTATACACTAATAATGAACTGTCAGAAAGAGAAATCAAGGAATCAATCCCCTTTACCATTGCAACCAAAAAAATAAAGTACCTAGGAATAAATCTAACCAAGGAGATTAAAGACTTGTACTCGGAAAATTATAAAACATTGATAAAAGAAATCAGGGAAGATACGAATAAGTGGAGGCATATACCGTGCTCATGGTTAGGAGGAATAAACATCATTAAAATGTCTATATTACCCAAAGCAATTTATAAATTCAATGCAATACCGATTAAAATACCGATGACTTACTGCAAAGATATAGAACACATATTCCAAAAATTTATATGGAACCAAAAGAGAACACGAATAGCCTCAGCAATCTTGAAAAGGAAGAATAAAGTTGGAGGTATCACACTTCCGGATATCAAGTTATATTATAAGGCCACTGTACTCAAAACAGCCTGGTACTGGCATAAGAACAGGCACATAGATCAATGGAACAGAACAGAGAACCCAGAAATCAACCCACACCTTTATGGACAACTGATATTAGACAAAGGAGGTAAGGAAACACAATGGAGTAAAGACAGCCTCTTCAACAAATGGTGTTGGTAAAATTGGACAGCTACCTGCAAAAAAATGAAACTTGACCACGAACTTACACCATTCACAAAAATGAACTCAAAATGGATAAAAGACTTAAATGTAAGCCGTGAAACCATAAGCATCTTAGAAGAAAACATAGGCAGTAAGCTCTCTGACATCTCTCGCAGCAATATATTTGCTGATTTGTCTCCACAGGCAAGTGAAATAAAAGACAGGATAAACAAATGGGACTATATCGAACTAAAAAGCTTCTGCATAGCTAAAGACAATAACAACAGAATAAAAAGACAAACCACACAATGGGAGAATATATTTGACAATGCATCTGATAAGGGGTTAATAACCAAAATTTATAAAGAACTTGTAAAACTTAATACCAGGAAGACAAAAAATCCAATCCAAAAATGGGCAAAAGAAATGAATAGACACTTCTTCAAAGAGGACATACAGATGGCCAATAGGCATATGAAAAAATGCTCAACATCACTAATCATTAGAGAAATGCAAATTAAAACCACAATGAGATATCACCTCACACCAGCCAGAATGGTGCTCATCAACAAAACAACACAGAATAAGTGCTGGCGAGGATGTGGAGAAAAGGGAACCCTCCTGCACTGCTGGTGGGAATGCAGACTGGTGCAGCCACTGTGGAAAACAGGATGGAGATTCCTCAAGAAATTAAAAATTGAACTGCCTTTTGACCCAGCTATACCACTGTTAGGAATATACCCCAAGATCACCATAGCACTATTTGAAGAGAAGAAATTCACCCCCATGTTTATGGCAGCATTGTTCACAATAGCAAAGATCTGGAAACAGCCCAAGTGTCCATCAGAGGACGAATGGATTAAAAAGCTTTGGTACATATATACTATGGAATACTACTCAGCCATAAGAAATGATGACATCGGATCATTTACAACATGGATGGACCTTGATAACAATATACTGAGCGAAATAAGTAAATCAGAAAAAAACTAAGAACTATATATTTCCATACATAGATGGAACATAAAATTGAGCCTCAGAGACATGAACAAGAGTGTGGGGGTTATGGGGTGGGGGGGACGAGAGGGAGGGGGTTGGAGAGGGGAGGGGCACATAGAAAACCAGTTAGAAGGTGACAAAAGACAATTGGACTTTGGGTGATGGGAATGCAGCATAAGCAAATGTCAAAATAACCTAGAGCTGTTTTCTCTGAACATATGTACCCTGATTTATCAATGTCACCGCATTAAAATTAATCAAAGAAAAGGATCAGTACATTTAAAGGCCCATCTTTCCTTATTATTACATGTAAATAAACTTCACTGTTTACTCCAAACATAAGTGACTGTCCTCCCCTTTCAAATTCCATGATGTGTCATTTTTGTGATAGTCAACTCTGCCAGGTTCTGCTTGGCAGAAGCTCTCCGTATCCCTAAATTCTTCTTACTAAAAGCCTATCTACATAACTCCGATTCCCTTAAAGACCTTATGATTATACTTTATTCCTATAGTACAACATTTAAGGAACAATTTTAGCAAGTGCTTCTTGTAAAAACCTTACAGGAGATGAGATTAACCACAGGAGGGAGGTATCTGTCATCTTTTATTTGATTTCGTTTGTATTTTAAGTAGAGAAACCATCAAATCACACAGACGTGCCTGACCTGTGGTGGCGCAGTGGATAAAGCATCAACCTGGAAATGCTGAGGTCGCTGGTTCAAAACCCTGGGCTTGCCTGGTCAAGGCACATATGGGAGTTGATGCTTCCAGCTCCTCCCCCCTGTCTCTCTCTCCTCTCTCTGTCTCTGTCTCTCTCTCTCTCTCTGTCCTCTCTAAAATGAATAAATAAAATAAAAAATTTAAAAAAAAAAAAAAAAAATCACACAGACGTAAAGAGGAGGACAAAGCTGTGACTCTTCACTTCTGGCACCTGCAGTTCGGACCTTGCTTCTTCCTGACAGCAGTCGCCATTCCTAAACAAAACAACCCTTTTACTTTGAAGTTCCAATATCTTGTGGAAAGTAATCTCTAGCTCTATTTTGTTTCTAAATGTTTTCATCAAAACTAAGATGTTATTTGTGTTATTTTCTCTCTATCTTTTTCTCCTGTCTTTATACTTCTTTTCCATTCTTTTAAATAACCAGTGTATGTACAGTCATAGTTGTGCAAAAAATGAAAATCGGTTTCAACAAGCAATGTAATGGCGTGGAAGGCATCTTGATGTTGGCTCAGCAGCTTGTCTCCGTTCTCATTGTGAAGGCATGTTTTCTCATGTATTTGATAAACATTTCATTACTTTGTGTTTTTAAACATAGTGCTTCCACCTGCTTTCAATAAACTAAATAGTTGTATAATAGTCATACTTGACCTTGTCGATAAACTTTCCTAAAATAAGATTTAACCAGGGAACTATTTATTACATTATCATAATTAACACCAATATGACATTTCCTTACCCTTTCTTTCTTCTCCATTCTGGTATTTTTTAGTTTATTTGTAAAAATTATGTGTTCAAATATAGTATTAAATGTGTAATCAAGCTAAGTGATGTGGCTTATATCAAAGTTTAATTGGTCACATTGGTAAGTATTCAAATTACTTTTTCTACTAGCTTATTTCAAGAGTGCAAGTCCTATTGTCCTTTGCCAGATAATATGAACATTGATGAAAGAAAAGTTAAAGATTTTACAGCAGCCTAATCAGGTGGTGGTACAGTGAATAGAGCATTGGACTGGGATGTGGAGGACCCAGGTTCGAGACCCTGAGGTCACTGGCTTGAGCATACGCTCACCAGTTTGAGCACAGGGTCGCCAGCTTGAGCATGGGATCATAGACATGCCCCCATGGTCACTGGCTTGAGCCTAAAGGTTGCTGGCTTAAAGCCCAAGATCACTGGTTAGAGCCCAAGGTCACTGGCTTGAGCAAGGGGTCACTCGGTCTGCTATAGCCCCTTGGTCAAGGCACATATGAGAAAGCAATCAATGAACAACTAAGGAGCTGCAATGAAAAATTGATGCTTCTCATCTCTCTCCCTTCCTATCTGTCTGTCCTTGTCTGCCCTTCTCTCTGACTCTCTCACTGTCTCCATCAAAAAAAAAGGATTTTACAGCAAATTAATTTCAAAAATCTAAAGACTATAGTCTTACTCTGGTGTTACTATATTATACAGAAACAGATAATACTAATATACGAAATTATAACTGAAAAAAATTAACATAATCAAAATTTAATTTTACAAGCTAACTTCGAAAAATTTATAAGTGCTTTAACATTTTAAATATGTTCCATGAAAATTTTATATAAAATAGTAGCTACTGTCCTTGCCTCCTTAAATCCCCAAATATTTGTATAATTTCACTGTGTAGCTGTGAGTCTAACACATTCCCTGCAATGAAATGTTTCCTCCAAAACATTCACAGTGCACCGAGTCCTAGTGTTTATGTATTATTACATTTTAAATCATGCAACTATAAGTACATTTATCAAGTTTGAAGTGTGTCTTCTGTGAATACAAATGCCATGAGAACAATAATTTTGTTTCTTGAAACCAAGAATTTTATTCCAGAAGAATAAGTGGATACAAAAATATAGTCTTGTTATTTTGATTTGTGGCCAGCTCTACTGACTGTACAAGCAAATGTAATATTATAATAAAAAGGGTCTCAAAATTGAATTATTTAGCATTGAAAAATTAGTCCAAATCCTGTTTTGATAAATCTAGGTAAAATATAATAATGTTTAGTTGGCATGATGTATGCATAATACCCAGGGCTTATGCAAAATATGAAGATTTAAACCCAAGTTGTACATGCAGAGGTATGATGATATTAAAATGACACAGAATAAAAAATGATTAAGATCTAGCTTTTTAGTAAGACACGAGTATACTGAAATATCACACTATAGCCTTTAAAATTAAGGATTAACCTTCCATGAGAACTGCTGTTTAGAAAGAAAGAATATAATAAAAATTTCAGATGCAAGCAATGCTGCTAGAAGTCTTGTTTTAATTCACATTATCAGGATCTAAGCAGTCCTTCCTCTCACGGTGAATGCCTTCTGTATTTCATCAGACTGGACAAGGAGTGTAATTTATCGAACAAGAACTCAATACTTCACACCCTATTGAAATAGTACAGTCGTTCACTCATAGAAACATCACCATGATCATTATACATTATGACATTTTAGACAACGAAAAATGCTGCTTTTGTCTCTCCAGGTGAGAAGTGATTTCACTGCAGTAAAGCACATCTGTAGAAGGATGCTTTGTCAACACGTAAGTTGTTGCTTTGGTGCAGTACCAGTTATGATTACAGCGGAAAGATATTAATAAAAAGCACTTGCTTACCTTTTCTAGGTTACAACGGAGTGCCGTCCAAAAAAGGATTGGGAAATAGAAGCCTTTTCCAGTTTTGTTCTGTTGACTCTTTTGATTCAAGTAATAAGAAAATACCAAAGAAACAGTACCATTCTTACCCCCTTTAGATGGTGGCTGAGGAAAATGTGTGCTTCTTAAAAAGAAAATATTTGAAAATCCATGTGTTGTAGATATTTGCTTCTACATCATAACTGTCAGTAGAGTATAGAGAAAAGAAAAATATTATCCTCAATTGAAGTTATTTTTATTCATTTTAACAAGTTTCATTATTATATATTTTTCATGCTACCCTAAATTTTTCTTCCAACTGTAAGTCTTGTAACTGACCACACTCTTCTGTTGATTTAGATGGTAACCGTTTTTTAGTAACCGAGGACTTCTGGGAGAATTGTATCATTTTAATTCATCTAAAAATATGCCAGATGCTTATTCTATGAAAACCCACTCTCAGAGTGGCGACTAATAATGGTTAATAGAATAGAATATATAATGTTCAATGTTTTCCAATCTGGGCTTGAGTGGAGTTCCCCCATCTCTCAAGAAAAGGCTAGCTAGACCTGACTGGAGTGGGATATTTCCCTTTACCCAGGATGGTTAAGCTCACGATAACCGAACACGGAAGGCTCTGATGAACTTTTTCCCCTGAGGGCAGGCCTTGTAAAAAGAACGCAGTTCTCTGGGACATTTTGCAGAAGGGTGTGGTTTCCCCCTCCTCCTTCTGGAAGACACAAGGGATTTTTCTCGGATATTTCCCACGGGAACCTGGGTGAACTCCTAGAGGCTCATCTCCCAGTTTTGTGGTGACGTCACTGTGACTGCCCCCTCGGAAGTTTTCACTCTCAGACTTGTCGGTACTGATCCCCTGACGATGGGTGGCCTCTTGGTCATTCGGCTAAGGTCAGGTGTGGTATCGGTTCTTATCAGTTTGTGCTCCAATGGTTTGTCGATACCGTTCAGGTTCTCCTGTCTGGCCCTGGTGCCCAGGGTGGTATCTGCCCCCGAGTGCGCAATGTGCCGCTGTGATCTCTATGTCTGCCTCTCAACCCCAGACGAATTATTGGTTTCTCAGTCTGTTCAGCTTTACACTTGTTAGGACCTAGTGGTGACTTCCAGCTCCTTACACGGGGAATCGAACACCAAAAGTCCTTTTTTTTTTTTTTTTGTATTTTTCCGAAGTTGGAAACAGGGAGGCAGTCAGACTCCCGCATGTGCCGGACGGGGATCCACCCAGCATGCCCACCAGGGGGTGATGCTCTGCCCATCTGGGGCATCACTGTGTTGCAACCAGAGCCACTCTAGCACCTGAGGCAGAGGCCATGGAGCCATCCTCAGCGCCTGGGTCAACTTTGCTCCAGTGGAGCCTTGGCTGCAGGAGGGGAAGAGAGAGACAGAGAGGAAGTAGAGGGGGAGGTTGGAGAAGCAGATGGGTGCTTCTCCTGTGTGCCCTGGCGGGGAATCGAACCCCAGACTCCTGCAAGACAGGCTGACACTCTACCCCTTAGCCAACCAGCCAGGGCCGACACCAAAAGTCTTGACTGTACTTGTAATCATATTTCTATCTCTACCTTTCAGCCTCCCTTGACCGTTGCCTGTGGAATGTATAGAGAAACATGGGGAGGGGTGGTTGGGAAGAGTTGGACAGAAGCTGAGGACTTTTTTTTGCCACTTTGAAGCAGTCCATTTCTAAGAATTTTTGACTGTGAATTATGCTAATGAAATTGCCATACACCAAATTCCGGCTCATATTTGTAAGGTTGAGTTGATATGGGAGTTAAGAAATATGTTAACTCTGTTCTTATAAACATTAGAAGTTTATTTCTCTCAGCTTGAGAGGCTGGGAAATCTAAGATCAAGGCATCTGGTGAGATCTCACTGGGTCCACACACAGCAGAAGGCCAGCAGCCCTCTGGGTCTCTTTTATAAAAGATCCTATTCACCATGGCTCCACTCTCATGACCTAATAACCTCCCAAAGTCCCCACGTCTTAATACCATCATGTCGGAGAAAAGAAAACTCAGTCCATTACACTATAACTGAGACCACTAATATTTTTATGGCTTAAAAATATAGCATTTTAAATACTAAATTCAGTTACTTTTAAAACACAAAAGTATTTTTTTTTAAGTCTGTATTTTGGGCAAGTATGGGATTTCAACTTATAAAACTCTTTTCTCAAGCCTGTGAAAGTCCAAGGCCATCGAGGGAAGTGTGCAAGATGAAACCTACATGAACAGAGTAGGAGTGAGGGGCTGTTGTGAATTATGATTTTCCTATTGATTTTTAATCTATAATAAAATAATGAAAATAAAATTTTAAGTGAGATAACATTCGACTGAGGCAAGAAATATATCTCTTAAAAATATGTTTAGAAAAATTGCTGCCTGCCTAATTCTCACAAGTTATTAAAATAATTTTCTTTATGAAATTTCTATGCAATATACTGAAAGGATAACATGATAAAGGGAACATGGGTGTTCAACAAAATTTAATAACAAGAATTAAACTTAAATTGTTATAAGCATGATACACAAATCTCAATATAACAATAGTAGAGTTAGCAACGTTAATAATTACCTTACATGATAGTAACACCATACATTTAGTGTATACTTCTTGTCTACTAGGCAATGTTCTGAGGAATTTACACATACCCACAGACACACACAAAACACACAAGCATATTTGTTTAACCCTCACAACAATCCATGGGAGTTTTGTCTTTATCTCACTAGTTACTTCCTTTTGATATTAACCCTTTGAGTAGTGAGTTTATTTCATGCTCACAGATCCCACGGAGTGAGTTTTTGCTTTGTTTTTTTTTAAAAAATGAAATTAGTTCCAGTTCCAGTTTTATTAACTTAAAATCATGTTTGTTTGATAAAGTTCCAGTTCATTTTATTAACTTAAAATTATGTTTGTTTGATAAGTAATTTATAGAAACAAGAAGAATATACATTTGCCTTTTTTTAATGTTGCCTAACACATATATACGATCATACTCTGGATGGTCAGGAGCCGTGAGGATGTACATGAACATTCATATTACTCAAAGGGTTTAGTGATTATTATAATAGATAATCAAACAGCACGGTATTGACAAAGATATAGACACAGATTAATAGAACAGAATAGATACCCCAGAAAAAGACCTACATATATATGATCAACTGATTTTTGACTAACTCTATACATGACAAAATTTTATTTTATTTTATTTTATTTTCAAAAATTTTTTATTTTATTTTATTTATTCATTTTAGAGAGGAGAGAGAGAGAGAGAGAGAGAGAGAGAGAGAGAGAGAGAGAGAGAAGAGGGAGACAGGGGGAAGGAGATGGAAGCATCAACTCCCATATGTGCCTTGACCAGGCAAGCCCAGGGTTTCAAACCAGCGACCTCAGCATTTCCAGGTCGATGCTTTATCCACTGCGCCACCACAGGTCAGGCCATGACAAAATTTTAGATGTAGAGAATAGTTTCGTGGTTGCCAGGGTTCAGGACCAAGGAGGGTTGAGTGAGTATAATTATAAAAGGGAAACTCTATGGAACGTTGTGGTGATGTTATTTCTTGTATCTTGACTGTGATGTTGGATACAAAAACCTACTTGTGACAAAATTGTGTAGAACTAATCTTAATACCCCCATAGGTACAAGTAAACTGGGGCACTCTTTCTAAAACCAAAGGTTCATATCAATGTCAATATCTTGGTTGTGATCATTTTGAAATTGTCAACTTGGGAAAAATTGCATAACAGATTCATGGGATTTCTCTGTATAGGTTTATAAACCTGCAGGTGAGACTACAATTATATTAATAATATTTTCAACTTCTAAAATCCATACAGAAAAAAAAAGCCATGAATTCAGTATCTGTTTCTTGAAACATTTTTGGACTTCTTTACTGGTGAAAGTTTGATGAACTTTGATAATACCAAATCACTGGTTTTATTTTTTTTAAATAATTTTTATTGATTCTAGAATGAGGGGGAGAGACTGAGACAGGAACATCAGTCTGTTCCTGTAATAAATGTTAAAAATGAATACCTAAGGCCCTGGCCGTTTGGCTCAGTGGTAGAGCGTCGGCCTGGCTTGCAGGAGTCCCCAGTTCGATTCCTGGCCAGGGCACACAGAAGAAGCACCCATCTGCTTCTCCACACCACCCCATCTCCTTCCTCTCTGTCTCTCTCTTCCCCTCTGGCAGCCAAGGCTCCATTGGAGCAAAGATGGCCCGGGCGCTGAGGATGGCTACATGTCCTCTGCCTCAGGCTCTAGAATGGCTCTGGTTGCAACACAGCGACACCCCAGATGGGCAGAGCATCGCCCCCTGGTGGGCATGCTGGGTGGATCCCAGTCGGGCGCATGCGGGAGTCTGTCTGACTGCCTCCCCATTTCCAACTTCAGAAAAAATAAATAAATACCTAAGCTTGCTGAAATTGCTTTAAAATAAGTTCTTCTATTCCCACCAACAGACCTTTGTGAGATCAATTACTCTCTGTTATAAAATCAAAACACAAGTATTTTAATCACATTGTTTTCTTTTGGAATAGTTGTCATCATTCAAGATTAATAAGGAAAGAGCTAGCAAAATTTAAAACTTTAAAAACTGATATACATTGTTTTTATTAATGTATATGAGGCATTAAACAAAAATATCTCCATTTACAGAAGGTTACAAGGGTAAAACTAATTATCTGTAATAGCTCTTTAGACGTGTGAATTCAATACAAACACATGCATTTTAGAGAACTTGCGCTGTGTTATTGTTTTAATTATATTTACTGAAATATGATTTTATTTCTGTTGGATCTCAAAGGCTTCCAATAGAGTATAGAATTAAGAAACACTGTAAAAGGCTGATGAATAATCACTAACATTCCATGAACAATTATGTAAGCTCTGATTTCATTTTCCTGGCAACCCTCTCTCTCTCTCTCTCCAATTATTCCTTCTCTGTTTTCTCCAGACCACTTACCCCACTCCCCACGACTGCTACTCAGGGAGAGAAATGTGTTGTTACAGGTGCATATTGGGAAAACTGTGCTGGAAACAATGAGAAAAAAAGGTCTGTCTGATAAGAGTTTCTTTCAGTGTTCACAAAACAAGTTAGGCACATAATTTTGGAGTTGTTAGAAAAGCAAAGAACCAGACATATTTATTGTGATCTCCAGGATTACATTCTAAAAATAAAACCTGTAGTTATGATTTTATCATTTTTAAGGTGCATCAGGGTGACGTTGGTAACTGGTTAGGACTTGATTACCAATAAAATCTAGAAAATAAGTTTTAGTAGAAAAAGGGACTCTATTATGGGATTTTACTCCAGTCCACATAATTGCAACCAAAATTAATTCTTTTTATGTTTATGGTGGAAAAAATATCGCTGAATTGTAGACTTTCTTTTATCTAGTTCTTTACATATGCTTAATACCACACTTATTAATCAAAAAAGATAAGCAAAGTAGTGACTAGTGACTTGGGACCTTTAACCACGACATCTATGTGCAGAATCCTGAAATACATTACAAAAGAAAATAACTTGATACACAGCTCACTACCTGTCTTATGGTTCACCCATGCTATAACTACCTAAAGCTCTGGGTCCAGGTGGATTTTCTTTTTCTTTATTAAAATGTCTTTTTAATTCTAAAGTGTACTTTTTAAAATCTTCATTAAGTGTTCAAGAGTTATGGTATCTTTTAATAATTTGGTTCCTCTGTCTTTAGTACTTAAGGAAATTTATGAAAGTTTCTTGTTTTTTGGAGTATCTTTCCTTCTTTTTCTCTTTTAATTTAATATTTGATTCTTAGTTTTTTTTATTGGAATCTATTGGAAATGGAGAAATAAATGCATAACTCCATATCATCATCTTGAAATTGTGTCCTATGTTTTGTTTATTTTCTGTTGAGTAGATGAGTTTACCTAATAATAATTTTAATAATTATTATCATTTCTTTAATACTTATTACTGTCAGACATCATGGTAAAAATTCTGCAAGTTATGGAATTTAGTTCTCACAAGGGTTCCATCATATAGCTAACACTTTCCTTATTTTATATATAAAAAATGAAAGCACAAAAATGATATATGACAAAGTTAACAGAGCAATAAGTTGTAGAACTAAGACATAAAACTATCCAAAATTACTTCAGAGTACAAATCTTAACTGCTGTACTCTAGTGTATCTCTATATGCATGTCATATATGGCTTTATTAACATTATAAATTGTAATTATAAACCATTAATATGATTATGACTGTATGAAAATCTGAATAAGTTACAAAATGTATCATAAAAAAATCACATAGCTGAAACATCACGTTAGGTTCCCTGTGACAACAATTTTAATTGTTCTCTCTGTTTACTTGCCATTGAGGTTCAGTAAATCTATAGAGCAAAGAATAATTGGCTAATTATAATGTAAATAACTATGATAGGGAAAGTATTTTAATTATTTATAATAAATTACTTTTTTGTTGTCAGTTTTAAATTAACAACTATGTTTAATAACTGGGTGTTATTTATGCCACAGTCTAAATTCATGCACACAGGACAGGCTTTTTTCAGCAAGCTTAATGTCCTAGTTATTTCTCTTAACAGTGTTAATTTTCCCATTTCTTCATCTTCTATCTAATCTTTTCCATTATCTTGGTTTGCGATATCTTGTTGATCTAAACTCTGGGCTACTGCCCGAAATTCTGAAAGTCATTTTACAGATGACCTAAGAAATCAAAGAATTGATATATTTTGAAATATTAGTGTAATCAACTCTAGTCCTTAGATTGAGAGGCAGTATTTATGATTCTGTGTTCATTTAGCCATTTATTTATTTAACCACATTAATGGAGCACCAATTCTACAATGTAAGACAAAGTTCTAATTATTGTGCTAAATGAAAAAGGGAATATGAAGCAGTCTTTATAGTGATATATTGCTTAATGGAGATGAAACCTTTATAAGCAAGTAACTATAAGACCATGTAAAATGGAAGATATATATTTTATGGTATAACAGACAATATACAATGCAACATATTCATTTTCATTGGAGAAAATATAAAACCTCAACAGAACTGTCAAATTCATATGAAAAGACACCTCCCAGTTGGAGGGAGGGTGTATATTTTTGAAAGCAATACAAAAAATGTAAAACAGACTTATAGATCAATAGAAGAAAATAGAGAGACCAAAAATAAACCCACATCTTTATGGTCAATTAATTTATGGCAAATAAGACAAGAACATGCAATGGAGTAAAGACAGTCTATTCAATAAATGGTGTTGGGAAAAATGAACAGATACATGCAAAAAAAATGAAACTAAATCACCTTCTAACACCAAACACAGGAGTAAACTGAAACTGCATTGAAGACTTAAATGTAAGACTCGAAACCAATAGAAATTCTAGAAGAAAAAACATAGGTAGTAAAATCTCAGAGGTTTCTCATAGCAAGAATTTTTCCTGAGGTATCTCCTCGGTCAAGAGAAACAAAAGAAACACAAAAGGGTTTATATCAAACTAAAACATTTTTGCACAGCAAAGCAAACTATCAACAAAAAGAAAACACAACCTACTAAATAGGGAAACATTTGCCTATGATAGATCTGATAAGGGCTAGTATCCAAAATTTATAAAGAACTCAAACAATTCAACACCCAAAACAAAAACAAGCAAACAAACAAACAAAAATGAGCAAAGGAACTGAATAGATACTTCTTCAAAGAGGACATACCAATAGCTAAGTGATATATTAAAACATGCTTAACATCACTAATCATTAGATAAATGCAAATTAAAAGTACAATGAGATATTATTTCACACATATCAGAATGGCTACCATCAATAAATCCACAAGCAATTATTGGTGAGAATGTGAAGAGAAGGGACCCCTATGCACTGCTGGTAGGAGGTAGGAATGTGGATTGGTGCAGCCACTAGGAAAACAGTATGGAGTTTCCTTTAAAAATTAAAAATGGAACTACCTTATGACCCAGCGATTTTACCTCTGGATATATACCTGAAGAAACCTGAAACACTGATTCAAAAGAATATGCATCTCTATGTTTATTGCAGTGTTATTTACAATACTCAAGATTTGGAAGCAGTCCAAGCACCCATCAGTAGATAATGGATAAAAAAAACCTGTGATATATTTACACAAAGAAATCCCACTGAGTCATAAAATAGAAGGAAATGTTACTGTTAGAAACAGCATAAATGGATCTAAAGGGTCTTATGCTGAGTGAAATAAGCCAGTCAGAGAAAGACAAATATTATATTATTTCACTTATATGTGGAGCCTAATAAACAAAATAGAAACAGACTTAGATACAGAGAACAGACTGAAGCTGCTGGGGTGGTGGGTTGGGGAACTGGATGCAAATAGTGAAGGGATTAAGCAGAAGAAAAACAAAACTCATAGACACTGACAACAGTATGACGATTACCAGAGGGAAGGTAGTGGGAGCAGGTGGAAGAGGGTGGAGGGGTGATAAATAGCGATGGAAGGAGACTTGATAGGGGTGGTGAGCACACATTACTAAGACAGACGATGTATTATAAAACTGAATACTTGAAACCTATTTAATTAACCAAAGTAACCCCAATATATTCAATAAAAATATGAGGAAAAAACATAGAATGCATTGACTGGGAAAGTGTATCATGTTGACTTCAATTGGAAGACTATGTAAGGAACCATATATTTAAAATCAATTATATAATATTTGTATCCATATTTTTAAAAGACTTAAATCTCCCGCTGAAGTTTGGCATTTGGAGAACTACAATAACTTTGAGAATGAACCAGTTCTAGTCTGAGGTGCAGTATTAGTCACAGGAACTTGTGGGTGGGTTTTTTATGGACAGTATTCAGTTGGAATAAACCTTTTGAACTGAGAAATATTTAAGTTTGAAAAAGAAATGTGAAAAGGAAGGTATATACCTTTTTTGAGATTTGGGCATATATAGTCTCGTGTGAAAGAATTATTCTATCTGTCGGGTTTCACTTACTTAGCACTCCAGTAAGACAGGTACAGCTAGCTCTCCACGCTTTCTAGCTACTAACTCAGGCTGCTCAGAACCGCGCTATGAAGGCAGCAGAGGAAACTAAGGGCAGAAAGGGTAAATAATTCCCTGTATACATACTAAAAAATGATAGGACCCGTTTACAACTTCAAGAAATCTGGCCGTAGAATTTGTGCTCTATGCCCTGTGCTAGTCTATGTCACTAAAGAACAAAAGAAAAATAAATAAGCAAACAAAGCAAAAGATTTCTGATTTATTTTACCATTCTGTGTATTAATTAAACAACAGAAACTGTAGTAATTATAATCTCTATTAGATGAAATTAGAACCCATAGATGAACTGTAAATCAAAGTAGCTTTGTGCTAATACAAAGGTAGATTGCTTCCAATTATTTTATTAATTTTAATGGGGTGACATTGATAAATCAGGGTACATATATTCAGAGAAAACATCTCCAGATTATTTTGACATTTGATGATGTTGCATACCCCTCACCCAAAGTCAAATTGTCTTCCATCACCTTCTATCTGGTTTACTTTGTGCCTCTCCCCTGCTCCACCTCCTCCCTCTCCGTCTCCCCCCCCCACCCCATTACCATCACATTCTTGTCCATGTCTCTGAGTCTCATTTTTATGTCCCATTTATGTATGGAATCATATAGTTCTTAGTTTTTTCTGATTTACTTATTTCACTCCATATAATGTTATCAAGATCCATCCATTTTGTTGTAAATGATCCGATGTCATCATTTCTTATGGCTGAGTAGTATTCCATAGTGTATATGTGTCACATCTTCTTTATCCAGTCATCTATTGAAGGGCTTTTTGGTTGTTTCCATGTCTTGGCCACTGTGAACAATGCTGCAATGAACATGGGGCTGCATGTGCCTTTACGTATCAATGTTTCTGAGTTTTGGGGCATATACCCAGTAGAGGGATTGCTGGGTTATAAGGTAGTTCTATTTTCAGTTTTTTGAGGAACCACCACACTGTCTTCCATAATGGTTGTACTAATTTACATTCCCACCAACAGTGAATGAGGGTTCCTTTTTCTCCACACTCTCTCCAACATTTGCTATTACCTGTCATGTTGAGAATAGCTAATCTAACAGGTGTGAGGTGGTATCTCATTGTAGTTTTGATTTGCATTTCTCTAATGACTAATGAAGATGAGCATCTTTTCATATATCTGTTGGCCATTTGTATTTCTTCCTGGGAGAAGTGTCTGTTCATGTCCTCTTCTCATTTTTTATTGGATTGTTTGTTTTTTTGTTGTTGAGTTTTATGAGTTCTTTGTATATTTTGGATATTAGGCCCTTATCTGAGCTGTTGTTTGAAAATATCATTTCCCATTTAGTTGGCTGTCTGTTTATTTTGATGTCAGTTTCTCTTTCTGAGCAAAAATTTCTTAGTCTGATGTAATCCCATTCATTTATCTTTGCCTTCACTTCTCTTGCCTTTGGAGTCAAATTATAAAATTCTCTTTAAAACCAAGGTCCATGAGTTTAAAACCTATGTCTTCTTCTATGTACTTTATTGTTTCAGGTCTTATATTTAGGTCTTTGATCCATATTAAGTGACAAAATAATTCCTGATGGTTGTATTAAACTTCAATTTTGTTCTATACCTATGTACATACCTAAGTGTATATGTGCTTGCTAAAATGGAATCATTATAAATTTGTATATAGGCTTATGTTTTAATTTTATATCTAGCATCATTACTTTTGCTCTTAAATATTCTTTTAAAATATTATTAATGCCAGCATATTCTCTATCTCTCTCTAATTCTCTCTCTCCATAAATAAGCTACTAAAGGTCTATGCTTTACACACCAATTGGCTGCAGAGATATATATGTAAACCAAACCAAAAGAAAAAAGAAAGAAAAAAACAATGTCTTTGCCCCTCATAAGATTTTAATTCCACAACAATAAATTAGTCAACAAATAAAAAGACCATATAGTTATAAATTTGGATAAGGCTAAGGAAAGAAATAAACAAGGTAATAGGAGAAATCAATTATTTTTAATCTAATAAATGTGAAGATTGATTTCAGTATTGCTAATAAATAGATAAACTTACCTGACATTTATTTAAGCTAATGAAATTGCTTTATACCTTGGTCCTAATGTTTGAATTGATTTGGCTACATGCTATAACTCAATAACTATAAAAGTAAGCTTCATTATGTAAAGACAATATTTTGTAAATGTCTAAGAAGACATCTGGTTAAATCTTCAGTATTTATTTTATATTCTCTTTAACAGTAAGCTCTTCATCAACACAACTTTCAGCCTTTCACATTTTTCAAGAGCTAGCAAATCTATTCTTTTCTTTACTATATTTATAGTGTTCATGGACTCAAACATTATTTCCCATTAAGATATAAAAATATGCAGTTCAAAGAAGTTACTGACTTGTTGTCGGATCATATAGCTAATCCTATACATCAAGGCATCTTGGCTTTTTCACTGGGGATTCCCCTTGCTGGAGGTGGATCCTTCAAAAGCATCAGGTAAGCTTCCACGCCACCCCTTCCCACTTGGATGTTCAATGATCCACTCTTTCATTGCAAACGGGTTACTGTAGTGCCATGGGGTTCCTAGGAATCATGCGTTAGACGGATACATAAATATTAATTTTGAAAGAATGTGAGCAGAAGAACACCCAGACATTTATTGCTACTTCAAATGGCATCTCAATCCAATCTCTACTATAATATTTACAACAACCTTATGATGCATGTTTTATTCTTATACTCATTGTTTTTTTATTTTTCAGATGAGAATTGGGGGCGTAAGTTTAAATAATGTGCTCATTGTTTTATAGTGTATGGTAGTCAGAGTTCAACCCCTGGTTATTTTACCTCCAGCCTTAAGCTCCTAAGATCTCATGCTATAGAATGTCTTTTTTTGTTTTTACACATAGTTACATAAATTGAGTCCTCACTTAACATCTTTTATTTTATTTTTTTTTGTAAAGTGAGCATAATATTTACCAACCTGCTGATAAAAGGGAAAAGGTAGTCATAAAGACTAGAATGTTCAAATAGTTAAGAAAACATAGAAATCCATAAATATGTTTTATAAACCCCCTTACTGTGCCGGGGAAAAATATGTTATTATTAAAAATGCAAATGTGTTTAATAGTTCAGAATCCTTTTTAGCGAAGGTTGGAGTGGCCCTAAGAAGATGGCGACCACACTCATAGCATCGCCAAGAATGACGGGCGGTTGACCTCGAGTCATTGTTCTCTGTTCTCTTCTCAACTTTACTGTCAGAAATTTAAGCTTCGCTTCGACTCTGTCCTACTGATAGGTTTAGCATAGTTAAAACAGCCTCCGCACTGACATTGAATCTTGATTACTGTTTCAGTGTCATTTTCAAGGAAATGAGAGATCTTGAACTTATATACTAATGGTAGTGAATTTTTGTTTCTTAAATTTCTTAATTGACTTCTGACTTCTCCTTCCTACTAATATGTATATAAAATGTTTCATAGGGTTATTAAAATTTATATTTTTTCAATCTCTAGAAATCATTGAACGCAACTCAAGGATGAGGAAATTAGTTCTCAGAGTTGTTAAGTGACTAATTCAAAGTCAAATATTTGCAGCAAAGTAAACTCAGATGTCTTACATCTCTCTATAGTTCTTCCTTAAGATTTTAGCTTGTAAACCTTGGCCAAAAAAAATATGTGGGACTTCTGGTTTCATTTTTAAGAGTCATCATATTTTACTTTCTCAAGATCTGACTTAAGGAGCTGATTCCAAGGAAAACCTAATGGTACTGTTATCATTAATGATTTGAAGAATGCAGAAGTCAACAGCATAGACGATCAGTACGCCTCTGGATTTTCTCCCTTCCTTTTAGACCACAGGGCAACATTGCTCGTGTTTGAGGAAGACAGAGCATGTGTTATCCCTGTGTTCTCGTAGGCACACTGGCATTTGTCACTTCTGTTCTGAAGGTGCTGTCAGGAAAACACTGGCAGAATATTGCAACATGGCATCTTGTGTCAAGAGTTTTATCTTGTAGGATGATATATCTTTTATGGCACATTTATAATAGGTTATTCTTAACAACACAATTGAAAAGTGAGTTGCCATCATTAAGCTGTAATATGAGAGGTGTCAGTAGAGTCTGTGACCTCTAGCAATACAGAGTATCAAGTTGTAAACAGTAACTTTCCATAGAAACAGAGGGTGAGGGAGGAATGTAGTTTCTATTAGGGAACAAGCTAGTAAGGATTCTAGCTAGGGAATTTGGACTGGATTCTACCCACAAGAGTTTGTACCAGGGGGAAAGTGGAAGTTATCTTGGCGTTCCACCTGGCCACAACCTCTTACACAGGTGTCATGCAGCACAGGCCTTGAGTTACAACATTCTGACACCCTAACTCCTTCTCCACACTGCCGGCCAGCCTCAGCCAAACTGACTCCAGCTTGTTCCCAGAACATCGCATTCCAGGGGACCACTAATCAGCCTTCTCCAGTGGAGTCTGACTCGCAGCACCGGGAAGGCCTATATGCAAGTCTATTCCTTCCTTGGGCGTGTGCACTTCCCCAACAGCAGTCCTTCACATCCTCTTCCTACAGGAAGGGTTTTCTCCATGCAGGTCATAATTCTTGTTAAACTCTCTCTCTCGTCAGTGTACTGTTTGGTTTTTCATCTCTTGTTTGGATGTTGACTGAGACACTAAATAACTCATATCTATCAAGGAAATTTTATGTTCTAGAATATATATATCTCCAAATACAAGCACATATATATTTAACCATAGAGGAAACTAAGTGTCCGGGGGTTTAAATGTCTTGCAAAAGAGATGGAGGTGGGATTCTAACATGGGCTGATGGCTGCAAGTTTGTACTCTCAACCTTAAATACATATATCACTTAAAAGAAATTACACAAAATTGAGCTCTCTGAGGTCACCGAATCATGTTCCTGTTATTCTGTAGCCACATTCATTACTCAGCATCAGACAGCTTCCATAGTTTGTATTTGTTTATAAATACAGTAAGAACTTTCAGTTGCTGACTTGCCTAGTCATTTTTATTCCATCACTTAACATTCAATCCCCCTTCAGCTTACGTGTTTTGTGTGCATCACTTTATCAACAGTAAGTCTCTTACCATTTGCATCTTTTGATTGAAGAAATTCTTTATAATTAAGGTAACTCATTAATTTTTACCTTGTATCTAGAATATCGGTATGCTCTTTTTACATCCTACTTTTGATGTTTCAATTTTTCCTTCTTGTCCTGTCATACATATCAGAATGTTAGGGGCTTATTGCTGCTGTATTATTTTGTTTTTCTATTACCTCTTGATCTCTGTTACTGGCTTGGTATATCCTATCAAAAATAGATATCTGGTGGCTAACAAAAGTAATGTCAGAGATAGTTCATTTCTTAAAGCCTTACCAAAGCAGGACCATGATAAATATAAAAGTGTGCTCTGATTAGGACACTCTGGAATCACAAATTAGGGTATTTGTTACAGTCTACATTTTAGAAAATACTAATAATCATACTAAAAGTTTAACAGTTTAGCCATTTTATACCTAATCATAAAAATGATCATTGCTATTACTGTCTTTAGCCTTGCAAATAGAATGATAGTAAAGTATATATGTTCTATGTATTTTTGTGACACAGAACCCCATCGCAGTGAGAGCATGCACGCTGGTGCTGAGACCAAGGAAGGCTCAGTGGACGGAGGGCTGTCAGGAAGTGGGTTTGTTTTTTTTAAAATCTTACGCTCTAGAATTGACTATTCAGGCAAACTGTCATTCAACTACAAGGGCATGTTAGAAATATTCTGTAGGATATAAAAGTCTCCAGAAATGTGCCGCCAACATTGGAAACTGTTCTGGAAAACACGCTCACAGGGAAGGGCAAAGTCAGAACACGCTGCAAGATGCCTATTAAATAGCGATGACAACACCTTGGCAAATGAGCTGTTGTCTTTAAAAGGATATCTAAGATGCAAGAAAATAGGAGAAGTAGAGCCATAACAACCTGAGTGAAAGTCCTTTTAATATTTAAATAAAGACTAGATAATGATGGAATTGTGGTGGGTGAATAAAAGGCCGGGGACACACTCACATTATTTTCTTATTAGGGAGGTGATTATGTCATTTAAAATAAAATATAAAGAGTTACAAGGCATTAAAACAGGTCATACTGAAACAATAAATGTATTTCAAAAAAGAGCCTCAAACCAGCCATAATTGTGAAAAGTTCAATATTCTAACCTCACCAGTTAAGACAAAGAAACAGCTCACCGATAGGATTAGACCACAGCTCCTGCAGGAATAACTAGACAAAATAGGTAAACTGTTTTGTGTCTGATGATTCAAAAACATGTAAAAAAATTAAATTTCAAAAAGACAAGAGTCCCTCTTAGAGGAGCAGAGACTAATGATTGCTTTTCTCTCTGTAGCCAAATAGTTAGATCTGGGCACAGGTAGACAGATTATTAGGTCTGTCACACACAGAAGGCGTCAGACAAAGAAACAAGAAAACACAGAGCTTTTAATAGCTGCATGGCTACACTTCTGTGCTTCTGACGACATCCCCTCTGTAGAGATAGTTCTATCCATTAAAACGACCTCAAAGTGTTTCCACAAAGTGCACGGCGGCATAGAAGGCTGGTGGCTGGTCTGCAAACAGAACTTTCTATTCTCCTGGTGCTTAGTGGAAATATTGGAAGAAGAGACACTGACAAATGTTGTATGAAGAAACTTGGAAATAAAAACTGAATTTATTGCTCATTTAAGGAAGGATGTGCTATGAATGTTACACACAGCAAACAGGGATCTGTGGACTCATGGAGTCTGAGGGTTTTTTGAAGATGGACTGTTTTACAGCTGGTTGCCCATTATTGACTAAGGAAAGTTCACTAGTTTGTGGCTATAGCTGAATGGCTGAATTTTGGAAGCTTAGACACTGAAGTATGACTTGTACCCATGGGCTGTCTTTCAGAAGCCTGGGACCATTACTGGCTGTCATAATTGAGCTGTGTACTTGTGAGAAAACTGTGCTATTTTGATGCTTTCATTAATCAATTAAATATATTTCAAGTTCTGGTGGTTAATTGTTACCATGGCTACAGAAAAATTAGGCTCTTTATACTAATGTTGAATTTTTATTATTTTTTAATTCCCTTGTCCAAAGTTCTGCAAATGGGAGAAACCAGTAATAATTGGGACAAATTTTATTCTTGAGAGTAGAACTGAAACTGAAGCTGTCCACAGCTTTGATCACTGCTACTCCTGATTGAGTTGAAATGATCATCCCTTGACCATTGATTTTGGACCAAAAAATACAGGCATCCACTGGAAGAAAAGCACTATTTATGGAGTAGTTAAATTGCTAAATAAAACACTGACTTTAGCATATGAAATATTATAAAGGATATAGACATTTATTAGAAAGTGTAGCCATTTTAAATAATTTTATTGATAAACCTATGTGTTAGAATTTATAATCTATGTACATAACACAGTCTCTTCATTATTGACATTCAAAAACACAGAAAGTCAAGGAGAATAAATGATGTATGAAAGGCATAGTTAAAAATATTAGCTTAAAAAATTATCCAGAAATCTCTATTCATCAAAGTTAGACTATACATTCTTAAGTACACAGAAAAGTTAAAAAATAAAATTATAAATTTAAAAAATTCATTTATATAAAACAAAATTTAAACTACAATACAAAAACTGAATGATAGTAAAAACAAGATGTATATAAAGTTTATGAAATACAGAAAAACCGGTATATCAAGAGCAATTCCTAGCCCTAAATTAGTACATTAGAAAAAAGTATATGCTCACCAGTAATAAGAGCTCCTCTTTCCAGATTAGAGAAGGACAACAGAGAATTCCTATATAAATAGGACAACATCAGTTCTGTGCAGAAGTTAATGAGATTAAAAAATATTATTGGAGAATATCAGCAAACAAAATATTGGTCTTTGAAAGCATTTACAAAAAAAATAAGCATTTGGGAAGACAAATGAAGAGTCAAGAGAACAAAGAAAACAAACAATCTCTGAAGGAAAAAGAGAACATAAAGACAGGTCAAATAGAGAATATAATGTTAAAACAAAGCCATAAATAGATACACTAACAGATTAAAAACTAAAACATAACCAACAAAACACTGCTAGCATATCTTTAAGAGAATTGACTCCAGAACATTCTAAATTTAATTGTAGTATAACAATTAAGGAAATGGAAGCAGTGATTAAATATGTTATCTTCCAAAATTTAAAAGCCCAGATAATTTTATAGACAAGCTCTCTAAAATATAAAGAAAGTAGAGCTTCTTGTTTTCTAGATAAAGAAGAAATAAAGGAATAGTTTATTTTATGGAGTCAGCATAATCGTAGCAGTAGAAACAGGGAATTGTCCTGCAGACAAAAGAAAATTTCAGGACCATGGTAATTTATAAGTATAGATGCAAAATCCTAAACAAAATACTTTTAATAATGTATAGGAGAGATAATATACCAAAATAATATGTATGCCAAGGATACAAGAATCACTTAATATTAATAAATGAATGGAATGAATGGCCTCACCAAGGGAATGCCTGCGTATTTATAAACTTTAAGGAGGATTTATTTCAAAAAAGAGTCACTACAGAGATGAGTGGGCTGCCAGGAAGTAAGCAGGGATATTGTAGGAACTCAGAGCTAAGAAAATTGGATACACTGTACAATTGTATCAAAGCATAGCAATCTGAGAATAAATATAAATAAAACTAGAGATTTTCTATTATAGCCCTTAAAAGAGAAAAATCCTGCATTTCTCCAATGCACTTGATCAAGTTATTTGAAAATGTGTGTGCAGGAAGGAAGAACAGTGGAGGACTAAAGCTCTTCCAATGGAAAGAGCTAGAGATCGGGCAGCAGGGCGGCGGCCCAGAGACCGATACAGGAAGGATGAACAAAGAATTATGAAGACCAGGGGCACAGGATGTGTATGCATTTGAGTGTCCTGAGGATGCTCACAGAGGACAATGACCGTGTAGATGATCTAAATAAGTAGATCAACTTGGTTTGCAATGTGAGTCAGCCTCTGCGGGTTACCCAGTAGCGTTCGCTGGCTGACAGAGGACAACGTGATGGTTGCGGGTTGGAAGGTGTGCCTGGCTCTAGGAATAGATTCAGCCTCACTGAGGCTGGTCTGGCTGTGACCCGTGCTGAGCTCCCAACTGGACACCAGAGATAACAAACGCTGAGCTCTCCATCTGGCACTATTCCCAGAGGACCAGCCAAGCACCTGGTGGAGTGTTGATTTTTACAGATACTTTCCAGCAGGAGCAGTGATTTTCTTCATTATTGGAATAAGTGGTCACTCCTTATATTAATTTCCTTCAGCCAGTGCCTCCTGTGAACATATAAGACATACGCATCCCTTGTATGATAAGCCATGCAGCATTGCGTCTAACCGGGACCTATTTTCTCAGTAAAAGAAGTGAGGAATGAGTGATCTCACACTCGTGAGATTCACGGATTGTATCATGTATTCCAACACCCTGATGTGTCTGTCCTTATAAAAAGTGGCATGGCTTCTGCAAAATTGAATCGTGGCACTAGCTATGTGGCAACACCAGGTGGGGCTGAGGGGCTTCTCCATATGTTGCAATACATATTTCGAACAGGCGATCGATATGTAGCTAGAATGCCCATGTCTGAGATGCAAGTGATCAAGTAACAAGAGTGTGACTTTCCTTTCTGGCAACTTTGCCCTTGCTGGCATGGCAATCATGCTGCCCAAAGAACTACCAATACGTAGATATACAATGAACTTCCACTGAGTAGGAAGTTGACATAGCCCCATGCTACTGTGGGCTCTTTGTGCCAAGGAACCAGAAAGTCTTCCTGAGTCCAGTCGATCTTGGGAGAGTAGTGTACCACTACACAGTGAAGGCAGGGAGGAATGACTATGAAATCAGAATTCTCAGAGCGCATCTGAGTCTATAACAACTCAATTTAGATGCAATATACTGATGTTATGGGTCCTTCATGAATATAATAATGGGTCATGTGTCCACGTAAATAACCAAAGTGAATTCAAGTGCTGGGTTTGGGCAAAGAGAGCGTGGCCTGGCTTGCGGGCAAGCAAGTTGTAAATACCAAAGGCCATATGTAACCAGCCACAAAAATGAGAAATGAGATGCTTTGCATGTTGGCTAGGTTTAGATGTCTATAATAAATGTATTGTTCCTTTTTCTATACCATTTTATCTAATTCAAGATGTATTAAAAGTGGCTATATATAATATATACTAGCTGTACTTGGCCACGCGTTGCTGTGGCTCAGTCTGGTTAAATGGAAAAGAAAGAAAAGAGAAAGCGCACGTTTCTAATATGTTTAATTTCACAATGCTTGTGGGTATACAATATTTTTTGTTGTTCCATTGTCTGTGCAGATATAGAGATTGTCTGGCTTGCTGACTCTAGAACACGCAACATATAATTGTCCATGTGAGAAGCAATCCGTGTCTAGATCTAAACTGCACAATTCTAAAGATTGGCCCTGAGCTTTGTTGATGGTGATTGCAAACACAAATCAAATTGGGAACTGCAATCTCTTAAATTGAAATGGCGTATCCGTTGGAATCATAGGAATGTGAGGAATGAGGACATCTTTACCTTTGAAAGGTCCTGTCAAGATTGTTGCTTCTACAATGTTGCTCATTAATTTTTTTATTGCAAGCCACGTGCCATTGCAAAGCTTCAGCTGGTTGATATTTTGCAATATGATAATTGACATGCCGATTTTCAATTGCAGTACGTGCGGTGGCCTCCTTAGCAGATTGAGTCAATTAAAAAATTCTCTTGGAAAAAAAAATTCTCTTGGATAATTAACCGCTTCATCTGCTTCCACAACAGTGTTGACGGACTTGTATGTGACTGCCTCGCTTTGAATGTTAGACTGAATAATATTAAGTTCGTAGACGTCTTTGTTCTTGGCTGCAAGAATAGCTCATTCACTCAGTCAATTGTGATTCTTATAATTGGTTTGAATATTGGGAAATACTTTTTCAACCAATTCTTCTTTTGACGTCCTAAATTGCAGAAGTTATGAGGCAATGAATTTCGTCCTGAGGTCAGATCAACCGGCACTTTTCTGTTCCCAATTTCCAGCAATTAATGTGAGAATATCTCAGCTGATTGATCGTTTTGCAGCTAGACATGCATATTTGTAGTTAATTTTAATGTCTTTACGTGTCGCCACGAAGTAGAGTATTTCTGGCAAGCATTTATTTCATCTGGTGGTGTCGATCGAGGAATTACAGGTAATGTTTGCCTGAAATCTCCTGCAAGCAATATTAACGCATTCCCAAGTGGTCAGATGTTTCCAAGCAAATCTTGCAATGATCAATCAAGAGCCTTGAGTGATGTTTTTGTGCGCCATTGTGCATTCATCCCAAACAATAAGTTTGCATTTCTGCAATACTTTTCCCATGCTGGATGCTTTGGAAATGTTGCACGTGGGAGTTTCAATGAATTGCATGTTCAATGTCAATTTCAAAGCAGAATGAGCAGTTCTTCCTCCTGGTAGCAATGTTGCAGCTATTCCGGACAATGCAAGAGCCAAGGCTATATCATCTTGGGATCAGTTGCTGCCAGAATCAATCTAATTAGGAATGGTTTACCAGTTTCTCCTGGCGCATCTAAGAAGAAGATTTCTCCAACCCCGTTATTGACAGTTTGCATTATTTGATCATAAATGCCTTTTTGCTCAAGCATTAGCTTAGGAATATTTGATTGCACATATGACAAAAGGTCACCCGTGTTGTAATTTTGTTCATGACACAATTCTACATCAAACAAAGCAGCAGCAGATCAATTCGGTGACAGCATTCCCAATAATTGAGAACTTTGTTTGTGATTTCTAAGCACAAATCTTCAATCATTATCAGCGCTTCATTGTAGATTTCTGCTGTGAAATCCATGTTCATATTTGAATTTTCCTTGTGTATTTGATGGAAACTATCTTCAACCATGTGCAAATATATTTCTCCCATAACATTGAAATGCAATCATAAAATATTTAGTATAGCATGTGTTGCTTTTACGTCCAACAGATGGTGCTGTTTTTCAAGAAAAGCATATTTTTACCTGTCACAGGTGTGACATCTATATAACAGTAGGTATATAAAAACAAAAACGCGCATATTTGAATGCAATGTTGTGTCAAAATTTCAAAGCAATCCGTGAAGAACTTCAGAGATTTAAGATTTTGAACAAACGAACGTTTACATTTTTATTTATATAGATATACTATATATTATATAATATAATTGTGTAATTATAATTAATAAATTACATTTATTTTAGCATTTTTTTCAGGATGTAAAAGCAGAGTCATGATTGATCTATTAGATATGAATAACACCCTTAGAACTTTACAGTTAAATGGTGTTCTGTCTGCTGTTTTGGGGAGAACAGGAGCAAGTCTTCAATTAGATGAATGTTGTATTGTTAGGTTGAGACATTATGTTGTTATTGCTGTTGTTCAGATGATAAAATATATGCAATAGGTAAATTTACAAAGTAATAATAGATGATGCTAAATTTTCATTTGGGAATATTTATTCCCTAAGACTAACGTCCCCTTTCTGCTGAAGAAGGAGAAAAAGAAAGGAGCTACTTTTTCTTGAATGGATCATTTATAAGGAGAGTTCCACATTTTTAATAATACATGACTCTTCTCACTAACATACAAATAGGGTTCCATGGTAGAGGTAAATAAGTTCTAGAAAAATTTTCTTCCTCTACCCCCTAAAAAGATAGTAAGATTCAACACACAATAGTGTCAACTTGGTGATTCTGAAGGGTGTTTGAGGAGAACCAGAATTATGCAAACTCAGTAACAGAAGTCTACAAACTCACATTCTGGCTTCCTTTAAAATATTCAGTTGAAATTATTTCTTCTGTAAATAATGTAGCTGAAAACTACAGCCTGTAAATCAGCTCATCTGAAGTCTATAAGCATAGAAAGCCTCTTGTCAGATCAACATTCTAAGCAGAGCTTACTTTCTTTTTTTTTTATAAATAAATTTTTACTAATTTTAATGGGGTGACATCAATAAATCAGGGTACATATATTCAAAGAAAACATGTCCAGGTTATCTTGTCATTCAATTCTGTTGCATACCCATCACCCAAAGTCAGATTGTCCTCCGTCACCTTCTATCTAGTTTTCTTTGTACTTTCATGTGAGCTTTGCTCACTAATCTAAGGAAAAGGGCGGGAGTGGGTTAGTGCTCAAGAACTGACAGTATTTCAGGTTTGATAGAAACACAATGTGATGACACTACACTGCCCATTGGAAGGGAAAGAGTGGAATTCGATGACTCTGGGCCTGCTAGTTCAAGTCCCGTCATCTCTTTGTTAGTACGTTTGTACGTCATGTGGTAAATTCCTGTGCTTAGCAATACTAAATGGTGAGATATGCTGGTTTTTCTTCTTAGAATATCAGGACAATTTAGAGCACCTAGCAAAACTTTGTCTATGTGAAGTTCAGATAGCATTTGGATTTCTGAGGCTAGTTTCAATTTATTTTGATGAAGAATAATAACTTTGTCATTAAATTAAAAGCTTAAGCAATATCGCATCTTGATAGACTTAAATATTTAATTGTGATATGGAAGTTAGAAAGCAAAAACTTCTGAAAGTGTTTTTTTATTTTAAATTTTACAGTCACGTTACTTTAATCTGTTAATAAAAGCAATGTGAGTTTCTCTTGATATCTTGATTTTCTTACATTTGCATTGTCTAGATTTATTAATTTGCACAAAGCAATAGGTTAATCTTTTTCATCATTGTCCCCAGTCTATCCTTCCACTTCCCACAAAATGAAAGTAATAACATGCAAATCTACTTAGAACTTTTCAGTGGCTTGCAGGATTGAGTGCAAGCACCAGGCTTCTCAAACACAGCTCTTTAGATATGAGTCCACTTCGTTTTCTGTTGTCTTCCTACCATTCCCCAATTCTTTTGGATTTTGAATGCTGCTTAATTGCTTGATTTCTGTGTAGTTTACTTACATCTGCACTTATTTTTTTTCAGTGAGAGGAGGGAAGGCAGAGATAGATTCCCATATGTGCCCAACTAGGATACACCCGGCAAGCCCACTAGGAGGTGATGCTGTGCCCATCTGTGCTGTTGCTCTGTTGCTCAGCAACTGAGTTCTTCTTAGCACCTGAAGTGGAGGCCATGGAGCCATCCTCAGTGCCCAGGGCCAACTCATTCCAATAGAGCCATGGCTGCAGAAGGAGAAAAGAGAGAGAGAAGGGGGAAGCGGAGGGGTGGAGAAGCAGATGGTAGTTTCTCCTGTGTGTCCTGACTGAGAACCAAACCTGAGACTTCCATACACCAGGCTGATGACACTCTACCACTGAACCAACCAGCCAGGGACACATTTGCACTTTTCTCCTTAAATATCTGTCCTCTTCTTTTCAAGAATTCATTTGAATATTTGGTTTACAAATCAATCATCTCTAATATCCCTGTACTATAGAGGTAAATATCTAATTCATTTTCAATCTCAATTCTTACATTATTACTGTTTGCCAAGATGCAGAAGAAATTTTTATATAACATACAATGTGTAAACAATGTATGAAATATCCTAAACTCAGTGAGATATTTACATTAAGTTTCTTTTTTCCCCCTTAATTGTCTTCAAACAAGCCGAATTTATTTTTCTTATATCTTAAATTTATAGAATCTATTTTATACATATAATATAAATTTTCAATATACTTAAGAATACTAGCTCAATAATTAAAGAATATCCCAATCTAACTTTAGTTTAATATTTCGGTTCGCTCCCTTAATCTCCCTCTAGCTAAAGTTGATTCTGCAACTTAGAATTTGCCCCTGGGGAGTGGAAGGCATGATTATTCTTTACACTTGCTTACTCTCCACTTAGCTGTTTCTGCTAGAAGTAGAGGGTGAAGGAATTACAGGAAAGGCAAAAACCTGTTTATTTAATTGGACCCATTATACTCATTTCTTGGCTGTACATGGATGAGTTTCCAGATATTTGTTGAATCTCACGTGGGACATTTCTCTCTCTTCTTTGAATATTTTATAGGCCCTTAATAAGAAACTTAATGTAAATATCTCACTGAGTTTAGGATATTTCATACATTGTTTACACATTTTCTATTATCAGGTATAGAGTTTTATGTACACTAACTCAATAATAATAACTTCATTGATTGTGTTTATAGATCTTCTGTCTTTTTATTTATGGTTTATCTCTTCGTTCTGTCTTGTGCTGAGAATGCTATATTAAAATATCGGTACTAAGGGGTTTCTGTCTATTTTTCTTGCATGTTCTGTAGTTTTTATTTATAAAGGTGGTTGTTCTGTTAATTGGGACATGAACATTTACATCTATTTTATTTTCTCTGTGAATTCTGGCTTTCTACCTTGAAAACGGCTCTCCTTTTTTTCTATGATAAGCATCTAAAACTCCAAAATTTTTTCAGTTGCACCAGCTACATCATGAGAGTTCAAATATGTTGAACATAATCATGATATTTTCTAATTTTCCTTGTGATTTTTTTGACCCATTGGTTATTTGAACATATATTCTATATTTACTTTCCAAATATTGGGGATTTCCTAAATGTGTTTCTGTATTAATTCCTAATTAAATTCCCTTGGGATTATGTAATATATTCTGTATATGATTTCAGTCCTTTTAACATTCATTGAGATTTGTTTATGGCCAACTCTGTAGACTGTCCTATGTGTATTTGAAAAGAATGTGCATTTGGCTGTACTTAGAATGTTTCATAAGTGCCACCAGCTCAATTTGAAAAACAGTGTTGCTCAAGTCTTCACATTAGTGATTGTCTATCTGCTTTTTTTTTTCTTCAATTATTGAGTTTGGCATATTGAAATACCTCAGTATCATTGTGGAAGTGTAGAAGCCTTCTTTCAATTTTATCAGTTTTAGTTGCATATATTTTGAAGCTCTAAGTTGCATGTACATTTATAATTTATGGATTTGTCTAATACCTAGGCTCTTTTATCACTATGAAATATATCTTTTTCTCATTATATTTCTTGCCCTACAGTCTATTTTGACTAATATTAATTTAGCCCTTCCAGCCCTAAGATTCTTATTTTCATGCTATTTTTTTTCATCCCCTACCTTCAACCTATTTGTATCTGAACTTGAAGAGTTTCTCAGAAGACAGTATATATAGTGAGAATCTGCTTTGTCCATCCTGTTTGAGTTATGTTTGTGGAGGAGAAAAGTAAGGAATAAATTAATGTAAGAGCAATCTTGAATACTGGGAAAAGTATAGGAGAAAGAGAGAATGAGGAATCCAGTAACAGACGGAAGACACTAGGCACACACTGCATGCCAAGGGCTAGGAAACATGGGGGGACAAGAGAGAAATGCTGATTGAACAGGGTGATCTCAGTTCATTGGTAGAAAGATGAATCCAGAGTGCAGTGTGGGAGGTTGGTACAGGAGAAGACTGTCAGCCACTAGACTCTTATTATTCATGAAATTTGTGCCCTTGGTTTACCATGGGGAATCTACCTAAGAAGACAAGTTCCTTCTCAAGGTTCACATCAAGTGAAACTTTCTTTTCGGTATCCATAAGAGAGTAACCCTTTATATTTTGTGCAACCTTTGAAACTCCTACTCAGACAAAGTTTATACCAAACTACCTGAGTCCTGACTCGCAATTAAGAAGCAGTCAAGTTCTTTCCACAAAACTTTCCTCATCTAAATTTATAGATAGTAGCATCCACTGAGTTTATCACAAGGGATTACTTACAACCTCAACTCTCAATAACAAATGCTGGGTATTCAGATAAACATGGCCTTTAATGAAGATTAGAATTGGGTTGGTGAACTCTGTAAAGACTTCACTAATGTGGGCACCATCCAATCCATTAACAGCCCTAGAGAATAAGAGGCAGAAGAAGGAGCAATTTGCCCTTTTTTCCTCCTGATTACTTGTGCTGGGACATTGACCTTCTCCTGTCCTTGGTGCTTTCCTGGCAGGCTTTCAGACTCAGGCTGAATTACACCTCCTGCTTTCCTGAATCCCTATCGTGCAGATGGCAGATCTTGGATTTCTCAGCCTCCATAATTGTGTGAGCAAATTCCATATAATAAATCTCTTCCAAATACAGCCTCTTGGTTCTGTTTCTCTGAAGAACCCTGACTGATACGCAGAGTCTAGTAATGTGTATGTGTTTTTAATCTCATTTCTTTGTTTAACAGCTTGAGCATTGTAATAATGGGGATAACATTAAAGGAATTGTCTGTCATACAATACATTTTACAAATTTGTTTTACTAACTAAACAGTGAAATGTTTCTTTAGGCAATGATGACAATACCCAATCTGTACCAGAGAATCAAGCCGTTCAAAAATGTCCTGTTAACTTCAAATTATTTTGAATGAAGAGAGAGATTTCTACATAACTTGAAAAAGAAATTACCCTATATTATTCATGTTTATTGACTTTAGAAATTGAAAAAAAATGCATCATTAAACTAGAAAAGTGCCTAAGAGTTTAAGAGGCAGAATACTGAATCAGGTCAATTACATTTAGACCATTCTCTCAATTCTAAAAAACAAACAAACAAAAAAACAGCTCATAAAAGATATTTTAACTCACAACTTTAACTAATACATTTTATTTCAATTAAATTGTGTTTTGATATATTTCAATATATTTACAAATAGTTTCAGATAGTCTCTGCACAGATATTTTAACTTTTACAGAAATGCAGAACTTAGCTGCATTAGGACAGAAAGCGATTGGAAATAGTGATTTCTGCATGAATTAAAACTCATCATGCCCCCTAACTCCCATTCTATTGTGATTAAACAATTAACCAAGAAAAGAAACATCGAATCACTTTGTGTTAATTATTCTGTTGGTAGGATCCAATGTGATTCTGAAAAACGGTATATACTTTTAGAAAATCCAAACTTTACAAAGTATCCTGAAAAGAAACCATTACTTTTCTCACCTTCTTTTTTCTTTTTTAAAAGTTTTTTTTTTAATTTTTTTTAATTTTATTTATTCATTTTTAGAGAGGAGAGAGAGAGGGAGAGAGAGAGAAAGAGAGGAGAGAGAGACAGGGAGGAGGAGCTGGAAGCATCAACTCCCATATGTGCCTTCACCAGGCAAGCCCAGGGTTTTGAACCGGCGACCTCAGCATTTCCAGATCGACGCTTTATCCACTGTGCCACCACAGGTCAGGCAAGTTTTTTTTTTTTTAATTGAAGCGAGAAAGGAAGGTAAAGAGACAGAGAGAGGAAGAGAGAGAGAGAGGCATCAACTCCTGTTCCAACTAGTTGTTCCATTTATTGTGCACTCATTAATTGCATCTCCTGTTTGCCCAGACTCCCCAGTCTGACCCATGACCTCGGTGTGCCCAGTGGATGTTTTATCCACTAAGCCACCCAGCCAGGTTAGGGACTGTTATTTTTAACTGATGGAAATCTGTCCAAGCAATTCTAATCATTTTAGGTGAGCAATTGCTTTGGACATGGTAACACCAAGTGTTTTCATGTTACTTTTGGAATTGATAACTGTTCTTAGGTAAGAAAACACCATCCTCACTATTTTTACACTTTATGTCATTTCATGGGAGATCACAGTTTCTAGGGAGGCACTATCATTTTTAATTCCAGGAAGGGGTACTGTGCTTCCCAAAGGAAGAGACGAAAACACTTAGGTCTGATCCGTCAAGTTACGGGACAGACCTTTACTGCCCCGTTACTCTGTGGGTCCCCCGGACAAGGGTGATGTTCCTTCCTTGTAAGGGCACAACTTTTATCTCATCAGATTCTTTCTGAGTCCCTCTCTGTTTCTATAATTGCCTCGTTCAGCCGGGGAGTCACCAGATGTTTTCAGATTTCCTTCCATTGTTGATTCCCTTGAAGCAGACGTGTGCCATCTGTGGGACTCAGTGCTCTGACTATTTCCTCTGCACCTACTGGAACCTGATTATCTTTTGCATGAAACACAGAGTCCTGCTATCCTTTGGATAAATTGGTTAAAATAGTTTTTCTGATTCATTATTTATCACAACAGAGAAGTGGCATACTACCCTCTACGCCTGCTTTCTCTCTCAACTCAGAACCCACAGAGCATGTGACCACAAGCAAGGCACCAACTGACCTTGATGGTCTTTTCTGTAAGTTCTGAAGTGTCGATAACTCTAAGAGTGAGGTTGAATTTGCTTTTCTCAGTTAAGAAGATATTTTTTACTTGAACAATAACTGCACATAAAATAGAAAAGTCAACTCATATGTTAAATTACCATTGCAAAATTAAAATTATTAGATTAAGGATCAAAGATCATTCTAAAAATAATGACATTTTTAGGTTTAATATCTCATACATATTTAATTCAGATGGCTTCTTACAAAGTCTAGATAATAAGAGAAATTTATGAGGGTTTTTTTTCTTTTTCTTAAGAAATTATTTATTCCTAGAATTTCAGATCTCAAAATAATACTATTGATTTTGCACTTGATGGGTTGTTACCTTAAATAGGAAAACATTTCTGTGTCGCTAAATATTTTTAAATTATTTTAACTTTATTAATTATGCATATGATGACATTTGTAGGCATGATTTGCCTATAAAACAAATATGTAGTAGACCTAGCTTAAAGACCATAAACTCAGTTAAAAGGAAGAGTATTGGAGCCAGCACAGGCATTATATTTTCATAGTTTAAACTATGTTTTCAGTATTAATGTTGCAAAGATATACTAGTGATATCATTAGTGCTATGAAAACTTGAGTAATTTGTTTTCTTACATTAGTGCCAGCCCTGCACAGAGGTTCCATCATTGTGATTTGATATAATTATATTTAATGAATAGCCTTTGCCATTCTCCAGCTGCACCAACATTGTTGTGTTTTGTTTAATGACTCACAAAATAAAAAAAATAACAGTACTCAATTCACGATGTTGTTCCAAGGACAAAATATGAGTCAACAGATGCGGAAATCTCAGCACAGTGCTTACTCAGCACATGCCAACAAAAGCAGCAGCAGCAGCTCTCCCATCATCACCACCACCATCATAACTATCATCACCATCATCATCATCATCACCATCATCACCATTACCATCATCACCATCATCACCATCACCATCATCACCATCACCATCAATATCATCATCAATATTATTATCACCATTACCATAATCACCATCATCACCATTATCATCATCATCATCACCATCATCACTGACATCATCACCACCATCATCATCACCATCATCATCACCATCATCACCATCACCATCATCAGCATCATCATCACCAGCACCATCATCACCTCATCATCATCACCATCACCATCATCACCATTATCATCATCATCACCATCATCATCACCATCATCACCATCATCACCATCATCAGCATCATCATCACCAGCACCATCATTATCATCACCTCACCATCACCATCATCAGCATCATCATCACCAGCACCATCATCATCATCACCTCATCATCATCACCATCAACATCATCATCATCAATATCATCACCATCACCATCATCACCATTATCATCATCATCACCATCATCACCATCATCGTTATCATTATCATTATCATTATCACCATCATCATCATCATCATCACCACCATCATCATCTTCATTGCCACCATTATCATCACCATCACCATCATCACCATCATCACCATCATCACCATCATCATCATCACCATCATCACCATCATCATTATCATTACCACCATCACCACCATCATCATCATCATCACCACCATTATCATCACCATCATCAACATCATCACCATCATCATCATCACCATCATCACCATCATCATTATCATCACCACCTTAATCATCATCACCACCATTATTATCACTATCATCACCATCATCACCATCATCATCATCATCATCATCACCATCATAATGAATATCCATATGCTTCCAATCACTTCATTTTTTCTTGCTCTAAGTACATAGCATCTTTCTAAGTTCAAATCAGAGCTCTGTTTTGTTTTCCCTGTTATGTTTTTCTTTGTGAAATTAATATAAAAAGGATCCAAGGAACGGATGAGACATGGTTTGGTTTGTCTTTTACTGCTCTTCAGAGGTTGGGATCGTACACATTTCCAATTACGGCAGCTCTTTCCCAGGAGATACAAAAATTGGCACCATGCTTCTTCCCTGCAGGTTCTGATGAGCAGAAGCTGATAAGGAACCTGGACTTCAGACAGCCTCAGTATGTTAGGCTCTTAATGCACTTAATGAAGCCATTTTCCTAGCTGGTAAACAAAGGGACATATTTTAACCAACTGTGCACACACAGGGCTAATTCTATCTTATCCCTAGTGCTCCTTCCAGTATCTAATTAGCCAAGCCATCATGAATTTCCCCTTTCTAGCACTTAGAAACACTTAAGCTGTCCCCTCAGTAATTACCCTATGAATTTCTTTTTTAAAAATTTATTCTTTGACAAATAATTTAAAAATTTTTCTCAGATAATTTTTTCCCATCTTTTTTCTTTGCAGGAGTGTCATGCATATTAAAGAAATTGCCCACATTAGGGAGTGGGATTTATGGTAATCAAGTGGTAAAGAATGATGGAGACAACTAGGAGGAGACTTCAGCGGCTGAAATCCATCACCCCGTCTCTGAAAGCGTGTTCACAGTGACTCTATTTTTGTATGGCATTATGAAGTAAAAAAAAAAAAAAAAAAGGTATTATCAGTGCTACTTAAATCAGGGTCAGGAATCAGAAGCTCTAATGTGGAAAATACATCCTCTACAATAATGTTGTGAATACACAGAAATACTTGCTTTTTTTTTCTTTCTTTTTTCTTTTTTTTGTATTTTTCTGAAGCTGGAAACAGGGAGGCAGACAGACTCCTGCATGTGCCCCACCGGGATCCACCCGGCATGCCTACCAGGGGGCGATGCTCTGCCCATCCGGGGCATCTCTCTGTCGCGACCAGAGCCACTCTAGCGCCTGGGGCAGAGGCCAAGGAGCCATCCCCAGCGCCCGGGCCATCTTTTGCTCCAATGGAGCCTCGGCTACGGGAGGGGAAGAGAGAGACAGAGAGGAAGGAGAGGGGGAGGGGTGGAGAAGCAGATGGGTGCTTCTCCTGTGTGCCCTGGCTGGGAATCGAACCCAGGACCTCCGCATGCCAGGCCGACGCTCTACCACTGAGCCAACTGGCCAGGGCTTGCTTTTTTTGTAATGCGCCTAATGTTAAAGTTCTTGGTATACAGACATCCTCTTTTTGATTCAAATATTATTTACAAATACTATTAAATTTAAAATGTATGTCTATGATGATTTAGGTTTTTCATAGCAATAAAACTGATCACACACTTAATAAATTAAGCTTTTTACAAGTCTAGCTCTTCTCAAATAACCAAGTTAGATTCTCTTAAGTATTTAAATTTTTTTAATTAGACACACTTAACCTACTCCCAAATCCAACAATAACAACTTAAATTCACTAGTGTTGTTACCATGATTTTCTTTTGTGTTTAATAGTTTAGCTTTATTTTTTATTCTCAGCTCCATTTTCAACACCTCTGAGTATACATATCAACCTCCATCCACTTTACTTTGTCATATCAGAAATCAATCTTTTGAGAGCCTTTCTGTTCTGTATTGAAATGATTTTTTTCTCTTACATAATTTGTAGATAACCTGATTTATAGAGAAAAATCTCAAACTTCTGACTTTATTAGAATTCAGTGAGAAGCCATGTACATAAGTCTAAAGATTTAGTGAGATTTAAAGATGCAAGTTATCTAAGTGCCTAATGGATAATTTCACTGATAAGTCTTATTTTGTTCCTTTGTATTGGTCTATCAGCTTCTCCTTTTGCTATTTTATTTTTCTTTAATGCTACAGCAGAATCATGAATATCAGGAGAGTAAAGGATAAGTCTAGATAAATCTTCGTTATATCACTGAAAGCATGATATTGGCATGTCCATCGGCACTTCCCCTGGACGCTGTCCCTTGGCTGAAGTGCTACTTTTGATCTACCGGGAGACAGGAATATATAGGCAGAGGAGGTGACATGAATCTCTTCCTCAAGACATGGGAAGGGATGGCGTAGAATTCTTCTACCAAAGAAATCTTCTTTACTGGGAAATCCTGCTTGAAGTGGGGATCTCATAGCCAGAGGTACCATGACTTGAATATCCTAACAGAACTCACCATTATTATCAGAAATTCTCCAAAGTAGAACAGTTCAGAACTAGTACCTGATCAAAAACCAATATAAGCATGAGCAAATAAATAAATATATAAACAAAATGCATGAATACCTTTCCAAAATGTCCTATATTGTAGTGTTTTTCCCCCACAACCCCAGATACTAGAACAGACACCTAAGAACTACATCTCCTGCCCTGGCTGGATGGCTCAGTGGTGGAGTGTCGGCCGGGCGTGCAGGAGTCCCAGGTTCGATTCCAGGCCAGGGCACACAGGAGAAGCACCCATCTGCTTCTCCACCCCTCCCCATCTCCTTCCTCTCTGTCTCTCTCTTCCCCTCCTGCAGCTGAGGCTCCATTGGAGCAGGGTTGGCCCGGGGCGCTGAGGATGGCTCCTTGGCCTCTGCCTCAGGCACTAGAATGCCTCTGGTTGCAATGGAGCAATGCCTCAGATGGGCAGAGCATCACCCCCTGGTGGGAATGCCGGGTGGATCCCGGTTGGGCACATGCGGGAGTCTGTCTGACTGCCTCCCCATTTCCAACTTCAGAAAAATACAAAATAAAATAAAATTAAATTTAATTTAAAATTTTTTTTAAAAAAGAACTACATCTCCTTAAGGCTTAGGTTGACATTGCATGGTGTGAGTGTTGGAGCCTCCAGCTCTCCACCCCAGTAGAGAATGGCCCCGTATACATTTCATGGAAGATATTATCAAAAATGCAATGGGCATACAAAACAGATGAACATTTTCATGGCAACCTTCATATAGGAGCATTTCTCCCCTTGCACAAGATGTAATTAATAGAAGATAAAGAAATAGGAAGAGAAATCAAGTAGCCTTGGCAGCTCTCAGCTGGTGGCTGTGTGGCACTTAGAGCTGGAAAAAGGTGGTTCTAAGGTAAAGCATTGTATGACCTGAGATCATTGTATGACCACACGAGGGTGAGATAGAAACAAGACTGTATCATGCTGACATCATTGTTCATATAGAAACAACAACAAGAAAAAGAGAGTCATACCCTACAGTTATCACATAATGAATTTAATATGCCCCCTTCTTTTTAGATCAAAGCCAATGATAGGTCATTGCCCAGGTGAAAATAGATCCAGATAGTTGTAGAACAGTCGAGATCAGAAAGCAGTCCCCGCACAAGAAACACAAAGGAAAGAGGAAAATTCCAGTCCCCGTTTCTTAATTTTGAGAATGAAAAAGTAATAACATAGAGAAAAATTCATTAAAATATCTCTTAGTACATTACTGGAGCTATAATTATAAGGAGATAAAAGAAAAAGAATTCTATACTAAAGAAAGCAGAAATGGTACAAAAAGTAAAAATTACTTATGTATCCATTTATATTCTACAAACCAGAGCATGGACATAACTCTCTCTCTCTGATCATTCAGGGTAATTTAGTTCATCAAATTATTTAAGTGACAATGGATTTAGAAATATTAGACTAGGAAAATAATGAAAATGTGCACTTAGCGCTATCAGTTTCTGAATTCCAGCTGGTAAGACAGAAATATGTTGAAAATATATGAATTATCCACATTAACGTAAAGTAACACTCTTAGAGCTTACTGGAATGTTAAATTTTTACAGTCTGAAGCATGGTTTTTCTCTCTAATGTGATGTTTTTAAAACCACAGTCATTGTTAAATAAGAATCCTGATATATCTGACATTTCCGCAGATTACTGGGCTTGTAATTTTAAAATCGAACTGCTGCCAAAATAAATATTTCAGCTCAATTTACATGTCTGTGTGGCAGCTTTTGTCTTCTCAGCCTTGGCGTTCTGTTGGCAATCATAATTCTCAATGTGAAGAAATTTACTTGTCTGCTTTTTCCTGAACAAAGAAAAACTCATGGGTTTTATTTTGAGAAGAGCATCATCATACTTCTTTCTAAGGCACACATTACTTCTATGATCTCAAGTTCTGAGACATAAGAAGCAAATCTACACATTGCCTAACTTGCACATTTTAAAAAAATGGATTTAAGGAGAGAGAAAGGGATGAGAATTTTCTGTATTGAAGAAGCCATGATTCCACAGATCCAGAAGGCAAAAGTTGTTCTAATTAAGACAGATAAAATGTACAACTAGACACAGTTTATTTATACTGCAGACAGTGAAGGCAAAGGTTTAAAAGCCTAAATGCCACCAGAGGAAAAGAGTACAATTACTAAGTCAAGATGATTTAGAAAAATAGTTTTCTCATCATAAAACAGAAAAGCCAGAAGATGTTAATGCATATCATCAAAGCATTGAGATAAATTAAAAGTCTTCTCTGAGATGCATGTCCCAAAAAAACTATCTTTCAAGTCAAAGGAGAAATTATACATAAAAACAAAAAGTGAGTTTAACGCCAACAGACACAGGCTAATGCAGAAAGAGATAGAATGCAGGGAGATTGGGGAAATAGTGGTAGAAGGTAAGTCTGAACATCAAGTATAAAAAGAATTCTAAAACAGGTAATCAAGACTATTATTTTAAAGACATGATATAATCTGTTTTAAATTAAATAAAAGAAAGTCATCTAAATGACCAGAAAGTGGCATTTGAATCACCCAGGACTATATCAAATTATCTTCTGAGCTGATCAAGAACTGGTGGCAATTCCTAAACTGCTGGTTTGAAACTATACAATTTTCTTATGAGAACTGGTAAGATTACCATACATTTGGAGGGTGCAAAGATTTTATCAAGCAGAATTGGCAAACTCTCACCTTATGTGGAGATTGGAATCCCTTGAAGGTGTAAATGAAAATTTGAGACCTGAATAGAAACCCAGGCTACTCCCCTTTCTCTATGTTTTAGTGGAAGGCTTGAATAAAGTCGTGCACATAGTAATCTCTCAGTAAGTGTTCACTCATCATTATCACCCTCACCATTTTCCTTGATAAACTTACATTTTCTTGGATAAGCATGTAGAGAATCAAAATAAAGTCAATGCTAATGGAGGTAAAAGCGATCAGATTATATAGGGCGGCTGGATAAATAATAAAACTTCAAGGAAATAGGGAAAACCTCATAGACTAAGATAAGGGGTCAAGATTGGAAGCTTCTATGCATCCTTGAGTCTTCATGTGGTTAGTACAGCTAGTGTGATGGTTCATTTTTGTTTCAGTCAGACTGGCCTTGGGGGGCCCATAGTAAACCTTATTTCTCAGTGTGTCTGGAGGTGATTAACATTTGACTTAGTGGATGCAGTAAAGCAGATTGCCTTCCCCAGTCTGTTGAGGGACTGGCTAGAGCAAATATTGGAAGAAGGAGGAATCCACCTCTTTTTCCTACCTCAGTGATTGATCTGAGACATCTCATCCTACCTTCTCCAGTCCTTGGACTGGGATTGACACCATTGACACCCCTGGTTTTGGGGGCTTTGTACTCCGATTGAGTTATACTACTGGCTCTCTTGGGTCTCCAGCTTGCACATGGAAGGTGGTGCGACTTCTCAGTCCCAGTAATCTCGTGAGAAAATTCCTCACAAAAACTGTGCAGCTTGCCTGACCTGTGGTGGCACAGTGGATAAAGTGTCGACCTGGAAATGCTGAGGTCGCCGGTTCGAAACCCTGGGCTTGCCTGGTCAAGGACATATGGGAGTTGATGCTTCCTGCTCCTCCCCCCATCTCTCTCTCTCTCTCTTTCTCTCTCTCTTTCTCTCCTTTCTAAAATGAATAAATAAAATAAAAATAAAATTAAAAAAAAAAACTGTGCAGCTCCACAGTTTCTTTTGTAGATCAAAGTTTTCCCATGGGATATTTCCAATTGTGGCCCAAACAGAACATTGCATGGGTGTTTGATTATAGGTAGAAATAGATATTTATGATTGGACACATAATGCCTTGTTTTGTTTTACATCTTAATCATGCAAAAAAAAAAAAGATTACCATGTAGAGAAGAACAAAAATCATTATTTGCCTTTTGAGATAATTAAAATCAGTTTATTCATTGGCTAAAATGTAAAGCCTGTAGGTTTAAAATCTTGGTGAAATTTCTATTTAAGAAACGTTTTTTAAAACCAGAGGAAAAGTTTATAGTCATCATAGCACTATATCTTGGTAGTAATGAATCCTATTACATTTATGACTGTGTTATCATATCAGTTAATGCATTTTCTGTGCAATGATGCAGTTCCACCGCCTACATCTATCAGCACAATGAATCATTCCTCAAGGTCTCTGCATGAATACTAAATAAATCATGAGAAAATATGCAGAATCAAAAAATGGGAGATAACTCCACATTAAGTGTCGCTTGCCTAATACTGCTGTTCCACCTTTTCATTTTGACAACTACATTTTCTTCCATTGTAATATACAAACACCCATCTTTTTCAAGTTAAATTTACTTTAATTCCTATCAGACCTAATTTATCAGTTGAAATTGACTAATAGGAATGGAAAACTCTTCGTGGGGGGGAGGGGTAGGAAGTAGGCTTGACATAATCCCTCCACATTCATTGTGTTACAATTTGAATTCTTCACAACTTTGACTTCCCATACGGTTCTATGCCTTTTCAGATTGTATGTTGCTGGCATCATTTTTTTTTCCTATCAAGATTGCTTTTATGCATCCAGTTCTTTTTGGCAGCATCATGGTGATAACTGTTGGTGTCAAAATATCATTTCCATTTAACCCAGAAACATAGAGACAATGAAGAAGTGTGGGGAAAAAGTAATTTTCACTGGTAGACTCTCCCAGTGATATTATCCTACAGATAATTTTCCAGAATAAATTTTTCCTGTATCTTTTTTCCTTCAAACATCTTTTGATGAACTGTTGACTTTAAAACCTTAAGCATTTAACATACAGCTTGAAAACAAATCTTGCCTTTCATCCTTCTGTCTCAAATTTTCATTACAAACTTTCTGTGATTGTTTTAAATACTTCACCTAGTATTTTTTGTAATAACTTCACTGGTGTAGCTCAGATACAGTGAAAACTATCACCTTTGTGACCACTGACCTTGTTAAGCAGGTTTTATGGAATAACCTCAGTGATTTTTAGTAGGCTTTAATTCATCTATCATCTAGATCTAACTTGATCATGTTATTCATTTCATAAGCAAAATCATTAAATGAATCAATTTATTCTTTTTATTTGAATTTATTGGGGAAACACTGGTTAATATAATTATATAGGCTTCAGTTGCCCAATTCTACAACACATCTCTGTACACCATATTGCATGTTCACCCCCCAAATAAAATCTTTGTCCATCCATCACCATTCTTTAATGACTTCACAAATATTTTGATTCAACTAGTTTTTTAATAGATGAATATTACTTTTTTGCTAGATTTGGTTAGGATACAGTGGGATTTAATACCAAAAGGAAGACAAGGTATTGGATAAGTGGTACTTATGAAGTTGAATAGAAAAATGTGTTAGTGATTGTTGTGAAATGGGTTATAGATAGTATATAACTTTATATGCATTTGCATACTTATATTCCTATTATGTTAATCTAAATATAATTAATACATGACAAGAATAAATAGATATACAGAAAAGTAAGCTGGATTTCAGGTATCACTACATAGTGGGGTAGATTATGCTCTTTATTTTTTCTTTTTTATTGACTTTATTGGGGTGACATTTGTTAATAAAATTATATTGGTTTCAGGTTTAGAGTTCTACAGTAAATCATATGCATATTGTACTGTGTGTTTGCCACCCCAAGTCAAGTCTCCTTTCATCACCGTTTATTCCCCCCTTACACTCTGAAAATATAAATCTTCAGTTTCAAAAAATACTTTGGCAAAATTAATACTTAGTCTACTAAGAATTTGAAAAGATGTTAAAGAAATTATAGGCCTGACCTGTGGTGGCGCAGTGGATAAAGCGTCGACCTGGACTGCTGAGGTCGCCGGTTCGAAGCCCTGGGCTTGCCCGGTCAAGGCACATACGGGAGTTGATGCTTCCTGCTCCTCCCCCCCTCTCTCTCTCTCTCTTTCTCTCTCTCTCCTCTAAAATGAATAAATAAAATAATTTAAACCTATAAATAAAAAAAAAAAAAGAAATTATAAAGCATCACCTTAACTTCATTAGATATTTTACTTTAGGATAATTTATTTTTTGGAATTAAAAGTAGAGAATTATTCAAATGCCTTCTTGAAAAAGATGCCAACATGCAGCTAGACCTTTATGACACATAGATGAGTGAGAAGGTGCCCCAAGCATTATTGCATTATTGAGAATGATGAAAATGAAAAGATGCTGTTTTCCAACATACTTTCAAAAAGTCATAACTTTATTCCTTTGAGAGAGAAATGGCATTAGACATCATTCTACTTTTTTGCCTGGATGAAATAAGATGCTGCTGCCTTCAATAATTGTGTGTTTTCTATGCTTTTTTCTCATAAGACACTCTCTGCGAGTCACTGCATTGTTTCACAATGGCATAGGATGTATGTGAACATTGTCCTTCCCTTCTCCTTCCTTAATCTATAATATATATATATATATAAATATATATATATATGAATTTAGGTATGACTCTAATTTAGAGGAAGTTCAAGACAAGTCCTTTAGAGTCTGACTCACGAAAGTCAGCAAAGGCACAGATTATAATAAAATCTTAGGATTGTTGTCATAATGTTCAAGAATCTTCATTTTGATGGTTTATTTTTTTGTTACTAGAGATTGAGTTCATCTATTTAAAATATGGATGATTAGCAGTGCCACTAGTTATTAAAAAGAAGAAGAAGGAGGAAGAGGGGGAGGAGGAGCAGGAGGAAGAGGAGAAGGGGGAAAAGAGATAAATGCATTTGAAACATCCGCTGCTGAGAGGATGGAAAAAAAGGAAAACACTAGGAAGGAAAGGATTTCTAGGTGCTAATGAGGGCTCAGTTGGATTAGTTAGGATGATAAAGAATCCAAATCTGAGATGTTGTAGTTTTGGTTTTTTTTCTTGGTAGGCTTCATCTGTTCTGAAATTGTTATGGAGAAGCCAGCTGGATGGATTGATTGGATTTATCTAGGGTTAACGTGATTCAAGTCTAATGCAATAGTGTGTAATTACAGAGTATAATAATATAATAATAATAATAAAGTTTACACGCATGCAGTTGATAAGGACTCAAGACTGGAGGGATCATTTGAGGCCAAAGAATATTCATAGGAATAACTCTGAGTGCACTGAAGTGTGGACAGAAACTTTCATACGACACATAATTTTACAAGGAGGATCATGTCACGTGAATGACAGATTTGAACAATTTATCATGGAAGAGTTTAGATAACATGGATCAAAGTTGAAGGTCACTGGAAAAAGGTCTAGAAAGGGAATAGTCAAGAATAGTTTCTGCATTACTACATGGGGCAAATGTGCACGTTGTATTGTTTCATACACTGAAAGAATACACTGGAGCAGATACAAGGGTTGGCGGGCGAGAATGCAGTGAATACAGTTTAACACATTAAGTTTGAATTTCCTGGCAGGTATTCAAATGAAGAACACAGGAATGTTTAAGAATTCAATAGTCTGAACTTACTGGAAGAAAAGTTTGTTTTGTTAACTGGAGAAAACATACCATCCTATCACTTTGGAATGCCAACACAAGATTGTGATATGGGCTAGCGGAAAAGAATGGGTTAGGTTATACCAAGTGATTAGAAATAAACATATTAATTTTAACCAAGATATGAAATAAAAAGCATCATTTGGCAACAGACCAATTAAGAGTATGTTATTATAGACAGGGATAAGGTCAGAAGCTAAGAAAATCAGTAACAGAAAAGGGAATCAAATATAACACAGGAAGAAGAAACCACCTTAAGATTTCATCATAAATAAACAAATAAAAAAATGAGAGACCATCATTTTGTTTTTCTCTCTTGTTGCCATGTAGCTCAAGGTGAAATTGTCTAAAAGATAGTTCAAGGAGTTCAAGGAGAAGGCTATTGTATTATTCCAATCATACAAGCATAAAAATATGGATCATGGTCATCACCATGGTGATAACAATGCACTGATTTTTTAAAATAACTTGTTTATAAGAATTTAAGGGTCTGATATTATCTCTTGAATTGATACAGACAATAAAGAAAAAAGGATAATGTAAAAGAATATATTAACAATTCGGAATGTGTGCTTTAAAAAAACATTCTGTCAATGACAGTGTAAGGAATTTAGGAGGAGAAAATTGTCAGCTCTGTAAACTTAGGCAGATTTATACCATTCTGATTATGGATGTAACTTCCTTATTTGGGAAATAGCAGTTGAAACCATGAGTTGCAGTGAGTCCTGTAAAGTTTGAACAAGACATACGTGAGATAACACAGGTGTGGGCAGAAACCATGTGGACCTAATTCACCACTATAAATCCATGTTCCAGGAGAGCTCTTAATACATTCCAGATGCACAATAAATATGTGCTGAATGAGAAAGAAAGTGGGGAGATGAATGTTTAATTTTGCGGAAAAAATACAAGAGAATTAAAAAGATCATTTGACTGAATATACCAGAGTAAAGTCAAATTTTCTTATTACAAAACAACTTCTTGCATGTTTCAGAGTGTTTCTACCTTGTTTCTTTAAAAGAAAATCAAGAGAAAAAGAGAAAAAGAAAACAGCTCAGCCAGAAAAAAATGGTATTAGTTGAAATAATTTCTCAAACCACAGATGCTCATATTTATAGAGCAGCTTTCCATACCACAATAACATTTGATGTATTTCTGAAATGGAGGCAGCCATTTGTAAATCTTTATCCATCAATGTTCCCCCATGAGAAGTTCAGGGTTGGGGGAGGAAATGCCGACATAAAAATTATAATAAAGGTAATTTGCAATTATATTATTCCATTTACAATGTCAAAAACAAATAAATCCTTCACTGGGAAAAAATGTATTCTATGTTAATATTTTGCATAACTTTAAAAAGACATTTTGGTTTATTTTCACAGTAATGTTCTTAGTCTATTTTATTCTTCACCCTAATTAATATGCCTAATCATCAATTAAAAAGCTGTTTAAGGGTAAGTGGAGATATCTTTCGACATGGCGTCAAACAGTCATCCTAGATAACATCCTAAAACGGTTTTGCAGTAGCTTCATTGCTGTATTATACTCTCCTGTTCCGAAATTCAACCATTGTATTATATCATTTGTTTATCTACTGCAATGATTTAAATCAATTTTAGGATGCAATTAAAACTTTTACTCTTCATGTTCAAAACCTGAGTTTACAATATTGGTATCATAAAGACACCTGCCTTGTAGGCACTGAGACATATATGAAAGTTGCTTCCAAAGGCAGTGATCTCTTTTTTACGAATTTAAGGTGTCATTAACATACTTCTCATAGAGATATTTACAACAGAGCACTTAACGTACAATTCTAATCTAGTTGTCACTTAGAAAGGAGAGGAATCTATGCCACAGGCTCTAATCAAAGTCTCCTCGACTCACCACACCTATCACACAAAAGAAACTCCAGCCATTTTGAAATGCTTGTGATTCCTAGAATGTTCCAGAATGCTTCATACTTCCTTGCCTTTACTCATGCTACCACTTTTTCCTGGCTCTTGAAACAATCTCCACCTTTCTGGTCAGTCAGTTCTTTAAGCAGCACTCTATAAATATGTCTTGTTCCGTTTTAGCAGAATTACTTATACCTTCTTTAATGTCTTGTCCTGTATGTGAATCTGTAATGAAGCCTGTAACAAATTATTTTGTGCTGGTTTATGTTCAGGGCTGTTTAACTCTCTGTAACGAAAAGTCACTCAGTGGCCATTCTGATAGCTGTGAGGTGGTATCTCATTATGCTTTTAATTTCCATTTCTCTGATGATTAGTGACATTGAGCATCTTTTTATGTCTTTTGGTTATCTGTATGTCCATTTTGAAGTTAAGAACCAGGGCTCCAGATTAGACTGTCCACAGTTGAAATGTCTTGTTAGATTGAAAGCCAAAGTTATAGTTGCTCCCTTGGGGTCAATAGGTAAATTGTCTCTTGTTGCCGAACCCTGGTTCTGTGTGTCCCCGGCTTAAACAGCCTTGCCTCTCTGGGTCATCACTCCCCTTATGATAGAGACAATCAGCATTAGAAAAACCATGTAATTGTTCTCAAGCTCTTGCTAAGAGGTAGCACATGTCATTTTTACTGTCATACTATTTTTTACAGGAAGTAAATTGCAAAGTCAAATATATTAGTGTATATGTCAGAAGAACATAATCCTCTTGTAGAAAGAGAAATTTTAAGAGAGATTTTAAAGAGTAATTAATATAAAATAAATATAAAATTATAAAGGTATAATTAATATACTTCTAATAGATAGAGATATTTACAACAGAGCACTTAACGTACAATTCTAATCTAGTTGTCACTTAGAAAGGAGAGGAATCTATGCCACAGGCTCTAATCAAAGTCTCCCCGGCTCATCACACCTATCCCACATAAGAAAGTCCAGCCATTTTGAAATCTTGTGATTCCTAGAACGTTCCAGGGTGCTTCATACTTCCTTACCTTAACTCATGCTACCACTTTTCCTAGCTCTTGGAACACTCTCCACCTTTCTGATCACTCTCCACCTTTCTAGGCAGAAAATCTTCTGAACAATACTTCACTTCCCCGAAGAATTAGTTGTGAGATTTGACTTTGGGTGGCAAACACACAATACAGTATATGAATGATGTTTCATAGAATTGTACATCTGAAACCTGTATAATTTTATTAACCAATGTCACTCAATAAATTTAATTAAAAATTAAAAAAATTAATATAGGGAGCAATGTATAATTTCTGTAGAGGTATCTTTAAAAAGTTGAGAGAACCTGGGATCCTAATAGTTGGGGAAGGCAGTTCCTTAACTGGAACTACAGAGAAGTCAGAAGTCCAGGCACAAGAGTTGGCAGTGGAAAGATAAATTAGGTCTCCCCTCATTGTTCTTTTCTAAACAGAGCACTGGGGAAGGTCATCAGCTGAAAGTCTGATGGGAAGTTTAGGGAGAAAAAAAATAAAGCATCTTCTGAGAGAAGAAAAGAATTTCCATAACAATAGAATAAGACTACTTAGCAATTGTGGTATTCATTTGCACTCAATAGCCATATAAACCAGTGGTCCCCAACCCCAGGGCCATGGACCAGTACCGGTCTGTGAGTCATTTGATACCGGTCCACAGAGAAAGAATAAGTAACTTACATTATTTCCATTTTATTTATATTTAAGTCTGAACGATGTTTTATTTTTAAAAAATGACCAGATTCCCTCTGTTACATCAGTCTAATACTCACTCTTAACACTTGTCTCAGTCACGTGATATATTTATCCGTCCCACCCTAAAGGCCGGTCCGTGAAAATATTTTCTGACATTAAACCAGTCCGTGGCCCAAAAAAAGTTGGGGACCACTGATATAGACCCATAAAGTAAGACAGTATGCCCAGTTGCATGCATGAGAAGAAAGTAAGTAAACCTTGGACTTCTGTGGGGTTAGCTGACCAGAAACAAGGTATTATGAAGAGGGAAGGGGCTTGTAGGCTTCATAATTGTTCTTTCCACTCTGTACTAGTTCTGCAAAACAGATGCCAAGACATATATATAAAAAAAAGAAAATGGACTGCAAGATCTTTTGATATGTGTGACTATAGAGCATGGAGTATGTGACCTGTATATAATAAAATCTAGTGCTCGCTTTGGCAGCACATATACTATAATAAAATCTAGACATGACCGGGACACCACTTACATATTAACTTCTAACAAGAGCCATAAAAAATTTCCCCTGGAACAGCTTAAATGTGAAATCCTAGCTAAATGTATTACATCGCTTATATAATATTAACAATAGGTCATATTTACTCATGAGACAGAGTTCTAAGAGCTTTTTCCACTTTAACACATTTTGAACTCCCACAGACAGTGCTAAAAAATGAGTATGGTAACTGTTACCCCATTTTTAACACAAAGAAACAGATCATAGAAACTAAACGCCTAAGGTAAAAAAGCCAGGACTCAATTTTAGCATATGGTTTCAGAGACCACTCTCTTACAGTCTTTTCATAGAGATTGTGGCAAATCATTCTGGTGTTTGTATCTTTATTTTGGGGGTAAATTAATCATAGAAGAGGGAAAAAAGGACAGGCCACTCCAACTTAACTGTAGTCTAAAGGATGCATTTATCTAACATAGGTTGTGATTTTAACAATAGGTAAAATTATTGGGTCCCAAACAAGTCTGTGGATGAACAGAGAATGATAAAGAAAATGTATATCTATTCATCCTCGTAAAAGCCCATAATTGGGTGTAATAGATGTTTGATTATTGAAACCCTTGTTAAAAACCCAAATACAAATTGATTCTCTGGAAGAGTGAAGTCCAACTCTTTATATTCACTTTTATTCTCTCTTTTTCTATGTTTCCAGAAGGACTATCTATTACCAAGATAAGTTGATATTCCTCATTTAGGAAATACCACATTATCCATAATCGTTTCTTAATATTTACATGATATTAAATATCTAAGAGATCTCTGTGAATCATCAGAAAAGAGCCAAACCCAATGAAAACTTCTCAAACTACAGTTTAAATTATACTTATATTTGAAAGATTGACTTCCCAGGGTATTTTACTCAAACTGTAATAATCAATGTAGAATTGCTTAAGAAGGAAGCCTTTTCAAGCACAATGGCATGATAGAATGTATTTGTTCATTAAATTAGTGAATTAATTCTTAATGGCTTTCAATATTATTCAAATAAACACAGTTATTAATTAACTGAATTGTCTGCACTATAAATTGACATGCCCCACCTTAATGCATGAAGAAAAAAATAAGAATAATGATAATTGCATGAAAGTTATGTAGGAATGACTTAGCTAAAGTATAGGTTCACCAATTTTATCAGGGTCTCTGTCTTTTCATTCTAATTGGTTGGAAAGGTCCACAGAATTGGAGTAGGAATCTATTTCTGGATGCTCATTATAAGTAAATGTAGTCAAGCACCATCATATCCTAAAAATCTCGACTGACTATGACACCTCTAGAAGGGCCATAGACATGGTATGTTAAAGCGTGTAAAGGTAATCATTAAGATAGAAAACACAAAACCCAGAGAGGAGTCAGAAAAATATTGACATCAAATAATTCTATTTTAATAAAGAGTAGTAAAATTCTCCTGTACCTAATGCAAAAATATTTTTTCCCTACTAGCCAACCAAACTTCTTGTTTAGAAAAGGGGGGGGGGAGAAATGGATTAGTTTAGATGAATAAACGTGCATAAATAATTAGTTAAAATGAGGTAGAAAAATAATGGGTAGAGCTGAATGTTGTAAGGTACAAAGCTTGACCTTCCTAAAATTTCACACATTCACACACTGGTTTCTTTCTACTGACTCCCCCAAACAGCCTTGTTTACCTATCTGCAAACAGGAGTTTATTTGTTGTTTTAATGATACAGAAAACATAGCTTCTGGAAGCTAAAAGCAACAACGGCTTATTTTCCTTCATGTGCAAACAAAATATTACGTCTCGACATTGAGGTCTCAAAGTTAACTAGCTGCTTCTCAGAATATGAACTTTTAATTTTAATGCAGCATTTCTCTGCCTTTCCAAAGTCTTAATGGACCAGACTTGCGATGTTAAGAAAGATGGATCAAATAATTTCACAGTCACTGCAGGAAGGGAAACCAAGCCTTTGGCGTTAGTTCCGCTGCATGCATTAGTATTTAAATCTAAATGAAGGCATTGATTATCAGTCTTAGTTAATATAGATTGAGTAATATTCCGGAGTTATCTGTCTAAAGCTAAAATTAAAATATAAATGAACTTTATTTCCCCTTAACTTCATGGCTACAGGGCAAGCCTTTTAGATAATATTAATTAATGCCATATGTATAATTGTAATATATCGCAGTAGGCTATTAAGTGTCTCAGAATTGAAGAAATGTTTCTAGATTACATATAGTTCATTTGCATGGGTCTTAAAAATACAAAAACCTAATAGAATGTACACGCCGTGAGTTCTTTTGTATAAGCAGATGATTCTGTCATCGAACGCTAAGCATCCTATGCGACGCTGTTCAACTCCTAAGACTTGCCATTGTGTTCTCTTGCTTAGGATTGATTACTCAACTTGCTGACTGATTGTCACTCGATTCCTGGATCTACAGTTTACAGTGAAGCAGAGGCAGGTAAACGCATGCAGATCTGACCTGTGTGGGGTACAAGAGCTCTGAACAGCTCAGCATTCCAGATATACTTCGTACCTCCGAGACTTCTGTTCCGTAAGAGGTTGAGAGGATTCCTTCTGAGGATTAAATTGGTTTATACGAGCTTGCTAATATCGCAGGTGTGCTCAAGGGGGTTCCAGAACTTTCTACGTGGAAGTCTGACGCATCCTCGGAAGGAGCAGGTCCCACGTGCACACTGGAATCCCCACCTGCATTGGAATGAGACCTGCTTCCGTTCTTGCTTATTTTCTTTGAAAGAACATTTTCCAAGCTTTCTGAAACCTCTGATTTGATAGATTTGTAGCAAACTGTTTTTTTTAAATCTTATATATAAAGAAAATATTTTATTTTCGCGTCTAGGATATTTTCTGTGAAATCTTAGCACACTAGAATGTCCTAACTTGACAATTTTATGCTGAGATTGTCTCTGCTTTGTGTTCTTGTTGTCTGTGTGTTACACACTATTTGAGACGACCGCCCAGCTCAAGCCGCGCGACTGCTCTCTCTGCCCATGCCCACGTGGGCCACCGGCCGGCCGGGCGCCTTCCCCTTTCCCTGTTCCTGGACCTGCTCGTTGTTCCGTGCGCCTCAGTGACAGTGCTCTGGGCGCTAAGGGTCTCTCAGACTGCAACCTTTCAAACACAGACTTAGTTACTGGGAACATTTTACTTATTTGTACATACTATGCTCTTCTCTGACTCGGCCACTGTGCTCTGTTCACTGTTTTCTCTAATCAAGGCTCTCTAGGGTGTTTTCCACCCATATTGCTTTTTGGGCAAAAGATTTTTCTCATGAAGAAAAGAGTGATGACGGGCATGCGTCTCCCATGACAGCCTTTCTCCCACATCAGTATTGACTGCACCTGTGGCTGATTCCCTATAGATAATCAAATGTGAGATTAAGTTCTCCCCTGCATGTATTATGTGTACTTTCTGAGAAAAATATCAACTTGTTTGCTATGTCATTGGCTCTGCCCCCCTCCCCACCCATATTCACCAATACAAAAAACTAAAATAAAAGACCTGTAGGGGGCAAACTACTCCCCCACTCACCTTCCTCCGGACCACGTCATGTCTTTACCACCTTTCAGTTGTCCTTCCTGAGCAAGAGTTCTTCATTCTCTCTCTGCATTGTGCCACTTAGGACTAGTTTGCCTAAGGCTTTGATTTGACGTTTTTCTAAAATGCAATCTCTGTGGTCACGTTCCCCAAGATCAAATCCTGCTGTATGATAAAGACACGTATGTTGCCCCAGGACACAAAGCAGTGCCCCGCAGACATAGAGCCGGGGCTCAGAGGTGCTCTGTCACACAGTTGTACAGACCCACCCCGCTGGACTGGGCAGGGCAGACATTCACCATCCCCAGGGCCAACTCAGCCTACGCCTCAGAATCCGGGGACTTGCTTCTACCATCAGTGGACTAGAAATATTTTTATTAATTGATTTTGTTTTTGAACTGTTTCTTTCTGTCTCATGTGTGAAAAAATAAGACACACTAATGATATAAGTATTCCGTTGGAATTAAGTCTGATTCTTACAAGTATACCACTGTCTCTGCTCCTAGATAGATTAGTCTAACATTTTAACAACATTTTACTGAATTCCTGATGAGCCTGCATGATATATACTAACTAGGATAAAGAATATTATATACTATCAACATATATTCGCTAACTGTACCATATGATAAAAGGCATATCAGAATAATATATATTTTAAATTAAACCCTTCCAGCTTTGGATATCATCTAGACAGTGTAATTTATATAATTCATGCAAATAATTTATACTTTCTGGAAACATAGAAAAATACATAGGAGGGAATTTCAAGACAAGATTTCAACAAGATTGTCATAGTCTTGCCAAATTTCATGTCACACCTAAAAAAGTTAAGAACTTGAAAGCTTTGACAGTTTTACTTGGTGATTTTTAAAGAAGTCTTTAACTGAATGTTATAACTTGTCACCTGTGTGCAAATCCCCTGGCTGATTTTCATCTCCAGTCAGGGAAACCATTATCCATTGTCACAGAATCCAGTGCCAACTAACAGTAGTTAGACGCACACTCTACAATATACACTTTTTCCTTTGTAATTCTTCCTTATGCACAAATGATACATTAAAAACAAACACACAGAAGAAAGATAGGTTATGATGACTATTTTTGGAAAAAGTTGTTGGGCATAAAGAAATAAATATAGGTATATAAGTAGGTAGATAGATTCTGTGAATTTAAAACTGTTCTAAAAAATGTCTATTAAAAGTATATATGTCTACAATCTCTAGATCTACCCTACTCCAGAGGCAAGTGTAGGGGTGTGTGTGATAAATCTCTCTTCCTTTCCCTTGTTTCTTGTTTTTACTGTGGAAAAAAATGAATATAGCCAGAATGTGGCCACTTCTTATCACTTCAGCCACTATTAACCTAGTTCAAGTCACTTTTGTTGCTTTTTTCAATTATAAGAATGGTCTCCTTTGCCAATAATCGCTGCTTCTACCCTTGGTCCTCAATTTATTTTTTAAAAATCTGTCAGATTTATAAAGTTAATATCTACTTCAAGTCATGTGAACCCTGTGCTAGATTTCTGTTGCATCCAGAGTAAAATCAAAGTATTTTCAGCATCTTAAAATACCTTTCCCTTGCTGGATGGATGATTATACTCCCACCAAAATCTCTAAATTCAAAGAGGAAGACACGATGTATGCTTCCTCTCCCTGGGAAGCCCTTCCCAAGGTGAAGTTCGATGTCACGTCTCCTCTATGTTCTTTGTTTAAGTATCATCTTTTCACTTAAACATTCATATAATTCATTTTTTTAAAAATCTAGGCCCTGGCCGGTTGGCTCAGCGGTAGAGCGTCGGCCTAGCGTGCGGAGGACCCGGGTTCGATTCCTGGCCAGGGCACATAGGAGAAGCGCCCATTTGCTTCTCCACCCCTCCGCCGCGCTTTCCTCTCTGTCTCTCTCTTCCCCTCCCGCAGCCAAGGCTCCATTGGAGCAAAGATGGCCCGGGCGCTGGGCATGGCTCTGTGGCCTCTGCCTCAGGCGCTAGAGTGGCTCTGGTCGCAATATGGCGACGCCCAGGATGGGCAGAGCATCGCCCCCTGGGGGGCAGAGCACCGCCCCTGGTGGGCGTGCCGGGTGGATCCCGGTCGGGCGCATGCGGGAGTCTGTCTGACTGTCTCTCCCTGTTTCCAGCTTCAGAAAAATGAAAAAAAATTTAAAAAAAAAAAAAAATAAAAATAAAAATCTAAATTGGTCCTGGCCGGTTGCCTCAGTGGTAGAGCGTCGGCCTGGCGTGCAGAAGTCCCGGGTTCGATTCCCGGCCAGGGCACACAGGAGAAGCGCCCATCTGCTTCTCCACCCCTCCCCTTCTCCTTCCTCTCTGTCTCTCTCTCCCCCTCCCGCAGCCGAGGCTCCATTGGAACAAAGATGGCCCCGGCGCTGGGGATGGCTCCTTGTCCTCTGCCCCAGGTGCTAGAGTGGCTCTGGTCCCAACAGAGCGACGCCCCAGAGGGGCAGAGCTTTGCCCCCTGGTGGGCAGAGCGTCGCCCCCTGGTGAGTGTGCCGGGTGGATCCCGGTAGGGCGCATGCGGGAGTCTGTCTGTCTCTCCCCGTTTCTAGCTTCAGAAAAAAATAAAAATAAAAAAAATCTAAATTTACAACTGTTTTACTCATCTTATGACTCACTATGAACAGAAAGCCCTTTGACTGCTTTCTGTTCATCCACAGCATATATATATATATATATATATATATATATATATATATATATATATTTGTATTTCTCTGAAGCTGGAAATGGGGAGAGACAGTCAGACAGACTCCCGCATGCGCCCGACCGGGATCCACCCCGCACGCCCCCGTGGGCGATGCTCTGCCCCTCTGGGGTGTCGCTCTGTTGCGAACAGAGCCACTCTAGGGCCTGGGGCAGAGGCCAAGGAGCCATCCCCAGCGCCCGGGCCATCTTTGCTCCAGTGGAGCCTCGGCTGCGGGAGGGGAAGAGAGAGACAGAAGAAGGAGAGGGGGAGGGGTTGAGAAGCAGATGGGCGCCTCTCCTGTGTGCCCTGGCCGGGAATCGAACCTGGGACTTCTGCACGCCAAGCCGATGCTCTACCACTGAGCCAACCGGCCAGGGCCCATCCACAGCATATTTAAATCTACTATATATAATTTTTTTTTAATCTATCTTTAAATTTTTTTTAAATATTTTAATTAATTTATTTATTTATTCATTTTAAAGAGGAGAGAGAGGGAGAGAGAGAGAAGAGAGAGACAGGGGGGAGGAGCTGGAAGCATCAACTCCCACATGTGCCTTGACCAGGCAAGCCCAGGGTTTTGAACCGGCGACCTCAGCATTTCCAGGTCAACGCTTTATCCACTGCACCACCACAGGTCAGGCTATATAATTTTTTTAATTTATCCTGTGTTTATCTTTTATTTTGTCAAAATATAATGCTTATTAGGGTAGAAGCTACTGAGTGTTTTGTTCAGTTACAATACACCAGCAAGTCATAGAGTTTCTTGCCCAAAATATGTGATACATACTTGAAAGAAAAATAAGGAATGGATTACCTTAAAAAAAAAAAAAAGAACAAAAACTAAATAATTGATGTGGACTTTTTACAAAATATGTATTTAATATGTAAGAATCCTTATAGGTTTCCTCAGTGGTGCTCTGTAGAAATGAATAGATACCTTTGGTTGAGTAAATATTATAAATGAACCCAGATTGCACTCATAACTTCAGACAAGAGACACCTGCATCTGACCGATATGGGATAGTCATTCACTAGGTTCTCCTAAAACCCAGTGGTCAGTGGCTAAAATGTTTGTCATGTCTCTTTCTAAGCCAGTAGAAGGCTGACCTTCAGTCCTCAAGAGATACATTTTTTGAACAACTTATTTCCGGAGAAACATTATAATCACAATATATGACCATACTATTCCTCCTTTGAGATTCCCACATCCCAGTATATCAAGACCTGAATTAGAGACTTATTGTAGAGGGACATAAAACTAATGTGACCACTATAATAATTTTATTGTTTGTTTTTCACTAGAACCAATATACTTTAGAAAGAATTACCAAGTAAAAGGCAACTTGAGGCATCATAAAAAACTCAAAATTCTAAAACTAAATATATATTGATTAGAGGTTGAATTATATTGACTTACAGTCTTTAACTAAATGTTATTTATACCAAGTTGTTTAACAGAGCATTGCTTTATTGTGTATACGAATACATATATTTTAAGTTCTTAAAAAATGTAAAAGGCTTTTAATTAAAGATCGAGGTTATAATTTTATCTATATATTGGTTTTATTATTTCGACCAAATCTGGGCAACTCTGCCAATGTCTTAGTTTAGGAAAGTCCTTGCAAGGTGTTTATACTCAAAAAGTGCCCACCACCAACAATTTATTTAAAAGCAACTCTTCCTGATGCTCATCAAACAGTGTCTCTGGCAAAAAGTTGGTGGTCAATGAATATATGTTGGATGAGTGGGATACTCAGTGGATAAATGAGTGATCAGAGGGAGAAAAAATATTTTCTTTTTATGAAAGAAAAAGAGATATCACAAGGTTTTTGCCTCTGCACTTCTCCTTATCCTCATTCACAAGGAAAAACATTGGATGAAAGTCATGACTTACACTGATTATTTATAATGAGCATCCCATTTACAGAGCTGTCCTGACAACTCTCATTTTGAGATTATGTTGTGTGGAGGTAAAATTGTCCCCTGAATTAATGACAAATGCATTAGAGCCTTTATCCAGTACACTGTTTGAAATGATTAAACTCATGGAATGTTTGCCTAATCTATTTTCCTTCTCCAAACACTATGTTCTTTGCCTAAGGCAAACCCATTTAATAATTTTCAATTGAACCAAACCATAACTCATGACCCAATAAATTATTAAGGAGTCCTGCCTTGCATCTGATTCCTCATTTATCCCACCACAATGGCAGAAAGCCTACTGAATTCTCTAACAATTTCTTCCCATAACAAATAGTTTCATTCCAATGTTGGAGTCAAGTCACACGTGTTTGTGTGTGTGTATTTTTCTTTTATAAAGTTACATTTAAAACTGCCTTCTTCACTAGGATTATATAGTTATAATAGACCTGCTCTACAAAGTTGTAGCTTCTAGTTACATCATTTGTAATTTGCTTCTTAATCCTCGACCATCCTACAGAAGTACATATATATATCCTACCTGAGGTTAGATTGAAAAATGAGCTATGGAGTACAGGATATCAGAATACTGCTTCTTAATCATTCACAGTCTTATGCATTGTATGCTAATATCCTAAACGGGTCTCTAGAAGTCTAAGGTGCTAAGACTGTTTAAATGGGCATGTCACATAATAAAAGTGGAGTAAAGAAGGATTGTGATGTTTAAAACACAGCAAAACAAATAGGTAATTGGAATCACATCAGTCAGCAAAAACTAAACCACTTGTGTGACTGCTACTTGATCACCAGTCATACAAACACATACTGATGTGCATGGTAAAGCATGACAATTAGGCTAGATACCTAAATTTCTGCATGTGAGATTTGAGATTATAATCTGTCATAGCAAACAGTGGAAAAATAAGCACAATTTTCCATCTGCTGACATTAACCACCAGTTATCACATTTAAATGTGTCCTTTCGGTGATAAATAATGAAATATTTGACAGCAGCAAAAAATGCAGTCTGCCTCCTCAGCTGCACGTTCATATCGGCATGAGAAATGAACATGCAGCTCTGCCAACGCCAGCATAGGGTGGCGCATTAAATATGCAGCTCAGCCAACGCCAGCATAGGGTGCCCCGTTAAATATGCAGCTCAGCCAACGCCAGCATAGGGTGCCCCGTTAAATATGCAGCTCAGCCAACGCCAGCATAGGGTGCCGTGTTAAACATGCAGCTCAGCCAACGCCAGCATAGGGTGCCGCGTTAAATATGCAGCTCAGCCAACGCCAGCATAGGGTGCCGCGTTAAATATGCAGCTCAGCCAACGCCAGCATAGGGTGCCCCGTTAAATATGCAGCTCAGCCAACGCCAGCATAGGGTGCCCCGTTAAATATGCAGCTCAGCCAACGCCAGCATAGGGTACCGCGTTAAACATGCAGTTCAGCCAACGCCAGCATAGGGTGCCGCGTTAAACATGCAGCTCAGCCAACGCCAGCATAGGGTGGCGCGTTAAATATGCAGCTCAGCCAACGCCAGCATAGGGTGGCGCGTTAAATATGCAGCTCAGCCAACGCCAGCATAGGGTACCGCGTTAAACATGCAGCTCAGCCAACGCCAGCATAGGGTGCCGCGTTAAATATGCAGCTCAGCCAACGCCAGCATAGGGTGCCCCGTTAAATATGCAGCTCAGCCAACGCCAGCATAGGGTGCCCCGTTAAATATGCAGCTCAGCTAACGCCAGCATAGGGTACCGCGTTAAACATGCAGTTCAGCCAACGCCAGCATAGGGTGCCGCGTTAAACATGCAGCTCAGCCAACGCCAGCATAGGGTGCCGCGTTAAATATGCAGCTCAGCCAACGCCAGCATAGGGTGGCGCGTTAAATATGCAGCTCAGCCAACGCCAGCATAGGGTGCCCCGTTAAACATGCAGCTCAGCCAACGCCAGCATAGGGTGCCCCGTTAAATATGCAGCTCAGCCAACGCCAGCATAGGGTACCGCCTTAAACGTGCAGTTCAGCCAACGCCAGCATAGGGTGCCGTGTTAAACATGCAGCTCAGCCAACGCCAGCATAGGGTGCCGCGTTAAATATGCAGCTCAGCCAACGCCAGCATAGGGTACCGCGTTAAACATGCAGCTCAGCCAATGCCAGCATAGGGTACCGCGTTAAACATGCAGCTCAGCCAACGCCAGCATAGGGTACCGCGTTAAACATGCAGCTCAGCCAACGCCAGCATAGGGTGCCGCGTTAAAGCTCACTTCCTCTTGATGATACAGAAGCTTTGACAACAACAGCAACAAAAAGAAAGCACCTCTAACTCTAATTTTTCTTCAGTATTTCATTTCATTTTGGTCATTCCTCTGTTCAGTGTTGATCACAGAAATGGCAGCACCAACTTCTTTCTTATGAAAGTGTGTAACTATCACTTGGAAAATTTAGATTGTTGTTTGGAGTTGTTATGTGTTTGGTTTCAGATGCTTGGTTATGTCTCTTAAGGTCTGTCAAGACCAGGTCCCTGGTTCTTCTTCATTGAAAAGAAGATTTGTAAGAAAATTTAAAACTACCATTGGCTTCAATTGCTCAATCTTCCTTTATTCCTAATAGAACAGTTGAGCCAGATACCTTTTTGTGGGTCAGAGGATCAAAAAGAAAAGGGAAGCTGTAATTTTATGTACATTCCCGCGAGAGTCCTGAACCCAATTACTTAATGCAAAGGCAGTGTCTGTCTGTAACCGCACAAGGACGGAAATAACAAGGTGTAACAGTGATGTGCGCTGTGTCTAGAAGACTTCAGAGGCTTGCCCTCCTAACTTCCCGTCTACCGTTTTGAAGCTAGACTCTCTCGTTTCATAAATAAACACTTGAGCAAGACCTTCAGCATAAAGTAAGAAATAGATATAAAACACCCAGTGAAAATAAAATGTACCCAGTGGCCTATCAATATTTGGATTCCCTATCAAAGTGAGTGATAGAACCTAGAATCTAGTGTGTTTGTGAAAACCAAAGCTGAGTGTTGGTTGCCTCAGAATGGCCGTGACATACTGAGATGGCCACCATTCATTTGGGACCGAATGTCTCATAAGCTTCAGCATAACTAACAGCCAGAGGGCTTGACTCACAGAAAGTGGGGAATTCATCAAGGAACAGTCACACCCCAAAGAGTCCTCTCTGCTCCTTAAGCCATCAATTTCATAATCTCTAATCACCCTACACACACCAAAAGTGGTCATAGACTGTCTGTATAAGAATATCCTCCATTTAAACTGGAGAAAGTTTCCACTCCAGAGACATTATAATGGCCCAGTTGTAATAGCAGGAAATAGACAGTGATTTCAAATGCCATATTGCCTATGTTTCAATGGCCACATCTTGAAAATATGTAGACATAAAGGTGTAGGGTTCTAAGTAAATATAACAACTGAATTAAGGAAGCAGTCAGTTCTGTGTGCCTTAATCTAGAAAAATATAATTGAGGCATCATGTCCTTTAGACATAAATCACTGGATTGTAAGTCTAGTATAAGAACTGAGATTGGGGCTTCTTCATTCACCAATCTCGGAGGTTAAACATTGCCCCAGGGAGAAATACATTCCTGTGAATGCATGGTGTGTGTAGGAGTGTGTGTTTGTGTGTGGAGGCAGTTGTTTAGTCCGTATTGAAGGCTATTCTAGAAGCCATCATTGTCTGTCCCATAGTTTCCATTAAATTTTTCTCAACAACATCTTGTTGTACAAAAAGTCCTGATTTCAAGGACCTTTACAAACTCTTGTTAGCAAATACACAAACGGGAAGACTGAAGCCTCTATTTAGGGAAAATAATCAGGTACAAACTGAGTACAAAAATAAAAGCTTCAAAAAACTGAGCCCAAACTGCTTGATTAGTTTTTAGAGGTGACCTTGCCTTTGTGGGCAGGTACCTGATTGGAAAAATTCTAAGCTGATAATTTTTGAATTCCTTGGAGATATCTGATTCATCGAAAAAGAAAAAATAATAACTTCGCTGCAGGTTTCTCGGTTATCACGCAGAAATATGGCAAAGGAAACAGACTGATTCCATTTGTTCCCGACACAGTATGCAGGGTGTTATCATTGAAGCCTGAAGAAGCAAATGTGTGGGTTCATATGGATAAATAAAGAGGCCAAGCTTAGGAACATTCCCAGTATATTGAAGGACTAACCCCAGCTAGTGCGGGTCAAGTCTTCCGTCTTGCTTCCTGGTCGTCAATGTGCACATAGTAGCCATCCATTGCTTTATTAAAAAGCATTCCAAACTCAGTGGCCCAGAAAGACAATTCTTTTCACTGACACACCGGTGTGTCTGGCTGTGGTTGTTGAGGTGGTGCGAACAAGGCCGGGGGTTCCACTTCAGGCTGCAGCCCTCCCTGGATGGGGTTGCACTGCACAGTGGGCAAGGTGTGCCCCACAGGTTGACCACTCCGGTGTCCAAGCCCAGGGGGCACAGACTACCTGGGAAAAGACTCCTTGTGATGACAGACGTCTACGAAGGCGAATGGAAACGGGCGGTCCCTTACAGCCGAGCCTGGGAAACGACACCCGTCACCAGCCGTACCTGGGCGGACCGCTTCTGCTCCTGATGGCGAAGTCCAGAGGTGAGCAGAATCAGACACTAGTAGATTATAAAAACAATGATTGCAAAGTCTCCCCCCACCCCCATTAAAATAGGTAGCCTGTATCTCCATCCTCTGAATCCAGGACTTACTTGCATGCAATAACTTTCCCTTTTTTATAATTGACTTTTATTGCGGTGACACTGGTTCACAAAACCACCCAGGTTTCAAGTGTGTAACTCAATAGAACATCATCTGCACAGGACCGCACCATGCGCCCCCTCAAACAAGGTCTCTTCAGCCCCACTTTCCCCCTTTGCCCCCTACACCCCCCCTTTTCCTCTGTTACACGCTGCTGTCTGGGTCACGTGTTTTGTATGTGTGAATTTTTTTGGCCCCTCCCTTCGCCTTATTTCCTCCAGTCCCCTCATGCCCCTCCCCTCTGACAGCAGTCTGTCTGTCCCCTGTGTCCACGCCTCTGTCTCTGTTGTGTTTATCAGATTATTGTGTTCATTAGACTCCGCATGCATTACAGCTGTGATGCGCACAGAGGCTGGCAAAGCGTTCGGACACGGGCGCTCACTCCATCGCCCTCATGAAGAACCATCAGACAAGCCTATTCATGGGCGGGGATGGGTACCTGGACACTGAGAGACCACGTGGAACTCATGATCTGCCCAGTTAAACCCACAGCCTGCCGGACACCAGACAGCAGCTTCCGGTGGGCTCCCTCACTCACCTTAGTGCCCTGAGCAAGGCTGGCAGAGTGATTGAATCTGGGACTTCTTTTTTTTTTTTTTTTTTAACAAAGAAAACTACCTGACACAGAAATTGTTGCCCAGAAATGGGTGTTATCTTTATACAATCTAACACATGTGGCTTTGCTATTGGAATTGGGTAAAAATCGGAAAATGAGAAATCACTAACCACATGCGTGGTTAGAGAAGTCTGAGAAATGGTGAAGTTATTATGGAAGGGTGAAAAAATGATAACTCGTTTATGGAGTTGTGGGACAATTGGACGAACTGGAACCAGTGAGAACATGACAGATGTGCCTAATACACGGGGAGGTTTTCTCCAGAGAGACCAGATAGACTATTGAAAGTGTCACTTGGGTGTTTCTAACCACATAAGATAAAGAACTTTTGGAGGGAGATCACCTATGAATGGAACTGTTAAGATGGCAAGGATAATTTTTAAAAAGTTACAGAGGAGCCATAAATTAGCAGGTTGAAAAATAAACTCTGGCCCCTCGTCTTCAAGCCAGTACAAGACTCTGGAAGTAAAAGAAGGCCAAATCCCATCGCTGACGTCAGAGATACGGCTGTGGAGCGAATCTGCTGAACTATGAATAGAAGTATAGCTAGACTTTTTTAAAAGTAATGCCAAAAGTTATATTTATTCTTTCCTTCCTTCTTCCTTTTCTTCCTTCCCTCATTTTATTAAACTCCAAAATAATAAATATTTAATAGAACATATAATATGTTTAGAATTTGTTTTTTGGAAATTCATATTTCCAAACTGAGCATCCCTGATGATTAACATAATAAAAAGTAAAAAATATTTAGCTTATGGAACATTAAAATAGATACTCACAATATAGTCTTTTGTATGCATCTCAAATATGAAATTACTTGATGCTCATCCTCCTAAAATTGCTAGATACACCCTTCCTTCCTTTCCCAAATAGACGGAATGGACTCATTTCACCCCATGTGGACTTTGGTGCCCAGTCTGATGCGTAGCCCAGTGGTGTTCTAGCTCTTTTATTGTGGAGTGTTCTTTATCATCATCCAAAACGATAAGGCAGGAAACAGAGTCTTCCACAAGTTTGTACATGAATATTTCATGATGGACCTTATGTCGGCTGTATCAAAGCACACCGGTAATAAGAAAATTCAAATGTGAGTGGGGACAGGAAGGGCAGAAATGAAATACAGCCATGCCCAGACTCGAGAGAGATTAAATCCTTCCTGGGTTCATTTTATTTTCTTCCCCTTCTCTTTCTGATTCTTTGTGCTTGAAGCCATGACATCAATAAATGGGATGGGAAACTTGAGGCAGCTGCACTTTTATCTGTGATAGAAAAACTAAGAAACTTCAACATATATTGACAGGGGAGGAGAAAAGCCTGTCAAGTGTGGGAGAGGCTTGGCAGTGCGACCGGCCCAGGCCCCTGGGACTTGGGGCTAAGAGGGACATGGACAGTTTACTTCCTTTGTTGCTTTTATTTATTTTTCTTTTACCAGTTTTGCTGAAGGCCAGTTTTCAGTACACAAAGGCATAAGGCACAGAGGAAACTATGAATCTTAAGACATATTTTTCTACCAAGAATAAAAATAAAACCAGCCAAGATGCCCTTGTAAACAAGAAGCATCTATTTAAACAGTAACACTATATTCCTCCATATGACTCATATTCTCCAACAACTAATTAGGTGTTGATCATTATATAACTCATCCACTATGCCCAAGGTTTTCTCTATAGCAGTATGAAACTTAAAATGCTGATTTAAAATTTCACACAGAGCCTGACCTATGGTGGTGTAGTGGATAAAGCATTGACGTGGAACACTGAGGTCGCTGGTTCGAAACCCTGCACTGTGTGGTCAAGGCACATATGGGAATTGATGCTCTCTGCTCTTCCCCATTTCTCTCTCTCTCTCTCTCTCTCCCCCCCTCCCCCTCTGTAAAATTAATAAATAAATAATAAATATTTAAAATTTCACATGGAATACTTACAAGAAATGGGCTTTTTAAAAGGTCATAAGTTACCACCATAAAAATCTGCTGATGATGCAAGGTATGTTGACCATGAGGTCAGGAATTCAGGTACACAGGAAACAGGTAGGCCCCAGGGTGGGGGTGGGGGGTAATCAGGACCTACACTTTAAAAAGAAGTGCTAAAAATTATGCAACTATAGGTTTATTTACATTTTTACAGATCTCAGTGCCAACCCCACTCCCAAAAGAATTAGGAAAATTCAAATATGCATTTTACAGTATTGGGTTTTCTATTTTAACATGCTAAACCATTTTGCCTATGGTTTTCAGGTTTTTGCCAAAAATTTATGAACTATTTAATGTCAGTCTTTAAATATGTCTCTCAAAACACACTTACCTCTGCTTTATTGAGCACTTACTGCTCATGGTACTTTTATATTCCTTGTAAAATACAAGGTTTTTCTATATCACCAAATAATTAGAAATTGACCAGAGTTTAGAAAATATAAAGAATAAGAAAATTCAGGCCCTGGCCGGTTGCCTCAGTGGTAGAGCATCGGCCTGGCATGCAGAAAAGTCCCGGGTTCGATTACCGGCCAGGGCACACAGGAGAAGAGCCCATCTGCTTCTCCACCCCTCCCCCTCTCCTTCCTCTCTGTCTCTCTCTTCCCCTTCTGCAGCCGAGGCTCCATTGGAGCAAAGATGGCCCAGGTGCTCGGGATGGCTCATTGTCCTCTGCCCCAGGCGCTAGAGTGGCTCTGGTCACGACAGAGCGAGCCCCCCGAGGGGCAGAGCATCGCCCCCTGGTGGGCAGAGCGTCGCCCCCTGGTGAGCGTGCCGGGTGGATCCCGGTCGGGCACATGCGGGAGTCTGTCTGGCTGTCTCTCCCCGTTTCCAGCTTCAGAGAAATACAAAAAAAAAAAAAAAAAAAAAAGTTCATTGCATAAGAACTACCTTTATTACTAATTTAAATAAATAAACATATTTTGTGCTTCGGTGGACCCCCTTTACTTTCTTTTAGTGTCTGTGCATTTGTGGGGTTTTTTTTTATCTGTATTCCCATATTAAATTGTATTTCAATCTACTTTTATTTTATCTGCCATAAAATATTCAAATACCCTTGATTATGACATAAGTAACTGGCCGAGTGATATTTTAACTCGCTGGGAGCAGGCTAGTTACAAGTGCTGATGAGACCAAACAGGGCATTGTTAACTAAAAGAGCAAAGGACACCAGAAACAAAGGTTTGCCCAAAGTCAGAAACCCTGTGAGAGTGTTGAGGCTTCCAAAGGAAGGTGGTGAAGCCACAGGATAGTCACCTGGCTGCTAGATGGGGGGGGCATAGAAATTCAAGGTCTTGTGCCAGGGTTTGAGGCCAAGAATGTGAGCATCGTAGGGATTGATGTGGAAAACAAAAGATCCCTGAGTTTGGTTTTAATTTGTTTTCATGACATGACTGAGGCTGGTTGGATTGATTGCCCCAACTTCAACAACTGGACGATGCCCATCTGGCTGCCTCAAATAGACTTTATCTCATTTCTCCTGTATCACCCACTGTACATGATCAAAATGCTTTCCAAATAAGAAGGGTGTGAGAGCTATTTCTAAAAGGACTAATGCTTGGAGGGTCAGACCATGCTTGTTGAGCCTGCTTACTGTATGTGTCCCTCGGCCTGACTCAGAATAAGTCAGGATGTCTTGCTGCTCCGGCAGTTTTTCTCAGAACGTCCAAGGCATGCTGGGTGCTACAGACTGCTTCCTGCTTCCTGCCTCCCTCCACGTGCTGGTTCTCAGAGCTGTTACCGTGGGAACCCCTCCTCTTCTCCGCACACTTCCTCCATCAGCATCAAATCATCGTGGCACTGTCCATCAAGGCTTACTACTTTCACTTTTTTATTTTCCCTTGGATATATGCACTTTTTCTTGCCACGAAAAACAAAGAGACATGAGATGCTGAAAATAAATGGTCATATTCCCCCACTCTTTGTTATCAATGAAAATACAAAAGTGGCTATTAAATGAATTTCGTGACGTTTACCTCTATTTGTTTTCTTGGACCCTCACAGTCAATGCATTATTAAAGTCACTATTCAGAAGCACGGCTTCTTCAGATCAACCTAGGAACAATTAGTTAAAATGAGTTAAGTGACAAGAAATATAATATTTATCGTGTTATTTTCTAAGTGGACTTTTCTCTTTGTCAATATTAAAAGTATTTAAATGTTTAGAAAGTTAAAATGAATACAAAGTACTTCATAAGAGTCTTTAAACTTCTATAATACCCAACTGCCTTTACGTCAATGTAAGTTATGATTTAAAATCGAGAGGAAAAACTCATCAAGCATTTGTGTGAAGTGCTGAACGGAGCAGTGTTTTGACACTATTTGAATAACCCTCACACATCCTCACAAAGCATCGTTCTGTATATATCATCTCAGTTGATGTGTTTACCCATACTTCATTACTTTTTCATTTATTGTTTTATAAATATTTCCAGTTGTGTGTGGAGGGGAAATGAACATTGTTTTCCCTTTCAAAAGTCATATTAGAATTTGAAATCAGTCTATCTTATTAATTATACTTCAATTAACCTTTTAAAGAAAATGTTAAGCTGAACTGTATAGCTGTTCTTTCTGTTTCTTTATGCCGCTATGGGTTTCCTCTGGCTGATGTGCAGTGCTCAGTGTGCTCAGACCTGTACTGTGAATGATGGGCCACATGCATATAAATATGGGATATTTATACATTTTAAATCTTTCTTTAAAACAAGAGAGATGATCATTTTCAAACCATATTAGCCTCATTTATCTCCATGGTGCCATTAAAGCTGTAAAATGTTGCGGTAACATTACTAACTCCTGAAGGCCTGCCTCAGCCTCTGGCTACTCAGCCACATTATTAGATTGTCAACATAATTTAGACATCTCGTCTAGAAACAGCCAACCCGCTGGCTCCAAGTCTTCGTAAATGTATTTGCTCCATGAAGGAGCTCTGAACAGATTGAGGCTTTTGCTTGCTAGGCACAGAGCACGTGGAGCATCCACGCTGTGGCCGCTTCCGCAGTGCCCTGAAGATTTATGCCTTGGTTGTCCTGTCTTACGCGTTTCAGCACGCCTCCGTTCTGAGCCACAGATGAGCATGTGATCACAGAAAAACGCGACTGGTAAGGTTAGTGGTCATGCCAGTGTGAGAGTGATCAGCATTACAAATGGACACATTCTCATGTACTTCTCCAATAAAGAGGTTAAATAAATTCCCCAGGCTTACAGATAGAATATTGACAGTGTAGACTAGATACTTCTGTTTGCAAGTAATGAATATGGCGCTATCAGGGGAGTTTTATGTATGAAAATAGAATACCAGCATATATGATAGGTCCCCTTTTAAGCTGAATTGAAGCAGGGAGCGCGTGTGCAAAAATCTGGGACTGGACTTTACATCAGAGTAGGAAAACAAGCAGAGATTTGTTTGCTGCAAGCAAACTGGAAATCAGAGGGGTTGAGCAATGAGCACAGACAATGGAATAGAGAAAGTTTTTTTGGTCTTTGAAGTGTCTTCACCATTCTCTGCCTCCTTTACCTTTAGATGCTAGTGCTTTGAGTTCATTCAGCACTCCTCCATTTGGGTTCATTTGTTTTGGATTAGTTTGGTCTTTGTTAATACCTCAGAGATATTCCAAATGTCTATTCTTGGAGGGATTGAATTGGATAAAGAATCAACGCTCTATTACCAAGTAAAACAATCTTCTAGGTAACCCAACCAGTCAAGATAGGAGTGAAAATAAAAAAATAAAAAAAAGAAAGGTAACAATGCATGGCGACAGATGGTAAGTAGATGTATGGTGCTGATCATTTTACAGTATATACTAATATAGAGTCATGCTTTACATTTGAAACTAATATAATGTTGTGCTTCCATAAAAAAAGGTAAGCGTAAGGAACTAAGGCAACATTGCGTATTACTCATGATGTGTTTCTGGCCTCGTTGGATTTTGTTTTTGTTTTTCTAAACTGCTTTGTTTCTCAATCTCTTAATTGCACCCGCCTGAATGGTGGTAACTTATTAATAGAATCATTGATTGCAACCTGCAAACACTGAATTTCTTTTATGACCTAGGCATACAGAAAGCAAAGGTGTAGAGGCGAGAAACAGTTTTTTTTGTTTGTTTGTTTTCCTTTTTCTTTTTTTAAATTAATTTTAATGGGGTGACATTGATAAATCAGGGTACATATGTTCAGAGAAAACATCTCTACGTTATTTTGACATTTGATTATGCTGCATTCCCATCACCCAAAGTCCAATTGTCTTCCGTCACCTTCTAACTGGTTTTCTTTGTACCCCTCCCGCCCCCAACCCCCACACTATTGTCCATGTCTCTGAGTCTCATTTTTATGTCCCACCTCTGTATGGAATCATACAGTTTGGATGGACCTTGATAACATTATACTGAGCAAAATTAGCAAATCAGAAAAAACTAAGAGAAACAGTTTTGAAAAAAGACAAGCTTCTGGAAGAGTTGCGTCTGCAGTGTTTTATGAAAAGTACAGCAATAAAAATGAACCGAGCGGCCCCAGAGTGGTGTTTGCAGTAATTTCTTCTTTAGGGTTGATCTCTGAGCACAAATATATATAATTTTCCCAGCTTGATTTAGATAATTGACATATAACATTTTGTGGTTGTAAGGTAGCCAATGCAGTGGTACCTTGAGATACCAGTTTAATTCGTTCTGTAACTGAGCTTGTAAGTCAGTCAACTCATTTATCAAACAAATTTCTCCCATTTAAAATAACTGAAATAGATTTAATCCATTCCAGCCCTGTGAAACATCCCCAAACCATCCTAAATTATGAAAAAGGACATGTTTTTAATTGAGAAACACGCACGTATACTTTACCAATGCATAACACAATATATGCAATAAAAGAAAAAGTGTTATTTAGTACTGTATTCTTATCTTGGAGACAGACGAGTGCAGCTAACAGAGGTGAATGGCGGAGGAGGAGGGAGGGAAGAAGGGATGCAGGCACTGTAGACACGTAAACTAAAACTGCACTTTCTTAACACTCAATGTAAACTAAAATTGCATTTTCTTTACTTTAAACAAAACTAAAACTGCACTTTCTTTACTTAAAATGAAACCACAAAAACTTAATTGTAAAAAAAATGCACTTTCTTAACTTTAAACTTAACCTAGGCTTAACATTGTAAGGTATTTTTCCCCGCCGAGAAGGAAGGAAGAGGGCCGGAGCCGCAAAGTGTGGACTAGCAAAAGGCTTTATTGAGTACAGAGTGCACACCCCGCCCGGCAAGGTTCCCTGGCCCCGAGGAAAGAAAGAGAAATGGAGGCTAGGGAAGTTGCATGGATTAAACCACGTGGGAGATATTTAAAGGGTCCCTCTAGGGAAATGGAGCTACTATGACGTGGTGAAATTTCACTGGCTGGCAGACAATCACTTCTTTCCAAATGGTTCCTGGGAAGCTTCCTTTGGCGGGCTTGATTGTGGGCGGTCCTAGCCAAAGTGGACGGGTCTGAGTTCCCCACGTGAACATCCCTCTATCCACCGACCTTACAAACATTATGTATTTTTCAGTTAATCATCACCTGTTTTTGCTTTTCTGGCTGCACTTTCAGCACTTTCACTTGCAGGACTTTTGAATAAAAATCTATCCAAAGAGGTTTGCTTTTGCCTGCCTTTTAAAATGTTACAGAAATGTGACAAACAAGTGTCATTAAAAAGTGCTGAAGCACGACCAGTTGAAACTTTTTCTGGGTGATTCTTTCAATGAAACTTGCCAGCATGTCTTTAATTTCACTTGTAGAAATCACTTCCTCCGACTCTACCTTCTCCTCACTACTAATCTCTTGCAGAAACTCCGTATGTTGCATCATCTGTAGCTCCTTCAACTCCTCAGTTGAGAGTTCCTCCTCATGTTCCTTGATGAGCTCGTTTACGTCACCCTCATCTACTTCCAGACCCATCAACTTTCCGAGGGACACAATCTCCTCCAACGCTTCTACCTCGGTCTCGGTCTCTGGTTCAAATCCTTCGAAGTCCCTATCTGCAACAACATCAGGCCATAACTTTTTCCATGCTGAGTTCAAGGTTCTTCTTGTAACCTCTTGCCATGCCAAGTCAATAATGCGTAAACATATCATGATGTAGTGATCTTTCCAAAACTCTCAAAGGGTTAGAATTGTATTCTCAGTCACCTCAAAGCAGTGGCAGAACAAGTGCTTTGTGTAAATCTTTTTAAAGTTGGAAATGACCTGCTGATCCATAGGTTGCATGATTGAAGTCGTGTTGGGTGGGAGATAGAGGACTTTCATGAATTTGAACTTATCGAGAATGTCATCTTCAAGAACAGGTGGGTGGCCTGGAGCATTATCAAGGATTAGTAATGCTTTCACTGGGAGTTTATTTTCTTGAAGATATTTCTTCACTGCAGGACCAAAGACAAGATTTACCCATTCAATAAAAAAACTACTATGTAACCATGCCCTAGCATTGGCGCACCACATAACCTGCAGTTTTTCTTTAAGAATCATGTGAGTCTTAAAGGCTCAAGGATTTTCAGAATGATACACTCGCAGTGGCTTTACTTTACAGTCACAGCTAAAATTTGCACACAATGCAAGGGTCAGATGGTCCTTCATGGGTTTATGGCCTGGCAGCTTCTTCTCCTCTGGTGTGATGAAAGTCCTCCGGGGCATTTTTTTCCAAAACAGTCCTGTTTCATCACAGTTGAACACTTGTTGAGGGATGGAGCCTTTCTTTGCAATAAGCACAGGAAAACGTGTGATGTACTCCTCAGTTGCCTTAACGTCAGCACTCGCAGTTTCACCATGCCTCACCACCGAGTGTATGCCAGATCTCTTCTTGAAACTTTCAAACCAGCCGTGACTTATCTTAAACATATCTTCTGCTGCCTCTTTTAAGGTTGATGGTTCTTTCTTCTTCAAGTCGCTGTAAATAATATGGGCCTTTTCGCATATTACAGTCTCCGTCACTGTATCTCCTTACACTTCTTTCTCTTTCACCCACACCAGCAGAAGCTTCTCCATTTCTTCATGGATATTTGTCCTTAATTGGGACAGAATCGTAGTTCCTTTCACTGGATTTGCACTTTTGATGGCATCCTTTTGTTTAAGAATGGTACAAATTGTAGATGTATTGTGGTCGTACAGCCTTGCCAGTTCAATCACATGTACACAACACTCATGTTTTTCTATTATTTCTTGCTTTACTTCTATTGACATCATTCTCTTCTTCTTCTCACCACTGTCCTTTACACTCACTTTCTTCAGCCCCATGATAGCACACAAAAAAAGTTAGTAAAAAATGCAAAAATTATGCAAGAACAAGTACAGCGCACAAGATTTGACTTGATTCTGCGGGTAACACGTGAGAAAGAACAAGATGCTGGTGTGTACTGCTGATACTGGACCCGTGTGCCAATGTGCCAACTAGTGGAAGCTTCCCAATTCATGACTTGTATTTCGGAATTTCACTCAGATCTTGAACAAAATACACACCGAGTTGCAGTTTGTATCTTAAAAAATTGTATGTTGGTCTGCTCATATCTCAAGGTACCACTGTATAATAGTTTCATATGCGATTATGTTGTGAAACTATTAGTACAATAAGATTAGTTAACATGCACATCACCTCACATAATTGCAATTATTTGTAGTGAGACCATTTAAGATTTTTCTCTCAAACAACTTTGAAGTCTATGCAATAGCATTGTTCAGTCACAACACTGAACATTAAATCTCAAGAATGTATTCATCTTACAACTGGGAGTTTGTACTCTTCAACCAATGTGTCTGCATCCCCCACTCCCCAGACTTACATCACCATTCTACTCTGCTTCTCTGAGTTTGGCAAAGTTTTTAGATTCCTCTAAGTGAGATCATACAGTATGTGTAGCTGTCTCTTTCTTTTTGGTTGTTTTAGATATTTTGGAAAAGTTTGATTATGTATTTGATTTCTTCACAAAGCTAGTTGTATTTTTTCCTCAAGTGTAGATGGCAGAAAAGACTCAGAAAGATACACAGAAATTAAAAGGGAAGAAATAGGATGCTTCAAGAGAAAAAGAATGAAGGCTTGCTTTGCACGTCAGAGGGACACCCATGTGTAAGTGGCCCCTGTGTCGTGTCCACAGCCTGAACTTCCATAGCTGGGTGAGGAATCTTGGCCTGGGGAGCTCACCCCAGGAGTGCTCAGCATCTCTTTATATAATTGAGTCAGCCTTGTGAAATCAGTTAGGCCAGCGCACATCAGAGGTAAAGAGACTAACACTGTGGGTGACAGAGGTATTTTGAACTTAAAATAGCACTAGATAAGTACGATTGCTGTATGTTAGAAAATAGTCAAAAGTTAGACATCAGACATTGCCAGAGGTACTGAGTTTCAAAACCAGGTACATATCAAATCTTTCTCCACAAAATCTAATCATATTTTAAAAAAATTTTCTTCTTATGTGTGTTTTGATACATTTCAGACTTTGAGTTAACTACATCTAAATTTTTAGCTGTTGGCATAAAATTATAGGTAATATTATTTTTTTATCTTTTCAATATCCATATGCTCTGTTGTGACCCTCCTATTTTATATCTCAGTAAAATTTTGTGTTTTCTCTTCATTTTAATCTTAGTAGAACGGCTTATAAATGTATTAGTATTTTTAAAAAACCAAATGTTTGATATAAAATTATTTTTCAGTTGCCTTCATTTTCTCTTTTGCTATTTCCATGCACACATATAAATTTGGGTACGTATGTGTGTATGTGTGTATGTGTGTATGTGTGTATGTGTTTATGTGTGTATGTGTGTATGTGTGTATGTGTTTATGTGTGTATGTGTGTATGTGTGTATGTGTGTAAATTAGGTCAAGGTTGGTTCAGATACGGTATATTTATTCTAAAATTTTTCAGTTTATTCTGACAGTTATTGGAAGAAGTCTTCCACAATGAATGTTGAGGTTTTAGTTTGATTTTAATTAATTTATTTTAATTAAATTTACTAGGATGACATTAGTTAATAAAATTATACAGGTTTCAGGTGCACAATTCTGTAATATATTCTCTGTATAATGCATTGTGTATTCTCCACCCCAAATCAAGTCTCCCTTCATTAAACTATCAGGCCTAACAAGTTTTATCATATTAATGGATTGTTGATAACTTTCCATTTAATATAATCACGAATATTTTTGAGTTTAAAAGTACCGTTTGTTTTTCATTTAATAGAACTGTATTTTTTCTTTACTCATCTTTTTAACTGGAGATTTTTCTATATATTAATCCAATTTCATAGAGCTAATTCATTTTTAATACATTGTTTTGCTATTTATATTTAGTTTCCCTGAAGAAGTAAAGAAATAATAATAAACCAGTCCTTTATGTTCAGACTTGGGATTCTAAGTCTCAGATGAAATGTTACAAATGTGACCATGAACTTCCTTCAATACAATGACAGTCCAATATACCCTTCTGTTTACATTGGTGCAAGTGAAGATGGGAGAGGTATAGCAGCTGTGAATTAGAATTGAGCACCAGGTTTATTTGTGCTTGGTTCTGGAATGTTGGGTTAGAGCTGAGTATGTATGTGCGAATCAAGGATCCCCAAATGTAGTCAAGACAACATTGCATTCACTAAATACTAAGGTACCCCCCAATGTTGTTTGGTCTGATTAACTTTGCATTCTCTAGAAAAATCTCTACTTTAGCACAAATACAACATATGATAGTAGAAGACAGGACCTTAATTTCAGTACATTCTTTCAAATGGCTCCATCTAAGGTGAGGAAGGAAAGAACTATGTCAGCCTATAGTAGAGACAAGCCACATACACAAGTGATGGGAACAGGCAGAACTACCCTTGTAGCTGTCTTCTCAGATGGGATCCTTTCTGTTGTTCATAGTTTAAACAGAAAAGGGTGTAGCACTCTTTATTTTGAGGCATTGGCCATAAACATCATGTCGATTTATAGCAATTCATTGAGAATATAGTAGAAACTAGGAATAATATGATTTTTGAAATAAGGAATTGTGTGCAAATGAACAGGTATATTTAAATAAGTACACCCTAATAAATAATTAAAATAATTTGGGGTTCATTTACTTAACAATTACCTTCAAAACTGTGAGGAGGAAATAGAAAATAGTCTGCATTTAAACCCATTTATTTATTTATTTATTTATTTATGTATGTATTTATTTGTTTTGCCTTGCCGACGTAACTTAAAGATGTCTTATTCTTCTTGTGACTTTTTCTAATCAGAGGAGGTGAGGGAAAAGGTCTGACCTTCCCTGTTGTGTAGCTTTTCTCGAATTGACATTATCTTTGATTTAGTCTCATTAACGCTACTCAACTATTAAGGTCACATTTTTATTTATAAAAGATATTTGAAAAGTCAGTGCACTTGGCAACATCGTGAGGTGAACTGCAGAGGGACCTGTGCCCGTAATAAGTCAGCCTTTGCGGGAGGAAAATCTCTCATCCAGCGAACGTCCGTCTTTGCTATTAGGTCCGTGTCTGCCTTACTGTCTCCCAGCTGGTCGTCAGTCCGTCTTTCCTCTCTGACAGAAGGTCCTAAGCAGTAAAATGGATTCCCCGTGACAGATTAGTTTTTACCCTTTTCATTTTTTTTTCCAGTGCTTTCCTTATACCTCACCATTCCGCTGAGGATAAGGAAGTAATTTTCTACTCGGAAATCGGAACACTCATCATACCTGCCAAGATGATGACACAAAATAATTTAATTTGACAATTGCTGGCCTGGCATCAGAAATGAAAGTTTCAAGTCACAAAACCCTTTTCCAGGACATGGTTCTTCCCTTCCTCCTCCTGTTCTCCCTTCTCCTTCTCTCTCCTCTCAACAGGACAGATGAGCTGCTCTTCTTTTCATCAGATGGAAGGTCCAAAATATAGCACCTCACTGTAGGACCAACAGTAGGAGGTGCTTCAAATGGAGAGCTTCTAGACTTTGCCTAAGCATAATCTAAGTCCTCCACTCCCTGAAGAATTTCAACTTTAGCTTTACTGTTTCAACTATGTTTGGTTAAAATATTTTCTAAATCAAATAATCAATACCCATATGTTAGGCCTGATATTGTACAGCCTACTATTACAGGAAAATAAGAATAAGGTTTTTTATTTCAAATTTTACACTAAAAGCTAAATGACTGTCCATGGAAAGAGGTTACAGAGGTAGGCAAAGATTCGCATATATTGTATCAGGTACTGTGTGAGTCCAAATACTTCCTACTATTATAGGTTAACTTAAATCCCAATGCTAACCTCACCTATTAGCAGCCTGGGAATAAAATGGTGGGCCTCTGCTAGGTATAAATATCACTGACTTCGGTCAATACTGTTCTTATACTCTTTACCATTCTTTCACTTGGGTTTGAAAATAAACTTTGATGCTCTCTTGACTATGGGAGAATGTAAAAATTGTTGAGTATGTTATATTAAAATTACAGTGTAAGAAACATTCTATTTTAAACTTGATTTCTTTTTTCCTTAGAATTCAATCACTCTTTGTTTAACAGAATCGAAAGCTCAGTGTTTAGTAGTGTTAGTTATGGACTCTTGATGAGTGAACCCTTTTGTCATCAGGAAATAACGTGCTTTTCCTTTGGCCTTGATCTTTGAATTTTTTTGGTCTTTATATATCAAGTTAGCTTCTAATTGGCAACATTTAGTTGTGTGTGTCTGTGTGTGTATGTGTGTTTTAACTCAAAGACTGTCAATGAGCCAGTCACTACGCTATAGGTTAGGTTGAAACAAAAATATAGATCAGGCTGTGTCCTTAAGAAACTCTGCATTGAATTAAATAATTCATACATGCTTAATTAACAATACACTGCATGAAAGACAAAGCAGGAGATCTTACACAGAAGATTATGAGTTCTCAGCAGATACAATGATATGAAGTCAATCTAAATTATAACATTATTTTAAACATTTACATGATTATGCAGATTGTTGCTATTTAAAAATATTTAAATTATGGTAAATAAGTTATAAGAGTGTATCATAAAAAAAAGGACACAAGTTAATATTTTTCCTTCATCATTTTTTAGTTCAACAGATCAGGGCCAGAGAAACCAAACACCAAACAAAGCAAAAACCACATTAACCAGAAAAGGGTTGAGGCTGAAAATAAGCAGCAGTCTCTCCTGCTGAGACATTCTCTAGTTTGATCAGAAAAAAATGAAAACCTGTTGGGAATAAGATATGAAAAGTAATTTGAAAAACAGGTGAACTGGATAAAAAAAATAACATCTTACTAAATTTCAAATGTGCATCAATGAAGCAGTGCCTACAACAAACTGTAGCAATGTTTCTAAACATTATCAAAAACCCTGAAACAATTAATTTAAAAGGTCCGTCACAATATTCCATTATCTTTGAAAAACATAATTTAATTATGACATGCTGTGATTCCATTTTAATCAGTATTTTCTATTTTATCTTCTGCACCTGAGATCAAATTCTCAAACAGAAGATAATTTCCTTTCTGAGTTAGTTCACATTTGTTAAAAATAGCTATCTTGTTGTGTGATAGCTGTTACTAATAAGCTAAGATTTATTAAGCGATTACCACTGTAAGTTCAGTTTTTTCAGCAAAATTCTGCTACTAACCAAAAAAGAGACACACCCTGGCAGTGGCTAGAGTCAAAGTGGCTTGGATGGTGATGAGATTTCTATTGTGGAATTCCAAAACAGGCCTGACTTGTCCTCCAAATTCAACCATGATCTAAGCTGAAACATTCAGTCTTCTGAGGCATGGAGATTTCCTTATACACTTCAAATAATTTTATAGCTATCCATGACTTTTATTACAGGGGACTGATATTAACAGCAAAACCAAACAAACAAACCCATAATGACAAGGATTTTCATAAATTCAGTAATAATTTTAACAATGTGTTGATAGTCTATACACCTATGAGAGAGCATGACTTAAGTACACAGACAATGATTGTTGTACGTGGAGTTTGCAAGCACGTATTGAAAAATTCCAACACCACGGTCTATTGTCCACAAGAAACTAATGAGCTGAATGAAGCTTTACTGAGTTTCAGATACCGAGATCATGATAAAGGGAAACAAGAGAAGAAGTGAGGGTACCTCAATCCTTCCTTCCCTCAAGCAATAAGACACAAGCCCAGCAATGGATACCTGAAACCATGGAAAATGCCCTCAACAATATACACCGTGTTTTAAATTGTGTGTCATTCTGACTAGAGAGATGACACACAGTTTAGCAGACACTAAATCAAATACTTTGTACAATGTCCACTGTGATAATGATAAACAGGTTGAAAATTATTTGTTGAAAATAAACCCTCCATTTTTCTAAAAACATTCCTCTGTGGATATGTTAGCATTTATTTTCTTGTTTTATTTGTTATATTTACACAAAATATATACTGAGTTCCTGCCTTCAGTTATTGCGAGTATATACTAAGAAGTGGATTGTTGGATCATAGCTCATTCTATACTTATGGTTTTGAGGAGCAACCATACTGCTTTCCACCATGGCAGCAGCCTTTTACAGGCATGGAAAGAGAGTTCTTGCACCAAAGTTTCTATCTGCATTGTTCACAACAGACAAAATGAGAAAACAAGCCAAACATTTCTGGATGAATGGATCAACAAAATGTGTGACCATGCAATGCAATATTATTCAAATTCAAGAATGGATAAAATTCTAAAATACGCTACACTATGGATGCAATGTAACCATTCGGCTAAATAAACTTAGTCAACACAAAAGGATAGTGTATGATTCTGATTTACAAGGTACCTAGCATGGTTAAATTTATAGAGACCAGAAGTGGAATAGTGGTTACCAAGATCTGGTTGTAGGGGCAAATGGGAGTTGTTTCATGGGTACAGAGATTTGTTTTTGGGTGATGAAATATTTTGGATATGGATGGCATAGATGATTGCCCAAAATAATGGTCAGGGAAGCCAGTGCTTCCCTGGGAAGTAAACAGCATCTCCAGGGAATAGCAAATTTGCTTAAGTCCACCTGTTATGGAAAAGAGCAACAGTGATAAACCAGAGTACGAGAAGGCACTGAATGAGAGTGGAAGACAACATAATTTCTGCTAGCAAAGGAGAACTGTCTGCCTCTGTCCTCAATGGGTGTGTGCATGCGTGTGTGCACTTCTATATAATTATATTGTATATTGTATGCATCATACATACTATAGGTGATATATAATAATACACATGAATTAACCTATATGCAAGTATGTAAGAAGAATCTACTTATATATATATGTATATAGAGAGTGACAGACTACATATATATGTACAATAAATACACACATATATATAAAGACTATATGCTTATCTCAATTGTTCAAGGTTAAGGCAGTATAGCCAATGAAGATATTAAAATATGATTATCCATTAGAAAAAGACTAAATTTTTCTTTTTGCAGTTTACTGTGTGTTAGCTTAAGTAATAGGCTATTAAGAGTTTAGGACATACAAAGAAATGCTTGAATTTTTAAAAGAGGCAATTTTAAAATTTTAATTTATTGGAGTAATACTGGTTAAAACCAATACAAATTCAAGTACGTCATTCTATAATTTTAATTTATTTTATTGGGATGACACTAGTTGACATAATTATACAGGTATCAGGTGCACAACTCTACAACACATCTCTGTACAATATATTGTGCGTTCAGTAGCCAAGCCAAGCCTTCGTCATCACCATTTATCCCCCCATTCCCACCTCCACCTCGCCCCAGGTGTACTAAAGGAAAGTTCTGAGTTATGGAACTGACTTCAGTGAGTAAACAAGAAGCAAAAGCAGGTTTCTTTTGAGAGCTCTCATTACTAGTTATTGGCAGGGAAACTTATTTTATTAGTAAATGTGCAAAAGAAACACAAATATGGTTAAATAAAAATCAATTGCATTTATTTCAGTTTTTTTCTTTTACACTTTTTCAAAAGTTGCTTACACATCTACAAAAAAATTAGCACTCTTAAGATGGCTAACATATTGTTATATTTCCTGACATATACTTGTTTTCCTTTAATGAGGAGTATATACCCACATGATGTCCTATAGGAACTCATTTGCTCCAAAGGTAAAGAGTAATTCACGACAGATGACGTCAGAGTAATGGCGGAGTAGGAAGCGATACCGATAAATCTCCCCCAAACCTCAACAAGATGTTCAACCAGAAACAGAAAAACCTATCCTTGGAGCCTCCAGATGTTTCACAATACACCCAAAGGTATGATTGAGAGAAAAATTGGCTAAATATATAACCAAACCCCGAAGGAAATAGGGAGTAAGAAATGCTCCGCCTTCCTCACTAACCTAAACAGAGCAGCTTTCTCTGGTAACTGTAAATATAGAAACTGAGGCGGGCAAAGGGGGTGAATAGATCCAGGCCGCGGCACAACGGCCGAACCAGGCTGTGGCACAGAGATCCAAGCCAAGGAAAAACTGTTCCTGTGACAACCTGGGCAATACAGCTAACACTTGCGCCAAACCCAGACAAAGAAAGACAAGCGGGGCAGCCATTTTACCTGATCCCCTGGTAGCTGCATAGTGGACGAGAGATTCCTTCCAAAGCCCCTGGAGGGTGCGCCCATGTTACTCCACAGAGAGGCAGAGTCAGAGGCCTTTGTGTGTGCTGAAAGCCTCCGGGCTGCCCCAGCACCCGGGGAGAGCCGCACATGGGGAGGAAGCGAGAGCTAATTCCAACACTGGAACTTTTCAGTGCGGGCGGGAGGTTTCACTCAGAGGGCAAGACTCCGACCTCACATCCTGGTCTGCACGCACGGAGAGTGGGAAGGAGACTCCTCCCAGCACCTCCGGAGTGGGAGCCCGTGTTGTCCCACGGAAGGGCAGAGTCGGGGGCCTTTGTGTGGGCTGAGGGCGGAGTCCCAGGCTGCCCCAGCGCCTTGAAAGAGCGGCACACGGGGACAAGCGAGAGCCAATTCCAACATTGGAACTTTTCAGTGCGGGCAGGGGGTTTCACTCAGAGGGCGAGACTTCCTGTCTAACATCCTAGTCTGCGCGCGCAGACCCGCCCGTGTTACCGGACAGAGTGACAGAGCCAGAGGTCTTTGAGTAGGCAAAAGCCCCGGCTGATTATGCTAGTAGCTCTGACTGACTGAGCCTTACCCAGAGCCCTGTGCTGAGTGGAAATAAGAGTGGGGAGTTGACCGCTCTTTGAGCCTCTTACTATCCAGGCAGAGGCAGCAGCAACCACATAGCTGGATTATCAGGCCACTAATTGAGGAAGGAAAGACTAGGAGAGAGGCTCCTGGAACACGGACTCTCTCACTGTTGGAGCCTATAAACGCTAATGAGCCTCGACTGCCAACGAGACTGAAGCACAATACATGACATCGCCATAGAGACTTATCAACTGCAAACCTCTACCTGAGCGTGCCAAAGGGGCAGAACCCGGGGTACAGAGTCGCCGACCAGGAAGAGAAAGAGAAAAGAAAAAGCAAGAAGATACCCTCTCAAAATCAGAATAATCCGCAGACTTTATACCTATCCCATTTTATTATATTTGTTCGTTTGTTTCTCTTATCTTCATCCTTGATTTTTTTTTCTTCTTTTTTCTTTTTTTTTTTTTCCCTCCTCCAATTTGGTTGTTTAACTCCCTACCGGTCTTACTCTCTCCTCTCCTTGAACTACACTACCCATAAGTGTTACATCTCCCATTATCTTTTCTTTCCTCTTCCTTTCTCTCTATGAGGGTTGCACTCCAAAACCCTTTACTCTCTCTCTCTCTCCTCTTTTTTCTTTTTTCTTCTTTTAGTGCTTCCCTCTTTTTTTTCTCTCTCTCTCTTCTTTTCTCCCTCTATATTAGTTTCTTCCTTTTTCCTTTACATCTCCTCTCATTCAAACCTCAATAACAAACAAATTATTTTATCTGGGACTCAAACTTATGTTTGTGGCATTTTGGGGGGTTTTTACTTCACCTTTTTAACTCACTAGCAGTGCTCCCATCCCTGGCTCTCCATTTTATCAAGCTCTTGTTCCACTAAATACAATAGTAATTTTTTAATTTGTCCCCCCATTTTCCTGTTTCCCTCTTACTCCTCTCATCATAACTCTTAGTCAACCAACACCTAAACACAAATCATTTTATTCTTGATCCAAATTTTTTCATTATTTGCTCTTCGTGGGTCCATACCACCATCCCTTTTATTTATTTTTTTGTTGTTGCCCCTTTATTACTTTTCCCCAATTCAAACACTTCATTACAGGCATTGTTTGTTCTATTAAATACAATATAATTCACAGTTCACAACTAGATTTTCTCAAGGAAGAGCGGAGAGGAGAGGAGAGAAAAAAAAGAGGGGGGGAATAATTTCCTTTTTTAAATTTTTATTTTATTTTATTTTTCTTTATTTCATTATTAATTTTTAAAAAAAACAACTTTTTTCAATTTCTTATTTTTTTAACTTTTTATTTTTTATTAAATGTCATTAATACTATCAACAAAACCACCCTCAGATGCCATTAAGGAAGAGAAAATCGAATATCATGGATACAAAAGAAAGAGAGGTAGCACAGATAGATGAGGAAAAATCTATGGAGAAAAAATTTAATATATTGGAAACCTTGGAGTTAAATAACAGAGAATTCAAGATAGAAATCCTAAAAATACTCAGAGATATACAAGAAAACACAGAAAGGCAATTTAGGGAGCTCAGAAAACAACTCAATGAACACAAAGAATATATTTCCAAGGAAATTGAAACTATAAAAACAAATCAAACAGAGATGAAAAACTCAATTCACGAGCTGAAAAATGAGGTAACAAGCTTGGCTAATAGAACAGGCCAGATAGAAGAGAGGATTAGTGAAATAGAAGACAAGCAACTTGAGGCACAACAGAGAGAGGAAGAAAGAGACTCAAAAATTAAAAAAAAATGAGATAGCCTTACAAGAATTATCTGACTCCATCAGAAAGAATAACATAAGAATAATAAGTATATCACAGGGAGAAGAGAGAGAAAATGGAATGGAGAACATACTCAAACAAATAATAGATGAGAACTTCCCAAGCCTGTGGAAAGAACTAAAGCCTCAAATTCATGAAGCAAACAGAACTCCGAGTTTTCTTAACCCCAACAAACCTACTCCAAGGCACATCATAATGAAATTAGCACAAACCAATGGCAAAGAAAAAATTCTCAAGGCAGCCAGGGAAAAGAAGAATACAACATATAAAGGAAGGCCCATTAGACTATCATCAGATTTCTCAGCAGAAAACCTACAAGCTAGAAGAGAGTGGACCCCAATATTTAAAGTCCTGAAAGAGAGGAACTTTCAGCCACGAATACTATACCCATCAAAGCTATCCTTCAAATATGAAGGAGAAATAAAAACATTCACAGATACAGAAAAGATGAGGGAATTTATCATCAGAAAACCCCTACTCCAGGAATTACTAAAGGGGGTTCTCCAATCAGATACAAAGAACAAAAAAAAAATAAAGCCACAAGTAAAAGCTCCAAGAAGAACACAATAAAACCAAATTTAAAGTGTGACAACAACAAAAAGAAAGGGGGGAGAGGATGGAGATTAACAGTAGCAAAGGACGATGGAGTGCAAAAGTACTCACAAAATAGTTCGCTACAATGAACAGGGTAGGAACCCTTTTCATTACCTAAAGGTAACCACCATTGAAAAAACCACCACAGAAGCACATGAGATAAAAAAGATAGCAACAGTGGAAAGATGTATGGAATACAACCAAATAAAAACAAAAGATAAAAAAACGAAAGAGAAGGATCAAACAAGACATAAAACTAACAGAAAGCAAGATATAAAATGGCAATAGGGAACTCACAAGTATCAATAATTACACTAAATGTAAACGGATTAAACTCACCAATAAAAAGACACAGAGTAGCAGAATGGATTAAAAAAGAAAATCCAACTGTATGCTGCCTACAGGAAACGCATCTAAGTAACAAGGATAAAAACAAACTCAAAGTGAAAGGCTGGAAAACAATACTCCAAGCAAATAACATACAAAAAAAAGCAGGCGTAGCAATACTCATATCTGATAATGCTGACTACAAGACAACAAAAGTACTCAGAGAAAAAAATGGCCATTTCATAATGGCTAAGGGGACACTGAATCAAGAAGACATAACAATTCTTAATATATATGCACCAAACCAAGGAGCACCAAAATATATAAGACAGCTACTTATTGACCTTAAAACAAAAACTGACAAAAATACAATCATACTTGGAGACCTCAATACACCGCTGACGGCTCTAGATCGGTCATCCAAACAGAGAATCAACAAAGATATAGTGGCCTTAAACAAAACATTAGAGCACCTGGATATGATAGACATCTACAGGACATTTCATCCCAAAGTGACTGAGTATACATTTTTCTCCAGTGTACATGGACCATTCTCAAGAATTGACCATATGTTGGGCCACAAAAACAACATCAGAAAATTCAGAAAAATTGAAGTTGTACCAAGCATATTTTCTGATCATAAAGCCTTGAAACTAGAATTCAACTGCAAAAAGGAGGAAAAAAATCCCACAAAAATGTGGAAACTAAACAACATACTTTTAAAAAATGAATGGGTCAAAGAAGAAATAACTGCAGAGATCAAAAGATATATACAGACTAATGAAAATGACAATACGACATATCAGAATCTATGGGATGCAGCAAAAGCAGTGATAAGAGGGAAGTTCATATCACTTCAGGCATATATGAACAAACAAGAGACAGCCCAAGTGAACCACTTAAATTCACACCTTAAGGAACTAGAAAAAGAAGAACAAAAACAACCCAAAACTAGCCGAAGAAAGGAGATAATAAAAATCAGAGCAGAAATAAATGAAATAGAGAACAGTAAAACTATAGAAAAAATTAATAGAACAAAGAGCTGATTCTTTGAAAAGATCAATAAAATTGACAAACCCTTGGCAAGACTTACCAAGGAAAAAAGAGAAAGAATTCATATAAACAAAATCCAAAATGAAAGAGGAGAAATCACCACGGACACCGTAGATATACAAAGAATTATTGTAGAATACTATGAAAAACTTTATGCCACTAAATTCAACAATCTAGAAGAAATGGATAAATTCCTAGAACAATACAACCTTCCTAGACTGAGTCAAGAAGAAGCAGAAAGCCTAAACAGACCTATTAGTAGAGAAGAAATAGAAAAATCCATTAAAAACCTCCCCATAAATAAAAGTCCAGGACCTGACGGCTATACCAGCGAATTTTATCAAACATTCAAAGAAGACTTGGTTCCTATTCTACTCAAAGTCTTCCAAAAAATTGAAGAAGAAGCAATACTTCCAAACACATTTTATGAGGCCAACATAACCCTCATACCAAAACCAGGCAAGGATGGCACAAAAGAAGAAAACTACAGACCAATATCTCTAATGAATACAGATGCTAAAATACTAAACAAAATACTGGCAAACTGAATACAACAACATATTAAAAAAATAATACATCATGATCAAGTGGGATTCATCCCAGAATCTCAAGGATGGTTCAACATACGTAAAACGGTTAACATAATACACCATATCAACAAAACAAAGAACAAGAACCACATGATCTTATCAATAGACGCAGAAAAGGCTTTCGATAAAATACAACACAATTTTATGTTTAAGACTCTCAACAAAATGGGTATAGAAGGAAAATATCTCAACATGATAAAGGCCATATATGATAAACCATCAGCTAACATCATATTAAATGGCACAAAACTGAAGGCTTTCCCCCTTAAATCAGGAACAAGACAGGGTTGTCCACTCTCTCCACTCTTATTTAATGTGGTACTAGAGGTTCTAGCCAGAGCAATCAGACAAGACAAAGAAATAAAAGGCATCCATATCGGAAAAGAAGAAGTAAAGGTATCACTTTTTGCAGATGATATGATCCTATACATCGAAAACCCCAAAGAATCCACAAAAAGACTACTAGAAACAATAAGCCAATACAGTAAGGTCGCAGGATACAAAATTAACATACAGAAGTCAATAGCCTTTCTATATGCCAACAATAAACAATTGAGAATGAACTCAAAAGAATAATCCCCTTCACAATTGCAACAACAATAAATAAAATACTTAGGAATAAACATAACAAAGAATGTAAAGGACTTATATAATGAAAACTATAAACCATTGTTAAGAGAAATTGAGAAAGATATAATGAGATGGAAGAATATTCCTTGTTCTTGGTTAGGAAGAATAAATATAATCAAGATGGCTATATTACCCAAAGCAATATACAAATGTAATGCAATTCCCATCAAAATTCCAATGACATTTTTTAAAGAAATAGAGCAAAAAATCATCAGATTTATATGGAACTATAAAAAACCCTGAATAGCCAAAGCAATCCTAAAGAAAAAGAATGAAGCTGGGGGCATTACAATACCTGACTTCTAACTCTATTATAGGGCCACGACAATCAAAACAGCATGGTATTGGCAGAAAAATAGACACTGAGACCAATGGAACAGAATAGAAAGTCCAGAAATAAAACCACATATATATAGTCAAATAATTTTTGATAAAGGGGCCAAGAACATACAAGGGAGAAAAGAAAGCCTCTTCAATAAATGGTGCTGGGAAAACTGGAAAGCCACATGCAAAAGAATGAAACTGGACTACAGTTTGTCCCCCTGTACTAAAATTAACTCAAAATGGATCAAAGATCTAAACATAAGACCTGAAACAATAAAGTACATAGAAGAAGACATAAGTACTCAACTCATGGACCTGGGTTTTAAAGAGCATTTTATGAATTTGACTCCAATGGCAAGAGAAGTGAAGGCAAAAATTAATGAATGGGACTACATCAGACTAAGAAGTTTTTGCTCAGCAAGAGAAACTGATAACAAAATAAACAGAAAGCCAACTAAATGGGAAATGATATTTTCAAACAACAGCTCAGATAAGGGCCTAATATCCAAAATATACAAAGAACTCATAAAACTCAACAACAAACAAACAAACAATCCAATAAAAAAATGGGAAGAGGACATGAACAGACACTTCTCCCAGGAGGAAGTACAAATGGCCAACAGATATATGAAAAGATGCTCATCTTCTTTAGTTATTAGAGAAATGCAAATCAAAACTACAATGAGATACCACCTCACACCTGTTAGATTAGCTCTTATTAACAAGACAGGTAATAGCAAGTGTTGGAGAGGCTGTGGAGAAAAAGGAACCCTCATCCACTGTTGGTGGGAATGTAAAGTAGTACAACCATTATGGAAGACAGTATGGTGGTTCCTCAAAAAACTGAAAATAGAACTACCTTATGACCCAGCAATCCCTCTACTGGGTATATACCCCAAAAACTCAGAAACATTGATATGTAAAGACACATGCAGCCCCATGTTCATTGCAGCATTGTTCACAGTGGCCAGGACATGGAAACAACCAAAAAGCCCATCAATAGACGACTGGATAAAGAAGATGTGGCACATATACACTATGGAATACTACTCAGCCATAAGAAATGATGACATCGGATCATTTACAGCAAAATGTTGGGATCTTGATAACATGATACGAAGTGAAATAAGTAAATCAGAAAAAAACAGAAACTGCATTATTCCATACGTAGGTGGGACATAAAAGTGAAACTAAGAGACATTGATAAGAGTGTGGTGGTTACGGGGGGAGGGGGGAAAGGGAGAGGGAAAGGGGGAGGGGGAGGGGCACAAAGAAAACTAGATAGAAGGTGACAGAGGACAATCTGACTTTGGGTGATGGGTATGCAACATAATTGAAAGACAAGATAACCTGGACTTGTTGATCTTTGAATATATGTAACCTGATTTATGGATGTCGCCCCATTAAAAAAATAAAATTATAATTAAAAAAAAAAGAGTAATTCACAGCAAAATACTTTCTCAAGTGCTAGGGTTTTCATGTCTGGACAGACCTCACTATACCCCAGTTGCACGCAGAGAGCCAATGAGTCCCATCTCCAATGATAATGTGTAGCAAAAGGAAAAACTCCTTTCTGCCATTACCTCATGGCAGCATTAAGTTACTATGCTACATATTACAGTGGCAGCAAATGATTTATGAGCATGTCTGTCGCTGGAGTGATGTGAAGCTGCCTATGGTGGAGGAGCAAAAACACTGTGGATGTAACACCTCTGTAATGCTCTAATGTCAAGGACTCGAGGGAATACATTATTAAGGGAATATCGTGCTGATTACTTGCCTTTGTAATATATCACCAATCTCATGTCACTGCTAAGACATATAAATGTAATTTATAATGCACAAAGTTAAAGGCAACAGTGAGACTTTCCATCTAAGTAATCTTTTAAAGGATTCAGTTTTGAAAACTTTATTCTAAGTCCTTAGGAAAAGGTGTGGTGGGTAAAGGTTATTTAAAGAATATATATTGCACTCAAAGAATGGATAAAACAGAAAGATTTGGTGGGGTCCAGGTTAGTTTTTCTTGTGAGGAGGTCCAAGCCACTGCCCTGCCCAAAACTTTTGGTTTTAATTAAGGGCCCATCTCACCTGTGGTAGGCTCATTTTAAGACATGTGACTAGTGCCCTGGTTTTAAACAGCATTTTAACATGTTTTAACTTTTATTTTGAGAATGATGCTTGATAGGATTGTTGAGGAAGGAATTCTAAGGCTTTTTAAATAATTAAGCAGTCGGATGATAATAATATATAATATATAATATATACTTACTCCTTTTTCTCAAAGAACTACAGTAGCAGAGGGGGAGGCATTGGTGTTTTTCACAGTCTAATCTCTCTTATGCCCATAATAACCCATAATTTTAACCAATTTGACGTTTTTGACATTAGTTTACTTTATCTATAAAACAGTTTGATTTAAATGATTTTCATGTTCTAGTTAAATTTGATTCAAAGAGCTTCCTTTAAAGCAAAAACCAATTATTCAAACAGATTCTTCTTAAAATATATATAATAGAAAAAATCCAAAGTAATTGATGTTTCACAAAAAAATAATTTCTTAACCATGTGAAAATATAAAGCTGCTTTTTATTTCACTGTATAATCAAATCATTTAACAATACATTTCAAACAATATGTTTAGTTTTTTCATAATTAAGAGGTAACACCAAAAGCATCCTTAGAAACACATTTCTTCATTATTATAACCTCAAGAGTGTTTGCACCAACTCACAGAGAAGCCTAGTAGGTCTCTGCTCACAGTGAAGAAGGAACTCTCATCTGAATTCCTCAAAAATAATGCAGTGCTGAATATGTTTATGAGTGAAATAGATTACTGAAGCATTGATTCTAAGAAGTTTAATTCACTCTTTGGGGATACAAATGAAAACTGTGTCCATAAATTATTCTACAATGAAGTCAATGTCAAAACAAAACACCTTTATGTATGTGAATCTCCCAATCAGGAATGTTTTATGCAACTCTTGTTTAAAAAAAAATGACTCTTTTCCCCTGGTGTTTTGTAATAGACACACTTCAGTTGTGAATTATGCTGAAAGTTACAACTCCATAGAGTTTAGTAATGTTTTGCTTATTTAAATAACATTTGTAATTGAAGGAAAAAGAAGAAATATGGAAAATATAGCAGAACAGAATGACTAAGAAGGCAATGCAGAGTGCTCATATTTTATTTTCTAATATGGATTTATTTTTTTTTAATTTTTATCCCCAGATTTAGTGAGACATAACTGATGTACAAGAAACTGTTTGTCTCTAATGTATACAGTTTGATAATGTCCATGCCCATGACACCATCACCATTAAACAAGGTAGTGAACACACCCCAGATCTCTCAAAGTCCCTTGGTCTTCCTTCAATCTGTTTCCGGAAGTTTTTGGCTTGGTTTTGTCTTGTTGTAAAACACTTAGTGTGAAATCTATCCTCTTAACAAATTTTGAACTACCCAATACTATGACGTTATCCATAGGCACTATGTGGTACAGCAGATTTCTAGAACTTACTTGTTTATCGTAACTGAGCTGAACTATGTATTGAACAAGTTTTCATGTCCTTGCCTCCAGTTGCATTCTTTCAACTCTCTTAGATGCCTAATATAGATGGAATCATGTAGTGCTTATGTTTCTGCAACTGGATTATTTCAGTTAGTATAATGTCCTTCTGGTCCATCCATGTTGTTGTAAGTAGTAAGACGTCCTTCTTTTTTAAGGCAGAATAATATTTAATTGCATGTACATACCACATTTTCTTTCCTCACTAATCTTTTGCTGGTTATCTGGTTCCCATATCTCCATGATAAATAGTGCAGCAATAAACATGGAAATACAAGTATCTCTTTAAAATCCTGATTTCAATTCTTTTGGATAGATACACAGAAGTAGGATTTCTGGATCATATAGTAGTTTTATTTTTAATTTTCTGAGGTACTTTCATACTGCTTCCCCTAGTTGCCTCATTATTTTTTTTTACTTTCCCACCAACAGTGTACAAGTATTCTAATTTCTTCACATCCTTTTCAATGCTTGTTATCTTTTGTCTTCTTTGAGTAAGTGCCAACAGGTGTGAAGTGGTATTTTATCAGAGTTTTGATTTTCATTTCACTGATAGTTATTGATGTTGAGGATATTTTCATATACCTGTTGGCCATTTCTATGTCTTTGGAAAAATGTCTGTTCAAGCTTTCTGCCCAATTTTTAATTCAGTTATTTGGGTTTTTTTACTATTGAGTTGTATGAATTCTTTATACATTTTGGATATTAACCTCTTACCAGATGTGTGTGATTTACAAATATTTATTTACTTCCTGAAGTTACCTTTCCATACTGACTGAAAAGGCAAAACATTTTTATTAAGGCATGATACTAACAAACTTGTTGCCATTGAAGATGGTGAGATACGTATTGATGTGTCAGAATGACGGTGGGTCCTTGTCACAGTCATTTGGCTACATGTATACTGATGTACTCTGTAGATTGGGTCTCTCACAAGATTAAATGTTTCTCAAGGGTGCCAGAAGCACTACAGAACATTCCTGTCTTATCTGGTTGCTGAGTATATATCTAAACAACATTGTGTATGTTCCCTAATTAACAAAAAGAATTTGGCTTCAGAAAAAGAAGCAAAAATGCCCTGGCAAATCCTTGCTGTGCTTCCCTCCAGGGAGTGTACAGAATCTTGTGATAAAATGAGCTGTGTGTCTCTCGAAAATGTGTCTGTGTTGGCCATTTTAAGCTTGTGTTTATATTTCAGAATTAACTCAATATGTTATTGTTGCCAAATAATTAGCAGAAGATCTGCTGTTGAAGGGGCTGATTCCTAGATTCAGGTTACTTTTATAAGAAAGCACAATGCTGTTCTTTACCTGACCAGGTGGTGGCGCAGTGGATAGAGCGTGGGACTAGGACATGGAGAACCCAGGTTCAAAACCCCGAAATCTCAGGTGTAAGTGTTGGCTCATCTCGTTTGAGTAAGGCTCACCAGCTTGGGCCCAAGATTACTGGCTTGAGGAAGGGTCACTCAGTCTGCTGGAGCCCCCCAGTCAAGGCACATATGAGAAAGCAATCAATGAACAACTAAGGAGTCACAAGAAATAATTGATGCTTCTTATCTCTCTCCCTTCCTGTCTGTTTTCCCCTACCTGCCCTTCCCTCTGTCTCTGTCTCTGTCACACACAAAAAAAGAAAGCACAGCATTTTTAAAAGCAACTCATGAAACTGAAAGGAGTGAGGAAACAGCATCATGAAAAACTACACCGACGTTAGGTAGAGCCTGCGTATGAGCTTGCAGGCCCTTCTGTGAGTCGAGAGAGACCTGCTGCCCTACTGTCCTGTAGGTGAGGACACCAGGAGAAGCCTGCAGTTCACAACCGGAAGAGAGATCTCACCAGAGCTCAACCGTACTGGCTAGTGCATGGTGAACTTCCAGCCTATAGAACCGTGGGAAGTTAACACCTGTTGTTTATAAGCCACTGTCTGTGGCGCTCTGTTATAGCAACTTGATCCCACCAGGACACATATACGGGGTACTAATACTTACACTAGGCCATGATAGTGAACCTTTTTATAAAAAACCGCCTATTTTTGTAGTGCTGGTCAACCTGGTCCATCCCGCCCACTAGTGGGTGTTCCAGCTTTCATGGTGGGTTGTAGCAGAGCAACCAAACAGCGCCGTGATTGGCCCACCATGAAAGCTGGAATGCCCACTAGTGGGTGGACCAGCACTGCAAAAGTGGGCAGTTTTTATAAAAAGATTCTCCATCACGGGGCTAGGGACTAGTTATTACATGTTGAAAGAGAAGACTATTGAGTTATGAATCTTGGAAGACTAGGGAGGAGAAAAGGAGGAAAGGAAGAAAGAAAAAGGATAGGAGGAAAGAAAGGTCGGAGGAATGAAAAGAAAGAGGAAGAAAAGGAGGAAAAGAGAGAGAGAAATTCAGGGCACCAGAATGTCTTTGAGGTATGTCAGCAAAAATATGGAGAAGGTGGAGGAAAAAAACTTCAAAATTCAAAACCAAATGAAGGATTTACAGATAGAGATTGAAGCAGAAAAAGAAGTTTCTTACAAATCAAAAGACACTTCACATAGTTGAAAAGAGGCTGTGGTCATTTGAGCATAATCTACATAGTTAGCAGCTCCAGAATTGCCCACCAATATACTGAATGAAATGTAATTGTTGATGTCAGAGTAATGGTGCAGTAGGAAGTGATACCAAAAAATCTCCCCCAAAACTCAACAAGATCTTCAACCAGAAACAGAAAAACCTATCCTTGGAGCCTCCAGATGTTTCGCAATACACCTGAAGGTATGGTCAAGCAAAAAATTGGCTAAATATATAATTAAACTCTGAAGGAAATAGGGAGTAAGAAATACTCCACCTTCCTCACTAACCTAAATAGGGCTGCTTTCACTGGGAACTGAGAGTATAGAAACTAAGGCGGGCAAAGGGGGTGAATAGATCCAGGCCACAGCACAAACGGCTGAACCAGGCTGTGGCACGGAGATCCAAGCTGAGGAAAAACTGTTCCTGTAGCAACCCAGTCAATACAACCTAATGCTTGCACCAAATCCAGATAAAGAAAGACAAGTGGGGCAGCCATTCACCCTGATCTCCTGGTCGGTGCATGCAAATAGTGGGCGAGAGATTCCTCCAAGTGCCTCAGCAGTTGGCGCTCGTGTTACCCCACAGAGAGGCAAAGTCAGGGGCCTTTGTGGGGGCCGAAAGCAGAATATTTGGCCACCCCAGCGCCCTGAAAAAGCCGTGCACGGGGAGGGAGTGAGAGCCAATTCCAACGCTGGAACTTTTCCGTGCGGGCGGGGGTCTCGCTCAAAGTGTGAGGCGGCCGGCCTGATATCCTGGTCGGTGCGCACGGAGAGTGGGCAAGAGATTCCTCCGAGCACCTCAGGAGTGGGCGCCCGTGTAACCCCACAGTGGGGCAGAGTCAGGGGCCTTTGTGTGGACCAAAAGTGGAATCTCGGGCCATCCCAGCACCCTGAAAAAGCCGTGCATGGGGAGGGAGTGAGAGCCGATTCCAATGCTGGAACTTTTCCATGCGGGCAGAGGTTTCACTCAGAGTGTGAGACTGCCGGCCTGAAATCCTGGTCTGCGCACAGATAGTGAGTGAGAGTTTCCTCCAAGTGCCCCAGGAGTGGGCGCCCACCCATGTTACCGGACAGAGTGGGAGAGCCAGAGGTCTTTGAGTGGGTGGAAGCCCCGCCTGATTATGCTAGCAGCTCAGACTGACTGAGCCTTACCCAGAGCCCTGTGCTGAGTGGGAAAAGAGCGGGGAGTTGCCAGCTCTTTGAGCCTCTTACTATCCAGGCAGAGGCAGCAGCAACCCCATAACTGGATTATCAGGCCACTAATTGAGGAAGGAAAGACTAGGAGAGAGGCTCCAGGAACACGGACTCTCTCACTGTCGGAGCCTATAAATGCTAATGAGCCTCGACTGCCAACGAGACTGAAGCACAATACATGACATCGCCATAGAGACTTATCAACTACAAACCTCTACCTGAGCGTGCCAAAGGGGCAGAACTCGGGGTACAGAGTCACTGACCAGAAAGAGGGAGAGAAAAGAAAAAGCAAGAAGATAACCTCTCAAAATCAAGAATAATCCGCAGACTTTATAACCTATCCCATTTTATTATATTTGTTAGTTTGTTTCTCTTATCTTCATTCTTAATTTTTTTTTTCCTCCTCCAATTTGGTCATTTAACTCTCTGCCAGTCTTACTCCTCCTCTCCTTGAACTACACTACCCATAATTGTTACATCTCCCATTATCTTTTTTTTCCTCTTCCTTTCTCTCTATGAGGGTTGCACTCCAAAACCCTTAACTCTCTCTCTCCTCTTTTATCTTTTTTCTTCTTTTAGTGGTTCCCTCTTTTTTTCTCTCTTTCTTTCTTTTCTCCCTCTATATTAGTTTCTTCCTTTCTCCTTTACGTCTCCTCTTATTCAAACCTCAATAACAATCAAATAATCTTATCTGGGACTCAAACTTATGTTTGTGGCATTTTGGGGGTTTTTACTTCACCTTTTTAACTCACCAACAGTGCTCCCATAGCTGGCTCTCCATTTTATCTAGTTCTTGTTCCACTAAATACAATAGTAATTTTTTAATTTGTCCTCCCATTTCCTGTTTCCCTCTTATTCCTCTCATCATAACTCTTAGTCAACCAACACCTAAAAGCAAATCATTTTATTCTTGATCCAAATTTTTTCCTTATTTGCTTTTTGTGGGTCCATACCCCCTTTTTTTCTTTTTTTTTGCCCCTTTATTACTTCTCCCCAATTCAGGCCCTCCATTACAGGTATTGTTTGTTCTATTTAGTACAATATCATTCACAGTTCACCACAAGATTTTCTCAAGAAAGAGGAGAGAGGAGAGGAGAGGAAAATAGGAGGTGGGGAATAATTTTCTTTTTTAATTATTATTTTATTTTATTTTTCTTTATTTCATTATTAATTAAAAAAACAACTCTTTTTGATTTTTTAAACTTTTTATTCTTTATTAAATCTCATTAATACTATCAACAAAACCACCCTCAGATGCCATTAAGGAAGAGAAAATCGAATATCATGGATACAAAAGAAAGAGAGGTAACACAGATAGATGAGGAAAAATCTATGAAGAAAAAATTTAATATATTGAAAACCTTGGAGTTAAATGACAGATAATTTAAAATAGAAATCCTAAAAATACTCAGAGATATACAAGAAAACACAGAAAGGCAATTTAGGGAGCTCAGAAAACAACTCAATGAACACAAAGAATATATTTCCAAGGAAATTGAAACTATAAAAACAAATCAAACAGAGATGAAAAACTCAATTCACAAGCTGAAAAACGAAGTAACAAGCTTAGCTAATAGAACAGGCCAGATAAAAGGTAGGATTAGTGAAATAGAAGACAAGCAACTTGAGGCACAACAGAGAGAAGAAGAAAGAGACTCAAAAATTTAAAAAAATGAGATAGCCTTACAGGAATTATCTGACTCCATCAAAAAGAATAACATAAGAATAATAGGTATATCAGAGGGAGAAGAGAGAGAAAATGGAATGGAGAACATACTCAAACAAATAATAGATGAGAACTTCCCAAGCCTGTGGAAAGAACTAAAGCCTCAAATTCAAGAAGCAAACAGAACTCTGAGTTTTCTTAACCCCAACAAACCTACTCCAAGGCACATCATAATGAAATTGGCACAAACTAACAGCAAAGAAAAAATTCTCAAGGCAGCCAGGGAAAAGAAGAATACAACATATAAAGGAAGGCCCATTAGACTATCATCAGATTTCTCAACAGAAACTCTACAAGTTAGAAGAGAGTGGACCCCAATATTTAAAGTCCTGAAACAGAGGAACTTTTAGCCACGAATACTATCAAAGCTATCGTTCAAATATGAAGGAGAAATAAAAACATTCACAGATACAGAAAAGATGAGGGAATTTATCATCAGAAAACCCCCACTCCAGGAATTACTAAAGGGGGTTCTCCAATCAGATACAAAGAACAAAAAAAAAACAAAGCCACAAGTAAAAGCTCCAAGAAGAACACAATAAAACCAAATTTAAACTGTGACAACAACAAAAAGAAAGGGGGGGGGAGGATGGAGATTAACAGTAGCAAAGGACGATGGAGTGCAAAAGTACTCACAAAATACTGCACTACAATGAACAGGGTAGGAACCCTTTTCATTACTTAAAGGTAACCACCATTGAAAAATCCACCCCAGAAGCACATGATTTAAAAAAGATAGCAACAGAGAAAAGATGTATGGAATACAACCAATCCAATAAAAAAATGGGAAAAGAACATGAACGGACACTTCTCCCAGGAAGAAATACAAATGGCCAACAGATATATGAAAAGATGCTCATCTTCCTTAGTTATTAGAGAAATGCAAATCAAAACTGCAATGAGATACCACCTCACACCTCTTAGATTAGCTATTATTAACAAGACAGGTAATAGCAAATGTTGGAGAGGGTGTAGACAAAAAGGAACCCTCATACACTGTTGGTGGGAAAATAGAACTACCTTATGACCCAGCAATCCCTCTACTGGATATATACCCCAAAACTCAGAAACATTGATATGTAAAGACACATGCAGCCCCATGTTCAAACCCTTGCACACAATACATCGATTTTTCGAACACCTGGACTGTCTGTAGTTTCTCTGAGGTTTGTTGTCACTTTAAAAATGCACACTTCAAATGCATTACTCAGGGGCTCAAACTCTATGCAAATTCTCTTTTGCTTTGTGTGCTTATCTCAGAAGAAATAGAGAAGTGAGTTTTAGGAGCTCTCGATTCACTCTTATCCTTCATGGCCTCTCCCATCTCAGATTTGTGATCTCGTGATCATGTCATCAACTCATTAGTATAAAAATTATATTAAACTTATCTTCTTTATAATTTAATAACAATTCCTTTCACAGAAACCCAAAACTACATATAAATTTTAAATAATTTAGAAAAAAATGTTTTGAATATAACAAAATATTTTCTATTTTTATCATCATTTTCATTAACTGGATGCCTTAATTCTAATGTCCTTCCTATTAAAATGAGAGAAATGAATAGTTTTCATTCACTTTTCTGTGTTGGTGTCAGTTTCCTAGCTTGATTGTAAATATTACCTTAAAGTGCATCTAAAAAGAGTTTTTGGAAAAGTACATATAGAAAATAAATGAATACTTGCCAACAGAAAAGTCAAATATTTGCCAGAAATGAGGAGGAAAAGACCAATGTACAACACAGCTGCAGCTGAGTTGGAAATCACAACAGTTCCTGAGCAAAGGGGTTAATGAACTGTGGACACATCTGCCCCACCCCAGTCCTGGGCAGCGCTCGGTGTTAGCACGAAAGATGGGCACCTTCTTTGGGCTGTGAGTTCTGGTTTTTGATGCTGTTCCACTAGGAAAAGCCTGCCCCTTCCCTAAAACATCTTCCACTTCAGTTTTCACCCAGACATTTCAACTCTTGATAGCTTTATGTCTTGGCTTCTAATTTGGATGATTTGGATGTTTTCTTTCCTTTTCTGGCTTCACTGTTAAGACTGGAGCTTCAAATTTAATACTGAATAGCAGTGACAAAATCAGGTGTTCTAGTGTTCTTTGTGATCTTAGGAGAAAATCTTTCACTTTTTTGTCATTGAGGACAATGCTAGCTCTGGGTAGTTTGTGAACTTCCCTTATCGCGTTTAGGAAATCTTCTTTATATAGCCTAGTTTTCTGAATGATTGTGTCTGGAAGGGGTGTTGAATTTTGCCAAATGCTTTTTCCGTGTCCAGAGAGATGGTCATACTTTTTATACACATCTGTCAAATTGCACAGTTCTAATATAGAATTTATTATAAGTTAAACCTCAATAAAGCAGTTAAAAATAAGCATCAGTCTCTACTTTTTCCATACAATCTTCCAAATAAAGTAGAAAACTCCACATTCGCTGCTTCAAGTTAGATTCATTAACAGAATTTCCTTCTATCTCTTCATCAGAGCCATGCCTAGGTAGAATTAAAATTCTCTAGCTATCGAGTTTTGTGTAGTTCACTTTCACATGGAGAATCATCTGTGAACCAGAAAAACAATGCCTTCTTCCAGAGCCAGTTTGTCATTGTGATCCTATGATGCTATAGACAGGGACTGAGGGATAGAATTCAGTATAACAGGTGCAGTTGCCATAAGAATCGAAACCACTCTGTTTGGCTTCTGTCCTTCAAGAATACTTGTCCACCTGCCTTGTATTGCTGTTACACATGTCCTCATCACTTTCATGGTGGGCAGCTCACGTACCACAATAACTGGATACCCCATGATCAAGTGTTCAGTCTACCAAGGATCAACAGTTGGCCTAAAACCCAAGACTAGATATTTACACATGTCTGCATGTCTGTGCAGCTGTCTGCAGGTGTGTGTAAGGAAAGAGTAGGTGGGCCTGATCTTTCACAGGGCTTCCTACAGCGCTATCAGCCTGTCCACAGTGTTTCTACAAACAATGTCATATCTGCTTTCCTTCTAGGTGTTTGGAAGTTGAGTGGGCAGGAAGTGGCTCCTTGACCAGCCCTCGGTAAGACCGGGCTCAATGAGTCTCCACAAGGTTTCCCTGGACAGAAACACAGCTGCTGGTGGTGCTTGAAAAGCATCATGCTGTGTGACACCCTCTGCGTAGACTTCTCCAGACTCCATCTCTTGTGTTCTTTTCCCTTTCTGGGCTGGTGGTGTATCCTAACTGTATCACTGTAATAATTCTTAGCTGGGCATACAGCTCTGTGCTCAGTCCTGGGAGTCCTTGTGGTGAAGCGTTGAACAGGTGGGTGGTCTTGGGACCCCTACCTCAGCGAGTCAGTGATGGGAGAATCCCTGAGGATTCTGCCATCTGGAGTCGCCTTCAGCCATGAATTCCTCTTTTCCTACAATCACTATTTTTTCTCATGGCAGTCAGGGATAGTTGACCCAAAGACAAGTGACAGCCAGAGTCTATTTGTAAAGGAATTGTTACTTCACACCCACATACAATATTTAAAAGGGGTCGTTAGAAGGAGATCACCAGAAAATTGCTCCGTTTTTCGAGAAGCTCTCAGACCCCACCATCTCTCATCCCACAGCATCAAAACAAGGGTTTCCCAAGTGCTCACCAAGGGGCCGGTGGAAATTCATGCCTGAGTGAGAGTCTGGCTGTGATGCCACCAGAGAGCAATGCCCACTCTCTCTTCTTCACCTTCCAAAGAATGGATGAGTGTCTTCTGTTGACAAATGGTAATCTGGAACATGTAGGGAAGGGGATTCTGGGAAATGTAATGCCAGCTTATCCTGTAAAATGCAGAGAACAGTTTAGGAATTTGGTGTGAATAATGCTAAACTGACAATAGATAATCCAGTATAGATAATCCTATCCCTTGAATATTCAGTCAGCACACCTTGTTTTGTATGCCTTATCACCTTTCTTGTAACCAAGCTCTTTAGGACTATTTTAGTGTTTAAATTTCAAGTCTGATTAAGATTTGCAAATCCACCTGTTTATTAAAGGTAAAAAAATAATAACCTAGTGTTTTTCCCTTTCCAAAGCAATAATCCAGGATAATATCAGCCATCATTAAGAAATATGTGGACATTTTTCCATGCTAGTGTGTTTATGCTGTTATGTTGATTTTACAAGATTAAAGAATAAAAGACAGCTCCATAAAAGAAGGAGGAACTGAATCTGATGATTTGAGACCAGTGTTGAAACAGAGACTCTTGCTGGATTCAGGTCCAAGAATGTGCTTATTTAAAAAAGAAATATTTCATGAAGCTTAGAAGGGAGGAAGATAAGTCTACCTAGGGAGACAGAAAAATGTGAGATTTCTGTGATTGATCTGTTATTGATTACATAATCTAGCCTGAGCTATTATTCTAAAGAGAAATATTTTTGTGCCGAACTTGAGAATCAGAGGTTGAGTTTTTGTGGGGGTTGTCCTCAGATGAACGGAACAGGACCCCTGTCACCTTGCGCTGCAGCCAGTCTAACACATGGATGTCAGCCTCATTTTCTGAGAGTGTCCTCCGTGTTAAAATTGGGGGGAGGTGAGAATTCAACAGGAAAAGATGATCAGGGACAGAGCTGCTAGCATTTAAGAACACCTTCTCTGAACCCACATTTGCTCTTTGATGAACAGTAAGGAAGAAAAACACAGTAAAATTATCTCAGCTAAGACACTTGTTGGCTACATATTAAAGACATAAACAGATTACATGTAGTTATTTCTGAGTCTTGTAAATGGCATGCATCCCTGTACTTTCTAATAAATTTTGCAGATCGTAAGCTGCAACAAATTTTATGAAGGGAGATATGGGGGATAAGTCTAGACATGTGCAAGGAAGTACCTGAACATTTATTAATCTGAAAAGCAATAGATTACCACCCAATAGTTTAAATATTATTGTGAATTAAAATTACGTTTAGGTAATAGTCAAGAAGAAAGAAATAAAATTGGCCCATTGCCACATGATAAAAGCATATTTCATTTTATATGATCACATTTCAAAGTCAATATAACATCAAACAATAAAAATAGGATATAATGGTTTCAAATGAAAAGTTCTGTTCTTTTCAAAAACATCAGAATCTTGATGCACCATTGTCCTGATTATGTTTAATTGTTTAGCACATGCATACTTTAACACAATGCTAATTCATCATGAGGGAGATTGCCTTGGCTCCCAAGTTTTAATTTCTATGTGAGTGTATTTTGTATATCTTTAATTCTTATAATCATTATCTCAGAAAGCACCATTAGATCATTTATTCCATTAGGTTGAGATTCTCTTTCCTTTTACATCATTTCTCATATGTCTAGGAATGACTAACTGAATAACCAAAGAGAGAAGTTTGTCTGTAGTTATCTAAATACATACTTGGTACCCTGTTGTATAAATCCAGTCAAGGCGATCCTATCGATTGACTCAAAAGTTTGGAATTTAAAAGAAATGTTTAAATTTAATAGAGATTTAGTTGAAATAAGCATTTTTGAGGGGCAATATATGATGACATTACATTAAGAAATCAAATAACTTTAGTTTATTCCTGATTTTCTTTTTTTATTCCTTTTTATTAAATTTATTGGGCTTGACCTGTGGTGGTTCAGTGGATAAAGTGTCCATCTGAAACGCTTAGGTCGCCAGTTTGAAATCCTGGGCTTGCCTGGTCAAGGCACATATGGGAGTTGATGTTTCCTGCTCCTCATCCCTTTTTTCTCTCTCTCTTTAAAAATGAATAAATAAAATATTTTTTTTTTATTTATCAGGGCAACATTAGTTAATAAGATTATGTAGGTGTCGAGTATATATTTTCTGATACATGATCTGTATGTTGTACTGTGTGTCCACCACCCAAAGTTAAATCATCTTCTGTCATCATATATCAATATTTGACCCCCATGCCCCCAGCCTTCTGGTAACCACCACACTGTTGTCTGTGTCTATGAGTTTTTGTTGTTTTTTTTCTTGCTTATTTGTTGCTTTCAATTATATATCCCACCTATGAATGGAATCACATAGTTCTTAGTTTTTTCTGTCTGACTTATTTCATTTTGCATGATATTCTCAAGGTCTATCCCTATTATAGCAAATGACAGTATTTCATCTTTTCTTATTATTGAGTGGTATTGCATGGTGTGTGTGCATGTGTGCATGTGTATATCACACCTTTTTATCCAATCACCTCTTGTAGGACATTCTGATGTTTTCCATGTCTTAACCACTGTGGATAATGTGATAATGAACAGAGGGATGCATACATCTTGGTAAATGGTTTCAAATTTTTTGGATAGATAACCCAGGAGAGGAGTTGTTAGGTCATATGGTAACTCTATTCTGAATTTTTTGAAGACTCTCTATGATTTTTTTTATGTAAACCCCTACCTACTCTTGCCCCCTAAGAGATAGTATGGCGTAAAATTTTTTATAATAAAGACACAATGGGATATGTGAATTTGGGTGGTTTTGTGCAATTTTCACCCTTAATAATGCTTTTTTTAATGCCTTTGGAATACAAATGGGCAAATGCTCTGCTCAATGCATCAACATTTACAATTTTAGGGGCCTTGAGTAGCCATTTTCTGTCGATGCACAAATAAAGGGGAAACATACAGTCATTATTTCTGGATTTGATCTCAAGGCAACAGGCCCGAAGAAGTCCCCCAAACTAAGGAGTCAGGATAAAGCCAAAGTGTAAGAACAAGAAGCTGATAAATGGTTCTGCCTTGGACCTGGACTAGAAGTCACACATGAACATGGACAATAATCCATCATAGCAAACAGCAGCAGGATCAAGGGACAGGGATTCTCCAGCATTTAGGATGATAACCGTCACACTTTCAGAGTGATATGTTCATTGGTCAGCCTGGTAAGTGAGACAGGCTGGGGTGCATCCAATGGACATACTGTGAACGCATTACTATCTATGACAGCCTGCCTGCCCATGTGTCCACCTTCAGAGAGATTAAGTTTCTGGTGCTGTCAGACGGCCTACTAAGGAATGCAAAATACAAGTGAAAAATGTGAATCTCCTACAAAAGCCCATAGAGAAGTGTCTCTATGCCTTTTACAGATTTAGAATTTTAAGAATTAGCATGCTGAAGAAAGCAATGGAAGAGTCAAGCAAATATACCACATTAAAAAATAATGGTTAGGGAGTCCGTGTGTCTTTTAACCAGTGAACATTAAAACACTTTTTTTTTTTTTTTTTGGATTTTTCTGAAGTGAGAAGCAAGGGGAGGCAGAGAGACAGACTCCCTCATGTGCCCAACCAGATCCACCCGGCATGCCCACCAGGGGGCGATGCTCTGCCCATCTGGGCCACTACTCTATTGCAACCAGAGCTATTCAAGCACCTCAGACAGAGGCCATGGAGCCATCCTCAGCACCCAAGCCAGCTTTGCTCCAATGGAGCCTTGGCTGTGGGAGGGGAAGAGAGAGACAGAGAGAGGGGAAGGGATGGAGAAGCAGATGGGCACTTCTCCTGTGTGTCCTGATCAGGAATCGAATCCAGGACTTCCACATGCTGGGCTGATGCTCTACCACTGAGCCAACCGGCCAGGGCCTAAAACACTTTATTTTTTAATTATTCATTTGTTTGTGTTTTTTTCCCCTGAAGATAGAGAACATATGAAGAGAAGAGAGGGAAAAAAATGAAGGGGGTAAGGAAGAAAGGAAGGAAGGAAAGAAGGGAGGGACGGAGGGAGGGAGGGAGGGTAGGAGGGAGGGAGGTTGAGCAGAGAGGAAATAAGGAGGATTGAGAGGGTGTGAAAACAAGTGAACTTAGAGAAAGAGAAATTTGCTATTTGGTTCCTTGTGGGGCTACTAGATACTAAATACTTTACACATATAACATCTATCTCACAACAACCTAGAAAAGTATTATTGCTCTTCCTCTAGTTTTTAATGAGGATAAAAAGGAGAGAGAAGACATGTACACCAGGCTCAACAGGAAGTAGATAAGTCAGCCTCCAGCTTGGCTTGTCTGTTTTCTAGACATCTGCCTCCTGTCACCCATCTCAAGCGACTTTCCATATCCCTCCCACTTCACTCGTGTGACTGCCTCGGTGTCCCTGCCGCAGCTGCTTCGATGGTATTGATCCCTTCATCCTCCTCTCCAGTGAAAATATGATCTGAAATGATTCCTTTTTTTTCTTCAATATTTGGGGGGGGGATTGTTTTTAAAGAAAGACCTTTACTATCTGACTGTTGGTTAAAATTGAAATTGTGAATGAAGCTGATACAAAAATAAAGTTAGACTTATAAAATCCAATTAAAATTACATTTTTCCAGACACAGTGGCAAATGAGGACTCTGGTTTTGAATCTCATGTGGCAGCAGCTTCTCTCTTTCAGGGTAGTTCCCTCTGAAAAATGTTTTAGTTCAAAACATGTGACAGCATAGCTTTAAGTTTACAGAAAGTTTGGATTTATCATGTGAAATACAATTATGGCCATAAAATAAATAAATAGAATGATAGCCAAATATCTTGGCAAACACACAGCCCTAAGATAAATGTATCTATTACATGAGATAGTTAGTTACATGCAGGTAACATTGACCTAAACAAAAGTTTTGTGACTCTCTGAGGGGTGCGTTGATTCTTTAAAATGAGATTGTCAATCACTGCTTACAACTGTAGAGCCATTTCATCCTTTCCGTAGTATTTTTACAATGAGTAAGCAGCCATCAGCAACCGGCTCTGACTCAGAGCAGATTGAGAAAAATCCAATGGGGCCAATTATCCCTGTATCCTAACTCAACTACCAGTGCGTTTGGAGTAGTCTGAGGGAGGTTTCTACGGGCCTATGCTCTAAGAAATACCAATAGACCCTACCCATGAATTAAGTGACACACACACCTGCTCTGTGTGTTAGTACAGCTATTTTAAAGCAGAGCTGGGTTTTTTTTTCAAGCACTGGACTGTCCCAGCTGGGCCATCCTTTTGCTAACTGTAGGGAGTGTGCAGTTTAGCGGGGTCTCTGTCTCGGAATGGGAGAGCTGGGAACGTGAAGGTCCTTCTGTGGCAAAAAAGCTTGCTATGTATGGTCTTACTGGGCTTACTTCCCGGAGTAACCCTTCCTAGGTCTGTTCCCCAGAATCGAGCCTGTTTTCTCCCTTGCATGTCTTACTTCCTACTAAGCTGTGTGTGAGTGTGTGTGTGAGTGTGTCTGGGTGTGTTGTCATATTAACTTGTAAACTGGCACCGCCACCATCATTCCCAGTAGACCTGTGTGATGTCCTGCCAAAGCCCTTGACAGCACCCTCTTCAATGTCAACAGCTGCCTGAAATCGGGCTGTTCTCTCTGTCTGGGTACAGTTGTACCTCTTTGGTCACATATGGAATTCTCGATTGTGACCACACAAGGCCCCACTGCTCTGGGCTCCGTCCCTGGAGTGTGAATCCTACAGTCTCCACTACGGAAGGCCAGTCTTCAAAGGGACAGAGCTATTAGACCAGGGGTCCCCAAACTTTTTACACAGGGGGCCATTTCAATGTCCCTCAGACCATTGGAGGGCCAGACTATAAAAAAACTATGAACAAATCCTTATGCACACTGCACATATCTTATTTTAAAGTAAGAAAACAAAATAGGAACAAATACAATATTTAAAATAAAGAATAAGTAAATTTAAATCAACAAGCTGACCAGTATTTCAATGGGAACTATGCTCCTGTCACTGACCACCAATGAAAGAGGTGCCCCTTCTGGAAGTGCTGCGGGGGCCGGATAAATGGCCTCAGGGGGCCGCATGTGGCCCGCGGGCCGTAGTTTAGGGACCCCTGTATTAGACACTTCCTATCATAGGTATATTTGTTTGGAGAAAATAAAATCCACATGAAGGCATCCATATTATTGAATTCCTTTATTTCTTTCTGAGAAAAAAATATTTTATTTTGTTTGTATTTATGTTGTGTACTGTCAATATTATTTCCTATTTTTTCATTCAACAGTGAGAAGTAATCTTTCCAAAAAGTGTAGTGTGGCGACACCTAGTGGTCTTTCTGAAATACTCAGTTTTGCCGTGTAAATGTTCATGCTGTTCTGTCAGACTCGTAAATTCTATACCATTGCATATTGACAATAAGACAGAAAAAACAAGTCTTTGTTCAGTTCTTAGTTCATGCTTCAAGAAATTCATCCATGGCATCAACGTTGAGGGTCAGTTTCAGAAAAATAAAAACATGACAAGTTCTTTTTTTGTGAAACACAAAGCTTTTCACTTCTAAGAAGTAAGTTTCCAAAGAACATTTATCTGATTTAGAACACGTTCATGCTACAGAGTAAAATTACTTCAAATGCTGAATACTTGATTGTATTAATTGCTATAACTACTACAGTGCAATTAATTTGATAAATGCTATATACCTATTTATTGGATTATTATAGACATTCATTTAATAACTTTAGATGAATTAATTTATATAAAATAAATCTATATTATAACAAATAATGAAAATTATAAATTCATCAAGTGAATACTTTTACAGTGCATAAATGAATAAAATAATATCTTGAAGGGAAATTTCAAAATAATGTGAAAAAACAACATATATATTTAAACACAGTTTCTGTGCTAAGTTTTAAGAAATTAGGCATACCTAAGTCTTTGTTAACAAGCATTAAATAACTGATTTTTACAGTTGTATGAATCATTGCTATTTCATAAACTTGACTTTAGTAATTATTGAGAATAATTTGTCAAAGACTGTCTAAAACTTAGTTACAAAAATAAAGAAAAATGAATAAAACAGTGTATGATTATTGAAAATTATGATAAAAACTTTTTCAATAATTATGATAAAAATTATTGAAAATTATGATAAAAATTATGATAAAAATACCAATAAGCCATGAATCTTATGCAATCCTGTGAAGTGAGTTTTAATTTTACAAAGGCTTAGTGGACTAGCCCAGCAAGTCGTAAGTTATATGCCTAAGGTCACATTAAGTTTCAGAATGAAAATCAAATTTCAATTTTTGCCTTATATATCTTATAATTCAAAATGGCATTGATATTTTAAAGGAAAGTTTTATTTTACTGGTGTAAGTAATAATATATATATGAGCTTTTTGCTTGAAAATAGTCTTTGGCCAGCATCTAAAATTTAGCAGTGCTCTACTTTGTAAATATCAAATCAAATGTTGGCTAAGAGGAAGCTCACAAGATTAAAAATGAGGACTGACAAATTTCTCTGATGGGCTCATGTGACTATGAGGCAGATTTAGAAAAATTCATACAGGCTTTGGAGTACAGCATATTTAAGTTTTAATGAAATAAAAACAGAAGGAGAAGCAAAAGGAAGATGTTATGTGCCTTCTCCATCAATCAATAAGTCATAAATTTGGATATGAAGAAGTCAAGAACCAGGTAGTCATACCACGCTCTCTCTTTCTTGGGCCACAGTGTACATGATGCAGAGAAATATATAATTCTCTCCATCTTCTATATTTATCTCTTCAGACAATGAATTAGATACCTAAAGGTCAAAAGGTATTATAAAAATGAGAAAAAATATGATAGCAGTGATCTGATTTATGGAAGATTAAAGTCTCCATGGAAAACAATATATGTAGCAGCATAAACAAGAACATCTTTGGTACAAACCTTGGGCATTGTAGTCTTCTCAAACCTTGCTTGAATAAGTAAAAACTAAAATTAGATATTGCTGGGTACATGGGATAAAAAAGAAGCTTCACTAAATAAAAAAAATTTTTAAATAAAAATTATGTGTGATATAAAGATAGATAATGAAGTCAGATAAGAAGAGTCAACAACTAAATGATTGATCTTCAATGAAGCCACAGAAGAAATAAAAAATGATATAATAGAAGAAAAAGTTTCCCTGGCCAAAGAAAAATTTACAAATGCAGACAAAAGCACACATATACTGATGGAGCAGAGCTCGGTGCCTTTATTTGTCAAATGCTAATAGGTTCTTATCATCTCTTAAGTGAAACTATTTTATGTATTAATGACTCAACAATCCTCATTATTTGTGATTTGAGCAACTCTATCATTAACGGAGAAAATGAAGTTTTTCATTTAATTGTTATCAAGACATGGAAAACAATTTGAAGTTTGAACAGTTGGAAAGCACAAGTTAATAAATATGGATATTTTTTAATGCCTTTTGAGCATTCATTTGACTATCATAATTCTGATGTTTCGGGAGGTACATGCTAAGAATTAAGAAATAGTTAAAAAAAACTGTTAAATAAACAAAGTCTCTTTCTTGAGGTCCAAGTCATTTCAGTTGAATTGCTTTTAATAATACAGTTAACTGGAGAGAAAATATTTCTGTTTCTCAATGAGCTTTTGCAATGAGCGCGTGACATCAAATAAATACTTAAGGTTGCTTTAGATTTATTAAACATGCCTATGTCAGATAATTGCCTTAATTTATCTGTTTTCAAACATAAAATATGATGAAGAATTACTGCCAAAATACTGATTAGATTATTTTGATTTCATATTTTATAGTATAACAGTCACACTACTAAACGGAGTTTAGAAGAAGTGAAATTTATTTATATGATAAAATGGATCTGGTGTCTGAATAAAACAAACTCAGAGGGAGCAATATTATGTGAAATAGCTATAAAAATAAAACTGGAATTATTTGGACTATTTCTGCATAGTGCAGAATTTCAAAGGGATAGAGTTACTTGCCTGTCAGTATACATAGAAATCTACACACTCCTGAACTCTGAACAAGACGTAAATTATAACCCTTCATTCTACAACATTCATTACACCATTTCTTTATTGACTCTTACCATGTGCCTAACACTATTCTGGCACTTAGGGACAGAGCAGTGAGCAGAACGGACAAGTCCTGCTGTCCGGGAGCATCCATTCCAGTGCCAGGATTCATTCGGAAGGCCACACCAGCACCTAAACAGTGTCTGGCACGTTGCCGATACCCATCACAGACTGACTGACTGATTGATTGACAATGGCATGAATGAACAAATTACAGAATAAAAGAATCAATCTTTGAGTTCTTTCATGTGCCAGACCGTTTCAGACAGTTTCATGTGCCATGGTCATATCGACTACCGTACTCCTGCACAACATCCCTATAAAACTTATCCTTGGAGTGTAGCTTATGCTTTTTCTTTTCTTTTTTTTTTTTTTTTTTTTACCTCTCTTTGAATTAATATCCTGTCTATTCTCCTCAGTCCTAGGAACAGCACCTCCACTCCAGTGGGTCCAGAAGGCAGAGAATCAAAGCAAAGCAAATTATTCTCATTATTTTATCTTTTCAAATATTTCAAGTGTTATGGTATTCTTCTACTTATTTACATTTTTAGAATGATTTGAAGTTATGTTCTTGGGTCAATTATAGATTATTATTCATTATTTGATGGTTCATCTTAGTGTATTATCAAATATAGTAGGAAACTGAAAACTTTGATTATGGAAGTAAGACAATATTTTCATCTTACTAAATTAGCTGGGTGCTTAAATAAATTTCATATAAAGCAATTCAGTTTATTTTTAGGTGCATGTAACAGTTCCTAAAATAATAATAAAAAATTTATTACTCCAACCACTCAAAAGGGAAGAAAGAATTATTTTTATGGTGTATAATAGAAGATCGATAACATCATAAATAACTAGTTGTGTCATATATAAATGAGAGGAATGAGCAAGCTGGATAATGATTTCATTAACTCATTTTAATTGTGACTTGGGGAGATGAATATGCAGACAGTTTGATGTATGTGTTGAAATATGTTGTATTAAAACATAATGGATTGTGAATTATATTTCTGGAATTACTTTTGGGTTCCTAGTGAAATGGTGAATTGCTTCCTTATGCCAGGAAAGTATGACGCCAAACCACCAATGCTATTTATCTGTAGGACAGTAAATGATTAAACTCAGAGTGTGGAAATTTAAAATATTTTATGAAAAGTCACCATAAATGCTTTGGTATAAAATATTATCTCTTCATAAGTTTGGGTTATGTTTTAACTGATAATCATTTGAACAGTCTATTCTAAGTTTTGTGGGTTTTCATTTTGCTGTATTCGACTTAACACTAACTCTATTTAACAAATAAAAGCTCTAGATTGCCATTAATGTAAATATTTTCCCCCTGGGATTATTTGTTTACACACTTAGGTTGTGACTATACAACATGTGAAAACCAGATCAGGACTAGAAACCTGGGTGTATATTTTTATTGCATCTCATTGACTGCCTGGATTCCCATTGTTAAATTTAGTTTTAAAGATTATTTCTTTTTTTATTTTAGTGAGTGAAGGGGAGGCAGATACAGATTCCAGCATGCGCTCTGCCAGGATCCACCTGGCAAGCCCACTAGGGGGTGATGCTCTGCCCATCTGGGGCCCTTGCTCTGTTGCAACTGGAGCCATTTTTTAGTGCCTGAGGCTAAGGCCATGGAGCCATCCTCAGCACCTGCAGCCAACTCACTCTAATTGAGCCATGGCTGCAGGAGGGGTGGGGGGAGAGAGAGAGAGAAGTGAAAGGGGGAAGGGTAGAGAAGCATATGGGCGCTTCTCTTGTGTGCCCTGGCCGGGAGTCGAACCTGGGACTTCCACATACCAGGCTGATGCTTTACCACTGAGCTAACTGGCAAGGGCCAGGACTGTAATTTTTATCAGTAGAATCGGATGTTAGTCTTATATAGTTGTGGGTGAAGAAGTCTATTGACAAATGAAAAAAAGAAATAATCATTTTATTTAGCGATTATATTTTGGCAAGACTAGGAGAAAGAGACTCTAAGTACAAAAATATGTTTGATAAGTATCTTATGCAAGTGAGGAAAAGGCTGTAAATTAGAAGCCTGGCCTTGGAAAACAGCACTTTATAATTTTTTATGACACAGGCTCTAGAATCAGAATATTAGGTTTAAATTCCAAACCAAACATCCCATGTCTATGAAACTTTGAACAAGTTATTTCACTTTCCTGTACCTCTGTTCCCCTCTCTATAACATGGGAAAACTATGAGTATCTACTGCATACCTCCTGGTTGTGTTGTGAAGATTGATAAAGGACTTGGCAAGGGCTGTGTAATAAATGCTCAATAAGTTTAACTACTATAATCGTCAACATGATGATTAAAACTAGAGAATGCATATATGACCCATTTCTAAATGCCTGATGAAAGAGGTCGAAGAGTCAGTCATGATCCCTGCCCAAGAACATCAAATCTACTACTTTAGCCTCCAGACTATGGGAGTCTTTTAAGCCATATGTCACTTTCCCTTCTTTTTTATTTCTTCCTCCCTCTCCTGTTTTTCCCTCCACCCTCCCTTCTCTCCCTACTTTCTTTACTGCCTAGTTTTCCAGATTTCTTAATTTGGTTGAAACTTACCAGTTTAAAAAAAATTTGAAGAGTGAAATGATAAACTTCTGGCATGGAAGTCATTTTGTAATCGTGTCGCCAAGATGTTCCTACTCAAGACAGTACCTGATAGCTCAGCAGCGGTATTTTACTCGTTTTTGTAGCGTACGTTATATCATACAAAATGATGAATTATTTCCTTTTAAATTTATACACTCATATAACTTTGTTAAAATTTTCAATCCATTTCCATTACATATATAAATATAATATATAGTATTGAAAACATTTGAAAATTAAAAGAAAATGGGGGCATGGAACTGATGGGGAAACAGAGTAAAATTTGTCTTTTTAAAAATTGCTTTAAGATATTGGGATTGGGATTGTGAGTACTGTATTAAATAATATTCATAAGACTGTAAGTTTGATTTGTTTGTTCCAGTTGATGCAAACTTTGGCAGAGCGGGTGGGTTAGAGGAGATTATAAAGTATAATTACAATTTAACTCAACAGTAAGTTAACTCTCACTGGGTACTACTCATGCTCAATACATTTATAAATAATTATATTGAATACATTAATGTTACTTTTAATTAACTATTGCTATATGGCTTTTTGATTAAATTTAATGGCAAGAGATAATTGGCTATAATAGATATCACAGTTAATTAAAATATTTGGCTATATACATGAATGAGTGTATCTTTATAACCCAGAAATATCTTAATTGTTGTCAAAGTACTTAATTTTAGTGTTCAGTTTAAGTAATTAAACATAAATTTGGCTAAGAGCATGAGAAATGATTCACAGATAGTTGAGATGCCCTGGTCTACAAGATCTCTCCGGGAAGGTCTCCACCCATTCATCCTTCAGATTTGGGGCCATTAACCACCAGCTGCCTCCAATCAGAGGTTAGCCACCATCCCTGGTTTTTCCATACTTTCATCTTTGTAAAGAGTGCCCTTTCAAAGTAATAATCAAATGGTCCATCAATTTCCTGCTGGGACCTATAGTAATAATAAAATTTTCAATTTCATACAAAACTTCTTCTTGCTTTTAGCTGACTTAGATTTTCAAGTTCTTGATAGAAGTTGAGATAAGCTCACTTAGATTTGATTTTCAAGTGAAATACAGCCATCTCTGCCTGAACAGGTGGTGGTTCAGTGGATAGAGTGTCAGACTGGGATGCAGAGGACCCAGGTTCAAGACCCCGAGGTCACCAGCTTGAGCGCGGGTTCATCTGGTTTGAGCAAAGCTCACCAGCTTGGACCCAAGGTCGCTGGCTTGAGGAAGGGGTCACTCGGTCTGCTGTAGCCCCCCCCCATCAAGGCACATATGAGAAAGCACTCAATAAACAACTAAGGTGCTGCAGCAAAGAATTGATGCCTCTCATCTCTCTCCCTTCCTGTCTGTCTGTCCCTATCTGTCCCTCTGTCTCTGTCACAAGAAAAAAAAAATACAGCTGTCTCTGTCCTGGGTTCATTAGACAAGAAGCCACTACTTCAGGTTTGAGAAGTTAAATACTGCACACGAAATCGATTTCGAGGCTGAGCGCAAGTTTCCCTGAGAAGGCCTGTCATGTGGCCCCACACTTGTGCTAAAAGGGGGGGAAACTCATTGTTCATCGACTTCTGCAGTTCTGTGTGGGTGATTTTCAAGAAGACCGAAGTCTTCCTCGCTCTGAGTCCCACGTGGGCTTGGAAACACTTCAGAACTCCCCCTTTAGCGACACGGTCTTTACAAAGATTGGATTTCCTCTTGAGTCCACTTGAATCTGAACCATTTTATCTGAAGTCTTGAAGAGATCTATCCAACGGGTCCACGAGGTGGACTCCTCGTGGAAGGCTGGGTTCCCAGCTGCCTTCCTCTGCCCAGCGGACAGCAGGCATGCTCTCTTTTCCCGGGAGCGTCCCTGCAGTTCACCTTCCACGTCACATAGACTGATGAGAACCTTTCTCTGCTGAGCTGCTAGACTGCTCAGTGTTCCTGGAGAATTATGCATTTGTTGTTCTGGTTTCCACATAATTGTTGAACACCATACGTTGACCTGGCCTTACAGCATTGACCATTTTGAAATGTCTTCCCGAGCTGTTTTTCAATGCATGTCCGGGAGTTACTGACAATAACTTCTCTCTCTGAAGCAAACAGCGCGTGTTATCGATCAGGGCTTTAGTTTTTCTTTTGCAAACAGGGAGGTGAAATATTACGAAACCAAACATCAGTCCAGACAACAACTGAGGTCCTCCAAGATGCACTTTGTTTCCCAATGGAAACAAAACACGAAACACATTCACGCCTCTGTTTGTGTGGAGCAGCTCGTCACAAGAAAAAAAATGTGGCATTTCACCGTTATTTGACAGTCTTACAAATGCCACTCATGACGTTGATTGCTATAATCAATCTGGATAGAGCATTTTGTTTTGTTTTTTTGGTTGACGACCCTGAAGCTGCTGGCATCTTGTCTGTGGTGCTGTTTGAGAACGGGGTCTTTTCAGATTATCACCCTGCAAGCCGCGGGAGGGTTTACTCGCATTATTTTACATGTGAATGTTACTTCGTCTTCAACAACAGTGGGTTTTTGCTTTTACCTCCACTGAGCAACATGTGCCACTACAACATGTTTTCTAAGACTTATCAAGGGATGTGGCTTTTTCATGAAACAAAATTGTGACTCTGTTTGGGATCCCAGCCTCCACTGAAAATAATCAGCGCCTTTCCTGTTCAGTAGCTCTGACTTGCCTTCTGTCTTTTGTGGTTTTGCAGAAACCACAGCTGTCTTCGTACAAACATTCTCTCCGTGCTAACTCAGCGTGGAAAACCCACTGTGCGTGGCCAGCTCACGTCAAGCCCTCGGTAAGGAGCTCTCTTGGTGCACCTGGCCTTCCATGTTTCCCTGTCACACTCACAAAAGCCTCCAATGACCATGACTCTGAATCGGTGACCTCACTGGAACTGTGATTGGCCAAGGCCCGTCACCACCCTCTTACCTGTCACATCTGGTCTGGAAAATCACCACGCTGGGCAATCACACAGGTTTGCACATCACAGCTGCTAAGAAGAGACAGACAGAAGGAAACAATAGATAATGAAATGAGAAAACTACAAAAGGCGATGTCAAACATTTCCCATACATGTCAACTTTGACACGTACAATCCATGGTCGCAAGTCATATAACAGCAGCACAATGACGAAGAGGAGGCGGCTGAAGTCACATTGGAACACCTGGTTCATCTCATGAAAATCAGCCAGAGGTGTATAAGGAAAGTCTGGGAGAGCTCGTGCAGAAGGGACCAATGTTGCCGGCTCACTGGTCCCTGCTCTGAACAGGGCGGTACATGCCCCCTGTCCGTGAGCGTCTCTGGCTCCCTCCAAACGCTGAGATTGGACCCAAGAAAGGCAACCCTGTTCGGGTGCGATGAGTGTGCAAACATGGGTGTGCGGTGCTGAGAGACCTCTAGCAGAGTGAGCACGAGACTTGCAAAGGAAAAGGAGAAAGACTGCCAATTTGTATTTTTCTTTCTTTTTTCTTTTTTATTTTATCATACTCTGCTTTTAGAGGAAGTGTGTGGAGTCCTCAAGGTCCTATTGATCGACCCCCAAAATGAGACGCTCTAGTCTAGAGGACAAAGTAGAACTCACCTCATTCCCTTGCTTTTCTGGTTAATTGTGTATTTCAGTCAGGCGGGGGTGGGGGTGGGGGTGTGAATATAAAATTTGGATGAATTACTCAGGAGTTGAAAAAGGAGGGTGCCCCGAAGGAAATTAGAGATGCAGACGTGACCTGTGTGGGCCGACGACTGTGCGTGAGAGGTACCTGAAATATTTCGAAAGCAGTGTCTGAACGGATTTGAATAGATTCTAGCTTTCCAGAAAAATCATGTCCTGTGCCAAAATATATCTGGAATCCTCACGATGGCGCTTCATATTTATTCACTGTCTGAAACCAAACGTAAATCCATTGGGATTTCTGGGCTTGTGTGTGTGAGAGAGAGTGTGTCTAGGGGGGTGCATGTAAACAGTAATTCAGACGATTTAGACATAAGCTATAAATATGTCTGTGAGAAGCAAATGCTTAATTCCAAAGGGCGCTCGCTATTAACGAGTTTTCCTAGTCAGAGAATGTGCCACAGTTTTTAGTGTGTCCACCAGATGGCAGGCTTGGACTGTTAATCCCACCGCTAAATTTCTGACCCTTCCACGTGATGAAACTGAGCCCCTCAGATAGACGTCTCCTTTGGAAGAATGTACCATTGCATGAATTGTGTATTGGAAATAGTAAAATTATTTCAAAGTATCATTGCTTCTTTACAAAATAAAGAAATAGCTTTATTTTTGTCTAATTTGTTTCTTATCTCTTGACGTCAGCCAATAATGAACCATAATTAAAAAGCAAATAACTCCCAAAACATCACCTTAATTCTCCGCTCTACATAATTTCATTTCACAAAGATCTGGCAGAATTGTTTCTGCGCTTCCATGAATACTTGGACTTGAAATACGGCATTCAAAGTGCTTCCCACAACTCCTTAGAGTTCAGCAATGGAGCCCTGACGTAGGCACTGCGGCAGGGATCTGGCAGATAAAGTTAATGGCTCAACTCAACTGAGCTTACAACAAGGAGACTGCACCTGATTCATCATGTGACATCACCCCCCCACACACACACACACACACACACAGGGTGGACGTTTGCACTGATGCCCGCAGAAGGCAGAGGTTGCCAACCAACCACCAGACGCTACAGAGAAAGAGGGGGACAGGTTCACGGGGATCATGTCCATGCACACTTTGATCTGTTGTAGCCGTCAGAAGGCCGAGAAAGTACATTTCGTGACCCTGAAAGCCCCAGTGTGGGCAGCTTGGACCCGGCGGCCCCAGGACCCCAGTGTACTGCGGAGAAGGGGCTCCGTTTCTGCTGAAGCCAGGTCCGGGCTCCGCAGCCTAGCAACCTCTCCATCCTGAGCTGCTTACGACCTCATGGCCCCTGTGCTTTGAACAGGTGTTTGGAAAACGCTGTACTGGATCATGTATCTTGAGATATTTTAAATTTTAAATGCTTTTTAAAAATGCAAATTACCTTAGATGAAATATCTATAAAACGGTCCTTCATTTGCAAAGTTTCTCCTCTTGATAGCATGACACAGTATAGCACAGAAGCTTTCTACAAACTGATCCTACAGCTTTAAGGTATTCTCCAAACTAAATTTGCCAAAGCGTTATACAAGAAATGTGTGTGTGTTTAGATAAAATATGTGTAGATGTGCAAATGGAGCTATGGTCTACGGTGGTGGAGACAGGGAAGAAGTCAGATTATTCTTCATCTTTTGAAATGTAGCTATCCCTAGGCAAGTACACTCCTAGAAACTTAGCCACAGCTCTCTGCCCTTTCCTACCCCCAGAATGACCAGTTCTTTCATCCAGAAGGCCTTCTGTCCTGTCCTTCATTGTCGTCATCATTAAAACTGGCATATGGGCTGTGTGTTTCATATCAGGACTGTGAACTCAGGAATAGTACTCACCCTGGCTGGGTGTCTCAGTTGGTTAGAGTGTCCTCCCTGGGCACCACGATGGCGAGTTCAATCTCCAGTCAGGGCACACGCAGGAGTCACAATGCCTAAATAAGTAAAATGGCAAATTAATGATTCTCTCTTCTTTCTTTTCCCTTCCTCCTCTTCTCCTTCTCCCCTTCCTCTCTCTCTCTCTTTCTCTCTGAAAAATCAATAAATACAAATTTTTTAAAAGAATATTCTTTGTAATCTTGGACAAATTTCTTCTACATCCGTAAGTTTTCCCATGGTGAAAAATAAAGATAATATGTCTACCACCTCTTAGGCTCAATGGCTTAACATATGTTTATGGCCTAAGAAAAAGTATGTATCACATACTGGTTGGTGAATATTACCTATTTTTATGCTGTGCTATATAAATATGATATGTATGCTTTGTTTAGTATTTTAAATGTATAATTGAGGGTCATAATATATATTTTTATTATATGCATAGTTCTACTATTTTTCCTGGTGCATTAGTACAAAAGGACTAAGACAAGTTTCACTGTTCCCACAAAATACACTTGATACTTTAAGATCCTGAAAAAGATTTTTCTTACTATAAATTTGTTATTGAAATGAAACTTGGATGACATATGTCATTAGGTTTTAAAGATTATATTATAATCCTTTAAAAAAATACAGACTGGCAAATGAGTAAGAAGCTCAGGGAGATAAGATTTGTGAACTGCACAGAGTAGATATTGCCAAATAAGAGAACAGTTCTTAAAAAGGAAAGCAGGTCTGAGATGGAAAATCGCCTAAAAACTCAGTGTTTGCATTTTCTTACCTACAGAAATGGTAAAGCAGGAGATTTCCCACGCTCCCTCCCAGGTCTCAAACTCCCTTTGTTTTGGTGCCTAATTAACATTCAAAATAATTATATTCACAACATTTACGAGTCTTTCCCCAAGCAGAAGTATATTTTATATAAACTCTAGGCACTCTGTAATACCTGCCCTGGGTTATTGAGGCAACAATGTACAAATGTTACAGTCAATGTTTGTGCTAAATTGTTGTATAATAAACACGAGTAAAGCCTTGTATAAGAGTTTGTATTTCAGTCCAGCATATATAAATTTTGACTTTTTTTGTAAATACAGGAACAATAGTTTTGCTAACCAAGCTTCTTATATAGAAAAATAATATTTAATCCATTTCTAATATATTTCCTTTATCTTTGAAAAAAACTGATTAAAGCCCTTAAACTAGAAGTTTATAATCTACATCAATATAGCCTGTGGAAAATTCTTAAGAATGGCAAGAAGAAAAGGCCTGTTGGGGGAAAAAAATATTCTCAAGAGGACAGGAAAGAGGTGATATATGTATTGATGTTAGTAGACAGGGTAAGAAAGTAGATAGGTAAGAGAGATATGGTTCATATATTCAAAAATATGGAGAGAAAAAGGGAATTTAGCCAGATAATCAAAACTGTAAAAATACACACACGCACACACATTCACATATATATAAAGTTATTACTTAAAAACTTGGAAATTAAAAAATACAATATCTGAAATTGAGAAATCAGTAGATAGGCTTAACTACTGGTCTCATGCTATAGAATTCAGGATTAATAAAATGGAGAAGTTGACAATACAGAATATCCAAACTCAGTATGGATAGAAAAATAGACATAAAACAGACATAATTATAAGAGACATGTATGTAAGTCATGCTCAAAAATTGTAATATGAATACAATTAAAATCCCAGAAATCTCAGAAGAAGAGAGAAGTGACCAGAAAAAATAGTTGAAAAATAGACTGGTAAGAATTGCCCAAAACAAAGGAATGACCTCAACTTAACAGAGTCAAAGCAAACAGACAAACCTGTGAGAGGCAGGCAAACTCTGACAGAGCTTCTAGAAATATCAAATAAAAGAAAGAGATGATGTCCTAAAAGCAAATAGATATTTAGAAAAAGGGAACTACTATAGGATTCAGCAATTACACTACTGCATATACAGCCAAAGGCATGGAAGTCAAAGTCTTGAAAGTCTATCTGTACTCCCAGGCTCACTGCAGCATATTCACAACAGGCATCAGAGGAAAGCCACCTAACCATTCATCGATGAATGGACAAAGATCATGTGATATGTACACAAACATCATGTTATTCAGCCTTAAAAAAAAGAACTTCTGCCATGTGTGGCAGTGTGGATGAACCAGAGAGCATTGTGCTAAGTGAAATGAACAAGAAACAGAATGACAAATACAATATGATCTCACTTATATGTCGAATCTAAAATTGTCACACTCACAGAAGCAGAGAGTAGAATACTAGTTGAAGGGAAGGGTACTGGGGAGGGGAGGTTCAAAGGATGCGATATTCAGATATCAAAGATAAGTTCGTCTAAAAACACATTTCAAAATTTTAACTTAGTTGATATTAATAATATCTAAGAATATAATCTTTAACATGCACATGGGACATATATTCCTATCTAACATATCTCAGTGCATAAAGTGTCAGCACATTTGAAAGTGCTGGATATATTCAGAATATATTATCAAACTACTGAGTAAGCTGAATACCATCATAAAAATGTAAATAGAAAATGCCCAACTGTGTCGACATTAAGTAATGTAGTTCTAAATAATTATTTAATCAAAGGAAAAAAATGAGAAAGGAATGAAAATGTTTTGAACCAAATGGAGATGAAGATACAATATATCAAGGTATGTGAAATCCTGAGAAAACAGTGTTCAAAGGATATTGTACAGTGTTATGTGCATATGTGAAAATAGTTCTCAGATGTCATGGAGATGAATAAACTCTTTAATATCTTTGTTCATCATTAAAAAGAAGCTTTGCTTAGTAAGCGACTGTTAATGGGAAAATGTGTTGCTCCGGTTTCTTCACCACACCCTGCAAAGCTGTTCTTTGCCATGCGACTTCGAAATGCCTCTCTGTAGAGGCAAATTCCCACCCCTTGACTTAAGCTTGCTCATCAGACTTGTTTTAACCAGAGAAATTTAAACAGATATGATAAAGGATAAAGCACAACGTGTGCCTGTATGATTGAGATTGCTGCCTTGAGCCTTAGCCAGTGCCAAAAAGGAGCGTCCCCTGACAATCATTGTGGTCCGATTGAACACACATGAGCAGACCTGGTCCAGACTGCAGCAAGAAACAGAGCTTTGGGCCAACAGTTTCAAACAGAGAAACTGAATAGAGCCCCCACTGACCTACAAACACGAACAAGAATAAGTGGCGTCCCTGGCCGGGTAGACCCAGTATACTGAGGCTGGGGGTTGGATGTCCGGTCAGGGCACATACAAGAAACAGTCAATGAATGCATAAGTAAGTAGAACAACAAATTGATCTCTCTCTCTCTCATTTTTTCTCTCTCTAAAAATCAATCAATAAATTCTTTAAAAAATAAATGTCTATTCCTGTTCCTTTCAGACACTGATTTTTGGAGAATTTGTTATAAAGCAAATTTGACTGGTACACTTTCTAAAGAGTTACCTTGGAGTAACAAACATCTATGGATAATATTAATTATAAATACTACATGCAAAAGCCCCTGGCAGTTGCATATCTTTTTTTTTTTTTTTTTTTTTTTGCTTCCTCGGTATATACCAAGTCATGATTTCCCTCAGGGCTAGAGCAAGTATGAATGTTTAGATTGAGATGATGCTTTCTCATTGCCTGAGTTGCTAAAATAATCGATTTCTTGTAGGACACGCAATCTTTTCCTGTTGGGGCCAATAATGGATGGTCTTTTCCTGGTGATGATTCTTCCCTTGGCATCTGAAGACGATACTCTTTCCTGTAATTGACCCAGGATGGTACTCCCCATAAGCTCCTCCTCTGGCCTCCCAACTCCATATTTAATTAGATTTCTTGTTATTAATTTTTAGAGGTACATAAAACATTGCATTTCCATATTTAAAATAGACTTAAGGAAAAAACAAGACTCATGTACTGAAATTTTCGATGGCAAAGAACTTACACTTAGGTTGAGATAATTAATAGAATATTTGTTAAGCATAGTAATTCATTTTTAGTTCCAACAGCAGCAGTTTTATCATATGATGTGGAGCCACTCATTTACCTGTTATGGTCCTCAGATGATAGGTCATTTATTCCTCCACCTTCCCTGCGGTGTTGCATCGTTTGTACTGCAGTGTGATCTGAGCCAGGAAGGCTTTTCGTTTGTTTTACTAATAAGACATATTGCTGGCATGTTCTTGGATTTTGTCTGACAAATGAGCTTAGTGAGAACAGGAACAGAACAAAGAGTCAATACTATTTTTCTTGCTTATTAGCTTCCAAACATCCCAAGGTCCAAACATGAAGGAAGTTACCAATGGGTTCAGCGTATCTCTAATTGCTTTTGTGATGCTAGTCGGGGCACTCCAGCGGCTGGGCGTTGCATTGCGATTCCATAACACTGGAAACCACAGAATCAATAACTTCTGGGCTTGTTTCACTTTTAAAGGAAGCACAAGAGAGATCTAGATACCTCCCTTTACAAAAGGTCTTTATTCTTCCCATCAGTTCTATATTCATTAGAAACCAGCCTCTCAGACCAGCAGAAGGTCATGATGTGACCAACGTGATCAAATTCAAACTTCTCATTTGACCTTCTAAAGGAAAAAGGGTGTCTCATTTTTATTTAAGGCTTGTATATGAAAACTCAGAAGAGGGCACCTAACCTAAGAAATCTAGTGCCTACAGAGAACAGGTTGAAATACATGGTCTGAATAATATTTGATTTTTACTTTTTCCACCAAAACATTTATAGTGTTTTTTATTTTATTTATTTAATACTCAAATTATTTACATATTCATCACATATATTTTATTAAACTTTGACAATACTGCTTTGCACACCTAAAATCATTTAAGTGCTGGATTATCTTGTTGACTTGAAATAAGATTTGAATTTAGTATGGGAGAAGATATTTGCAAATGATTCTTCCCATAAGAGAATAATATTCAAAATATATAAAGAACACATACAGATCAATAACAAAGAAATAGCTCTGACCAGATAGCTCAGTTGGTTACAGTGTTGTCCTGAAGAACAGAAGTTGCCGGTTTGATCCCGGGTCAGGGCACATACAGAAACAGATGGACGTTTCTGTCTCTCTCATTTCCTCTCTCTCTAAAATCAACAAATTAAAAAAATTAAATAAGCAATCTGACTTTTAAAAAGAAGAAAACCTGAATAGACACTTTTCCAAAGAAGACATACAGATGTTCATCAGACAGCATGAAAACGTGTGCAACATTACTAGCTACTAGAGAAATGCAAATCAAAAACACAATGAGAGACCACCTGACACTTGTGAAAATGGCTATTATCAATAATACAAGAAGAAACAAGTGTTGGAGAGGATGTGTAGAAAAGAGAACCCTTCTGTATTGTTGGTAGGAATGTCAATTAGTATAGCCACCATGGAAAACAGTATAAAGGTTCCTCAAAAAATTAAGAATAGAACTACCCTATGATCCAGCAACTCCATTTTGGGAATTTACTCAGAAAATACAGAAACATCTAGTGTAGTGTCTAACCCATTTTTTACTGAGAGGAAGCTGCAGAAGAGGGACGGTTAAATCTACTCACCCAGTCACGTCTGGTGACTCAAAGCGACTAGTCCTCCAAGTCCCCTGTGCTGACAACAGCTCTGTTAACACGGTTACCCTGCTTAACAGGGCTACCTCTGAAAGTATCTTTTTTCTTTGACAACTTTTTTTAAATTTTTTTTATTTACAGAGACAGAGAGAGAATCAGAGAGAGGGACAGATAGGGACAGACAGACAGGAACGGAAAGAGATGAGAAGCATCAATCATCAGTTTTTTCTTGTGACACCTTAGTTGTTCATTGATTGCCCTCTCACAAGTGCCTTGATGGCGGGGCTACAGCAGTCGGAGTAACCCCTTGCTGGAGCCAGCGACCCTGGGTCCAACCTCGTGATCTCTGCTCAAACCAGATGAGCCCGCACTCAAACTGGTAACCTCGGGGTCTTGAACCTGGGTCCTCTGCATTCCAGTCCCACGCTCCATCCACTGCACCACTGCCTGGTCAGGCTGACAACTTTTTTTATTTAGTTATAGGTACTTAATTCTACCATGGTCTATTAGCAGACTTTCTAAAATGTGGATAAATAAGTAAGCACTAAATACTTAGTTTGTGCTAATGGACTAAACAATCAAGGAATTTTTACTTATTCCCTAGAGTCAGAAGATAGATGAAGGTTTTTATATGTTTGAAAAATGACTTTAAATCAAGCCTTGATCCATGTCAATACAGAGAAGAAGTATACCTACCCATAATGATCTATGTAGTATTATATAGCTCGTTTGTTTTCCCATTAATGGAGCTCATTTTTGTGGGCTTATTCTAAGGCAGTGGATAAATACTACACATGAATGTGCAACAATTAGTGCTTCAAAGTGCAGTTGGACTCTTAGTTGTGTTATCACTCTATGACAATATAAAGTAATACATCAGTGCATGAATTTGGGATTAAGCTATTGATACATGTATCTCTGCCATGAGTCTTCATCATTGTGTATATTAAAGTTTTAACTTCTACATTCAGGTCAGAATTTATAAAGAATAGTTTGCAATCGAGAAACTTATTCAAAACCCCATCTGTATTTTGTTGCCAATTTTATCAACCTCGTCATTTGTCATTTACTTGACATTTATTAAATTCCCACTGGGTACCAGGCTCGGCGTTGTGAACTGACGAGAGAATGTAATGTAAAATGCTGCTAAACAAAACTCAGGCGGCTATCCTGTATTTTCGATGCATGATTCATCCACCCATGTCCTGACTGACAAACAGGACCGAAGACAGATGACTCAGGACAGGGACGCTAGGTGCCAGTAGTCACCAGGAAGTCAGCAGCTCCTCTTTGTTTCATATTCGAGGAATACTTATTAATCCAATACAAATTGGGCTCTTATTAAATGCCAAACCTGACTGCTGGCAAAGAGGGCTGACCAATTAGTAACCAATTATAGCTGTGAGTGGGCTCATCGTTTTGAACTATGCAAGTTTGAGACAGTTGTAGGAGAGATGACTTGTTCAGAGACACTGTTTCTGATTGCTCTTTGATAATAGAAATCATTTCCCAAATCCTCAGCATCAATTTCTTCAATGTGTAAGTGGCCAGTGCTAAGTCCAGCATTCAGTTATCAGACCTCATTTTAATGGCCTATCCACAGCATTTGTCACTATTGACAGCCTCTGTCCTTAATGACACACTGTCACCTGCTGATGTCCAGGATGCTAAACTTCACCTTGCTCCTCACTCTTGGTAGCTTCGGGTTTTAGTGCCATTTGCTGACTTAACCCTTCCTGCTTGATTTCATTATGTCGTCCTCTGTGAGAACTCACTCTTTGATCCTGTCCTCTTTGGTATCTGCACGAATATTTTCAGTGTCCTCCACCAGCCTCAGGACTGTACACCTGTATGCACAGGGCCCCTAGACATAAACCTGCAACTCACCTCCAGACTTGTATACCCAAGCGCACACTCACCGTCTCTACAGGAAAGGGCAGTAGACAGTCAAAATTCAACATGTTTAAACCTTAATGGAATCTGTTACTGGACTAAATTGTTCCATTTGCCTGTGCACATCAAAGCCCAATCAAACATGAACAGGAGTTTGCAGCCAAAAAAGGAAGGCTCTTTTAATTGAGGAAATGGCGCCAAGCTCCACGTCATGGGAAAGATAGTGCTCCAAGGCTGGCTCTCCGGTGGCTTCCAGGGATGGGTTATATAGGAGAAAGTCACCAATTGTGGTGGCTAAAGGAGGTGGGCCAGGGTAGGGAGTAGTTGACCATTGTATCAGGTCTTGATGTCAGCCCTGGCGTTGCTTTGTCATGAGCCTGGGCTGTCGCACAAGAAAGTCGTGATGTTATCTTTTAGCTCAACTAAAACTCCATTTCTGTGGCCAGCAGACCTGAGGTTTTGTTCTTTAAGACAGTTTGAAACCAACCAGACCCTGATGTCCTAGGGGCTTAATGACCAAGGAAGGGCATGGATGGACCGAAAGGAGAAAGTGTGTGTGTGGTTACAACCTTCCCCAGAGCCTTTGAAAATAAATTCATCTTTTCATTTGCCCAGACTAAAACCCTTGGAGTTATTATAGACTCACATTTTTTTCATCTGCTGACCTACATACATATTCCCAACATGAAATCCTGTTGGTTATAAGTAATTTATAGAATACGGTCTCTTCTTTCCACATTAACTGCTGTAAATTCAAGCCAAGACAATATCAGTTCTCACCCTGGCCAGATAGCTTGATTGGTTAAAGCATCCTCTCAATTGGCAAAGGCTGCCAGTTTGATCCCCAATCAGAGCACATACAAGATCAGAGCAATGTTTCCGTCTCTCCCTTCTTCAATTTTTGAAATCAATTTGAAAACCGGTAATATCATATCAGCTCTCACCACCCAATATGTTTATAATGTCAGAATATTATGAACAATGTGTGAATGCTATAATTGCTCTACCAAGTGTGCAACATGGAAATGACAACATGGTTTATTTTTTTGTTTTTTTCTTTTTTTACCCAGTACAACATTTGTCACTTCTTGGAGCTCACTGATTAGATAGCTAGGTATATGTTAGATGATAGATAGATAAATAGATAGGTAGATAGATAGATAAATAGATAGATAGGTAAATAGATAGATAAAATAATAAATAGAGATGATTTGTTCAATCATATTAAGTTAAAAACTTAGGTTTTAAAGAGTTAAATTACTAGAATTGGGGAGAGAACAAAGACTTTCCCCTATAAGACATAACATAAAGTTTGAGAATGAACAATATGAACATCAAAGTTTAATTTTTAACCCCAAACCTACTGTGATAAGAAGAATTGTGGTCCTCCAAAGATCTCTGTGCCTTCATTCCTAGAACTTGTGACACCACCCAGGAAATTCTGTATGCACATGGAATTAGTATGCTGGTCCAAACTAACTGGACTTAAAATAAGGAGGCTGACTTTAAAATAAGGAGGCTGTTCTAGACTGTTTGTGTGGGCACATCGTGATGGCCAGGGTCCTCCAAGCAGAGTCTGCAGGCCTGGCTGTGAAGGTGTATCAGTGGGGTGAGCAAGGTCGTGTCTCAGGGCTGGGAAAGACAGGGGCACCGATTCTTCCCCGGGGTATCAATACAGAGACTTCCTTAGGCTGTCTCCGGGTTTTAACGCAGGAGACTCATTTCAGACTTGTGCCCCCCAGAGTCGTCGGAGAATACACGTGTGTTCCTTAAAGCCGCTAAAATGGTCGTAACCTATGACAGTTCTGATAGTTAACACAGTTACCCTCCCAGGTGCTGAAATCCTTCTTTTTTTCAACAGTGCATCTTTTTTCTACCCGTGCAGAGTGTGTAGATGAAACACTCGCCTCCACAGAGTTGCCCAGTCGCTCTTCACACCATGGACGACTCATCTTGCTCTGTGGCTGTTTTCCTGACGCTTGGCATTCACTCCAGTCACTCTGCGCTTTCGTCCCCTTCCCTGTCCGACGCGCTGCTCCCTGCCCCCCATTTTCCGGGGTTTGGGCTTCCAAACCTCTCCTGTCCCACAGCTTCCCCGTTAATCTTCTGCTGATACTGCGGGCCCCATGTCACCGATACCTCCCACTTCATGTCTCGTCTCTTGGCGAGGTTCCCAAACAGCATCTGTCCGTGTTGCCTGATAGGAAGTGTAAATTGGTTTCCAGAGCCATGTACAAATTTCACAACGACATTTTTCGCAAAGGGAAATTATTTTAATGTAGATAAGCAATATAGCCACGTAGGATTAGCCTCTATACTAGAATCTATTTTAAAATGTGTAAGCATAAATTAAAGAAAGAAATCATTGTTTATGCTGAGTAAATAAAAGACTAGGGCATTCATGTTTTGGTTTGCTAGATGAAGGCTTTTAGACTTTTAAAAATTTTTATTGAGTTTAGAGAGAGAAGAAGGGAGAGAAAGAGAGAGACAGACAGAAACATTGATCTACTCTGGCATGTACCCTGATTGGGGATCAAACCTACAACCTTGGCATATTGGGAGGATGCTCTAGCCAACTGAGCTACCCAGCCTGGGCCTAGACATTGTTTTTCTGATGCATAACTTCATTCAACTTAACTCACACATGTCTGTTTTTTGCAGCTATACAATTATGAGACTCATTTCCCTTTTCTCAAATCCCAATTCCTGCTTTCTGACATTATTGTAAAACCAGATCAGTAAATATTCCTAAATAAATTATGGTAAGTCATCGTAAATAGTCCTAGGACCAGATTACATTATAGATACAGATATAAATATAGATAGAGCATCACCATTTCAGAAAAAAAGTGACTTTATTGTGTTTAGAGAAATAATACATAAAATTCAAGTAATGAAGAACAAAAAAGCTGAAGGCAAATAAATCTATTTAAATATAGTAAACCCAATTTAAATAACCATAAATAATACCAAATGACTACATGTTAAAATGTATCTTAATTTGATACAATGGAAAGTGTAAGTTGATAAAATGATTGTATAAAAATTTTTATATCGCCTGACCTGTGGTGGCGCAGTGAATAAAGTGTCAACCTGGAAATGCTGAGGTTGCCGGTTCAAAACCCTGGGCTTGCCTGGTCAAGGCACATATGGGAGTTGATGCTTCCTGCTCCTCCCCACCTTCTCTTTCTCTCTTTCTCTCTCTCCTCTCTATAATGAATAAAAAAAATCTTAAAAAAAAAATTTTTATAACTATATCACTAAAATTGAAAGCATGTATTTATATTTTCACTTGGAAGAAAAGAAAAAGGGAAATATTCATTAAAAGTTAAAAGAATTGCTGAACTTTCAGAGAAATGTTTTATTAATAAAATAATTTTTTTAAAGTTCTCTGAATAAAGAACATGCAAAAATCTTAGCAGGCTTGAATAACACAGATTTCTAAATGTATGCTTCAATTTCAGGCATTTTGCAAACAGACCTCTTGCCACGCATGAAGGAGTCTGCATTCCTACCCGTTCACTATTCACTGAGTGAGTACCACCTCGTTATTACTATTGTCAAGACTTATAATATTGATAAACTGTCATAATAATCCCCTTAGCTGTTTATTCCTATATCTCTAATTAACAGATTCAGCACTCATTATATTTTATACTTACGTTCACTCTTAATGGATTACTTATTTTTATTTCTTGGTGAGATAAATGTATTGTCAATTTATTTTTAAAGGAAGACATGGTAATTGCACTAGTGCTGTCACATTCTTCATTGTTCTCTGTCACTGTTAAAATGCATATGGTAATCTAATTTCCTAGGGTCCCACTGGAACCATGAACAAAGCTCAGATTAGGGTATTTCTTAGATGTGTATCAGACACGTGATGGATGATAGATGCTCAAAATAATGCATATCTAGTCAATTAATTTCTTGTATGAAAGGGAGGGTAGGAGGGAGGAGGAGCTGGAAGAAAGAAAGAGGGAGAAAATCTGGTCTGAAAAGAAAGGAAAATAACAGTGATGTGGCAGAAAGGGTCTGTAGACAACAATACGGCCTCAGCACATGTTTCTAATGGACAACTGTAGCATGAGTAATGGGGGAACCATTTGATTTGGACAACAGTTGCATGAAGGAATGGGGGAGAGTATCTGAGGGCACAGCAGCCAAGCGGTCCTTGGGCTCTGCCTGCACACGCAATGTCTTCACCTCAAAAGGTGGAGGAGAAGTACCATTGAAATAACTGACCCCATAGTTCAAAGTTCAGAGAGTGAGTGGACTTGCAAGACTCTGCAGTCATGCATGGCATTAGTAACGGCACATGGTCGGTATAGCAACAGAGCTGAAACCCAGGCAGTCATGGAAAAGCCAAGAGTTCTAACTGCAGCCTCCCATCCTTTCTCAAACATTCAAGTCACACTGTCAGATGGTGAACTAGCAAAACGTGTGGAAAGGACCTTGGTTTCAAGGAAGAAACCAAGGTGCAAGTTTCTTGCACTTCAAGGTGCAAGTTTACTGGGGTCCTTTGCCCCATTGATCACATAGCTAAAATCAGTCATTCTAACAAGGTCAGACCGCTACTCCATCCAATTTCTCTAAACAGAGTAGACAAAGTAACACAAGAAAACTCCAGCGTAGTTTGAATATTGGGCAACAAATTATAAGTCGCTAGACAGCACATCCTCCTTATCTTGACCACGTTTCAACACCATACTTGCAGACATGGAAATAAGCAGACTGCTCTTCCAGGTCAGCTAGACATTAGCCTTGTTCTTACACACCTGGGTAGGGAAATCGCAGTTAAATGTCTACAACATGAAGCAGTTCTCTGCAAAGCTGAGCTCTGGGTCATGGCGGTGGTGTGTGTTGCTGGAGTTGAGTGATGGCAGCTGGATGTAAGGGGATAAAGAGTGGGCCAGCCAGGGTATCAGACATATCACAAAGGTGACCCTTTAGAGCTTCCACACTGGTAAAGCATGGACAGAGACTAAGATCTGGCGCCAAAACCTGCAGCTGGTGAAGAGGAGGTATAGGAAATTTTTTTAAAAAAATGACAACAAGGATAGATAAGGTTGGCATTCCTGGATGCCCCTGGAATGACCTTGAAAAAGCAGTACAGTATGAAGGCAGCCACCCCAATGCTAGATCTGTAGGTAAACAGGGTATATTAGCTTTCTATTGTGGCCACAACAAATCACCAGCAACGGCCACCATTTACTAGGTCATTGTGTGGAAATTGGAAATTTGGGTACAGCATGGCTGCCCTGCATTCTTGGCAGGGACTCAGGCTGAAATCACAGTGTGGGCAGCTGTGCTCCCTCCCCAGGGCTCCGGGGATGAATCCCTCAAGCTCACTCAGGATGTTAGCCAACTCATTTCCTTGTGTTTGTGGATCTGAGGTCCTCATAGGATGGAGACCCCTATTTCTTTGCTGCTTTTTGGCAGGGGACAGGCCTTTGCTCCCTGATGCTGCCCACACCCCTTCCCCATAGTCCATGTGGCCCCTCTAGAATAGTGGATGGTTGTGGTGAACTTTAGCTTCTGCCACGGACCAGCGTGGCTAGTAATTCTGGGTCTTGAGGGAGAACAGTGCGGAATTAAGAAAATAGACTCCCTAAGAGAAGAGGATGGGATCGGAGGCCTCTTCAATGCTGATGGCATATCAGAGAGAGCGAGCCTCTGGTCTTTGCTTTATTATATAGCATCGACAATTAAAGTCTTTAATCCAATATACAAATAGGGAGGTCTCTGATATAAAGCCACTCAACTGAGGCATAGATTGCATTCCTCATGAGATGCACCACCCTACATCATGCAACAGTCAAGGGTGTGGGGAAAAGCTTAGTGTTGAAAAGTTTGTTTAAAACCAAAGTCCATGAGTTTAGTCCCTATGTCTTCTTCTATGTATTTTATTTTTTCAGGTCTTATATTTATGTCTTTGATCCATTTTGAATTAATTTTAGTACAAGGGGACAAACTGTAGTCGAGTTTCATTCTTTTGCATGTGACTTTCCAGTTTTCCCAACACCATTTGTTGAAGATGCTTTCTTTTCTCCATTGTGTGTTGTTGGCCCCTTTATAAAAAATTATTCGACCATATACATGTGGTTTTATTTCTGGACTTTCTATTCTGTTCCATTGGTCTGAGTGTCTATTTTTCTGCCAATACCATGCTGTTTTGATTGTTGTGGCTCTATAATATAGTTTGAAGTCAGATATTGTAATGCCCCCAACTTCATTCTTTTTTCTTAGGATTGCTTTGACTATTCGGAGGTATTTTTATAGTTCCATATAAATCTGATGATTTTTTGTTCCATTTCTTTAAAAAATGTCATTGGAATTTTGATGAGAATTGCATTAAATTTGTATGGTTTTAAAGAGCATTTTATGAATTTGACTCCAAAGGCAAGAGAAGTGAAGGCAAAAATTAATGAATGGGACTACATCAGACTAAGAAGTTTTTGCTCAGTAAGAGAAACTGACAACAAAATAAACAGACAGCCAACTAAATGGGAAATAATATTTTCAAACAACAGCTCAGATAAGGGCCTAATATCCAAAATATACAAAGAACTCATAAAACTCAACAACAAACAAACGAATAATCCAATAAAAAAATGGGAAGAGGACATGAACAGACACTTCTCCCAGGAAGAAATACAAATGGCCAACAGATATAAGAAAAGATGCTCATCTTCATTAGTTATTAGAGAAATGCAAATCAAAACTACAATGAGATACCACCTCACACCTGTTAGATTAGCTATTATCAACAAGACAGGTAATAGCAAATGTTGAGAAGGAACCCTCATTCACTGTTGGTGGGAATGTAAAGTGGTAAGGCCATTATGGAAGACAGTATGGTGGTTCCTCAAAAAACTGAAAATAGAACTGCCTTATGACCCAGCAATCCCTCTACTGGATATATACCCCCCAAAACTCAGAAGCATTGATACATAAAGACACATGCAGCCCCATGTTCACTGCAGCATTGTTCACAGTGGCCAAGACATGGAAACAACCAAAAAGCCCTTCAATAGATGACTGGATAAAGAAGATGTGGCACATATACACTATGGAATACTACTCAGCCATAAGAAATGATGACATCGGATCATTTACAACAAAATGGTGGGATCTTGATAACATTATACGGAGTAAAATAAGTAAATCAGAAAAAAACAAGAACCACATGATTCCATACATAGGTGGGACATAAAAACAAGACTAAGAAACATGGACAAGAGTGTGGTGGTTACGGGGGGTGGGGAGGAAGAGAGGGGAAGGGGAAGGGGGAGGGGGAGGGGAGCACAAAGAAAACTAGATAGAAGGTGATGAAGGACAATCTGACTTTGGGTGATGGGTATGCAACATAATTGAAGGACAAGATAACCTGGACATGTTTTCTTTGAACATATGTACCCTGATTTATTGATGTCACCCCATTAAAATTAATAAAAATTTGTAAAAAAAAATAAAAGAAAAGAAATAATCTTAGTATTAAAAGACTGAGAAAGGCTCAGTCCCAAACCAAACCTTAGGCACAAGGGCCCCGCAGCCTACAGCCAGTCTCCCACAGGCTCGCACTCTCCCCTTGCTGCCACATCTCTCTGATTTCTGCTGAACAGAGTTCTGCTTTCAAGGGCTCATGTGATGAGACCACACCCATCCAGATAAATCTAGGATAATCTATTTTAAGACCTTCTAACTGTATCTGCAAGGTCTTCCCCCCCTTTTTTTTGTCATATAACAATGTATCACAGGTTCTATAGATTATGATGGAACATCTTTGAAGGGTAGTGTTCTGACTAACACAAAGGACTAAGAAGCAACCTTCCCTCGAGATGACCACAGGAAGAAAGGAGAAGGGGGTGGAGAATAGAAACTCAGAACTCAGGGGTCCGTTAAACCAGGAGAGGACATATGCACCGTCCAACGTTTGCACTCTGTGGAATTAAATATTTCGCAGTAGTTCTTAAATAGTGAAAATGACGCCAATATTGCAAAGTCCTAATACATTTTGTAGCCTTGGGAAGAAAATAAAAGGAGTATATTAACATGCTGAAGACTGAGCAAGGCTAGAGGAGGAGAGAGAGAGAAGTGGTCTGGAATTCCAGGGTCAGGTTACTCAAGCCTGCCTACAGCATTTCAGCAGGTGAGAAGTTGGTCAGAGGAGCTTTTCTTGGTGCTGCTCGTCTGACTTCGTCCTGTGGTTTGATCGTCTTTCACAAGTTGGTATGTATGCTTCTCTTCAGTAAGACGATAGTCCCGGAATTTTCATTCTCTTTGCCTCCATTATTTGATACCCTGCCTGAAAGGGAACAATTTCTCCTTCCTGTGTCAGTGTATACTGTTTGAATTATTTGAGTCACGCTGGAGGGCTATTCTTATTTACTTATATGCCCTTCAACATAATGCCCAATTCAGAAGCTGTGAATATGTCACCTAAAGGTGATGGATATCTTCAAATGGTCACATTCCAAAGTTATGACGGGCACTTGCTTTAAATTGGTGTGATTATGTCTCATCCACGTGATTTGAAAAGACGGTGCAAACAGGAAGCCTTTCTGTTGCTCTGACACCTTCCTCCTATCATGGAGTCAAACAACATTTTCATCTCTTGACTGGATAGGATAGCTGTGTGATTCTTTCTCCTCTGTGATTACAATTAATCTGTCTATGTTTCTGGGCTTTACAATTTTTTTTGGCATATTCTTTTTTCTTCTTTCTTATTTTTTTTCTATACAAGCTGTTTGCATTCTCAGAACGACGATCTTTAGATCTTTATGCTTGCTTGCTTTTCAGGTTAGTCACCCTCTGTCCCAGCTTCCTCTTAACGGCTTTGCTAATGATCACCCTCATCTCTTTATACTTGGGCTTTGATTTAGTTCCTTCGCTTCATGCAAGCACTGCAATTATTCGAGGTGCATTCAATAGCTCACTTGAAGGAAGCAGACAAAATAATCCCTACAAAGTCTCAATATTGATTTTGTACTCTGTAAAGGTTTACAAGAGCTTAATGGGAGCGTTGTGGAAACTAAGGACATCAGACGAGCAATTGTTTCAACCAGTACTTTTTAGGGAAGCGGTAAGAACAGACACAAAGAAAAAAACCAAAAGCCATTTGTCAGGATATGGAAAAGCTACTGAGGTTGCAGTGAAAGAAGGCAACGGAAGCATGGTATCCTTCAACTCCATTACGAGATTTAGAAACTATTGTGACATAGAATGTGTATGCAAAAGTGCATGCTGTGGACCCCAATAAAGGTAAACTGCACCCTTACCTTTGCTTTACTTATTGGGAAAGGGATCAACTATAGAACAAATATTTATTTAGCAAAATTTTTAAGTGTAGTTTACTTTGCCACAAATTTTGTTTAAGTCAGTTTTCCAATTTGCACATAATCTGATGGTTTAACAACAGTGAATCTCCGGAGAAGTTCTACAGAACTATGTAGAGTTAAAGAGCCAATTCAAAAGATAATAATAATAATAATGTTTATAAAGAACCAGCCCAAAAAGTTATATCTCTATGATTCTACTCATGTAAGCATTCTTGATATAACAAAATTATGGAACTATACTGTAGAGAATTACTCATCTAACCTTGAACCCTCTATGACTTGGATTAAGGAACTTTAGTTAAGAGCCCTGAATGAATGTCTCTTGGATGCAAACACCAAGAAACTGTGTGAGTGAGTGACCTTTGTGCAGACACAGAGGAATGCATGTGAAAGGACTTTAGAAAATTAGCCTAGAGGTTCTAGATTGCCCCTTCCTTTGTGCTTGTTAATTAGCAAAAGAAAAAGAATGTACTGACCCAAATTAGCCTTTTCTCTATGTCAGCAAAACGGCCATTAGTCATTCTTCCCTTTATCACTTGGTCTCCCTCCCTTGTATTCCTGTTACCTCTGTTCTGCTTCTGGTCATAAAAGCTGAGTGAGAAGGAAATTCAGATCTTCTTTGCCTCCCTTGGCAAGCCTCCCCCTCTTCATCTTGACATAAGTTTGTGACTTGAGTAGGTTTTTTCCATGCGACACTGGTAGTTCCAGTGGGCTGGATTATTACACTATAGGACAGGTTCATGTCACAAATGATGAATGATAGTGTGTGGTAGAAGAGAAATTGCTGTGGCTAGAATAGGGAAACATGAGGGATCCTTGTAGTGATAGAAATGGAGTGTCTTGACTGTGTTGATGTCGGTATCCTGGTTGCGATATTGTACTCTAGTTTTGCAAGAGTACAAGAGTTCTCCCATTGGGGAGAACTGGGTTAAGGTGCTAAGGTATCTCTGTGCATTATTAATTACAATTACATGATAATTTGTATCTTTAGAAAAATTTTTTATTGAATTTTTTAACTGAGAAAAAAAGATAAGGACTCATATTTTCATCACAATTTTAACAAAGTGGCATTTCTATACATTTTATGCACAAATCCTAGATTTAGAAATTATTTTTAAAATGAAGCATAGAACATAGACAAGAAATAGTAAAATAAATAAATTTTGAGGCTATATAATAAAATGGGAATGAGTAAAAACAATAACAATAATTAAACCTTACTGATAATTGTTCTAAACATTCTTTGTTATTTTTTGCCATCCTCAATATAACTATATAATAACTAACATATAGAAAGGCTATGAGTTGCTCAGTGCTGTAGTGTAGTGTGTTATAAAGCTAAAATTTATATCTAAGCTAAATAATTAAAAGTAGCATTAATTAAAAAGTGAATCACTGTCTACTTTTTATTTAATCTTAACCAGCTTCCACAAGCTTTGTTGCTTAGTTCCAGATATTTTAATTCACGACATAGGTGACTTCTGTTGAGAAAAGTATCCTATGGTGTACAGTTTAAAATGAAATCATGTAATTTGGAATGGATCTCTTTGGTCTATTTTAGAACACCATTACTGTGTGTTTGTAAAACAAAATGTTTTATAAATCTTCACTCTCCAATATGATAGATATTTATTTACTTGTGGCTATTGAGCACTTGAAACATGGTATGACTGAGAAACCCAATAAATTAGTAACTTAGTACATATTAATTTAAATTTAAGTAGCTGATATAGCTAGTAGTTCCCATATGGGACAAAGTGGGATTAGCATGTAGAACCCATGAACTCCAAGCTCAGGTCTGCCCCAATTACAGCTACCATATTGCCCCCCCCCCCTCAGAGACTGCCTGGCAGTTGGCAATATTTCAGTTAAATCTTGTTACATGAATCCAGAAAATTTGTCATTTGGTGTCAAACCTGACAATATGAGAAAATTAATCTAATTGGGAATTAAAAGCAACTGGCCTCAAAAAGTTTAAATAAGGACATCCACATTTTTAAGGATTTCATATGTTCATGACTAGTTATTCTCTAGCTCTATTACAGAACCTGAATATTAAACACCACTAATGACTCCCACCTCCATAGACAAGACTAAAAAGTAGAAATGTACCCTAGGCTGAAATGAAGAGAATTTCATTCAGGAAAAATTATATATATTCATTCAGTGTTTAGAAACCTTAAAGGCTGACACAAGTTGTGATAACTTTCTAGGCTTCGTGTTTTTATAGGCGAGATTAATAACAAGAGCACCTGTGGAAGGAATGAAAATATTGACATGGCCTTCATTAGCAATTTCATGTTCACTCATCTCTCCTCCCGCCTGCCCTGCCAGCCCACGGGGAGCGCAGTGGTGTGCACCTCCTGCCATATGCCTACCAGGTTACCCACTTGCTTCCTGACTGTCTCAGAGTCAGCATCCCCCCGTGTCATTTAACCATCTTTTAAACCAATGTCACGTGTGAGTTAGAAAAGGCTGTCATACAGAACTCTGAGCACTTCTCCAATTTCAAATTGTCATTTTGATCTAAACTCAGGTGTGTTTATCTTTTTTATATCTGTTTATTTATTTTTTTCATTCCAGATCCAGCACATGAGCTAAATAGGAGACATGTACAGGCTAGCCCTGTGCTTTATAGTTTTCAATTTTTTCTAGCAATTCTTTTTCACAATAATAACTTAATTTTTCCTCCCTTGGGGGGGGAAGCATTCATTCACTCACTCCATCCTCCATGGATTAGCCACAAGACTTTCATAAATATGAGCTATCTCCCATCACCTATGCTGAATTCTGGAGGCAAAGCCAATGGAGTAAGCCAAATTCTCATCTGTAACTGGGTTTATAAACTTGCAGGACAAAGACAAAGACAATTATCCAGTGAAAAGCTAAATTTGACCTCTTTCCTCATCATCTACCCATGTGTCCTGCTCAGAAATGAACTTTGTTTTTTCTCCGTTACGTCCTGCAAACAGCGACTGTTCAGTCCTCCTGATTTCACTCTTGTTCTGTTGTCACCGTTCCTGTGCTCAGCGTGTCTGGCCAGGACATTCTGTTTCATGTCAGACCCCTGCCCACTTACAATATATCCTTCACCATTCGAGTCATAATTGTTTGTTTAGCAAGGAATCCATATCTCTTGTCCCCTCAACTCCAAATTCTCCTAGGCTGCTCTTGGCAAACTATATAGCCCCAGATCAAATCAGCCCGTGCTCCACTGTATATCCTGTGACCCAAGAATGTTTTTGACAGTCTTCAAAGGGAAGAAGGAAGAAGAGAAGTTGGAGGAGAAGATGGAGGGAAATTGACAAACTGAATTAGTAAGTGAGGGGCCACATATAGCTGAGGAAACCCAAAGTGTTTTCTTCCTATCTGGTTCTGTTCAGAGACAGTTTGCTGACCTGTGACAGGATACAATAAATCTGCTTACTGAATTGTTGTGCCAGGGTTTCGTGATGGAAGTTAGTGTCTAAGGACTCGGACATCAGCGACTGTGAGTTGATCCTGCACTTTCACTGTCAGGGGGTATGGAATAATTCAGCCTGTTTCCCCTTAGTATGAAATGGAGGTGCAGAGGGTGTGTACCTCGTAGAACTGCGGTTATCATTAAAGGGGACGATGCTGCCAAGTATGTGGCCAGGCACCTGAGGGGATGCGGCCAGGTCACAGCCTCATTTTCCGCTGCACACCCTTCTCACCACAGGCTCTTATCCGCAGCCGTCCTCCCCCACGTCTGTGTGTGCTCACATGGTCCCTTCCGTGTGAACAGCATCATTGTACTGCATGCTGCCGGAAGTAGTGTCTACACCGCTTTCCAATTTCTGCTCAAATACTGCTTTCTGGCCATAACCTCAATGCTTCCCCTCAGCTTGACCGGCATAGTATCCCTTTTGTGTGATTATACCACAATTCGACCATTCTCCATGAGCGTGATCCCATTATAATATGGTTGCTTCAGCAAGACCAATCAATTGACTCAACTGTATTTTGCTTAGGAAATAACTCCTTCTCCTGTGTCCTGAGTGCCATCTGACCCACTCTAAGCTTAGTTGGCCCCCAAAGTATTTATTTAATGCATTGAGGGGAGCCAATACCCCATTTTACATCTCTCTGTGCATTATCCATTCTTATCTATTGTTGCATTCACACTTTCTCTGGTACTGGCTAAATGTCACAGATCAGGACATGACTGGAGCCTAGTAACTCATTCACTCTCTCTTGCTTTCAGGACATTGTATTCTCAATCACAAAATTGGTATTTGTCCCTTTGTGAAATTTTTTTTTTCTGAAACTAGAATAGAAATTTCCTGAGTTTGGTAATGTTCATACTCAGAGCAATTCACTACATTAAACCAATGAAGCGCCCAATTGTGTTATGCACTAATTTTTTTATGTTACTACTTAGGTAATAAAACACAACAGTATGAGCTTTAGAGTCTAATAAGGACATGCCTTGGTGGTTGTTAGGAATATGAGTATGCGTTACCCGCCCTTAACAACTCTGATCTGTCATTATCAGACCATTAAAAACCCAAGGGTGAATTATTATGGTTCCAGAAAATAAATATAAATGACAGAGAACATAAAACTAATATATTTGAATGAAAATGCTTATACATGAGGAATATTATCATGCATAGATAATAAAGTCTTTTAAGAGTTTTAAAAAGGAAATTTTCTTTAGAAAGTTGGAAACTTTCAAGAATAACAATAAAAAGTACACAGGACCCAAATACTGTCTCTTTGGTCCTGTATTCTTGTATCTTGGAGATGTATTTAGATTTATAGAAAATCAAGGTTTTACTATCTCTTAGTGCCCAAAGAGCCTTGAAGTAGTAACTCTAAGGCCCTGGGGGAAATGCTGGCGAGTTATTGGTTAGTATTCTGTACCTATTCTGTGGCTTTCACCTCTCACCTTCTATCGAGAACTTCCTGACAAGGTCACACTACAAGTTTCTGAAGGATGGACCCTCCAAGACTGACCCAGAATCCCTAGACTCTTTGACAGAAGAGCAAGAAAGTCACAGAGAAAGGGAGTGAGCATGCTCTGTCTGTTGTCGGTTGGTATGCATTTTGATGCCATGTAGAGTAAACAAGGTCATTTTTCCCTAATGTCTCAGGGAGAAAAACCATAGACTCTGAATTCCATTAACGTCTTTTTCAGAAGCAATTTGCATAACAAGTATCAGCATATAGCTTAAAGTAAAGTAGATTACAAAGTGACAATTTTATTTACTTACTGAAAAGCTGATCCTTGTTTTTCTGAAGTTTTCTTCTTGAATTAGTAGTTAAAAAGTTATTAATATAGTCAACCATTTTGACTCACAGTACAGAATTTTGTATGGATCAACCCATATTGTTATTAAAGATAGTAATGGGTATACTTTGTAATAAAGTCAAAATATTCAACATTGTATATGTATGAAATTCTTTCTCTTTGGTCCTACTTAAAAACGTATTGCCCCTAACACAGGAGTTAATGTTTTTATTGTAAACAATGAAGGAGAATAAAAAAGAGAGACCATATAACTAGAGGCAAGATATATGAAAGATCATCTCTAAAAGCCCTGACTCATGATTAATTCAGTTATTCTGTACCCATTAACATGAAATGTACCCATCTTTGCTTAGAAGTTACTTATTACTTACTGTTTCTGATTAGTTAACTTATTTTACCAATGAAATCCCAGTTTCCTATGCAGATGAGTTATTTCCTAACTGAAATACAGTTGAGTCAAGTGGTTGGTCTTGCTGAAGCAACCCCAGTGTAATGGGATCACGCCCATGGAGAATGGTCGAATTGTGGTATAATCACATGAAAAAGAATACTATGCCGGTCAAGCTGAGGGGAAGTATTGAAGCTATGGCCACAAAGCAGTATTTGTGCAGAAATTGGAAAGCAGTGTAGACAGGACTTCTGGCAGCATGGATTACAGATGAAATGCAAGTTTTCTTTTGGATTCTTCAATCCTGGTGAAAATAACAGGTATCGTTATTACAGGGCAGGGCAAAAAAGTATTTTGACAGTTGTGAGTACACAACATGCAGTTTATTTATTCTTGAATTCTTATTGATTAGTTATTGTATTGTTTTCCATATGACCAGCTGTCAATATACTTTTGCCCCACCCTGTATAAAGTACAGTATTAGTATTATGAAGAATTAGGTGTAAATCAGGTCGTACATTAGGAAAAACAGTTTCATTATATAACGCAAAGCAGAGACTCTGCTTCCCATGATGCACTTCACTTCTGAACATACATTCCTAAACATAAAGGGTGTACTCTTCATACTTGACACACAGCTTTCCAAGCCATTAAATAGATGTTTCCATTCTGTGTGTAGAGCTGATAATATCTTGATAATATTTTCAGGCCTTCTGGGTTAGAGGTTAGAAGGCCCACGGCAGGTTAAGCTCTTTCTCCAGGAGATGGCCTTGGCCTTCCTTCCTTCTCTTCTAGGCAGACTGCCTTATGGTACAAGTATAACGTTGACGGTGTCACCATGCATTCTTGATTATTGTCTTGACCAGTGCACTGAAAGGAGAAAGAGTGGTCACATGAACCTTCAAAGCTATCCTAACCTGCACACCTGTTTTGTTTTGTTTTCTAGGGGTCAGAAAGACCCATGTCCCAAGTCCCAGAGCATACCTTGTAACAGATCAAGTTTGAGTTCGATTATTTTCTAAACTCATTTTATTCTAATTATTAATCATTGTGTATATGTGTGAAGACAGATTTTGTTGTATGTATCATGTATCTAACTTTTATTTATTATTATTATCTATTGATATATCTCTGATTCTACTTGAAAAATGAAGTTCAGGTGAGATCAGGTCTTAATCCTGGCCAGCCGCTTAGAAATATCTTTCCATCTGGAAAAGCACACTAATGTCTGGGCCACAACCCCAAACAACCGAATTTGAACCCCTGGAGGTGGACGTCAGCATATGTACTTGAAAAAGTTTTCCCAGGGTGGTTCTAATGTATGGCCAGATTGAGAGCCTCTGGACTAGATCGACGCCCTGTTTTCAAGCTTTGTTTGTTTGATAATTGCTGTGGAAATACCTGATGTAATAAGATCCACCACTCCCTCTGTGATTAAAAAGAGACTGAGACAGTTGTCGTTTCAGCACCACCTCTGCCAGGGGCACTTTGATCTAATGCCCAGAGCTCCACAGAGGTTGTTCAGAAACCATGTTAGATGACGATGTATGTTGTCTAAGTTTTAAACTTCTATGATTATAATTTTCATTTTTAACCTGAAACTTGTATAATTATAATAACCAGTATTAACCTAATTAGTTCAATTTAAAAATTCCAGTTGCAGAGGAAGAGGAAATGAGTTATTGTTTAGTGGGAGTGGAGTTTCCTGGTAGGAAAATGAAGAGGTTCTGGAGGTAGATAGGGGTGGTTATTATAGGACAGTGTGAATGTACCAGACTGCATGCTCACAAATAGCTAAAGATGTAAATTTATTGTTATCACAATAAAAAACAGAATAAAGACTCCCAACCCCCCTTCTGTTAGCCAGCAGGCAAGTTACTGCCCCTCTCTCTAAATCAGTGTCCTCGTCAGTATAATGGAACTGGATGAGAGTAGATATACTAGTGAGCTCTGTGGGAAAGAATCACACTGATTTCCTAATAATCAAGGTCCCTGTCATTCCAATGCTTTCTGAGTGTGACTTCTGTTGTTAAGATCATTTGTATTTGTGGTATGCTCCTCTTTTTGTAGGATTCTCAGTAGAAATCACCAATTTCAGTTTTGCTTATAAGCCAGGCTTTCATCACTTTTAAAATAATACAAATAATCTTTATTTTTAAAATAATGGCTTAAGGAACATATGGAAGACACACATGATACTCTAATCTTAATTTTAAAAGGTACTGAGGTGTCATGACCAGTGGTGGCGCTGTAGATAAAGTGTGACCAAGAACGCTGAGGTCACTGAGTTGAAGCCCCCTAGTGCTGGCTTTAAGTGCGGGCTCATCAGAACGGGGTCACTGGCTTGTGCAAGAGAATTGGCCACACCATCCCAAAAGCTGTCCAGCTTGAGCCCAAAGGTCGCTGGCATAAAAAGTGCAAGGTCACTGGCTTAAGTAAGGGGACACTGGCTAGTCCCTGGTCAAGGCATGCAAGAGAAGCAGTCAATGCACAACTAAAATGAAAGCAACTACGAGTTGATGCTTTTCAACCTCCCTCCTCCCCAAAAATAATAATATAAAAGGAGCTGAGGTGAACGCTATTTCTTGTATTTAACCCAAAGATTTATCTAAATGACTAAATATCACAGAGGTGACGATCAATTTTGTATGTATGTATACAGATTAGGTAATTTCCATTGTAGTTGTTTATGTCACCCTAGGAAATATATGTTAATACCCCAATGATGACACTTATCTGCCAACACCATTAATCTTTAGTTTTCAAATTCCAAACAAAGCAGCAAACATAAGGCACCCTTTCATGAAGGCAAATGACTGGTCACACACGGACAGATGTCTCTGAAGGCAGTGGTGCCAGATGACCATCTTATCATTTTATCCTCCTTCTGCAAGAATATTTTTTAAACCTTCAGAAGTAAGCCTGCCAATTCTGATTCATTTTCAGAGTCTTCAGACTTTGAGTTTATTAAAGACATAAAAGGGCTCCCCAGCTAATAAGCTATGTGCTTTTTGCACCTGAAAGACAAAAATAAATAAAAATAAGAAAAGTCAAAGCCAAATCCAACCGGAGTGTGAAGACTAATTTGCCAGGAACTGTTAAGCAAGATGAATCTTTCAAACGCAGGGAGAAAAATTATTAATTCAAACTTTGAGGAAGATAGAGGGGCTGATTTAAATGTTATGTGAGTCATGCTTGTACCTAGTTCATTAATTCCAATCTCTCCCTTCAAAGGCATTTTAATGGGAACACACGTCAAAGTTTTATGATTGTTACATAAAGTGCAGTTCCCCAAGGTTTCAAATGCTTTTTTCTAAAAGATAGTAGGTTGACATGAAGTGAGTTTATCTAAGTTTATCTCTATTTCAAATTTATTCTCTCTTCAGAAATTCTGATCTCCCTGCTTAATAAGTTGCCAGAATTAAGTTTGTTTTAATCCTCTAAATTTTAATAAACAGAGGTGCAGTATTTCAATAACGTATTGCTCATTTCACTGAAGGACCATAAGGAGCAAACAGATTGGTCCTTGTCTTGCCCAAAATGTCACATTTCCTCAGAAAAGGGAATGTGAGGAATGCATCTGCGTCTGAATATCTCATTTGACGTACTTCCCAGCCCGGTGTCACCATCCATTCCTGTCACTCTGTGTTCTTTGTATAGCAGATGTGCCTGTGGGGTTGGGTGCAAAAAATTATTTCTCCTCCCACTTTTCAAGCTCTTCTGGCTTGGACTAACTAACAATCAAATTAACCGGAGACAAATGAACAGGAGAAAATAACCAAAGTTAACATGTATGTGCACACAGCGGTGCCGTAAGACGATGAGACAGGTAAGGCTCATCTACCATCTTGAGCTCATGAGAAGGGAGTGGGTTGTGGGCCATCTTTAACAATGGGGCGCAGAGAAGACTTTGATCCAACAGCCCTCCTGGGTTTTGCACACCCTGTCTTTTGCACACCAGTTCACATTAAGCTATCACTAGCTGCGATAATATCTCCCTTTGTAGGGCAGGTCCTCTAAATACCTTTTAGGCAGTAAGTGGAAAGGTCAGAGGTTTTTCCTGCATCTTTGCAAAAAATAACCAGCTTAACTAACAAACAAAACAAGAAAAGCAAACAAACAAAAATTTAGAAACAAACAACTGTATGGCAGTTTCCAAAGAGAAGGAGGGTAAGGGTAAAAAAGAATAAAGAGGGTGACATATATGGGGATAGAAAATGATTTGACTGTGGGTGGTGGGCCCACAATGTCATATGCACTGCTCACAAAAATTAGGGGATATTTTATTGGTTCATATTTATTTTAAAATATCCCCTAATTTTTGTGAGCAGTATATAAATGATGAAATTAGAATTGTACACTTGAAACTTATATATTTTTATTAACCAATGTCACCCCAATTAAGTTTAATTTAAAAAGTAACCAGCTTAAAATATCCAATAGCCCAAAGAGCGATATTTTGGGGTGGCAAAATTCAGCTACCCCTAAAGCCCCCAGATTTTACTTTTCTAGGGGGTAAGATCATCTTAAGGCTCATTATTTGGTTTGCGTTTATTTTTTCTTATTTTTAAAATGAATACTAAAATTATTTTCTTCTTCAATAGTAATTTATTTTATCAGGATCATCAATGAAAATAACATCTCTCTGGATTCAGTTGCCCATTGAAACCTGGCCTCAATCAGATATCAAATATCATAGCTTGTTATGAAATACTCAAGATGAATAAGACTCAGTTATGATTTTCACATAATTGGCAGTTAACAATTTTGAGATTTGTTTAGCTAGATTCATTGGAATAAATTTACAAACCAAAGGATACATGTACTCAGCTAATTTACATGATGCCATCACCTATTCTTATTCTCTAGATTTATTTTTTCTTTATAAGTATCCAAGGTAGTAGGCACCTTAGCAGTGGTAACAGTTCAGGAGAGGTATTCTAAGTACAGATACAGAAAGGGTGTGGTAAGGTGCTCTGTTAAGACTTTGAGTAATAAGCTATGTTTCTATATTTGTCCCATAAAATCCTTTAAAGGTCTTTGTATCACAAAATAACTGAAATAGATAATTGAAGTTATTGAAAATTACACATTTCCTTTTAATGCACTTACGTTTGCTTTGAATTTATTCTTTCAATTAGTTTTCTACACCTTTTAATTGTCCACTTGTAAACTCCCCAACTATTAAAAAGAATAATTGTGACTTTTTTTTTCAAAGTAATTTTAGCTACATTTTTATGCTGATAAAAAAATATTCCAACTGGAAAACTCATTTTAGTAGTTACAAATAGAATGCAATGTTATTTCATGCAATTTCTAAAAATAATTGAGGATTCTAATAATAAATATTTATTTACATATGACTGCTGAAAATTAATAGTTATTTATCACAGTAAAAAAGGCATGATACCCAACTGCTTTCAGATATGCTAAAATAGCATTTTACCCTGCCCTGGCCAGATAATTCAGTTGGTTAGAGTATAATCCTGAAGCCCAGAGGTTGCTGGTTTGGTTCACAGTCAGGGCACATACAGGAACAAATTGATATTCCTTTCTCTCTCTCTCTCTATCTCCCTCTCTCTCTCCCTCACCTCTCTTTAAAGTCAGTAAATAAACTATAAAAGAAACTGCTGCTTCATTTTTTTTTTTAAAAAAAGCATTTTACCCCATTTAATGTTGATTGTGTTTTTGCTAAAATATCTTCCTCAGGGTGCCTTTCTGAATCTTCATACTCTCCAGTTTCTTTCTCAGTTTGCAGTAAGTGCTTTCTCTATGTATTCCCATTACAATCAATCTTCCACCTGATATTGGTATGTTAATTGTTGGTTTAATTTTCTATTTTTCTACACAATACCAAGGTCTCCTTGAAATTAAGAGCCGTGCCTTGTTATTCTTATTTACAGCCAATAGACCATGCATGTTGCATAAAAATGTTGGTGAATATTTGCTGTGTGAATGAATTACTTGAAAATATACATTCAGTTATAGAATCTAATCTTGTGTTTAGCATACTTTTATTAAAATGAAATAAGCTACTGTAACTTTTATGGAAAGACACTGGATAAAGGTTTACCACAGTCTCAGATGATGATTAATAAACATGATAGCATCAGTATGAAGAAGTAAAAATTTCACTCTTAAGTGAGCCAAGAAATGAGTAAGCATGTCCCATGAAGCAAATGTTAATACAAAAGAATGTTCAAAAGTCAACAGGAAACATGACAATGGAAATGAAAGTAGAATTTAGAGAATTAACAAAAATAAGAATGTTGACAATATTCAGTCAGCCTAGGGTGGGTAGACAGTATACAAAAATTCTATTCTTATTCTTTCAGTGGCTAAGATTTAATGCACTCATTGTAGAGGGCAGTATGTTCTTATCTAGCAAATGTTAAAACTTATATGTTTTGATTAATGATTACAATTCTGAGCATCTCTGACCAGATGTAAGGTTCTGTAAAAATAAAAGTATAAGGATTCATAGTTAATTAAATAGGTATCAACATCATATCCATTTCTAGAGAATACTGCATGGATCACAATGTATTCATATATATGGAAATTACATGTATATTTAAAACATTGGTAAAGAAGATCTCCATGATGCATTTTTAATTCAAGGTTTCATGTCACAAAATTCTACATATGCTGTGATTCCATGTCAAAAGAAAAAAATCCAACACTCTCAAAATACCATTGTGTATGTATTTGCACATATGTCTACGTGGGTGCACAGAAAATTCCAGGAGAATATATCACAAATAGCTAAGGATACTGATTTCTACCACTGAGGTTGAATTGGGGTGGGTATATAATGTCGCTCTAATGGTTTAAACAAGAGTACATAAAAATAAGAAAAAGAAGTGAAAAACAAACAAAAGTCATGACTTTTAACTACCAATGAAGCCATTACAGTTTTTGACCCTGTAACTAGGCTGAGTATTGCAGTATTTTAAAAGGTCATTGTGGGTCCCCAGTTCCATACCTGAGAGCACTGCAGTGAAACAGAGAAGCAAACCAAAGCCCTGTGCATATCCCTGCTACATTTTAGCTCAAATCCTCATTTTGCTTCTTCACATGTAGAGGAGTGCATCAGTGGTCATGGCCATTTCTAAACAGGGTGTTGATTGCTGACACATAGTTTATATCAGTGTGCATTAAACTGCCCCACCGCCACCGACAATATCCTCTGCCATCGTGAAGTCAAATGTATTTCACGTGTAAATTTTATTTTATATGTGGGTACTTTCTTTAGTGACATGGTCCTTTTCTTTGTTCATATAATTCAGTGAAATGCTTTACAATGCAAAATTTCAGAGTGACAGAAAGATAGGCTACCAGTAAGGAATACATTTCATTGAGAGGAATAAATCAGAGGATCTGGGGGTTTTGCCCATAGTCCCATCTTAGAACCTTTTGGACTCATTTTCATCATCTTTGAAATATGGATATTATTAACTGCATCAAAGAGCTAATATTTGTTGATGGAATGTAACAATAACCTGATAAACAGAACCACAGTAATGTGTGGGTTATCCTTACTCCATACACCCCATGACAGCAGAGGACGACATTCTCTTAAACCAGCAGTTATCCCTGGGTCCCTGGGTCAGCTAGCCTATAGTAGGCATCCTACAGCAATTGTTACGTGATTAAAGGACTCAACTAGGGTAATTAACAGTATGTTCTCCAGAAGAAGGCATAAAAACACCAAAGGTGAGTAGAGGACATTGAAAGAAAAACAGAACATCTAGTATATTCCCAGTGGGTATCTCTAGAATCTGGAAGGACTAAGAGGACCACCACTTTTTAAATTCATCCTCTGCCAGGTTCTCTGACTCAGATTATCGTGGTGGTGGGAGCAGAGATTCATTCTGTTTATCACTAAAGACTGAACGTCGACTGGCTCTTCTCTCGATTGTAGACAGATGTCAAATGGATGCATAGTGAGAACCAATATATATAGACTCATGCTTAAAGATTAATCATTTATTTAAGAAGCAAATAACACCAAATTTATATAGGCAGTGTGCTAGAGTATGGAATAAACATATAAAAAAAGAAAGGAGGGAGGGAGGGAGGGAGGGAGGGAAGGAAGGAAGGAAGGAAGGAAGGAAGGAAGGAAGGAAGGAAGGAAGGAAGGAAGAAAAACCCATAGTCCATGTCCTCAAGAAATTCACTGTCCATGAGGAAAAATAAACCATAAACAGGAAAGCACAATAAAACATGTTTAAGAGTGAAGTTTGCACAGGACCTGAGGGAAAGGGAAAGTAACACTGCCTTGGGCATTTCATTTATTAACTGACTTCTAAAGTTTATTTTCTGGTGAGTGATATTAAAAACACCATGCTTCCAGGGTACAATTAAATTCAATTTAAAATGTATTAAGTGACACCTGGTGAAAAGTACTTTACATATAGCTCAGCTCAAGGGAACATTAGTGATCTTTCAGATGCAGCTCTGACTGCAAAGTTCTAGAGATCTTGTTAGCACAGACCTCTTGCACACTTGTAAGCGTGTCCTAGGTGTAGAATGAATGTCCCCATGGTCTGCACCATAGAAGTTGAGTGGGGAGAGAGAATAATGTGACCTGGGGGCATTTTAGGGGTGGAGGGTTGATTTGGGATATAAAATGTGAGATAAAGACAGTGTTTCTGTGGCTAACATGTTAATGGACATAAAATGATTAACCACATAGTTTGAGCCGCCCTTGCCAGGCAGAGGGAGAGAATCTAACAGTATGTATGACACAGAGGGTCTCAGTGAGGCATGATTTCTATGTGGTGGTAAATATTTCTCAAGCTATTCTCTGTCAGAAAACAACATCCTGGCCAAGAGAGAGTGTGGGATGCAATTACTCCCAACATCACTTAACAGTGATAATCAGAGGAAAGGACAATGGAGCAAAGAGCTGAGTTCTGCACAACTAGAAACTGGCTTTCTTTTTTTCCCCCTGAAAATGAAAAGGAGAAGTGAAAAAGGGCAAACCAAATTATAACCATTTACATCTGTGTGGCTTGGCATGGAGCTGCTAGACACACGGGAAGCTTGTGGTTTTAAATCACACGACATAAATATTTTGAACTCTGAGAAAGAAGCCAGAATGAGGAAGTGGTTAATTCTCTGAAATTAATAATCACAGCACTGAACTGTGGCCATCATCTGTGAGTAAAAGGAATGCTACTGTTGTTCTATGAGAACTCCCTTCACTCTTTTCCAAAAGTCATGAAGACTAGATTTGGTTGAGTATCACCAGATGGAAATGAGACAGCGATTACGGAATGTCATCACTTCCAATATTTCAAGGGCACTTGGAAGAAGCCCAGAAGCCACTCAGACATTCTATCTGGAGGAAAAAAAAATGGACAGAGATGGAAAATAACCCAGCAGAACACAGCCAATAGGTTACCATTTCTTACAGATAGCCACTGGTGAACTCCAGGACTCACATTCTGGTGGTTACCTTTCCAAAATTCTGCCTTCTTTTTAATATATCAGATTTCAATAGCATGGAGCTTTGTTTATGGGTTGGTTAGTTTCCAATCTTTAATTTGAATTTCTAATCTACCCTCAAAATGGAGTACTTGTTTTATTTTTAATTCAGGTTCCTTTTACTTCTAAATGCTTTTAATGTAGAGTTTTGCTAATATCACAGAAAATAAAGGGGTAAGGGAATGATACAGACTTGGTCAGAGCAGTATGATTAGTATCATTAAATATTTTATGCTTATTTCTTACTTGTCATTAAAAGGTTTTTTAAAAGCTTCTCAACACAGTATTTTTTCCCACTGTGTTTAAAAAGAGACTGGCTTCTTTTATAACAATGAATACATATTAAATACTCATGGCATCTTTTATCATTTTAGCCATACTGTCTATATTGTAAGTAGAAAATAACTTTACTGTTTCCCAACACACCCTGTTAAAAATTATGTTGTTAGTGTTTCCCTGCCCTTAAAAGAAGTCACAGAAGAAGTCCCATCGATTTCCCAGGTGTTCAAAGATGATAAAATCCTTAACCTTCTACTTATTCTAACGTTCTGACTTATTAAGGTGGGACTTCATTTGGGTTTCTGCTCCACTATCAGCCTTCTTGGGCAGAGAAGTAATGGCAAGCCCACACCATCTTTGTTCACTGCTCTGCCTTCCATATCTTCACAGTTTATTGTCTCTCTTATTTTAACAAATGTGTCAGCACCAGGAGAATAAGGATTTTGGCTTTTTATTCACCTTTATATCCCCATGACAAGAAGGTACTAAAGAGTTAAGATCATCCTTTCAGGTTTACATCTTCTCCCATATTATAGTCTTGAAATAAGCAGTTCTTATGATAGTGTTGCTGTCCTTAAAATGTATAGAGTACCAACCAAACCTTTTTTTTTAAGGAGTGCTATTTTCGTGAGTTTCATATTTTGAGTTATAAACCAAAGGTAAAGTTCTTTTATGTTATCTGGTTACTGTCTAAGAAACACTAAATATAGTTTGGGTTTAAAGAATTCTTGTCAGTTTTAGAATTTGGGACCGAAATTTAGGACAGTCAGAGGAGGTGGTTTATTATGTAAATAGATTACTTTAATTCACAAGTAGCTAGAAAAGAAAATGATTCAAGTTTTAGCTTTAATTAATCAGAGTGGCGATATTTAAAATAAACAGAATCAAGCAACAATAATTACCAGGACTCTCAATTTTTCAGAAAAGATCATTTTTAATATATTGGTTGCATTCCCAAAATCAAAAGGGAAGCTTAAAAAGGTAAGGATTTAAGAAGTGAAGCGTTTTGGTGTCAAACGGGACCTACTACTTCTTGTTAAATACTCTATCTCAGAGATGAAATGTAGTTTGATTTATTGGTTTTCTCATTGCTATAATTTTCAATTTTTCTTTTAAATTCAAAAATACCTTTATAGTCATGTACTTAAGCATATATAATCAATCACCTTCAAAGTGAAATGACAATATTATCCAAGTTTTTTCATTTTAGTTTCACATCTCATGTATTAATTTTATCATGTTATTATAAGAGAGAGCATCTACTATTTTAATGTATTACGTAATTGGAGATCAGAGAAAGAAAAAAATAATTTCCATATGGACAGGGATAGTAAGCTGATTTGTACTTTCGCATTTACATTTTCCTTAACCTCTTCAGAAATTACCCAGGTAATCAAAGTGACTTTATTAATTCACTTGATTTTATTATAGTCCAAAGACTTTCAGTCAACTAAGGCTCTTAGAAACTATATTTAGTATTACATTACAGAGCAACATAATCACTATAGTTAAAGAGATGATGCTTAAAATTTATACCCATAAAATATAGGTAGAATCTTTGAGTCCAAATCATATGCAGTGGAACATTTCCCAAGGTTTACAGGAGCCAGTTCTTTTAAAAGACATCACTTATTAAAATTCAACTTACTGGCACATTTTCTTGGTGTTAAATAATTCACAGAAATACTGACAGTACCTTTGACCCATGAAATTATGATAGAGATATCAAAATTACAACTAAGCTATAGAACAGCCATCACTCAAAACTGCCTGAGACCTAGCTGAACGGGAGTTCTACAACTAGGCATATAGAAAGAAAACCCCATCAAGACTGGTAGGAGGGCCAGAGACACAGAATGAATTAGTCCCATGGCCAAGTGTGGCAGACAAAAATTGGGAAAGAGCCTGACCAGGCAGTGGCGCAGTGGATAGGAGTGTCAGATTGGGACATGAAGGACACAGGTTCGAAACCCCGAAGTCGCTGGCTTGAGCATGGGCTCATCTGGCTTGAGCAAGGCTCACCAGCTTGGACTCAAGGTAGCTGGCTTGAGCAAGAGGTCACTTGGTCTGCTTTAGCCGCCCCCCGTCCTGGGTCAAGGCACATATGAGAAAGCAATCAATGAACAACGAAAGTGCTACAATGAAGAATTGATGCTTCTCATCTCTCTCCCTTCCTGTCTGTCTCTCGCTATCTGTCCTCTCTCTGTCACTCTCTGTCTCTGTCACAATTGGGAAAGATGTATCAGCTGCAGAGATCCCCTCTGATGAGTGAGTCAGGGGTCCCATGCCCACACCAGGGCCCCCAGCCCAGGGTCCCAGTGCCATGACATCTGGCCGTACAAACCAACAGGGACAGAGGCTGAGAGAAAGGAGAAGCTACTGAAGTCCCTGGTATTTCCTCTTTAGGGCGTGCACACAGACTTATGACTTACTCTGACTGCTCCTTCTCTCTGAGCCCCAGTGCTGGGGCAGTGGCTTGAAAGGCACCAGGGACATATGGAGAGGAACTGAATTGTCTGGCATCAAGATAAGGCTGGGGGCAGCTTCCTTCCAGCCAAAAGTGCCCACAGAGATCACTGTTTCTTTGATGAGTTTCTCCCCACAGAGCCAGTAGGTGGGTGCCATATCTGAGTCTCCATAACCTGGCTCACACTGTTTGAATCTGCCCTGTGATTCCCTAGGACCCTGTCCACCCAACCTCTGGGCCCACCCAAGCTGTTTCTAGTAGCTTTTCCATACGAAAGGCCTGCCTTAGCTCATGCTTCAGACTTTCCTAAAATCTCTCAGGCAAGCAACATCTGGCCACAGCATGCTCCATACCCCTCTCTAAGTGGCCCCAGGCCCAACAGTAGCAGCAGTGGCCTTGGTTTGTAGCCTGGACTCACCTGGGCACCTCCAAGCCCAGCACAAGCAGCAGCCATCCGCTGATTGCTTTGTAGCTCGTGCTGGTGGCCCCAAGCAGAACAGAGGGAGCAGCTGACTTTGGCCTTCAACTTCTGGGAGGCTCCAAAGCCAGTGCACCCAGTGGATAGATCTAGACCGTGTTAAAGCATCACTTAACCACCTCCACAAATGACATACTCAGGGAGTGGCCTCAGCAGACACCAGAGCCCGCTGAAGAAAGTTCTGCTCTGTGGGGTGGGCCCTCCTCAGTGGTCGGTGGTCACAGCCAGTCTTCATAGCTAATCAGTCTGGGGGTAAATCCGTCCTGTTTATGTGCCAACAACAATCAAGGTTCAACTACAGCAAAAGAGTGTACCGTCCACACCGTGGGGGAGGCCTACCTGGAGCGCCGGGCTTGGGTGACTGGGGAGGCGTTTCCACTGAGTCCAAAGGACAGCTACTCTGAAAGCCACTCTTCCCTGGCCAGTCAGTGTAGCAGCTCCACCTCATTCATAAAACCGACATGGGGGGGCTGCCAAAACGAGGAGACAAAGGAACATGTCCCAAATGAAAGAACAGAGTACAACTCCAGAAAAAAAAGAGAATAAAAAAACTAAACAAAATGTAGACAAGCAATCTCTCAGGTGCAGAGTTTAAGGCACCGGCAGTAACGCTGCTCTGTCTCCCATCTGACTGCTAGCTGATTCTGCAACAGAAACACAGGAGGCCAGATGAAGGTGACAGGAAGTATTCAAAGTGATGAAAAGCGAGGACCTACAACCGAGATAACTCTACCCAGCAAAGCTATCATTTAGACTCAAAGGGCATATAAAAAACTTCCCAGACCAAAAAAAAAAAAAAAAAAAAGCTAATGGAGTTTATCACCACCAAACCAGTATGACATGAAATGTCCAAGGGTCCTCTTTAAGAAAAAGAAGAAGAAAAAAATAAGAATATGAACAATAAAATGGCAATAAGTACATATCAACAATTCAATCTACAAAAGAAAATAAATGAACAAACAGGACAGAAACAGACTCATAGATACAGAGAACATTTTGGCAGTTTCCAGAGGGAGGGAGTTGGGGGAATGGGGAAAAATATGCAGGGATTCGGAAGTATGAATTGGTTGTTACAGAATAGTCACGGGGATGTAAAGTATAGCACAGAGATACAGTCAATAACAGTCTAATAACTACTTATGGTCTTACACAGGTAGGAGATTTATAGGGATGATCACTTAGTAGATTATATAATATCTAATCACTAGGGTATTCACCTGAAACTAATAGAATATTGATTTTATGTCAAATATAATTGAAAAAATAAAACTGATTTAAGAAGAAATTAATATAGGAAAAAAACTTAAAAATAATCATGTTTCATGAGAGATGTGTAAGTAAAAACTCAAGATCTTCCAAAATCACATATTATGTTTCTATAGTATTTTAAGCTAGATGTAATCAGAGAGGAAACAATTAATACCTTTAAGATGTTAAACCTAATTTACATCTTAAACAACACATATAATTATTCTAATAATTTGCCTGCCTGCACTAGATATGTTCCACAACTTGATCCTTATATATTTATCCTTTGTTTTACCAAGTATGTAATAAAAAGAAGTTTTGGAAGTTTTTATTATTGCAATTTTTGTGACTATTAGTTTTTTTACTTCAGGTATAAATACATTCCTTCAATTCATACCTAGCAATCAGCTATTGTCTTCCCCAGTTGATTACTCTTGAGCTGACAGCATTTTGGGGGGAAAATTTTCCAGCCAGAAAAGCATGCACAAGGCATTTTAAATTCAATTTATATTTTCTCTGGCTCTGTTCTTCCCCATGCCACAGGCTGGAAATTCTCCCAGCAGTAAGTTAGCTAATTACAGGGCTAGTTTCATTTTGTTTCTTATTGTTCTGGGATCTCTGTCCTTCATTTCTTCTTGCACAACATTCATCCAAATGTTCCTCCTCAATTCTTTCCACTGTCCATTTCTCTAAAGACATATTTTGTCATATTTTAGGTCATATTTTCCTTTCAGTTTAATCCTCATTTCTGGCACATTTATTTTCTTTAAATAAAAAAGAGTTAAATGAAATAAAAGCAACCACAATACCAGATGCAGAGTTTAAAACAGTGGTTAACAGGATGCTTTAGGAGCTTAGGGGAAGAATGAATAATCTCAGTTAGAACCTAAACAAAGAGATAGTAAGCATTAAAAAGAACATAGAAACCATAAAAAAAACCCAGACAAAAAAAATACAGTATCTGAAATGAAGACTACACTAGAAAGGCCCTGGCTGGGTAGCTCAGTTGGTTAGAGCGTTGTCCGATACAACAAGGTTGTAGGATTGATCCCTGTTGGGGCACATACAAGAATCAACCAATGAACGCATAAATAAGTAGAACAACAAATCAATATTTTTCTCTTTGTCTCTCCCTTCCTTTCTCTCTAAAATCCATCAATAAATAAAATTTGGGAAAAATATACACTAGGAGGAATATAGAGCAGGTTAGAGGAAGCAAAGGATCAAATCAGTGATTTAAATGACAGGATAACCATAAGCACTCCAGCAGAGCATCAAAAAGAAAAGAGATTTTAAAAAATGGGGGAAATCTAAGGGACCTCTGGGACAACATCAAGTGTTACAACATCTGCATATGGAGTAGCAGCAGGACAAGAAAATGAGCAAGGGATAGAGAACTTGTTTGAAAAAATGATGGCTGAAAACTTCCCTAACCTGGAGGAAAAAAATTTTTTTCACACAAATTCAGGAAGCATAGACTCCCAATAAAAATGAACCCAAAGAGACCTACATCATTGAGTTCTATCACTTCTGAATTTGACCAAATTTATGTGTTTCACTGTCACACTTTATCATCCTAATATAACGTACCTAGTTTTGAAAAAGTAGATTACCATCTGAAGTCTTTTAGGAGCCTTTCTGTTGAGATGCCATTTTACATATTTTATTGTTGATGATACTTAAAAAAGTAATTGGGCCTTGGTCATTTTCTGTTGCTAGTTATATATAATATTAATATTTCTGGACTTTTAGAAATAGGTCTAATCTGAGGTTCTAGTCTTCCTCTAATCTTCCTCTAGTCTAACTTTGGTGGTTATTTCATTCTGAGATCTCCTTGATGATTCTCCTCACTCATATTTATCTAAACCTTCACTTCGAAATCTGTAGACACCTCCATCTTGGAATTCTCAACCTCCAAAACTGTGAGAAATAAATGACTGTTGTTTAAACCATGCAGACTCAGGTGCTTGGCTATAGCAGCCCAATCTGACTAAGGCAACTTATAGCACTTATAATTCTACAAACAATTAATTTAGTGATTATTGAGCATAGTGTCCATCGTTGAAGTGATGAAGCAAGACATTTAAATTGGCTAAAACTATGGTTAAGTGTAATTAGTTAAATAGGTTGAACAATAAAAGAACAGGATATTTGTATAATACGGTAAGAATGATATTACATAGCAATCATAAGTAATTGAGCTTTCTTTTAATTTCATAGAATTTTCTTGTTCCACTTTTATTATGACTCATAAAGAGGACAGATAATTATGAAATATGTGGTCTTTAATTTTTAAATTTGACTATTTTTATTTTTTATATGGATTGATGTTCCAAGCCTCCCAAAATTATTTCAATATTAATGTCATTTACTTTAATATTTAATAATATTCTTGATTTAAAAAGGCATATTTGTATGACTTAATAACAGATTTATAAGATTTATATCATAAAATATGATAAATAAAGTTGAGAAACAAACATAAAGAACCCACTTAAAGTCAGTTTAGTCTTACATATATTAAATAAGATTGCTAACTCTTCATCATATTGATATTTTTAACTACTTTGATGTGACATAGAAAGAGAGTTATTAAAATATGATTCATGATAATATTTAAATAACAACAAATCTGTTGAAAATTTAAAGGACTGTATCTTTGAGAATGTTTTTCCACTGCTTAACTATAAAATACATATGTTTAGTTATATGGTTTATAAGAATGGGCAAAAAGGATTCCACTGGTGCTTTGAAATTTATTTAAACATAGTGTACTGTAAATTTTAGGTTTTATTATATTAGCCTCAAAGAGGCACTTATCCAAATGTATAGTTGATCTTACATATGTTTAATGAGAACCTATTCAAACTCAAAATAAGTCTAGCTCATGTAAGTATGAAACATGACATTAAATTCTAAAAACATGGGAGAAACAAGTGTCACCTGAGAACTGCTATAAGTCTTCACCAAAAAATAGAATTAAAAAATCATTAAGGTTTTTCTAAAAAGTGTTAGCTTCTTAATAATGGAAGAGTCCTTGATGGATTGTGTCAGTTACTTCATGTGCAAAATAAATTAGCTTGCCTGAGAAAATACTTTTCAGCTTAAGTAATAAACCAATATTTAATAAATATTCATCTACTTGTTATTCAGGGGTGAAGATTAAATTAAAGTTGAAAAGACATTCATTACCCTCTAATTTTCTTTTGACAATTAAAATGATACAATTGAAAATTGGATTTTTATTTAAAAGCTATAAACAAACCCAGTTTGGCAATTTTCGCCAGATGTTTCATTTGAGTTAATGCTGTAATTCATAAGACAGAATAAGCATTCATAAAGTTTTATCTATCATTTAAAGTAGTATGAAAAAAAACTGGCTGGTCTTCACCCTCCAATGTTAATTATCAACGTACATACATTTATAATTATTTCTATGAAATATTAATCAACATAAATCATGTTTGAAGAAAATATTTTGCTTTATAAAGACTAGCATATATTCTAACTTTTGAGTGGTTTGAGTTTATGTTTGAATGGTAAAAGAAATGATATCCTCAAATTGACAACTACCGGATAAAGACATGGAAAGCAGGTGTTCATATTAATCATCTCCCTAATTTTATGGTTTGTGCATTTAAATTTATTGACATTTTCTTTCAAATGATGATATTAATTTTGGACTATTAGAGAATTTTTTGTTTCATGGGTTTAGGAAATTTGAATGTGACCAACAATATACCCCTTTGATAGTTTCAAAAATACAACTATTTCAGAGTATAATGGACAGAATAATGTTCTTTTTAAATTTTATTTATTTATTTTTACAGAGACAGAGAGTGAGTCAGAGAGAGGGATAGACAGGGACAGACAGACAGGAATGGAGAGAGATGAGAAACATTAATCATTTGTTTTTTGTTGAGCGTTGCAACACCTTAGTTGTTCAATGATTGCTTTCTCATATGTGCCTTGACCGCGGGCCTTCAGCAGACCGAGTAACCCCTTGCTGGAGCCAGCGACCTTGGGTTCAAGCTGGTGGGCTTTTGCTCAAACCAGATGAGCCTACGCTCAAACTGGCAACCTCGGGGTCTCGAACCCAGGTCCTCTGCATCCCAGTCCGATGCTCTATCCACTGCACCACTGCCTGGTCAGGATAATGTTTTTTTAGACAAAATTATTATTGTTATTGGTATTGTGTATTTTTAAATTAATTTTAATGGAGTGACAATGATAAATCAGGGTACATATGTTCAGAGAAAACATTTCCAGATTATTTTAACATTTGATTATGTTGCATACCCCTCACCCAAAGTCAAATTGTCTTCTGTCACTTTCTATCTGGTTTTCTTTTTGCCCCTCCCCTCCCCCACCCCCTCCGTCTCCTCTCTCCTGCCCCCTGTTACCATCACATTCTTGTCCATGTCTCTGAGTCTCATTTTTGTGTCCCATCTATGTATGGAATCATATAGTTCTTAGTTTTTTCTGATTTACTTATTTCACTCAGTACAATGTTATCAAGGTCCATCCATGTTATTGTAAATGATCCAATGCCATCATTTCTTATGGCCGAGCAGTATTCCATAGTATATATGTACCAAAGCTTTTTAATCCACTCATCCACTGACAGACACTTGGGCTGTTTCCCGATCTTCGCTATTGTGAACAAAGAACTTGTAAAACTCAACACCAAGAAGACAAACAATCTAATCAAAAAATGGGCAAAAGAAATGAATAGACACTTCTCCAAAGAGGACATATAGATGGCCAATAGGCATATGAAAAAATGCTCAACATCACTAATCATTAGACAAATGCAAGTTAAAACCACAATGAGATATCACCTCACACCAGTTAGAATGGCGCTCATCAACAAAACAACACAGAGTAAGTGCTGGCGAGGATGTGGAGAAGAGGGAACCCTCCTGCACTGCTGGTGGGAATGCAGACTGGTGCAGCCACTGTGGAAAACAGTATGGAGATTCCTCAAGAAATTCAAAATTGAACTGCCTTTTGACCCAGCTATCCCACTTTTAGGAATATACCCCAAGAACACCATAACACTTTTCCAAATGATGTTGTGTATTTAAGAGTACTGATATTTTACGCACTTTATTTTAGGACACATTATAATATAAAATATTTATAGTTTTTTTTTTTAACTGTACTTTGCAAAATAGATATTGATTACTGAATTGTTTCTTGACTGGAAGTTTAGATTTTGATGTTTTTTGGTCTGTCCATGCCGAATCCAGAGTCTAATCAATCCATTTTTATTTTGTCATTTAAATTATTTGTGAAATATGCTGGCATATAAACAAAACTAAATAAACAGACCTACATTGTAAAAATTTATTTTGATAACTTCAAATAGTTAAATATTCAATGTTAATATTAATTATTACATGCTAAATATTTAAATATTTATTTCCTCTGTATGTCTTTTTTGCTTTGTGCCTCTCATAACTTTAATGTTTTATATTGGATATATATGAAGATATAATTGATAATGATATTGTTAAATCTCTGAGTATTGTAACAGCAAAGGCAAACATTAATCATGGTATTCTACGTTGTGCTTCCCTAAGATACTAATTATTCAGTACAATTTCTAAAGCATTTTTTAGTTTACAACTTCCTAAAAAATAATTCATAAATATGTTATTCAGCTGAAAATGTGTCATTCCTAGCAATGAAATCAGTTTTTACTCCACTTTGCATGTAAAAAAATAAAACCAACCTTATATTGGCCAATTATTTTCACATGTTGTTTTAAAGCAATTTTCATGGGTTTTAAATAGGTTTTTCATCTAGAACTAGGCATAGTAATTCTGTTCTGCACAAAGCTTGATTTCTGCTCTATTCTTGTCACTTTCTACTTGAATTACTAAACTGATGGCATTTGCTCTTTATTCAAGTGTTCTTGGTAAATGTGTTTGGTTCTCATAGCATGCATTATCTTACCTTTATTGAAAGAAGACTATAATTTTATCCTTATCATCATCTTTTAAGAAAAAATATTTTACAGTGTTCCACAATACATCAGAAATAGCACCAAGAAGCTCACTTCCACTGAAGGGAGGGAAGCATGTCACTCCAGCTCATATTTCACACTGAAATTAGCCTCATTCAGTGCATTTCATCAAGAGTGCACTTTGATTACTTAAGTATGGGCTTAGCAGCCAAAGCATTTGGCACTTACTCGGTACAAAATATTAATTGTTATTAGAAACTTTTAAAAAAGGAGACAAGCACTAATAATAATATCAGAGCAAACAAGGCTACAAGAAAAAAATATTTAAGTATCTTCCCATTGCCATTTTGATTGTTGTAATTGAAAATTGTTCTGTTGAACAAGCTGTGAGAAGACAATGCTCCTTTATATTACCTCTGGTTGATTTTATTAAGACCTGGGAAAATGTGGCAAAGTAAGATCCTCTTAAACAAATTCCAAATTTTTTGACCATTTACTTTACTTAACTCAACCTTGATATTTCCCTTAAAAGGGTGAGCAAAGGGAGAAAAATTCAAGCAATTAGAATAAGCTGAAATGTTACTTTTACTGTAGTTTTGTGACTACAATAGCCAAATGCCAACCTTTCTTACACTGGTCACTGTAGTATCCAACAGAGGGAAAAAACATTGGACTATATGGAGACTTTATTTCAGCCATTTTCTCTATCTCAGCCTGCTGTCCCAACCCTCTAAGAATGGCACAAACAAGTGGGTTAGAGAATCAGATACAATTTTATAAAACTTAAAGAAAAATGCCCCAAAAAATGTTCTTTGTATTCTTAAATATCAGCCTTCCAGAACCAATCAAATGTCTGTTAATGTTTTCTTGAATAAAAACTAAAAGATAAAAAAAAACCTATGTAGTTCTAAATACCCTCAACAGTTTTAAAACATTTTATAAAAATGGATTAACAAAATAAGTTAAAAGGACAATTATGCAACATTGTGGATAACAATGGTTATTTTGTTAGCTCATTTCAGAACAAGAACTGATATTTGCAGTGTTTACAATGTTGGTCAAATAAATCAACATTAGTAAGGAAGAATGATAAATCATTCCAGTCTAAGTGTTTTGTTTGTTATTATTTTATAAATGCACATTAACAAAATTAAGGTTCCCCTCCTTATCAAATCTATATATTCGAGTTGCTTTGTGTGCCTGAACACTATATTATTTGTAACTACCAAATGTTTTTTTAATTTTCAAATATTTTTTTCCCTTGGCAGATTTATTAAACAGTAGGGTATCAACAGTGTGCTATTGGAATGTTGTATAGAAAATAATACAGACATGTTTTACAGCCTCAGGGTGGGACAGAGTAAACGAAAGAAGCTATGAAGCTAAAACCTTACTCAATTCCATGGCAGAAAACACAAGTATTCTCAGAGAATATAAGAGGGAGACCCATTTACTTCAGAGAACTTCAAGTAGGCTTTCCTGTTAAGGTGACATACTTGAAATTTGAAGACTCATAAGACTTAGACAGACTAAAAGCAGAATGAAGAACATTCCGGGAAATAGAAGTTTGTGTCTTGATGCAGAAAAATGCTTGGTCTATTGGAAACTAGAAAATGCCCATGAGACTAGAATTTGAGTAAGGTCAGTAGGTAAGGCTGAAATGTTAGATGGGGCTCCCACTATTCAGGGCTCATAAAGAAATCAAGGCTGCCTTGTTTTATTCTTAGTGAAATGGGAAACCTTTCCAATGTTTGAGAAAGATGATGACATAATTGTTTTTAGTTCTAAAATGGTTTCTTGAGTTATTTCATGAAAATTAGATTGTAGGCAAGCAAAAGAAAAATGGAGACTCTGATTGGAATCCCATTATAATATTAAACAAAATAAAACAGATAATGTTAAGTGAAATTAACACCAATGGAAGAGTGAGGTATGTAGTTCTAAGATGTACCACAGTCCTTGAAAGTTCTGAGCCCCAGGCTGTTGATTTGCACAGGAAAGAATTCAAGAACAAATCTGAGTGAGAGCAAAAGCAAGTTTTATTTAGGTAGAGAAAAAAGAGGCTATTCTTCCTTTTCAAGATTGCTGAGGCTATTCGTGTTCTTTTTTGGTTCCATATAAATTTTTGGAATATTTGTTCTATATCTTTGAAGTATGTCATTCTTATTTTAATAGGAATTGCATTGAATTTATAAATTGCTTTGGGTAATATGAATATTTTAATGATGTTTATTCTTCCTAACCATGAGCACGGTATATGCTTCCACTTGTTTGTATCTTCCTTGATTTCTTTTATCAATGTTTTATAATTTTCTGAGTACAAGTCTCTAATCTCCTTGGTTAAATTTACTCCTAGGTACTTTATTTTTTGTTGTTGCAATAGGGAAGGAGATTGTTTTCTTAATTTCTCTTTCAGACAGTTCATTGTTAATGTATAAAAATGCCTCTGATTTCTGAATATTAATTTTATATCCTGCCACCTTGCTGATTTTACTTATCAGGTCCAGTAGTATTTTGACTGAGACTTTAGGGTTTTCTATATGCTGTATCATATCATCAGCAAATAATGATAGCTTTACTTCTTCTTTTCCAATTTGGATGCATTTTATTTCTTCTTCTTGTCTGATTCCTGTGGCTAGGACTTCCAGAACTATGTTGAATAAGAGTGATGAAAGGGAACACCCCAGCGTTGTTCCTGATCTTAAGGGGATTACTTACAGATGGCCAATAAGTAGATGAAAAAATGTTCAACATCACTAATCATTAGAGAAATGCAAATTAAAACCAGAATGAGATATCACCTCACACCAGTCAGAATGGCACTCATTAACAAAACAATACATAATAAATGCTGGCAAGGATGTGGAGAAAAGGGAACCCTCCTGCATTGCTGGTGGGAATGCAGACTGGTGTAACCACTGTAGAAAACAGTATAGAGATTCCTCAAAAAATTAAAAATAGAATTGCCTTTTGACCCAAACACCCCACTTTTAGGAATATATGCTAAGATCACCACATCACTGATTCAAAAGAAGAAATGCACCCCCATGTTTATGGCAGCATTGTTTACAATAGTCAAGATCTGGAAACAGCCCAAGTGTCCGTCAGTGGATGAGTGGATTAAAAAGCTGTGGTATATATACACAATGGAATACTATGGGGCCATGATAAAAAATAAATCTTACCTTTTTCAACAACATGGATAGTGAAATAAGCCAGGCAGAGAAAGAAAAATATTTTATGATCTCACTCATTTGAGGAAACCAATGATCAATGTGAACTGAGGAACAGAATAGAGACAGAGGCAGGATCAAAGGGACCAGAGGGAAAGTGGACAGAGGGAAAGGCAATGATAGGATAGGATTAGAAATTGGAAAGAGATTGGTGAAATTATGTACATGTAACACAGCATTATAGAGAGCAGAAAAGCAAATCCTAGGGGGAGGGGGAGGGTGTAAGGGGGAGGGGGTAAGGGGGATGTGGAGGGGAACATGGGCAAGGGGTGGATGCATTCAGGGGAACACTAGACTCTGTATAAATACAATAAATTAAAATCAATTAAGAAAAGAGACTAGGACACAGGGAAAGAGACAGGATCAGGTGTTTAGCTTGGGACTGGTTGTTGCAATCCACTGCTCCTCTGTTTGCAAGTCTCTCAGGGTGCTCTTGTGATAGAAGTGAAAGTACACATCCCGGTAGATGTGGGTGAGGTCACCAGGGAGTCACATGCTACAGTCAGTTTATTCTTGGGATTTTATGTGTTTCCAAGGGTAGGTTTTTTCTGAACTTTGTGGCACAGAATTCTGTCTCCAACTTCTGTCTGGGAAAGGGTTTTCTTCCTAATATAGTTCATTCTAGAAATGTCACAGCATTTGTCTCCTTGGGGCCCACCTTTCAGTTGTGGTGTCAGTTTTCATTATAATGAGGTTATAATAGTCTTTTGGATCATTCTCTGGTCAGTTTTTCCTCCATCTTGAATTGATTTGGTTTTAACAAGTCCTGTTGTTGACTTTTGTGACCACAACAGGAGTTCCCTAATATAAACTTGCCCTTTGATCATGCGTGCATGTGGAGGACTTGGTGAGAATACCTAGAGCCTTATGGGGCTGTGATGTCCACTTCTGCTTCCTCAATCCCCTTGTTGGAGACTTTTCCTAACTTTTTTTCTGTTCTGCCTCACTCCAACCTTCCCAGGTTGTATTAAAGTGTTACTAAGTTGATGTTTCTTAAAATTCATACATTTCAAAGGTAACATTTGATGTGTCTGGTCAGTTATATAAAGTCCTGTAATCATAACACAATCAAGACATACAATACTAAGATGTTCCCTCGAGCCTTTTATACAGTAGATGGCGGGTCGTCAGCAACCTCCACCCTTCCTATGTCACCATGCTTTGCCTTTTCCAGGGTTACAAAAGAGCAATATAATATGGCATAGAATCTGCATTTGACTTCTTTGTCTTGCACTTTGTTTTTCAGGTCCATCCCTGTTGTTAAGTAAATCAGTGACTCTTCTTTGTTATTGCATAGAATACATAACATGGAAATAAAAGATCTGTTTAGCAAATTGCCAGTAAATTGATATGTGGGTTCTTCCCATGGTTGAGTCATTATAAATAATGGTACTTTGGATGTGTGTGGAAAAGTATTTTGTGGATATATGTTTTTGTTTGTCGTGGGTAAATTATTCATACCAACTCATTTTTAGCTAAAGGTTTTCCAAATATTTTTTCCTAATCTATGGCTTAACTTTTCATTTTTTTAGCTGTGCTTTTGAAGAACAAGATTTTATTTTTTTTAAAGATTTTATTTTTAACAGTTAGTGCTTTTTTGTGGTTTTGTGTGTGTGTGATTTAAGAAATCATTGTCTAACCTAGTAGCATGTGAAGTTTTATAGTTTTTAACTCTTATTAAATTTATTATTTATTTTGAATAAATTTTTGTGAATGGTGTAAAGTAGGTTTTTCTTCCTAATTTTCATGTATGTATTCATTTGCTTTAGCACAATTTGTTGAAAACACTGTCTTTTCTACATTGAATTACCTTGGCTTCTTGGTAGAAGAGATTTTTTACCTTGAAAATATGAATCTGTTTCTGGAATTCTTTTCTGTTTCAGTGTTTTATATACCTGTTCTCAAGTAAATAACCTAACTGTTTTGATTATGATAGCTTTGTATTAAATCTTTAAATTAGATTTTTATGATGTACATTCTTCAGACTTATTTTCTATAAAGAGTTTTGAATACTCTAGGTCCTTTTCTTTTCAATGTAAATTTAATAATCATTTTGATAATTTTTTATAAAGACCTTGCTGGTGTTTTACTTGAGATCACATAAAATCTAATGATAACTGCCTTCTTAACAACACTGGCACTATGGTACCTCTAAATGCACTTTCTCCCACAGTAGTAGTGTGAGTCACCTTCATCTCAACCTCCTTCATTTCAGTGAGTTACAAATCCTGCCTCTTCAACTACAGATGTGTTCCTGGTAGCCTTTGAGTGGGAAGCATTGACAAATCCAATTAAACGGGACTTCTGTTAACTATACAAAGTATATTCTAAAGTGATTTACTAATACCCCTAGTCCCAACCCCAAATGCCAGTTGCTATGGTAGCCAGATATCATGTTTGACAATGAGAGGAAAATCAGTCTGACAGTAGCTTGAAAGAGTTTTTTTAAGTTCACACTGTGAAAAGTCTACTTTTAGTTTCTCCCTTAATGCACTTTAGCAATTTAATTAGTACTGTAGAATATATATAATTTAATATTTAACTGTGCTCACTTTATTTACTACTAAAAGATTAATAATCACTACAAGATACATTAACAATGATTTCATAATACCCATTATAAATTAATGAGTCCTTCGTATAGAAATATATCTTGCAGGCTATTAATGGCCAGCTGGAATATTTCAAATGGTTATTGCATGTGCATTAACTTAGAGTTTTAAAAAGTGACTTGACTACAGTACAGGCTACACTAGAATTAGACTTTGGGATTATACTAAAATTCCAAAGCTTTTCTATATACTAAAAATGCCATTAGAGTATGTGGGTCAGAGATCTCTTTGATAGCCTTACAATAAAAGAGAGATGTAAGAAATAAAACTTATCAATCTATACTATTCAAAAAATCATAAAAGATGGTTGTATTAATAAATTTTTCTTTGCATACAGATTTGTATAATTTTGTATTGTCATCAAATTTGGATATACTGAACATCACTATAATTTTTAGTAACTATTGAAAGTTTTATTGTAAATATTTAGCTCATATTTCACTTCCATTCCTTTAGGGAGTGACATGCTACAGGGATGCAACTTCTAACATTCTAGTCAATTACTGAATTTTTTCCAAAGCAGTGTAACATTTGTTTATAGTGGCCATAATATCTCATCAATTAAGATGAGGTCTATGGCCCTGGCCGGTTGGCTCAGTGGTAGAGTGTCGGCCTGGCGTGCGGAAGTCCGGGGTTCGATTCCCAGCCAGGGCACACAGGAGAGGCGCCCATCTGCTTCTCCACCCCTCCCCCTCTCCGTCCTCTCTGTCTCTCTCTTCCCCTCCCGCAGCCGAGGCTCCATTGGAGCAAAGATGGCCCAGGCGCTGGGGATGGCACCTTGGCCTCTGCCCCAGGCGCTAGAGTGGCTCTGGTCACGACAGAGCGACGCCCCGGATGGGCAGAGCATTGCCCCCTGGTGGGCATGCTGGGTGGATCCCGGTCGGGCGCATGCGGGAGTCTGTCTGACTGCCTCCCCGTTTCCAGCTTCAGAAAAAGACAAAAAAAAAAAAAAAAGATGAGGTTTAATTGAAACTCTACTTATTAAAATAATATGACAATGGTTGTCTCATATCTTAAGTAGTTGGCTTAAGTTTACCCAAATACAAATTAGCTGGTCTTTTTGTATATTTTGTATTATTTTTTTGTCTAATTATTATAATAATTTCAAAATGAAGACAATCATCCAGTCCAGCTGTTTCTTGCAGGACAATTATTTTCTCATCAGGATTGAGTACAGGCTGTGCTCATCTGGCAAAGGGACACAGAAATATAGATATGCAGCTGAAGTGGAGGTCTGTTTCTCTTTTGTGTCATTGAAACAAAATAGAACAATGGTCTGTTAGGTAGTTATGCTCCTTTGGGTAATCATGTGAAGCATGATAGGTTGCTGTTTGCTTTTTTAAAATAGATCTCGAAACACTTGGTCTCCCATATATAATTCTGGGTGAAAGGACATGTATAGGTATATTGTATCAGATGGAGTGCTCTTCAGGAGTTTTAAAAAGTCCCTTCCAGAAAATTTATTTGTACAGTTGTACTTAGCAAAGGTAAACAAATATCTTTCTAGTTAACCTTCACAAATTAAGGTATATTGGCCTAGCTGAAAATAGTTTACTTTAATTTTTTTTTTTTTGTATTTTTTCTGAGGTTGGAAATGGGGAGGCAGTCAGATAGACTCCCGCATGCACCCGACCGGGATCCACCCAGCATGCCCACCAGATGGCGATGCTCTGCCCATCTGGGGCATCGCTCTATTGCAACCAGGGCCATTCTAGCGCCTGAGGCAGAGGCCATGGAGCCATCCTCAGCACCCAGGCCAACTTTGCTCCAATGGAGCCTGGGCTGCCGGAGGGGAAGAGAGAGACAGAGAGGAAGGAGAGGGGGAGGGATGGAGAAGCAGTTGGGCGCTTCTCCTGTGTGCCCTGGCCGGGAATCGAACCCAGGACTCCTTCACACCAGACCGACGCTCTACCACTGAGCCAACTGGCCAGGGCCAGTTTACTTTAATTTAAAACAGAATTTGGAATGAGAGAAATAATAGTTTGTGAACTGAATGATGACAATATAAACACAGAAAAGGTTAGAGAGAACGTGCTAATGGATATCATCAGCATGTTTGTTCTAATGTCATTCTCAGCAATTACTTGTCTGATATTTACCTGCATTTCGTTGGCATCTCTCCCTCTTCTAGAGGGAGAGATTATGCTGGCTTCGCCAACATAAACATCTGGTTCAATGGAATGTGATAAGTGTCGTTAGGAATGACTATTTGCTCATTACAGTTTAATTAACAATCTCTTGTCTGATTTTATTCCTGAAGTTTATCCCCAATAATCTTTTAGTGTCCAGACACTTAGTATAGATTTTTCTGATACTATACAATTGAGGAGCACATTCAGAATTATGGTGATTTTTATTTTTGAAAAAACTATCCCAGAAATATTTACTGAGTGCTTTTTATGTTCCAAATTCATTCCTGTCCTCATGGAAATTACATTTTTATATATGAAGAAACAACTTTCAGTAAATATATGTGGTTGTCTTCTTTCTAAGTTGCATGTATAAGACGACATATGATAAGATACTCTGAAGCGAGACAGGGCTGAGCTAGATCAATCTTCAGGGACTGGGTACTACAGAGAGAAAGAACAGTTTGTGCTCAAGTGCTAGGTTGGGAACAAGTGAAGACTGTTTGAGGAATGATGGAGAGCTTGAGATGACCACAGAGCGAATGAAGAAGAGACCAGAGGAAGGGGGAAGTCAATGAGCTGAGGGAAGTAAGACACATCACATGCTACTTACTGTAGGGGCTTTGGTTTTTACCCTGAGTAAAAGGGGTCTTGGTGGAGGGTGTTGAGAAGAGGACTGATGTGCCTTAAAAGTTTCATCCTGCTTTGTAATGTATATTGTAACAGTACTAGTGGGCAAGCAAAATAACCACTAAGATATATTATAATATATTATAATAATGTAGGAAAGAAATGATGATTGATTGACAGACAGATGATAGATAGATAGATAGATAGATGATAGATAGAAAGATAGACAGATGGATTAATAGATTGATAGATCAATCCATCCTACTGTCATTAGATAGACCTCTTATGGACCTTAATAATGGCGGGCAAAATAAATGCACTTTTGGGAGGGTTTTTGTGTGTATGAATGTGTGTGTTCTTGAGGTGTTTAGTTTCTAGAGTAACACTGTGCAACAGAACTTCCTTCTGCGATAGAAATATTCTCTTTTCTGTCCACTAAATAGATAGGAGCACTGGTATGTGGCTGCTATGACTGAAATACTAACTTTTAATTCATATTAATTTAAATTTAAATACACATATATAGACAGTGGAACCTACTGGACAGTGCAGTTCTGGAATATAATGTATGAAGGAAGAGAGACACTGGAAGAGTTAGATATTGGAGGAGAAATTCTGGAGTGCTATCAATTTTATATTTTTAATCTGAGTGATGATTACCATAATGTTCTATTATAAATATTGCTCAAATACACCTTTGTGTTTTCTAGATTTTTATTTATTACTGCACACAAATATACACACACAAACAAACCATGTTGATTCCAAGAGGGAATAGGTAAGCGCATATTAATTGTGTTCATCCATTAACAGAAGTAAAACTGTCGCTCTATAAACTGCATTTTTTTTTTTTTTTTGCCTTAAGAAAGACATGATTTTTTGGATCAATGTTAACTTAAAGGGCTCGGCACTGTGTGTGGCTAAAGAGATTTTGATTTTGGATTTATTTTATTTTATTTATCTTTATGTGGGAATCAAATTTGCCAGTAGCTGTAACGCTGCCATCTAAATTACAAACTGTCCTATGAGACTGTGGCCAGAAGAAAAAAAAAAGTGGGAGAATGACAAGTCATCAGCCTTAACCACAAATGGAAAAATATATTATTTTGGTGAAAAGATCATTAACTAATAGAAGAATATAGAGATCTCAGTTAATGAAAGATTTTCGGCTTTTGATGAAAATGATAGAAAGTCTTAGGAAATTATTTTTGCCTCCTTTTTTCCCAACATTTAATTTATTGCTCCAAGATTCTTCCTTTGAAGGGACACTTCCAGTGTCCTAGATTTAAAGTTACCTGTGTACACAGCAAAAATGTCCCAGCCAAACACACAATGAGCTCACACTCAGTATGAGAATAGCATTAGTTTACTTTTATTCCTGTGCATAAAACCATAGCTTTGTAAGTCTGGGATATGAAAGAAAATAAACTTCAGGAATACTTTTGAAGATCTTTTTTTTTTTTTTTTTTTTTTTTTTTGTATTTTGTATTTTTCTGAAGCTGGAAACGGGGAGAGACAGTCAGACAGACTCCCGCATGCGCCCGACTGAGATCCACCCAGCTCGCCCACCAGGGGCAACGCTCTGCCCACCAGGGGGCGATGTTCTGCCCCTCCGGGGCGTCGCTCTGCCACAACCAGAGCCACTCCAGCGCCTGGGGCAGAGGCCAAGGAGCCATCCCCAGCGCCCGGGCCATCCTTGCTCCAATGAAGCCTTGGCTGCGGGAGGGGAAGAGAGAGACAGAGAGGAAGGAGAGGGGGGTGGAGAAGCAAATGGGCGCTTCTCCTATGTGCCCTGGCCAGGAATCGAACCCGGGTCCCCCGCACGCCAGGCCAACGCTCTACCGCTGAGCCAACCGGCCAGGGCCAGAAGATCATTTGATTCAATATGCAGATTTTTGTCAACGGAGCTCAAAGAGATTATCAGACAATTTTTATATTAAATTTTAAATGGTCTAAACAAAAGCTCTTTTTCAGATTTGGTAAATTAATAGAGTTAGATAGTACTTTACTCAGAAACAAATGAAATGGAAGAAATGAACAATAACAACCATACCACATTGCTTCAGCCTGCTCAGAGCATACTCTTGCCTTTGAGATTCTTTAAGTATTCCTTTAAGAGAATGATTTTGTAAAAATAGTTTCCTTCACATTATATTTTATTTATATTTGAACTATAGAGTTTATTAGCTACCCTGGCAGCCGGGAAGTTTTTATTTTACCAGCTAAAACTCATATTACACGCACTGATGCCCAATTAGCTTGGCGACAATAACACGTGTTTCTATATGTTACACGTAGTGAGGCTGCCAGCTGTGCTTAATGGAATTGGACACCGCTCTGAGGATCGGGAATGGGATGACATCTTGCATTCAAATGTGATATTATCTGAAATCAAGGTCCAGATTTGCTTTGTTTTCTTTTTGTTATTGTTTGTCTTTCCTTGGCAAATAAGAAATCATTTTAATTAAAGAAGCAATCTCATTACTATGTGCAATGACAATATTCTATTAAAAAATTCATTTAGTTCAACTATTCATTCAGAAGAGCTATTATAACTTGCATGGCAAGTCAGCACCATGCAAGTAAATTACCTGAAAAAAAACCAACAAGGAGATTTCTTAGTTAACAGGCTTTATGAAAATGATTATATGGGTGTGTTTTAATCTCCAGATCATCTTGGGTATAATTCTCACTAGGGATGTAATAAGATGATATTAATAAAAAAAGAAGAAGAAGAAGAGAGAAAGAAAGAATACCTCAGCACTAAAACCACTTGTACCATCTAGGAATCCCTATGATTAATACCTTAATTACTGTGTATGATAGGAGAGCGCAGTGATGTGTGAAGGCAATGTTAACTTTAATCGATGAGAAGCAAAGTCAATTTAATTGTCACATGGTATTTGCTATTACTGGCATATTGATATGGCACATTTGCATAATGACTCTTTTAAGCAAAAACACCATTCTTTTTTTAATTGAATGGACGGGCTTCATTATTTTCTTGACCTCTATTGACCCTTAAAGGATGTACATTTAGTTGACATAGAAACAAGCTGTTGCTTGTGGTTGCTTTAAGAAGTCCAGCAGGAGAAGTCAGGGTAGTTAAAGATTTTTTTTTTTAATTTATTTATTCATTCAACAAATGTGCTGCATTGTGCCAAATGGTAGGGAAAGAGAAGTGAGCAAGACACTCTGGTGGCTGAATTTATAAAGCTCATAAACTGTTGGAGGAAAGAGGTATCTTAGTAATATCATTTACATTTTCTAGTTAAAATTAGGTTAAGGGCTATGACACAGAGCTGGTGGGTCCAACGAACCCATGTAGCAGGGAAACTGACATTTTTAGTAGGCACTGGGGAGGTCTTTCTGAGGAAGTGATATCTAAAATAAGCCCTAAAAGATGAGAGAAAGAGGAGATGGTGGCTGGATTGTGCTGAAGAAGAGAAATCAGGGGACCCAGACGAGGTGAATTTACAAGGAGTGTGACATAGGTAAGATGCATCTGAGCATGCGCGGTCGAAGGAAGTGTGCTATGTGGTAAGAATAGAAAGGAAGGCCGACAAGAGCTTCTAACACGTCCTCATTTACTTTCTTCTTCCTGAACTTCTTAACTTTCTTGGCTCCAAATATTCGACATTTCCCTCGTTTTCCTCCCATTTTCTTTCTTCTCATTTCCTACCATTAATCATCTAAATGTTGGTTGGAATTCCATGGAACCTGATCCCCCAACATATGCCATCTGTAAGCGCTCCCACTTTTGGGATGATGGTCAGTGCCCTGTCTTTAAATAACAACTGCACTAGAATGACTCTAAAAGGGAAGTTAGGAGCTATGATCTCTGCCTTGGATCCCAGACTGCCCAGCAGTCAACTGCATTTCTACGTCTAACGAGATTAAAATCTAATTCTCCCGAATAAGTCATTCGGGCTACCCCTCCCCAGGTTCATATTTTAATGAACAAATAAGAAAGAAATTAGTCAATAGTGGCTGATTTATTCACCATTTGCTCCTTTTAACTATCTTATATTCTTCCTCGCCTGTCATGTCAACATCTAAATCCAACAGCCCATGCAGTCATTTTGACCTCTGGAACATATCCCAAATCTAACAGCGTTATCACATCCTGAACTACTAATACCTGTAAGGACAAATAAAATTTAAAAATAAGAACTCTAATTCTTTTTCTTAAAAATAATAAAAGATACACCCTTCTTTCTGAGCATTTTCTTTTTTTTTTACAAACTAACAATTGGAAGTCCTTTCTCTCTTTTTTGTAAATGTATATAAATCTTTCTCAGCACAGCCTTTTGTGAGGTTTACAAACCAGGCCTGTCTTTTTCAAGAGGCTGGGGCCATCTGCTTGAAATGTAAACATCAAGGGAGATAGCGCCCCTACTTCCTGCTTCTGTGGGAGATCAGAGCCTCTTCCAAGTGTGCGAGGCAGGTGAATCCTTAATGCCTTCGACACATTAACAAACTAAACTAAAAATCAGTCGATACAGAAAAAACATTTGACAAACGCTGGCATCTGTTTAGAATTTTTGGGGAAAAAGTACAAAACCTCTCAGCACACTAGCGTTAGAGGGAAATTTTCTCAACTTACCAAAGAATATCTACAAAAATGCCTACCCTTGTCCTTAATGGTGAGAAATGGATGCATTCCCCCAAGTTCAGGAGTAGGATCAGCATCTCTTCTCTCGCTTCTCCCATTCGACATTGTGCTGGAGACCCTGGTTAGTGCATTAATATATGAAAATGAAATGTAAGTGACTTTAACCCCATGATCTTTCTCCTAAAAGCCCATAAGCCCATCTAACCACAAGCAAACCAGGGAGAATATCCTCATTGAGGCACATTCCGAAATATATCTGAACAGCACTCAAAACGGTCAAGATCATCAAAAACAAAGCATGCCAAAGAAACTATTAATGCTAAGAAGATCCTAAGGAGACCTGACTCCTGAATGTGATGTGGGGTCCTAGATGGGCTCCTGGAACAGGAAACGCTCATTAAGTGAAGTCTAAGGAAATCTAAAGAATCTGGACTTCAGTTAATGCTGTAGTAGTGTTAGTGTTGGTTTATTAATTTTAACAGATGTTCTATACTAATGTAAGGTAATAATAGGAGACAGAGGGTGTGTGGTATACAGGGACTGTCTGTATTATCTGGACAAGTTTTCTTTTTAATCAAAAATTGTTATAAATTTTTTAAATATTTTTAAAAGGAAACAAGAATAATCATCTAAAAATGTGCATTGTGGATGACTCTTCCCAAGTGCGAACTTTCTCATGTGATGTGGCTTCTGTTGTCTCCCCACCACCCTACTCTTTTCCCCTCCCCCTTCTGTTTGAATCTTGTGGCCTCCATTGTATCTCAGATTCAACACTTCATTGGCTCTTTGCCTCCTTCTCTTCTGTCTGTCAGAAAAGTAAAACCAACCAGTTTCCATGTCAAATTTCATGACTTTCTCTCAACACTCATCACCCTCCGTTGGCACCTCCTTCTCTTAGAGCCCTTCTAGGAAATAAAATAAATGGCATCCATCATTTTATTTTTTCTTTCCTGGAATAAGTGGATCAAGAAAGTAGAAGTTCAGCAAAATCATCCATTTTTAATTATTTCCAGTAAAATATTATGACTCATCAGCTATGGGAGCTGGAAAGAATGATATATCAATTCTTACCCCACATTACTGGTATAAGTAACCAACAAAATAAGTAAGTCATGAAATATGAGGGTGGAAGCCTAAAAATTAGTAGTTTCTGTTGTGGAGAAATCGTGAGCGTAGTTCTAATATGTTCACTTAGATGTTTAAAGTGGACATGTCATATAAATAAGTATGCAGATAGAGAGATAAAAATAAATAGCATATTTGAAGCCACATGACAGAACAAAAAGGCCTGTGGTTGGAGTGTAGTTTAAGGTTTAAATAAAATGAAAGACCCAGGGTCAAACTCAAGCAGCACAAGTGAGGAAAGGTCCTACAGAGGAGGAGACACCAAAAATGACTGAGATGTAGGTGCAAAGTCAGAAGGGAAAAAAAAAAGATTCGGTGTCCAATTAGAGGAATTTTTCCAGGAGGGTGTGATTGACTGCTAGTACATCAGAAAGTTTAAGTTAAGAAGAAAAAAAAAGGTAATCTGAAAAATTATCAGCACTTATCAACGATCTTATCAAGAATACCTTGATGCATGGAATAGTGAAGGCCATACTTCCACAAATTGAAGAATGGAGTTGGCCCGGGGTCGGTTGGCTCAGTGGTAGAGCGTCAGCCTGGCGTGCGGGAGTCCCGGGTTCGATTCCCGGCCAGGGCACACAGGAGAAGCACCCATCTGCTTCTCCACCCCTCCCCCTCTCCTTCCTTTCTGTCTCTCTCTTCCCCTCCCGCAGCCAAGGCTCCATTGGAGCAATTTGCCTGGGCACTGAGGATGGCTCTGTGGCCTCTGCCTCAGGCGCTTAGAATGGCTCTGATTGTAGCAGAGTGATGCCCCAGATGGGCAGAGCATCGCCTCCTGATGGGCATGCTGAGTGGATCCCAGTCGGGCGCATGCGGGAGTCTGACTGACTGCCTCCCCGTTTCCAACTTCAGAAAAAAAAAAAAAAAAAAGAGAATGGAGTTACAGTTGGTCAGAAAATAGAGCCAGCTGGCCCTGGCCGGTTGGCTCAGCGGTAGAGTGTCGGCCTGGCATGCGGGGGACCCGGGTTTGATTCCCGGCCAGGGCACATAGGAGAAGCGCCCATTTGCTTCTCCACCCTCCCCCCCCTCCCTCTCCCTTCCTCTCTGTCTCTCTCTTCCCCTCCTGCAGCCAAGGCTACATTGGAGCAAAGAATGGCCCGGGCGCTGAGGATGGCTCCTTGGCCTCTGCCTCAGGCGCTAGAGTGGCTCTGGTTGCGGCAGAGCGACGCCCCAGAGGGGCAGAGCATCGCCCCCTGGTGGGCTTGCCGGGTGGATCCCGGTCGGGCGCATGCGGGAGTCTGTCTGACTGTCTCTCCCCGTTTCCAGCTTCAGAAAAATACAAAAAAAAAGAAAATAGAGCCAGTGTGTGGAGCAAATCGCTTTGGAAAACTTGGCTATTAAAAGGTCCCGTTGAAATCCAGAGGGGATATGTTTGTTTTTGTAATGGAAGAGCTAAGAGTATGTTCTTCATGCTGATTGGGAGATCCAGCAACGAGGAAGAATTCTAGAAACAGGCGATAAGGACTAAGTGTGGACAGGAGTGGCTCGAAACTTGCTCATTCATATTTTCAAATGTGCAACCCCAGGTGGGGGTGTGGTCCTCCACTTCCCGTTCTCAGTGTTCTGATTCAGTCTGTAATTCTTGAGAAAGTTTGAGATGTCCTTTTCTGTCTACAACTGTTGGGTCCCAAGATATGTAAGGGAGAGATTCTGGGTATGTAATCTCTTTTTTCAGATCCAGTCTCCCCTGGGCCAGGTTTGTGTAGGTGCTAATCCTAGGAGAAGAAATAGAAAAGCAAATTGAGGCTACCTCTAGTTTGTATTTTTCAGTATGACTTTATCACTAACAGAAGCTACTTTGTATTCTATCATTTCCATCCCCACATCCTGTACGTCCATTGTGTCACAACTTGAATTGCGTCTCAAGGCAGCAGTGATTAATCAACTTAAACCCACACGTCAGGTTGTCCCTTCCTTCCATCCATTTGTTTCCTACCAGATGAGAGTTCTATTCTGGGGAATGATGAGTCAGATGGTCTCCGCAATGTTTCTCGCTGTAGTGTTACATGATTATTAATTTCAGCCATTCAGTGTTTATGAATCTCATCTCTATTCCAAATATAAAAATACTTTGGCATCATCATATCTATAAATAAAACTCATGATTAAAGTGGGAGGGTTCTGTTCAGCTTAAACTCTAATCAGCCACTATTGGCTGATTTCTTTCTCATTTGTTGATTGATTGATTGATTTTGGTGTAGTGACCACAAATGCAAACCAATAGTGAGATGGTTCTAAAACCTCTTTGCTCCTCCGTCTTCATTCTCCAATCTCTTGTCCTGTGGAACTTGTCCAGGAGCCCCATGGACACAGGCTGCATCCAGAGATTCTAGTGCCCTCTGCCTTCTGGGTCCAGCCAATGGTCAGCACAAGCAGGACCTGGAAAGAGGAAACGAAGTGGGGCTGGGGGGCAGATTCTTTAGATTCACTGGGTTACTAGAAGACAGTTTTCTCTAGAGAACATCCTTCTTAGTTTTGTGAGCGACTCTTTCCCTCAGCCCTGCGTGCATGTTGACTAGTGCTCTACTTCCAGGTCCAGGGGTCTCAAACTCGCGGCCCGCCGAACAATTTTGTGCGGCCCGCAGACTAATCCACGGGCTTACTTAATTTTATCCAAAATATTTTGAATTTCGTGGATTAGTCTGCAGGCCGCACAAAATTGTTTTTAGCGGGCCGCATGCGGCCCGCGGGCCACGAGTTTGAGACCCCTGAGTGCATTGCTAGTCTCTTGGTCATTGGGCTCACACACCTTACATAAAAAGTTATTTTTAAATACTGTCTTCAAACTACCCAATTTCACTTTTGGGATGCAGGGAGAGTCACAAGTAGCTATACAGTTATGACTGCATGAAGCACAGAGTTTATTGTAGGATTATCTATTAATTACTATATTATTTTTCATACAAACAAATGTAAACCTACTTTTGCCCTGCCCTGTATTGGCAAATCATTAAATATAGCTAAGGGCTTGATTTGGGGAAGAAAATTTCAGGAAATTAACAGATCAACGTAGTAAACAGTGATTCTTGCTTGTTCATTTAATACATATTCCTGGAGAAACAACTAACTACATGACAAGAACTCTTCAGGGTGCAAGGTGCACATGATTGAACAGGAAGATCATGGAGTATTTGCCCGATGGACCTTCTCTTGTAGCCTAGAGTAATATTTGGCCAGACACCTTGCTTTGAATATTATTCTCTTTATAAAATGAAAAAGATACTGAATTTATTTTTTTTTGTTTCATGTATAATAAGTTCTGAATCTTTTCCCAACCTATACCATTGAAAATCATTTTCAAATAGCAGTTTTTACTCACAAGCTTCTCTTCTAAGGTTTACTACTTAATGCCACAAACAGGTTAGGATACACTATCAAGTAGTTTCAAAACTATGTCACATCTGCAGTATAAGAGAAGTCTGTTTTTCCTCCCGCGGCAGTCCTGAAAAGTAAATGAGACAACAGGGCATGCAATCCATCTCCAACTCGTGGCTACCACGTTTGCTCTGGAAGTTGTTTCCAGTCAGCCACCCAGGAGGGCGAAGGAGCCCAGAGCAAGTTTCTATCGCCCATTCACAGAGGTGGCTTATAACACTTCTGCTCAAATGTCAATGACAGGCAAGCACCCAGGCACAGAGCACTGCTAACCTCCAGGGAAACTATAAAATGTGGTCCAGCTGTGCATTCAAAAAAGAGAAAAGAATTTGGAGTTACATGGTCTAGCAGTCTCCAGTCCATGGCATATGGCATGGAGTAATCGAACATACACGTGTGTTATGTATTTGCATGTGCATGTCAAACATGTATGTGGAATATTTCTATGTATATGGAGTACTGTAATTCTTATTATGTATACTATGACTAGTATAACTTAGAAAAAGTGAAAATACCCGAATGTCTTTTATGATTACCTACTAAAGAACACAGTGCTCTGGTGTGTTACTATTAGTCGAACTACATGAAGCAAGAAATCATATACATGGTACATCTAGATCTCAGGACTTTGGGAAAGTCTACTGACTTTTTTGATACCTACTTGGGGCATAGCTCAGAGCATAAGAACAATAATGCCATCCTCCTTGAGCCTCCTTATTTGAACAGATTTCCTTGATCTTGATACCAACTTTACGTTCTGGGTGACTATTGTCAGGCTCACGTGACCTCATTGCAAAGAACAGAAATTCCCTAATGCAGGGATTCACTGTGGTCAGGGACATGAGCCAGCACTTGAGCTGGCCTGGTAATCCAGCCCAGAGACCCCCACAGACTTCTCGAACCTGACAGCAGGGTCCCGGTCTTCCCTGGGGGCCGGCTCGCATAGCCCCTCCGTCTGTCTGCAGGGATGAAATTTAAAGGGGTCACCACTAATCAGGCAAAGGGTGCGGTGGATCAGAACAGAGGCTCCGGGCTGCCACACTGGGGTCCCCAGCTGTAGCTGAGGGGCCCGAGTGGTTGGTGGCAGGAGACATACATAGGTGGCTTCCAGAAACAGCTGTCTGCCAGCCTGTTAGAACTTAATGCGATATTTAAATGGCAGTGTGGCCCTCCCAGTGTGCACCCGCTGAGTACTGGCCCTGCACTGCACCCCAGGCTCCCCTTGTGATGAGGTTATTCTGTCCCTCTTCTCTGTCGTCTGCTGGCACGTCCAGGGCCCTCTGACCTCGCTTCCTCCCCTCCGGACCTTCCGTGCGCACAGCCTCCACGTCCTCACGGCTCCGGGGTTTCCTTTCCGCCGTTGTATGTTTCTGTGCGCTCTTTGTCCATGCTCCCGAACGGTCAGATGGGTCTAATTAGTCACAATTAAAATAGGACAAGTCCTTTGGTCAGAGCTGCATATCACTTTATTTAGACTGCTGACGATGCCCTTTATTTGTCACAGTCCACTGAGACCTCAGCATCCAGGTCTCATGATTATAAAATAAAACCACTTATGTATAAATAACCCCTGGTGTATAAATAAGCACTCTTTTGAGCAGGAAGCTGAACACGTCAGACACGGTCTGTATCAGGCTCTTCTCCAGATCAGATAATGGTCCGTTGTGCTCCACCCACTTAGGAACCTCACATCCCTAACATTTTATTTATTCTTTTCCTTGTGAGAATCAGGTAGAAAAACCAAGTACTACTCAGGGAGTTCAGCAAAAAGCTTTTTATTGTGTGCCCTCTAATTTCTTTTTCTAAATTATTACCAAAGACAGAAACGATTTTGGAGAGAGATAAAAACAAACAAACAAAAACAAAAAACAACCAAAACAAGAATGTCACCTTCGTAATGGTAAGCATGAAATTCTGCTAACCTATTAATGATGCGCTTGGGTATTAATGGAAAAAAATTTGAATTTACTGTGAATATGACCGGCCATCACTGCCCTTCATACAACAAAGACAGATTCACCTTTGTCTACGATATCCAGCATTTACGAAAAGCTATCAGAAGAGAAGACATTAACACAAACCTCCGAGGATCAGTGAAATGAATTTATAGGTATGGCTTCATGCCTACATTTTCAGACTGTCGCTAATGGGACAATTACACTCTAATGACCTTCCACTTAGTGGAAGCCAAAAATATAATTCAGTTTTGTATAAATTAAAACAAATGAAACAGCTTTCAATTTAGTATTGTTGACATCTCTCTTCAGAGAACCATTTTTATGGGAAAATGCTAAGATTGTGGAGGGAAAAAAGTATATTCAAACTTAATGAATCATCTGTCAGATTGAAAAAGTCATAAATTCCAAGGAGAGAAATCTATGTAAGACTCACGTTGAAGACATTAATTCTGTCACATAGATGAGAGTTACAAGATTCATCTTCTGTTGCTAATTGGCAGTTTGTATTGGAAGACAAATATGTGTGTGTGTGTGTGTGTGTGTGTGTGTGTGTGTGTATTCTCCTTTAAGAAATAAAATACCTTTATATTTGTATCTTTATATAGTAAGTATTGATATTAGGTTTCTGCAACCTAGGCACGGAGATTTTATCAGTGATCTTAATAAGTGATGACAGTTTAAAGAATTCCAGAAAGAGATTACCATCTTGATAGACCTTCCAGGAATGAGGAAGCCACTCAGCGATTCATAGGTTACGTGAGGAAGAGCTTGCAATAGTTACTGAATTTTATTTTTATTTTTGCATTTTTCTGAAGCTGGAAACAGGGAGAGACAGTCAGACAGACTCCCGCATGCGCCCGACCAGGATCCACCCAGCAGCCCACCAGGGGTGACGCTCTGCCCACCAGGGAGCGATGCTCTGCCCATCCTGGGCGTCACCATGTTGCGACCAGAGCCACTCTAGCGCCTGAGGCAGAGGCCACAGAGCCATCCCCAGTGCCCGGGCCATCTTTGCTCCAATGGAGCCTTGGCTGCGGGAGGGGAAGAGAGAGACAGAGAGCGGAGGGGTGGAGAAGCAAATGGGCGCTTCTCCTGTGTGCCCTGGCCAGGAATCGAACCTGGGTCCTCCGCACGCTAGGCCGACGCTCTACCGCTGAGCCAACCGGCCAGGGCCAGTTACTGAATTTTTACTATTACATTTCTATATGAAGTGATAAAACTTTTATTCTTTGCTGTATGCTGATCCTATTTATTTAAGCTTTCATGATGATTTCTTTTTCAGTATTTGCCAACTCTTCTCTTTTTTTTTTTTCACTCTCTTCTTAAAGTTATCGTTTGGTTTCTTGGATGCCAGGCTGATCTGTCTTCCCAGAGGTGCTCGGCCCTCTTTTCTTCCTAGTCTTGACCTTGAGAGCCATTCAGAGCTCACAGTGCCTTAGCCCCTCTGGTCTCCGTTCGCATTCTTGTGTAGAGAATTGTATGCCTAGAAGAGAAATATACCAACAGTTTGTTTCAATAAGTTTTTTTATTTTTGTTTTTTTTTTAACAGCATTGCCAAATGTATATACATTTTCTAAGTTTCTGGATATCTGCCTAATACTATATTACTTGCTACTATACTTTATACTCTCTCTCACTCTCTCTCTCTCTGTTAAGCTTGATTATGCAATGGCTCATTTTCAGTAAAAATATTTTAGTTTTATAATACAACTTCATTTATTCTCATAAATGTTTTTAAAGTAGTTTCTTTAAAAAAAAGAAGTCAGAATGTAAGTTGCCTAGTCAAAATGTCACCAACTTTTAAATAATATAATCTCTATGTTTTTCGTTCACACATATAGGCTACAAAGAACATGTCACAATCATATGTAGCCTTTAGATTCAAGATAGATAGATGATAAATTAGATAGATAGATAGATAGATAGATGATAGATAGATAGATAGATAGATAGATAGATAGACAGATAGATAGATGATATCAATAGGTGTTCTGGGGTATACTTTATTGAATATTTTTCAATATTCCACACCCATCATCATATAATTCATTGTGCTACTTTTCCTTTAGTCACATGCATATGTGCATTTCAAGTAGATATAAAAGACTTGAGCATGATGTCACCCTACAAAATTACTCTGATATGTGATGACTAAATGCAGAAGTTATTACAATTCTTGGTTAACATAAAATAATTAACATCATTTGACATGCTCTTCTTTCATATTAGATATCATCTTGCTCAATTTGTAGTTCTAGACATAAGTAATTTGATTTTCAGAAAGTGAAGTTATAAAAAAGCAACAATTTGTGTAGGCATTTGCTTAGTTTTAACTGACTTTAAAATTATATGAAAACCCAAACTAAAATTAGAAATAAAAAGCCATGCATATTTATAAGCTAAGAAGTATGTTCAATGTTAAAACTTAAAGAGAAATTTAAAAAATAATAATTGTTTAAAAGAATTACAAATGACATCCTAATAAGAGTAGGACTAACTAAAATATTACATAATCGGTCTCAGAATAAAATTATATCATTTTATGAATTAAACTGAAATATGCCATAATTATTATCATTCAGTAAGTTGATATTAATCTTCCAATGGTTATTAATACATATCCTTCCATATTTTTTTTGTATTTTTCTGAATTTGGAAACAGGGAGGCAGTCAGACAGACTCCCACATGTGCCCAACCAGAATCCACCCGGCATGCCCACCAGGGGACGATGCTCTGCCCATCTGGGGCGTCGCTCTGTTGCAATTAGAGCCATTCTAGCACCTGAGGCAGAGGCCACAGAGCCATCCTCAGCACCCGGGCCAACTTTGCTCGAATGGAGCCTTGGCTGCAGGAGGGGAAGAGAGAGACAGAGAGGAAGAAGAGGGGGAGGGTTGGAGAAGCAGATGGGCGCTTCTCCTGTGTGCCCTGGCTGGGAATCGAACCCAGGACTCCTGAACACCAGACGGACGCTCTACCACTGAGCCAGCCAGCCAGGGCCTCCTGCCATATTTTTTAAATTTTTACTTATTTATTTTTTAATTGAGTATTGGGTAACAATGGTTAGTATAATTACACTGGTTTCAGTTGCCCAATTCTATAACACATCTTTGTACACCATATTGTGTGTTCATCTGCCCAAGTCAGTCTTCGTCTATCACCATTTATCCCCCCTCGACCCTCCTCCACCTCCCCCACGCCACAATCACAACACCATTGTCTATGCCTATGAGTTCATTTTGTCCTTTTTTGTATTATCCTTCCTCCTCCCTCACTCAGCACCCCCTCCACGGCTGTCCGCCTGCTCTCGATGTAGAAGCCTCTGCTTTGCTTGTTAGTTCATTTTGTACATTAGATCCCAAACAAGAGTAAAGTCATGTATATCCTTCCATATTTTAGAGAAAGCATTTTTATATATTTTATTGACAACATACCACAGGCTGCTGTCTTTACATAGAGTAAAAAGGTTACTATTTGTGAAATTATTCCTTTTTCTTATTTCTAAACAATTTTCAAAATTGCTAGTAAGATCTTGATTTCAAATTATTTTGTACATATCATTCCCCTATTTAAAACAAGGCATGTATACATGTGTGTATATGAATACATGCTGAGGCATTTTCTGAAGTAAAACATAGGGAATATCGAAGCAACTGTGGGAATCAGTACATTTTAATAAGAAATTTCACTGTTTGAAAGGTTTAGATATCAGACTTATGATAAATGTTGTGACTTGTGAGTATTAATATATATGACATTTAATTAACTGTATTCTGAGTTTGAGGTCAGGGTTCTCAGGAGTAAAAGTATAGAAGAAGGCTCAGAAAACCATTCATTTGAAAAAATTGACTTTCTTTTCCTTTCAGTTGGACCTTTTAATTTTACCTAGTAACATAAACAGGATTTAATTTATACTCTGTTTTGCATATTCTTATACTTTACCTAATTGAAATAAAAGTCCAGGAAGAAGATGATATAGATTTTATAAAGACAAGATGTCAATTTTGGTTAGGAGGGATTCTAATCGTTACTTGAGGTGATGATACCAACAAAAATCTTTCTGGAAGATGTTATTTGCAACTTGTATTGATTCTTCTAAGACTTATATTGGGAGGGCATTGTCACACATTGTTGACTAAATGAAGAGAGTTTAACCAAAAGCTAAAATAAGCTGCAGTTATTTTAATTGCAAAATCACCAAAGCTTTGAAGACTAACTCATTAGGTCACTGGTAAGGCTAACAGAAATTAAGATTTTTTTTTAAATTGACAATTTTAAAATCAATATTATGTGGCATAATAAGTATTCCAAATCTATGTAGATCTATTTTTAATAATACTTAAAACCGAGATGAGTTGCTGGAGGGCTATTTTGTTATTGAAAACATACTTAATAACCTCTATTAGAAAATCCTGCTGCCTTGGAGGTATTATCACTATGTCTCATTTGCTGCTGTTTATTTTAATTATAACTGGGAGAAACCTAATCAAGCATTTTCCCTAACTAAACAAACCACTTAGATCAGACTGCATGCCTCCTTCTGAACAATTTACTATCCTTCCAGAAGCTGCTAATAGATCTTTAAACGTCAAACAGAGTTTATGCAGGAAGGTCAGTCTTTATCGATCTAGCCTGATCTCTCAGCCAGTCCTCTTATTTACCAAATAGTCTCGCTAAATTAGGGAAGATGAGGTTTAATCATTCTTTGAACTATCTGTAGTGAATGTTTTTTTAAGTGAAATAAAGTCTATGTAATATGTTACAAGAAAAAAATCAAGCTGGTCTAACAGAATTTTAGTTTCCTTATATTCATTGAGTCTAATCAGGAATTTTTGTTCTGAAAACATCTTTCTGACCACAGTCAATAAGAATCTCACTACTCTGTACTGTAGTTAGATTTAAAAAATCGGTATGACTTTTTTTCCAGAGTGAGATTGTGGTAAAAAACAATCTAAAAAGTCTATCTTGTATTAACATATTTTTTTCTCTGAATACAATTTTGTTTCGTTAAAGCCTGTTCTGCAGCCCAATTTCAACCAGTATCTGGTTTGGGAATTGGCTTTTCTTACATATCTAGGTTTGTGTTGCTGTAATAAATATTGGTATTATGCTTTAGAAATCATATTTGACTTATGTCATTACATAAAATGTGTTGAAGAAGACTGTTTGTGGGTTTCATGACAATTTCTCATTCCGCCATCGCTCCTGGAACTCACTGTAACCTGTGGGTCATGCATCAGTGCTTTGTGTACTCTACTGTTGGTGGTCAAACGTTCACTTAAGATAATATTTTTTTACTTCACATGCTGTGTCTCAGAACAGGAAGCCTATAGCCAGCTCTGGATGTTGAGTTTTCAGCAGGCTCTACGGTTACCATCTGATGTAGATCCTCACCTCAGTGTGTCTATTCAAAGAATGATTCACAAAGGCTGTAGAAGTTGAAGAGGTCATTTGGTTTGAAAAATGATGAAATGACCTACCCTGACTCATTGAGGTACTAATAGAATTCTCTTTTCTCATGTAATTAGAGGGTTTTAGAACCACTAGAGATGAACATGCAGCCAATAGCCCAAGTGGCACATAACATCTATAAAGTGCAATAATGTTTTGTCCCTGAAGACCTAGTCCCAAATGTCGTGGTAGTATTTGGGATCCCTGTGACACAGAAATCACTAGAAACAAGTTGTTCAAGAGTAACCCTTTGACCATGTTTATGAAAGTGGAGTCAGAGTTTTATCCTCGTGAGGGATGGAATTTTTCCTCCAGCCTGCAGTACTGGCAATTTCAGATAATTTATAAGACACCACTTAGAGGAAGCAGACAATAAATTCTGATACAGAGAATTCAGGAGATGGAGAGATTTGGAAGTATTTGGAGCAGAAAATGAAAATTGGAAAAGGAATGATGAGTCTTCTGAAGATGATTTGAAATGTTATCTTTTTATTTTCCTTTTCACTCTAACGAATAAGAATTTGTTACTAAAAGCCTACTAATAACAGTGTGAAACTGAAGAAAGAGCATTTTTCTGAAAATTCACACAGCATAGTTTTAAGAGGAGCTGAAGGTGAAATATTCTGTTAAAGATGAAATAAAACAGAACAAAGATCAATGATCAGATCACAGAAGAGGAACAAAGGGCATTCTCCTGTCTCCACATTCCCCATAATGGCACAAATAAAAGCTTTGGTGTTAAAAATTCTATTTCCAGGTTTAATTTGCTGTCTAACATGTTGTGCATATGTGAATCAAATCTTCCTATGTACTATATAACAAAAGTTTATGGGAATTCAATGGAAGAACAGTATTTTTCAAAATGTATATGTGACAGATCTTGTGTTTTAACATGAGGGTTATTGGAGAGCAAAAATATCTTAAAAGTTACCTGAAGGATAGGTCTTTAATGAAATTCTTATACATTTTGAAAATTTGGTTTTAATGTTTAGTGGATAGACTATTTTATGTTCCTTTTTCTGCAACTATAATTTACCATGACAAAAGTAAGTGATTACTGATTTAGCCCACTAGAGAAACTTGAACAGTATTGTAAGAAGTACAGGAATTGGTGTGTGTCACCAGTTCTCAGAATAATCCAAAAATGGTGACATGTACCCCTAACACGGACTATGATGGGGCTGAAATTGAAGGATTTGTTGAGTGTATGAGAAGTAGATAAAAAATATAAAATACACATAAAAATCACTCAAACTCAACACACAAGTAGCTCTACCGAGCCATGCAACTATAGCTCTTTGACCCTGCTGAAGGTTGCAGGATTATTTTATAGAGAAATGAGAGCCAAGAGGATTCAAATTAAGGGACAAGAAGCACAGCAAAGGACCAGGCAAAGACAAAATATTGAAACATATTTCTGCGATGTAAAGTTAAAGGCAAGGTCAACACATTGAACGATGGTTCTCTTCATTCCCAAGGTGTCGCTTAGTTCCAGGAACCCGGCCAAAAGTTCAGATCATCCTCTCTGTACAACATGAGCAGCCTGAGGGAAAACCCACCAGCAACTGATATTCAGGATCCTTCAGTGAGCTGCTCAAGCCCACACCTTAAGCAAAGATTGAAAATAAGACCCATAAGAAAATGAATTATTTTAAAATTATAAGAGACCAGAGATAAAAACTAAATCTTAAGAGCCCCTAGATGAAAGCACAGGCCATCATAAATGACTGTGAACTAGATAACTCACTACGACGCAATAACATGATCAGAACCATGAAGAATTTGGAGCCATTTATTCATGTTCTAAGAGCCCCTAATTTCACTTTCACATTTTATACCCAAATCAGTACTGATATGTCAAATAGCATAAAGCTAGTTCTAAACTCAGATGTTCTCCAAAAAAAATTACCTTTTATGCTCACATCATCTGAAAGCCAATGGAAGTTAAGGTAGGGGTGGCAACATGGATTGAAAGGATACATCAAGAAGGAATAAGACATAATGTGCTAGATTGACTTACCCTTGGAAAGATGCTACTTCTGCCTCCACATGGAGGTTTTGTCACGTGACCGGCTCAAGCCAATGACATGTGGGCAGAGAAGAAGTGTGTCACTTCTAGAGGGGAGCTTTTTAAGCCACTGTTGCTGCATTGTATTTGTCCTAAAGTTTAATTGGGGTGAAAGTTGCAATTTCTTCTCTTAAGCAACTTTCATTAATATAAAAATTATCAGGATTTCTTTATTAAGTCCAAACATTTTCTAACTTTGATAATCCTGTAGCAAAGGTGTTTTTAGAAGGCCTTGAGGATGTGACAGGTAACTAGCCAAGTAGAGATTTTCATAGTACTTTGACTTGGCCTTTCCTCTGCCTCCACTTGGTTCCCTTTGAAATCATGGATTAACAGAGAGGTGCTCTATTTTACTGCAGTGACACAAAGGAAATTCAGTTATAGTGTCTTATTAAATAGTAGAGGTCCTTTTGAAATATAATTCTTGATTCATACAAGTACCGATTTCATTTTAGTTTATTTTGGATACACACATGAACTTCAGAAGTATATACCTTCTCCTTTTCTATTTTGTGCCTAATTATTTTGGCTCGGAGAACAGTTATTTTGCAATGAGCCAAACTTTGATATTGGTTATAGGCAGTTGAAAATTTAAACAGTATGATTCTTACTAATAACATATATAATTGCATATCCAAAAATAAAAAAAGAAAAACGGTTTCTTTTATTTATATTCTATTTTTGGATGTAAAAGCAGTTGCAATTTCTTTTTGATTCTTTTTTCTTCAGTAGAAAACTGAGATGCCTAATTCACCATTGAAAAGCAATGTCTAAACCACGAGAGGGTAATTATAAGATGACAGAGGGGAAATCAGAATGCAATTATAGTATTCTACTTAGAAGGCTGTTGAAATTCAGATGAAATATTTCCTAAATTCTGAAGGCCTCTCCATGAAATATATGTCTCTTCCCATTCAATTTAATCAATATCTTTTTGTAAAACATTGTAGCTTTCTCATTATCTACCCCCAAATTAAACCACTCTTTACATTGACATCCACAAATGCAAATCATTTGGATGATGATTATTTTATTTTATTTATTTATTTTTTAATTTTTTTTTTACAGAGACAGAAAGAGAGTCAGAGAGAGGGATAGATAGGGACAGACAGACAAGAACGAAGAAAGATGAGAAGCATCAATCATTAGTGTTTCGCTGCAACACCTCGGTTGTTCATTGATTGCTTTCTCATATGTGCCTTGACTGTGGGGCTACAGAAGAGTGAGTAACCCCTTGCTCAAACCAGCAACCTTGGGTCCAAGCCAGTGAACTTTGCTCAAACCAGATGAGCCTGCGCTCAAGCTGGCGACCTCGGGGTCTCGAACCTGGGTCCTCCACATCCTAGTCCTACGCTCTATCCACTGTGCCACAGCCAGGTCAGGCTGGATGATGATTATTTTAAAAATCTGTTTCATTAATATCAGTTTTAAAAATTCTTAATTATACAGAGTGGGGCAAAAGTAGGTTTCCTGTTGTGAGTACGTGAAACACAGGGTTTATTCTTACATTATTATTTACTAATTATTATTTTCCATTTGAACCACTGTAAACCTACTTTTGCCCCACCTTGTATTCAGTGTTAATCTATCTTTAGAGATCTTAGATTCCCCAAAGAGATTTTTTATAAATATATTTTCAAATCACTAGATAACATCAGAAATAAGTTTAACATGTCAATTCTAAAATATTTGATTGATTCATCTTTTCAGAATGGACTCCTTATAAAATTTTGTTACCAATATTCAACAATAATGTGTTGAATAGGGTGTGTGAAGTGGAATTTGTGAAGACTGCCTCCCCCACATTTTCCTAGTGGGGGATTTGAACATATTTTGCTATCCTCAAAAGCAGCAAACAAGTTTCCCCATTGCACATGCTCTTTTTGCTTATAAGCATATTTTCTTCAAGTATAGCTATAAACATATGTTTTTCTCTTCTAGTATGTGGCTACATTGCCAATTACAGTTAGTTAAATATCACTATATACTGAAGTTATAAACATGTTTGGACAGTACTGAAAGGTTCTAGAATGTATGGGTAAGGAATAGTGTGCATTAAAAATCACTAGAAAACCTATCAAACTATATAGCTGGAATAATATATTAACATGGATACATGAATGCATGTATATATCCATATATGACACATCAGAATAGAGTTGATGCAACTGTGAACCAATGGAATATGAAATCTACCGAGAAAGCTTTTGCAACATGTGTCACACTCTAATAGGGAAAGAAATTCTAAAAATTATCTTTTTCTGTGCTAATATGAGCAAAGTGGATATCAAATTATGTAATCAATAGAACTATGAAATCAAATCTCTTACCACAAAACATGTAAGTTACTTGTTTTCCCCACCTAACTACCTTCCTAGGGATTATATGTTCTTATCACAACTCCAGTTGCCAGCCTTCTGAATAAGAAACAAACAAAAATTATAGGAACTGCCTAGTTCTTTATGTAGAAATCACTTAGCTTATTTAATTCACAATGTCTCATTCATGTTCATTTGCCGGTTTCACCCTCTTGGACAGAGAACTTGTACCTCATCATGGCATGGTACTAAGTACGTCGTGAAAGTGAAAAAAATCACAAAAGTTAATTCCTTAGCTACAGACAAACGATGATGCAAAGAAAATAAGAAAATGACCTTAACCAAACCAACATAAAACACAAATATTTTATTGAGTGGAGGAAAAGTTGAAGGTCAAAGACAGCGGTAAGTCACAAATTACTTGAAGAGGTAATGGACTGAAAAACACGGGGCCATGAATTGAAGCTAACGCTAAGAAAAGAGGACATCAAGGGAGTTCGTGAAAAATGTCCTCAGGCAGAGGCTGATTAGTGTGTGGAACAACTAGCAATTAGAGAACATCGTTATAAAATCTGACCGCTGCTCTTCCTGTGGATGGATATAACCGACTCTAGAATCCTCAAAATCTCCTGTGCAAACAGACAGACCTAATGAGGAGACATTTTAATTTAGAAATAGAATACACTCTTCAAGAGTTGATCTTAAACCAAGAGGAGGATGTGTGAGCCTATGGTCCCATCTGTACAGAACAGTAATGATGGAATATTAAAGTATCGTTGTGATTAATAACTATTTGGGGATAACAGCACTAACACAGGTCAAGGGGACCAGAGTAGAGGTCAGACAGAGAGCCTCACGAGAAATGCTGCAAGACCTTGACATCCAGGGCAACTCTGGTGTCTCCTTATGAGACCTATGCTTTTTTAAATTTTATTTAATTATTTGTGTTTACATAGATTCTAATGTTGCCCCGAATATATCCCCCCTCCCTCATATTCCCCTCAACATCTCTCTTGCTCCCCTCCCAACAGCACCCTTCCCCCTTCCCTTCAGGTTTATCCCATCCTATCACCCCCTTTCCCTCTGTTGTCTTTTCCTCTGGTCCCTTTGATCCTCCTCTGTCTCCATTCCGTTCCTCAGTTCACATTGTTTCTTAGATTCCTCAAATGAGTGAGGTCATATGATATTTTTCTTTCTCTGCCTGGCTTATTTCATTTAACATAATAGTTTCCAATGAGTTACCACCTCACACCAATCAGAATGGCGCTCATTAACAAAACAACACACGATAGGTGCTGGCGAGGATGTGGAGAAAGGGAACCCTCCTGCACTGCTAGTGGGAATGCAGACTTGTGAAGCCACTGTGGTAAACAGTATGGAGATTCCTCAAAATATTAAAAATAGATCTGTCTTTTGACCCAGCCATCCCACTTTTAAGAATATACCCCAAGAACACCATATCACTGACTGAAAAAAAGGAATGCACTCCCATGTTTATGGCAGCATTGTTCACAATAGCAAAGATCCGGAAACAACCCAAGTGTCAGTCAGTAGACAAGTGGATTAAAAAGCAGTGGTACATATAAACAATGGAATACTATGGGGCCATGAAAAAGAAGGAAATATTACCTTTTGCAACAACATGGATGGACCTGGAGACCTACGCTTTCAACATTAATTACCCATCATTCAAATTCAGATGATTTGGCTGTGGTGCGGTAAGTAATCCAGACATTATTATTTTTTATTTGTTTTCTTTTATTTTTTTAATAATTTTATTTTTTTAATGGGGCTACATCAATAAATCAGGATACATATATTCAAAGATAACATGTCCAGGTTATCTTGTCATTTAATTATGTTTCATACCCATCACCCAAAGTCAGATTGTCCTCTGTCACCTTCTATCTAGTTTTCTTTGTGCCCCTCCCCCTCCCCTTTCCCTCTCCCTCTCCCCCCTCTCCCACCCCATAACCACCACACTCTTATCAATGTCCAGACATTATTTTAAAGCAATATGCTAGCTTTAAACAAAGCTAAATTTATCAGGAAAAAGCACAGTCATAAGGAAACCAAAAATGTAAGAGAAACTAAAAGAGGGTTTGGAATATAATGCATTAACTCCAGATCAGATGTAGGACTTCCGGAAGGTTCTTGGGCATTCACAGAGAGTTGAATAAAGGTGTAAAGAATGATTGAGAGGCATATCAGAATGTCTTGGTTTCTAATGATAGCAATGAGACCATTCTGCATAAGACTGTCTCTGAAAAGAACTTTCTAAATTATAAAAGTCTAAGGTTCTCATCTTATATTCCCAGTTACTATATACAGATACGAAAGTTGGACACTGAAGAAGGTTAATAGGAAAAAAAGTTGATTCACTTGAAATACAGTGCTGAAGGGAAGCTCCTTGTATACCCCAGCCTGCCCGAAAAAGGAACAAGTGGGTCCTAGGGCAAATACACGTGAAATATCGCTGGAGGCAGAAATGACAGAAATGAAACTGTTCTACTTCAGGCACATCATGAGAAGGCAGGATTTTTTGGGAAAGATAATAATTCTGGGACAACGAGAAGGCATCAGGGAAAGAGGAAGAGCAGATATGAGATGGATTGACTTCATGAAAGAGGCCATAAGCCTGAATCCACAGGAGTTGAGCAGTACTGTTGAGGATAGGACACTGGGGCCATCGCTCATCCAAGAGTCACCAGGATTTGTAGTCAACACACATATTACCGCACATACCAGGTTCTCACAAAGATACTCAAGTGTCTTTGCCGGAGCAAATCATTTTCCCCCTGACCTCTATGATTTCAGGAATAAGGTAATGATAAAAAAAAAGTCTGTTAAATAATACTAGAAAGCCCGGCGGTCATACAAAATGACCGCTGTTCTAGATATTATAAATTCTAATTAAAATGATTTGTGCAAAGGTGTCTGTTAATTCAAACTGAATTACCCAGGGCAGGTGGTGAGGATGCCCCTTTGCTTAGTGCCCCACAGGGTTTCCCCCTTCTACTTGCTTAATTGCTTAAAGTAGAGTGCAATGAAGGAAACCACTGGTGGTACATTTCTTAAGAGCCACCACTAGCTCAATAAATAAAGGTGATTTAAATAATAAAATGTTAATTCACATGTCAAAGATCTCTTTGTACACATTTCTTGTGTAGATCTTTCCATCATTTTTAAGCTCGCCTTGCAGAGGACCATCAATTATTTTTAATTTTACATCCGTTCTTTCACGAACTCTTGAACAGGCAACATAAAGTTGACCGTGTCCAAATGCAGGCTCAGGTAAAAAAATGCCAACATGCTGATTAGTCAATAATTTATTCAAGAGTGGTGGATAATTCTCAATTAGTGGAACTACAATGTTTCCATACTTGCAACATTGAGAAAATCCTTTCTTGCCACAGTCAAATCGATTAGTTTCTAACTTGAAGTTTAAGGACTGACAGTGTCCACATTTAATATTCATGTCACCAGAGGAATGCTCAAAAATTAAAGTTTCTCCATTTGAAACTGTTTTAATCCTTTTTGCGTTTCGGTCAGCATTACTCTGTCATTTTTTTGCATTTCTCTCCTGTCTTTGTTCAAGGGGCTCATTTTTTTTGAGACAGGCTTTTTTGTCTTGCATCTGAGGCAAGCCTTGTTTCCCTATGCTCATCAGTCTCATTTTGCCGAGAAAGACGCATTTGCTCTGCGACTGAAGCAAGCCTTGTCTTTCTCTGCTCAGTGGTTTCTTTTTGTCAAGAAAGCCGTTTTTGTGCAGCTTTAGCTCCTTTTCTCTCCTCTTCAGTGCTGTATTTTCTAGGAGGCATTCTTAAAATAAATTACATTAAGACGTAGTTTTTATATGTAAAACAGATGATTGCCAATGCAAACAAATGTTCACCTTCCCCCTGACCCGCTCAATTTGCGTTCAGCCGTGGCAACTTCACCCCATTGGCTAGTATAGTTACACAAGCAACCAATAAGCTATCGGCAACAAACAGACACTTAAGCCACATATATTAAATAATATGAAGGAAGTTGCTGCTTCTGCTAGTTCCTGGGATGGGGTGAGTCCTGGGAGACTATGGGAAGCATAGAAGTATGGCAGTGTAACATGTTAGACTCCCTTCCAGACGGTGGGAGCTACACAGGCATGACTGGGCTCACCTGGCCCGATGCCCAGGATAAGTGCCTGCAGGTGTTGAGTAAGAGTAAACACTAGCCTTTGCTGTATTTATCAGGAATGATTTGAAAGATAACTTTTCAAAACTATGGGGGAAACAATGATAGGAAAATAATAAAAATCCATAAAGAGGCAATTGTGCTGAAACTACATATGACCTCTTACAGATAGAGTGGTCAAAAGATAGAGGAAAAGGTTGGGGCCTGGGGGAATCACCTGAGCCACTTGAAAGGCAAGACCATATTGTTTCATGAAGAGGGTGCTACTTTAATGCTATATACTAGCCCAGCCCAGACACAGTGGGCACACAGGAAAGATTTTCAAACCATGGGAAATAGAAGTCTGTTGGATGCAGCTCTTCTAATAGATGATCTTCGAAAATAATTCTTACCTAATGTGTAGTTGGGTATTTAATGTTAACTAATGCATATTTACTATGATCCAGGTTCTTAACTTGGCACGGGGACACCATTTTTCACTGATAATCACAAGGGAATAGTAATAATAGTGCCCCATACCCCCGTATGCAGGCTGATTGAGGTGTCAGTAGTGGCAATCGCTGACCTAAAGGACCACTGGTGAACATTGATTTTGCTTATGGATGTTTTTATTACTAGTTTGTCAAAAGAGTTGGTCAATTTAGTTGAAGACTGGTGGGTTCCATTCTGAGAAGAGTAGTGGCAAGCTACAGGTGTGAGGGTCAGGATTATAAGCATCATAGATGACCATGCTCCTCTGAAGAAGTGACAGTAATTACTTACAAATGAGAAACCAATGCAGAGTACAAGTACACCCTTTGGAAATCTCGCATGGGTGAGGCAGAATGGATAGCCTGTGATGTTTCTATGGAGGCAAGAAGAATACATTTCCTCCCACCTTCTAAATTCTTCTAATGAGACTGACAATCAGATTAACTTGAAACAGATCAATAGGAGGAAATCACCAAGCTCCGTGTGTATGTCCATGTGGGGGTGGGGTGCCACAAGATTCTTCTACCTGAGGACATCTTGGGCAGTTCAGTCTAGGTGCCATCTTGATCTAACTGGAAGGGGAGATTGTGGCTTAGACATCAAAGGAAAGGAAGGCAATTCAGGTAGAAATGAAAAAGCAGACATCTGGTAGTGAAACGTTTGCTGGGCCACCTTTAACAGTGGGACCAGAGAGAAGTTTGCTAAGAAGAGTCTTCCTGGGTTCCTGTCTGTCAATTACATACTAGTCTAGTTTAAACTATAGTTTATCTGTGATAATATCTCCCTTCAGGAGTATGTCCTCTAAATTCCTTTAGGCAGGTAGAGAGAGGTCAAAGGTTTATTCCTGAGTCTTTTTTTCTTAAAGATAACCCACTTAAACTAGTCAATATCACAAAAAGGCATGTTTTGGAATGGCAAACTCTGGTTCCCCTCTCTTCAGAGGACCATAAGAGGAAACCAAGGGGAAGTTACAGGAGAGCATACTTTATGGGAAAGTATTTTCTAACAATCGGTGTTGGTCAGAAGAGAAACATTTACTGCAAGCAGAGGAATTTCAGGCCAGTGTTAGGATTGGAGTCTGTTTTTAAGAAGCCTTTATACTGAAGTGATTAAGAGCATAGGTTTTAGAGTCTGATAGACCTTGGATCAAATGCCAAACTGCCTACATATTAGTTCTCTCATCTTGGGAAATGTACTAATCTCTCTAAGCCTCAGTTCAATCATCTGTGTAGCACAGATAACAGCATCTCCTTGAGGAGCTGTTTGGATGGCTAAATAAGGTGAGATACTCAGAGAATTTAGAGTAGCATTTGGCATATAGGAAATTTTTATTCTGTCTCTTCTAATATTAAGATTGTGCATTCTAAACACATAAATTTGTGGGTTATCTGAATCTTAGTAACAACCTGCCATTATTGTTTATAATTTATAGCTACATATTTATTATTTGCTAAGGAAAATATTCAAGTATAAAACTCCAGATAGAATATTGTGAAATATTAGATAAAGATTGTCCCACCGAAGAAAAATCATAAAAACCTACACTACAGTGTTACAGGCAGCTTCCAAGTTACGAATGAGATAGGTTCTGAAGGTTTGATCTATGCTTTCATCCCATAAGGTCTTCATTGGATAGTCCTTGGTCATGGGAGTCGAATGACTCTATGATACCATTTCCACTGTGGAGAGACACTGTATCTAACTTCCAAAGCAGTGGGCTCACTAAGCATCCTTGGGAAAGTAGTCAACTTCCAAAACGGTGGGCTCTCTAAGCAACCTTGGAAAAGTAGTCAACTTCCAAAGTGGTGGGCTCACTAAACATCCGTGGGAGAGTAGTCAACTTCCAAAGCAGTGGGCTCACTAAACATCCTTGGGAGAGTAGTCAACTTCCAAAGTGGTGGGTTCACTAAACATCTGTGGGAAAGTAGTCAACTTCCAAAGCGGTGGGCTCTCTAAACATCCTTGGGAAAGTAGTCAACTTCCAAAGCAGTGGGCTCACTAAACATCCTTGGGAGAGTAGTCAACTTCCAAAGTGGTGGGCTCTCTAAGCATCCTTGGAAAAGTAGTCAACTTCCAAAGTGGTGGGCTCACTAAACATCCGTGGGAGAGTAGTCAACTTCCAAAGTGGTGGGCTCACTAAACATCCGTGGGAAAGTAGTCAACTTCCAAAGCAGTGGGCTCACTAAACATCCGTGGGAAAGTAGTCAACTTCCAAAGCAGTGGGCTCACTAAACATCCGTGGGAGAGTAGTCAACTTCCAAAGTGGTGGGCTCACTAAACATCCGTGGGAAAGTAGTCAACTTCCAAAGCAGTGGGCTCACTAAACATCCGTGGGAGAGTAGTCAACTTCCAAAGCAGTGGGCTCACTAAACATCCTTGGGAGAGTAGTCAGCTTCCAAAGCGGTGGGCTCTCTAAACATCCTTGGGAAAGTAGTCAGCTTCCAAAGCGGTGGGCTCTCTAAGCATCCTTGGGAAAGTAGTCAGCTTCCAAAGCGGTGGGCTCTCTAAGCATCCTTGGGAAAGTAGTCAGCTTCCAAAGCGGTGGGCTCTCTAAGCATCCTTGGGAAAGTAGTCAGCTTCCAAAGCAGTGGGCTCTCTAAGCATCCTTGGGAAAGTAGTCAGCTTCCAAAGCGGTGGGCTCTCTAAACATCCATGGGAAAGTAGTCAGCTTCCAAAGCGGTGGGCTCTCTAAGCATCCTTGGGAAAGTAGTCAGCTTCCAAAGCGGTGGGCTCTCTAAACATCCATGGGAGAGTAGTCAGCTTCCAAAGCGGTGGGCTCTCTAAGCATCCTTGGGAAAGTAGCCAGGGCAGTCTGGAGAACTGTGCCCAGTAGTTCTTCTTCCTCTAAAGACTCAGAGGTTCTTTATTTTTTAAAGTTTTCTTTGCTTATAATAATGAAAATAAAGTTTGATTGTTCCAGTTTCTTTCAGTACTTCATTTAGAGCTGTATCCTTTTACATGTCTCCCATTTTAATAATTTTCTTCTCAAATATGTATATTCTTTAATTTTTTCTTTCTTTTCATTTTCTTGCTTTCTGTTTTCCTCACTGGCTGGCTTCTTTATTGCTTACTAAATGTGCAGTTTATTCTTTTCTCCTTTAGGCATTTTATAAATTTTCTTCATTTTTTAAAAAATTATTTTTGTCTTTTCTGTTTTGTAGTTTCTTAATTCATTTAATTCATTTGATTTTTAAATTTTATTTTACATTTGTAGTCTCAATCTGAAAATTCTAATACAAGGTTTCTTTCATATCTCCAACTGATGTTTATGATCTTTAATTAAAGTTTAGTGTAGTGCTACAGTTTTCTTCTCTGTTTTGTTTTTGTTTTTGTCTTTTTAGCAGAGAGAAAGGTTAATTTTACTGCTTCAGTGCTTTGGTTCTCATTTTGTTTTCTTCTCATAGTAGCTTTGTATAAAGTTCTCTATGTGTCTGTATATTTCTATGTCTGCAATTTGTGGACAGAAATCAGCAGTACAAGATGCCTTATTCAATTATTCTGTCCTGTTTGGGTGGCAGCATTCAGTGTTCCTAATTGGTGGTATTTTATGGAAGATGAGAAGGTATTGGCCATCTTTAATTTTTCTTTTCTTTGTGTTCCTAGTCATCCTATACCTTCCCAAAATCGGGGCCCTTGCGAGACTGCCTCTTTGTTTCCTGTGTTCAACGCTTTTCCTGTAATGAGCTGTCTCTGCCGTGACTCTGTTCTGCTTTCCCATACTTAGAATGGATGGTCTTTCTCTGGAGGGGATCTTAGTGAAATCACAGGACCTCTGCTCCCTTCGTCTTTGACGGGTTGTCCTGACTTCCCTGCACACTCTGTGGAGGTTACAGATCAAGTGGTAGTTCTGCTGAAAACTGATGTTTCTTCTTCCTACTAACAGATCATTTTAGGTTGTTCATTTTCTCTGTCTTTTTGACTTACAAATACTAGGACAAGTGTAAAAGTTAGAAGTTAGTGGTATGGCATGTTTTAAATTAGTATCTATTTTTCATTAGCACAACTATATGAGGAACTCAAATAGTGAATTTTTAATAGCCTGGTTTTATTTTCAACATTTTTTTCTAAGTTGAAGGCTTTCATTATACATTCCCATTCCCCTCAAAATAATTTCATATGCTAATTGATTTGTCTCTGTGTGATATATATATGTATATATATTTATTTATTTATTATATTTAAGTATCTATTATAAATACACTTAATCAAGATCTGATATTTCCTGAAAATAAGGTTTCTTTCCCTGCAATATCTACTGGTGGCCAATTACCACCCTCCAATGGCCATTACTTTTATGTCATCTGTCTAAATCAGTAACTTCTCTTTATTACATTTAAATTTTTTAAATATTATTTTCTATAAAAATAACCTGCTGTTGTATTTAGATTCAGGAGGGTTCATAAGCAAATAGTGGTGGGTATTTTTGTTTGTTTGTTTATTTTTTTTAATTTAACAACTTTTTTGTTTGGTCGTACGTGTGTGTTTTCTCAAGTAAAACTCAATCTTAAAAATCTTCCTTCTGGCCTTGGCCGGTTGGCTCAGTGGTAGAGCGTCAGCCTGGCGTGCAGAAGTCCCGGGTTCGATTCCCGGCCAGGGCACACAGGGGAAGCGCCCATCTGCTTCTCCACCCCTCCACCTCTCCTTCCTCTCTGTCTCTCTCTTCCCCTCCCACAGCAAAGGCTCCATTGGAGCAAAGATGGCCCGGGCGCTGGGGATGGTTCTGTGGCCTCTGCCTCAGGCGCTAGAGTGGCTCTGGTCGCAACATAGCGACGCCCTGGATGGGCAGAGCATCGCCCTCTGGTGGGCAGAGCGTCCCCCTCTGGTGGGTGTGCCGGGTGGATCCCAGTGGGGCGCATGCAGGAGTCTGTCTGACTGTCTCTCCCCGTTTCCGGCTTCAGAAAAATACAAAAAAAAAATACAAAAAAAAATCTTCCTTCCAATATGTCTTTCAGATCTAACAATTTACCAGTCAGGAACAATTAATCCCTTTTCAAATTTCAGAGACAAATCCCAAATCTCAATTTTTTTATTTCCTATGGCAATATTTTCCACTAAAAGCATGTCAAGCGATTCTCAGTACATCCAAATACCTCAGTTGCTAAGCAACTGCTAATGAATTTTCCACCAAAAAGGTTTCAGACCTGGCCTCTGAGATATCAAATACTCACACAGCTCTTGGTGGCTTTGCAAATGTCCCTCTACCATAGCATGAAGAGTTACTCAAATTATTAAAAGTAAGTACTGCTAATAGCATACTGTTGAAAAAAAGAAAATAAAAATTGTTTTGTTGGCTGATCCTGAGCCATGGTCCCATGTATTGACTTTTTTCCTCAAAACATACAGATAATTTACTATCTGTGAATGTATTTTATAAAACATCAATATACTCAAATAACATTGTATTTCCAAAACTCCTAACTAAAATTTTCACTTTGTATTATTTCTATTTAACAAATTTAATTCAAATTAATGTGAATGTAATAATTTTATGCTTATTGTAGTTCCTGTTATTAAAAATGAACAATATATCTAATTAAAAACAGAAAAGCTTACAGGAGTTTCTGAATTAACTGTGTGAGTGATTTTTTTCTCTGAAGTAGAGGACATATATATATACACAGATTCTGAAAGTGGATGAAAGAACTTCCAATGACTTTTATTTTGTTGGGAGAAAAGATGGTGAAAGTGTTGGATGTTTTCTAAAGAGAACTTAAGAAATAGTTGACTTGAGAAAACTGAGGCAGGATGATAGAACATAGTATGATTGCTGGGCTTCATTGAGAGCCCTCTGGATGTTGATATTCATGAATTAGTTATGACTGTAGTTACCATGAGTTTTTCTCTCCAGCCCCATGTGCAGAAGTGGAGAAATTGATTAGGATTTGTGCAGGATTATGGAACTGAATAAATGTGAGGGAGACAAAACAGCCCTCACTGAAGAAGGCTGCGTGGGAAACAGTGGTGATTGTCAAGGACCAGGAGCAGAAGAGAGAGGGTGAAAATTTCGGATATGAATTCACATACGAGATATAGAAGCATTCACTTTTAACTGCCTCTGGTAGATATTTTTCAATCATGTTTCTATTTTTTATGTATTCATTTTCTGTTGCTATGTCCCAATTTACCATGCATGTAGTGACTTAAAGCAGCATGCTTTTACTGCTCCCCAATTTCCATGAGTTAGAAGTCAGAGCATGATGTGGCTGGGTCCTTCCCTTGGGATCACAAGGCTGGAATGAAGGTATCAGCTGGTTGTGTTCTCATCCAGAGGCTCCACCTAGGGAAGGATCAGTTCCCAGTTCATCCAGGTTGTTGGAAAAATTCATTGCCAGTGTTTGTATGACAGAGGCCAGCCTCAAGTCCCAGAAGTCACCCACAGTTTCTCCTCTGTGGCCCTTGTCGTAGGCCTTCACAACATGACTGCTTGATCCCTCCATGACAGTGCAAAACCATTTCTCTCCAGTTGAATAAAGCATGTTCTCAGGACATGATCATATGGGGACATCTCATCACCCTTGCCATGCAATCATGTGCAGCTCAACATTTTGGTCAAAAACAGACCACAGACAGGGCGGTACCCCTTAAGATTACAACAAAACTGAAAAACTCCTTCTGCCTGGCGGCATGGTACCACCCCTAACATCACAGTGCGAGTCATTACTCACGTGTCTGTGATGAGGCTGGTGTAGACAAACCTACTGCACTGCCTGTCACATAAAAGCATAGCCCATGCAATGATGAATAGTACATGACACTTGATAATGATACTAAACAACTCTGTTACTGCTATTTCTAGACTATACTTTTATTGTTATTTTAATATATCTTTATTCATTGATTTATTTTACAGAGATAGAGCGAGAGAGAGAGAGAGAAGCATTCATTTGTTGTTTCATTTAGTTGTGCATTCACTGATTGCTTCCTGTCTGTGTCCTGACCGGGAATCAAACCTGCAACCTTGCCGTTTCAGAACAATGCTCTAACTGGCTGAGCTATCCACCCAGGACCTGTCGTTACTTTAGAGTGTACTCTTTTTACCTATAAAAAATAAGAGTTTCCTGTATAGAGTGAGCTGCGTTGCACCAGCAGCAGCCTCATATACCTCGTGTCTGCCACGTCCCCTGATGGCGTCATTTCTCTTGCGCTTGATTTTATCTCTTGTTGTTTTGTACAGTGCCATCCATACAGCTCGTAGCCTGGAAGCAATAGGCTTTACCATAGAGCCTAGATGTGCTGTAGGCTCTACCATCTTGGTCTATGTTAGTGCACTCTGTGATGCTTGCCTGTTGCCATGTGATGGCTGTGCCTAACGATGCATTACTCGAAACAAATCCCTGTGAAGTGGTACATGACTGTATGATGCAAACTAATCTAAGGAGTAGCCTTCTGCACCCTTTCCCCATTCTATTGGACAGCAGCAAGTCACATGCCATCCAGTGGCGGATGACGCGGGGTTCTTTGGGTTCCACCATAGGGTGTGTCTGCTGCAGGTTCCAGGTTGTTTTTATCCCTTTACTGCCTTGGGTTGCTCCTGGCCTCCATCCTGTTCCGTGCTTTGGCCAATAGAGCAACAGGAAATGTAATGCACGCAGAGGCATGCAAAGTGCTTACACTCTAGGACTAGCTTTCTCTTGGAACACCACTGCTGTTGGGAGAAGCAGGCTACCAGGTAGGTAGTGACCAAGTGTCACCCATGAGAGGGAAGCTGTCCTACACTAGGCAGCCCCAACCACTCTGTCTGGAGCATGCCCAGTGGAGTCCAGCTGAGCTGGTCAGGGCGGCTACTGTACATCTGGGATTTACATCTCCCCTTAGATTTTTTCTGAGCTCTCTGCATTCTTTTAAAAGAATTGAATTTTATATATTTATTCTTTAAATTTTGTGTTTTCATTGCTTTCTGTTGAATGGTATCAGAGTTGAATTGTGCCCTCCCCAAAAGACATGTTGAAATCCTATCACACACACAGTCCTCAGAATGTGACCTCATTTGGAAATAGAGTTCTTAGAGATGTGTTTGCCTATTTTTAATGCAATTATGTAAGCCTGGTATTGTCTTCTTTGAGTAGTTTGTATAATTCACTAGTGAAGTCATTGCAGCCTCTAATTTTCTTCGTGGGAAGGTTTTCAATAGAAATTCACTTTTTTTTAAAGATATAAAGGTATACAGAGTTTCTATTCTTATGTTGGTTTAAAATTTTGACTACTTAAGGTAATTATTACACTTCCTCTAAACTGTTGAACTTATTTCCATAAAGTGATTATGACTTTATTATGACTTTAATATTTATAAGATGTTTAGTGATGTCTTCTTTTCTTTTCTCTCCTAGTATTGACATTATTCTTAATTTAAAAATATTCTCCTCCAATTTTTTTATTTTTAGCTAGAGAGACAGAGAGAGGTTATTTTTAGTTATAGAGACAGAGAGAGGGACATACAGGAAAGGAGAGAGATGAGAAGCATCAGTTCTTTGTTGCAGCACTTTATTCATTGATTGCTTTCTCATATGTGCCTTGACCAGGGACTACAGCAGAGTGACCCTGCTGAGTGACCCCTTGCTTAAGCCAGTGACCTAGGGCTCAAGCGAGAGACCTTGGGCTTTAAGTCAGTGACCTTTGGGCTAAAGTTAGTAACCATGGGGTCATGTCTATGATCCCACCCACACTCAAGCCAGCAGCCTTGCACTCAAGCTAGTGAACCAGCACTCAAGCTGGCAATCTTGGATCCTCAGCATCCCAGGCCAAAGCTCTATCAACTGTGCCACTACCTGGTCAGGCCAAGTTATTTATTATATACTACTCACAAAAATTAGGGGATAGTGTCTTACTTCCTATTCATTTTGAAATATCCCCTAATTTCAAAATGAATAGGAAGTAAGACACTATCCCCTAATTTTTGTGAGTAGTGTATTTACTAATCTTTCTGTAGAAACACCTTTGCAGTGCCTGAATTCTGTTTTCTTTTTCTCTTCAATTTTGTTGACTTCTATTCTTTAATTTACTATTTTCTACTCTGTACTTTGAGTTTATTTTTATTTATTTACTTATTTTTACCTAGTGGCTTAGGGTCAAAATATAGCTAATAGATTTTTTAGTTTTCTTCCCTTCTAATGTAAGCATTGGATTGACCCATTTCTTTCTAAACACTGACTTAGCTGCATTCAATGAATTTTGGTATGTTTTTATTCTCATTAGTAATGAAAGTATTTCTAAATCAGTGAGTAATTTCTTCTTTAATTGATATGTAATGTAAGTTATTTAATTTTCAAGTATTTGGTTATTTGTTATATATCATTTTATTATTTATTTTCTATTTGGTCAAAGACTCAAATTTTAATATTTTTAAATATATTGAGACTTGTTTGTGTACCATGCATTCTATCTATAAATGGCATAACTGAGTGGTCTGTGTGCATTTGAAAATTAGTAATTAGAAAGCCCATTTGCATTCCCACACTATCCTCTGATGCTCTGATTTCTCTTTTCTTACTCACCAAACGTCTATGCAGACCATTTCAAGCCTTCTATACTCTCTGCACATTTCTAAACCTTCTCATCTATTTTTCAAAAAAAGTGGCCTCATTTCCTACTGCATAAAGAAAATAGATGTCCCAGATAGAAACCCTCTCTCTTTCTGATACCAAATATAGAAACCTATTTTCCTTTTCACCTGATAACATAGTCAGGTTTTTCTTCTTATCAAAGACTAATCCTTTTGCTCAGGAACTTGTCTGTCTGGTCCAGAGTCCTTACCCAAAAGGACATCCCTTATCTCTCCTACCGTTTAAGTCTCTCAAGGAGGCCTTTTCCTGTCACCTGTTAAAATTGCTGCAGATGGAAGTGGGGGGGGGGGAGGGCTTTGGGGGGAAGAAGGGCAACATAACAGCCAAACACCTTTCTTAACTGCTCACATTCCTGCTTTTCCCTGCAGGTCTCTTTCCTTTCCCTCACAGCATAATTTCTCAGACAAATTTTCTATAGTCTTGTATTTACTTCCTCACTTTCTCTTCACTCCTTGCCATAAAGCAATTTTACTACTTTTCATTTATATAGAGTGTGTTACTCTAATGTAACTATCTATCAGAACTATCTATCTTTCCATTAACACATGACATTTGTTGTCTCCCTAGAGAGAACGGACAATCTCAGAGACTCGGGTAAATGGCCACGCAAAGTACTTGTAATTACAACAGTACAAGGGACAGCCTCATGGAAGGGCTTTATGGTTTGAGCTGACATCCCATTCTAGTAGATAAATAGTGGTCAGAATTCTTCAAGAGGCACAGGGAGGATTTCCATGATTCTTTTTAAAACCCAAAGTAGAAGACTTAATGAAATCTAACTGTAAATTCAAGTATTTTATAGGAAAAAAATAACTACATGGACTAAAAAGTGAATAATTAGTATAACTTTGGTTATTTATTTTGGAATCTTGTCGTTGTGCTACTGTCTATATTCTGATAGGCATGTGAAGAAATCTACATTCTTCCTAATCTACTTCTAACTTGAGTGGACTGTGCTTGTATAACCTGAGAGGCAACCCAACTGGATGAAGATCTCACTGACTCTACAGAAGTACTTGCATTAAGTAACTTTGTTTTCCATAACAGGGTAGCTGTTTGCATACATTCAATAAGAATCTGCCCTCTTTATTTTTGCCAGGTTCTAACTAGACAAATCAATTGTACAACAAAAGCCAGGTCTTAAGGATTATATTTGAAAATAAATCCCATTTGAGAGTCTAATGATTATGCAACATAATTGTAAATATTTTGTGTTTCCAGTGCCTCTAGGTCCTTCCCAAGAAGCTAGTATAGTATCTCTTCTGTGGTTTAAAACATTCACAGTATAAAAAATCACTTTTTGGCATGGCAGAAACCTTAGAAAACTATAGGAAAAGGCAAAGATAAAATAATTCACCCAGGCCTGACCTGTGGTGGCGCAGTGGATAAAGCGTCTCCCTGGAACACTGAGGTCACCAGTTTGAAACTCTGGGCTTACCTGGTCAAGGCACATATGGGAGTTGATGCTTCCTGCCCCTCCCCCACTCTCTCTCTCTCTCTCTCTCTCTTTCTCTCTTTCTCTCTCTCTCCTCTCTCCTCTCTCTAAAAATGAATAAATAAAATCTAAAAAAATATAATTCACCCACATTAAAATTTCTGTAGTCAAAATGTGATGAAGATGAATTTCTTGGTTTTGATTCCTTCACCTTGGAAAATAGAAATAAACGTGCATAATAGAAACTGTTAAAAATGCAACCCTGGCATCCTTAAGTGATATCTACTGTGAAATGTTGACATGATTTACTAAGTACTTACGGTCAGATTACGTTTTTAAGATTAGCCTCTGACGATTTGTTCCAGTTGAGTTCGTGGTGGAGATCGGTGCTATAAGTAGAATGCTCTTAACCAGATTAGTCTTTCTGGACAGGCTACTTTCCAACAAGAGAGAAAGGACACAACTCAAGGCAGAATCTGACATGATCCCAAAGCATATTACACTAGAAAATTTGCCCAAAAGAGTTAGAATAGGGTAACAGAAGCAGGGAATAAAAAACAAATTGTAAGAATACAAATAAATAATGCTAACATGCATAAACCCAGGATTATGATTTGCAATTTATGAGAACAATGATCAATCTATGGTTTTGTACCTGAGGTAAAAACAGACTGATTTAAATTCTGGCTGGAACAGAACTAATGAGAGAGGCAAGAGGTGAAGCTGAAGATGAATGCAGAGGCCAGTAGATGCAGAGTTTTATAAGCTGTAAAGAAAGTATTAGGTAGCTGATTCATATTTCCAGTTGATGGCTTGAGTTGCTGTATAGACTGGATGGGCAGGGGGCAAGAGAGGCCAGCTGGGTTACATTGCAGTCATCCAAGTGGTGGTGTGGAAGTGGAGAGGGATTGGAAATGGGTATCAGATTGGATTCATAGATTGGGAAATGGGTAGTGGAGGGAGAAACAAGTGATTGGATTCAGGATGAATTTTGGAGGTAAATCTCCCAACTTCCTGATATGTGCAGTGGAGGTGGGATGGTGAGGATTCAGGGGGAAATGGAGGAGTTCTGTGCTGACTCCAAAGGGTGTTATGTTGGTAAACAGATTGTATGGTGGTTCTACAAGGATCACAAAATGATAAGGTTATGATGAGGGTGCAAGTAAAATTCATAATTATTTCTGTTATTTCTTTGTACTTTCTTGTAACTAATGCAGCTCCTTAAGACATTTTGTCAGAGAAGATGGGCCAGGTGTTCTCAGGAGAGAAGAAGGCCCTAGACTCCGACAGGTGGAGTGGACAAGACACAATGGGACAGGAGATGCATTATCCAACTTATCATTTGAAATTTAGATTAGATAAAAATTACGAATGCATATAATATATGCAAAATTATATTAACATATTTGCCTTTTTAATTTCCCTGGCTGTTATTTATCCTGTTATGCAAATACACAAAAATATGTTAGACCCACTCTGGCAAGGTAAAAGATTGGGACTGTAATTCAGAGGAGTATAACCTAATTGGTCTGAATTTCTGTGGTATGAGTAGCAAAAAGAATTAAGTGGATCTATGTTATAGGTAAAGAGGATCTGGAATATGTAAATTGACCATATGTAAATAGAATGCCTTCATCATGTAAGAGACTCCAAGATGGACCTACTAATAGGATATTGTTAAAATCAAATATTCATTTCTGATTAAACATGAAATCTTAATTTTCTATAAATAGAAAAATATTTCCTCCACTTGCTGAAGATTATCTACCAGAAATTACTGTAAAAAAATACAAACAAACTTAATGATCAAGTGTGAGAAGAAATTCCATTAAAGTCAAGTATAATTATGATACCCACTATCATTGTAATTATCCAACACACCAGTAGCATTCCGGAATAAATAATCCTTCTCATCAACAAAACTCATGCGGACAACAAACTAGGCGGAGTTCATTATACAACACTGCCTGAAAACATTCAGATTAAAGGAACACAGAGAGCTTCTTAGGCAGATAGAATGAAGGGACTTTCCAAGCAGTAATAGGCTTGCTTGAAACATGTGTAGCACTTACTGGACATAGTGCTTATTCTTTCAAACATATGTTAACACATTTTTTTATACTCTCTAAAAAAAACCTTATGAAACTGATACAATTATTGTCCTTGTCCTATGGTTAGTAAAGAAAGATACAGAGATATTAACTCAAGTGTCCAAGATCAACTTACCAGGTGGTCTGTCTCAAAAGCCTGTACATATTGGCCACTAAGCTTTCTCACTAGGTTGACATATTTGGCTTAATCCATTCTCTAACATTAGAAACTCTTGGTTCTATTCCATAATAATTTTATACTTTTGATTTTTTTTTTGGACTACACTAAGCTTTCTGATTATCGTAATGCAATAACAAAAGTCTCCCCAAATATCTCTTGCTGTATTAGTGTATATATTTTCAAAAGTATATCAATCTAATGGTCAATCAATCAAGAAAATGTGGATAACAATCTCCTGCAGACACAGAATTTACGACTCTTATCTTTTCAACCTCCTTTATATAAATTCTTCTAATTATCCCACTTCCATTAGTTCATAGGATTTCTTATCAATCTCATTAACGCAAATGGTTAGATTTGGGGAAATCTATCTATTCTTTTTATGATCACTTATTTTAGTTTATAAATGATACTATTAAATTAAAATGAGCATCAGGAAAATGTTACTTCAGAATAGCAATGCCTTGAATATCGTCATTTCTAAGGAGCAAATAATTGCCACCATCAGCGTGCACAGACTAGAATGTGTTTATTGTTAAATCTGAATGGAATATTTGTGCCCAAAGCAAGCATTGTAAATAATAACTTCTAGAGTTAAGTTCAATCACACTAACTTTTCGGACTGAGTTTCTAAGAGTGGTATTTTTCAGGGTGACACAATAATATATTTTTAAATATCATATTTTTAGCACAAATTTTAATGTGTTTCTTGATATTAAATTTTTTAAGTACACAGCAGAGATCTACTTTGATGAGCACAAGATTTTTCAATGACAGAAGATAGGAAATAATTCAGCTAAGATCACCAATATTACTGCAATTTCTGCCTTTAATGTCTCATGGTGTGGGAAAGGATAATGCATAAGGCGATAGACCAGATGAGAAGGAGGAGGAGAGAGATATATATGCATATTGTATGGTGTTTAAAAGATATCCTGCTTTGAAACATTAGAACGACTAGTATTACTAGAATATATGTACATATAAGGGGAGCACATGGAATAGCAGGTCAAGTGAGGGTATCATATAAACCAGTGCTGGTCAACCTGGCCCCTACCGCCCACTAGTGGGTGCTCCAGCTTTCATGGTGGGCGGTAGTGGAGCAATCAAAGTATAAATAAAAAGATAAATTTAACTATAGAAAGTTGTTTTATAAAGATTTATTCTGTCAAACAGCGAAAATCCGACATAAAGTACTTGGTAAGTAATTATTATTATATGCTTTAACTTGCTGTAACTCTGCTTTATAAATTTTATAAAGTAAAGTTACTTCCCTACTTTATAAATCACCATTACTGTGGAACCGGTGGGCAGTTAGAAAATTTTACTACTAACAGAGATACAAAAGTGGGCAATAGATATAAAAAGGTTGCCTACCCTTGATATAAATGGTGTCATGTAAATAAATGATATTCAATTGCAAAGAAACAGTCTTCCAGGACCATATATGTCGTGCCTTTTGGATTCTCCATTTAGTTGGACCTTTGGTTGACTCAGGTTTAAATTCTTCTATGTATCTCTTATACTATCTTAGACACCTGGGCCATTAGTGCAGTGATATTACTCTAATTATTTTCTGTATTGTACTGTTTAAGAAATTTAGCATCAGCTAGAGTAAATACCCAGGTTACAGAATAAAGTAACTAAACCTGTATTTAGAACAAAATTTTTCTGACTTGAAGTCTATGCTTTTTATACTGTACCATAGTGATTAGTCTGTGCCTTATTCATGTTCAGATTGACAGTTCTAGCATAACACCTAATACTTGTTGGAGCCTGGTCAGTTTAGTTTATAATCTGGTATACCCCTTGAATGTGAAGAACACTCTATCTTTAAAAAAAAAGCAAAACCAACAATATTTATTTTTTATTCCTCACTGAGTAACTGATTGATCAATACTTGGCAGCAAATGACGGAAATAACATGTTACCCAGAGCACAGCAAGGCCTTCATGACATCGTCACAAATACTCCACAGTTCATATGTGATTCATATATACATAGCCTTCTTTCCATAAAAATAATCTAAAATCATTTTCCCCCAAAATTAAAAACTCTTGCATCTATAATACTTTGATGGCCACTCAGTTATAGTGTCAGTGTATAGATGTGAAACTGAACTATATTTAGAGAAATGGTACCACTCTGAAATAAATGCAATCAGGTGAATAATTACTTTGTAGCTATTAGACTGAGAATTTCTAATATATCAACTGCCTGTTCCAACAATGGGAAAAGAAGAGTTAGGTCTTGTGGAGTGTTAATTATTACCCTTAATAACTGATTGAATACTCTCACTGAAGTACACATTACTTCATTATAAATTGCATTCTAGAAACATGACATTTTAAAGACACTATAGTGTGAGGTTTATTTGTAAAATATGTTTTACTTAGATATAAATCTAATATAATTAAATTATTTTTTAAATGCTATATGTAGTCCCACAGTGTCCACATCCCTGTATAGGTAACTTGTTAAGTCAGTACTGGGAATTTAAGGGATATTGAAGTCAACATCTCTGAAATTCTCACTTATGAAACATTTGCATACAATTCCTGTACGTTATTCTCTGTAGAGTTCATTATGGAAAGATGTACTTTAAGATACGAATCATTGCAGAGCACACCAATAATTCCTTTGACTAGTCAGAGAGAAGCTTGATATGGTTCTAAGAAAATTGTCTGGGGAGGTGGGAGGCTGTGCCAAAGCTGGCAGAGGCTCAGTCTTCCTCTTGCTGTTCCAAACACGCTAACTCGACCTCCACACGGCCTTTCCCGAGAGCTGTCAGAGTCCTGCACTGTAGTCTGGGGAACAAAGAGGGCCTGGCTTCTATCTCTGAACCACCCAGCTTAGGGCTGTTCTAGCATTAGTGTACTACTTGAAGAAAATTGTAACTTTAAAGCTAGATCAAAGACAAGATTCTATATTACCTTTTTAAGGCATTTCTCAAACAACACTTATTGAGTTACTACTGTTGTATCTGACACTGTAGTATTTTAACTGCACTGTTTAGATCCATACTCTCCACCACAGACAAGGAAAGCACAGCGATGATCCTTATTGGCAGAGGGAAAAAACCAAGGTTCAAGGAGGGCTGGCAACCTGACGTAGGACACTGAATCTGTGAAGGATGTGACCACTAAACAGACTGTCCCCCAGAGGAAGAGTATCTCTTTCTGACAGATTTATATCCCCCATTCACTGTTATAGTTCACCTGAATTAAATTATATGAGTTGTAATTTCATCATTAAATGATTTTAATTTGTTTTAGATAAAAAATGTTCAGAGCCAGTGAACTAAGTCATCTAGACTTGAGACTATGAAAGGTTTAAACATATAGAGAGTTCATTTTATCATTGCAGTAATTAAGTGGTTGACATGGAAGTATAAAAAAAAATGTATTCGTCCTGCATTACAGGTTAAGAGCATTATCCATGTTGTACTGGTTTGACTAAGATACAGAGCTGATAAGCTGTTTAGATACAAAATGTGTTTTAGCTGATAAAATGTCAGTAAAACAAAACAAAACAAAAAACAACACAAAACAAAAAAAACCATGAACGAATGCCATGTAGGAGCCAGGTTAATTAGGAAATGATCCCAGGAGTACCACCTGGCAGACAGTGAAATGAGCAACTTGAACACGGAAACACTGATGCAAAGCCAAGGGGCCGTGAAGAGAGAGAGTTTGATTCTGCTGCTGAAATAGTGCGCTAGCTTGGTGGCTTTCACCTATGAAACATGTAGACCTTAAAACACTTCCGGGAGTATAAGCCTGAAGAAAACATTAACATCTATACTTTCTTTCTGTTCAAAAAAAATGTATTGACTGATTTTTGGAAAGAGAAAGAGGGAAACATCTATTTGTTGTTCCACTCATTCATGCATTGATTGGTGGATTCTTGTACCCTGAGTGGGGATCAAACCTGTGACCTTAGCATATCAGGATGCTGCCCTAACCAACTGAGCTACCCAGTCAAAGCAAGTCTTCAGATGATAAAATTATAGTTAAAATACTGACCAAAACTTAATATAGATTTATATATATATATATATATATATATATATATATATATATATATACACACATACACATATACATATATCAATCATGCAAATGGACAATATGTATTTCAAAAGCTGGAGAAACCCGACTCTCCCTATCAAATGTGTACTGCCTGCATCCTGATTTAAGCAGAGATGAACTGACAAGAGGTGTATCTAAGGACAGCAAGTTTCTGTAATACTTGTGAGGCAGCTGAAGTCAGTCCAATGTATGCTGCTTACGTGTAAAAGGTGACCCAGGGCCTGCACCTCTGGAACGATAATCTCACAAAGGTCACTTTGAAGGAATAAAATTTATTAAACATTCCCCATCCCCCCACCTCACCTCTGCACATAGTACTGCATAAGCCTTCGGTTTAAGTGCCCTCCCCCCTTGACAGTAAGTACCACTACAGACTAACCTGTAAGGCAGACTCTTAAAACTGCCTGAAATTTGTTTTTGGTCAGACTGTCTCAAATTTGAATGGCAACAACATGATCAAAATGAATGGTTTTAATTTTTGTATTGAAAGCAATCAGTCCCCAAAGTCTGGTTTCTCCTAGTGTGCATATGTAATTGTATGTGTGTCTTTATTAATAAAGCCTGTCTTCATCTTTAAACCAAGAATAACATATGAAGATCAACTGCCTTCTCCTTCCAGAACCGATGGAAAATTGCTGACAAAATGCTGATTGCCACAGGATGCTTCAACAACTCTGCTGCATTTGTCATCACAGATTTGGTACCAGTTAATCCTTCTGATATTTATATAAATGAGGGTATAATGTGTTAAATTACCATCCTAGCAGGAGGTGCAGGTCTGAAAGAAAAACCAATCAGAATTTTGAGTATCAGATAATCAGAAAAGGCCAATTACTAGAGACCAATTAGTCCATTATGTGTTTATTTTCATGATAAATGACATGTATAAAATATAGATATTTGTTATTCTAATTCAAGGACTGGAAAATATAAAGGCTAACTAAAATTGCAGTGAGTTCACTCACCTCTAGACTGGCTATAATTAGCTCTAACCTCCTAGCACAGTTAGCTGACAACATCACAAAAAACCAACCAATGTGAGAACCTTCGGCTCGCTATTTTCTTTGGAGAAAGAAGATAATATTTTAGTTGCATTTTAGCCGATATGAAAGGAGTAGCTAGCTATATGTTCTGAGGTAGTTTAAACACTTCATAGGTTTATTGTGCTCTTTAAGGATAAGCAAGAAGCCTGACCAGGAGGTGCCACAGTGGATAGAGCGTCAGACTGGGATGCAGAGGACCCAGGTTCGAGACACCAAGGTCGCCAGCTTGAGTGCGGGCTTATCTAGTTTGAGCAAAAGCTCACCAGCTTGGACCCAAGGTCGCTGTCTAGAACAAGGGGTTACTTGGTCTGCTGAAGGCCCGCAGTCAACGCACATATGAGAAAGCAATCAATGAACAACTAAGGTGTCGCAATGCACAACAAAAAACTAATGATTGATGCTTCTCATCTCTCCGTTCCTGTTTGTCTGTCCCTGTCTATTCCTCTCTCTGACTCTCTCTGTGTCTCTGTAAGAAAAAAAAAAAAAAGAATAAGCAAGAAGAACTTAAGACGTCACAGTTCCATAACTGGAGAACGCACTTCCTCTGGAATTCCTGGAACCAATTTTCCCAGCTTGTTTTGCATTCCGGCTTCTGACCAGATACAAATATTTTGTAGCTGTGATGGCCTCTCTGAGATTGTATATATTTGATTGATAGAGTTGGGAATGTTGGTCTGTATTGAACTGATTTCTCAGAAAGAGAATGCTTATATGAAATGGGCGATTTTCTCTAGTTTTTACAATAGAACCTTTTAATCTCATTTCTTGTGTAAGTGCGTGCTTCCTTCATGTGTGCCACAGGGCTTTGGAAACCTGTTCTTGCGGTTGGCTTAGGAAGGCTAAAGCAGACTTCTTTAGCATCCATCAAGACTCAAGAATTCGAAGTGAATGTAGGGTGTCATATACACCCAAAGGCAGACCCTATCGGAATCTAGGAACATAGCAGTAGATATTTCTGTTGCTATCTAATGATATATGTGCATGTGTGTATGGTAGAGTACTATTAGCCTGCTCAGTGTCACACTATTATTTGGTTCGAATGGCATTTGTCTCCGTAGTTGAGCGACAGTGAGAATGCTGGCACTGACTCCTAGAACACTGTCATTTTCCTTGGAGTATGTCACTAGCTCTTCTTTCCACAGTCAGGCACACTGACAGAGAAAAATTCCCCTGCTGCTTTCTGAAGCTGGAAGGCAAAATATTTCATGTGAACTCAGTTGATATTTCTTAAAACAGCTGTTTTGGAAATGTGACATGGAAACTGATGAAAGGACATCAGCTCTTTTTAATGTCAGAAAAGTCCCTTTGAGACACGAAGCATGATCTGTTTCTTCCCATGGCTCGTTGTAAAACCTCTGGTGACATTGACTAAGGACCACTCTGACTAATGATGTCTCCAACGTTGAATCTGTAATTACTTTCACAGTTTAAAAGAATAAGCTAAATATCAATAAAACAAAAGACTTTAGTTGATAAAATTGCTTTAAAAGTCATTTAAAAATACTATTTCTTTACATTTCTTTTCAGTGTAAAAGCCCAGTTTACAGAGTAATAATAGATTCATTTCTAATTTAATATTATAACTGCTTGCTTTTTAGTCTTTGTGAGCCATTTTAATTAACTCTTAGATAGCCATATTTGCAAAGAAGTTATTAAATAAATAACACAATTGGGGGTAATGGTATGTTTATACATAACCAATTAAATCTATTCTTGAAACACATGAAGGGCATTAAAAATCACCCTTATACCAATAGAAAAATTGGTTCATGCCCATGGTAGAATATTGTTGGAAATCTACAATGCTTAGTATTATTTTTTTCTTAAGTATAAGAGAAAATTTATTTAGAAAGTCACAGAGGTAGAAGAAATGGGCTTTAAGAAACAAGTTACAGAGGCAAAAGAAGGTCCTTTGGAGCTTAGGAGTGAGAGAGAGCACACCTGAGGGAAGAGGGGGAGGAAGAGGGAAAAGACTCAGGCGTGCTCTGGGGACGAAGAGAACGGAGGGTCCCCTGTCCTAAGGGCTTTAAGGCTGGAGACATTAGGATCCCAGGGGAGGATCTCAGTAGAATATTCATCATCTCTCCAAGTCTGTCCTTTCAAGGTCACGGCCCCCATTGATTAATGGTGCTGTTGATTGGCCAAACTTCTCCATTGCCCACTTTCTATTGAGGCCAAGCCATGTTGCAAAAGAAGCTTCTGTACTCGTCTTCAAACGTCTCTGCCTCTGCGGGAACCCACCCCACCTGCCACAGAAGTCCCGCCCTGGTGGAGACCTTCCACAGCTGGCTTGCACAGGCTCCCCGCAGAGGCTGACAACTTCACAGGCTTCCTCCTGTCGGCTAAATTGATGGCCTCCTTCACATCTCACGACCTGATGTCCTCATACTTCATCCTTGAATAAATACAACGAGTCACTATTGCCGTGTCGATCGAGTCTGACTGAAGAAAAGCAAACAAATCATCCCTGTCTGAATCTAGAGACAACACGTTCACTTTAGCCTTTAGTTCCCGCCAATTCCATTACATTATCTAGCCAGCCTCCCTCCCTCTCCCCGCAGGGCAGAAGTGAAATGTGCATCCTCTGTGGCTGTGTTCTCCACCTCACTGCAGATCACATCAGCCGTGACTTGGCTTTACTGTCAACAGTTCTCAAAATGGACTTTTATTTTCATCCACTCATGACCTTTGCCTTCCTGAGACAGAGAAATCCATGCCTCTGCTTTTTAACTTCTGTGATGACTTTTCTTAGTTCATTATCTACTTGGAGCCCATTCCTTTAATCATGCTTTAACCCAACATGAACATAAACCAAAACTGTCTTCTATGATTTGTTCTCCTGTGGCTCTTTCTGTAGCTCCTGTGTCCACGGGTTTTTTTTTTTGTTGTTGTTGTTGTTGTTTGGGTTTTTTTTTGCTATGATTTTGGACAGACATTGCCAGGCACACGTTTGCCATTTTGTTCCTCCTGTGTGTTCTGAAATATCCATAGCACTAGCCAAAGGTCCCCATAACAAGTGGAGCATAAAATCATGGCTATTCTAGAGTTATTAGCCATGAATGTTCTCCGAGAAAACAGGGAGGCGAGATTGCTAAACTCAAGTAGCTCAGCTACTATTAATATTATTGGGGACACTAAATAAAAAAACATATCTTTGGTTGTTTAATGACTGCCTGTATAGTCTCCCAATGTAAAGTATAATCATAAAAATCAACACTACATTAGATTTATGTATTACTTAAAGCTTAGTCAATATTTTTATAGGAGATGAAAGAATGTCTATACATAAATGCAAGAGTGAATACTGGATCCCTAATTACAGTCCCTCACAGACTTTGAGAAGCTCAGAAATGTTACAATAAGAGCCCCCTTTCTTCTCTACAATGGTTCCTCCACATTATATCTACTGCAGAGGACTTTTGCTGACACAAGGGAGGATCTATTCAAATTCATTGAATCACCTAAGGAATGTAAGTGGAATTATATATTTTTAAAGGTTGTTTAATGGATAAATTAATTTTCTTCTTTTAAAATGGTCCTGAACTTTACAAAAGTCAGGTCTTATAATCTATAGATGAAAGAACTGACAGCTAAGAAAGTTAACTAACATTGTAGGTGATACCAGTTTGTATGTTCTATTTAGCTATGAGCTGGAACTCGGATCTTTGACTATGGCTTTCTTTCTCCCTCATCATTCAAGCAGCTTCCTGCCAGGTGGTCCCCTTCTTCTAGTCAGTATGTTTGCTGCTTATAGTTTGGGGCAGCCTGACTCCCACCAACATTCCTGCAGGGACAGACAAGGGGGCAGACCCGAGCCATTGTTGAAAAGGGACCCCCAGAGCTTCTGCCTTCCCCAACATGATGGTGTGGGAAGAGGTAAGTGGGCTTGTGTGATATAGCAGGTCACTTCTTATCTTGAGTGGTGCTGTCCCACTCAGCTGCTGGCCCTGGTTTCAACAACCAGACCCGTCATGTTTCTGAGGAACATCAAGGGGACCTTGACTTCATCTCATAACCTTCAAGCTGCAGAGGAGCCTTCTAAGGAGAACTAGTGTCTTCTGGCAAAGAACTCAGTGGGACTGATGGCCTTGAGGTTTTACAGTTGCAGAAGAACCGTCGTGTTGGCCAGACCACTTTGAACAGCATGGAGAACCACTTCGGTGAGAATGAAGAAAATGACAGAATATTTTCAGTGCTGGACCGAGACTATGAATCCTTAAGGCACTTAAGAGCAACAACAACCAGAAAAGTAGCAAGTACCCACCATTGCTAAACTAACAGCCAAACAAAGGGTGACTTGAAGAAGCATCACTATTAGACCTGAGAGTATTACAGGTGTAAAGCTTTTTGAACCAAATGTTAATAAAATTGTTGACACATTCACCTCTAGCTATCAAAAAAGTATCATTATAACTATACACTTCCACATATACTGACCCCAAACCCAAAATATCTGTACCTGAAACTGGCTGAGGCAGTTTAAAATATAACCATGCCAGTGATTTCTACTGCTGTGCGAAATGGGGACTCAGGGTTTTCACACACACCAAAGCTGTCCAAACCGGGGTCCTGGAAGGTCACACTCATGCTGGAGTTTCCAGGAAATGGAAAGTCTCAAATGCGTCACCATTAGCTTATGAGAAGAATCATAAATAAGACAGAACTCAGTAGAGATGTATTTTATTTTAATTTTTAATTGAATATAGTGCGGTGACAGTGGTTGATCAAATTACATAGGCTCAGGTGGACAGTTCTATGAGACATCATCTGTATATTGCATTGTGTGCCCATCACCCAGTCACTCCGTCTATCATCATGTATTTGACTCCCTCTACCCTTCATTACACCCCACCTCCCTTCCTTCTGGTAACCACCACACTGTTGTCTGTTTCTGTGAGTTTTTGTTTGTTTGTTTTTCTTGACATGTATTTCAAAAGCAAGAACAGATAGGAAATATAAATAATTGAGGTCCAGATCTATTACCTCTGTACGGTAAAAACATGAGTTAAAGGTACAGCTGAGGAGAGGGGCAGAACCTGGAAATCACTCACAGGTTGAACTGAACCATTTGCTCCAACAATTTTGATTAACAAAATCAGATTTTTACATGAATTGTGGAGTTACAGAATTTGCGAACCTGTTTTCTGAACATGACAGTTTTTTTTTTCTTCTCAGAAGACTAAAAAGAACTTTGGAATTCTACATAAAAGCCTCTGAGTATTATAAAAGACAGATTTATCTCTGTGTCATTAGGTCACTGAACATACCTACAGATGGTCATTAAATAACTTTTGGTGGAATGAGCTGTTGTTTTATATCTAATTAGTGAGAGAAATCTTGTTAAATGACATTCTGGAGGTTATCACTAAAAAAAAGTTGAGAAGAACAAAATCTGTTTTGTCAAACAAATGCTTATTTAATGCATAAATATTTTAATATAATTCATGAAACAGATAATTTTCTAAATATACATACAATATAAAGAGATTTACTCTGTCCTGCAGAGTATTTTCTGAGGCTTTACTAACTTAAAAATTGGAATGTACTTTGCTAAATATTTTAACTTTTTCTTAAATAAATTGTGCATGATGGGAAGATAAAAAGTGAATTATCACTACTTTCAAATAATAGAACACCAAGGTAATTTAAGAATTACCCTAGTCTTAAGCCATGATGGCACCACTGTCTGCTTCCTTTTGATCCTTATATTAAACGCTTATTACATCTACATATTTTATTAAAATACTTTCAAATAATTGAACAAAAGATAAAAACTAGATTAAAAATTAGATTAAGGCCAATTTAGTAAAGCTAAGGATACATTTGTTTCTCCTGTTCTTTCTCAGTGAGTTACCACATCAGGTTGGTTACTACTTGAGATTGGTTATGTTTAACCTTTGTTAAGCTAATTCAACTCTTGAATACTCTTAGTTTATGTGATTGATTTTAAGTTTTGGTGAGATCAATTGATAATTAAAAAAAACTATTATAACTTAAATCTTGTTAGACATAGCATTCATGCGTGAATAAGTAAATATGCAAAATTTGTCCATAGACTTTTGCATGTCTTCTTAGACATGTTTATCAGTTTGCTAGAGAACATATAGGTGGGAGCAGGTGAAGCCTGCTGTAAGTCTGACCATGCAGGAAGAAAGAGAACATAGACATATGCAGCCATGATGTGGCCAGAAATTCCCTGACATGGCAGCCTGTACACATATCACATATGAGGGGAGATATGCTTCCTCTCATCTTGTACCTTGAAAGACAGAAAATCTCCTCATCCCTCTTCTAAATGATAAGGGGGCACTTCTCTTTGCAGTGTTCCTTTAGCCATGAAAACCGAAGCAGTTTTCCTTAAGGAACTGGAACGTCATCAGAGGACTCTCTGCCCTCCGGTGCCTTGCAGCTAGCTCAAGTGTGCATCCTGTTCTTGCTGATTTGCGGTTCCATTAACGCACCAAAGTGAAAGCAGGGTCACGCTTGTCTATCCAGGGCCACCGATTCATGTGCAGACCTGACTCAATTTAAGATTTCAAACCATAAATTATACTCAAGTCCTGTAACCTCCCATAGTGTGAGATAATGAACAAGGTTTAATTCAACGGATAGATCATATTGTCCTCAGAATGATCAAAAGTAGTATAGCTCTAAGTCCATATTATTTACTTTCTGTTTCCAAGGTGGCTTCTGTATGCCTAGCAAAGCATTAGTTTCACTAGATCCTATTGTCAGAGGTGAATTGGTCGACAAAGTAGTGTTTACACTGTTGTTATTGCTGGTGGTGGATTTTGAAACCTGCTTTCCTTATCAAAGGATTCATTTGTTAAAGCAACTAGTTTGCAGGAAATGTTGATATTTTGTTCACTATAAAGATTTTCACTAATTTAGATTTTTAAAACTTATGTTAAAATATCACCTACCTTGACTGTTGAGTTTTATTGTGCCCCCTAAAATTTTGAACACAAGATGACTACTTTACTTGCCTCATTCTATCTCCAGCCCTAGAGCAAACAGCTATTTCCATTGTAGAAATAATCGATTTCTATTTAAAATGAAGCCCGATGGCTGTCAGGAGAGTGCTTGATTTAGGCTGCAGGTGGTAAAATCAGTGTTTGATGAAATCTGTGTTTAAATGGGAATGAACAGAGTAATTGATACTTAATTAACATTAGTGATAAGATGAAGTAGGAAGCTTACCTTAGAGTGCATAGCATCTATAGATTTTTCTAGACTTCACTACTGTGTGTGTTTCCAATCCAAGTACCCTTGAATAAAGCTTTATAGTATATTTAATTTCCATTGGTATATTGGTTTATCAGTCACATTCTACTATTATATTTATCTAAATCTATCATTCGTATTTTTCAGATACAATTAGTACTACCAGTGATTTATCTTCCATATTTCAGCATTCTATTGATTTATTGCACTGTCTATATTTCCAGAATAATATTAATTAATAGTGGAAATAATGCCTTTATCATTTTGCAGTTAAGTATTATATGGCAGTAAACCCAGTATACATTTGTTTCTATTATTTTTAGTTCTGTGATGTAGTGTGGTAAAGGATTCAGTGTTAGTCATTCTTTATTTTAATTGTTTATTGGTTTAATTGGGGTGACATTGATGAATAAAATTATACAGGTTTCAGGTGTGCAGTTCTACAACACATCATCCATATATTGCATCGTGTGGTCACCACCCCAAGTCAAGTCTCCCTTCATCACCATCCATCTCCCGTTACCCTCTTCCACTTCCCTTTCCCTCCTCAATCCCTGCACTGTTGTCTATGTCTGTAAGGATTTTTTATTCTTTGCTTAAATTGCTTTTTCATCAAGTTCAGTTTCTGTGGATTATTTCCCTCTCTCTCATCTTGGTATTTATCCCAAGTTCCATTGTATTGCTATTCCAGTATTCTAGGAATGTTATTTCTTCTCCTTTGCTACTAATTTGCTATCTTAGAGCAAATGCTACCTCCTCTCATGCCCCTAATCTTCCATCCCACCCGAACGTGGTGGCCCCCAAACCAATTTTAAGTTCCCAAATGTTAAGAAAGTCCACTCTTCCTGAAATTTAAATAATATATTTTGCCATTCAACCAGTACTTTTGAATTGATAAGAATTAAATCATCTTTTAACATAACTACAATATATTGAAGAAACAAGTTGTAGATGATTGTAACAGGTTGACACTTGTCCTCAGATCTCTGCTGTATAGTGGAAGTCAAGGAGTCTGATTCTTTTCCTTTTGGCAATAGCAACTTATAATGACAGTGGAGTCAATACTTAATTCTGGACTGTCTCAATTTCTTTGCCACTAAAGTGGAGATTGAACCACATGATAATTAAGGTTGCTTCTTATCTGAAATTGTGGTCCAGATATCCTTGTTCTCGACTAGCATAGCACTCTGAGCCTGAGAAATGTTAGCCGATGAGAACTTAGATTGCAGAATATGTCATTTTATTACAGTAAGTGGATATTGCACTAAGGTCTTGTTTTATTTACTAAATTCGAGAGTTCTCTGTGAAGTAAACAGGTATAACTCCCACTCTGCTGAATCTGGATCCTGAGAATACGTCTGCTCCTTCAGGAGGTAGACCATCTCTAGACTGTGGCTTTCCTAGCCTCACCCCCAGCAGCCAGAGGGAACTCTATCTGGGAAAGAATGACTTCAGAGCATCATGAAGACATTCAAAAATCTGTTAAATGTCCAAACGTCACACCACCGGGGTGACACCAGATGTTTTATTATCCTAAGTAGAAGGGGATAAGATGCCGGAGTTTTATTCTTCGTCAGTTTTTTAAACAATTTGCTATTTAAAAACTAAATCTGTAGTAAATCATGAAGACACTGATGTGCATGTACTATTTGAGCAAGTTTGTATTTCTGATCTAAGCCTTACTTTTCAGGAAATTGTTCATTGCGCTTAACTTTCTTTTTGGCAAATGGTAATTTGGCTCACATGAGAAGTTAATGATGACTCCAAAGGAGGAAAAGTTGCTGCAACAAGAACAGAGAGAATTTTGGATAAGTCATTAATATGAATATAAAATTTGATAGCTGTGTAATTGTTGCCATTTTAGAACCTACTATGGATTTTCTAAATATTTCTGTGACCTTTAATTGTTTAAATATATTATGAAGTAAAATGTTCCAAAATATTCTGTCTTCCCTCATTATTACTTTAGAGATAGTACAAGTACAGTGTTGTTGGTTCTTATTTCTGGACTGGAGAGGTTTTATCTACCACCAAGTACCTCTCACCTCCCTAGCCTCTTTAAAGTGAAAACTTTTGGTTCTAGGGGTCAGGGAGCAGCTAAGGAAATTGTAACTGTCTTTTTCTCTGCCCCGCAATCTCATCCAGACAGTCAGTCCGTCATAGGACAGAGTGAGAAGCCATTCACTGGTGTGATACAGACATTCCCACCACCATCACTAATTCCTTTCTTCACCTCTCAGGGTAAGGAGTTTAGCAGTTCTTTAACTCTCAAGAATGACAGGAAAAGGTGAAAAGCTTTATTTTTTGTTATGACTGTATTTCATCATTGACTTGGATTTTAAAAATATGGACTTTTAAAAAAGCTTCATCTAAGAAAGAGATTTGTCTGTCTCAAAGAACAATGAAAACATAAATATGCTACACACGTAGTACTTCAATAGCGGGATGGTTGCCGAGCAACCGAGGACCATCAATGACACTTAGGTTTTACAAATCTCTATTATCTGGAGTGGACCCATGGTCTCCTCTACGACGTAGTGACGGGATGGCTTCATCCTGTTCTTCTCATTTGTTGTGTGTTATTTAAGGCAGCCTGGGTTGACAACCATGATCTGAGGAAAGTTCATGAGACTCTGTAATCAACACATTGACCAAAATGTGTGGCCAGTCAGGGAATAAATATCCCCCTGGTAATCTTACCTACTAAGAAGTAGCTTCAGAGACTATTGCCTGGATGTTGTCTTTGCCAATATTTCAGATAGTCTCAGGTTTATCTCTTTTAAGCACCATATTAAAATTCATCCTGAGCGGCAGAAAGCTCCCAACTTCTTTTGAAAAAACCAAAAAACAAAGTTAAAGCATTACCCACCAGATTGGATGAAAGCTGGTAGCCACTATGGACAGTAAACAGAAACATTGTCTATAGAACGTTGGCTGGTGGTCAGAAGGTGAGGAAGTGAGGGGCTTGATGCTGTCTCTGGATAAAGGGCACCTATGGTTCAGCCTGTATTGCAATCTTCATGCCAACTTTAGATCTTCTCCCCCAGTAGGGTACAATGTCTCAGATATTCTTAAAGTGAATCCTGGGGAAATAAGGAGCCCTTGATCCTCTCAAGAAGATTTCCTGGAGATAAAGAGAAGGCATGACTGGCCGGGGAGGAGTACTCGCACTTCTAGTGCCTGGATTGATCTTACAGTGCCGTGGGAGAAAATTCACTTGCAAATGAGAAATTAAACCCCCAAAATCTCAGTGTTGGGCAGATAAGTTTGTAAAATCTGTATTTTCTGGTTTTGCTCACTTTTATTGTTAAAAATGGCCACTGCCAGGTGATACAGCTAATTACCTTCCAGCTTGGGAAGGGGCTTGGTTATGCTAATGTGTGCTGGAGGAAGGGTTTTGTGCCAAAAGGTTTTAAGAAGAAGGAAGAAGGAGGAGCTAGGAGGCCATATTGTGGCAGATAGGAGGTGGGGTGCTGAAGGAGAAGCCAGTTTGTGCAGAGTTTGTGCAGAGAGAAGGAGATGGGGAACAGAGGTGAATAAGGCTGGTGGGGCCTTTGATTCTAGGAAAACTGGGAGAAAGTCAGTGGCTTTGGGAGCCCTGAATGGAAAGGGAAGTGTTCTCTTGCTGTGTGTATTTACTCACCCACTGGTACAAGGCTAGAATAAAAGATGGCCCCCTGATTTTTTGCTCTGCTTTTTCATTACTGTCTGCCCGAATTCAATGAGAGCCTGCACATGTATGATCCTGATGGCTGAGACTACTGGCCCTACACTAGGTAAATTATTGCGATCAAACAGACCACTCTGGCCCTTTCATTGAAACAGGGTTCAAATTTAAGAGATGTTATCATGCTAATGAAGCAGCTAATGCCTCTGATTATTGTGCTAACATAGCTAGAAGTCCTAGGGGGAAAGTGCTTTGTCCCATGGTCCTAAGGGGAACTTCTTTGTCTTTGGTTATGGCTACTAAGTCAAGGGGCCCCTAAAGATGGAACACCTGATAAGTCTGAAATAATGACATTACCACCCACCTTCTTAATATATTGCTTTGGAAGCAACAAGCATTAAAATGTTGCAAACAACTGTCTCACTGTTCACAACTAGAATTAAATCCACATTGCTTACTGGACTGAGCTGCTTTGTCTGTCTGTGCTCAGTGATGCCTTTCAACTCCTGCACTCTACCTCATCTTCTTTAAGGGGAACGCTGATTGAAAGTGAGACACAGGTCTGTCTGCGCCCCAAAGGACTGATAGCCACATGCTTTCATCCCCTAAACTGGGGTAGTCAGAAGAGGGAAAGACCTGAAATGGTTATGGTTTTGTTGGAAAAAGATTTGTGAGTTGTCATCCGACCTGGTCCTTTTAGAAGTGAGGTCACTCATATGCTGCTCAAGAGTAGGGCCGGTATCATGATTGGAAGGAAAGACAAGGTGACAGTTGTTGCTCTTACATCTAAATGTATAGTAGGAATTGATGCACTTGGTGCATATATTTCCCCATCCCATAGGATAGATGTAAGACTAGGTTTTGGGTTCTGTAAACTATTCTATTACACAAGCCAGTCTTTGGAAAAGGTCTAGTTTATTAGAAGAAGAAAACAAACTATATATGTGTGTGTGTACATATACCCATAGTTGTTTATATGAAAGATAATACAATAATTAATAATAATACAAGAACAGACATGCTTCATATATTCACGGTTGTAAACCCACTTTTCCCCCACAAATATATCATGTATATATGGTGAGAGAGAAGAGAAAAGATATATGCTCTCCAACCTAATTTAATATCAATATCAATTTCAATATGGAAATTAAATAAAAATCATGTAAACTTGAAGTCTCTTGTTAACTAGACAGTTGGCCATTTTTGTTCACAAGCTATTTCTTTTTCGAAAATAAAACCAAAAGCCAAGTGTTCGAATCTGTTGTACTATGAAGGTGTCCAGATCCTCTGTTAGTTCATAAGATAGCCAAACAGGTTGTCAAGAACATCTGTGATTAGTCAGTGGACATTCAGCAATTAGAAATAATGAAGAGGGAGCCCAGACTTTCAGGAGATGGTTTATTCAGATAGAAGTTCAGGATGGCTGAAGTCCAGGGTCACTGGCTGTAGGTGGCTTTCCCTCACATATCATGGGGCTCAGTGCCCCCCAGAACCCCCCAGTGCTCACTGATGCTCCTGCTTGAATATTGATCACTCTGCCTTCTGATGACATCTCTCCAAAAACAAGCAGCTTCTTAAAGGCCAGAACTTCATCATATTACATTATAGTTTGCCCAAGATTCATACAAAGCTTACCACACAAGTACCTTTTTTTTTTTTTACTGGAGGAATAAGTAAATAAATAGGTTAGGTAGCATGTATTCTAATCCACCTTGAAAAAAGTCAGTCATCAAAGTAGTTGAACTATTATTGTTTGTTCCCTTACAGTCTATTAAGTCAGAATCAGATGGGTTCCTATATCTAGGTAAATATCATATATATATATATATATATATATATATGAATAACAGCTGTATGCCAAAAAATATTAACAGTAATCTTGACTTTTTGAAATCTATGTAATAAGAATTCAATCAGTTTGTTTGGAATATATATATATATATATATATATATATATATATATATATATATTACCTGTTTTGCTGTCTGTAAAAATGATGTTCAGCACGTCTTTGCAGGCCACATGGCTGAGTCCTTTCTTGTTACATTTTGAAGTAGGAAGCTTCCTCCTTGTCACCTTCACTTTGACATTTTACAGGAACTAGAAATACAAGTCAGGTAGGGAACCATATGTTACACACTGTTTTACCCTCCAGCTGACTACCAGTAATCTTAAAAGTCAAGAATGTCAGATTTCAATTTTTTTGTTCACTGAATTATCATGCTGTGGATTGAAACACCGATTTCTACTGCTTTTCTTGTTCTAAATCTTTGCTTTGTGATGATTAAAGGAAGAAGAAAACAGAAAACACTTGACTTGTTTGGCAGCTGGTTTTATTTTACCTGTGTTTAAAATATAATGCTTTATACTTCCTGAATCGAGCTGCAATAACAGTCGCCTGACTAATACAATATGTATAAACTAAGAAAGAAATCAGCTTTGGACTGGCCTTCAGTATTTCTTCAGCTTTTTTTGGGGGGGTGGGGGAAAGGATGTTAGCTGCCTCATATGTGAAATGAATTGTATGCATTATAGATTACTTACAAAAAAAAGAGATACAAAAGTCTGTTCTGAAGGATTTCAGTGGACCCCAGAATTGGGGAAATATTCACTTTATTTTTGTTCATGGGAAAAGAGTAAGAAGTTCTTCCCCAAAACATGTCAATTTTTTACTTGTGGGAACTTCTTTGCCTTTGTAAGTTCATAGAACAAAATACAAGATGTCTTTTTCTCATACATTTAATTTGCAAGCTTCACCTTAATCATGCTTGATCAAATCTTTACTAATTTCAACAGCAATGACTTTGTAAGTCATTCTCAATGTTCACATATTATACCCAATTAACTAAAATACATAATTAGTTAGATGCAATGTAATGTCTTGCTGATTCATTGACGCCGAGAAGATGAGTTCTCTGGAGAGAGATTGTGTGCCTGCCCCACACCCAGACCTTTTGCCTCTAATTGTATAACCACCAGATAGCGGTAGGATCCCAATCAAGAACCCTCAATGGGAATGCCAAAGAAATAGGACTTAAAGCAGCATTTATAAAAACAGAACTCATGTTAAAAATCAGCTGTTAATTATAGGAGCAGTTTAGATCAACAAATTTGAGAACCAAACTACTTAACTGCTTTGCAAAGTAATTGGTATTAAAACAGAAAAGTATTCTGAATACCCATAGTCACTCATGTCAGTGATCAACAAATATGTGTTGAACACCTAATAGGGTGTCAGATGCCGCCCTGGAAAGATTAGACAGGGGAGGTTCATGTTCTCCTGGAGTTCACATTTCAGAGTGTATGTGGGGGTAAAGGGCATTGATTTACATTTATTAAAATAATTAATATTTGTAAATAATACAGCAGAGGACCCTGATGCGGCATCTTAGAGGGTAGTATTTAGTCTGAGACCTGAATGAAGAGAAGGAGGCAACCATAAAAGGGTTATGGAAGATCGTCCACCAAAAAGCTTTCAAGAAAGACAGCAAAAGGCCTCATACTCAAAAATGATTTTATATTTATTAAGAGATCTGCTCGTTTTGAAAAAAAATTGGATCATTTTTCCATTAGACGACTACCCCTAACTCATCTTAGCTTATAGAGAGTCTCTTTACAAAGGTAACCAAAAGCAATTTTAACACTGAGAGTAGAGGGTATAGAAATGATTTATTCAGTGTTGGGTATGATGTTTCTGGTTGTTCTGTGTCTTGGAAATGTATATCTAGAGAAGGACTGTCCTGTCACCAATCATTTCAGTACCAACGGATGTCACCAGGGGAACCCATCAAGCTTGATATGCCTTCACATCTCTTAAAATTGTCAAGTGTGTATAGATAGCACTGCTCCCCTATGGTGCAACCAGACATACTGTGTGCAAACTGCAGTAGTGACCATGCTCCAGCTTTCCCCTGAGTCAAATGTTTCCCCTTGTCCTGCAGAGTAGACCATCCTGCCCAGCCGGGAGAAGGCATCTCTCCAGCACCGCAGTTAAGGCATCTCAATATTGAAACCGTATTTCTTCATCCTGCGACTACCAAACATTTCTTGATAATTGGCTATGAACCACTGAGGCGGTTTGTCACTGAAGAAGCAGCATCAAGAGCTAAACACTTCATGTTTGATTAAAAACACAATCTTAGACACTGTTTTACTACTAGATGACAACCCTGAAATAAGTACATTAAATCAGGTGTGAAACAAAAAAAAAAACCAAACAAAATGGAAAGGAAAATGACAGCAGATGTTAATACAGGAGATAAAAGCTCTGCCGTCCACACGGGATAGATCATCAAAAAAAGCTGTGTGTGACATATTCCACTTGTTCATTGCCTTGTCACTTGGATTCATATGTGTTTCCATGGTTTTAGCATCTACATGGGTTGAAATATCAACATTTTTTATGCCACCACATAGTGCCCTGAGCCCTTGGAAAGATAAAGTTGGAACTGATATAATTAGGTATAAGAGATGTCCCACAGGGAATCTGAGGGTGCAGGTGTGTGTCCTAGGTGTGCCATTTGTCCCTGAGTTGGTTGGAGGTATTAACTTCAGAGGGCACAGGGGAATGTATACATGTACATTTTCTCCTCACCAATTTATATGTGGGTTGATTGAACATTTTTATTCCTAAGACCTTATAAAGAAAAAGTGTTCTAGTAGAACCAACCACCCAAACTCTTAAGTTTCTACCCTTGGTTCCAGTTTTAGGCATTAGACTTTTGAAATACTTGGTAAAATGCTAGGTACATCTCAAGGACTAAGGCTTTGGTGCTTATTCAAAATGGACAAAAGCAATCGTTTAGCTGGTTCCAAGTCCCATACAAATAAGCAGAGTGTTCAGGACTGTAAATGTCACTCTACGTCATCAGATTTCCATCCACATAAGCTATCATCCCTTTCCCTACCCCAGTTCAACTTTCAAAAGCACCTGCTAAACCTCATTGTTACACTTTCACGTAGTTTTACAACAGAAACAGGTGTGTAAGTTCTTATCAACTTGTTTACTCCTAAAATCCTCATTATAGGAACAGGACATACTCATTAGGCTCAACAGTGTCATCTACCCTACAGAGATGAAGTTTAATAACACTGAGAACAAAACAATCTGTGATGATTTCTAAGTACTTTATACTGGGCTGTAACTATCCCTTTTCGATCGTAATTGAAATTCAGATTCAGGCTCTAATTTATTTTTCTTTTATTATGAATTAGAGTAAGATAACATAAACAGAATCTTAAGACATCCCCAATGTGTCACTGATGAGTTATGTTATAAGGAATTTAAAATAAACATGGGCCAACTTAAAGAAAAAGGTAAAACAGTGAGAGTAGCAGACAGCGGTGGGGCAGATTATATGTACTGAACTAATAATAGAATAACCTTGCTGAGAAGGGGAAGCTGACCAGATAGGTCAAAGAAAAACAAGGAAGGAAGGAAGGAGTCTAGAGTCATTCTTGTCCTAGGGACAGTTTCCCAGGCACGATAGCTCATCCACTCCTTCAGGATGGCTCCATCCAAATGAATCAGCTTTTGATTCTTGAATCACTAAGCTGATCACAGAAATTCTGGAAGGGTCGTCTGATGAACATGTCTACCAAAATTAACATAAATGTGAAAAAGAAGTAGCCGTCAGGAAAAACCCAAGTATGTCCACCAAGATGAACAGCAAAAACCAACACAACTGCATGCTACCATACCTCTTTCTCACATGCATCCAATGTGATAAAAATCCTTCAAATTGTCTTATCCTAAACGTAAGGCTGAAACTTTGATGTTTCATCATCCTCCTTTATAAATATTTTAAATTTAAATTATATGCATGTAAAGAAACAGGAGGTGGGAAAAGAAAGCAATTTATGCATACTCTATTTCTTTTCAAAACTCTGGGTAGTGCAGTGGAGTCAATGGGCATTGTTGACATCCACATTTAAGAAGAGCAGAACTCAAGAATCTTTGCCCCCACCCTGGCCGGTTGGCTCAGCGGTAGAGCATCAGCCTGGCGTGCAGGAGTCCCCAGTTCGATTCCTGGCCAGGGCATACAGGAGAAGCGCCCATTTACTTCTCCACCCCTCCCCCTCTCCTTCCTCTCTGTCTCTCTCTTCCCCTCCCACAGCGAGGCTCCATTGGAGCACAGATGGCCCGGGCACTGGGGATGGCTCTGTGGCCTCTGCCTCAGGTGCTTGAATGGCTCTGGATGCAACAGAGCTACGCCCCAGAGGGGCAAAGCAACGCCCCCTGGTGGGCATGCCAGGTGGATCCCGGTCGGGCGCATGCAGGAGTCTGACTGCCTCCTCGTTTCCAGCTTCGGAAAAATGAAAAAAAAAAAAAAAAAAAAAGAAAGAAAGAAAAAGAATCTTTGCCCCGTTGTCAAGAGCTGTGAAGGTCTGAGGTGCTTCCCTGCTTGCAAGGGCACATATTAACCTGTCACAGGTCCCTGGGTGCTGACAGAAGACATGAGATCCCAGGATCAGAAAAAAAAAGGGGGGTAGTATAGTATTCACAGCACTAGCAGTCACTGGAATATCAGTATGTTCACTGCATCCCTGTGCTCCAGTTCTGATCAAGTGAAGTAATCAGACCAGAGGATGCCTGCCTGCACCCCTAGTGAGATGTGTTACAGGACAGGAGCCCTGAACTCAGAGAACCCAACACGTCTATAATCAGCCATAAGCACGCCTGGCCCTCCTCAGAAAGGAAATAGTGTATTGATGATCCTGGTTGGCCAGAAGCCCGTACTTGATTCTGGAGGAAGACACTATCTCCAATTTCCGAGTGTTGTCGTGCGAGTATCCTAGTAAAGGCAGTTCAGAACAAAGGCAGTCAACACCTCTGTTTGGCAAGATGTGCAGAAATACAAAACATCTGCAGAGAATGGTCTCCTAACCATCCCTTCTTCCAAACCTTCCCCATCTTCAAAGGGTGAACCTCCTCTCCCAATCATGTGGCACCCTGCACATACTGCAGTTAATTAAACCGAACACACTGAGTGGCAATTTTCTGTTTACTGGCTTTGTTACCACTCCTCTCTGCATCCCTTATGTTCAGCAAAAATCTTGGCCCTTGCTAATATGTTTGAATTAGATCATTTAAAATGAGTGATAGATTAATATCTGGCAGAAATATATAGATGTAAACATGCATTCTCCACAAGAAGGAAAAAAGTAATTTTTAAAAAGGAAATCAAGGCTACTAATGAGAAATTGAACTACAAATTGTGTATATTCTCGATAGAAGTAATTTTAAGGAGAAAGTTTAGTGATGAAAGACTAACAACACTTTCACTATCTTTTGATTATAAATATATCAGCCAGGGCTATGTTCAAAGATGCATAAGTCTTCAAAGGCAAAATTCAACTTCAAAGCCACATACAGTGCATGCATAGAGGGTGTCTTCTTTAAGAGATTTGCAAGTCTTGGACGAGTTTCATAATATAAAATTAGCCTGTTAAAATTGGTGAAGAAGAGACAAAGCCTTCAGTAAGAATATGTACTTTGAAATGCAACACGGGGGTATCATGGTACAATACTAGTAAAGTACAAAATACAACAATATTTGCAAAATTTGATTGAATAAAAAATATTGAACAATTTGACAAAGCTAGATCAATGGCTTTTGGCTGAGGTGGGGAGAGCTATTTCCTAATGTAAATTGCTATTGGAATGGGTAAAGTCTGCACATAATGCTTTAAAGCAGTGGTTCTCAAGCTTTCTAATGCCATGACCCTGCAATACAGTTCCTCATGTTGCAGTGACCCCAAACCAAAAAATAATTTTGGTGGCTACTTCATAACTGTAATTTTGCTACAGTTATGATTCGGAATGTAAATACCTGATATGCATTAAGTATTCTCATCACTACAAATCAAACAATTTAAACATAGTGATTAATCACAAAAACAATATTTAATTATGTATTGAGAAATATTTATTACTAATGGACCTCCTTACCTAGTGTATTGGGGCTACCATTCCATAAATAGCTGCTTAACTAATGGATCTCTTTTTTCCAGATTAGTGGCAAGTTTTCTATATAGAACTACGTCATAGGATACATGCAGTTTCTGCACAGCATGGTATCTTTCAGGGCTCTTTCACACTATAAAGCAGTGGTTTCTGCAGTGGAATCCACATCTCATTTACTTCAATGGGAGACCCGTGGATTCCGCAGAAGAGAGATCCGCTGTACGGCAGAAATGCAGTTCCGACACATTTCTTCCTCTCCTATTCAAGTCAATGGGAGGCCGCAGCAGATTCCGCTCAAATATAGAGCTTATTGCTTAATTTTTCCACGCTAGAACTTTTCCTAGAGCAGAAAAATCCGCCACCCCCAATAGACTTCTATAGGAGGCAGATCTTTTACACTGCAGAATCCACACAGCAGATTCCTCAGTGTGAGGCCTCTTTCAGTCTATTGGGGGTGGCGGATTCCACCTTTGGAATTTTTCTGCTCTAGGAAAAGTTCTAGCATGGAAAAAATTAAGCAACATGCTCTATATTTGAGAGGAATCTGCTGCGGCCTCCCATTGACTTGAATAGGAGAGGAAGAAATGTGTCGGAAACTGTCATTTCTCCGCCTCTTATTGAAATCAAAAGGAGGCCGCGGCGGATTGTGTGGTAACCCGAGATTCTCGGGAGCTCTCTTCCACAAAATCCGCCGCACTCCCAATGAAATCAATAGGAGGCAGATTCAATGCCGGAAACCGCTGATTTCAGCAGTTTCCTCATTCAGAATATGGGAAAGTAGTGGGAGATATGGGAGATAATTATACATTGGGGAACAGTGTGAACTACATCTTATGGTGGTCTCTTATAGTATAAGACCGATGTAGTTCACACTGTGTAAATGTATGGTGCTTTGTGTAAGTGTAAGCTGCTTTGTGTACTGTGAATGATTACACACAAAGCACCTTACACGTACACAATATTGTGTGTATGGTGTGTGTACTGTTTTTACATTATTAACCTTTTTTACACCAGCAGGCTGTCTCGCAGGCTCTCTTGGCTCTCCGCCTCTTGCCTCTCCACCTCCTAGACTTCTGTCCTCCAGCGCTTGCTGCACCCGCCCACTGATGACATCAGCAAGCGCCGGACACACGTAATGCGCTGCTATGGATGAGCAGTTGCACTGCTATGGACTGTGGAGCATTCCCCCCACTTCCCCCGCCCCTTAAGCCCCAGACGGATGATGCAATCACGTCTGCGCATGACCGCAGGCATTCAGTTTGGAACACACGCCATAACGCGTGCATTCTACCTGAATATCACTGCTGCAGATGGTAGCCCGGCTTCTCAGCAGCTAAAGCCATTGGAAATATGTATTTTCCGATGGCTTTAGGCAGCCACTGTGTTTTGGTTGTTCGACCCCCGCCGGGGTCGCGACCCACAGATTGAGAACCTCTGCTCTAAAGAATGATCATCAAAAAACTACATTCTCTACTGTACAGGGCAGAAAACAGAGGAAAGCTCATTTCTAAACATGTCCATGCTAACGTGCAAAAATGAGTAGAGAGGACATCTCTGGCTGGACTGTGATATACCCTTCCTCTCAGAGTTAAATGATTGCATATTTCTCTAACTGAGGAGAATGTGGAAGGAGTTTTCACTTTACAATTTGCCTTTAGAGAAAACAAGCAACTCAAACCAACCAGCCCCCCAACTAAACCCTTCAAAAATAAATAAATATTTGATAGAAAATTGTATATATATATATATATATATATATATATATATATATATATATATATATATATATTTCCACTGTGCGTATTCCAGTGCCTGACTTGGTCAGTTCATAGGAAGAGCTAAGGGAAGTGAGTTCTGAGTTATATTAAAGAAACAATTAAAGAGCCCTTAACCTAATTTAAGTCTTACTTAAGTAAGACAACTCAAGAAACCTCTTAGGTAAGTTTCCTGAGAAGCCAAAACGATGTAATGGCAGACACATTTGTCCTCAGATCAGCATGAAGCATGCCAGGTCTGGGCTCCTCCAATTATTAATGTCAGGGCTCCTGTGGAGACTTTCACAGTTTGTCCTCAGTCCATTAGATATGTTCTTGCCTTGAACCTCATAGCCTCGGATTTAGTAACTCCTACCTCTCTTCTCTCTGCTCCCCAAGGACTGACCCTTAAAGCACACTCAACTAACTGTGCACCACTGTTCCCCTAGGCTATTCCTCCGGGTGTTCAGAGAACCAATGAGCTAGCATTTTGACACTGTGCTCTGCCTGAGAGCTGGGTAGAAGGGTCTACTTCATCTCCCTTTGTTTTTGTATTAGGTGCAAGGGGGCTGCCTGGTTCCACCAGGTCTTCTGTGCTGGTTTTTCAAGCATCAGAGCATTCAATCCTGAGGTCACTGGTTTGAGCCCCAGTCAGGGCAGTTATGTATGACACAGTCTTGCTTTTTGTCCAGATATAAACGTGTGTAATTTTATCACAGTCTTGTTGTCTACTGAGATTATTGGCAGCCTGGTGATGAGGCATACAGCACAACAATTGAACATGACTAGTGGATGGAATCTCATTCCCGTTACTTCAGTTGGAGGGCTAAAGCCTTAGACCTGGCGTTTTCTTGCTGTAGACCCTCCCATAGAATTGAAAGCATTAATCCTCTTCAGAGTCAGTATCACTCACTCCTATCACGTCATCAGAGGCATTGGCCACTTTATGCACTAAGGCTTTGGATTCAGTGGATGGTTTATCAAAATAAACTTGAGCCCTGGACAGTGGCACAGTGGATAGAGCATCATCCTGGAGTGCCGAGGTCCCTGGCTCAGTCCCAAGGGTGCTAGCTCCAAGCTCAACCCTGCAGTCACTAGTTTGAGCCCCAGTCAGGGCACATATGAGGAGCAACCCATGGCATTACTAAGTGGAACAAAAAGTTGATGCTTCTCTCTCTCTCCCTCAAAAAATCAATAAAAACAGTCTTAATATTTATTAACCATGATGCCACCACGTTCCACAAATTACTGACATCCCATTTCCAATTGGCAAGGACCATTCTGTTCATGTCCAAAGGCAAAACCAAATTGACCCCAGAATCCCATCTTTTAGGATTAGGGAGAATTCCTGCGATTTGGTGCCATATTAGTCAACATCAAGTCAGGAAAACAGACTCTACATCAGTTATTTCATTGGAATGAAGTTAACGTGTGGAATTTTTGAACAGGTGTCAGAGGATTGAAAGGCACAAAGGAAATACTGAAAATAAAGGAGACAGAGAGTGTAGAAAGGCACCTCAACAGTTATGAATGAACAAACCAGAAGGGAGGAGGCTTGAGCTATTAAAACCTAGAAGCTTTAGGATGAAGGACCCCAGATGTTAGAGCTCAGACCTGTAAGAGGAGATGCAGCCCAGATGCTGTAGTGTCTGGGGAATTCAGAGACAAGCCTAAGCAGAGCTAAGGCTCAGAGCTCTCAGGAGAGGGCACTCCCTAGCCAGTGTTAGCACCTTCCAGAGGAAAATATAAAGACACTTCTGGTCAGGTCAATAAAAACCTGGAATTTAGAACTACTTGCACCTAATTGCTGGGTGTTCCTAGGAATGAGGTGGGGAAGGAGCTTGCTGGAAAACTATGCAGAGAAACAGTAAGTAAAACAGTCAGGAGTCAGTCCCTACTCTGACCCCTGCCTTCTGTGTCCCTCTGGTACCCTCTGTTGGCACGTCCTAATGGGGAGTCTGCCTGGCCTTCGCAGCATGCCAGCACCAATATCATGGCAAAAAGGTATAGAACCTAGAAGAGTGACTATCATAAAGTGAGTGTCCTTTAAAGGTAAGATAATTTATGGTCTCGATGGAAGAAGAAACATTTAATGATGTGCCCCGTCACTAAGGTATTTGCAGCTCTTCATGACCGATACCAAATAAATTGGACAGTTTGAAACAGCAGAAACAAGCACTGTAGATTTCTTTTAAAAACTGTGCTATCAATTTTTCACACGAGCCTCGAGTATCTGAGCTCGTGAGGAAAGAGGCGATGATAAAATTAGCTATACTTGGTTTCGTCTCCCCTGCTTCAACTTTCCCGATGTTTACAATTCTGTTCTGACAGCCAACATTATCTGTATGTTTATTTTACATCTGTGAATACATCACTAATCATTAGAGAAATGCAAATTAAAACCACAATGAGATATCACCTCATACCAGTCAGAATGGCGCTCATCAACAAAACAACACAGAATAAGTGCTGGCGAGGATGTGGAGAAAAGGGAACCCTCCTGCCCTGCTGGTGGGAATACAGACTGGTGCAGCCTCTGTGGAAAACAGTATGGAGATTCCTCAAGAAATTAAAAATCGAACTGCCTTTTGACCCAGCTATCCTACTTTTAGAAATATACCCTAAGAATACCATAGAACTGTTCCAAAAGGAGAAATGCACTCCCATATTTATGGCAGCATTGTTCACAATAGCGAAGATCTGTAAACAGTCCAAGTGTCTGTCAGTGGATGAGTGGATGAAAAAGCTTTGGTACATATATACTATGGAATACTACTCAGCCATAAGAAATGATGGCATTGGATCATTTACAGTAACATGGATGGACCTTGATAACATTATACGGAGTGAAATAAGTAAATCAGAAAAAGCTAAGAACTATATGAATCCATACATAGATGGGACATAAAAATGAGACTCAGAGACATGGACAAGAATGTGATCGTAGGAGGGGAATGAGGAAGGAGAGAGGGGTTGGGGGAGGGGAGGGGCACAAAGAAAACCAGATAGAAGGTGACAGAAGACAATTTGTCTTTGGGTTTGGGGTATGCAACATAATCAAATGTCAAAATAATCTGGAGATGTTTTCTCTGAACATATGTACCCTGATTTATCAATGTCACTGCATTAAAATTAATAAAAGTAAAAAATATCAATATAATAAAGCATCTTAGGAAAATGGATTGCTTACCTCTTCCATAGTCATAGCTCAGGTAATTTTGAAATATTTCAATTAATTTGGAAGTCTCTTCCACTCTGTCAGATTTGTTTACATTGTTTCCTTAAAATTATTCCTTAATAAAAAAGACAGTCATAACACTGAATATTTTTTTAACAAGAGAATATTGTTCCCCTGACCCTCTTAAATGAAATTCCATATATAAACAGAGAAGGAACACTGGGGTGATCGGGAGAAGTCAAGTATGCTGTACCCCTGTCAACCAGCAATAACCAATACCATGGTAAATGTCCCCTCCAACCCTTAGACCTGAACATTTCCTGTTTGAAATTCTGTGGGGTGTCCCCATCTGCCAGCTGAGGGGAAGTGTCTCATTCTAGTTGGCGAGTGAAGCATGAGCCCCGGTTCTGAAGCCCCATGTCATCTTCCTTGGACTGGTTTTAGTGACGTCCCCATAGGCGGGCACTGGTGCACAAGCGGAGGGAAAGCTGGGGAGGGTGTGAGGGAGAAAGAAATGATCAATGTGTCAGCTCACATTATGTGAAAAGTACTCTCCTGGGACTTGAAAAGAATATAAACAAGTTTATATATGTATACAGTGTATGCAACATTCCTCCTTCCAGGGCCATACGTCATTATGTAACATAAGCAATTAGTCAAGTTAATATAACATCTAAAAATGTGCATGATAGCCAAGATGTGAAAACAATCAAAGTGTCCATCAATGAATGGATGATAAAGATGTTATAAATACACACACACACACACACACACAGAGGCACATGCACACACTCAAAATGAAATAGTGTTCAGCCACAATAAAATAAAATACTACCATTTTAAGTAACAACATGGGTGGATGTTAGGGCATTACACAAAGAGAATTAAGTCAGACAAACACAGACTATATAAGCTCACTTATACAATGTGATAAATCCTAAAAAAATCTTTAAAAATATTAAAATCTTTTTAAATTAAAAAAAAAGCCTAACTCATAAAAACAGCGTAGAAAAGGGTTCTCAGGAGCTAGGAGTTGGGGAATATGGGGAGAGGTTGATCAGAGAGCACAGACATGTTGTAAGAAGATGAATAAATTAGATCTGGAGATCTAAAGCACAGTGTCATGATTACACCTAACAATACCATCCTGGCAAGTTGCGAGGAGAGTGTCTCGTGACTGTTCTCAGGACAAAGAGATGCAAATTATGGGACATGATGCATGTGTTAGCTAAACTCAAGGTGCTAATCATATTGCATTATGTAAGCGTAGCAAATCAATACTTCGTACACCTTAAACTTGCACAAAGTTATATGGCAATTATAGCTCCGTAAAGGTGGAAAAATATGCATTATCTCATTTTGTTTGCATGGATGCCTAAAGTTTAGAAATTCTAGGTAAAGATTATCAAGCAAGTTATATGCTTTCAAAAAAAATCAAATAGCAAATAATTGTATAGTTATCTTATTTCTCCACTCTGTATAGCTTTCTTCTCTTAATCATTTAGCAAATTTATTTTGCAAATCTAAATATTGTTTGCATATTTTCCAGAGATAAAGGGACATTTAGGTCTTTTTCTGGGGACTCTGAAAAGGCATTTAAGTAAGAGAGTATAGGAAAAGTTTCTTTCTCCTTCAAAATGTGCCTGCTCATCTGTACTGGAGGCTTTGAATTGGTGTCAAGAGCTACGTTTGATGCCCTTTCAGAGCTGTGAGTAACCTCCAACCACCAGATCACGAGTCTTCCAAATTGATTTAAAGAGCATTCTTTCTTTTGTGTGAGGATTCTTGGCGGCCCCTGAGTGACAGTTTTAGTGTATAACTGAGGTCTCTACCCATATGATTTCCTAGGAGGAATTATGCTGGACCAAAAGCTTCTTATTTTTCACACACAGTGGTTACTGGGTAATCTTACATAAGGACTCAGAATCTAATGAAGGACCTGGTGCAACACATAAATGCTTTTAATAGAAATACCATATCTATGTAGTAATAAGAAGAAACATTCTTTATTTCCTTCAGCTTACTTTGGTTTTTGTGACTTTAAGCTAGGATATACACAATATGCCAGACGTTTCGGAGAGTCTGCTGTTGGAAGAGATCTAAGCAAAATAAAATGTGTGCTTAATTTTTGTAAGGATATTAATGAGTTTTTTTTTTCAAAGTAAAAAACATGCCCTTTGCCTGACCAGGTGGTGGTGCAGTGGATAGAGCATCAGACTGGGACGTGGAGGACCCAGGTTTGAGACCTCGAGGTCACTGGCTTAAGCGCAAGGTCACTGGCTTGAGCAAGGGGTCACTTGCTCTGCTGTAGCCCCCCCCTGCCCCCATCAAGGCACGTATGAGAAAGCAATCAATGAGAAACTAAGGAGCAGCAACAAAGAACTGACACTTCTCTTCTCACTCCCTTCCCGTCTGTCTGTCCCTATCCGCATCTCTGTCTCTCTCTGTCTCTGTCACAAAAAGAAAAAAAAACACCTTTTGTGGCAATAATTAGAAACAAGGATATAGAACACAATAAATATTATATAGAACTGTAAGTTTCTCTTGAAATGCAATTTGAATATAACTAACCCAAACATAATAAATGTTTTAATAAAAGATACTACAGTCAGCTAATTTGGGAAACTACTGTATTGAATTATTGCTGGTTTCACTTAGAGAAATGTTTCCCAGAACACAATAGCAGAACCCACAGAAGTGCACACACACAAGCACAAATATACAACACCTAAAATCATCCTATTGTATCTCTCCCTCTCACATACACACATCCTTTTAAAATAGTACATGCATACATACATGAAGGAAATAATTCATGAAACAAATTGAGTTTCATTCTTATGGTCCTTTAAGGATCTTAGTAAGTGCACACACTCATAGGTATTACAGAAACAGGTATGTAAACAAAATTGGCAATGTAAAGTCAGAGCTATCATTGGGACATGCTTGGGAAAATGTAGGAACAGATTGACGGATGCCAGATGTCAAGGAAGATTATCTTATAAAGCAAGAAATTGGCCACCGTGATGCGAGATTTAGCAGTCAGACTTGCGCAACGCAAGGCAGTCTGGTGTTGAGACACTCCAGCCACTGCTGTTTGAACCTTTTCCTGCTCTGCCTCCCAGAAGGGTGTCTGCATCTCGGGAGGGCAGAGTGGGGGCACACCTAATGCGCTGCCTCACTAAATTGAGGGACACCATCCACCCTTCAAAAGGAAAACACAAAATAAGAGGACTGATTCTCCTCTTCAATTTACTGTCACTCTGGTCAGTCTCAGTACTGGAAGTCTTGGTAGGCATAATAATCAGCAGGGATCTGAACCTATATTTTATATTTTTTGCTGAGAACTGTGGGATCAAAGAATAGCCGGGAATGGAGAATTAAGCCGCAGTTGGGAAGAATCTACACTCTCTTACTAAAGTTTGTGTTGGATTTCCTGGAAGTGCTAATTTGAAGAACCTTGTTCTTAACTCCAAAATGGCATTGTTTACAAATATAGATACAAGTAAAAATACTCTTAAAAATTTAGATCTAGTCTATCCACAATTAAATCAGGCTTCATAGGACAGTATATTCTTCAAAGATAATGTTAAGGTTCTTTAATAAAACTAAGAATGAAGACAAATCATAATAAGTATAAAAAGAGGAAAAAAGAGTAATTCTGTTATGAAGTAAAACATCTTGTATCAGAAAATATAAGACAACAAACTTTTGTATGTGGTCAGAAAGTTTGAGAGAGAATTAATTTTTATTTTCTCTGGGTTATTAGATTCCCTTAAGTAATGGAATCTTTAAACAGTCCTAAATTCTGTTTAATTTCTAAAATGGCTCTTCAATTTGAGGGCTACTATTAAAGGAATATTTCTTTTCTCTTTTTGATAACCTGTAAAAATTTAATGAGCAGGATTTTGCTCTGCATATAGAACTGCCAGATAAAATGTATTAGAACTTTTTTTAAAGTTTATCTTCACACAGTCAGATCATAGCTGATCTAGAAATTAGAATACTTGCACTGTAGAGGAGACAAGAGATGAACAAAGAATTTTCTGAGGTCACAGAAACCATAGGGGAAAACACTAATGGAGATGGAGAGAATAGCCAAAGCAAAATCCATTAGAGTCCAGATCAATTTTTCTTAGACTACTATAAACCTTTAATTATTTTATAAACATAAAAAAGTTTAGATTAAGCCTTAAGGCATTAACACAGGGTTCACCTCAAAGATCCATTGTCTATGAAAATTGATCCCATAATCAAGTAGCCGAAACTTATCAATCTTGCTGTAGAACAATGAGAGTCTTCAGCTAAACTAGTCAAAACATCTTCACATTTTATGCCAAAACCATCTCTAAATTCTTTACTACTATACTAAATAAATCTCCCTGATTGTTGGATGAAAAAAAAAAAACACAACTTTTTTTCTAGTTAATTATAAATGACTATTATTTTTTTCTTCTCATCTTTCCACCCACTTGTGTACTGAAGAATGATTACATGGCTGTGATTCTGTCATTAGAGAAGGACCTGTGATCAGGACAGATTGCTGTTTATTTCCATATCAAAATGAGTCAATATTTTTATGGCAATTATCTTCAAACTAAAAAGAGTTGATACAGGCCTGACTCTGCATGGCTAGTCTCTTGTAGAATTGCATCCTAACCAGGAGTCAAATCGTTCAAATGGTTAAACATTGTCAATGGGCTTGTTTTCTTAGTTTCTCTTTCGGATAGTTCGATCTTGGTGCATGAATATGCCACCAGCAAGTATGGTAATGATTGCCAGAGGAGATGGAGAGTCAAGGAGGTAAAAGAGGGCAACAGGGGGTAATGGTGGCAGAAAGAGACTTGCCTTTGGGTGGTAAGTGCCCAGTGCAGTAGGCAGATGATGTGTCATAGAGTTGTGCCCTTGGAACATGTATGGTTTTATTAACCAATGTCACCCAATAAATTCATTAAAAAATAATAATAACTGGTGAAACTGATTTCTAACAATATCAATTTTACTCATCGTAATAACTGTGCAACATCAAGCATTTGAAAGGAAAAAGTGGTGCATGAATGAGTAGAAAAACTGATCATTTCTTTTACATCTGCAACCATCTCAGAGGATGAGTGGGAAAATTTGTTTCTCTAAAAATTGTTTGTACACTAAGACTCATAGACAGTGTTCCGTAAACCTGGCCTGATTTTAGAGGCTTAGGTTGTAGAAACCAGCATCACCTATCAGAGGTGGCGTCTGTAGTCAATGGGTTGCCTTGACTTCCAATTACCTCCCAATCTTTTACTAATCAGAGCCAACGGCTGGGTCCTAGAGCCTATTTGATTGGCATATGACTCTTCAAAGGAGTTAATTATTTGTCCTAAAATAGATTTTTTTGGGGGGAAATAATCATCTGGGTGAATTTTGACTTACTAAATAAAAACTTGACTTCAATATATAGCATGAAACTTTTAAATTTTGTTTTTGTGAGAAAATAAATGAAGTCGCAAGAGTGAGAACTTCACTGGAGGAAGAAGTTTTAATTACTTCTTATCTAATTCAATTACCTAAATACTTAAATATCACATGCTATTTTAAAGTGTGCTACACTTTTTTCCTGGTATATAATTTTGTGATCATTATTTTTTATGTGTGAAAAAAAGCAATGATAATAAAATACAATTTAGTTATTCTTGTGGGAGGATTTCATTGTTACTGGTTTCACAATAATTTTTCTCTAGATAGTGTTAAATTGTTCAAATAAAAAATGATTGCTAATAAGGTATAATATTCTTCTACATGTTATATAACAGGAAAGAACTTTAAAGGAACAGAACAATCACCTTTTCAATGGTATCAATTATGCATTCATGGTCATCAACACATGTTTAAGGCCAAACTGTGACATTTACTGTAGGGCTTTGTGGACATATGAGCAGTTTAGATACAGGACTTAAAAAGAGTCATCATGATTGCCTATAAAATAGAGCTAAAGAAACGTAAAAGAAATTGTGTCTCATTTTCTCCTATGGAAATTGCCTTTAAAAATCATCGACATGTTTTGCAATTTGAAATTTGCAATATGTTCCATAGTCAAAAACCTCTGGTTATTCTGGGGTCAAGTAGCATGCCAGGAGCTATTTTTTCAGAAGATGTATGACTGTCTATTGCAGATGGCATATTCTAGATTTAAAAACTTTTGTGGTCAATTCTGTGATGGATCCGTTAGGTTCTACCACTACGGCATCTACTCCCATTATTGGTGTCTTTAAAAACATGCAGACAGCCTGATCAGGCAGTGACTCAGTGGATAGAGTGTAGGACTGAGATGTGGAGGACCCAGGTTTGAGACCCTGAGGTCGCCAGCTTGAGCTTGGGCTCATCTGGTTTGAGCAAGGTTCACCAACTTGTGCCCAAGGGTGCTGGCTTGAGCAAGGGGTCACTCACTCTACTGTAACTTCCCGGTCAAGGCACATGTGAGAAATCAATCAATGAACAACTAAGGAACCGCAACAAAGAATTGATGTTTCTCACCTCTCTCCCTTTCTGTCTGTCTGTCCCTCTCTCTGATTCTCTGTCTCTGCCACCAAAAAAAAAAAAAAAAATGTAGTCAGTCATGTGATCCAAGGTTGTATGGCCCTACTGTAGAGTATATCTTGGTCTTTGCACCACTGAAAGCTGTCAACTTGTCATATCACCCACCATGAAGTTTAGGCAAAAAAAAAGGCCTTTCAAATATTGTATTTTTAGCCTTTATTGCGGGAGATTCAAGACACTGATTTGTCCTTTACTCTGCTTGGTTAAAATGGTCAAGTTAGCTATAGATTTCACCACCTACTTTCTTAATAGCAGAACTCGTGGATTCATAATGCTTTTATAGGCTTCTAAACAAATTCCCTTCTGTACTTAAAATAGTAAAATAATAACAATGTATTTAAACACTTTAAGTTTAAAAACCTATACTAGTCTCTGAATAAAGTTATAAGTACACATTTCTGCCTGGAATTAGATTAAGTTTCACCCCTTTAACCTGCGCAAAGTGAGTGTATAACTGGCAAATATTACGTGCACTAGTTCTTGCTGACGTAATAGAAAAACAAAGAGAAGTTTGAAGATAACCAAAGCCCTTTATATAGGAAGCTGAGTACAAACTCTAAAACATGAGGGATATTAAAATACTTGTATCATAAAACTAGTTTTAAAATGAGATATATAATATGCAATCAATAAGTTTTTGCATTAAACTGTGATGATAAATGGTGCAAAGTCAACTAGGTGATATTATTTCAAATTGTGTCTTTTGTGGATTAAGGTGAATTTGATTTCCTGATTTAGATCTGAAAATGATTGCCAAAACAAAATGTTTAGGTAATCTCATGTAAATTCAATAATGTATCAAATTTATTGATGGTTAATAGAAATTTGAACATTTCAAATAAAAAAGCACAATGAGAACCATTTTATTTATCAGAATGACTTGTTCCATATTGCACTTAAGAAAAATGATTAAAGCTCTTTGATTCAGTTGGCAAAAAAGATTCCAAAAGCTTTTCACATTTATTCAACTGCTTTCTAAAACCCCATAGCTACTTCCTGTAATTGCCTACTGGGACAACTAAGGAGCCACAATGAAGAATTGATGCTTCTCATCTCTCCCTTCCTGGCTGTCTGTCCCTATCTGTCCCTCTCTCTGTCTTTCCCTCTGTGTCTCTGTCACAAAAAAAGAAAGTATTATGGAGTTAAATGCAAAAATGATACAGTTATATGTGATATTATTTTCATAGTGATCGAGTAAGTGTTTAAGTAAGGATACTAAAACAATGCAAATTGAGCTGGATATATTGGGCAATGAATGGAGAGGTGTTAAGACCAGGATGAAGGAACTATGTATTGCAGGTCAGACCAGGTCAAAATGTTACACAAGGGATAACCAGGGGACTTGACCTTGGGCATGGACTTTCTGCTATTTGAACACAGCTGGCTCAAACAGATCCTGCCAAGTAAGCCATTGGAGGCTTTTATGCAATATATATATATAAAATATTGCAATATATATATAATTACTAAATCAATAATTACTAAAATTTTTTTTAAAAATGAATCATTTTGAAAAGTAAAAGATAACCACAAGTAGAATTTATAACAAAATATATACCCTTCAAGAGACTAAAGAAAAAAGATAACAAAAACAGGTAATATACATCAGAGGAAAGAAAACAAAGGAAATATAAATAAATCATCGGTGACAGAACTGAGCTCATATTTTTATAACAACAGTTGTAAATAAAATAAAACTTTTCATTTAAACAAACAAATAAATAAGAAACTCCAACTGTGATGAGGTCAAATGAAAAATCATAGATTATGCAACTTCCAAGTGACATGTCTTACTCGGAGTGACAGTCAATAGCAAAGGTATTGCAGGCAGGTTTTATCAGGCAAATGCTAATAAAATTCAAGGCAACAATCATGCAGTGGTCCAGGATTAGTCATTTCCTATAGGTACCAAGAAGTCTCAGAATATAATCAAATTTATCCTGAAACTCTTTGTGATCAATAACACTGAGTGAAATATGTCGATCCAAAACTGTTTAAGATTTAAAGAAGGTATTGCCATTAATTCCAAAGTTATGGATTTCTTTTGTGTAGGCTAACATGTCAAATAGTATAGATGCTGTAATACTAATCTTACATAGTATGGATTCTTTCTGTAATATATAACAACATATGTGTCTTAACAAAATGCATTTGTGAACTCTTATAATGAGACTAAAAGGAAATACTTGTATTACATGACCTCTAGTTTCCTTAGAGTTCTTTTCTTTTTCCTGCTGTATTCCAAAACCGATGCATCAGTGGGTAAGTTACTCCCTGGATACACATGAGTATTTTTTTTTGAACCTGCATTATGTCTTTCAGGCCACTAGGGTAATATCTGAAAAATTATCACTTCAGTGGCTCCTTGGAGAATATCTTTCGAGTCTTACTTTCTATGTTATATTCTGGGCAAATGCCAGAGAATTACAAGACACTTTTCTTGTAGTAGTTTGTCATTTTAGGCATCCAGTCTTGGCTGAGAATCCAAAAATAGAATAAGAAAAAGGTCAAATCTCTTAACATTGAAAAATGTATACAATTCCAAGTAAAAGTTAATTCCCAGAGCTCTCCTAAAAGATCAAACACAACAGTTATATCTTGATATACAGATTGTTGGTGAAATAAATTTATCCTTTTTAAGTGAGTTTAAATTTTAATTAACCAGCGAGGTTTTGTTGACCTAAAGTGTCCATTAAATAAAATGCATTAGAAGAATTATTAAAATTTTTAACAAGAATCATTTGATAAAAATGTACATTTTTATTATCTGCAAAATTGCCCTCACCACCTAATTCCCAGGTAGAATTTCTAATTTCTTAGTTTTGCATTATTGGGATGAAAGTATGCTACCACAGTGTATCCAAGTGTGACCATTACTGTGTTCCACTGTGATGATAGTGTACTCTCCTATAAGAAAATCCAGTAAAATGTCAAAGTTTATAGAGTTTTATTATGTATAATTATGGCATTGAAAATATATTCCATCGTAAGGTTAGCTTTCTCTTTTGATTTTTCCCTCTGTTTGCATCTAATTCTAAGACACTGAAAAACACATTTTAAGACTCAGTGAATGAAGAAATAACTGATATGCCAGACTTCATTAAATTAAGAACTTCTTCTGTCTAAAAGACAATGTCAAGAGAATGAGAAGGCAAGCCACACACAGGTAGAAAATGTTTGAAAAAATACCCACATCTGAGAAAACATTGTTATCCAAAATATACAAAGAACTATTAAATGCAAGAATAAGAAAATAAATAACTTAATTTATAATTAGGCTAAAGACCTTAATAGACATCTCACCAAAGATATACAGAAGGCACATAAACACATGAAAAAGTGTTCCACATCATATGTCATCAAAGAAATGCAAATGAAAAGAATGGCCAAAATCGAACACACTGACAACACTAAATGCTGACAAGGATGTGGAGCAACAGGAACCCTCAGTTCATTGCTGGTAGAAGTGCAAAATGCTAAAGTTACTTGGCAATTCTGAGGTTGTTGTTTTCCATAAAGCTAAACATGGCATTACCATATAATTTGAGTGTTAATTACATGATATTTATCAAAAGTAACTGAAAGTCTGTATCTACAGAGAAATCTGCACATAGATATTTATAGCCGCCTTATTTCTGGCTGTCAATACTTGGAAGCAATCAAGATGTCCTTCAGTAGGTGAATGGATAAATAAATCGTGGTGATGCAGACAACAGAATAGTATTCAACACTAAAAAAAATAAGCTATCAAATCACAAAAAATCCATAGTAATAGGTAAAGGGAAATTGTAAAAGCCTACATATTGTATGATTCTGACTACATGATGTTTTGGAAAAGGCAAAACTGTGGAGACAGTAAGAAGATCAGTGGTTGCTAGAATTGGGATGGGGAAGAGTGAAGAGTGGGTAGAGCACTGAGGGTTTTTAGGGCAGTGAAACTACTCTGTATTAAATCAGGGTGACGACCCATGTCATTATTCATTTGTCCAAACTCAAGGGATATACAACACCAAGATTGAGCCCTAAGGTGAACCTTGGACTGTGGGATGATAATGGTGTGTCAGTGTAGGCTCATCAACTGCAATAAATGTAACCCTGTGGTGGAGGTGTTGATAATGGGGGGTGCTTTCCATGTGTGGGCATGGGGGGTATATGGGAAATTTTTGTGCCTTCCTCATAGTTTTGTTTTTAATCTAAAAATACTCTAATAAACAGGTCTTTATAAAAATACGTTTTAATATGAGTTTAACAAATTATATTATAATGCATAAGTATTATCTAAAGTGGGCTATATTTCTTTTTTTTATTATTAAATGAGAGACAGGGAGGCAGAGACAGACTCCCACATGTGCCCCAACTGGGGTCCATGTGGCAAGCCCACTAGGGGGCGATGCTCTGATGATCTAGAGCTATATTTCTAAAGTATATCTTTTACATACATGTAGAGATTTTTTAAATCATAACAAAGAGCTGTGCAGAGTTAGAGGTGAGAATGAGAGAAAATCTAATGTACTTTGTAAACAAATAATTACTATTCCATAGAGAAATATATCAATGTCAAGAATAGGAAAGAAAATGTAGTTGAAATCAATTAAGAGTGGCTTATTCCATTTGAGACTTCTCATGACATCAAGTCTGAAAGCAGCTTCACTCTCGAATTTCTCAGCTAGCCTCCAGGTTTATTTTCATGGTGTGTTTCCTGGCTCCTGACCCAGATAGAACGTGACTCTCAGGTAAGCAGCACACCTGTAGCAGGGAGAACTAAAACCCTGGTACAAAGTGGAAAAAATGGTGGAGGAGGTCAAAGCCCAAAATTCTACCAGTTCAGAAAACAGAAAGGCCTAGAGAGCAAGATAGAAATCAATAGTTATTATGATATTTTATAATATTTAACAGATATTGGTATTTACATTGAACCCATTAATCTAAGGATTTTGAGGAACTGGTATAGTTGAATATATGGAAAGTTCTATAGTCCAGAAATTTCATGCCTATGTATATGCCTTAAAAAACCACAGAATACACAGGATGATATGTGCAATAGTACTAATCATAATATAAAAAAACAATAAAACTACAAATAATACTTGTACAGGGTTTATATATGCAGAACCTATTATTAATTGCACCATGAAATTCATTGTTTTCAAAATTATTCTATGAAATAGGAAATCAATGTGTTTCCCATTATTAATAAAGATACATGCATAAGTAGAAAGTTGAAAAAATAACTAATTAAAAGGAAATTTTTAACACAGGTCAAGATAATGGTTATATCATTAATGGCCATTGTGTGTATTTATTAGAGTAGTAGTGTAATGGGATTTCTAACATACTGAAATATTCTATTCTGTTTTTTATTCTAGACAGTAACCATATGTATTCACTATCTTATGGTTTTAAGTATATGTAACAAAAAGTTCCATTTTTGAACTTTATAGGTGGGGAGAATATGGATGTTGGTATCTCTATATATACTTATGCACTTACACATAGCAATACCAACATATAGCAATGTATATCACTGGTTTTCCTTTTTTTTTTTTTTTCTGAAGCTGGAAACAGGGAGAGACAGTCAGACAGACTCCCGCATGTGCCCAACCGGGATCCACCCGGCACGCCCACCATGGGGCGACGCTCTGCCCACAAGGGGGCGATGCTCTGCCCATCCTGGGCGTCGCCATGTTGCGACCAGAGCCACTCTAGTGCCTGAGGCAGAGGCCACAGAGCCATCCCCAGCGCCCGGGCCATCTTTGCTCCAATGGAGCCTTGGCTGCGGGAGGGGAAGAGAGAGACAGAGAGGAAAGCGCGGCGGAGGGGTGGAGAAGCAAATGGGCGCTTCTTCTGTGTGCCCTGGCTAGGAATCAAACCCGGGTCCTCCGCACGCTAGGCCGACGCTCTACCGCTGAGCCAACCGGCCAGGGCACACTGGTTTTCTTTCTATACTTTGTTTCAATTTTATCCAGTGCCATCAAGGGACTTTGAAGGATCCAAACTCTCATTTGAGCTGCGAATAACTTGAACAAATAAGTTTACTTCTTTCTATATGCCAGATTCTAGGGATAAATGGAGATATCTTTGGCTGAAAGGCAGGCATAACTCATACAGGTTAGTCTCAAGTGCTGAGAAGCATGTACAATTTGTTTTAACAGCACAAAGGAGAGAGCAGACAGCACAGCTTTCAAAAAATCAGAAATCAGGAGTGCTTCATACAGAAGATTGTGGTTGCTTCTGGATTTGGAGCAGATCTCCAGGCGGTAAAAGAGGAGAAAGAACACTTATCCCATTAACGAAGTTCAAAATAGAAAAGCAAACAAATGAACAACCTGACAAGCCCAGGTAGGATGTACAGGTAGAATCTTGACTTAGTTTCCATAAAAGAATTCATTTTTTTAAGTCAGAATTGCACTACTCCTGGTGAAATTAGTTGACATGGAAGAACTCAGCATGTATCAGGACGATAGACTGACACTTGATTTGATTAGCAGCTTTTAATTCATAGTTCCTTCATGATTATGTTGGACTGTGTTGATAAATCTATTTTCAATTACCTGACTCTCTGGTATATTGTGTCTAGTGTTTGTTCAGAGATTTTTTTACTTCCTTTTATAATTTAAAAAACCATCTGTCTAATCTTGACCATTAGCAAGCTATTGAAGCTATTTGCCTGCCTACTTGTTAGGGTTGTAACCTCTTGAGGAGTCCTTATAAAGCCATTAGTTATATTACACACACAAAAAAAGTATTAATTTTTTATAATTTCAGCAGATAGTTCTTCCCCTGTCATTTTGCTGATAATAATTCCTGAACAACAGGAAATCGCCCAGTTATCTAGACATCAGGGAGAAAGTATACAAAAGAACACACCTACTATATTAATCAGCATCAGTAGCACTGGTTACTGGAACCAACAACCCACAGACCAGTGGTTTTACTACCTCATGTCACAGACAACTGCAGGTCAGTGTCTCTCCTACAGGGGCAGAGATTCAAGGGCCTGTCTTCCTGTGGCCCTCCAAACAGCAGAGGAAAGCTGATATTGAGTAGGAGGAGGTGTACGAAGCAGTGGTCCCCACATGTGCCCTTTGTGGTTTGTTTCCTGTTGTGTGACACCAGATGGAAGGAAATTTGGAGCATCAAAGGATGCACTGCTGAAGAGTGGATGAAGATGGGAAGAATAGACCACAGGCTTCTGTGAAGCACTTGTAAATAAATATAATTGGCATAAAAAAAGTATATTCTGTGAGTGAGTCAAAACTATCCTGCTCCATGACCGTCATTGTCCTAGAGGACCATTTCCATGCTTTGAGAGACTCACCTTGAAGGAAAAAAAGAAATCAACACATATCAAAAAGAAAATATAAATATACTGCGGTACCTAAGTATGTATTTGACTGAGAACTAGAATGCTTCCTACACTAAATTATTGGACATTCAGAAATGGGGAGGCTCAATAGGAGAAATATTTGTGGAGGAGCGAGAGAAAGATTGAGTCAAGACTACATTTGGAAAAGAAGTAGGTGCTCTGTATTTGTACTTGATAATATTAAGCTTAATTTAGCATCCTTTATATTTTTACTTTCTAAGTAAATTAGAATGGTCATGCTTCATAATTTCTCAACATAAGTGTACAGAAAGGATGTCTTTTTTCCTAAAAAGACCAGTATTGGCAAAATTATGTTTTAAAAAAAACAGGTATAATAACAATTGTTGTACTGACATGCAAAGAAAGAAAAAGCAAATGCATATATTGAAAAACATAACTTACACATGGACTTTACTAAAATGAATTGTCAAAGTACATATTTTCAAATACATGGACATATATATACACTATTTAATATGTCCTTTGTATCAGTCATCCTTAAAGTAAATTGCACGGTAAATATTAGTAGTCTCATTTTATAGATTAGGAAACTATGGCCTGGAATGGTTAAGTAACGTGTTCCAAGTCATACTACAAACAAACAAACTAAGCACTCAGTTTTTAAGTAGTGAGTTTTTTCATGCTCACGGACCTCCAGGAGTGAGTTTGTTTTTTGTTTTGCTTTTCTTTTTAAAATGAAATTAGTTCCAGTTACAGTTTTACTAACTTAAAATCATGTTTGTTTGATAACCAATTTATGGAAACCAAAAGAACATACATTTGCTTTCTTTTAATGTTACCTTACACCTGTACGATCATACTCTGGATGGTCCGGAGGCACAAGGACATACATAGATGTTTGTACTACTCAAAGGGTTAAAATTAAGGATGTTGCACTCCTAAGACCCAGCTCTTACCTCTACACAGTGCTGCTCAAATATCACCCACCCCGACATGTGCTGCATGACTCATTTGCGCTAACCACAGCCTTCCTCTTTGTACTTAGAGCCATTACAGTACTATTATAACTCCCACTTTACCCACGTAACCTCCCATTAGAATGAATTTTTGTGCATTCTCTAAAATCTGCGCCCAGCATATGCATCTCCATAAATATTTCAGTGATGATTATTAAAAAGAACAAGCCCCATGTTGTAGTGGATAGGATCTTGACTTCATACCAGATCAACCTGGGCTCCCTTCCTTGCCTACAACTCATTGGCTTTATGACATGGTATAAGTATAAGTTTTTTAGACTTTCTGAGGTTCTCTCCTAACTTTTGAAAACAGAATTACAACATGTACCTCCCTTGACTCTGTGCAAAACACAACACACATCAATGTGTCATGCACATGACTTGAATGCTCTGACCCACAGAGCCAGGAAAAGGCCTGAGATTTGCAGAGCCATTTAGGCTACATGAAAATATGTATGAGAACTTTTGTCTGGCTAGACTCAAATAATATTTTATTGATATGCAATTCAATGCAATTTAATAAAGAGATTCACAAAGCAACTTAGCTGCAATGTGGATGTGTGTGGACATCTGAGAGATAGGGTATAGAATTTCTCTAACCACTGTGGGAAAAAAGAACTGGGTAAAAATAAAGCAGGTTATACTAGAAACAATGCTGGAAATGATAGTGTATTTTGTATACTGTCTGATTAGATAGCTCTACTTTACAGTTTCCTGTTCCCAGAGGCTTGTTATGTAGGTCAGTGTTCTATCAGTGTTGAAAGGCATATCATCCTGGACATAAGTTGTTCTCTGGTTCAACATTCTGGCCTCAATATTTGAACAGATAACTGTCTTCAACTTCCGAGAGATGATAAAATGGTTTCCTGGACATGCCTTTAATCCTGGAAAGCTTAATAATTAAATATAAAGAAGGTAGAAATGAATAAACCAATGGAATTTACTATTTAATGATAAGACTAGGGATGCAATTTTAATAATTGGAACAATGTGCATGCATTTGGCATTGAGAAGCTTGTAATGTTTAATAAAGTCATTCTAGATATTCTGAAAGATGACTCTTGAGATTTCAATTTTAAGATGTCTGGTTAAATAACTGATCCAAAGTTATTACGGCAAGCAGAAGGGTCTAGAGAGTATCATGTCAGGGTTCTGAAGAAGACTCACATGGTTAGAAGAACTCCTCCCTCACTGTGCTGCGATTGCTTCTCACTGGATGTACAAGATCTGTTCAAAGTGGGGGAAAGTTGTGTCTTCTGTGTCAGTATTTAAATATTTAAAAATAGAACTGAATAAACATATTATATGTAAAGATACAATTGAAAGGATCTGAAGAAGTATAATTACTAAGTTATCAGAGAAATTAGTAGAATAATGGGATTTTTGAGTTAAAGTGAAAGCTGAGCTAAAGCATTTTTTTATGATTGTCACTTTAATAAAACTGTGGTAATTTAGCGCTCAAATAACTATGTTCTTTCTGTACATAAAAGTTTCTCTCAAAGAAAAATCACACTGCTGAGAAGCCCATTGGCCAATTATTCATTGCTTTTCATTTCCTTCCTATCATACTATCCAGCTTTAATTTTTCATATTAAAATTGTTCCATCTTATTCTGTAACTGGATACATCAGCAGTCGGTATCAACAAAAATGCATGAACTGTAGAAAACAATATAAAATTAGTTTCCAAGAGAATAGAGGTTGTGTCTAACATGATTATATTTGTGTCCCCAATATCTAATTTAATTAATTCATATGCAGTGACATTAAACATTGTTCTCTCCACTGGCCCATAATGGGAAGTGGCAGTTCTGAAGTTAGCTGAATTTGTCTTTGGTTTGGCATGCTAGAGAAGGGGACTTAGAGCTTTAGGGTGCACTGGGGACAGAGGAGGCAGGAAGAAGCTATTCTACAGGGAGACAGCAGGCTGGAGGTGAACAAAAGAATCCCATATTAAACTTTCATGTCGCCTGCACCATGCTAACATTCCCCTAAAATACACCCCGAATGTTAGGAAAAGATTAGATCACGTCATGATCTTTTATTAATGGTGCATTAGAGACTTGAGAGAAGACTCTGTCCAAGCTTTTAGGACAAATGAAGCAGAGAGAAACTATCAGACTACAGGTGTGTAGATAAGATTACAATTGGTATCAAGAGATAGCAGAACAGGTGACAAATCACAACCTAGAAACAGATAAGAACCCCAGCAGAACCCTGTGAAAATCCTGGGAAACTGATCAGAAATTCTGGGAGGTCACCGAGATCAGATATCTAATACGGCATTAGCAGTCAAATGATGTACTTGTGCTTGAAAAAAATAAGTGACCCCAGAAAGCTGGCTCTCATATGAGCATCTCATTATAGGAACATTTTCATGCCCATGTCATCTAGCTTTACAAATGGAATATTTAACTATTGAACATATAGCCAGAGTTAAGAATTGGAGTCCTGGGCGCAAGTCTTGGATTTTTCCCAATTATGTAATGGGAAACAAATCTGAGCCATTATGTTTTTCTCTATGAACGTGTATTATCATAGCTTACCACATGTCAGCTGCTGTTCTAACAGGTTTACGTGTTCAACAAAACTGGCCTTTACAAGAACCTCGTGGTTCCATTATTATGACCCTTTTCCATCTTGAGGAAACTGAAGCACAATGGTGTTTAGAAACTGGGCTGCCTGACCTGTGGTGGCGCAGTGGATAAAGTGTCAACCTGGAAACACTGAGGTCGCCGGTTCGAAACCCTGGGCTAGCCTGGTCAAGGCGCATATGGGAGTTGATGCTTCCTGCTCCTCCCCCCTTCTCTCTCTCTCTCTCTCTCCTCTCTATAATGAATAAATAAAATCTAAAAAAAAAAAAAAAAAAAAAGAAACTGGGCTGACATCGTGCATGCCCTGTAGAGGCAGGATATGAGCTCAGAAAGTTTGGCTCCAGCCAGATAGAAATGGCTCCCTGCTTTGCTAGTTGTGAAGACTCATTTGTTCTTGACCTCTGCAGCCTTTTGCTGAGCTCCTGAGACATTCATGGCAATATATTTTGCAGAAGTCCCAACTCTAATCTCAAAGAACGTGTCATTACAGGAGAGAAAAATCTTCTAGCATAGACCTTATGCACAGATGCCAGACTTTATTGCAAACATAGTTTGTAATTTATAGATTCTAGTGTGAAGGAAAACGAGTATTGCTTACATATTTGTGAATATTTAGTTTTAATTGTTCCTATCATTATTTTACATAGATTAGAACAATGTTCTAATCTATTCTATTTTCTTATTCTAAAAATATGCAAAGCAGCCTTCATCAAAAAATAGCTTTGATGCCCAAAGCTATTTGCTCAAGTGGTGGGCAAATGATTTGGAAACTTAACTTGCTACAGTTCAGTCTACTGGTATATACATATATGCCAGGCTTGTTTCCTGTGTTTCAAGATCATTACAATGCCATGTATTATTACCAAGCTTTCTACAACTTTGAATTTACAATCCAATGTAAAGGCTGATTTGTCTTTATTCACAACTGGTTTCGACATTTGGAGTGAACTGATAGATGAGTATTCCTACCGAAATGACCACTCTGTAAGACAGCAGAGGGGGAGGCTTCCCCAATCCTATGTGGTGGCTTCCATGGGCAGTGACTCCCGCTGTGCCCTGGTCACTCCCTGACTCAGACTCCTCCCTGGGGGCTTGAAGTGATCTCACTGGAATCTGAGAAGGGACAGGCAGTTACCCACCCTCAGGTGCCCCCAGAGTCAGTGCTGTGAGCTGTTCCTCCATGCCCACAGGACTCTAAGGGCAGGTTCCCCTACAGGGTCCAGCACCACTTGAGATTGGAGGGAACACTCCCTGTATCTGGTCAGAAGTGTTAGGAAGCCACTTGGGCCCAGTCGTCCATCCTAGGCATTCTTGTTGACAAAGCTGTCTCTTCAACCTCTTGCTCCCTATTCCTCTGTGTTCTCTCTGTTTCTCTCAGTTGACTCTAAACTTAAGCAGAGAAGTAGAAGTTTAATGCATTTCCCTCCTTGAATAAAATTGCCTCCGTCTGGATTGAACCTTAGCGTTTCCAATGTGCTTTATAAACACAGGTACATATATGTACATACGTCATCTATATAGGCACATGGATAAAATATATACATAACTGTGATGTGAAGTCATTAAACAAGCCGCAAATTGTGCTACCTATCAGAACAAAATGATGGAAGAGTCCCTGCTCTCCAATCTAATAGTCCATTGGCAATGGCAATAACGATATCACTGCCTTACAGTCAAGGTGAAATGCACGACGACAGGGACCATAATTCCCCTCTAAGTTGTTCCTGTACTGACTCCACAACCTAGAAATACATTAGGCTCCATGGCAAAGGACAACTAAGAACTTGGCTAGAATTAATGTTGCTGATTAGCAGACTTTGAGATGAGGGGATTTTTCTGGGTGGGTCCAGTGAATCACAAGTATTCTTAAAAGCAGAAGAGACTGGCCCAAGGAGAACCAGAGAGATGCAGTTTGAGAAGGATATAGCCCAACTCTAAGGATAAAAATATGCAGATGTCAGGGATGATAGGATGAGATAAACCTGAAGGAAAGGTGGTAGGACGCTCTGGGGAGGGGGGCAAGAGAGATGTTGAGGGGAATATGGGGGAGAGGGGATGCATTCGGGGTGACCCTAGAATCTATGTAAACATACTTAGATAGATAAATAAATAAATAAATAAATAAATAAATAAATAAATGCAGGCATGAGCCCAAGAATATGAGTGGCCTCTTAGAAGCTTGAAAATGCAAAGAAATAAAATCTCCCCCTAGAAACTCTCCCAATGTCTTGATTTTAGCCTAGAAGTACCCATTTCAAACTCCTGACTTCTGTAATTAAAAAAGAATAGATTGGTTTTGTTGGAAGCCACCAAGTTCCTGGTAATTTGTTACAGCGGCAGTAATGACCATATGTATATGTATGGTCACAATTCTGTGACAGCACAGAAAAGAGACTACCTAGTTCTGCTTGGATGATTCATGAATATTGGCCAGAAATTTTCTCTCATTTTACATATGCCTTTATTCATATTTTCACAAGTATGAGCCTCATTGCTCTTGATATATTAAACGATTTATATTCAAGTGGCAACAATTTATAGCTGGGTAATTTGTATAACTCATGTATCCTCTGGTTTTTTGCATGAGATGATTTTAAGTATCAACTACATGAAACTAAAAGCAATTTGGTCACATCTTTTTAAAAATGTTTAAATAAACATTGTGATTTACAAACTCTGCCAAGAACTGTCAAAAGAAGCAAGAAACATGAATGCTTTTTAATACCAGATGTGAAGTGGTTTCTTCTAGCGTGAAGTCAAAATACATTAGTGACTCAGCCCTGTGACATCTGGCAGACTGGAGATTATCTCTTCATGCTGCAGAGACGAACGGAGGAAATTAATGATGTTTGTGTGAGAGTCAGCCTACCTGTCTGCACAGAAAATACTGGAATAATGTTTCCTAGCAGATAGTCACATTTTAAAATTTTGTAATATAATATAGTAGGAAATAATAATTTTTCCTTTGAATCTCTCATTCAGCATTGCCTACGGATAAGGGAGCCAAACATGGCTTGCCTTGGACCAAATGTTTGAATTTGTAAAAATCATCTTAATACTTCAATAAATACACACACACACACACACACACACACACACACACGTCAATGAATCTTGATTTTGCATATTTGTGAAAAATTATCACCAAATACAATTTTGATACAATAGTTTGAATTTTATTTTCCCACCAAAGCATACCAGAAAAAACAAAAAAGTCCACTTCTTTTATTAAAGTATAATGTATGTGTAATTAGATTTACAAGGTTAGTGGTTGGAACTCACTCCCGATGATGGATTAAAGATAAATTTTGAAAACACAAAAGCTTTTTCTTTAGTTTTGATAAATGCGCATTCTCTAAGGTTGCTGAAATTACCATGAATTCTTTTCTTTCAGCTTTGTCAGCATACCTCTCTGAGACTCAGCTTTCCACTCTGGGTGCTAGGAAATCAAAACATTGAGGTTTGAAAAGGCGACATTAACTGCTATGAGTGGCATTGTCATTTACCTAAAATAAATCAGATAAGTCAACCAGCACAATGGAAGTTTCTGTGTCACATTAAAAACATTATTTACATACACAAAATTGACTCAAAATGTGCATGTAGGAGTTTAGTATGGGGATTGGTACTTCACTCATAACCTTTAATTCAAGTTGGAGAACAACAGAAAGATACCATTATAATAATATTTTCTATGCTAATTACCCTATGCACAACTTCAATCAATAATGTGAACTTTTCAAAACTCAGCCTATAATTTTAGAAAAGAGAAAACATTTTTCTTTAGACAACTGTGTAGATTTGAATTAGATGTATATGGACATTGTCACTGGCAGGATGTGATTCCCAAAAATTCTAACACAGAGAGACATTCTGCAAAATATAAGGTTACCATGGGTAGCAATGTAATGCTGGCCTCGTAAAATTAGTTTGGGAGTGTTCCCTCCTCTTCTATTTCTTGGAAGATTTTGAAAAGGATTAGAGTTCATTCTTCTTTAAATGCTTGTCAGGACTCACCAGAGAAGCCATCTGGTGCTGGCTTTTCTTTGGGAGGTTGTTGATGACTGATTGATTCTGTCTTCTTACTCATTATTGGTCTGTTCAGATTTTATATTTCTACAGGATTCAGCCTTAGGAGTTTGCCTGTTACTAGAACCAGATCTGTTTCTCCTAGATCATCCAACCGGTGGTTGTAGAGTTGTTCATAGTAGTCACAGACGGTGCTTTGCATTCCTGTGGTATCAAGAGGAATTTCTCATTGTTCATTTCTGCTTTTATTTATTTGAATACTTTTTTTTTCTTGGTCAGTCCAGCTAAAGGTTTGTCAAGTTTGTTTATCTTTTCAAAGAATGAACTCTTCGCCAATCCCTTCTGTTGTTTTTCTATTTTCTATGCCATGACTTCTGTTCTAATCTTTGTTTTTGCTTCCTTCTGCAGATTTGGGCTTAATTTATTCCTCTTTATATAGTTTCTTCAGACATAATGTTGTTTATGTGACACCCTTTATTATTTTCTTAATGTCATTTGTAGCTGTAAGCTTTGCTTTTAGAACTGCTTATGGTGCGTCCCATGAATTTTTATATGTCTGTGTGATCCATTTTCATTTTTCTCAAGATAGTTTTATAGCCCTTTTGATTTCTTCATTCATCAATTGTTATTTTTGAAAGTGTGGTCTTTGATTTCCACCCACTTGTGAAATTTTCAGCTTCCCTCCTGCTCTGGGTTTCTGGGGATCTGTTTGGCTGAGCAGAGGGGCAGACCGCTGGCTGTGAGGGTGATGCTCTGGTCCAAATCTGGAGTAGATCACGGCTTGCTCTGCTCCGTCTACCTATTCCCCAGTTGGTGAGCCTCACAGATCCTTCCAATGAATTCCATGAGCAAGACAAAACTGGGAAAGCATCCCACAATGCTGGGGAAACTGAAAACCAACTTTGGGTTCCCTTTATCCCCAGAGAACCCATAGGCTTGAGTTGGGGCAGGGACTCTTGCTGTGACAATGCATACGCCTTAGAGACCATATTGCAGTCAGAGCATACCTGCTCCTCTTATCTTCCTTAAAATGCTGTCCCCAAAGTCTCTTAAGATGAGGTGTGGAGGGGATGCTTCAACCTCACCCCTGCATCCTGGGATTGTCATAATAATGCCCTGTTACTGGCTCATCCTGCGAGAGAGACAGACCTCAAGAAATAAGGTATTTTGAGGACTGGCTTATGATGGCCGGTAGCTCAGGTGCAGTACACACCCCTGGGTGGCGGGCTTCCTAGGTCAAGTGGCTTCCTGTTTTTCAGGCTGAAATTGCCCAACATAAGGAAAGGCAGAAGACAGCTCTTTTGGCTACACTAGAGCAGGAACCAGAGCCAGGACACCTGGTTCTGGTGTCAGAGCTGCCAGCAGAGGCCACCATATTCTCCCATTAACATTTAGTACAGAACCAATTTCATTCAATTAAGGGGGAAAAAAACCATGAATACTTTTGCCGCTAGTTCCAAATTTTCAATCTGGTTTTAACAGCTTCATGGTAATAGCCAAAAAGTAAGTAAAAAGTACTATAATGCCTGATAAAATAACTTTTCAGTGACTGTAGCTGATTTCATAATCACCAATAGCATGCAGCCTCAGTTAATATTTGGACAAAATATTATTGGATCAGTGATAATCTGTGCTCAGGATGGGATGCATATAGCATGAAGTTGAACTTATTTGATGTTGGAATGACTTTTAGATTACTATGATTAATTAAAAATATAAAAAAGAAATAGGAAACAAAAGTGGTGAAGTCAATGCTGAGATCTGGATTCATTCAATGTTGGAATGACTTATAGATTACTATGATTGATTAAAAATATAAAAAGGAAATAGGGAACAAAAGTAGTTAAGTCAATGCTGAGATCTGGATTCATTCTCTTCTGTCTTGCGTCCATCCAGAGTCCCTCACTGAAACTGAGACAGGACTTTCAAGGATTCAAGGATGCTTGTTTGACAGGAGTCTGTTTGAATAGCTAGATAGGTACGCATCTCCTGCTGAATAGTGCCTGGGCTGTGAATAGTTATCATTAACATATCTATATATACCTCTATAGATAGATAGATAGATAGATAGATAGATAGATAGATAGATAGATATGCATGCATATATATAAAGCCTTCCAAAGTGTTGGAAGGTACTTTTTTTTCTTTTCTCTGAAGGTTTTCTCTGGAAGAGTCCCATAAGGAGTGTGGCCTGGGTTATGAGTTTCAGTTCAAGTTGACTCAAGTATCACAGTCACGTGGAAATCTGGTGACTAATACCCTGAGGGCACTGCCAACAAGCTACCACAGTTGTTTCAAAAAACTTGAGACACAATGATAAACATTTTACATTCAGTTTGTTGTGAGGATCAAGTATATATTCTGATAGACAAAGCAACACTTTTGTACAAGTTTTACTAGAAATTGTGGATCTCGAACCTTCCACTTCACGATGAATACCTATTGTTTGGTAGTACTAAGCTAGTACATTCAGGAGATATTTTAAAAGACAGTTTTGTTGCCTAAAATAAAATAATATAAAGTATACTGAAGACCATTTAGGATGTTTGTGTGCTTTTGTTTAATGGTAAGTACTGGTGTCAATTTCAGGATGGTTTCTCATTCGCAATGTGCCCATAGGGGTGATCAAGTACAACAGTGTTAAAAGATAAACTGAAAGATTTAAGAATTTTGAGTCATTCTGAATTGGGCAGCCTTCAATCTAGCTGATAGAAGGAAGCCTGGGATGCTGAACAAAACAGAAGGCTTTTCGAGGTGGAAGGGACCAGCAACAAGGAAGTTAGACTCAGCAAAAAAAGTGCAGTGGTTATTGCAAGGTCCCTTTCCTTTAGGGGATGGCAAGGGATTGTCAGGCAGGTGACCTCACTAGTGATGATCAGGTGATTCCTGACTGACTGTTTAAAGATTCCATTTCCGGAAGAGCCAAAACTTGTCATTAAGTGAAGGCTCAGTTTGGTAATATGAGGCTTAGCATAAGTGACTCTATATAAAGCCTCTTATCTTGTGAGTGCTTTTTTTTTTAACATTGCCTAGATATTATTTTCTGCATAGCCAGACTAGGTGGTCATAAGGATTTATTTCAGCTGTAAAATGATTTCTTTTCCCTTGAACCCACCCTGTCCATTATTTACTCCTCTCTAGTAAACAGGAAACTCCTAACAAGATAAAGCTGCCTGAAGATATACTAACTGAAAAGAGTATACTGCACTAAAGAAAATAAATGGGAAAGTGAACATGCCTGCTTCTATCACCCAGATAAAGAAAGTGCACATTATTTTTTTCCCTTGGAAATTCGCCACCTGCCTCTAAGCAGGCTGGCTAGCCTTACTCAGTGTCTACAACTTAGCCGCTAAGTCTGCTCAGAAGACAGTCGTGGCTACCAAGGATGAGACAATCCATGCAGGGAAAAGCAGAGAAGAGGGCACTATGGGGAAGCAGGATGAACTTCTGTGTATAAATAAAGTTTCTGGCAGCCCCAGAAGGGAGAATGGCATGCAGCCAACTCCAGACACTCCAGGTAAGGCTCAAAGAACGGATGACTTATTTCATCGGCTGTCAACAGAAGGGGAGCAGAGTTTGAAGTTCGGATTACATTGAGTTAGCCTTCTAAAGCACAAGGATAAATAAACACTCCTGTAAACTTAATTTTAAGGAGATAGGAGGAAAAGTATATTTGAAGAATCAATGGACAAAATGTTCCTCAACTGGGTGAAAGATGTACATTTATAGATTGAAGAAGCCCTCACTCAAGCTGGTGACCTCAGGGTTTCAAATCTGGGTCCTCTGTGTCCCAGGCTGATGCTCTGTCGACTGTGTGACTGCCTGGTCAGGCTAAAAATACTTCTTAAAGACTCTATATTTCATCCTCTGAGAATACTCTTAGGTTCCTAACAATTGAGAATATTTTATTGAGTTTTCAATTTGTTTATTCTAGTGTTTTAAAACAATGATTCTAATAATGGATATAACATGAGCAAAAGAAAACAAAAGATCCCACCTTGTATTTCAATATTCAGAGAGAACCACTATTGACATTTGACCCACAATAATGCAGAATTCAGAATGGTGTGTGTATGTGTGTGTAAAATAACTGTACAAATAGAATTCATGTGTATATGGATCTAAACATTGGCTTAAACCATTTGAAATTACTGATATTGGATCACCGTTGACCCATTAAAACAACCATTTGACATAGTTCAGTCTAATAGGTAGAGATATATTTTATCCAATATAAAACTGAGGTTGTTTTATAACTGTTCTGTAATCAACTAATAGGAAAAAATTGTTACAGGGTTTTTCTAGTAAGCTACTACACATCTTCAGTGACATTTTTGGAACCCGTTGGACATCTTTATGTCTTGATATCATAAATCATGCTAAAATGAACACATTTAAATGTACATGTTTTTACATTTTTTTCTCCTTTATTGTCCTAGTGAGTAAGACATTTAAAATAAAAATTCTGGGTCAAAGGCAAACTTTGGTGGTAGAGGAAAGGATTTTTAAAATATCTGTCAAATAGCCAACTTGCTTTTAATAAAGAATACACCCTTACATTACCAAAGCTATAGCCATTTATTTACTTTTTGCTATATTCACCAATAACTGTTTTTGTTGGTTTATAAATTGAGATTATAACATTGATTTTTTTCTCTTAATTTGTATGTATAGAATTAATGATGAGATTGATAGTGTTCATTCTTTTTGGTCAATTGTATTTTTTTGACTTTTAGATGTTCCTTATGCAAAAGGTGCTTTTTACCCCCTACCATGTAGACCGAAAAATAAAGAAAAGAAACACAGTGTTAACATGATCGAAGGTTCACATAGGTTGGTACCCACTGGCTTGAGATGTCATGCTGGGCACCATGGTGACTGCTGATGTCATTACTCAGGGAGCCAAGGCCATTTGTGAAAGTGATGTGACCCGTAACCAGTTTGCCCCTCTTTTTCAGTATTTCAAAGTAGGGAAGACTTCAAGGTTGGTTCACCTGACACCAAAAACAGTATGTGTACAGAAAAGGGAGACAAATACCTGAAATAGAATTGCCTTAGGAAGGCATTTCAGGCTGCTAATTGAGGCTCCACAGAGGTGGCTACTAGTTCCTGTTCGGGGAGTGGGGATGGGTGATCTGTGCATAAGATTATCTAATATAGACAACTTTTCTAGATGTCTTAACAGTGGTTTAGTAGGTTGTGCTGTTGAGAATAAATTAAGTAACAAAAAGGTGACCTAAAATGAACTGGCCCTTTGTGTAGGGGGTCCCCAAGGTGAACTGTACAGAAACAGTATAAGTATGCGATTCTCACCCCTGTAGACAAGTGTCATTTGTTGAGTAGGGCAGAACCAGTCATCTAGAGTGACACTCTATACCAGTGAGAAGCAATGAATGTTTTGGCCACATGAGATTATCGCTCTATCTTCATTTTATGTTTGGAGGTAGTCCTAAAATCTTTTAAGTTCCATGAAATTTTAGACTTTGTATTTTTTTCCTGTATTTATTTTCCCTGCATTTATTTGTAGAGGTAGGACAGACTTTAAAGAGAAGTAATTTGAAGTTTAAGACCTGAAATATAAATAGAAGGAAAGTAATAGCATTTGTACTTTGAATTGGTAAAACAGATTATCTGTTTCATGCATGTTTTGTTGCTTTTAACTTTCCTCTCTTTTAGAGTGGTAATAGTCTTTTTTTTCTTTCTTTCTTACTGACATATAAAAATTTTCCACATTAAGAATATTAAACCTTTACTTGTTTATAGCAAAATCAGATTTTCTAACCTGATGCTTTTTTAGTGCTGGTATTGTTATTCCTTTTTTCCCCACAGAAAATATTTTAAAATATGCATGCAGTTTTTACAATCATTTCTCATCTAGTTGCTTGCTTGGGTATAATGATGACTTTGTCCTGACTTCTTTACCATCAATATTACATGAACAATTATAATAAGCCATATAAGTAAAGCTGTAAATCACAACAACAGCTAATTAGAGGAGATCAATAAAATAGAATAAAGGAAATATGTAAGATTAGGAGCCAAATTTATGCTAAAGCAAATCAACAGGAATTAGTAAGTAGGAAGAGAAAAATATTCATCTCCCTCCTTTTTTGTCAATATACACCAGCCAAGCCCACCAGAAACAAAAGAAATAAGACACACTATTCGGGATGGAAAAATGAGTGTGTTTGTGTGTGTGAATGTGTATGTGAGTGTGTGTAATTGTGTGTTGGGGAGATAGGTAAAAAGAGTAGCAGTAGAATGAATTTTGAGCAAATTTTAGTTAATAAATGTAAAAAATTTAAAAAGGACAAATTCTTTCAAAACATGACTTGCCAAAATAAGCTTCAAAATACATACACGAGCTAAATAAAATAAGCCTATAATTATCAGATTGTATACATAGTCAAATGTTCACACAAAGAAAACAGAAGTCAATTGGTTTTAAAAATGAGTTATAACAAACATTCTAGTATTAGATCACTTCAATTTTTATGCAGAGTCTTCTAGAAAATACAAAAGTAGAACATCATCAACTTATTTTATGTGAAAGGTATGTTGACTTCAAAATTAGACCAGTACAGTATGAGAAAATGACAAATGTTGATGTAAACATCTTAAATTAAGTATAACAAACTCAATCCAGCAAGATATACAAATATAATGAATAATTCTCAGGCTGGGTTTATCATAGCAAACCAAATTTGGTTTAATCTCAAAAGAAAAAATATATTTTCATGTAATACAGATAATAATATGTTCACACTAACATATAAAGGCAAATAAATATACACTTTTACAATAAATGCAGCAAACACATTGAATAAATCTTAGACATGACAAAAAGTCACTTATCAAAGTTGGACCAGAAAGGAACAACTTATCTAGATAAGGTGAGTCTACGAAATACACACAATGTCCATTGGCTCAGTGGTAGAATCCGGAAGCATTTCATTCACACTAAGAACAGTACAAGAACAGTCACTATTACCAAATACATTCAGTATTTTACAGAAGCTCCTAACAAATAGAGTAAGAACATTAACAAGTCACAAAATTAAAAGGAAGGAAATACCATAATTCTCATAAATTATAGATTACAAAACCATCTATGCATATATTTCAAAGGAATTTACAGATAAATTATTAAATTAGTAAGAGGAATTAATCAGGTCCTTGTACAATACAAATACACAAAAATCAACTGCATTTTCTATATACTAGTGACACGTAGAACATATAATTAAAAGTAAATGTCATCTTCTGTAATAAGAATATAAAGTGCTCAGACAAATCTATCAAACGATTAATAAGTATTATATAAAAGGAGAGAGATAACATGCCCATGAATAAGGACTAATTAATGTCAAGAGGTCAATTCTTCCAAAATTGATGTAATGCATTTACAATTAACATGTATTGTTCCTCATTTGTTGGCTTTGAGGAAATGTGCAAACTAAGTCTAAAACGCATATGGAAGAAGAAAGACTTAAGAACATCTAAGACAAAATAAGGAAAAATAAAAAGACTTACCTTGCCAGACTTTAAGGCTAACAAAAAGACTGGAGTAAATGAGACAGTGTGGTATTGTCAGCAGCATAATCAAATTTGCTGGCGCATAATCAAATTTACTGGTGGAATACAGTCAAGAGCTCAGAAGTCAATTCCCACAAAATAGAAGACTTGACACATTGTAGAGATAGCATCAATAGTGGGGAATAAAAGGGATTCGGTCTCTTGAGTCAAGGATAACAGGTTATTCATACAAAAAAAAAATTCAGAATCAACACAATTATTAATATAAAGTAGATGAAATACTGAAATATGAAAGACAAAAATCTATGGCAGAGAGACTCTATGAAGGACCCCCATTGTTACTCCTCCTGGTATTCATGACATCAAGTCCTCCCTTGGGCATGAGGACCTGTGACTTGCTTCCAGCCACAGCTGACTGGGTGTCACTTCCATAATTAAACTACATTGCTAACAATTTCTCTACTACTTCCCTCCCCTCCTGGCTTTCAGAAGGCAACGGCCTTATGGGAAGCTCACATGGCAATGACTGATGGTAGTCTCCAGCCAATAGTCAGAAAAGGATCAGGGCTTTTAGTCCAAGAACCCACAGGGAACTGAGTCATGCCAATTACCATGGAGCTCAGAAGCAGATGCTACTCCAGGTGAGTGTCAGAAGAGATCTCAGTGCCAGCCAGCAACTTGACTGCAGCCTTGCCAAAGACCTGGAGCATGGGACCCATTAAAGTGTGGATTCCTGACCCACAGGAACTCTGAGATAATCAATGTGTATTTTAAGCTGTTAAGTTTGTCGGAAACTTATTATACAGCAATGGACAGTCAATAAAATTATTAAAATGCTTCAAAGAAAGCAGAGGAGAATATTTTAAGTGCCAAGACATTGGGAAAGATTCTTTAATAAGACACACACAAAAATATCAATAATGAAGGAAAACACTGACATATGTGCTCACATTCAAATTAAGGGCACCTGTGTAGCAAAATACATCACAAAGTTGTAGCACAAAGATCATGAAACTAGAAGTCAGAAAGTTATTCACAGCACATACAACCAAAAAAGGACTATGGTAAAGCTCAATGAATTAATAAGAAAAAATGAACTTGATTTTAAAAATGAATAAAAGACATAAACCTGGATTTCATTTCACAAAACACAAATGGAAACCAGTGAGGACTACTGTGTATGTGCGTGCACTCATATCTGGGTGCATATAGGCTCTCTGTCATTAATAATCAGAGAGCTGCAAAAGAAACAAATGTGACACTCAGACTGGAAAATAACAAAATGTCTGAAACTGTCAAGTACAAGAGTAATCTGGAGCCACAGAAACTTTTCTATGATGGCTGAGTGTCAGTTTGTGCAGACAACCTGAGAAAATCATAATTTGGCATTGTCTAAAATAGCCAAGGATATTTTCCAGTCCCAGATATGTATACTAGGAAGGAGCTTGGGGTGGGAGTGGGTGGAAAGGTTCTGGGCATAAACAAAATATCATGACAACATTCTTGTACATGTGCATTATAGCACATATTTGAGAATATTATTATATAATGTTTGCATTTGAAAAAATTAGAGCTATTCTCCAAATCCATCAGCAGGATAAAAAATAAAATATGTTATGTTTAGAGGATGGCAGATACATATCACAGAATACAACTATGTTGAAAGCAAGTGATTACCTACAAACATCAACACACGTTAGGCAAAATTTAGGCAAAAAAAAGCAAGTTGCATAAGAATATATGCAATATGTTACTGTTTACATGAAGTTAAAAAACATGCAACAGATGGGAACCAAGATGGCAGTGGAGTAGGCAGACGCACAGACTCCCAGCTCACACCACCAAACTGGATTACAAATTAATTTAGGAACAATCAGCATGAGAAACCAACTTTAGATTAAAAGAACAGGTCTCAAAAACTAAGGAGCAAAGAAGAAGCCACATTAAGCCTGGTAGGGAGCTCTGAGCCATGGTGGGTGGTCCTCCTGCTTCCAGGAGTGAAGGTGGGGTGAGACTGAGAGCCCAGAAGGGCTCTCATTACAAGGAGAAGAGTAGAAAATATCACTCACAGCCACTTGCATGGGGACCTGGGAATGAGGTGGAATGAGGTGCTGACTTGTCTTCCAAAAGGAAAGGGGGGAGAAAGACAGATGGTAATGGATAGAGGAATGCATGGGATGACCTGAGAAGCTGACTTATGCAGTGCAGAGGTGGCCATATCTGGAGAGGGCTTGAACCCTAAACAAAGCACAAGCCTAAAGCTGTTCCGGGTGACCCACCTTCAGAAAGCTCTCCAGCTCTAATCAGAGCAACAAGACACAGATGAAAACAGGAAGTCGGGATGAGGGGCAGTAACTCAGGTCTCCATGGAGATCTGATATGCACTTCCCCCTACTGAAATAGAGAAAGCACCCCTCTCCCAGAGAGAAGCTGGCAGATTGGGCCTCAAAAGTCTCAGGTTACACCTACCGCATTCCTGGATACAGTTTCAAATAAGCCCCCTGCTGAGATCAGTAAACAAGACTACCACTGAGTTAAAAAAAAAACTGAGAAGAAAACAAACTAATCAAGACTTCAAAGAGGCTCTACTAGGTAAGGAGAGCACAGCTGGAAGAAGCTATAAGTCATAGAGAATAATGGGTAGGCAAAGAAGCATAAGTTATATGTTTCAACAAGATAAATCCTCTGATAAAGTCTTGAACAAATCAGAAGTAATCAAAGTACTGGATGCAGAGTATAAAATAATGATTTTTAGGATGCTTAAAGATCTCAAAGCTACAGTGGATGGGCTTAATGAACACTTCAATAAAAAAATTGAAAGCATCAAAAAGGACATGGAAATCATAAATAAGAACCAGACAGAAATGACAAACAAAATATCAGAAATGAAGACTAGACTGGAAAGAATTAAAAGCAGGCTGGATGAAGCAGAGGATCAAATCAACAACTTAGAGGACAAGATAAGTGAAAGCACAGAAGCAGAGCAGCAAAAAGAAAAAGACTGAAAAAATCTGAGGCCACTCTAGGAGAGCTCTGTGACAACCTAAAGAGAAAGAACAATGGTTAGAGACCTTGCTCAATGAAGTCACAGCTGAAAACTTCCCTAAATTGATGCAGGAAAAAGTCACACAAGTTCAAGAAGCACAGATAATTCCATTAAAGAGAAACCCAAAAAATCTACACCAAGATATATCATAATTAAAATACCAAACCTAAGAGGAAATATTAAGAATTGCTAGAGAAAAAAAGGTTATCACCTACAAAGGAGCCCCCATAAGGATGACATCTGAATTCTCAACAGAAACACTTGAGGCCAGAAGGGAATGGCAAGACATATTCAAAGTAATGCAGAACAAGAGCCTACAACCAAGACTTATTTATCCATCAAGGCTATCAATTAAAATTGAAGGAGAAATAAAAAGCTTCCCAGACAAAAAAACAAAACAAAACAAAAAACTCAAGGAATTCATTACAACAAAACCAATGCTGCCAGAAATGTTAAGGGGCCTGTTGTAAACAGAACAAGGGGGAAAAGAATATAGTAAAAGAGGAATATAACTTTAAAGAATAAAATGACAATAAACAACTACATATCAATAATAACCTTAAGTGTAAATGGATTAAATGCTCCAATCAAAAGACATAGGGTAACTGAATGGATAAGAAAACAAGACCCATACATATGCTGTCTACAGGAGACACACCTCAAAACAAAAGATACACATAGACTGAAAGTAAAAGGATGGAAAAAATATTTCATGCAAATGGAAATGAAAAGAAAAGCTTGGGTAGCAGTACTTATATCTGACAAAATAGATTTTGAAACAAAGACTATATAGTAGGGGATAAAGAAAGTCACTATATAATGATAAAGGCAGCAATCCATCAGGAAGAGATAACCATTATAAATATATATGCACCTAATATAGGAGCACCTAAATATATAAAGCAGACTTTAATGGACATAAAGGGAGAGATCAACAGCAGTACTATAATAGTAGGGGATTTTAATACCCCACTAACATCAATGGTTAGATCCTCAAGAAAGAAAATTAACAAAGAAACAACAGAATTAAGGGATACACTAGAACAACTGGATTTAAATACTATCTTCAGAACCTAAAGCAGCAGAATATACATTCTTTTCAAGTGCTCATGGTACATTCTCTAGGATACACCACATATTAGGGCACAAAACGAGTCTCAACAAATTTAAGAAGATTGAAACCATATCAAGCATCTTCTCTGACCACAATGGCATGAAACTAGAAATCAACTACCATAGGAAAACTGAAAAACACTTGGAAACTAAAGAACACATTATTAAACAATGAATGGGTCAACAATGAGATAAAGGAAGAAATAAAAAATTTTCTTGAAACAAATTAAAATGAACATACAATAACTCAAAATCTGTGGGACACAGCAAAAGCAGTCCTGAGAGGGAAGTTCCTAGCATTATAGGCATACCTTAAGAAGCTAGAAAAAGCTCAAATAAACAATTAATCCTGCAACTAAAAGAACTAGAAAAAGAACAGCAAGTAAAGCATAGAGGAAGTGAAAGGAAGGAAATAATAAAGATTAGAGCAGGAATAAATGACATAGAGACTGAAAAAACAGTACAGAAGATCAATAAAACCAAGAGCTGATTCTTTGAAAAAGTAAACAAGATTAATGAACCTTTAGACAGATTCACTAAGAAAAAAAGAGAAAGGGCTCAAATAAATAAAATTAGAAATGAGGGTGGAGAAGTAATAATGGACACAGCAGAAATACAAAGGATTGTAAGAAAATACTATGAAGAACTGTATGCCAAAAAATTAGACAACTTAGGTAAAATGGACGAATTCCTTGAAAAATATCTTTCAAAAATCAATCTGGAAGAATCAGAAAACCTAAATATACTGATTACAACAAATGAGATTGAAAAGTTATCAATATATTCCAACCAAACAAAAGCCCTGGGCCAGGTGGATTCACAGGCAAATTCTAACACACGTTCAAAGAAGAACTAACTCCTATCCTTCTCAAGCTATTTCAAAAAATTCAAGAGGAGTGAAAATTTCCAAGCTCCTTTTATGAGGTGAGCATAATTCTGATTCCAAGACCAGGCAAAGACAACACAAAGAAAGAAAACTATAGGTCAATATCCCTGATGAATTTAGATGCTAAAATCCTCAACAAAATATTAGCAAATCAGATCCAACAATACATGAAAAAAAATCATACACCATGATCAAGTGGGATTTATTTTTGGGAAGCAAGGCTGGTACAATTCTTGCAAATCAATCAATGTGATTCATCACATAAACAAAAGAAAGGAGAAAAACCACATGATAATCTCAATAGATGCAGAAAAAGCATTTGATAAAATCCAGCACCCATTCATAATCTAAACTCTCAGCAAAGTGGGAATACAGGGAACATACCTCAACATGATAAAGGCCATCTATGACAGGCCCACAGCCAACATTGTACTCAATGGGCAAAAGTTAAAAGCAATCCCCTTAAGATCAGAAACAAGACAGGGGTGCCCAATTTTATTCAACATAGTCCTGAAAGTCCTAGCCACCTAGCCACAGCAATCAGAAAAGAAGAAGAAATAAAAGACATCAAAATTGGAAAAGAAGAAGTAAAACTATCATTATTTGCTGATGATATGACACTGTACCTAGAAAAACTTACAGTTGCAGTAAAAAAAACTACTGGACCTGATAAATGAATTCAGCAAGGTGGCAGGATAGAAAATTAATACTCAGAAATCGGAGGCATTTTTATACACCAGCAATGATCTGTCTGAAAGAGAAATTAAGAAAACAATCCCCTTCACTATTGCAACAAAATAAATAAAATATCTAGGAGTAAATTTAACCAAGGAGGTTAAAGACTTGTACTCGGAAAATTATACAACATTGATAAAAGAAATCAAGGAAAATACAAACAAGTGGAAGCATATACCGTGTTCATGGCTAAGAAGAATAAACATCATTAATATGGCCATATTACCCAAAGCAATTTATAAATTCAATGCAATTCCTATTAAAATACCAAGGACAGAGACCTGAAGATGGCAGCAGAGTAGGGGGGCACACAGACACCCAGCTCTCACTACCAAACTGGAATACAAATCAATTTAGGAAAAATCAGCATGAAAAACCAACTCTGGACTACAAGAACAGCTCTCAAAAACCAAGGAGCAAAGAAGAAGCCACAACAAACCTGGTAGAGAGCGCCTGAATCTCCCCTGCTTACAGGAATGGGGGGGGTTGGCTGAAAGCCCAGAGGGGATCTCACCCCAGGGAAAAGAGCAAAAAATACTGCTCACAGCCATTTGCCTGGTGACCAGGGAGCGAGGTGTGTTGAAAAGACCAGCTTATCTCCCAAGTGGAAAGGAAAGAGAGAGGGTCAGACCGAGAGGGGCTAATGAATACAGGAGACAACCTAAAAAAAGCTGACTCATCCATGCTGGAGGCAGCCATAGCTGGGGGAGGGACTGATCCTTCCCCACAAAACAGTACTGAATTGCTTCCAGATCAGAGATCTCCAGACATCTCTCCAACTTCAATCAGCACAACAAGACACAGCTGAAAACAAGAAGTGGGGAGGAGGGGCAGTAACTCAGGTCTCCATGGAGATCTGAGATACACCTCCCCCTACTAAAGCTGAGAAAACACCCTGCCCCTAGAGAGATTAGTTGGTGGAAGAGGCCTTCAGAGTCTCAGGTTACGCCCATCGCATTCCTGGATACAGTTTCAAGGAAGCCCCCTGCTGAGATCAGTAAAGAAGACTATCACCTGTTAAGAAAACAAACAAATCAAGACTTCAAAGCTGCCCAAATCCAAAAGTGGATTACAAATAATAGCTGATACCAACCCAGGAAGACCTAGAAATAACACAACTGGAGGCAGACAACACCAAGCCTAGACTCAACCAACTCTACAAATAAAACACCCAAAAAAGAGGATGAGAGGACAAAGGAGTACAATCCAAATGAAACCACAAGAGATACCTTTGAGAGATGAACTGAGTGATATGGAAATAATCAAACTTCCAGATGCAGAGTTCAAAATAATGATTGTAAGGATACTTAGGGATCTTAGAACAACAATGGATGGTCAGTATGAAAACCTAAATAAAGAAATAGCAAGTATAAAAAAGAATCAGTTGGAGATGACAAATACAATATCAGAAATAAAGACCACAATGGAAGGAATTAAAAACGAGATAGATAGAGCAGAGGATCGAATCCGCGAGTTAGGGGACAACTGGAATGAAGGCATGAAAGCAGAGAAGAAAAGAGAAAAGAGACTCAAAAAGTCAGAGGAAACTCTTAGAGAGCTCTGTGACAACATGAAGAGAAATAAAATCCACATCATAGGGGTTCCTGAAGAAGAAGAAAAAGAACAAGGGATAGAGACTTTGTTCAATCATATCATAGCTAAAAACTTCCCTAAATTAATGCAAGAGAAACTCTCACAAATCCAAGAAGCACAGAGGACTCCATTAAAGAGAAACCCAAAGAAACCTACACCAAGACACATCATAATTAAAATACCAAAGCTAAGCGATAAAGAGAAAATATTAAAAGCTGCAAGAGAAAAAAAAGTTATCACCTATAAAGGAGCCCCCATAAGGATGACATCTGACTTCTTAACAGAAACACTTGAGGCCAGAAGGGAATGGCAAGAAATATTCAAAGTAATGCAGAACAAGAATCTACAACCAAGAATACTTTATCCAGCAAGTCTATCATTTAAAATCGAAAGAGAAATAAAAAGCTTTCCAGACAAAATCAACTCAAGGAATTCATTACAACCAAACCAATGCTGCAGGAGATGTTAAGGGGCCTGTTGTAAACAGATCAAAGTGGGAAAAGAATATAGCAAAAAAAAAAAAAAAAGGAATACACCTTTAAAGAAGAGAATGGCAATAAACAACTACATATCAATAATAACCTTAAATGTAAATGAATTACATGATCCAATCAAAAGACACAGGGTACCTGCGTGGATAAGAAAACAGGACCCATACATATGTTGTTTACAAGAGACACACCTTAGAACAAAAGACACACATAGATTGAAGGTAAAAGGATGGAAAAAAACGTTTCATGCAAACGGAAATGAAAAAAAAGTGGGGTAGCAATACTTATATCAGACAAATTGGACTTTAAAACAAATGATATAGTAAGAGATAAAGAAGGCCACTACATAATGATAAGGGAGTAATCCAACAGGAAGATATAACTATTATAAATATCTATGCACCTAATATAGGAGCATCTAAATATATAAAGCAGACTTTGATGGATTTAAAGGGCAAAATCAACAGCAATACTATAATAGTAGGGGATTTCAATACCCCACTAACATCACTAGATAGATCCTCAAGAAAGAAAATTAACAAAGAAACAGCAGACTTATTGGAAACACTAGATCAACTCGATTTAATAGATATCTTCAGAACCTTTCACCCTAAAGCAGCAGAATATACATTCTTTTCAAGTGTTCATGGTACATTCTCTAGGATAGACCACATGTTAGGGCACAAAAGTGCTCTCAACAAATTTAAGAAGACTGAAATCGTATCAAGCACTTTCTCTAATCACAACGGCATGAAACTAGAAATGAATCACAACAGAAAAGCTCAAAAATTCTCAAACACATGGAAACTAAATAGCAGGTTGTTAAATAATGAATGGATTAAGAATGAGATCAAAGAAGAAATAAAAAAATTCCTAGAAACAAATGACAATGAGCATACAACAACTCAAAATTTATGGGACACAGCGAAAGCAGTTCTGAGAGGGAAGTTCATAGCACTACAGGCACACTTTAAGAAGCTAGAAAAAGCTCAAATAAACAACTTAACCCTGCATCTAAAAGAATTAGAAAAAGAACAGCAAGTAAAGCCCAAATGTAGTAGAAGGAAGGAAATAATAAAGATCAGAGCAGAAATAAATGACATAGAGGCTAAAGAAACAATACAGAAGATCAATGAAACTAGGAGCTGGTTCTTTGAAAAGGTAAACAAGATTGATGAACCTTTAACTAGATTCACCAAGAAAAAGAGAGTGAGGACTCAAATAAATAAAATTAGAAATGAGAGAGGAGAAATAGCAACTGACACAACAGAAATACAAAATATTGTAAGAAAATACTATGAAGAACTGTATGCCAAAAAACTAGACAACCTAGATGAAATGGACAAATTCCTTGAAACATACAATCTTCCAAAAATCAATCTGGAAGAATCAGAAAACCTAAACAGACCGATTACAACAAAGGAGATCGAAACAGTTATCAAAAAACTCCCAACAAAGAAAAGTCCAGGACCCAATGTCTTCACAACGGAATTCTACCAAATATTCAAAGAACTAACTCCTACCTTCTCAAACTATTTCAAAAAATTCAAGAGGAAGGAAGACTTCCAAGCTCCTTTTATGAGGCGAGCATAATTTTGATTCCAAAACTAGGCAAAGACAACACACACAAAAAAATTATAGGCCAATATCTCTGATGAATATAGATGCTAAAATCTTCAACAAAATATTAGCAAGCCGGATCCAACAATATATGGAAAAAATCATACACCATAATAAAGTGGGATTTATTCTGGGGAGGCAAGGATGGTACAATATTCGTAAATCAAACAATGTGATTCATCACATAAACAAAAAGAAGAAGAAAAACCATATGATAATTTCAATAGATGCAGAAAAAGCATTTGATAAAATCCAGCACCCATTCATGATCAAAACTCTCAGCAAAGTGGGAATACAGGGAACATACCTCAACATGATAAAAGCCATCTATGACAAACCCACAGCCAACATCATACTCAATGGGCAAGAATTAAAAGCAGTCCCCTTAAGATCAGGAACAAGGCAGGGGTGCCCCCTTTCACAACTCTTATTTAACATAGTCCTGGAAGTCCTAGCCACAGCAATCAGACAAGAAGAAGAAATAAAAGGCATTCAAATTGGAAAAGAAGAAGTAAAATTATCATTATTTGTAGATGATATGATATTGTATATAGAAAACCCTAAAGTCTCAGTCAAAAAGCTACTGGACCTGATAAATGAATTCAGCAAATTGGCGGGATATAAAATCAATGCTCAGAAATCAGAGGCATTTTTATACACCAACAATAAACAGAAAGAGAAATTAAAAAAACAATCCCCTTCACTATTACAACCAAAAAAATAAAGTACCTAGGAATAAACTTAACCAAGGAGACTAAAGACTTGTACTCGGAAAATTACAAAGCATTGATAAAAGAAATCAAGGAAGATACAAACAAGTGGAAACATATACCGTGCTCATGGTTAGGAAGAATAAACATCATTAAAATGTCTATATTACCCAAAGCAATCTATAAATTCAATGCAATACCAATTAAAATACCAATGACATACTTCAAAGATATAGAACACATATTACAAGAATTTATATGGAACCAAAAGAGAACACGAATCGAATAGCCTCAGCAATCTTAAAAAAGAAGAATAAAGTGGGAGGTATCACACTTCCTGATATCAAGTTATACTACAAGGCCATTGTACTCAAAACAGCCTGGTACTGGCATAAGAACAGGCATATAGATCAATGGAACAGAACAGAGAACCCAGAAATAAACCCACAGTTCTATGGACAACTGATATTTGACAAAGGAGGCAAGGAAATACAATGGAGTAAAGACAGCCTCTTTAACAAATGGTGTTGGGAAAATTGGACAGCTACCTGCAAAAAAAATGAAACTAGATCACCAGCTTATACCACTCACAAAAATAAACTCAAAATGGATAAAAGACTTAAATGTAGGCCGTGAAACCATAAGCATCTTAGAAGAAAACAGGCAGTAAGCTCTCCAACATCTCTCGGAGCAATATATTTGCTGATTTATCTCCATGGGGAAGTGAAATAAAAGACAGGATAAACAAATGGAACTATATCAAACTAAAAAGTTTTGCACAGCTAAAGACAACAAGAACAGAATAAAAAGACAAACTACACAATGGGAGAACATATTTGACAATACGTCTGGTAAGGGGTTAATAACCAAAATTTATAAAGAACTCATATACCTCTACACCAGGAAGACAAACAATCCAATCCAAAAATGGGCAAAAGAGATGAATAGACACTTCTCCAAAGAGGACATACAGATGGCCAACAGGCATATGAAAAAATGCTCAACATCACTAATCATTAGAGAAATGCAAATTAAAACCACAATGAGATATCTCCTCACACCAGTCAGAATGGCGCTCATCAACAAAACAACACAGAATAAGTGCTGGTGAGGATGTGGAGAAAAGGGAACCCTCCTGTACTGTTGGTGGGAATGTAGACTGGTGCAGCCACTGTGGAAAACAGTATGGAGATTCCTCAAAAAACTGAAAATTGAACTGCCTTTTGACTCAGCTATCTCACTTTTAGGAATATACCCCAAGGACACTATAGAACGGCTCGAAAAGGAGAAATGCACCCCCATGTTTGTGGCAGCATTGTTCACAATAGCAAAGATCTGGAAACAGCCCAAGTGTTCGTCAGAGGACGAGTGGATTAAAAAGCTTTGGTACATATATACTATGGAGTACTACTCAGCCATAAGAAATGATGACATCGGATCCTTTACAATAACATGGATGGACCTTGATAACATTATACGGAGTGAAATAAGTAAATCAGAAAAAAAAACTAAGAACTATATGAATCCATACATAGAAGGGACATAAAAATGAGACTCAGAGACATGAACAAGAATGTGATGGCAACAGAGGTGGGGGTGGGGGGATGGGGCATGGGGTGAAGAAGGAGAGAGGGGTTGGGGGAGGGGAGGGGCACAAAGAAAACCAGATAGAAGGTGACAGAAGACAATTTAACTTTGGAGGAGGGGTATACAGCACAATCAAATGTCAAAATAATCTAGAGATGTTTTCTCTCAACATATGTACCCTGATTTATCAATGTCACTGCATTAAATTTAATAAATTTTAAAAAAAGGAGAAAAATCATATGATAATTTCAATAGATGCAGAAAAAGCATTTGATAAAATCCAGCACCCATTCATGATTAAAACTCTCAGCAAAGTGGGAATACAGGGAACATACCTCAACATGATAAAAGCCATCTATGACAAACCCACAGCCAACATCATACTCAATGGGCAAGAATTAAAAGCAATCTCCTTAAGATCAGGAACAAGGCAGGGGTGCCCCCTTTCACAACTCTTATTTAACATAGTCCTGGAAGTCCTAGCCACAGCAATCAGACAAGAAGAAGAAATAAAAGGCATTCAAGTTAGAAAAGAAGAAGTAAAACTATCATTATTTGCAGATAATATGATATTGTATACAGAAAACCCTAAAGTCTCAGTCAAAAAGCTACTGGATCTGATAAATGAATTCAGCAAAGTGGCAGGATATAAAATCAATACTTAAAAATCAAAGGCATTTTTATACGCCAACAATGAACAGTCAGAAAGAGAAATTAAAAAAACAATCCCCTTCACTATTACAACCAAAAAAATAAAGTACCTAGGAGTAAACTTAACCAAAGAGATTAAAGACTTGTACTCGGAAAATTACAAAGCATTGATAAAAGAAATCAAGGAAGATACAAACAAGTGGAAGCATATACCGTGCTCATGGTTAGGAAGAACAAACATCATTAAAATGTCTATATTATCCAAAGCAATCTATAAGTTCAATGCAATACCAATTAAAATACCAATGACATACTTCAAAGATATAGAACACATATTACAAAAATTTATATGGAACCAAAAAAGAACACGAATAACCTCAGCAATCTTAAAAAAGAAGAATAAAGTGGGAGGTATCACACTTCCTGATATCAAGTTATACTACAAGGCCATTGTACTCAAAACAGCCTGGTACTGGCATAAGAACAAGCATATAGATCAATGGAACAGAACAGAGAACCCAGAAATAAACCCACAGCTCTATGGATAACTGATATTTGACAAAGGAGGCAAGGAAATACAATGGAGTAAAGACAGCCTCTAACAAATGGTGTTGGGAAAATTGGACAGCAACCTGCAAAAAAATGAAACTAGATCACCAGCTTATACCACTCACAAAAATAAACTCAAAATGGATAAAAGACTTAAATGTAGGCCACGAAACCATCAGCATCTTAGAAGAAAACATAGGCAGTAAGCTCTCCAACATCTCTCGGAGCAATATATTTGCTGATTTATCTCCACGGCGAAGTGAAATAAAAGACAGGATAAACAAATGGGACTATATCAAACTTAAAAGCTTTTGCACAGCTAAAGACAACAAGAACAGAATAAAAAGACAAACTACATGATGGAAGAACATATTTGACAACAGGCCTGATAAGGGGTTAATAACCAAAATTTATAAAGAACTTGTAAATCTCAACATCGGGACGACAAACAATCCAATCAAAAAATGAGAAAAAAGAAATGAATAGACACTTTTCCAAAGAGGACATACAGATGGCCAATAGGCATATGAAAAAATGCTCAACATCACTAATCATTAGAGAAATGCAAATTAAAACCACAATGAGATATCACCTCACACCAGCCAGAATGGGGCTCATCAACAAAACAACACAGAATAAGTGCTGGCGAGGATGTGGAGAAAAGGGAACCCTCCTGCACTGCTGGTGGGAATGCAGACTGGTGCAGCCACTGTGGAAAACAGTATGGAGATTCCTCAAAAAACTAAAAATCGAACTGCCTTTCGATCCAGCTATCCCACTTTTAGGAACATCATAGAACTGTTCCAAAAGGAGAAATGCACCCCATGTTTGTGGCAGCATTGTTCACAGTAGCGAAGATCTGGAAACAGCCCAAGTATCCATCAGAGGATGAGTGGATTAAAAAGCTTTGGTACCTAAATACTATGGAATACTACTCAGCCATAAGAAATGATGACATCGGATCATTTACAATAACCTGGATAAACCTTGATAACATTATAAGGAGTGAAATAAGTAAATCAGAAAAAACTAAGAACTATATGAATCCATATATAGATGGGACATAAAAATGAGACTCAGAGGCATGAACAAGAATGTGATGGTAATGAGGGTGGGGGGGGTGGGGGAGGAGGATGGGGCGAGGAAGAAGAGAGGGGGTGGGAGAGGGGAGAGGCACAAAGAAAACCAGATAGAAGATGACAGAAGACAATTTGACTTTTGGTGAGGGATATACAGCACAATCAAATGTCAAAACAATCTGGAGATGTTTTCTCTCAACATATGTACCCTGATTTATCAATGTCACTACATTAAATTTTATAATAATAATAAGAAATACCAAGGACATACTTTAAAGATATAAAAAAAATATTCCAATAATTCATATGGAACCAAAAAAGAACACGAATAACCTCAGCAATCTTGAAAAAGAAGAATAAAGTTGGTGGTATCACATTTCTGGACATCAAGTTATACTACAAGGCCATTGTACTCAAAACAGCTTGGTACTGGCTTAAGAACAGGCATATAGATCAATGGAACAGAACAGAGCACCCAGAAATAAACCCGTACCTTTATGAACAATTGATATTTGACAAGGGTGATGATAGCATACAATAGAGTAAAGACAGTCTCTTTAACAAATGGTGTTGGGAAAATTGGTCATCTACTTGCAAAAAAGTGAAATTAGACCATCAACTCACACCATTCACAAAAATAAACTCAAAATGAATAAAAGACTTAAATGTAAGTCATGAAACCATAAACATCCTAGAGGAAAACATAGGGAATAAGTTCTCTGACATCACTCACAGCAATATATCTGCTGATTTATCTCCACGTGTAAGGAAAATTAAGGACAGGATAAACAAATGGGACTATATCAAACTAAAATGATTTTGCACAGCTAAAGACAATATGAACAAAATAAAAATGCAAACCACACAATGGGAGAACATATTTGACAATACGCCTGATAAGGAGTTAATAACCAAAATTTATAAAGAACTTGTAAAACTCAACACCAGGAAGATAAACAGTCCAATCAAAAAATGGGCAAAAGAAATGAATAAACACTTCTCCAAAGAGGCCGAACAGTTGGCCAATAGGGATATAAAAAAAATGCTCAACATCACTAATCATTAGAGAAATGCAAATTAAAACCACAATGAGATATCACCTCATAGCAGTAAGAATGGCGCTCATCAACAAAATAACACAGTGTAAGTGCTGGTGAGGATGTGGAGAAAAGGGAACCCTCCTGCACTGCTGGTGGGAATGCAGACTGGTGCAGTCACTGTGGAAAACTGTATGGAGATTCCTCAAAAAATTAAAAATCTAACTGCCTTTTGACCCAGCTATCCCACTTTTAGGAATATACCCAACAATACCATAGCACAGTTTAAAAAGGAGAAATGCACCCCCATGTTTATGGCAGCATTGTTTACAATAGCCAAGACCTGGAAACAGGCCAAGTGTCCATCAATGGATGATTGAATTAAAAAGCTATGGTACATATACACAATGAAATACTATGGGACCATGAAAAAGAAGGAAATATTATTTTTTGCACCAACATGAATGGAACTGGAAACTATTATGTTAAGTGAAATAAGCCAGCAGAGAAAGAAAAATATCATATGACCTCACTCATCTGAGGAATCCAACGAACAATATGAACTGAGGAGCAGAACATAGACAGAGGCGGGATCAAAGGATCCAGAAGGAAAGCGGACAGAGGGAAAGGGGATGATAGGGTAATAGGATGAGACGAGAGCAGAAAAGCAAATCCTGGAGGAAAGGGGAGAGGGTGCTATGGGGAGGGCGACAGGGGGGATGTACTGGGGAACACGGGTAACATTAGAATTTATGTAAACATGACAAATTAATAAATAAAAAAAATGCAGCAATCTACAACAAGTTGATAGGGAAAGATATGAGTAGTGGAGCCATAAAGACAAGCAAGGGAACAAAAAACACAAAATCCAGGATAAACATTGGTCTCTGGGATAGCTGGTGGGAACAGAAGACTGTGATAATGGAAGGTCAGATGGAGGGCTTACCTACTAGGATTAATCATGCATTTTTCAGAGTAGATGGTAGGTATACTCATGTTCATTTTATTAATATTTTTCAGGTCATTTATACCTGGCACCATATTATAGAATGCATAAGTATATGAAGTCTGACACTAAGTCCTACCTCTGGTCCTGGAAACTTATCAATATCATAGAGGAGAGTTTCTCATTTCCCAGATAGGGTCAACACATCTTTTCAGTGTGAACATAGTAATGGAACTTATTTAGCATATCCATAAGACCTACCACTTGATAAATGGGAGAAGTAGAGCTAGCATATGCCTGGATCACACAATGATGTTTCTAATTTACATGCAGGGTGTGAACAGTAATACCCCAGAAAAACCAATCAGAAAAGGAATCTCTCTTTTTCAAGAGTATGAAATTCAACATTAGTGTTAATATACCTAAAAAAAAAAAGTCATTTCATCTCAAAGAGAGTCAGAGCAATACAGAAATAGTTTAAATAGAGCAACTGCAATGTACAATGAAGATTTGCTCAGATTATAATTTTTATTTTTTTTCTAACTTTTAACTACACTAAAATTTCAGAGACTCTTACGCAGTTTCTACAATAATGAACACAATTATTATAGGAATGCTTTTCCTTGTGAATTTCACATTTGTTGTTCAGACCTTCCTTCCTTCTTTCCTTCCTTCCTTCTTTCCTTTCTTCCTTCATTCATTCCTTTTATTCCTCCCTCCCTTACTCCTTCCCTCCCTCCCTCTCTTCCTTCCTTCCTATATTGAAATGGTAAGAAATAGAGCATGTTTGGGTTTTTTTCCTGAGATGAGTTCTATTTGATGATTTGATTGACAGGCACAGATTTGACAAGAGTATTCATTTCTACTTGGTATAGGCTCCTTCATGCTAGGAACATTGTGAAATGCAGAATAAGAATGTGTTTTTACAGTCCCCAGTAGACTATCTGTTCCATGGAGGAAGGGCTCAATTATGTTCTGGTCACTTGTTGTGTTCCCAGTATTGATACTTGTGTCTGGTGTTGTGGATCTGGAAATACTTAGAGGGAAGGACAAGAAGATGCTATTGGCCAGCTGGAACCAGGATGAAATGCACTGAGTTATCCTACTGCCGTTACCAGCAATGACCAGTATGCACACCCCTCTGTCCACATGCTGTTCAGGACATCTCTTGCTAGAGCAGCAGTTCTCAACCTGTGGGTCATGACCCCGGTGGGGGTTGAACGACCAAAACACAGGGGTCACCTAAATCCATCGGAAATACTTAGGCGACCCCTGTGTTTTGGTCGTTCGACCTCCGCCGGGGTCACAACCCACAGGTTAAGAACCACTGTGCTAGAGGATCAGACCAAATGTCTTTGTTGGAAATGTGCTGAGGTAGTTGAGCGAGAGGCAGTAGGGGGAAGGCATGTATTTGCATTTCTCTTTCAGAAATTGATGGGACACACTATGACAACTATTGAGTCAAAACCTAATTAAGAAAAAAAAAAACAGGTCATGATTGCTATCCAAATTCACCTAAAATGTTCTCTGAGTCAATAGACTGCTCTTGCCACATAGTGATGGCTTCAGAAATAAATAAGCTTTCCGGAGCCTTTCATAGAGTGGTTCTCTACCTGGCACATCTCTCCTCTCTTCTTGATAAATGTCAACTAATTTTGAAGTCTCTAGAGTTTGCCAATTCCTCACTGGCGGGGTCAAAATCAACCAGTTTTTGTGTTCTTTCCTCATGACAATCAATACCTCGACATACCCAAATAAGTATGATAAGTGAAGCAATGAATGAATTGTAAATCTACTCAAAATTCTTTCAGGAAAGCAGATTCCCTACAGAGATAATACAGGTTTCAAATGTATCTGTAAAATAAGTATCATAGACCATTCTTGTGAGGATTGTAATGAGCCATCCAAACAACTGATAGCTCCATTTGTAGCACATATAGAGACTAATTTGTGACAGACGCTACCTCTCTTTAAAAAAAAAAGTCTCCCCTGTGCCAACCTCGGGCACCACTGACTTAGACTATCTCAGGCAACCTGCAAGAGCCTTCCTCTTTTCAGCACTATCATACTTGAAAATCTTCCCAGAGGCAGGAGGGACAGGTGGAAAGCACAAGTACATAGGACAGGGATGCTCCTGCCATGTTATAAGTCAGGACAATGTTTGTAGAGGAGTGCAAGTAAGACAGAATGTGAAATCAAACCAGGGGAGCAGAGGCCAGGGTGCCCATCACTGAACAGTCCAAGGTCAGTGGCCGGCACAGTGGGACTGCGGGTCAGTGCCCAACTTGTCCCGCATGTCCCATCTTCTGCCTTCTCAACCTCACACACCATCCTAACCATTACCCGGAGAAGAAGCTATTAGAAAGTCTCCCAACCATGGCCAAGTTGCTCTTAGCTTTTTATTTATGTAGTAAGAGTCATATTATACATATAATTCCAATAAACTATTTTATGATGAAACAGGGCAACTTAAAAATTACTGTTAATGTTTACTCACAGCTAACAGATACTTTTATGAATCAAGAATGTCTGGGGTCTACGATGATGGACCCCAAACTCTGCTGATAAATGACACCGATCACAAGTGGCAGAGAGGAGGGGTTGCATTTCCTCAGAAGAAACCAAAAATTAAAACATATTTTTGTGTGTGGAGGGTTCTCCTTTTAATATATTTGCTGGGGGCGGTGTGGCAGATCCTGTTCCATGCCTGGGAATTTGACATAAGCATCCCATTTTGTAAAGCACTTACTATCTAAAAAGTCAAATGTCTAAAATAGGGGTTTTAGGCCTAATATATATGTAGTCTAGTGTCATCTGCCTAAAACTTGTGCCTCTGCAGGTTTCTGCAAATTAAAGTGTATTCATAGATTCATCTTCTTTCTCCTGAACAGACTCTCTGCTTCCTGTCCTTCCTGGAATTTTTATCACGGTAAATTCAACCCTGGATACAGCCTATTCCAGCCACAGTGAGTAATTCACATTATTTTATTTTAGAAGAATCCCTTATTGCCACAATATTTACCTAGGTTATGTTCATCAGCAAAAGCAACACATTCTTTCAAAGTCTCAAGATTTAAATGTTTTTATTTTAATAAAAGCTTTTGGATAAAAGGCCGCTGGGCCTAATTTTGGGAAAGTTCATGAAGAAAGGAGTCGATCTGACTGAGATTTTACTTTGTGTTTTGTTTGGCAGTGTCACTTATAATTGTTGCTTCAATGATTTTCAAGATGATAAGAACAAACGTAAGTGTTGAGTTAAATTTGTCCTAGGATAACACCCTAAGAGTGCCAGACCTAGGAGCTGGGGGCAGGGGGTGTCAGTCACCTTAGGGGCTGAGAGGATAAGGCAGAGTTTCCAAGCACGGACCCACGCAAACTCCCCTAACGCGTGTCCCGCGGCTGTTATCCCTCACCCACCGAGAACATTCCTCCTGGGGGCTCTGCACCTAGGTCTCCTTCAGCAGACTCTCCCTTGGGGTGGGAGTGGGTAAGTAGACACAGCAAGATTCGCCTCGACCTTGCCATGTGGGAGTACAAGGGAGGATACATCATGAGGGTCCTTTGATTCAGCATGTTGCTTTGTTAGCTCTCGATCCCGTGTTCCCATATTGTTCCCCACGCTCATTCACAGAAGTGCTCTTCCTCTTTAGTTTGCCTCGTCTTCCCCAACTCCTCCTTGTACTCAGCCTGGCTCACTTCAGAGCCCGTGGTCACGTTTCTGCAGTTTTTAAAGGAAGGCAGTGGTATAGCAACTCCTGCTCTCTTGTCACTGACACACACTTTCTAAATGCTTACCTTGTTCAGACCGACCCCAAGCCCTAGTCTCTTTCCAGAGCCAAGAAACTGAAAGCGAACCCTGGGAGTCTAACCAAGAATGGGAACAGCGCTGTTCCCCGCCTGGCAGTTTCGCAGGCTTGCTGAGAACCCTCCAATAGGAAGAGCCATCTTCCCTGAAAATACCAAGCGTAGATTCGGGCCTTTAGTTGCCCTCTCTGCCTATGTGAATAGGATGTTCATTCATTTTGATATTGCAGAGAAAACTCCACGAGAGCGGAGGGGGGGGGGAGGAAGTAGATATTAGGTGGGGAAAGGAAAAGGAAGGGAAAGGGAAAGGGAAAGGGAAAGGGAAAGGGAAGGGGAGGGAAAGAAAGAGGAAAGGGAAAGGGAAAGGGAAAGGAAAAGGGAAGGGAAAGGGGAAGGGGAGGGAAGGGAAGAGAAGGGGAAAAGGAAAGGGAAAGGGAAGGGAAGGGAAAGGGAAGAGGAAAGGGAAAGGGAAGGGGAAAGGGAAAGGGAAAGGGAAGGGAAGGGGAAAGGGAAAGGGAAGGGAAAGGGAAAGGGAAAGAAAAGGGGATGGGAGGGGAAAGAAAAAATGACAGCCGGTGGGGTTCAGCTGGAATGTCACCTATCCCGAGCTTTATCACGTTGGAGACACATTTGAACACAATAACAAACTACCAGAGAAAAGAAGGGCTTTTATCTAGGTCAGAATGACAGGCTAGACTTCCAAGTGTCAGAGAGCTTGGGAGGAGGCGGCGAGGAGGAAGGACGGGAGGGGTCTGAAACATCAGGAGGAAAGCTGCAATCTGCACAGACATTCTCATCAAGTACTGAGGACACTGCCTAATGGTTTTCGTCCGGGCGGCTGTAATCACTCTACAGCCTTCCATGGGCCACAGCATGTTGATTTCAGCACCTTTCAAAAAAAAGCAAAGCCCCTTTCTGTGACGAACGACACTAATAATGAGATGCAGATGGTAAAGGAAACAGATGCCTGGAACATCGGCTCCCATCCGCCCAACACTGGCAGTCTAGTCTGTAAGCTCATTCAGAGGGACACAGGGCAAGCCAGGCAGTTTTCCAATTCCATCTTCAAGGCGGGAAAAACCAAAAACACAGCTGGCAGTGGCTTGGCTTCCTTTGAGTGAGGCAGTGACGATTCCACAAAGGAGAAGTTTGAGTCTAAGTCGGTGTGTCGTGCTTTAATTAATGCAAAACTAATCATCAGGGGGTGGGGGAACCCTCACAAATAGGGGGGAGGTAAGCAATTAGGGACTATGGATTGTTTTGCATGACTTCGTGAGGATGAAAAGGATGGGGTGGGAGTGTGTGACACCGCAGCTGTGGTTTAAGGAGGCAAAAGAGAGACAGAGGAGAGTTTTAAACAGACGAGCAAGTCGACATTACTCCACCAGAACGTTGGCACCCAGATTGTTCAAAGACTGATTTCATTACTGCAAAGTAGAAAATGTTAAGGAGCCTTTCTAGGCCACTGTTTCTGACCTGCAAACAAACAAACAAACCCCATATTTCTTTTGTATTTCCATCTGTATTTTCCAAAAGGAACCCCATAGTTCAGATAGGAGCTTCCATCATTTCCCCAGTGAGATCACTAAACATTACACACAATAAAGGGTTTATTTATTTATTCTTTTGTGCAGGATAAACGTGTGAGAAGAACTTAAAAAAAAAGATAAGGAATGTCTGTAGACCATCTTGAAAGCAAGAGACGCTTGGGGAAAGCAATTGAAGGTGTTGAGCAGTCTCTGGGGTCCCAGGACAGATCACCACAGTGGCAGATGTTGAGAGTTAAGAAAGAATACCTTTAAAACCTTCCTATCTCCCCTGACCACAACAGAACATCATCTTCTACAACTGCGTGTTGGAAGCATCTTGGCAGAAAATAATTCAGAAACAAAGGCAAGAAAGCGGTGACATAAAAAATAAATTGTGCTAGGCCAGATATGGTGCTTTTTCTTTCTTTTTTTAAAAATAATCTCTCTGTGCAAGTAATTGACTAAACACACACAGACGCGCAATTAACGCACACTCTCTCTCTCACACACAGAGTACAAGAATAAACAAACTCTTCTAATTCACATCCACAAAATGGGTTGGAAAGTACTAGTGCAAAATTCCTGTGGACCCGCAGTGCTCAGTCCATAAACTGTGGATATCCTAGACGGTCCATCAGTGTCCAGCAGATGTTTTCAATCAGTTTAATGTTATCCCTGGGCAAGTTTTGTTTCCAAGCATCAGTACTACTGGGAGAAACTTCTCCTTCGTAAGGGAGATAGAAAAGGTTCGTGGAGGTGGCAAACAAGATTTGGTTTAAACTAGCAGGAGACAAAGGAATGCCAAGGAAAGCGAAGATCCTTTCGGTGGTTTCCTGGGGGAAGTGCACGAGATCTTCAAACTTGATCAGCTGGTAGTTGGCAGGCAGCAGGTCAGTGTTGATTCGTAGGGCCGCTGCCGTGTTGGCCAGCCACAGGTGAGACAGCAGGGACACCGCATTAGACTTGGGTTTTGATAATTCTTTCCTTAACGATTCATACTCGAGGGCGTAGCTACATCTGCCTTTCCCTCCCTCTGCTTTGAACAGCTTGGCTAAGCGCTCTGGAACATTCTTCAGAGAGTAAAGACTTGGTTTGCTACTGTACAGCATGGAATAAATCCATGCCCGAGGGTCCCTCACCACGTACAAGGCCCTCAGCGAAGAGCCCAGAACCTCCTGGAAGAAATGAAGCTTTAAGGTCCAGCTCCCGCTGCTCAAACTGAGCACGGGCCTCGCGCTCGGGTAGTAAGCCAGGTGCCTCCGCAAAGCCCTAATGTATTCAGCATCCCTGTCAAAGACGCCCTTCATCCTACTTCTTTGTTCGGGCAAAGACTCCCTCCTTTTCGGTTTTCTCTTTCTGTCCTTATTCGCCGTGAAATACTGGGCCAGTCTGCCCCTGCTGGACTCGTGCAGATGGATGTTCTGCAGATGCAGCTTTGTGTCGTGGGCCAAAGATTGCAGCCAGCCCCGGAGAAGCCGGAAACGCACGCTAGGGACGTCTGCCGCCTGCCACTCACAGGCGTCCACAAAGGAGTCAATTTCTAACTCGGTATCAGGGATTTCAAGGTAGGCTGTTGGAACCCTGATGTAGAGAAAATCACTACTGTTGAAAAAGAGCTGTTTGAGAATTTCAGCTCCAGAGCCAGGGAGTGAGGTGATGACAACTTCAGGGAGGTCAACGCGGTGCCCCTGGGAAGACACAGACCTGGCGCTTGCCTCGGCTCTTGTCCTCGCCCATTTTGCACAGATGGGCTGAGTGCAAGAGCTCCACACATCCAGGAGCTCGATGAACCACAAGGCAACCACAAGTATCAGGATCCATCGCATCAGCTTTCTGAAAGAAAGGTAAAACCGCCACTGAAAAGTTAAAATCAACAAGCTAATGCACAGAATCAACCCAATTGCAATATTAAATTTAAATCCAAAGGGGAAAATGACTTGGTCACGTCTTAGGGGCTTTGCTATTGCTTGCGAGCCCAAACCAAATTGGGTGACTTGGCTCTGATCGGCCACATTGGCAAAGCCACCAAATCCCAGGTAACTGAATCTCGTGTTTAGGTCGTAGTACTCAGTGGCAATGGAAACAATGTGTTCGGTGTTATTGACGTTGAGAGAAATCTGAAGTCCAGAGTTGGAACTGTCGGTAAATCGGCAGCTGGAAACATTGACGTATGGCCCATAAAAGACATAGGCGATTCTGGTTACTGTGGAGTCCATCTGAAACGTGACGTTGACAAACTGGGTCCACCGTTTCTTAAACTCCGCGGCTTGCTCTGCTTCCTGTATACTAGCCACGGGGCTGCTGCCGTGGTGGTCAAACCAAAACATCTTGTAGTGTGCGTCCCACACATCCATCATGGCACCATTGTACCTGTTCATGAATCTATATGGGATGTACTTAAAGTCAATATCCAGATTATGAAAGAAGGCACTGACAGACTTTATTGGGGAATCGTCTTGCTTCTCGATGTGGTCAACCACTAGCAAAGTTTGAGAATTTAAGAGAAGTAAAGCGCGATACACGCTTTTCAGCTTCATAGCTGACGAGTAAGCAGACACCGCCTCCCCGCTCACAAATATCATTTCCCCCTGTTGGGAGGCAGTGATGATTTCCCCTGCTGCATCTCCAACCTCCTCACTAGTCCACTTGAGCCACTGTGCACATTCCCCCAGCTGACCTTCCCAGGGCTTATTACATTGGCTTGTGGGCGATGGGGCAAACACCAATACGTTATTCAGGTGGCTCAACTTGGGTCCATAGAGAGCTTCGGAAACAAATACTTGCCCATTGGGAGCAAAAGTAAATGAGTTCTGATCTGGATGCTCATGTCCTGGGTTAAAGCTTCTCCACCCATCAATCCAGGAGTATGGCTGAAAGTGAACGATGTCATACACAGCTCTACCCCCTAGTTTCCCAGACTTAAAAGACACAAAGGTATTGGTCTGTGTGTTTGGCAACCCAGCCCCATAAGTGACAACGCCCCAGTTAGGGAATATATGCATTTTTGCAGTCCCATATTCAGCAGGAGGCTGGGGGGTGAGCTGAGGGTCATACCAGATGTACTCAGTGTGAAGAGTACTCCACCTCTGGGCAGTGGAGGGGACCATAGGCCCATCTTTAGGTCGGTGCCTTCTAATCTGCTGAGCTAACCAATTTCCAGCTCCATTCTTTAAGATGAACTTATCCAAAAAAACCAACTGGCTTTCTGGACCATAAAACCAATTGTAATTGGAATCTGCTATCCCCACCGTTCTTTGGAAGCCTGGCAAGAGAGTGGCATAATAGAACCAAAAGTGCATTTTTAACCAGTTATTGTCCAAGTTGTTGATGTTAAAATGGCGCTGGGCTAGAAAAACATACTGGGTGACAGATTTAGCTGTGTAGCTTCCGTAGGCCACGCCTTCATCCAGAGAACCATCAACAATATGATTCAATAGGAACATCGTCTTTTCCATGACATCCACTACAACTTGCTTCCATAAATTGACTTTAGATTCTCTATCTACCCCGCTCACCAAGGCCCCAGTGAGCAACGCTATCATATTTGTAGTTTGGTGGTTATGAAGCAGTTGTTTGCCCCACGAGCGGACCTTGGAATACTCATACATTTCCTCAGTAATCGCCCATATTTTTTCCAGGTATTTTTGTTTTCGGTGATCATCTAATAAGTTATATAAAAAGTCAAAGGCAGTGGCAAATCCTGTTAAGGAATGGCCAACCGGAACCTCATCCCCTGGTGCATTCTCAACCAGCCAGTCTTTGTAGCCAACCATCCTGTCCATATATTCCAAGACAAATTCAAACGCAACTCTGTCTTCTGGGCATAGCAAACAGTATAGTGCTAAAGGGGGCAGATTGTTACCATAAATCTCGTTCCACTTGGCAGCAAAGTCTGCATGCTTGGGTGGAGGTAGGTAGTACGTCGGGTTGGACAGCATAACTGTCACTGCACTTCTGATAGCTCTAAAAAGATGCAGGTGGCTGGTGCGAGACTTCTGTCTCATTGCTTGGATTTCTCCCGCATCAAAATATAAACTTGGATGAAGCATACTCTTCTTCGGCTTTTGGTTGGGTCTAAAATCTTGTACTTTCTGTGTCTTAAACTGATCTATATCATCTGCGAAAACTGCCCAGTCAGAGGAATTGCTTACAGATTCCTCAAAAGTAGAGAACACAAACATCGCTAATGCTAGAAATAAGAAATGTCCCGTAAACACTAACGCCATGATCCATCAGGGAGTTCCTTTCCTTAGGCAATCATGTCAAATGGAGCGTTCAATGTGGTCCCCATCTGCTTAGTATAAAACATACATTAAAGGCCTTGATAAAACAAAGACTGTAAATCGCTTATGCTGGGCAATGCAGCTGACATTCAGCTCATTCTGAGCAAGGACCACTGCCAAAGTAAGACTTGACACTGTATGTCTGTGTCCCTAACACACTTTCACTTCCAATAAAGCTTCAAGGAATGTTAAAACCCCTAGGTTTTCCACATCACACAGCAAACAGTGGTACAGAGAGTCAAACATACTACAAGTTCAGGATTTACTTCCTTTGCATAAATCTAATTAACACAGAGTCAAAACACACATAAAAAAAAGAAAAGAAAGAAAAAGGGCTCCAAAATCCAAATTGAGTCGTTCCTAGCAAGGGAAACCATCACCAGGGATGCGATCCCATATACATGCAACGCCCTCGTGTGGGTCTGTCCAAAGGCGGTGACAAGGGACTGGAATCCTTGCAGTGCACTCGGCTGTTACTCCTTTCAACTTCTTACACTTTCGGCTGCTTTGAAAATTTTTTTCTTCTTAGTTTTTTGGGAGAAAAACATCCTTAACAAGCGTCCAAAGTCCTACCTGTTTTAAAATAAAAAAACAAAACAACTCCAAATTCCTGTCCTCATTTCAGAACTGTCTTTTCCAGGCTTGCTTACTCATCGGCTTATTAGGACCCAGAGGAAGCATTTTCCTGTCTTCTTTCATCAGCTTCCTCAGTATAGCAGCGAGAAAAATCTAATCCCCTCAGTCACCCAGGAACTTCTCTTCCAATCATGAAGTCACCACCAGCTGGGAAAGAAGACTCCCCTTCCTCCAACAACGATGACTCTTTTCTGTGCCATTTCATGACATTCCTTTCTGGGGGGAAAAAAATCAAAGAAAATTCTCTGAGCCTACAGGTATGCTGGGAGTGGATATAAAGTGAAAACTCACATCTTGTACTAGATGGAAATTTCGGAAGCACAATAAAAACTGTTATTAAGTACAATCTAAGTTAGCTTTTTAAAAATCATTATTCTACTTTTAAATGCATACATTAGGATGACAATTGAATAGTGACAGATGACAAGCAGCTACAAGAGCTAACTGTGCCAGCAGTATTTATTTTAACCGTAGTTTGCTTTAGTCATTTAAATGTTTTAAAGGGAGTGCGAGTAAGGACGGGTAGAGGGATCCTGTGTACCATGACTGCCAAGCACAGATCTGACTTTGGGTGGTGGGCACACAATCCACTACACAGATGATATGTCATAACATAGTACACATGGGATTTATATCATATTATTAACCAATATCACCCCAATACATTTAGTGAAAATGTAAAAAGAACGAAAGAAAGAAAATTTTTTTATTCAAATGCAGTTTACCCAGAGACAAGTCCTACTGCGATTCTTGTTGTTTTGGTCACAAAGGATTCAGGGGAAAAAAGCAAAAGTTACGAGGAGCTGTTTTGATTCCGTTTGAAGGACTAGCCTTCCTGGGATCAGGAGGTGTCTCTGTAAGGGACCCGTCACTTTCTTCCAAGGAGAAGAAAGCACGACAATGCGTGGGAGCCAGGGACAGCTCCGTGCCCCCTCTCACCTGTAGCCTCGTGCTCCATCCCCACAAGGTACCACCAGGGGGAGCTGAGACCCAGACTGAGGGAGCAGCTTCCCTCCGCGCGTCTTCGGAGGGGAAGAACCTACCCAAGTTTCAGTCCTGGACAAGTCCCTCTCCCGGGGAAATATTAACGGCAGAAGTTGCCTTCCCCGCCTCGCCTGTTGCATTTTTTTCTGCGCCTCTTCCGAACGTGCCGCCCCACCCCAAGCTCCCCGCGCACGAACTCCGGCGGAGGTGTGGGGACAGGAGACCTCGACGCGGCCAAGTGCACTCACCTTCTGCGGCTCGGGCAGCGCCTCCCTGCAGCGCGGGGCCCCGCCGCGGGGCCGTGGGGAGTTGGAGAAAACTGCTGTGCTCAGAAGGCCGGGCTGCGCGCTCCCCTGCAGGCTCCCCGCTCCCCTGCGCCCCGGCCCGCGCTCCCCGCGCTCCAACAGGCGGTGGCCCCGCGCTCGACCCCCACCCGCGCCGCGCGGACACGCCTGCCTTCGGGGAACGCCGGACCTTCCCGGGCCACCGGGACCGCGGGAGGCAGGTCGGCGCGCGGGGGGAACCCTCCAGGACGCCGTGTCCAGCAGAGTGCCGGCGTCCCCAAGCTGCGATGTCGCCGCCGCCGCCTCTACTGCTGCCGCCGCTCCTCCGTGCCAGCTTCGGCCGCACCGCGGGGGCAGGGCGAGAGAAGACGACGCGGGCTGGGGGCGGGGCGAGATCTGGAGGGGCGGGGCCTCGGGCCACCGGCGGCGGGGCCAGAGGGGCTGGGAGAGGAGGGCTCACGGCCGGGGGCGGGGCTACAGGGTCTGGGAGAGGAAGACTCCGGGGCAGGGCAGGGGCGGGGGCGGGGTGGGGCGGGGGTGGGGCCGGGCCGAGAGCTCCGGTGTCAATCCGGAGGGAGGGGGCTCGGGGCTCGTAGCCCGCGTGTCCCCGGCTCAGTGGCGAGCGCTGCTGGACTAGCGGACCCCCGGGAAGGGATATTTGGGAGTATGAGTGTCGGAAGTCCCCGCTCGCCGGCTGAGTCCCTTGGGTTATGGGGCGAATACCGATGTCACAGGGCTGGGGTTGGGAAGAAGACAGAGGAGGCTCCCAGCTTGATGACAAATGGGAGGAGAGGGGGTTGGGCGGGATGGCGCCCGGGGTGTCCGCAGTCACCCGTTAGGAAGAGCGACGGATGGGAGGCAGTCTGGCCGAGGTCGGTGGTATTCAGGAAAGCAAAACCAGTGTGCCAGAGTAAAATGACAGTGACTTCGAGAGCACAGGTGCTAATGATCAGGGGAAAGCAAACGAACAAACTCATTATCTTTATGGATTGAAGTAATTTCTCCGGCAGTGTAACCATGGGAAGGTGTGGGACAGACAGATGGGAGGAACTCTTTTTGAATTCAGGAAATGGAAAGTGGAATTCAGTAAAGACCCAGAGCAGGAGAAGACAGTGTGGCTCAGCGACTATAACGCCTGTTGCAGTTCTGGGGTTTGGAGATCCTGAGGCAGCTGTGAATCTTGTGGTTGAACTATCACAAATAACTTAGGGATTACTAGGAATACAGAGAGATACAAAGCATTGTAAATGAACAAGCCCACCTCCTTCTGGGGATTGATGATAACTTCAGTTTCGGACTTCATCTCATTTCGGTAAAATGGACAGATGTATCAAAAGAAAAAAAAACAAGTCTTGCTTAGAGGACTTCCTGTTAAAACCAAACAATAGACCATTGCTAGAAGAATACATTTTAAATAATTTACCTTGGAGATGAATCGTGGCCTCCACTTCCTCCTCATCTTTCTATTTTCTACCCTTGGGAACCTTCCATCACTCCAAATGGCCAAAGTTGCTCTTGCTTTGGCTCTTCGTTAGCTATGCTTATCCAATTCCTTGCTCCACAGCCTTTCTGCCTTTACCCGTCTCACTTTCTAGTTGAAATTTGTCTACTGAAATTCTTTGAATCTTCCTCTTAGCTCAGAAGCTTAAGCTCCACTAAGTACCTCCTCGGTTTCCCTGACCAGCTTGACTTCCTCTGGCTCTTTATGTCTGTATTCAGCCCTTAGAACATTTTTGTTTTAGTCTTAATATTTTACCTGACTGACTCCTGTGCTCTATGCAAAGCTACTTCAAGTTACAAGCAGTCACCCTGTCAGTCCCCTTTGTGGGCTCTGTATCTGTGTTTGAAGTGAGTTGAACCTTTAACAGTTGTGCTCACAGAGAGTGTGATCTCCTCTACAGAAGTTCATTCTGAAACACGAGTCTTCCTCTGAACTCCAGAAGCAGAGCTTCCTGAGAACGACTGGCTGGTTCCCCTATGTGGCCCACAATTTATTTAGGAAGATGACTCATGGCTTCTAGCCTCATTTATGGGAGAGAATAGAGTTGGAGCAAAAAGAAAAAAGAAAAGGAGCCCAACTGTAGAGATTCTTATACTTCTCTGCAAAGAGATGTTTTGGAAACTGTCCAGGAATTAGCGTTAGTAAACAGAGTGAGTGAATAATGCAGACCAGTTTTCACAATGAGGTGTGGAGATGGGGTTCTTTTATCTTGTGGATCCAAGGTGAATTGTGGAGATTATCATGAGCACCAACATCTGACAGCCTAATAGTTTCACTTCCATCCCATCTTTTTTATTTTCTTTTCCAGATTTATTATCATCGATATGATCATCTTCACCTGACAGAAGAACTGATTCAGGTACAGACGCCGTTGCATCTGTGCTGAAGCTGGGGGATGGAGCTAGTTTCTCGGCATCTTTTATTTTTTTAGGGGAGCTTTCAAGCTAATTGACAGTAAGCAGCATCGTCCCCCAGGCATGAGTGCGTTGAAACAGGAGCTGCAGCTGACCGACGCTAATCACTGGCAGAAAGGGCGAGTGGTAAACGGCACTATGGAATATGAAGAGCGTCTTGTTTCCTGTGAACTGAAAAGGAAGAGCTCTGAGTATTTATTGTTCCTTCCACACATGAAGATGGTACAAAGTTAGTTATAAATAATAAATCCAACTGTAGAAAGGATGAGCTCTACGTTATGTTATTGTGCATTAAAAACCTTTATGAGTGTGGCAAGAGAAACATATACCAACAGCTGCTAAATTCAGAATCGTGGAACAGTATCTTATTTTAATATAAGCAAAGAACAGTACAGTCTATCGCGCAGGGGATTTCCCGCTATATAAAAATATCTTAAATCTACATGAGATTTTACTCATGATTTCAAAGCATTTATGAAAACCTGTTTTCTTTATTTGAATATCTTTCAACCAAACCTCCAGCCATGCCACTTACAACAGAGGTGATGCTTTCTAGAGTAGATTTCCCGAAGCAGGGTTTTCCTTTCCTTTCCCTCCCTCCCTCCCTTATTTCCTTCTTTCCTTCCTTCCTTCCTTCCTTCCTTCCTTCCTTCCTTCCTTCCTTCCTTCTTTCCTTCCTTCCTTCTTTTTCTTCTTTTCTTTCTTCTATAACAGCTAGCTCAGAGACTGGAACTTTGTGTTGAGTGTCTGTTGAATGTGGAAGGTGAATTCTTTTATGGCAGAGGAGGGGGAAACATCATAAACCTCTAGAAGGCAGACCCAGAAGATCCAGCCATGCTGAGATCTTGTTACCCAACAATCTGTGATGGATTTGTGTCTTGGGTGACTTAATTCAAGTGATACCTAGGACAAGAAAGCCAACCAACATTATAAGGAGAACTAGATATTAAGATAGGTAACTTCAAGTTCTGAACCCCAGAGCATAAGGTAATCAATCGCCTTACAGACAGCTACAGAGCAAGCAATGAAAACAAACGACACCCTAGTGGTCTTGTATTACTTGGAGGAAAGCTACCCAAGATCTAATTGCAGTGCATTTGACAACTGACCACACACAGATCTAATGCACGGGCTTGCCCAGAGCTCAGGCATCGGAAACTGGGGGTGATTTCTTTTTCCTCCCTAAGCATGGCCCTTCCTTGATACGCTCTTGGCTGTGAGCTCAGATGCAGATTTTTAAACCGATTACAAGGTGAGATGTACCATATTTTTTTGCTCCATAAGTGGCACCTAGGGTTTAAAGGAGGAAAATAAGAAAAAAAAATACTCTGAACCAAATGGTATATTAAAATATGTGATAAAATATATCACAATAATATTTCAACAATGTAAACTCAACAGCAGTATTAACAACCATTAGCACTGTTATTAACAAATGAGAGGAGACTTTCATGTTCAAGTACTCTTCTAGTTGTCAGGGAACTCGCAGCAGCTAAAAAAAATGAACATTTGCTCTATAAGAGAGACGGGCATTTCTCCCTACACTTTTAGAGGTAAAAGTGCGTCTTTTGAAAGCAAAAATATGATATTTTACAGTGATCCATAAGCACTGCTAGAACTACTGTTTGCCCCAGCATTTGGGGAGTGAGTAGCTGTGATTGGAAAGAAACAGACACCAAACTTAAGCTGCAAATTTTATTGCACAATAGACCAGCAGTAAATAGGCCACACCAATAATAAAGACAAAACCACAGATTTAAAGCAGGCAGGAGAAGGCGGAAATACTCTTGTTGCAATTGCTTTGACTACACAACTTCTCCAAGTGACAGGGATTTTGCCCACAGAGTCACTAATGAAGACATGGCTGGAGTCTTCCCGGAGTTTGTTTATCCAGCTGCACAAGAGCCTGTTTGACAGTAACTGGAGTTTTAAAAATTCTGAAATACCAAAGCCAAATTCTGAGCAGAGAAGTTTCCCCAGAAGTGCACTAAAGCCTTGGATTCATAAATGGGCAGCTTTATTGCTACCACATCTGCTTATCTACAGTTTTGCTCTTACTGGGAAAGACAATTTTAATCAAAGTGACACTTACAAGAGATGTAGAAGAAGAGGCTGTTCCTCTGTCCCTTCCCCTTCTTACACCTTACACCTGGTTCTCAGCACTGAGGCCATTTGCCGCTCAGGAAACATTATGAAAGGTCTGGAGACATTTTTGATTGTCACAACTTGCAGAACTGGATGCAGAACTGGCTGGCGTGAAGCGGATAGAGGCCAAGGGATGTTGCTAAACATCCTCCGACCCCCACCTCGCCCCTCACCTCCAAACAAAGAATTACCCAGCCCAGGAGGTCAATACTGCTGAGTTTGAGAAATCCCACCCTAGCCCACTGATTCCAAAAACGAAGGATGTGCAAATCGCTGGTAATTTTAAAAATCAAGTCCTGAATTACCCTCGGGCTTCCAGCGCCACTTCCCAGCTAGTTCCCGAGCAGCTCTTACTCATCCGTTCACCCATGGCGTGCTGTTGTTCACCAGACTGTGGGTCCCTCTCTCTTCGCCAGGCTAAAGACACTCCCCACACCAGCTATTCTGCCTCCTTTGGGAGCCTGAGCGAGGCCACCAGGCAACACTGGCATAAGTCAGTCATTACAAAGCAGTACGGGGAAGGAGTGACTTTCTGATGATCAGAAAACCCCTTCTGATATAAAAGAAAGCTTACTCCTTCACCCATACGTGTGCCCCGCACCCCCAAATACTTTTATTATCTGAATTTCTTCCCATAGTGCAGTGCTTTTCAAATTGAAAATTTTGGACCACCATTATCAGGAGGTCCAGGATTTTGTTAAAAATACCAGTTTCTCAAATGGATTCCAGCTCTCGGTGCGTGTGACCTGTAACTGGCACCTTGAACAGGTCCCGCAGGTGTGCCCCACATCGGACAGTCACTGTTATAGGGCAAGGATTCTCGTTCTTTTCTTCTTCCCTACGCAGCACCTGGGGTATGTCTCTGAGGGACTATTTGGAGATGTGATGGAAACGTCCTGGGGCTAAAGAGTTGGTGTTTCAGAATTATCCAGAGACATGCAGAGAGCTACTTTGCAGCTAATTTCATTATTTTCCATGCTAATTGTTTACTCACACATGAGAGAGTGAGAAAAACAGGATTTATAAGACACAGAGGAGAGAAAAGTTGAGACTGGGTGCAGTGGAACTTGTCTTACACATTTTGGGGGTAAATGGGGTAAGTAGACCATAGCAGAGGTGTGTGTCTTGAATCCCTAAGGGGCCAATGCCCGATTCTGTATGAATTCCCCAGAAAACAGCGATAGCTGAGCTGCGGGGCAGAGGTGATAGGCTGTCTTCATTCGGTGTCAGTCAAGAACCTGCCCAGGGGCTGTCACCTTACTGAGATCCAGCCCCTGGCCTGTTCTTCAATAGCAGTCCTCACTGGAGAGCCCTTGGGAAGTGGGCTTCCGCCCTCTGCCCAGTCCAGCCCTGGGCACTTCCTTCCCTGCTTCCTGCTTCTCTTGCCCTGAGGAACAGCTGTAATGGATCCTTCGTGGGGATATGACAAAATGTGGCAAACCCTCAGCACAGGTTAATAGTGCCTTGATTCTACCATCAGGCAAAAATAAAGCATCCTTTTTGGACTCTAAAGTCTCAGGAGAGAAACGATGATGGCGTAGCATGGCCAAGGTTCCATTGTGATTCACGCAGGGATAGAAGGCAGTTTGGGGTCCAGTAGTTCAAACGATGCTACAGGGCCAGCCATGGGGGAGTTGGGGGTACTAGTCATCATAAGAGAACAGAGCTGGCTGGTACCTAGTGTATCTACTGTGCAGTACACGCCAGAGGACTGCGCTCCCGAGAGGCATACGATAAGCCGTGCATCGAGTGGTGGGTAGTTGAGCTGGTGGAGGTTGAGTTTGGGGTAGGACAGTGGAAGGGAAGGAGGGAGGTTGTACGTCATTCCAAAATGCTGAGTGTTGTAGGATGCATGCTGATGCCTTTGGTAGAATTTATTCAATTTACCTGATTATAAGGATCACCTAGATGTGCTCATTAAAAGCAATGTTAGACTTAAGACGCTACCTGAGAATTGACCAAGGTAGGATGGGCAGGGGAACACAAGGAATTTATATTTTTAAATGTCATTTTGATCAACCAAAATTGGCCAACTGCCCTTAGAGAGATAACCTTTCTAACATGTTGCTGGCAGCTTTTACAATAAAACATACATTAGTTTCAGATCCAGAAAGAGAGTTTGATGTCAGTGGGGCGGGGGTGAAGTTACAGAGCTGTGCTGTCCTGTATTATAGCCACATATGGCAAGTGAAAATAGAATAAAATTAAAATTCAGTTTTCTAATTCCACTATCCAGATTTCTAGTGTTCAGTAGCCTCTAGTGATCAGTGGCCGTAATATTTAACAGCGCAAATATAAAGCTCCCCTAATGTGGCAGAAAGTTCTGCTGGGTAACATTGTAGAAGAAGCTTGTCAAAGAGGGAGAAACATGCTACAACAGTCATTACAGCAGCCCTCAGTCATGAGCGTATGCAGAGTGGGTAGGTGATTATCATTCATAATGATGTTGAAGTACTAATGCTGATGATGATAACTGACACTTACTGAGCGTATATTAGATGTAAATACACCAGACAACCTACCTGCATACTAACCATGGTACCACACTCTCTCACTAGCTACTGCATATGGGAGGAGTCAGCCATCTGACCTTCGTCATGTGGAATCTAGGGTCCCATGTGGTCAGATAGTCTGAGTGTGTGTGTGTGGCCAGAAGTCTGGATTCTTTTTGTGTGTGAAATAACTTGATTTTTTAAAATAACTTAATTAAAAAAAAAACACTGTAAAGTCAAAATAATATATGTTTGTGAGATGGACTCAGTTCATAAATGATGAGATTTTTCACTTTTGATTTAGAAGCTAGATGTACTGAGAATTAATTTCCTGATTTTACTTTCATCCAACTCTGGCCCCAGGAATTCCACTTCCATTTTAATGTCGGAGACAGAAGTACCATTTTTTCTTGTCTTAAGTTGTCTACTCCTATAACCCCTCTCAGTCTGGGGTAGTCAAAGACTGGTTATGTCTTCCAACAATGATATTTATATCTGTAGAAATGTGTTAAACTTTATTTTTTTCCTTTATTCAATAAAGACTCAGGGCTCACTAATACACTGTGCCAGGTGGTTTGGGAAACCCCCATGGGGAAAAAAATGCCTGGCCAAACAGAGCTTGTCTAATGTTATGGACAGAAAAAGCATAATAAAAAGACAGAATAGGTATGAATTATTAATTCATTTGTTTTCTGTATTTTAATCATTCCTTGATGAAATATAATTGTCTTTGAAGGAGCTTCTAGCTCTTTCTATAATTTTCAAAAGCACATTTACACTAATGAGGATGAGAGATTGGTTATGACTCAGGAACTGGGAAAGTGGAAAAGTGGATGCAAAGTTAAATGTTGTCAGAAGTCTCTAGGCTAATGGTTCCCAAAGTATATGCCAGGGCGCACTGGTGCGCCCTATGGTATTCCAGAGAAATATGTGCCTGGTGGGGACCAAAATACCTACAGGGTATTTGGAGTTTAGATTTTGGGGGGACAGAAGGGTAGGGAATTGGCTGTAAGCTGACAGTCTGCCCCCCCACTTGCCTGATTAGGTTGCAAAAGGCTGTTAAGGTGTGGTGCTGGATTGTTTACACTACCCCCCAAGTTCCCCGGAAAGACTGGAGGCAAGTTTCTTCTATCCTTTGTTTGGTGTAAAGTTAAGATGATATGTATGGTGGGGATTTTCTGCATTCAACACAATTAAGAGTAAAAAGAGAAGAATTCTTCAATGTATTGATGAGGCAATGAGAGTTTGCCTTTCAAATATATGCCCAAACCTTGAAGAAATTGCTAGGACACACCAGGCTCATGTTTCTCATAAAAACAAGAAGAAAAAAACACATTTGTGCTAGGACCTCCCTAATTTACTAAATCTTACTAAGATGTATCTATATATATATATAAAAAGATAACTTTTTTGTCGTTTTTTTAACCCCTCTTTTTTATGAATTCCAAAAAGCATAACTCAAAAAATGTAACATAAAAATGTTTTTTAATGTCAGAATAAATTTAATTTTGTCATATTTATTTTGTTTCATTACCATAAAAGCATACTTAGACTTTATACTTTTTTCTTTAATATTTGACTTAATTATTATAACATATTTCTCAGAAATTTGTATATAGTGCACCTACAATTATTTGTAGAATTTTAAATGCACCTTGAATTCAAAAAAGTTTGAGAACCACTGCTCTAGGACGTTGGCATTTCTCCCGAGCTCCACCCCTTCTGTTGAAAGCCAGGAGCCAGCCAGGCTTGGAGCAGAAAGAACTCCTGGAACCTCTTTCTGTCCTGTGTCCAGACTTTCCAGCCCGGCTGGCCAGGGACTTCCTATAGACAATGAGGGACTTCAGGAACCACAACTGTGGTCCTTCAGCTATTTGTCTGGGGACTGTTTGGGACACAACAGAGCTGCTGTCCCCGTGGTGGACACAGAGCACACCACTGAAGATTTCGAGCGAACGAACAGTCCCTGTTATTGGCACATGCCCCACCCTGGGCCAGAGCTTTCTATGAGAGGAGTCAGCTGGATCCAAAATGCAGGATAAAAATCTCTCTTTGGTAATTCTTTTAAAAATAATAAATAGAAAATAAATGGACAGAGCCATGTTTTCCAAAAGTCCTTGCTCATGAGGATCACCAGGGAGACTTAGTTCCCTCTCCCGGAGCCGCGGATGCAAGGGCTGGGAGGACGTCAGGGACTTGGGGTTCTTGGCAGGTATGTCAAGTGATGGTTATCACCGGAAAGTTTAGGAAACACCCAAGCAGAAGGAGAAAGGGTGATTGTCTCCCATAATGGCACCCAGTGTGTGTCAGCTGTCCCAGGCTTGCGGTTACGTGCCGAGACTGTCAAGGGAGATGGTCCTGAGTTCGAATCCAAGCTCTGAGGCTGTATTGTAAGTTGCTGTGAGACATGGGGCCAGTTACATCTCCTTTCTAAATGTAGATGTCTTGTGGGTAAAAATGAGGTTGCAGTATAACTAATTGCACAGGGAACTCGGGGAGTTCAAATAGCAAGAGGCAGGGAAAATCCTCAGTGTGTAACTTCAGGGATTCTTGGCGGAGGCTCTTTTTAGTTAAAAAGACAACTTTATGTCCTTTGTCCCCTTTAATTCTTTGAAAATCCCACGAGTGATATGTAATAGACTCAGTGTTGTGTACTAACATGCCAAGGAGGAGAAATTCAGGACAGAAAACGTCATATCTGAGGACAGGATGACAGAGACAGTGCACTGCTGTCCAGCCACCGTCACCAAGGAGGCTAACAGATTTGTTTCATGCTGCGAGAGACAGATCAGCAGCAGCTGGGACCGGAGCCAGGTTTTGTAGGTGGTCTTCCCAATGCCTTGTTGAGAGTGTAGTTTATCTGTAAGCAAACCAGATGATACATATTTTCGATTTGCTTCTTTTGATATTAAAAGAATTAAGACCTAAGTAACTCTTCCATGTGCATCTAAAAAGAACAATTTTATAAGAGATTATCTAGTGCATATGTACACCAAAATTCTTTCAGAAACCTCTTAAAAACATCGCTTTCTGTCCGCTGAGAGCCTTTTGAATCAGAATCTTGATACGGCATGAGTATTTGCATTTTTACCAAGTTTTTCAATTAAATTTTGAGAACTAGCTGATAGAACCTTTATTTCTTTGAGATCAGATACTGTGTATTCTTTTTTTTTTTTTTTTGTAGTCTGAGCAGTTCCTGTCAAAATTTTAGGCACACTTTTTATTCAGTTAACTTTTACTGAATTAAAATGTGGTGGACACAAATTATGGTAAAATGTTTTGATTGTATTAAAATATGTGAAGTATATGTATGGATGAACATTTCCAAAGATATCATTTATAAAATTTGAACTGAATTAGAAGTTTAATTCTTTTGCCAGATATATGTGTCTGGAGAATATATATATATACACACACACACACACACATACACACATATGTATATATACATATATATGCACACATATATATGATATATACATATATATGTGTATTTCATATATAAATATATATATGATACACACACACACATACACACACATACACACACATATATTAAAGAGGGAGAGATGGGAGAAAATTAGCCTTCAGACGGATGGCATCTGGATAACAGACAGGAGAAAAGCCCGTATTTCATGCCAATTACGAAGAATGTTAACTTGGATATTAGTTATCTATTGCTGCACAAGGACTTATCCCAAAACTTGGCAACAGAAACAAATGTACCTTTGTTTTCTCTAGCATTTGGTGAGAATTAACAGCTGGGAACAACTAAACAGGCGGAGTCTTGCCAGGGTCTCTTCGGAGGCTATAGCCGAGATGTCTGTGTGTTCACATTACCTTGGTGGAGGTATGGTGAGGCCAGACTCGATCAAGAAAGGGAACAGAAGAGGTTTACCTCTTTGTGACCTCCAGCTCCCTGGGGAGATGCAGAACACCAGGCAGAGCCACTCAGGGGAGTAACAGGGAGGGTCACAGGGCAGAGCAAGAAAGATTTGTGGGTAAGTACCCTTATTATGGGAAGGAACAGGTAAGGTGGGAAAAAAGGATTAGGATTGGCTGGATTGTCATTTCAGTGAGTCTGGGCAGGGGAGCTGCCCCTGGCTGTCTGGTGCCGGACCCTGGGATGACCAACGTGACTATGTGGTGGCCCAGAGTGTGGGGCCTGGTCGGAGATGGTTTAGATGTGGGCTGAGGGGCTGGTCAAGGAGGGGAACTGACCGACCTCCAGCCAGGACCTTGGAACAACAGGTTGTTCGGAGTCAGGAGATAGCTTGGATCAGCCAGGACCAAAATATAATAAATGAGTGAATGAGGATATTTTTCCTTAGATTTTTGTTAAGATGATGCTGGCTGGAGGAAAGAATACATGTTTAATGTATTTTTTATGTATTTTGGTCAGTATTATAATTCTTTTTTTTGGTATAAAAAGTCATGGTTGCAGAACACAAAGGTCATTTCTTTTTATAATTTTCACATGTGATCAAAAGGTAAAGTCTAGAAAAACAGTATGGAGTGCCTTTATGTTGTAACAGACATTATAACATGTGTAGGATGGCTTTTATTCCCACGTGAAAGAATCCTTAATAAAAAATGCTGCAAATATTAGAAAACAGACTCAGAACATCAAAAAATTAAGTCAACTCTGTTGTCTCTAAAAAAGAGATAAACATTTAGGCTTATTAACTGCATTTGTTCTCTAATTAATGCTACTTTGACAAGATAACCTGGAAATGTTTTCTTTGAATATATGTACCCTGATTTATTGATGTCACCCCATTAAAATAAAAATTTATTTGTAAAATAAAAAAGAAATAAAGTTCAAACTCATGTAGATTAGCTTTGATTGATTCCCTTAAAGTCAATTTTAATACCATCCTTAATGTCATTTAAAGTCGGCATGTATAGTACTTGCATAGTGATTGAGTATTGCTCTCTGTCATTAGTTAGCCCACCATCTAAAGAGATACAAACCAACTTAACAAATATGAAGACCACCACTCACCACCGTGTTAACTGGCGCAAAGGAAGTTGCCTTGCAACGCAGTAAATTAGCCCTAGTCTCTCATGTTAAGAAAGGCATCCAGATTGTGACTTACTCCCATATTGTGCAAGTCTCTCCATAGTGAGATCAAGGGAATGGAGCAGAAGGTCATCTGTGAATTCTAAACTTTGAAATTATTTTTTCACATGCCTCTTGTCTGTAGTCTTCTTTTGGCAACTTACAAATATTCTCTTATTTTTTTGTGGTGGAATAAACAAAAGTGACCCCTGTGAGAACTTTCCACTCACAGACAACTGTGCTGTTCATCACAGAATTCCTGTGTTTCCTTACAAGCAATGCACTTCTTGAACTGAAAGTAGGTTCTCATCCTTTTACCTTCGAGCTGTTCTTCTGTTATAAAGTAATTTAAACTTAGGAAGTAAAAAGTTCTTCAAGATATAATTTAACAAGAAAATCTTAGGGAATTAAAAAATGGATCCAAATAATCACTCCCCCCCCATTCATTTATTTAACATAATTTCTATTATAATTTTCAAAGGCCATTATCTTTGCATTTCAGATTTGTGTTATGAATAGTATTATTCAATGTGCATTTAGTTTGGAGTCATTTTTGCTTCTTAAGTACATATTATTTTCTAAAGCACAAAACCCAATAGACTTCAGTAGCCTCAAATATTTCATTCCAGTTTTTTTTAACATTGCTGTTTAAAATTTTAAAACCCTTTGTGTTCTATAATCAAAAGACTGCAGCAAAGGTAAAAAACACAATTTCCTCATTTTCCACACATGTATGGTTTTTCTATATAAAAGACATGTTACTCTGTAATTTAACCAAGTCACCTGACCTTTATGCTGTTGATTTTATTACATCACTTTGCCCTTAAGAAGATCTAAGAGTTTTGGATATCAGTAAAATTAAATAGATTATAAAAAGTCAATTGAATTAGGAGCAAATCAAATAATGATTCAGAGACTATTGAGGATAACTTCACCCATCCGTATGTGTTATTTAATTAATCAGAACTCTTTACTTATAAGATGATCATCTTATTCTGCAACCTTCTAAAATATTTGGAAGCTAAAGGAAACACCTTTATGTAGATAGATTTAGCTTTTAAAGGGTACTTCTGTATAGTTTCACTATCTGGATGGCATTATATGACTATTGTTTTCAAAACTTTGCACAGAAAATAACTTTAAAAAACAGTCTAAAATTAAATTTATAAAATATGAATTATGTAAATGTTATGTTTTTCCTAATTGAAAATAAAATTAACATTCTATACATATTTTGCATTTAATCCATTGTTAAATAATATAAGGATATTTAAAAAATAGTTTTATATCACTGTTTTTTAGAATCTTTTTTTTTTTACAAAAAATTTGACCTGTTAAAGTGACCTCAAATGTGAAGACCTTGTGGGTAGGGTAGATGACAAAGTGCAGAAGTACAGGAGCTATTACATGAGCTTCGTAGGAAACTGGAACTTTGTTCCAGGTACCATGAAGGTCTGAACTTAAGATACATGGGCAGTTCTGACATTTGTTTACTGGTTTTCTTCCATTGTTATTCTGTGGCTCCTTAAACTAGCAACTAACTCAGTCCCTCTGTAATGGCTCATATGATCTTGAACTCCCCAACCACTGAATTTTATGGAGTCTTTCTGTACGGGAACCCATGTAGTCAGTGCTCTCATGAAAGTCCTGCTCTGAACATACTGGCCAGCCAGCTGTCACCAAGTGGACAGAGTTCTATGGTCAAAATATGACTTGTTTGAGAGCCACCTTGAAAAGGGCCTGGATGTGTGGCTTCCTGAATGACTTGGGTCACACACAAGCCAGAGTGCTTCTGCTGATTGCTGATCCTAAAATTTTAGAAGAGGAAGGGACATTGGTGATGATATTATCTAACTCCTGATTTTGTACCGGGGAAGGCATTACTGTTTCACGTGCTGATCCTAGCCTCAGTGTGGAATTCAAACATTCTAAACGAATATTGTGACAAAGAAATGATAAAACAAACAAACAACAACAAAAGAAAAAGCAGAGAAGTTCAGGAATAATAACAACAGGAGACCTTTAACTAAGCTCTTGTTAGGATGTAAGAAGAACCAGTACATAGATGGTGTAAACAGCATCTCACAGGTAGGCTCTGGCATCAGTGCAGCCACAAAGGGAGGAAGGACTCAGACCCTCAAGCATCCTGGAGTCAGCTCCAGGGCAGCGTGCTCCTGAACAGAGCACTGGATGGCTCATAATGCCATCTCTAGCCTCGCCCTGTTAATGTCATTAGGGGTAATAGAGCTAAGTCTATTATAGGAAATTGTTCCTTTGGAGCTAATTGAGTTATAAAGGAGGTCATGCTAATTATTACAATTTATGAGATTACAGAATCATTGTGAAGCTAGTAATATTTTTTTATAACAGATCTGTTTCTGAGCTAGTCGAATCAATTTTCTGAGGGAGGTTAAAGAAGGCATGGGAAAGGAAACACATCATCATTAGTTGTTGCAGAGCTGTATTTCTTTAGTTTTTGTTTGTGTGTTTATGTTTTTTTATATAATACCGCAACCTCTGTTTGAAAGGAGAAAATAGTGAGCATGTTGGCAATTTTGCATCAACAATGCCAATTTATACTTCTTTTTTATTCCGCCTAAATTGACTAGATATTTTTGTATTCTGGGGAAACTTTCTCTGTAACAATATATATTCAAGTCAGATCAGTCCTAACAAAGCGCTAGTGCATGCAGATGTTTAACGTGGTGGCCAAAAGAGGTATAACTGAGATGATTAACAAATATTTTATTGCATGGTAAAGATATTCCAGATAACATGGCAGATTTAGATATATTTTCAGTAGAATTAGAGATTCCTCCAAATGAGCAAGTCCTGGTTACTATCCTGGAAAGAGCCATAGTATATCAAGAAGGAGAAATAATAAACAAATACTTAAAATATGTAGAAATAGTGTTGTATTTTCAAGCTGGACCCAAAGTGCTGAGTTAACTATTATGTTTTGGGATTTAATATAGGCATTACACAGGAGGGAGAAGGATGCAAAGTTAGCTAATACAAACACCAAAATGAGGAGGAGCTTTTCAGCATTTATAAGCATAGTAATAGAGTCTACCAAATGATCAATTCATAGATAAGATTCATACTCACTGCTAGAGGAATTTAGAAAACACAGCCCCAAACTGAAAATCATTTCTAAGTAAATAATTTGGGTCAGCCAAACAAATATAGAGATAAAGGGAAAATAATAAAAAGTTATTATTTTGAGGCAGAAAGACATTGACTAACCATGACTTATTTACTCATTTACCCGTTCATTTCTTATCTACTTAATGTAGATAAAGTACTATAGAGACTTCACATATTTTTATAGGTGAGACAAATAATTAAATGTTCTAAGGTATGAGAATACCTACTCCATAAAATTGTATTATTTTTCAGGCACTTTTCTGGCCAAAATGAACAGGCACAGGCACTATTTTACCAGTGGGCCAGTCAAATATTTTTACCCTCTGATACAGAATCTAAAAGGTTAAATAGTATACATGTCACAAAAAATGTAAATCTAACAAAAGGCCACATGCAAAGATGACATTTGGTTTTCTCGATGACACTGAAGAGAAGGCATTGATATTGGTCTGTGTAAGGAGCTAGGAGCTTTAGACAGGTTGGGAGTGTCCGTACACATGTTTATAATGATGTCAAATTGTGTACTGAAACATATCCCAGGGAATAGCAGATAAAGGTATGAGATTAAATACAAATGTCTAATTGCTCTCTCCTGATACTTCATTAAAGCTTTTAGAAACAGAACTATTTTAAAACACGAGATCACAGGACTAGAGAAAAGATAAGGAAAACATGGTTTTGGAATCTGGACAAAAGAGAGATGACTTCTCAAGCTTGAGGAAACTGTCACTTTGGCAGCGCTGATATTGTTTAAAGGTAAAAATACAGCTGAAGTTTCACAGGGAAAAATAGTACTTCGATATTGAAAAGACGCAAACAACATGCTGTATCATTGTGCCAGGGGAAGAAATGACCGTCTGTGTCCTTGTATGAGATTAGTTACCTCCCTCAGCCACAGTTTCCTCAACCATGGGACTAGAGGGAGCCATCAGAAAATAGGCAAGCTAGAACCCAAATAGAGGTGCTTACCAATCATCTTGGCAAAGAGTGCGTACGCTGTAAATCAGGGGTTGGGAACGTTTTTGGCTGAGAGAGCCATGAACGCCACACATTTTAAAATGTAATTCCATGAGAGCCATACAATATGTTTAACACTAAATACAAGTAAATGTGTGCATTTTATGTAAGACCAACACTTTTAAAGTAAAATAAGTCTCTAAATTCTTTTTAATAACATTGTTATGCTGTTGCCAACCAATGATGAATCAAGTTCGTCTTACCATTAATGTGACTTCTGGAGCTGCATGGTTTTGCTGATGGCTTTTAGTCTGGTTGATATGTGGTGAGGTTAAGCTTCATGCAGGCGTTGAGACTTCCATCTGTTAAATGTGATCGTGGGTTGGTCTTAACATTCTTTAGATGTGAGAAAGACTGCTCACATACATACGTAGAGCCAAACACTGTCAGTACAGCAATACTCACATGCTGCAATGTGTGGTAATGTGACAGGAAGCGCGTTCCAAGTTTTGACAATCAGCTGATCTGCGAGTTGATTATTTAACTCTCGGGCAACAATAAAGTTGACCACCCAAATGACCAGTGACATCACCTTACCAAGCTAATTGTCACAATCTGAGCACAAAGCGCCTCCTGATGTAGGATGCAGTGAAAACTTAGGATGGGTCTCTTTTCATGTTCACAAAGAAGCACTACAAATCCTCTGTTTTTCCCCACCATGCACGGAGCACCATCAGTACACACGGAAATAAGTTTATCCATTAGTAGATTTTTTTCTTTAGCAAACTCAGTGATAGACTTGAATAAATCCTCCCCTCTTGTTGTCTCTTTCATAGGCAAAACAGCAAGACTCCTCACGTTGTGTGTGTCACCGACAGCATACCTTGCAATCACGTTGAACTGGGATAAATGACTTACGTCTGTTGACTCATCCATAGCGAGAGAAAAGAATGGTGCTGCATTTATGTCCTTCACTTGTGTTGCCTCAATTTGATTTGCCATCATGATGGTACAATCGTGATCAGTTCTTGCCGACAGAGACATGTCTTTTATTCATTTGATTATCTTGCCTTTATCCGAAAAGTCATCAAAAAATTCATTGGCAACAACAAGCATGAATGTTTTGGCATAGTCCCCATCTGTGAATGGCTTTCTGTTTCTCACAATTGCTAAAGCACCAGCAAAGCTAGCCAAATTCCAGTCACCTTGTTGGGTCCAAACACAGAGTTGCTGCTGACTAGCTTGCACTCTGCACAGTAGTCCTTGACATGCTTTCTTCCTGCTGCCCCCACTGGATATTTGAATGCAAATGTAGTATGCATGTGTCGAAGTGCCACTTTATATTTGGCCGTTTCATCAATGCAATTTTATCGTTGCATATTAGACACACTACAGAACCTGCTCTCTTTACAAAGGCGAATTTCTCTGTCCATTCCTGCTGAAAAATACAATACTCCTCATCTTTTTTTCTTTTAGCCATCTTCTTCATCAAAAGGGTTTCTGCAATTAGCTAGCTGACTACTTGATTAAAAGGAGGGAAGTTTACTTTCTGACCTCACAACGACCCGTGTACGTTACACATTATCCAATAAAAATTTGATGTTGTCCCGGAGGACAGCTGTGATTGGCTCCAACCACCCGCAGCCATGAACATGAGTGGTAGGAAATGAATGGATTGTAATACATGAGAATATTTTATATTTTAACTTTTTTTTTTTTAAGATTTGTCTGTGAGCCAGATGCAGCCATTAAAAGAGCCACATCTGGCCTGTGAGCAATAGGTTCCCGACCCCTGCTGTAAATGTTAGTTCTTTTATCTGACCCCTTAGGATTGATCGATTAATAGCTGATACCTCTCTTACAGTATATCAATTGACATGCATGATGGAATAACATAAGGAGTACATGAGTCTAAAAGAACAGGAAATGTATTGTTTCCTCCAACCATATGAAAAAGGGAAGAGACTACGGATACTCAAGTCCGGTTTTCCTGTCCATGAACTGTCAGTTTTGGTAAGGCACCTACTTCACAGGCCCTTAGTTTCATATTCTGTGAAGGGAAAAGTGTGGGTCATCTGACACCAAAGTCCCTGTCAGTTTTATAAAATTATATATGATAACAACAAAGATAAGTTTCTTTGTAGTTACTTAGACCAACTTCTTAGCACGTGAAGGTATAATGTAAGTCTTATATTTGTTTTGTATTCTTTAAAATCTGATTTGGCTTTATGAGATTTAAAAAATCTAATTTACACAATGTAGCTCAGAAGTAGGTAATCCGTCTGTTATTCTGAACTAGCCTGAATTTTTTAAAAATGTCCTCATTTTTCCTACTTTTTATATAGAGGACTATCACCTTATGGTCACTTTGTAATGATTTTGGGGTAGGGTTTCTTGCACAGAGAAATCATTAGAAATATGATGGAAGTTACTGTTCTTTCCTCATGCATTCAAGTGTTTTAAGAGTAACTCCCCAATATTGACCCTGCTTCCACAATGGAGTACAGCCTTGCTTTCTTCTTCATCAAGAACTATAAGTTCTCGCTTGACCACTTTTAAAACATTTTCAGGCCCTGGCCAGATAGCTCAGTTGGTTAGAACATCTTCCCAATATGTCAAGGTTGTGGGCTTGATCCCCATACAAGAATCACACATACAAGAATCAACCAACAAATGCATAAATAAGTGGAACAACAAGATGATGTCTTTCTCTCCCTTCCTCTCTTCCTCCTTCTCTCTCCATCTCTCTCCTTTCTTCTCTCTTTCTGAAATAATAATAATAATAATAATAATAATAATAATAATAAAAAATCACTGCCTGCATCTGCCTTCATCTTTATATCCTTTCCTTTGGTCCAAGACCGTCTTCCTTTCAGGATAAGCCATTATCTGTGCCCTTTCTCACTCACATTTCCCATGGGACTTCATTAATTACCTGCTCTCTCTAATATCATAGTAGTGAGTTTGTTAAGAGCCAGGTTCAAAGTCAGCCTCCACCATTACAAGCTACGCGCACTCGGGCACATTACTTAAAGGCCTGTGCTTCTGTTTCCTTAGCTGTGGAATATGATAGAAATACAACTTCCTTAATACAGTGTTTGGTCAGTATTAAATGAGACACTTGTAAAGTACTTGGAAAGAGGCCTCAATGATTATTGGCTGTTATTTTATCTTTGACCTCTCCCTCCTTATAGATCTGTAAACTGGACATGTAAGCATGAAGTCTCTTCTGCCATTAAAGTTGTGACATTGCTTTGTGTTTTCTATTGAGATCCTTCTTGAATTTCTCCTTTCATCCTAAGCTTATGAAATGTTGACATCACTGGCTTTGTGATAGATTTATTACAAAGACCTACTGATTTTACTGCCCGTTTCTAAAACAATTCCCCTCCTCTCTCAGTCAGTGCCCAAATGCATGCTTTTATTAGCTCTCAACTGTTTGAAGCCAAGAGCCTCATACCTGCTTTGGAATAAAAGTACAATTCCATCCTAAAGGAATATATAATTTAGTAAAGGAAATAAAGAGTTATAAGAAAATGAAAATAAGGCCAAACACATCTACAATGTTATTTTTTTAAAAAAAGAAATAGAAGTCTTGATGACTTTCTATTACTAGATAATTTGGAAAAATAAACATGATGTCAGATTCAAATGCTGTGAAATATCCCATCTTACTTGTTTACTTACTGAGTCAGGTGGCAAACACGGTCCGAGAGTACTCTTCTTTGGGGGACACAGCATCCAAACAATTTAATGCTATTTGTCCTAAGAACTTATTTTTACGCTATTTTTCTACATTCCAAAATGTTTATTTAATTAACAAACCATTTATTTGGTAACAAAAATATGCTTACTTTTATGACTCTTTGCCAGAGCATCTCGTGGAGAATACAAAGCATATTAATCAGAGAAGATTAACAGGTTCATAAATTATAGTTTGATGAATAGTTCTGTTGTAAAGAATAATTTTAATCTACATTAAAGAGAAAATGCTGCATTTTTATAATATGAATGGCGGCGTGAAGGTCAGAGGCATATTCAATCTGTGAAACCTTGCACTTCATTTAAATGTCTTTTTAGAATCATCCTGCTATTTCTATTTTATTGGGTCACAAAAAAACCTCCTAAAATTAGTGTTCTATACTCACTACCTCTGCTTTCCCCACCCATGCATTAAACCTTCGAAATATAAATTTATCTTCCGACACTTTAGTAAAATGGCTCCGTTGAAGTAAATTAAGTCATTGAAATTCTCCTGCCTTTCTTGGGTAATCTGAGGCTACTTCTCCCGTTCTTGTCTTGTCTACCTCCTATTACTTTTTAACTTTGCTTTATTTTCTTTCCTATGGACTCAAAATCAATGTCAAAGAGATGATTAACCAATTCCATGTTAATGCAAAACTCAACATTGCTAAAATGTAATTCACCACACAGCCTACCACCTGCCATATATTTCTAATTTTTCAGTAAAGGAGTTTATTTAAATCCTGGAACTGCACTCCACCGCAAAGCGGATGTGAAATGATTAAATAATAAGCCCCCAGTAGCTCCAGGGGAGGAAGAAGCGGGCAGTGAACCATCTGTAGATGTAGGAAGTCACCTGGGGCACGGGGACTCGGCTCCGTGCTGAGCCAAGGTCAGGCCCTTTTAGAAAGCTGTTCCCGACAAAAATAAGTAAATAACATCCCCCCACCAGGAAGTATCCCTCGAGGACAATTCTGAAGGCACTGAAGTGAGGACAAGAAGCGGTGTGAGGATGCAGATTGAGGTGTTCAGGGCAAGGAACTGGCAGGAGGCAGATGGCGTGAGGGTCCCACTTCCCAGAACTGGAAACGGAGAACTCCAGCTGCTGAAAGCACAGTGTGCAGGCGTTCCCCCCACGCGGAGATGGGGAGACTGCTCAGTCATTCGTGACTAGTGTCCTTTCTACGTGGGGGTTTCAGTTGGAAGTACTACAGTCTATCCCAGCAGGGTTGGAAAGGGAGTCTTTTTTTTTTTTTTTTTCTTTTTTCGTGACAGAGACAGAGAGAGTCAGAGAGGGACAGATAGGGACAGACAGACAGGAAGGGAGAGAGATGAGAAGCATCGATTCTTCCTTGCGGCATCTTAGTTGTTCATTCATTGCTTTCTCATATGTGCCTTGACCGTGGGCCTTCAGCAGACCGAGTGAACCTTTGCTAGAGCCAGCGACCTTGGATCCAAGCTGGTGAGCTTTGCTCAAGCTGGCGACCTCAGAGTCTCTAACCTGGGTCCTCCGCATCCCAGTCCGATGCTCTATCCACTGTGCCACTGCCTGGTCAGGCAGAAAGAGAGTCTTTATTGAAAGGAACTTACAGAATTTCCCGAAGAGGCAAAGAACCAGGCGTGGTGCCTCTCAGTCAGGAACAATGGAACCAGGAGCAACGCCCAACCACGTCGTGAGACTGTTCTACTCAACTCACTTGGCTTTGACAAGACTGCAGACGGGACACTTGAAGTCCGGCTGTGGTGGACTTCACTTTCGCACCACGTGTCCGCCCAAAGACCAGCCCACCTGTCTGTGGCCGTCGCTCCGTGCTGCCCCTCCCACACCCGGTCCCCATTGCGGTGCATCTAACTGGGAGAACCCGGGGAACGTGCCCTCTCATTACCAATCAGGAAGAGTGGAAATTCGTATTTGGATGTCTAGCTTAGGAAGACAGGATGCATAGTTTATTCAAATGTTGAGGGGAGGTTTAAAAAATGCTGGACAGTCAAACATAACAGATGGCCACTTAGTTCCTGACACAAGGATATGGCCACTTCTGTGAAAGGTGTCCAAACAGGGGCACCAAGTGGCAAGAAGGCAACCTAGATGTGAATGATGACAGAAGTCAAGATAATCTAGCCTCCTCATCCCCAGATTTTAGTGCACATCCAAACTACCTGGAGGGCTGATTAAAGCACATATTACTCAGCCCGATCCCATAGTTGTTGATTCAGAAGGCCTTGGAGACAATGGGAGATTCTACAGTTCTATCAGATTTCCAGGAGACTTTGACCATGATAACCCCAGGGTCACACTCTGAGAACCACTGGACTTCCTTCAAAACAGTTGGTTAATCTTTTTGGCAAAGTCAGTCTTGATGTTGAATTGAAAAGTCAGTAGTCTGACCTGTGGTGGTGCAGGGGATAAAGCATCGACCTGGAACGCTGAGGTCGCCGGTTTGAAACCCTGCACTTGCCTGGTCAAGGCACATATGGGAGTTGATGCTTCCTGCTCCTCCCCCTGTTCTCTCTCTCTCTGTCTCTTCTTTCTCTCTCTCTCTCCCCTCTCTAAAATGAATAAATAAATAAAAAAAATTATAAAAAAGAAAAGTCAGTAGCAAAAGCACAATATCAACACAATGACAAATTTTATAATATGTAAATAAAGACACTTAAAATTAACTGTGTATTCTTAAAAAGATAATACCTTTCGAGCACTTTGGGGTTTATAGAAAGCTGAGAGGAAGGTCGAGAGATTTCCCATATACCCACTGCCACATATATGTGCAGCCTTCTCCACTATTAACAGCTCTTACCAGGGTGGCTCAGTCTTACACTGATTTATCATCATCACCCAAGTCCATAGTTCACCGTAGAGTTTCCTGTTGGTGTTGTCTTTCTTTGGGTTTGGACAAATGTGTGATGACATGCATCTGTCATTGCAGTGTCATATAGAATAGTTCCACTGTTCTAAATTTTTTTCTCTGGGCTCTATCCCTTCATTCTTCTCCCAACCCCACCTCAGAAACCAGGGGTGGGGGGTTACTCTTTCCATGGATTTTTGCCTTTTCTAGAATGTCATATTATAATGACACAGCATGTAGCCTCTTTTGAACATCTTTTTCGCTTAGTAATATGCATTTAAGATTCCTCTGTGTCTTTTCATGGTTTGATAGCTCATCTCTTTTTAGTGCTAATGATGTTCCACCATCTGAATGTGCCACCGTTTATTTATCCATTCACCTGCTGATGTTACATCTCAGTCACTTCCAAGTTTTGGCAGTTTTGAGTAAATCTTCTGTAAAACCTATGTGCAGGTTTTTGTGTGGACATAGGTTTTCAATTCCTTTGAGTAAATACCAAGGAATGCAATCCCTGGACAATGTAGTGAAAGCATGTTTAATTGTGTAAGAAACTGCCAAATTTCCAGGTGGCTGGATCATTTTACATTCCCACCAGCAATGAATGAGAATTCTTATTCCAACATTCCAGATTTTGGCCATTCTATTCAGGTGTGTTAAATGTATCCTGCTGTTTAAATTTGATTTTACTTAATGAAATATGATATAAATAATGTATTATTTTCTCAACTAACATGTTGTTATCTATGTGAATTTTGGAGTTATTTCTTTCAAGGAATGCCAAGGTATATACCTGGACCAGGTATGCCCATCCTCACCGTAGCTCTCAGAATTCACAAGAGCAGACCAGGTAGAGATTTCAGTATAAAACTTTGAAATGATTTTATTTACTGCAGGTTTTAGTAATGCATAAGAGAGAAATTGGAGCCAGTACGCAAGTGTTAATTTTACAGAATTTATGAATTTTGGAAACCATGTTATTGGGGGAGCAAAATATTTAAAGGCAAAGTACCAGATGGAAATGACTATACTCTATTTTTTGTTTTCTATTTCATAAATAAAAGATCATATATCTATATATCTGAGTTTCCCTAATGACAATGAAACATTTCTATTGACATAAAATTTGCCTAATGTATACAGAAATCTCTGTCAAGAGATTTAAACTTGGATATGATATAACAGAAAATATCCTCAATAGTTAACTATCATCTTTATTATTTTTTCTTTCCTCTAGCTTATGTAGTTGTTCAGAAAGAAAAAATAATAACATTAAAGGCAAGATCGTTGCCTATGTTGATTGACATTGTCACATATTATTATAATTGCCCTTTCTATGCTCCAAACAGTACTAAAACTTCAAGGTCACATATGACTTTATGCCAATGAATATAATATTTCCTGTTTTTACATAGACATATTTTTCTGCCTTTAGTTTCTCTTGAGTTGAGTGCAGTTGTTTCAAAGCCTAAAAATCTGCCATTTTTAAAATTTTGTTGTGCAAATTTTGCAGTCTAAAAGTAATTCTGTTAGCAAGTTTGAGAGAAAAATGCTACTTCTTAAAGCCCAGAATTCTTGATAAAATATGGTTCTGCTGGATACAGTTGAGTTTTCAATAAGGCATGTAGGCATAGTAAATTATGCTTTTATATTACCTGTAATGCTGAATTTCTGTACCTTAAAATAATGGTTATCCCCTGGTGATAATTACACAACAGCTGGTTCTTCCCGAAGCGGAACAGCACATATCATGCGATTTAACCACGAAGAAAATGAAGATGGGAATTATAAAAATAAATGGAGATAGGCATCTGATTAAGTGACAGAGCATTGCAAAGTGATGAGTCAGACACAAAATAACACTCACTTTCCCTCATAAATTTGGTTGATTTTTATAGCAATATCATCGGTAAGGATTTCAATAAACCCATTCTGGTTGTGTCTCTCTTCACATGTGATGTATACTTGTGAAAATCAAATATTTTGTCTAAATCTGCTTTTGCCAGTTTTCAAAATATGATCCTAGCTCTTTTAGGTCACTGAAGCATGAAAAATACCTTTTTGATGGAGGAGACTCAAAAAGATCTTCGTTTATCTGAAAACATCAAATGCCCTCTTTGTAACAGCTTTATTGAGATATAATCCATATACCATATGACTTTACCATTTAAAGTATCCAATTTGGTAGTTTTTCTATTCCCAGTGTTGTGCAACTGTCACTACTGTCTATCATTTCAGCACCCCGAAAGGACATTTGTGCATAGGTCCTCACTCCTCATGCCCCGTGACCATTCGACTCTTCTCCTGTCCCAGCTGTAGACAAGCCTATTTTAGGTATGCCTGCTTTATACTCTACATAAATGCAGTCATACAATATGTGCTATTTTAAAACTAACTTCTTTCACTTGGCGTGATATTTTCAGCCTTTATCCACATTATAGCATGTATCGATGCCTCATCAGTTTTTATGGCTGAATAATTCTCTATTGTATGGACAAACCCACATTTGTGTTTCTATGTGTTTAGTTGATGGACAGCTTTGGCTACTATGAATAGCACTCCTATGTACATTAGTATACAAACATTTGTGTGGACATAGTTTTCATTTCTTTTGGGCACACAGGCTAGGGATAGAACTGCTGAATCTTATGGTAACTCTAGTTAAACATTTTGAGGAAATGCCTTTTTTTTTTTCAAGGCCTCTGCACCATTTTATTTTCTCACCAGAAATGCATGAAGGTTTCAGTTTCTCCATATCCTTGCTAACACTTATTCTTGACTACTTTTGGCTTTTCGCCATCCTAGTGAATGTGAAGTGGTGTGACTTTGCATTTCCCTAATGACTAATTATATTGAGCATATCTCCCTGTGCTTTTTTGTATATTGTGATTATTTGTGTAACTTCCTTGGACAACTTTCTTTAAATGCTTTGCCCATGTTTTAATTGGGTTATTTGTCTTTCTCTTGTTGAGTATTTGTAAGTCTTCTTTATATATTCCAGTTACCAGTCCCTTATCAGATATATGATTGCAAATATTTGCTCTAAATCTGTGTGCTGTTTTTGTGGTTTTCTGATATGCTCTTTAAAGCAAAAATTTTTTAGTTTTAATGAAGCAAAATGATCTATCTTTTTCTTTTCTTGCTTCTGACTTTTGGTATAGTTTCTAAGAAACCACCATCTAATTTAAGTCCACAAAAATTTCCTCCTTTATTTTCTTCTAAGAATTGGGTGATTCAGTTCTTATGCATCCATCAGCAATCCATTTTAGGTTAATTGTCATGTACAGTGTCAGGTAGAGGTCTAACTTCTTTCTTTTGAATACAACTATCACATTATCTCAACCCTGTTGTTGAAATACTATTCACATTCCCTCTTGAATTGACAATTCCATCACGATATATAGAAGTATAAGGATTTCATATAAGAGTCTGTATGTAGAAAGTAGAATCTTTGTAGGAAAGATGGTGGCCATGCCCAGTCTTGGCTTTTTTCTCCCCAGATGCAGTCCTTTTCCCACTCTGAAGCGGAGCTGAGCCTTAGTAACAAATGCTGCCCGGCCTCCTCTGCTCCCATGATGACGCATAGTCAAAGGCAGTAACAGATGACCATCATGGGGGAGAAAAGGACCAGCTCCCCTCAGTCCTGGACAGATTCTCTGGCAGCAGTTATGTCCCTCTATGTTCAGGGTCTTGTTGGACACCGTCCCCTGATTCCAACTTTTTCTTGGTCTGGTGAGGCTGGAAGCGCTCCCTTAGTCCAGAATAGCGTTGTCTTTCCTGCCCAGGGTTGGCAGTGACTCCTTGCATTTTTTTTATCTCTAGGCAACCTCCATATTCCTAATTTGGAGTTTTAGCTCTTCCTGGACTTAGGTGAGCAATACCTGAAACTAAAGTCCTCTGGATAAGGTTCAAGGATAGCTTTATGCACAGAGAAAATTAAGTGTTATGGAATCAAGTTTAAAAGCCTAAAATGTAAAATCAAACCCACTTTTTGCACCTACTTCATGATATTTAACACTATTAAGTAATTATGCTATTAAATACTAATGAGCACATTAAAAATATACTAGAAATGTTTCACTTCTCTCTCACTCTGCTTAGAATAGTTTTCATTAAATTTTGAGCTATTTGGACTTTCAAAAAATATTTACTTATCATCAACTATATCTGAAGCACCAGAGACAAAACTTCAGAACAAAATAGTGATGGTTTTTTGTATCATGGAGCTTAATTAACCATTAATTACACAATAGGTAATTTAAGTGCAAGCATCAATAACGCTATGAATGAGAGGTGGATGGTACTTCAGAGCTGTGAAACTGTCTCTGGAGAGGACAAAGACCAGAGGAGTGATAATTGAGCTGAATTATAAAGGAAGAAGAGAAATTAACTAGAGAAAAAGGAGGGGGTGAGAGTCATCCCAGGAAGAGGAAGTGAAGGGCAGAAGGTCAAGGGCTTCAAAATGCCTTGTGTAGTTACAGCACAAAACATAAGGACAGTTTCACTCATTATGATGACACTAAGCGATGGAAACTTGAGGGCCTCATAGGACGTGTGTTAATATTTGGGTCAGTATGAGGAAAGATGGCGGTTCAACGTAAGGAGGCACTCAGCGAGTCTTGAACTTGCTCCACTTGAACCAGCTGGAATGGAAGTGCAAAGGCTTTCCACTGCCTAGGTGGGAAACAGTGGTAGCTTGACTAGAATCGAGGCGGTTCGCATGGCTGTATGCAGATGAATACTAGGAAGAAAATTGTACCGAGTCTAGTGTTGGAACAGATATCAGAAGAGACTAATGGAGGAGGGGGTGTGTGAAAGAATACTCCCAGTTCCCAGCTGGGTGAATGCCATTCACTGTAATAGTGGTGGAGAGGAAGACCAGAGGAAAACGGAATGAATTCTTCCTTCCTGCTCCTTCAGAATATGGGCGACCATCCATTCGGTGATTATTTAATCCAAATTTCATTAAGGTTGTACCTTTGTGTCCATTCAGATCAGGGTCATATAACTATGTGCTCCACACTTCCTTGCCGTTTGTCATAGTTCAAGAGCTATTTATCAGTTATATCAGAGATGATTGGAAGTCAGAATTGAGAACTCTCACTTTGGAATCGGACATATGTAACAATGATCTACTGAAAACCACACAATTAAGTAGAGTGACATTGGTTCGCAAAACCATACATGTTTCACGTGTATAACTCAGTAAAACTCCATCTGCACACCGTATCCTGCACCCTGCACCCCAAGCAAAGTCTCTCTGCATCCCCACTTTACCCCCTTACCCCTCTCCTCCCCACCCCCTTTCTCTCTGGCTACACCCCGTTGCCTGTGTCTATGTGTTACATATATATATCCATTCAGTCCTAAGGAAATTTACACAAAATGATGTTTGTTTTTTCCCCTTCAAAAGAAAGTCAAATGACATTAATGTTGCAATTAAGATTTTTTAATCCTTGTTCAAAAGCAATAAATAATTTTAAAAAAATCAAATATGACCCCTGTATCAAATTTCTCAGTGGCATAATACATCACACATACATCTGTGGCTTCTAAAAAAATACTTTCGGCAACAGCTTAGTCATGTGTTAGTTATTATTAGACTGTTTTTTCTTAGCCCCACCTCCATTCACTTGTAAAATTTCATTTGTTTAACATCCAAAATGTCTGTCATTCATCAACTCACTCCCTTCTTCCTTCCTTCCAGAAACTCCGGGAAGCCATGGGGGCCTCCTTCCAACTGTTCTCTCTACTTCTCACCTTTTTCATTCTGCGTCCACCTTCCCAGAGCTGGCTGCCAGATTCATTTCCTGAAGACCGTGACTTATGATACCACGGCCTCGTTCAGAAATATTTAATGTCTCCTCGTTGCCTATGGAATGATGTCTATATATATTAGTCATTCCTGTGTGCTCTGAACCCAGAAACCTATTTTAATGGTTTTCTCATTATTTGCCTGTCTGTAGTGCAGACACTAGTCCTACTGAACTGTACACTATTTTGAACTGAAAGTGAAATTTTCCCGTGTGCTTTTTCTCCTGCTGTTCTTTTTGTCTGGAATATCTTTTTTTTTTCTTAAGCTGTACTGCAAACTCTTCCTTTTCTCTAACTTGAATGTCACATGGAACATGAACTTTAATTTACATTTCTAAACTGAAAACACAGACTTCTCCTTTGAATTCCCCTGTATCTCAGTCCTGACTCATTGCAGTGCATAGATCTAGTTTGTATTATAATTAGTCTCTATTTCTGTATACGTTATCCAGAAATGTATTATAATAGCTTATGTTTATATTTTATACCCTGAGGAGCTTAAAGAAAATGCTATTTACATATTTGCTTTACTCTTTAGCATCCCAGGCAAAATTTCTTGTGCATAGACTCAGCCTGAGTATGTGGGCCACTGGAGTACTCTCAATGAAGGGAGCACACCTCCTTGTAATTACGTAGTATACCAAGCAGTTTCACTGAGTGCCAAGAAAAGCAATTTGCACCAGGTTTTGTACAAAAGGCAAAATACCAAAGTCCATTGTTCCATAATCACTCTATGAGGTTTTCTGATCATTGGTCAGATTGGAAGAAAATCATATCAATCAAGGAGCTAAGACTTCATCGGGGTGAATGACATCCCTCCTAGCTGGACGGCCACCCTGAACTGGTGGCTTTCGTCAGGGTGACATCTGATGTTCCGGAATCGAATCTATTGTTTCATTGGGGCTTAATCCAATTCGAGTCTTACGTACCTACTACGTACACTGACCCAAACTGCTGCCTCAGTTTGGAAACTTCAAGCCTGTTTTCCATTTCTGTTTTGGTGTGTGTGCTTGCATTTGTTTTTTAAATAGGAAGATAAGTGATTAGGATTGAGTGAGGCAGATATTAACACATTCCAAGAGGACTAGAAAACATGGTGAGAATTTGCTTGGAGTTTATGTTATACATTTGCACCGTCAGCCCCCAAACCTCAAGTCCTTGTGAGGAGAAAAACAAATATAAATACAGGGAAAGAGAGCTGGAAGATTGGTTTGTGGAATTAGGGAGATGCAGGTGTAACATAAGGCTGGATCCTTGTAGATTGTTTTTTTTCCTAAATAGTGAGGTTCTTTTTCAATCAATGAGGGAGGTTATTGGCCCAGACCTTATGTTTTCTTTCTCCTGCTGTGTCATAAGAGATGAAACAAAATTCTGAAATTATCCTAGTCCAGTGGCTAGTAGACATTTATATCTAGTGGACCTTGGACGATACCAAAAGATCACACAAGTCCTGTATCTGTCTTTTCCTTGCTCTCTCTCCCTCTGTTCTTTCTGTCAATTAAAATTTGTGTTTCCTTCATATATACCTAGTACTTTGCTGGTCACATGGTACATAAAATGAAACAGACACCCTTTGATTTGAAAAAACAAAACAAGTACAACCTGGAAGGGAAAAATAACCTCCCTGCTAGTTACCTGATACAAAAAAAGTTACAATTAGGCTGCTGGCATCTCAGATGCAGGTGTTGTCTAAGAAACAATCCCAAGAGACTTGAGCTTATTTACCAAGTGAGTGCAATGGGAGAATGTTAGAATCTGAGAACCCGGTGAAATTTCTCTGCAGCAGAGGTTACGTCAAGATCACTTGGGGGAGATATATATATATATATATATATATATATATATATATATATATATATATATATATATAAAATCACATCTCTATCTCTATACCCAGATAGATGTGGAATCGCATACTTCTATTTGTACATGCACTTTCATATGTGTATAGAATGTGTGTGTGTGTGTACAAGCTGGATCTGGTTAAATAATACCATCAGATAAGAGCTGCAGTTGCAACTGAGACCCTCATAGTAAACTGCATTTTGAAATGTGTCTTTGCAAAGCCTATTATTGTAATAAATCAGCTATGGTGATAAGTGTTTTCTCCTGTAAAAGGGTGAGTTGCCAGTGGTAATAGAAATCCCCTTACTCTATTTCAAATGACAGAGGATCCTGGGAGGAAAAGTGCTGTGAAAAGTGTGTGTTAGAATCCTGTATTTTGATTTCCCAAAATAGCTGCAGATGCTGTTATTGAGTTAGAAGAAATTTTTTTTTTTTTTGTATTTTTCTGAAGCTGGAAATGGGGATAGACAGTCAGACAGACTCCCGCATGCCCACCAGGGGGCGATGCTCTGCCTATCCGGGGGCGTCGCTCTGTTGTGACCAGAGCCACTCTAGTGCCTGGGGCAGAGGCCAAGGAACCATCCCCAGCACCCGGGCCATCTTTGCTCAAATGGAGCCTCGGCTGCAGAAGGGGAAGAGAGAGACAGAGAGGAAGGAGAGGGGGAGGGGTGGAGAAGCAGATGGGCACTTCTCCTGTGTGCCCTGGCCGGGAATCGAACCTGGGACTTCTGCACGCCAGGCTGACACTCTACCACTGAGCCAACCGGCCAGGGCGAGTTAGAAGAAATTTTATGCTACAGTGACCAGGACTTCTGACCGGTCTCTGCTGCTTTGTCAGTTTCTCTACTTTCTCTTTTTTAAAGCTTGATTATGTAGGTGATGACTTTTAATCTTTCTGATGTAATTAAAAGTATTTTCCTCTTCCTATTCTAATTCAGTTTCCTGTTTGGTTCCCAGTGAAAAATGCTCCTAGAATCTACATATTACATCAGATACACATCCTTTGTCCCCCACTTCTTGTAAGCGATGATTACAGCATAGGCAAAGGTCTTTCTTCACTGTCACCCACCAGCTTCTCACAAGCTGGGATGTATCTGAAATAAAATGACCTCAATCAGAGAAGGACTACTTTTTAATCTAGGGTATATTACCCATGTCCAATTCGATTTTTAACCTCACATTTATTTACATTTAATTCATAAATTTATGACCTACAATGACATGTCTTATCATGTTATTCATATTAATAGATTTTCTTATACTGCGTTTAAATTTGATATCACTCCTATAAAATACCAATTAAACTGGATCTCCTAATTCAATTTGTTTCAGTTCCGAATCCTTTTGTAGCTCTTGAAAATATAAGCAAGGAGACTGAACCCAAGGTATGTAACCGAATCATGCCATGACTTGCCAAAATGAACACATCATCTCGCTGGAATTTGGCTCCTGTGGCCAACATCTTAACTCTCTTTATATAACCTAATTTCCTTTTATGGTTTTGTGTTCACTCTTCTGTTTTTTTCCTTAAATCATGCAACTAGGTTTGTTTAATTGTCAGGAAAAGGAATGTAATTTTTCTTCTAATCGAGCTTATGGTTTTGCTATAAATTAGACATATTGCTTTCCAAATAGATGTCTGCTTGATTAATTCAATTTATATTTTGTATATCATATGATAGGTGTTCCCATGATTATTGGTAGAGAGAAGGAAGTCTCTATTAAAAAAGTAAATTATTTCATTTGTTCTAATTTTTTTTTAGTGGAATGCTAGAAAATTTTTTTCATGAAATCCAACATATAGTTATGTATCTCTCACTCTAAAAGGTTGCTAAATCTTTTTAATGCAAAGAACATATTACATTTGCATTTGTCTAAGTTACCAATATAAGTTGCACTATTGCTGTGCATTATTATTCAAAATTATACACATACATTTTACAATAAATTTTATACCTGACCAAATGTTTCTCTTCCCATAACATAATGATATTTTTTAGAAATTTTTAACCAAAATAATGATCCTTTGAACATAAGCCCCTTTACATATAATAAAGAATATATGTGTGGCTTTAAAACCATTAAACTTGAAGCATGCTTTTCCCATATTAATCTCTTGTATTAGCCTTCTTCAATGTACAGGGTTGGCCAAAGATAGGCTTACAAATGTTAGTTTGGAAAATAATACAATGATTAGTAAATAATAATAGAAGAATAAACTATTTCTCGTGCTCACAACTGTCAACCTACTTCTGCCCCACCCTGTATTTTTACTGTAGTCATTTTGTGGTAGTACTGAAATTCTGCAAACACTCAGTGAAAAATCAAGATTTGAATGACCCAGCAACTTTACACAAGTCTGACCAAGGATCATGGAATTCACATTTTTTTAAAATCCCCGTATAGAATTAAATGGCACGGAAGTCATGTTACTGTGTTTTTGGGTATTTAGAAATGCATTCATTTTTGTGTGTATGTATATAGGTATGTACATACATACACCTTAGAATATGCATCTATTTATTTTACTTTCTTAACTTTTATATATATGTATAAGGTCTACCGAAAAGTTCTGTTTCTATCACAACAAGTTTCGACACGTAAGCATATGTTTATTTGGCGCATGTGTGCCTCTCTATTTTTATCACTTAATGTATACATACTGACGTAGCAAATTAACTAAAACAAAGTTGATTCACGTTAGTCTTATGTGTGAAGCGATAGTGTACCCATGGCTACTGATAAAGTTCATTTAAGCCACTGTAATTTTTACAAATTTCAACAAGGAAGAAATGCTACAGAAGCATGTCTGTCACATCCACCATATTCCCCGGACTTAGCACCCTCCAACTATCACTTGTTTTTGTCCTTACAAAATTTTTTGAAGGGCAAAAAAATCAAAAATGAAGAAGATATCAAACAAGCACTGGTTCAATTTTTCATGTCAAAAGATAAAACATTTTTCAAAAATGGGATATACAAATTGCCCTCACGCTGGCAAGAAATCATTAATAATGGCAATTATATTATTTAATAAAGTTTATTGACAGTAAGAAAAATTTGTATTTTGTTTTATTCTAAAAACAGACAGAACTTTCCAGTAGACCTTATAAATACACACACATACATATATATACACACACATATATACACACATACATATACACACACACATATATATAATAAACAATAAAACATTTTAAAAAATTCTTGGCTAACAGTATGTATTATAACCATAATTTCAGTAATATTCTTTGAGATTCACCAAATATTCAAACAACTTAACTCTTTATTAAGGAGAAATCCAAAGTCTTTATTAAGGGCTGTGTATTATAAAATCTAAAATTTTCAGTGCTGCCTTGATATCATTGAGCCTCACAGAGCCCGGAAGACTTAGCCACGGGTCCATGGCTCAGACCCATAGCTGCTTCCCATCCAACAGGAAGGTCTCCTGACTCACCCTGTTTCCCAGCAATCAGACCACCTGCATCCCATCTGATCCTCAACTTTCTTGCTCTTCCTTCCCTTCTCACTTGCAGGGTTATTGAAACCAACCCATTTTATCCTCCGGAGGGAACCAAAGGTACCTGCTCTTCTTGTTCCTACAAAGCCTGACTCCCCAGCCTTTGCTGACTCCCCCTGCTCCTCAGCGTCACCAGACGTGGCACTGTGTATGTGCTGCCTGCCTCGCCTGGGCTGTCAGCATGTGTGATGGATAAACCATCACCCATCCCATAAGTCTGGGGTGGAATGTTGTATATTTGGCTCTCTTGTATTATTTGGGTTCAGGACCACTCCTTCATTAATGGCATGAATAGAAGATGATTAGAACAGAATGATAGTTAAGCACCTGCATATTTTTGAAAACTTAAGCCTGAATAGCGTGAGGAAGGCTCACAAATAATCCTAAAATTTTTCTCCCTCTGTCGTGACTATGGGACAGGACATACATGTACAATCCCAGGACAGACTGAAAGGTCAAAGTCTTCATTTTCTCTACTGTGGAACATAAACAAAAAACATATTATCCGAAAAATGTAATGTAGGTTGATAGTAGTCATCCGTCATAGCTAAAACAAACAAACAAACAAACAAAAACATCTCATTGAAGTACTCATTGGCTATTTAAATTGAAGCCACTCAGATAATCTGAGAAATCTCTCAAGGAAGGTCTAGGTGCACCGTCAAGCTCTTTGTGATTAAATGTGATCACTTGATATACGGGATTGCTGGCTGTGCCAGCTAAATTTTGAGGAATTTGCAAAACAATTAATTCACTTTAGCCTAACTGATCAGGAGCCATTTCCTTTTTCTGTAACAGTTTATATTACTGCTGGTGGGAAAATATTTAAAAAGAAGCCTGCCAATCCAGTGAATCCTCTCTACAAAGATAGAAAAGAATTAAACTGTTTTATTAGCCAATAATCATTCAACTAGACCGTGACACACACAACAGGAAATACAGTAAAAAGACTGCAAACAGAAAGAAATTTCATCTTTTTATACAACCAGGCAACTACGACTCATTACATACATGTTCTCAAGATAAACCATGTTATCGTCTACTATGACACATTGACAGGTACACCTAATTTATTCTAGGTTCACCTGTCAATTGAGGTGGCCACCTATATTACATAATTATTTTTACCCAGAGGAAAAATAAAATGCCTCCTCTCTCTGTGGAGAGCAGATTGCTGGGACTTGGAACCAGGTGCCTAAGTTAAACCCCCACAGAGACAGGCAGAATGAGGCCCTGTCTTTCTTGATGTTTACATTTCAAAGACATGGCTCCAAGGCCCTTAAGAAAAACAAAACAAAACATTCCTGGGTTATAACACAAGTAGGAAGCTTATTCAGCTTTTTGAAAAGAGTTCCATGCCCCTTCAAGGGACAGAGAAATAATTTATAATTACACATTTTCTAAAGTTCTCTGAGAGAATGGCGGGTCGGAATGTCTCCTCCTTTAACACCAGGGAAAATTCTATATTTTAAAATTGTATTTTGTGTGTGTGTGTTGGGCTAGACAAATGATCGTGTTTCTTTTTACCAAGTCTTGAGTATAATAGAGGGGGATGCTCTATCTTTTTTATAGATACCAAATGGTGCACACAATTAACAGGGTATCCAATCAGATAAGGGTGGCGACAAATCTGTCTTTGCCACTTGGGAATTGCTTTTGCTTTCCCAAGATATTATGTATGCTGACACCAAACTTGGCAAGAACCTGAAGGTATAGTTTCAGTCTGATTGTAAATATCACCAAAGGACCCTGAACCAATGCCATTCACTGTGGAACTGAAATTCGGCGGTTGCTTTGGGTAAGTTAGTCTCATGCTGTCGTGTAAACCTCACGCTGAAATCCTAGGAGCTGCACACCATTTGTTTCTTCTAGTTCATGTCCTGTTCCTTCACAGGTTGGATCAGAGAATTGGTTCTACTTAGGCACTCGGGAAGCCAAGATCACAGAGACCACACGATCCTGTACCTGCGCTGTTTGGATCATGTGACCTCCTTATTTGTGGGTGAGAAGAGGTAGCAAAGGGATCTCAAGCCTGCTCTGACGCTCTCTCGGTTAGGCACGAGCATGTCACTTCTGACCACAGCCTGCTCATTGGCCAACACTTGCTGTTTGACAGCCTGGATGTGGACTTTGTCCAGCCCCCTCTCATTGCCTCGCTCTCAGGAAAATATCCTGGCATCCTGCCCCCTTCCCTAGGGCAGCCTGTAAACAATGATAGCTCCATGCGGGTGACACAAAGAGGTCCCAGGCTCTTGTTCTAATTCCAGCATCTCTGAAGACCTGTCAGGGCTCCAGAGCCTCCCCGACCTGACGGCGGATTCCAAGGAGCACCCGCTTCGGCAGCCCACGCACCCCTCACCAGCGGAATCCATTCCGAGAGCATTTCCCAACCGATTTTGTGCCAGCAAGTCCGGAAAGCGGAGTCTGCTCCCGGGTGAGCCTGACCCGTGGGCCTCCCCCTCTATGTCACAATCATCAGACTGTTTGTAAAATATGCAAATGGCTGTCCTTTATCCCAGGTCCACTGAATTAATATCGAGGTGTGGAGGCTGGAATCCGCATTATTAAAAATCACCCAGGAAAAATAAATAAATAAAAATCACCCAGGAAAATTATGTTCCTCATTCCAGTCTCTAACAATGACAGCTGTAATTACTTTGATTACAGACAAAATTGAATAGTTGAAGAGGGTGGGAAGTACTCAGAGGATTACAAAAAAATAAAAACCAAAAACACAACAACAACTTTTGCAGGCTATTCTGTCAAAATTACTTATGTTACAATAGGGAAAAAAGGCCTTGGCCGGTTGGCTCAGTGGTAGAGCGTCGGCCTGGGGTGCAGGAGTCCCGGTTCGATTCCCGACCAGGGCACACAGGAGGAGCGCCCATCTGCTTCTCCACCCCTCCCCCTCTCCTTCCTCTCTGTCTCTCTCTTCCCCTCCCGCAGCCAAGGCTCCATTGGAGCAAAGTCGGCCTGGCGCTAAGGATGGCTCTGTGGCCTCTGCCTCAGGTGCTAGAGTGGCTCTGGTTGCAGCAGAGCAACGCCCCAGATGGGCAGAGCATCACCCCCTGGTGGGCGTGTCGGGTGGATCCCGGTCGGGTGCATGCGGGAGTCTGTCTGACTGCCTCCTGTTTCCAACTTAAGAAAAATACAAAAAAAAAAAAAGGGAAAAAGAATGTCTACAGAAGTCCATAAGGAATAAATAAGCTACTTGCAGAAACAAAGCTTTTAAATCTGCAGACGTGAAATGTCAGACTGCTATCAGTTCTGAGCCCAATTAACATATGGGAAAATAATTCCATATCCCACACGTGGATGCCTGCAGTGTCCCATTGGAGCCACTTGTCTTCCTCGGGGGGCCTTGGGAACCCTGGGCCTGAATGGCCACGTCGCCACTGCTGAGCTGAGAGTCACGCCAGCTTTGGAAGTCATCGCGTCACCCCGAGACTGGCACGGTCGAAACGGAGATGTAGCTAAGACCTTTCTTTCACGTAAGAGATAAATTAGCTTTTTTCATCCGTCCTGTTGTCCAGGTCGAAATGGAAACTCCAAATGTTCTTCCTGTATCGAGAAGTAATCCCTTAATATGGTCGATAACGTGGCGATAACTGTTTGTGGTGTCAGGTGGGCTCAGGAAATATCAAGGGGAACGGACACTCGGTAACAAGTGTCACTGTCTAACGCCGTGCTGTCCACCTGAAACCCATACAGAATAAAACTGAAAGGGAACTGTCACTGAAAAATAAAAGGAGAAATAAACATTAAAAAAATTAACTCCTTAATGACACATACAAGAAAATCAGAACATGATAGAACAGAGAATTTAAAAATTGTAAGCAGGCGGTGGTGCAGTGGATAGAGCGTCGGACTGGGATGATGAAGGACCCAGGTTTGAGACCTCGAGGTCGCCAGCTTGAGCGTGGGCTCATCTGGTTTGAGCAAAGCTCACCAGCTTGGACCCAAGGTCACTGGTTTGAGCAAGGAGTTGCTCAGTCTGCTGAAGGCCCACGGTCAAGGCACATATGAGAAAGCAATCAATGAACAACTAAGGTGCTGCAATAAAGAACTGGTGATTGATGCTTCTCATCTCTCTCCGTTCCTGTCTGTCTGTCCCTACCTATCCCTCTCTCTGACTCTGTCTCTGTAAAAAAAAAAAAAGTAAGCAGATGGAAAAAATGAACCCCTTAGGTACTGCTTTGCTAAGATTTGTTGTATAAAGCAAAATAAATAAATATTATATTTATTTATAATATATAATAATGCATAAAAAAGATGTCCCCTATACATTTATCAAACTATCCTCCCTATTTTAAACCCGGTAGGAAAGGATCACATCAGCCCTAATAGTAACGGACCTGACCGCATCAAGACCCACAGTGGCGGTACAATTTGTTCCGCGCACACCATTGTTGATGCCATCACCCTGCCTGTCTGAGGCCGGGGGCCGCGGGCTGATTTGAAGTAAAACCCTTGAACACTAACCCATAAGTTCAGGTGAATTTCCCATAATACCATAATGCCAACGGTAAGACCCCTAAATCACCTGGTTTCAGTTAAAATTTTTATAGGTTATTTCTCATCGATTTTGACTTTTAAAATGTTACGTTGGATGACATTTTCCTGATGGTTGTGGTTGCTGGCATTCCATTACAATTGTGTGTCTGCGCTGCGTGCCTCGCTCCGCGGACCCTCTCCACCTGATGGCAGCCTTTCCGCGGAGGATCCTTGCTCTGTGTAACGACGCCCACTGGGTTATGCCCGGAAGCGCTTGCTACTCTGCTGTTTCTCTTGTCTACAAACCACAGTGAAGTAGTAGAAAGAACACTGCAGTGAGAAAGCCTGGGTAATGGTGTCCACTCTGGAACTTGATAGCTGTGAGAACTTGAAAAACCATAGGCTCATTTACGATTAATGTTTTTTTTTATTTATAAAATTGGAATAATTATAGCTTGTTTATTACCCTCACTGTGTTCTTGGAGAATTTGACGAGTTAAGGTGTGTGAAAGCATTCTGGGGTGGGGGAGAACACACACACACACATCTCACAGAAATAATGACACTGAAACTGTACTTGTAAGTTTCATGCCACAATGTTTGGAACACGTTTGACGAACGTGTGAAGGGGAAAGACCTTTCTGCTGGACGGCCAGTGGCTGCTAACTGAAATGTCTTTTTCCTCATCTTCATTTGTTCTCCCTCCTTTAAATCTGTATGTCCCTAATTCTCCAGTCCTTGGACCAGTGAAAGTGGGGATTTGGGCAGCAGTACCAGAGCCGAGCTGCTGGGGTGCACTTCCCTAACCATAGTGTGTGTGTAAAACGCGCCCGGGATTCGGGATTCGGATGCGCCCTGATGTTTGCAAACTGCTGGGCTGGAGAGGGAGAGAAGGGAAGAGTCCAGTTGCCAACCTGTTTCTCCAGAGCAGCTGGAACTTAGCTCTTGTCCTTCAGAATTTTCAAACCATTACTCTGCCTTTGCCTTTTAGTCATTCATAGCCAGGCCACGTCTTCTTTTATTTTTTATTTTTTTGTATTTTTCCGAAGCTGTAAACGGGGAGGCAGTCAGAAAGACTCCCACATGCGCCCCACTGGGATCCACCCCGGCATGCCCACCAGGGGGCGATGCTCTGCCCATCTTGGGGTGTCTCTCTGCTGCAATCAGAGCCATTCTAGCGCCTGAGGCAGAGGCTTCAGTGCCATCCTCAGCGTCCTGGCAAACTTTGCTCCAGTGGAGCCTTGGCTGCGGGAGGAGAAGAGAGAGACAGAGAGGAAGGAGAGGGGGAGGGGTGGAGAAGCAGATGGGCGCTTCTCCAGTGTGCCCTGGCCGGGAATCGAACCTGGGACTCCTGCGCGCCAGGCCAATGCCCTACCACTGAGCCAACCGGCCAGGGCTTGTTTTTCAGCTTTATTGAGATATAATGAATATATAACATGGTAAGCTATTGAAAGCATACAACATAATGATTTTGATGCATGTGTACATTATGAAAGGATTCCCCCTATTTGATGTTTATAATCCTCTGATTCAATGGTCTTCCCCCCCCCCCCGTTAAATTGGTGCTACAAAAGAACCACCATAATGATTCCTGGCTTCTGTCTGGAAACAGGACCCTTTCACAGGAATATCTAACCTGATTACACCCAAGCCATTTCTGTACTGCAATCTGAGTCAGCCACTTAATAGATTAAGGTTTTAAAAAGTACACAGCTACAACTTAATTAACTGTTATTCATCAATGCTTAATCAAAGTCTAGTCTTGCTTAATGTGTTTATTCTATAAGTATTTAAATTATCATTGACTAGATTAGCGGGTTAAAACATTGAAGAATTAACACAAGCTATTATATTTCGTTCCTCCACCCCCACCACCCAAATCTACTGAAACTAAAGAAGTGAACAACAGAGACATAATACCCATGAAAGAAGGGAAAGGAAGAAGTCTAGAGTTTAGATTTTGGAGTATCAGTTATAGCTCTCTCTTCCTAACTGCAGTTCAGAACCATGGGAGAGTTATAGGTTGGGTGTCAGCTTTCTTATGGGGAAAAAAAGAAAAGAGAGAAAAAAAAGTATGTTGGAGGAGGGAATTTGGGAGTGCCATGAAAAGAGCTTGCTCAGTCTCCTTTCAGAAGAGAGAGGCACCAGACTGCAGGCTGGGGCAGAGGACAGACCGAGCTCAGGGACACTCACCTGGTCCCCGAGTCAGCAGACAGTCACGTGTTTTCACTGCTGTCATGGAGAAAGGCCTGAGCCAAATGCCCCCTCAGATAAATCACATCCTCTTCTGAAGGAAGACACGAGTTCGCCCAAAAGGGAACAGTGCTATAGCTCTAATGGGAAGGGCCTAATGAGGAAGCACTTACCCCAACAATATTTTATCTTAGCTCAAAACCATTGGGCTTTAACTTTGACCTGATGTCTTCCAAGAGATGACTTTGTCCCTCATGGTGGGAAGTTAATGCTGTGTGGGCGGAGCGCAGGGCACATTCCTAGCAGCTTCAGCTAATGCAATGCTGTGAGAATACTCCAGCTCTTAGAACCCTCCTGGGCACACCCAGGAAGGAAGCTCGCCTGCTATAAGGAAGTGACAGCGCCAACCACACAGCTCCCTGCTCTTTTCAGCCATTGGCTATGAAAGACACGCTGTAACATCCTATTGGCTGAACCTGTGTATATAAGCTAGCTTACTTCTTGAATAAAGTGGATCTGCGTCACTGAACCTGGTCCCCGGAGTCAGGTCTTTGTGTCTCCGTCATCCTCACCCCCGGCAGGACTTGTCCACAATGGTGGATCCAAACTGTCCTGCTCCTACCTTTCATGAGCCAGACCCACCAAACCAACCTCTCTCAGAAAATGGGTGAGGAGAGCACGTCAACGCCAAGGCCATTTTATCTTCAGGCTGTAATTCCACTCATATTCTGTTTCCCCATCATGTCTTACCATATGGCCAACACTGCCAAAGTATTAAAGGCATTTCTAGAAGAAAAAGCCAGTGACATAGAAATGTCCCGTATTTGCGCATAACCTCTCTCTCTCATCAAACTCTAAAGGAGTGATTAAAGTCCAAAGATTAAATTCCCATGGACTAAACTTTTTTTTTCTTGAAGGGACACAGTCCTGAATTGCACCCCCAAAGATAAATAAATTTGGATTTCCATCTTTTACATATCATTACAACGTGAGATGTGAGTGTAGGCTCTGAGCCCACTCTGTTTCCAGTGACGTCACATTGACAGAACCACCCAAAGTGGGGATGTTTACTGCATGGAAATTGTCGAGTGCTAAAATCAGAGTCTTCTGATTGTTTTTCCTCTACAACAGTGAGTAGCCCAGCACACAGTTCATTTATAAAGCCATATTGTGATAAACACATAGATTTCCTGGCTGGAGAGGATGTCTCACTTCTGTGGAGGGGGTGTTCTCCATGCTAGCCTGTTCACTGCAAAAGCACTCGACAGATACAAGGCTTTGAAAAGACTTTTTTATATATAGCTGTGTCCTGTTGTTGTTAGCTACAAGCCAGGAAAAAGAGATGGCATTGTTCTCTTCCACGGTGGGGGAACAGAATGTGGTTGTAACTGGGAAAAGTGCAGTCTGCAGGTGGCCCCACAGGCAGCGGGGGAGAATGAGGACAGGGACCACGAGAGTGGCCAACATGAAGACCTCCCTCCTCGTGGCCCGACAATCTTTACAGGCAACTAGATTTCAACCAACTCCCCCCCTCCCGCCCCATTGGGCCTTTTTCTCTATAACATTGTCTCTTTCATTTCCCACGTGCTGAAGCGCTTGCCTCAGACCACGGACCAATCACAGTATGTGAGATTTCTTCCAATGCTTTAGGAAACGCGTTCTGAACCCAAGTTTGGGCTGCAGTGATGGCACTAGTGGCCCACCATAAAAGCTGGAATGCCCACTAGTGAGTGGGAGGGACCAGGTTGGCCAGCACTGCAAAAGTGGGTGGTTTTTATAAAAGGTTCACCATCACGGCTCTAGAGCTTTAACAGACCATAGTGTTGCCTTGTGATAAAAGGTTTCCGAATCAAATCTGACAATTAGGAGATTAAAATCTAGGGGACTTCTAGGACCCTGTGAAAAAAGACCTTGTACAATCATCACAGCGTCTGTTCCACAGATTATTACTTTTTTTTTTTTTTATACAGAGACAGAGAGAGGGTCAGAGAGAGGGATAGACAGACAGGAACAGAGAGAGATGAGAGGCATCAATCATTAGTTTTTCCTTGCGACACCTTAGTTGTTCATTGATTGCTTTCTCATATGTGCCTTGACCGTGGCCCTTCAGCAGACTGAGTAACCCCTTGCTTGAGCCAGCGACCTTGGGTCCAAGCTAGTGAACTTTGTTCAAACCAGATGAGCCTGCACTCAAGCTGGCGACCTCGGGGTCTCGAACCTGGGTCCTCGGCATCACAGTTCGATGCTGTATCCACTGCGCCACTGCCTGGTCAAGCAGATTATTACTTTTGAGAAACATTGATAGGAAGGCGTGGTGCTGAGTGAAACTATGTTAATTGATCTAGAAGGTATGATATAAGGTGAACACAAATAGGTTTATAGTAGTGAGTATCAAAGACAGTTTACTCTTTTGCTGTTTATTAATTGTATCATTTTCCATATAAACAACTGTAAACCTACAAAGGGACAACAAATAAAACATTGCCATGTGAGTTAAAACGGAAAACTTCATAAATTGCAGCACCCTTCTGCATATGGTATAAATAAGAGTTATAGTCTATCAGGAATTGGCCAAACAATGTTTCTATATCACTCAGCTGCTGCTGCCACAATGCAGAATGTTATGTTGCATTTAATCTGTTGGAGGAGGGGAGGAAATGTGTTTAAAACACCACGCAGACAGAAGGGATCTCCTGTGGATCAGTGCCTTGTTTTCAGATTAATGGTTGGTACACCCCAGTGTATGTGGGCATGTGCACTTGTGTGTGTACAGGCTGGGGAGAGGTGGGCATTATATAACTGCTGCTTTCACATTACATATGCAATTGGAAATGGACCATGCCTTCATAGGCTGTGGATGGCCACCCTGCAATCCTACAGGGCCGTTTCTATAGGGGAGAAGAGAGTGCTAATTCTTCTTATTAGTTCTTTGATCTGTTTGATCTTTGGATGCTCTGAAATCTGTGGTCATCTGGAGATTTAATAATTGCCTCTCCATAGCAGGCATATGAAATATCATCTTATCTAGTGGTTATCACACTTTATCCTGTAAGAAAATCCTCCTCCATTTCTTTATTTCCCCAATGAAGCCTGAAGCAGACCTTGATTTTCTGAAACAGGTAAACAGAACTGTTCTCTTTAAAGCCAAACAAGGGACCCTCAGATCACTGCCTAAGGCAGCCTTAACCATTCCCCTCAGCTGGACTACACTTTCTATACCGACTTCTTCCTGACTCGAGACCTCTGAACTCCTTGTCTTAGAGCATTTACTTTAGAAAACTCACTGTCCCTTAGAGATATAAATCTGTTTAAAAGCCTCCTGCCCATTTTCAATTCAGAAATGTCTTTCTCAAAAACCTGGGAGCCATTCCTTTGAAGAGCCTCACTTCAGAGAGCTTCTTCCTCCAAGTTGTTGTAAAATGACCTCTTGTCACAAAGATATATATAAAAAATAGTTTACTTTTTTTGTTTGGGAAAAGCCAATTAGCCAACCCACTGGCCTGAGATAACGGTCCTCACCCCAGTTCCTAAACCCTGCAGCACTTTAGCTTCAGTGGAACTGAATTTGAACTCCACGTTGACCTCTCTCCTCCCTTGCAACAGCCTTGCATCAAGTCTTCTCTACTTGTTTAATTTCAGTGTAAATGTGAAGCGCGACTCTGCAACTTCACTTGACATTCTTTTATTTATGTTTATTGTTTATAATATCAGCTCTGAGGTTAGATAGTCGGGTACTTTACAGTTTTTCTGTCTATATTTCCAGCACCCCAATGGCACCATGCCTAGTCATCACGGTACGGTTGAGTCTACTTTCTATGCTGTACTTCCAGCCCCATGACTGCTTGTAAACACCAGTGTGTGCTTCTTAGTCCCTTCACATCATGCATAGGGTCCCGGTAAGGTCGGTGGCCACCGCCATCATGGCCATGCAGGTTCTCATTGGATTTGGGCAGACAGTAAAGAAACAGTGGAGCCAAAGAATGGTGGGCCATTCCTTTATTTAAGTCTCGCACCGGCTGACGAGCAAACACACGGGAAAACATTTCCCTCTCACCCAGGGCTCCCCAAGCCACTGACACATTCTCCAGTTCCACAACCAGGAGAATCTTCTCCGGTTCCTCCTAGAATCAAAGGCCCCACCAGTCTCAGCGGAGCTCGCAAAGGCCCTCAGTTCTAGTTCCCTATCTGTACCCCATCTTCTCTCTCCATGCAAAACTGGCTTCTTCCTCAGCACTCTGCCTTCTCTCCACTCTCCCTGCAAAACTGGCTGGGCCACAAAGACCCCTCCTCTAGCCAACAGTAGCAGAACAATGGCCCTTCCCAAGGAGGAATGCAATCCATAATTTGCAGTTAATGGCCCTGCTCTGAGGGCAAGCACATATTTGGCTGCCCAGAGCCATTTTTTAACAATAAAAGTGAGCCAACTCAAAAAATACGATTTTTTCAAACTCATTCACCCAACAGTCCCCCAACCCCTTCTCCTCTCTGGCAACCACCAGTTCTCTCTCTGTATGTCTGAGTTTGTCTCAGTGTTGCTTGTTCGTTTATTTTGTGCTTTAGATTCTTATCTTTATAGCTCTATAAAATTAGGTCCATAAAATAGTGATTCTAATAGTACATAATGTCTGATAATCACAGGAAATAACATATGGAATGTCTTCAAGATAGTACCCAGCTCTTTAGTAAGTACCAGCAATTATAATAATAAGCGTTGTTGTTGTAACACTTAATTATCAGCAAGGACATTGAATGGGCATTTCTTTCAGTCTTGAAAGGGCCAGAGACTTTATTCTAATAATTTGATTATCATAGTCCTTTCTTTTTCTCATCTCGGTGCTAACATCTTAGGTTCATTATGCAATTAAGTGAATTCCTCACCATTTAGAGACATTTAGCTATCCCGTGGATTCATTCTTGCATCTTTCCTGTTTAGCTTGGCCCGCAGGTGGTTCTCTCAGGGACAATTAGCACTTTCTCTGTTTGGGTTACCTCTGTCTCCCTCCCAGAAGGAGCCAGGAGCCGGAGGGAAGGGAAAGGGATAAAACCCCAAAACTTAAATTGCCACCCTTGCTTTTGCATAAAGTGATTCCAAGAAAGGTACTGGTTGAGGCTTCTGTCTCTTGATACATTTCTCGCCTGCTGCCCAGATGGTCCCTGGCTAAGTCTAGTGACTTGTTGGCTCTAGAGCACAGGGAAGTACATTCTTGTTTTACTTTATTCGGGAGGTGAGGTTTGTTATTTATACCCACTCCCTTAGTTCATTTCTGAAAGCAGGTGCTTTCGGAGCTGTAAAATTCACCTCTAAAGCAAACCAAGCACCAGAGGTTGAATAAATATGCCTTTTTAATGAGTCCATGTCAACGGGGCCTAATGGGACACAGCAATGTTTCAGCCTTGCTGCTGCTCAAAGTCTTTGCTTCCAGGTCTGAAGAGCCATGGTGACGCTTAGATGGGCTTTGGACAACTTTGTTAAAACTGCATTTTAGTGACATTTTAGATTTGTTAAAATTTTTAAAAATAGTTGCTTAAAAATCCATTTACACTTTGATTTTTTTATTATTATTATTGTTTCAAGGCCTGTCAGAAATACTGTACTGCTCTCTGGTAATTCGGTCTTCGGGCGTCAAAGGTCCCGGGAGCCATGGTATGCTCTCCATGTTTTTAAACCCTCCCTTGTTTTTAAAGCCCTGTTTGAGTTTTAACAAGAAAGACTGCTGTCAGAGACTTGGACCAGTGAATAAGTAATCTATTCTACCTTCACTACTTTCTTTCTGCTTTCAAAAATATCAAAAATACATCAAAGAAGTATTTTTTTGCCTGTTTTACCTTTTTTTGATCCTTTCTGTAGTAAAAGACATATATATTATTTTTTCTTTTTTTTTCTTTTTCTATTTTTTTTATTTCTGTATTTTTCTGAAGTGAGAAGCAGGGAGGCAGACAGACAGACTCTCTCATGTGCTGGACTGGGATCCACCCAGCATGCCCACCAGGGGGCGATGTTCTGCCCATCTGGGGTGTTGCTCTGTTGCAGCTGGAGTCATTCCAGCACCTGAGGTGGAGGCCATGGAGCCATCCTCAGCGCCCAGGCCAACTTTGCTCCAATGGAGCCTTGGCTGCAGGAGGGGGAGAGAGAGGTAGAGAGGAAGGAGAGGGGGAGGGGTGGAGAAGCAGATGGGTGCTTCTCCTTGTGCCCTGAGCAGGAATCAAACCCAGGACTTCCACATACCGGTCTGACTCTCTACCACTGAGCCAACCGCCCAGGGTTGACTTATATGTATTACAGTCCATTCTAGTTGGTTGTGCTGGTAAGATTTTAAAAATCACGTGCCATGCAGAATAAGAGAAGAAGTGGCATTGAAAAACATTATAGTGCCCAACATGCTGGGCACTGTGCTAAAGACATTTCATGAGAAGCAGCTCGGTCTGCCTGGTGGGGCCTCGTACGGCATCTCAGTGATGAGATCTGCACCCTCAGAGGAGCTCAGACGGGAGAACAGCAGAGTCTTCCCTTTTCCTCTGGGAGTTCTTAAAGCTAGTCCTGCAGTTCTTGAAGCCAAAAATGACTTCATAAAAGGTTTTAGGCCTTCTTTTTTCTGGAGACCCTTAATCTTCTTAGGTAGTCTTGGGGAAAGGTCAGTGAGCTATTTATTAGCATGGGAATATAGACAGTGGGAAAATGTGAGGCGTGGAGACTCTTCTGCTTAAAAATAAAATAAAACACTGCCTTTTGCAACTTGTTCCACAAAAGCCTCATCAGCCTCTGTGAGGTCTTAAGCGAGTCTTTGTGGGAGGAAAGAAGATATTCTTCTAGAGCTGTGGTTACGGAACCACTCAGGCTTAGAGGGTATAATTACAGCTTTGTCTATCCCTGGTTTCAGTCAGAGCTGGGCTTCTAGCGGAATGTGAGAAATGAGTTATCTGTGGAAAATAGTAACTGGCTAAAATGTGTAAAGTGTTAAACCCCTTTGAAATAGTTGCTTGAAGTCACCATATAAAAACCATGATTGGCCACTTCTGATCTAACAATCAGCTCATGTTTTTCTATCACTGATGCATACAGGGCTGGGCAACAATAAGTTTACAGGTGTAAGTACGTGAAACACAGAGTTTATTCTTGTATGATTATTTATTATGGTATTATTTTCCATACAAACAACTGTAAACCTACTTTTGCCCACTCCTGTGTATTTTGAATATAATTTTAAATATCAGTGTGTTGTGTAATACATAAAAGTGTCACAATATCACTTTGCAATCTATTTTTTGTGTGATCGCATATGTTATTTATAACAACAATGTCCAGCATTCCATTTACAAGGTTCATAGCGTAATCTCTACTTACTGGAAATATTCAAAATCACAGCCAGTGGTACTTTTAATTAGAATAATCTTATCTATGCTTTTCTATATTTTTGAATTATTTATTTTATTCATAGAACTATGTTTATAACATATTCTCTAGCAGTTTCCAAAGATACAGGAGTAAATTATACAGGTAGATGACCAGCCTTATTGAAAATATCATTATTCCTCTTTCTAAAACATACACTGATAAAAAAAAAAGTCTTTGTCCTGTTAAAGCTGTATTTCCTTATGTCTTTGCCTCAGTAGTCCCACAAATGTCTTAAACAACAAGACTCTACAGCCTCTTTCTTCCTCTGAGTTCTTACTGTGTGGATGTAGTCACTTGTTTGTTTCATCTGAACAACATGTATTGTTTGTTAAACATTATAGTAGGTGTTGGGTATAAAGTATAAAAATTCCTCAGGTTTATTTTTTTTTTAATTTACCTGATATTTTTACTTCTTCTTTGTCAAAAAAAATTAATAATAATCCGTGTTCAGCCTGACCTGTGGTGGCGCAGTGGGTAAAGCGTCGACCTGGAAATGCTGAGGTTGCCGGTTCGAAACCCTGGGCTTGCCTGGTCAAGGCACATATGGGAGTTGATGCTTCCAGCTCCTCCCCCCTTCTCTCTCTCTGTCTCTCCTCTCTCTCTGTCTCTCCCTCTCCTGTCTAAAATGAATAAATAAAAAAAATAAATAAATAATCTGTGTTCAATCTTTCAGAAATCATTGTTATGAGCTTCACTCTTAAAAGTATATTCTTCATCTCAATCTCTATCAAATTTCCAAGTAAGAATTAACACAACCTCCGACAGGTGCAAAGAGTACAACAAAGTGAGTTGTATTTAAACCTAATTAGTCATCTCACCCAAGATCTTTGCCCCATACATTTTAAACACAGGTCCGCCGCTCTCTCCTCACAGATGGCCTCGGAGGACCTTTGACTCCCCTCTCCATCATCCATCACTCTCAGTCCTAGAACTTAACTTGCCCTTTCTTTTCCCTCAAACAATAAATTTGTTTAAATCAACCATCTGATCAAATTTCCCCTCTACTAGCAATGAAGAAGAAGGTCCAAACTCTTTAGCCTGGACAAAGAAGAAAATTTTAAATATGTTAAAATTCCCATTTCAACTTTCCAGCTTACCTCCATTTCTCTATTCAGCATGCATACATTTTTACACATCAGTCCACAAACATAGCTGGTCATTTCCCAGGCTTTTGATCATGTTGGATCTATCTATATCTATCTATCTATCTATCTATCTATCTATCTATCTATCTATCTATCATCTATCTATCTATCTATCTATCTATCTATCTATCTCTATCTCTCTCTATATTTTTTGTATAATGACTTACCTCTACTTTTTCTTGTCAAAGTCTCCACATTTCCTGATATCTCCTCTAACCAAACATTCTTTAGAAATAGTCTCCCCTTCATCCGTTATATAACCTACGTGACAGCACCCTCTGAATTCAGATTATTTGTACACATGCTTATCTCTGCGTTAGATTGCACAGATCGATTATTAAATTTGATGGCCTCCACCTTTATTCTAAATTTCCCACTCTGCCTGCTACAGTGCTTAACACAAAACATTCCAGCAACATTCGTGATGTGTAAGTATATCTATCACGACCTGAAATAGGGAAACCAAATGAAAGACAACTTTAAAAGTGTTTCTGGTGTGCTCAGATTTAACAAGGTTAGTCAAAGCTCTCTCTTTCATCTCTGAGGCTGATGATACCGAAGTTCAGCAAATGTTGCATAAAGCTAGAACAGCCCCCTGTGTTTGTGGCAGGAGAATGTGTTTCTCAGAAGTCACTTTAAAAGTAGCATTATTTTCAAATCCAAGTTACATTAAAGGGACCTTGATTTGTTTTGTTTTTTAATTTAGGTGCTTGGGTTCAGAAAATTATTTTGAAAATATTGTTGCATTGAAAGGGCCAAAAATAGATGGTGCAGGAGGTGGAATTTTCCACTTCTGGGACAGAAATGTATCAGTGTGCCAGAGCTTTGCAACGTTCACCAGAAAACGTCACCACACCGAGTACAAATGCTTTAGGGCAGTGATTTTCAACCTCTTTCACCTCATGGCATACATAAATTAATTACTAAAATTCTGAAGCACACCAAAAAATATAGATTTGTTGCCGATCTAACAAAACAACTGATATAGTTTTGATTGATTTATAATAATAATAATAATAATAATAATAATTATCCTATTTTGTTCCAACATGATTTATATATTTATGGTTCATGACAGGGCACTCACACCAGAGAGCTATTTCTGTGTTGGCTGTTTTGTTCATTATTTGCCTCTATAAGGGAGAGGTAGGCCAGTGTCCCTGAGTAAGTAGTCAGCTATTGCCTGTTTTAAAAATTCTTGCAGCACAGCAGTTGAAAATTGCTGCTTTGCTCTGACTGACTGAGCCTTACCCAGAGCCCTGTGCTGAGTGGAAATAGAGTGGGGAGTTGCCAGCTCTTTGAGCCTCTTACTATCCAGGCAGAGGCAGCAGCAACCCCATAGCTGGATTATCAGGCTACTAATTGAGGAAGGAAAGACTAGGAGAAAGGCTCCAGGAACACGGACTCTCTCACTGTCGGAGCCTATAAATGCTAATGAGCCTCGACTCCCAACGAGACTAAAGCACAATACATGACATTGCCATAGAGACTTATCAACTGCAAACCTCTACCTGAGCGTGCCAAAGGGGCAGAACCCGGGGTACAGAGTCACCGACCAGGAAGAGGGAGAGAAAAGAAAAAGCAAGAAGATAACCTCTCAAAATCAAGAATAATCTGCAGACTTTATAACCTATCCCATTTTATTATATTTGTTCGTTTGTTTCTCTTATCTTCATTCTTGATACTTTTTTTTTCCTCCTCCAATTTGGCCGATTAACTCTCTACCGGTCTTACTCTCTCCTCTCCTTGAACTATACTACCCATAAGTGTTACATCTCCCATTATCTTTTCTCTTCTCTTCCTTTCTCTCTATGAGGGTTGCACTCCAAAACCCTTAACTCTCTCTCTCTCTTTTTTCTTCTTTTAGTGGTTCCCTCTTTTTTTCTCTCTCTCTCTTTCTTTTCTCCCTCTATATTAGTTTCTTCCTTTCTCCTTTACATCTCCTCTCATTCAAACCTCAATAACAAACAAATTATCTTATCTGGGACTCAAACCTATGTTTGTGGCATTTTGGGGGGGTTTTACTTCACCTTTTTAACTCACTAGCAGTGCTCCCATCCCTGGCTCTCCATATTATCTAGTTCTTGTTCCACTAAATACAATAGTAAGTTTTTAATTTGTCCCCCCATTTTTCCGTTTTCCTCTTATTCCTCTCATCATAACTCTTAGACAACCAACACCTAAAAGCAAATCATTTTATTCTTGACCCAAATTTTTTCCTTATTTGCTTTTTGTGGGTCCATACGCTCTTTTTTTTCTTTTTTCTTTTTCTTTTTATTTTTTTTCTCTTTTTTGCCCCTTTATTACTTTTCCCCAATTCAGGCCCTCCATCACAGGCATTGTTTGTTATAACTCACAGTCCACCACAAGATTTTCTCAAGAAAGAGGGGAGAGGGGAGGAGAGGAAAAAAGGAGGGGGGAATAATTTCCTTTTTTTAAAATTTTTATTTTATTTTATTTTTCTTTATTTCATTATTAATTTTTTTTAAAAAAACAACTCTTTTCGATTTTTTATTCTTTTATTTTTTTTAACTTTTTATTCTTTATTAAATCTCATTAATACTATCAACAAAACCACCCTCAGATGCCATTAAGGAAGAGAAAATCGAATATCATGGATACAAAAGAAAGAGAGGTAACACAGCTAGATGAGGAAAAAATCTATGGAGAAAAAATTTAATATATTGGAAAGCTTGGAGCTAAATGACAGAGAATTCAAGATAGAAATACTAAAAATCCTCCGAGATATACAAGAAAACACAGAAAGGCAATATAGGGAGATCAGAAAACAACTCCATGAATACAAAGAATATATGTCCAAGGAAATTGAAACTATAAAAACAAATCAAACAGAGATGAAAAACTCAATTCACGAGCTGAAAAACAAAGTAACAAGCTTAGCTAATCGAACAGGTCAGATAGAAGAGAGGATTAGTGAAATAAAAGACGAACAACTGGAGGCACAACAGAGAGAAGAAGAAAGAGACTCAGAAATTAAAAAAAAATGAGATAGCCCTACAAGAATTATCTGACTCCATCAAAAAGAATAACATAAGAATAATAGGTATATCAGAGGGAGAAGAGAGAGAAAATGGAATGGAGAACATACTCAAACAAATAATAGATGAGAACTTCCCAAGCCTGTGGAAAGAACTAAAGCCTCAAGTTCAAGAAGCAAACAGAACTCCAAGTTTTCTTAACCCCGACAAACCTACTCCAAGGCATATCATAATGAAATTGACACAAACCAACAGCAAAGAAAAAATTCTCAAGGCAGCCAGGGAAAAGAAGAATACAACATATAAAGGAAGGCCCATTAGATTATCATCAGATTTCTCAGCAGAAACTCTACAAGCTAGAAGAGAGTGGACCCCAATATTTAAAGTCCTGAAAGAGAGGAACTCTCAGCCACGAATACTATACCCATCAAAGCTATCCTTCAAATACGAAGGGGAAATAAAAACATTCACAGATACAGAAAAGATGAGGGAATTTATCATCAGAAAACCCCCACTCCAGGAATTACTAAAGGGGGTTCTCCAATCAGATACAAAGAACAAAAAAAAAAAAAAACAGAGCCACAAGTAAAAGCTCCAAGAAGAACACAATAAAACCAAATTTAAACTGTGACAACAACAAAAAGAAAGAGGGGGAGAAGATGGAGATTAACAGTAGCAAAGGACGATGGAGTGCAAAAGTACTCACAAAATAGTTCGCTACAATGAACAGGGTAGGGACCCTTTTCATTACTCAAAGGTAACCACCATTGAAAAAACCACCACAGAAGCACATGAGATAAAAAAGATAGCAACAGAGGAAAGATGTATGGAATACAACCAAATAAAAACAAAAGATAGAAAAATGAAAGAGAAGGATAAAACAAGACACAAAACTAACAGAAAGCAAGATATAAAATGGCAATAGGGAACTCACAAGTATCAATAATTACACTAAATGTAAACGGATTAAACTCACCAATAAAAAGGCACAGAGTAGCAGAATGGATTAAAAAAGAAAATCCAACTGTATGCTGCCTACAGGAAACTCATCAAAGTAACAAGGATAAAAGCAAATTCAAAGTGAAAGGCTGGAAAACAATACTCCAAGCAAATAACATCCAAAAAAAAGCAGGTGTAGCAATACTCATATCGGATAATGCTGACTACAAGACAGGAAAAGTACTCAGAGACAAAAATGGCCATTTCATAATGGCTAAGGGGACACTGAATCAAGAAGACATAACAATTCTTAATATATATGCACCAAACCAAGGAGCACCAAAATATATAAGACAGCTACTTATTGATCTTAAAACAAAAACTGACAAAAATACAATCATACTTGGAGACCTCAATACACCGCTGACGGCTCTAGATCGGTCATCCAAACAGAGAATCAACAAAGACATAGTGGCCTTAAACAAAACACTAGAGCACCTGGATATGATAGACATCTACAGGACATTTCATCCCAAAGTGACTGAGTATACATTTTTCTCCAGTGTACATGGATCATTCTCAAGAATTGACCATATGTTGGGCCACAAAAACAACATCAGCAAATTCAGAAAAATTGAAGTTGTACCAAGCATATTTTCTGATCATAAAGCCTTGAAACTAGAATTCAACTGCAAAAAAGAGGAAAAAAATCCCACAAAAATGTGGAAACTAAACAACATACTTTTAAAAAATGAATGGGTCAAAGAAGAAATAAGTGCAGAGATCAAAAGATATATACAGACTAATGAAAATAACAATACGACATATCAGAATCTATGGGATGCAGCAAAAGCAGTGATAAGAGGGAAGTTCATATCGCTTCAGGCATATATGAACAAACAAGAGAGAGCCCAAGTGAACCACTTAACTTCCCACCTTAAGGAACTAGAAAAAGAAGAACAAAGACAACCCAAAACCAGCCGAAGAAAGGAGATAATAAAAATCAGAGCAGAAATAAATGAATTAGAGAACAGAAAAACTATAGAAAAAATTAATAGAACAAGGAGCTGGTTCTTTGAAAAGATCAACAAAATTGACAAACCCTTGGCAAGACTTACCAAGGAAAAAAGAGAAAGAACTCATATAAACAAAATCCAAAATGAAAGAGGAGAAATCACCACGGACACCGTAGATATACAAAGAATTATTGTAGAATACTATGAAAAACTTTATGCCACTAAATTCAACAACCTAGAAGAAATGGATAAATTCCTAGAAAAATACAACCTTCCTAGACTGAGTCAAGAAGAAGCAGAAAGCCTAAACAGACCTATCAGTAGAGAAGAAATAGAAAAAACCATTAAAAACCTCCCCCAAAATAAAAGTCCAGGCCCTGACGGCTATACCAGCGAATTTTATCAAACATTCAAAGAAGACTTGGTTCCTATTCTACTCAAAGTCTTCAAAAAAATTGAAGAAGAAGCAATACTTCCAAACACATTTTATGAGGCCAACATAACCCTCATACCAAAACCAGGCAAGGATGGCACAAAAAAAGAGAACTACAGACCAATATCTCTAATGAATACAGATGCTAAAATACTAAACAAAATACTAGCAAATCGAATACAACAACATATTAAAAAAATAATACATCATGATCAAGTGGGATTCATCCCAGAATCTCAAGGATGGTTCAACATACGTAAAACGGTTAATGTAATACACCATATCAACAAAACAAAGAACAAAAACCACATGATCTTATCAATAGACGCAGAAAAGGCTTTCGATAAAATACAACACAATTTTATGTTTAAGACTCTCAACAAAATGGGTATAGAAGGAAAATATCTCAACATGATAAAGGCCATATATGATAAACCATCAGCTAACATCATATTAAATGGCACTAAACTGAAGGCTTTCCCCCTTAAATCAGGAACAAGACAGGGTTGTCCACTCTCTCCACTCTTATTTAATGTGGTACTAGAGGTTCTAGCCAGAGCAATCAGACAAGACAAAGAAATAAAAGGCATCCATATCAGAAAAGAAGAAGTAAAGGTATCACTTTTTGCAGATGATATGATCCTATACATCGAAAACCCCAAAGAATCCACAAAAAGACTACTAGAAACAATAAGCCAATACAGTAAGGTCGCAGGATACAAAATTAACATACAGAAGTCAATAGCCTTTCTATATGCCAACAATGAAACAACTGAGAAGGAACTCAAAAGAATAATCCCCTTCACGATTGCAACAAAAAAAAATAAAATACTTAGGAATAAACATAACAAAGAATGTAAAGGACTTATATAATGAAAACTATAAACCATTGTTAAGGGAAATCGAAAAAGATATAATGAGATGGAAGAATATACCTTGTTCTTGGCTAGGAAGAATAAATATAATCAAGATGGCTATATTACCCAAAGCAATATACAAATTTAATGCAATTCCCATCAAACTTCCAATGACATTTTTTAAAGAAATAGAGCAAAAAATCATCAGATTTATATGGAACTATAAAAAACCCCGAATAGCCAAAGCAATCCTAAAGAAAAAGAATGAAGCTGGGGGCATAACAATACCTGACTTCAAACTCTATTATAGGGCCACCACAATCAAAACAGCATGGTACTGGCAGAAAAATAGGCACTCAGACCAATGGAACAGAATAGAAAGTCCAGAAATAAAACCACATATATATAGTCAAATAATTTTTGATAAAGGGGCCAACAACACACAATGGAGAAAAGAAAGCCTCTTCAATAAATGGTGCTGGGAAAACTGGAAAGCCACATGCAAAAGAATGAAACTGGACTACAGTCTCTCCCCCTGTACAAAAATTAACTCAAAATGGATCAAAGATCTAAACATAAGACCTGAAACAATTAAGTACATAGAAGAAGACATAGGTACTCAACTCATGGACCTGGGTTTTAAAGAGCATTTTATGAATTTGACTCCAATGGCAAGAGAAGTGAAGGCAAAAATTAATGGATGGGACTACATCAGACTAAGAAGTTTTTGCTCAGCAAGAGAAACTGATAACAAAATAAACAGAAAGCCAACTAAATGGGAAATGATATTTTCAAACAACAGCTCAGATAAGGGCCTAATATCCAAAATATACAAAGAACTCATAAAACTCAATAACAAACAAACAAACAATCCAATAAAAAAATGGGAAGAGAATATGAATAGACACTTCTCCCAGGAAGAGATACAAATGGCCAACAGATATATGAAAAGATGCTCATCTTCTTTAGCTATTAGAGAAATGCAAATCAAAACGGCAATGAGATACCACCTCACACCTGTTCGATTAGCTGTTATTAGCAAGTCAGGTAATAGCAAATGTTGGAGAGGCTGTGGAGAAAAAGGAACCCTCATACACTGTTGGTGGGAATGTAAAGTAGTACAACCATTATGGAAGAAAGTATGGTGGTTCCTCAAAAAACTGCAAATAGAACTACCTTGTGACCCAGCAATCCCTCTACTGGGTATATATCCCCAAAACTCAGAAACATTGATACGTAAAGACACATGCAGCCCCATGTTTATTGCAGCATTGTTCACAGTGGCCAGGACATGGAAACAACCAAAAAGCCCATCAATAGATGACTGGATAAAGAAGATGTGGCACATTATACACTATGGAATACTACTCAGCCATAAGAAATGATGACATCGGAACATTTACAGCAAAATGGTGGGATCTTGATAACATGATACGAAGCGAAATAAGTAAATCAGAAAAAAACAGGAACTGTATTATTCCATACGTAGGTGGAACATAATAGTGAAACTAAGAGACATTGATAAGAGTGTGGTGGTTACGGGGGGAGGAGGGAATGGGAGAGGGAAAGGGGAGGGGAGGGGCAGGGGCACAAAGAAAACTAGATAGAAGGTGACAGAGGACAATCTGACTTTGGGTGGTGGGTATGCAACATAATTGAACGACAAGATAACCTGGACTTGTTATCTTTGAATATATGTATCCTGATTTATTGATGTCACCCCATTAAAAAAATAAAATTATAAAAAAAAATCACAATTCAAGTTACAAAATGCCTTAAAATGAATTGAAATAAAAACTACATAAAGAAACCTAAAAAAAAAAAAAAAAAAAAAAAGAAAATTGCTGCTTTAGGATATTCCATCAGTTAGTGTCATCAGATGTATAGCCTGAAGGTACAGTGTCCGGCAAAGTGGGGGCTCTGGGTTACATGAAGGACAAGAGCAGAGAGGCTTCTTGGTAGATGCTCACAGGACATGTTTCCATATTACTCTTAGGCCACCGTGGGCTTTTCTGGGAACACTGCTTTTCTTAGTCTTTTTAGGCTATTATAACAAAATACCAGAGACAGGGAGAGGGCTTAAACAACAGATATTTATTACTCAGTTCTGGAAGCTAGAAGTCCCAGATCAGGGTACCAGGGTGCTTGGATTCTTAGGCGGTCTCACTAAACATTGTTAGCACATGATCGTCTTCTTGCAGTATCCTCATGCAGCGACAGAGGTAGCTCTGGAGTCTCTTCCTCATCCTATATAAGGGTACTAATACCACCCTGAGGGTTCTACCTTCATGACTTTATCTAATTACCTTACAAATGTCTCACCTCCTAATTCTATCACGTTGGGGGTTAGGGCTTTGACACATGAATTTGGGCTAAAACAAATATTCTATCCACAACTCTTCCATTGCATCTTTAGTCCAGATTTACCGTTGAACCCTTAAACCCTTCTTATATCAGCAAAAGTTATCTTTTGCGTATGTTAGGACGATCAGTGGCCAAAGAGACAGAATGGATCAGCATAAAAGCTAATAGCCTAAGTTCTAAGTTTGGTTCTCTGTTGCATAGAGCAAGCCATTCGCCTTCGTGACTTCTGCTTCTTTACATATGGAATAACGGAGTTAGGTTGGATGAGCCTATAACTTCCACCAAACTCGAAAATACCAAGATTTTCTAATAAAGATAAACCTTCCTTCTTTTATTGAAGGAAAACACCTGGGTTCAGTTTATAATGAAACTGGGCTGTCTTATAACTTGCCGCGTTAATGTTGAAAATCTTTGTGCAAGATAACAATGAAACAAACATTCATTTCCCCTCTCGTACAAAGTTAGCAGAGAGCAAAACCTTTACTAATTAGTCTCATGAACTTACTTTGTAAATTTCACCCCATTTTATTCTGAATAGTTAATGAAGGTCAAATTTCGACAAGTAAGCCCTCTTCCCCTTTTTAAAGGCTCCCTTCACAGCTCCTCATCCATAAACCTGTGATGCAATACACACTTCGCTTATGTTCATCTCTCTGTTCAGCTCTGTTCAATAGGGGCTGCAAAGTCACCCCCAGCCCCCAGAGCTCCCAGTACTCACTGCTGACGCGGTCTTTCCAAATTGACAGGGAAATTATCTGGGCACTTTCACTGGGAAGCTCAGTGCAGACATGCTCAGTGGTCTGACATGTGGAGCAGGGTCCCAGTTACATTCTGATGCTGCGTGAATGGATATTACTTTCTGAACACCTTCCCATGAAGAGAAAAATCCCTCGTTCTGGCGCTTGCTCGAATGTATACCCTTTAGAAAGGCTAATACACTTCATTCATGATTTCTAATGGAGAGGAAATGCTGTCCTAGAGTAATAATCAAAATTACACAGCGCCATCCTAGGCACACAGTTTTCAAAACACAAGTGTGAGTTGGGATTCCCCCTTTCCGCTGCTCTCATCAATGTGTATGGTGCAGCGGAGGGGAGGGTGGTTAACCAGCCACTGGTCAATTTTGACTCTGTCTGAGCACACTATTAACTGCTGAGCTCCCATTAACTTGCTGAGGAATGCACGAAGTATTTAATTTTGCTTTTCCAAACAAAATGGTTTTTATTACAAGGTATACAAATATGTAAAAATCAGTAGTAAGCATCTGCTATGGAAATGGTTTTGACTGTGGGCTTTTACTCACTTAAAATAAATAAAATAAAATAAAATAAAAACCATTGATGTCTTTAGTACAGACCAACCAGGCCTACAGTGATCTATATAGGAAGATTGATCACAATCGTTTGAGATTTGAAAAACATTAAAAAAGAACAGTGAGGTTGGGACATCACCATCACAGGGCTATTTATATCTCAGTGACAGCGTTAGGTGGAATAGAGTGGCAGTATATTGTGTCAGGAGCAGACTACTACTCTGTTATCCACCTCGCTCTATTTGTGACACAACTGACCTATGTCATGATTCAAGAGCCAAATACAGGTATTGGGCCAGCATGTGTGGTTGTGTGAGGTATGTACATTGTAATTTCCTTGGTGGAGAAGGGATTTCTTTCTACACTTCTGTACTTAGAAGCTATTACTAATTAATTGAATGTTAGGACTCCTTAGGCCAAATTCAAAGGGCAGTTTTGAAGACTTACTCAAATCACCATGAAATTTAACTCATGACAATCTCAAAACAGCCTGTGTTCAAGCTTCTTATTTTGACGCTGTTTTCCATTAAAAGTCATATGTGGAGAAAGACATTAAAATGTTTGTGGTTTTTCTGAATGGAAATATGACCAGGGAATGATCTCAGTTATGGAAGAAAGTACTCTAAAATTCTGGAAAAGTCATAAAAACTATTTTTCCTGGTTTTCTTTTTTTTTCCTCTAGTAAAGAAAGGAGGAGCAGTCCAAATTTTCCAATGCAGTAACAAAAAGTCTTTTCATTCTTAGTGAATTTTAAAATTATCTTTTTCTTCCATAAAATATTTTTATAAAGGTGGTTAAACCATATACCTCTGAGGTTTAAAAAAAAAAGTCCAAGATATCTTATAAAAGACTCCTGTGAATTTATCAGTATTGAAGCATGATTATATAACTTTCAGAGATTCTCCATAAACAATTCTTGATGAGTAATAATTCCCAAGAAAAGTGATTGTATTTCTTAGTAATCCCTTAGCATCAATATTATTCACTTTGGGGGCTTTGGGAAAAGAGAGAGAGTGAGAGAGAGAGAGAGGAAAGAAAACTAATCACAAAGGGCATGGCCTAAATGTACAGTACTGTGGCATATCATTTCACTCTTTAAGTATTTACTTATAGTATTTGCTAGTAAAATCATAGTGTGTGTGTGTGTGTGCATGTGTGTGTGTGTGTTTTTCCCAATGTTTAGAGATGACAGAAAAGGAATTTTAGAAAAGTAATGATGGATTGCTCTCCCCCAGAAGAGCCAATCAAAGGTCTGATGAAAGAGAAATACATATTAATGCATTGTTCAAAGTGTCTTACTTGGGAGCATTCACAAAATTGTTTTCCTCTGTAGGGGTTTTATGGTGCATTGACTTGTAGCTAACTGCATAGTCATTTAGTGCTTGGGACAGCTGTTCTTCCTTGGGACAGCTGTGGAAGTGTTTGGATCCCCAAGAGAAGTTGAAATTGAAATTTTTATTTACATTACTGAGATAAAGCTTTTACAAAGTAAACAGAGAAAAGAACCCACAGTCTACAGCATTATTATATTTACTGCCCATTCTTTATTTAACAGAGAGATCAAAAATATAGATTCTCTTATAATTATTATTGTTTGCCATTCTGAAATAATGCCCTCCTTTTTTTAATTGGGAAGCAAATTTCGTATTGGTTTATTGGAAAGAAGACTCTGTCTGGAATCTTAAAGTGCCTTAATAGTTATGTTTCTAGCTGAAAACAGCTTCTACATGTCTATCTGCTAACCATCCCCAGAAACTTGGAAAAGTAGTAAGAAAAAGTCCAACCCAGAAACAACTATTTTGTAGACTGGTAGCCAACTTAAGAGTAATGTCAAATGAGATAATTTTGCTATTTTTCTTTCCTTCTTTGAAAATTGTTGAAGAACTCAAAATGTACAACCCCTAAAGACTTCTGCCTCAACGTTTATTGTAGCTTTTAATCACATTATCTTATCTCCTATATCACTTTAATACATTTTTATCAGAATGCCATATTTTGGATAGATATATAACCTTGCATTTTAAGAATTCCAGACAAAATGGAGAAGGGAAAATGCCTCTAAGTCACACAGTCTTTGCTTTTGTTGGATGTAGCACAATTTGCAAGCAGTCCAAATGACTCATATTTGGACTGCTGAAACACTAACATCTCTCTCTCTCATTATCTCCCCATCTCTCTTTTTCTATCCCTTTTTCTTAGGTCTTTTCATACCAAAAAATACATCACGCTGTGTGAGTAAATGTACAGATGCATGACAACAGAGTTAGGGAGTCTATCAGAGAGAAAATGAACAATATATCTTAGGAGACTTACACTTGTGAGATTATTACATAGCCCTTTGAAGCTTTTTGTCAGGTTGTTTTTATGAAGTCTTACATTTCTCATTCTGTTTCTGATTCCTTTGGAAACAGTTCTCCCATCTCTATATATGAACTTTGGCTCACAAAGGTATTTTTGTATAATGCGTAAGAGAGTTGTTAAAACTCAGATTAGGTTTTGATAAAATAGTATGGTTGAACTTTTATTCTTTCTTAAACTGGATCTGCTAATTCCACTACCTTTAATTGTTACTGTTTCATCATGCTGTCCACTCCAGGACTGGGGTGATCAGCCCTGCTAAACCTACTGACAGTCAATCCAACTAGAACTACTCTTCATTTTTTTTAACTGTATATAAATCCAAGATTGGCTCCTTGTAACAATATGCTAATTACAACTGTGGGCACAGAGACTCTTTCACAGAATGCTCTGACTCGAGCGAAATTTATGTTCTCCAGCCCGCCTACAGAGCCAATTAATTATCTATTTTTCTCCCGTCAGTTGTATAAAATACCGACATTCAGAAGTTTTAAACTAAAACTCTAAGCATTTGTCTTTAGATTTGTAGCCCTGGTTGACTTTTTCTAGGTGTGGACCAAAGTAAAAGAGCATGACATGCTTTAGATTGAGAATTTGATAAAACGGGACCTTCCTCTGCCGTCTCACTAAGAGCAATTCTAGACTCAGATTTATAACATCTGGGATCAACCAAAAGACATTAGGCTTTTGCTTTCCACATTGAATGCAACAGACATTTACTGAGCTTCTGTGTTCAAGACTCTGCTTACAACGAGGGATTTGAAGACCTTCGGGAGACGGAGGACATGCGTACAAATAGAGTCACTGGTGAAATGAGCATCATGGAGGAACTCTCAGTTCAAATGTATCCCTGAGAGAAATAATAAGAATAGAATAATAATATAAGGAATCTCATGGCAAGGGAGGATCAATGAAAGAGGAATATTGGAACACATTTTCATGAATACATCCCAGAAAGGAATGCTTGCCAAACAGAAGAAAATTGGTATAAGTTCAGACGGCTATGATGTTAATGTGATTTATATAAATTGTACATATTTAGTATCTACAAAGAAAAAACTCTGGAGGACTATACAACAAATTATTAACAGTAAATACCCTTGCTGATGGGATAATTATAGTAGCATGATCAATACTTTTAATTTAAAATGTGCAAGTGATAACCAGAAAAATACACTATCATATTTCAACAGCTGCTTTAAATTATATATATTTTAAAATGTAGGTAATTGGTAACATTGGGACCTTTTTATAAAGCAAATTAAAGTCAAAATAACAGAGTCCATTTTGTCAAAATAGCATGTATGTCAAAATAGTGTTTGATGGACACGGGAAGTGAGTAGAAAACTCTGTCTGTTTTGACTCGCTGAGAGACAGGTAGTTTTCTCTTCCCAGAAAAGCACTGGACTGTGAGCTTCAGACTCAGACAGCCACTCAACTACACTCTCCTCATTTGAAAACCAAATGTGTGTCATTACGTTTTGATATTTATTTTTTACTAATCTAGAATTATTCAAAGCAAAGAGAAGAATCTATAAAATATGCTGGTAGGTAAAAGAATGCCCCCGCCAAAATTTGGCCACATTCTAATCCCCAAAATCTTGGAATATAAGTAACATGCCCAAAGAGAATTAAGGTTGTAGATGGATTTGACATCGCCAATCGGCTGACATGGTGATGGGGCATTATGGTGCCTTATCCCTGCAGTCCCAATTTTATGACAAGTCCTTAGACATTTTTAGAACTAGAGGCAGCAGAGTGGATGAGAGGTGGCTGTGTGAGCAGCAGAGAGGTCGAATGGTGTGCTGTGTCAGGCACATCAAGTTATTCCTGAGTTTGCAAAGGGTTTTCTTCGTGGTGATCCTGGCTGTGTTTTCTGACTGGTGCCTGTTGACTTGGGCTCCTACCTTCCCACAGAGACTAGGAAAAACTAGGTTCTATCTTCCTGGATGATGAGAGTTAATGGGATCATTCCTGTGGCCTAAAGGAAGACATTTCTAGGTTATAGTAGGGTCACAAGCCATTGAAAATAGTGAGGGGCAGAGAAAGAACTTGTGATCTTTGTGAAGTCAATGCCTAGATTCACGATTACCTAGAGTTTCGCCCACCTGAGGGCAACGTAGCAGCGTCTGGTCAGTAGATTCTCTGGATTTTCTGCAGCACATGGAATCCAAGCCATGGCTACTGATAGGTAGTCAGGGAGCGTTCGGTCTCTCTGCCTCCCAGCAACACACCCCTTGACATCCTCAAAAGGAAGGTTGAGTGAAAAAGCAAATGAGAGCTCTGCACATCTCAATTGTTCAAGATACCATTTCAAAATCGTACAAGTGCTGGTGATCTCACAGAAAGAAATGGTGCACACAGTCGATGTTTCCTATGATATAAAGTTTTAATTCTAGGAAGTTCTAGGAACAACGTGCTGAGCTAAGAGAAACAGAGGAGACAAAATGCAGAGCAATCACCAACCTCCAATTTCCCATGATGATCACAAACTGGGCGAAGATACTGTTCCTTCTTGTATCTGGAATATGTCATCTAACTCATACAAGAGAAAGCATTACTTAAAAAGATGCCTATGTTGGTGGAACTGTGGTATTTTATTTGGCATGTGGAGATGAGAATAAAGACTCTAATTCTTGAATTATGTGAGAATAGTAGAGCAAAGCACTAAAGAAATTGGATTTCAGTGTTATAAATCCAAGGTCTGTGTCCCACCTGCATCTGATACCACTCCGTGAAATTGGGCAAATGAATTAAACCCACTGTTTCTCATTTTTTATCTGTAAAATGGAGACAGTTTTTACTACATTTGCTCAATTTGCATTATTCTCAGTGAACTCCTGTAATGCAAATAACTCCACCTTGCTTTTAGCTCGGAACTCTGCACCCACATCATCCATCTGCAGCTCTTAGCCAGGTTCTCACACGTTCACCGTTGCAGGGGACCTTGAAAAGGTGTTGCTTCTCAGAGACCTTTCCTGATGCCTTTACATAAAATGTCAGTTGTACTCCTGAACTTCCTGTCCTCTTGGGCTGATTTTATTTTGTTTTAATCACATAAACCAAGTAAGGGAGAGAGAATGATTTTCCCCTACCCTTCTAGGTTCTTAACTGAACCCTCCTTCCTGCTACCAGTTATAAAAGACAGATCAACAGGAGAAAAACAATCAAAAATTTAATAACATGTTTACCTTCTGTATCTCTGGGATATAACCATGAAGACAGAGTCAATGCCCCAAAGCGGTCTAAATTACCATCTTAAATACCATCTCTGGATAAAGAGAAAACAAAGATGTTGAGAGGGGAGAGGCGATCAGACAAAGCACAGTAAACCAGAGTCCGGTTGTTATGCAGATTTAAGTTTCTGCTTTCTCCAGCAATACCAGTTTCTGGATATTTTCACCCTCCTCTTCCTGGCATAGAGAAAGAGACGCCCTTCCCCAAGGAGCTGTCTCTGAGAAATGTAAATGTCTCACAGAGGGTAACTTCAGGTCAGTTTTCACAGCTTCTCCAGCGCCCCTCTGCTCTTTAAAAATAACGGTCTCAAGGTATACTCATGACAAAGAGCCATATTTGTGGGTGGTGTGTTCTGCTTCCCTTCAACCACCCAATATACAATGAATTATGTATTCATTTTGTTAATTTTTGTTTCTTTCCACGGGAAAATAAATTTTCCCGTAGAAACTATTTTTTGTTTATTTGTTCTCTGTAGTATCCGCAGTATTTGGAACAGCACCAAGGTTGTATAATTATAAGTGCTCATCCAGTAATTACTAAATGAAGACATCCTTGAGGGTTATGCTTATCATTAATTGCTCTCCCCGAAACCAGAGATCTAGGGCTTGTGCATGTTGTCCTGTCTGAGTGTTTTATTTTTCCGTTGCAAGATCAGCTGGAATAAATTAATGGTTTAACTTGAAAGGTGATTTGTCTGAAACCTAACAGAAAATCACTATAGTCCTTGCAAAACATGCCTTGCCCACTTGCCTGAGTCTTCATTATTATTATTACATCCATCACCCCTACTTCTTATGCTGCTTTGACTTCCTGTCTGTTCCTAAGAGACAGTTCAGTGTCAGACACAGGAGCCTATCTATTACTGTGTCATTGAATTTCCTGGAATCCTTTCATTTCCAACTGGTGGCGATGCCGTCCGCATATGTAGAGATGCTGGGGTCCCATCAAATGCAGCTATGACCTGCAGTAATAGTAGCACAAAAACCTGAAGTATTAATGTACATAATACAGTATTTGCTGTAATCAATTGCATAATTTATTGGGCATCAATACCAGCAGGAAACCAGTAGACCTAATGCCATATTGGTACTAACTAAAGCCAGCATTCTAGTTAAATTGCTCAAGAAACACTAATTCCTCTCCTCCTCCTGTCTACTTACAGGTCCTCTTACCTCAGTGACTTCTCATTTTATTCTTTTTACTTCTGCTCCATTTTAAATGTATCCAATGTGGACAGAAGGAGAGATAGAGTGACAGGTCATTTTAACTCTTGGCTTTTTATCTTTTATACTCCTCTTTAATCTGCTCACATACTCTGTCCCGAGACAAAAACTTAAGTATTTCTCAGACACTGTTCCTACTTAATTTTATCTTCATTCCAACCATGATTTTTAAAGGTGTGTAGCAGAGTAGAGATTTAATTGGGTAGCAAGAGACAAGCTATGCCAACTTGTTGATCAAGGGAAGACTAAGGGAGTAAACCGGGTAGAAGAGAAAGTTGGTCTGCTCTTATGGAAAGGGACCATAATAAACCTTTTGCCGGAATCAAGGGCTCCACTACCTCTGAAGGAAGCTTAAGAATCTGACTATAGAAATTAATGCGAGGTTGAAAAGGTGAATATTCAAGTTCTTAAATATCTTCATTATAAAGTATGGCAATGCGGGAGAGTCAAATTTTTACCTCTACACTTTTAGGATATTTTGTGTGTGCCTGAAAATGAAAATAACATAAGACATATCAACAAGAGAAATGCATACAAGTCTGTGTGTGTTTCACTGGACACAGGAGACCTCCTAAGAAAAGGAAGACCCAAGGAAAGGACAGAGCCTGCATGTTTATACCAGGTTGAACAAAGTGAGACAAGTATGGAAAAGACGGTTTTTGTCTTTCCCTGGAGAGGGTTTGGGTATGAATATACCAGGAGGCTAAAGAGAGGCAAAATTACTCTAACAAGAACTGTTTGTACAGAGTTCTCTTGGCTTTGACTCCCTGTTGAAGAATGCTTTTTGTTTGTTTGTTTGTTTGCTTTGATGATGTTTTTCTGGTACAGGAGGACGTCCTCACATGGGAGTTTTATCTCGTCAGAGGAAGAAAAGGTGAGATTCGAAGGCCTTTCTTTGCTTCTGTTGTTTTCTAAATGCCTTTGGCTCCAAGTCATCCCTACGCCAAACTGGCATTTTGGGGGAGGGTGGCGTATTTTGCCACCCTTCAGCAACAATCCTATTAATATAGAAAATTTTCAAATCAAGAGTTATCTACTGCCTCCTCCACCCATATAAAATCTTGTTGATATATACATACTCTTGAAAGGTTCTATTAGAAATCTGTGGATTCCAAATGCTCTAAGGAGGAAAGTGTTTTTTAATGCCCTGAATGAATTCTAGTATACATTAAACCTCTGTTAATTTAATTTTAAATCAGAGTTAACTAAATCAAATACTCTTACAAGACAGCGGAATAAGTGAAAACAAAATACACCTGTTTTCACATACATCATGATGTTAGATCAAAGCCAGATTACATATATTTTTATAAAAGTTTATAGTTTATTCTAAAATAGTAGTTTTCAAATGTAGAAAAGCTGGATTCTCTCCCTGATTCAATTCTCTCTTAACCCCTAATGTAAGAAATGTATGAAAGCTAAGCTGCTCTAAGAGAAGCGGCTTGCTGGTATGCACGCGCTCATCAGCCGCGTTGTATGCAAATTTGAAAACCTGGGGCTTGACGGAATACCAGCTGAAAGCCAGGGTTCTATACCAGTCATCTCTTTCACTTGATGAAAGAACCAATATTCTTTTGATGCCACCATAAAATTGCAAGAATATCAGTCTTCAGAAAGATGTGCCTAAGGAGTTGCAGGAGGTCGGTAGCCTTTTGCCCTTTCCCTTGAGCGTAAGTCTTCCACTTGCTACGAGGAGCCCTTCGCAAAAGTCGGCATCATGTCAGAGCGACAAGGCCTTTGCATCAACACATCCCAAAGCCACTAGTTAGATGCGTGCCTGATCCTTGGGCACACTTTCTAGAAGTTGTACTTTGGAAGTTTATCCTCATTTTTTATGGTGTTTCCCCATTTCTAGTCTCTTAAAATTCTGACATTTTAAGTCAGAGTGCTTACTAGTCATCTAAAGCTGGATATGCCAGAAAGAACTGGGCACCCCACTAAGTGAACTGTAAGCCACAGGCAAAAAGATAGTGAAGGGAGCAGATTCCATTAACCCAAAATGCACGTCTTTGGCATAAGGACCTTCTTTGCACTGGTTATAGTTAAGGAGCAGCAGACAGAGGAGAAGCTCTAAGCAGGGAGTTGAAGTTGCCCTCTTGTTGAGACATTTGCATGTGAAAGGGAAATCTTGTGTAAGGGCATCCCAGTTCAAAACACTGTTCCCATCCTGGTGAAATGGCCAGAGTTCTTCAAGCAAAACTGCAATGACACTTTGTTTCTTAGTGTTAAATTGGAAAGGACATTCATTGAAATATAGTGTAACAGCCCTGCAATGGTATACAAGTAACTTATCTCTGCAATCTAATTTTTATACTGATGTTGGTTTAAAAATATGTATATATTTTTTCTAATGACACATGGCAGGGAGGGGGGTTGCAAATAATGTATATGCTGTTCAGTCCTCTATTGTGATCTTAAGAATTTAAAAAATACTGACTTTTTTTTTTTTTTTTTTTTGTATTTTTCTGAAGCCGGAAACGGGGAGAGACAGACAGACTCCCGCATGCGCCCGACTGGGATCCACCTGGCACGCCCACCAGGGGCGATGCTCTGCCCCTCCGGGGGGTCGCTCTGTTGTGACCACAGCCACTCTAGTGCCTGGGGCAGAGACCAAGGAGCCATCCGCAGCGCCCGGGCCATCTTTGCTCCAATGGAGCCTCGCTGCGGGAGGGGAAGAGAGAGACAGAGAGGAAGGAGAGGGGGAGGGGTGGAGAAGCAGATGGGCGCTTCTCCTGTGTGCCCTGGCCGGGAATCGAACCCGGGACTTCTGCACTCCAGGCCGACGCTCTACCACTGAGCCAACCGGCCAGGGCTAAAAATTACTGACATTTTCATGTCAAATTAAAATGACCATCAGAAAACACACACACACACACACACACACACACACACACACACAAAACCCATCAGAGCTCATCTTCTCCAAGATCCTTTGGACCTTTGATCCTTGACCTGTGCTTTCAATCTTCCTGAGACAGGTACATAATACCCCAGAAGGTAATAGATAAGTTTAATTTTTTTTAAATATTCTCTTTTTGAACCAAACATTTACCCTATTACCCTATTTTTTAATTCTTCTTTAACAAGAAAAAAATCAAAATCCCCTTATCATGGTAGCCCTACAGATACCAATTCAGATAGCTATCAGAGTCTCCAGCTCTCGCTCTGTGAAATACATCAGCACCCTCTGTTTTTCTGTGGTATTTTAATGTTTTATTCCAATGTTCAGGATTCGGTTTTGAGGGGGTGCCACGTGCCACTTTAGCAGGTGGATAGTTGTGAGCTGAAGACAGAGACGACCCAGCAGACGCAGGAGAAGCTTGTCTTCACTCCCTGGACTGCCTACAAGGATGTAGAGAAGGGAGCCTGTACTGGAAACAGCTATCTCATGGCCTGACAAACATTTGTTCACCAAACATTTGCTCTTCTCATCTTCCTGTGAATTCTTTTCCTCCTCTTTGAAGCCCTAAACCCCATCTCTTTGTCCTTAGCCTTAGAGTCTCCTGTGCCTATGAACTTGGTTTTCCTCCTGTTAACTTGTTTTAAGTCAATTTAATGAATAGGCTAGACAAAGAGCCTAGAAGAGAAAGATGGAAAGTTTTGCCTCCCCAACCACGATATTATTCCAGGTACAATGAAATCTGTTCACCGTGCCTTTGGAAGACAGTACCTTTCTCCAAACAAGCAATGGATTCTAGTTTTCTCAAACCTCAGGTCCTCATAACATTAACTACTGTAAAAATAGGGTCTGTTATCCTGCACTAGGACGGTTGATTTTTATATCACACACACCCTTATTATCCATCATTTGTTGCTTTCTGGTCCTTGTCCCATTGATTCAATTATTAACTTGACACCGTGGTTGATTGCCTTCACTGGATGAGCTCAGAGCCCGAGCATGGTTGTGTAGTAGTGAGCAAGAAAACCCCTGTCCTTGTTCTTGCAGCAGCGCATCCCTGTTAGGTGAGGATGGCATTTAGCAAATGTCCATGGCACATTATTCAACTCAAATTCAATTCCAGTATTGCTCCCTCAGTGAAATGGAGGATGACAGTCAGGACCTCTGACAGGAAGAGTTCAGGACCTTCTTCATGGTCTTGCAGAAGTGACATCTGAGATGTGCTCTGAAGGATGATTAGGAGTTAACTAGATGAGGACCGGAGGAAATCTATTCCAGAGGCTAGAGTTTCAATGAAGGGCCCTGAGGCCACTGCCAGCAGGGTGAGTTGGAGTCACTGAAAGGAGGCCATTGTGACCTGTTCGGAAAGCCTGTGAAGAAGGCTGGGGTTAGCTCCCAGCGGGTTCTGTGGTGACAGGGTGAAGGAAGACCTAACCTAACAGCAGCAGCTTGTGTAGACATGGTGGTCGGAGGATGGATTGAAGCTGGAGAGAGAAATGATCTGATCTGCATTTTACACACACACCTCTGATCTCTACATTGATCCAATTCATGAATCCTTAATTGAAATTTGATTTGTCTTGATCCCTGTCTCTCTCTCTCTCCCAATTGTGTTTGATTAAATTTCTATCAACAATAAATCAAAAATAATAGAGTTTAACAAAATAAGGTTAAGAAGAGACCTTAGGCTTACCTAACGAAAGGTACCATTGCTTCTATTGTAGCTATGCTTTGGCAAACTTGCATTAAAACAGTTATGCTGTTGCCCTAGCTGGATAACTCAGTGATTGGAGCATCTTTCCGATATGCAAAGGTTGCGGGTTCGATCCCTGGTCAGGGCAGATACAGGAACAGATTGATGTTCCTGTCTCTCTCTCACTTCCTCTCTCTCTTAAAAAAATATAGCTCTGGCTGGTTGGTTCAGTGGTAGAGCATTGGCCCAGCATGTGGAAGTCCTGGGATCGATTCCAGCCAGGGCACACTGAAGAAGTACCCATCTGCTTCTCCACCTTTTCTCTCTATCTCTCTCTCTTCCGCTCCCACAGCCAAGGCTCCATTGGAGCAAAGTTGGCCTGGGCGCTGAGGGTGGCTCTATGGCCTCTGCTTCAGGCTCTGGAATGGCTCTGATTGTAATGGAGCAACAGCCCAGATGGGCAGAGCATCGCCCCCTGGTGGGCATGCCAGGTGGATCCCGGTAGGGAGAATGAGGGAGTCTGTCTGCCTGCTCCCAGCTTCTCACTTCAGAAAAATTTAAAAAAAAATGCCGTTGGATGAAAAAGAATGCTGTCAGTGGATACATGTAGAGGCTGGGATGGGTGTCTATTGGTTCCTGAGGGCTTGGGCCCCTGGTGAAATTTCACGCACTTTCATGCATACTTGTGTTTTCGCATTTTATCAGTCTGTTTTGTGCCGTGTTGAATTTGATAAGCCTAAGCAGCAGCTGAAAATTTTTAATTCCCATCTCCTTTGTCCATTTAAAGAGTTTAGGGTATCTTAGGGTAAGGCTAAATTATTACCCTTGTTTTCATGGAAGCTAATGAAAAACTTCTCCCACTTTTATTGTTTTGTCTTTCTGACATATTATTAACTATTTCAGGGTTATGGATATTGGCTTTCTTTAATCCAGAACCCAAAAATCAGAAAAGAAATTAAGAAGGCGTTGAAAGAACAGGAAGTAAGTATGTGTGTGTATATAGGAATATATATCTTATATATGTAGACATATGATAGATACAGGGGTGGGCAAAAGTAGGTTTGCAGTTGTGATACACACAAATAATACAGTAATTAATAAGTAATAATACAAGAATAAACTCTGTTTCTATACTCACAACTGTAAATCTACTTTTGCCCACCCCTCTATATGTGTGCATGTATGTGTGTGTGTGTGTGTATTATTACTGCTGACAAAAATTAGGGGATATTTCTAAATGAATATGAAGCGATAAAATATCCCCTAATTTTTGTGAGCAGTATATGTATATATATACATATATATGTATATATATACATATGTATGTATACATATATATATATACACACACACATATGTATGTTAAGGAAGCTCTAGGAAATAGCAATATTTCAAAAGGCACAGAAGAAGGTGAAATTAATCTATACTGAAGAAATTTCTAGGCCTAGTTGGATTTTAATGTAAGTGCAGCATATCTGGAACCCACATATATTCTCCTTGTGTGCCTTCTCTAGCCTCTTGCTTTTCCCGGGGCCAACCCATGGGGACTCAGCTGTCCCTCCACAACTAACCTGACACCAACCCCCATCCCGTTCTGTTCTCCAAAACCACACTTCATTATAAATAGCTCCCATTCTTTCTCATTCATTCTGCTGCAAACGACATGACTCTTTTTCCCCCAACTCGGCAAAAAGCAATTCGGCAACTTGATCACTAAGAAAAACAACGTACTTTCACTAAAGGTAGGAGCAATGTTAAACAATGTAGGAGAGGTCTATTATTTATTTTTTTTTTTAGGCAACGAAATTATATTTTCTTTCTTTTTTTCTTTTTTTAAATTTAGAACTTAGCATGCCTGTGATCCCAGATAGGTCATTTAACATTGGCGTCCCTTTTTAGATGACGTTGTTAAACGACGATCACTCACTTGTCCTCCTGCGCCTCAGTTTTTCCATTCTTTGCTGAGAATGCTGTTCCTCTCTGCTCCTGTAGGTAACATTGCTGTCTTGGGTCTCGCAATGCACACTGTTTCCCCTCAAAATCACATATATAGGGGCATTGAGGGTGTGTATTTCGTAAACTGAGGTCCCAGATGTGTGTTGGTGAGTTTGTGTTACATGGCTCATCCAATATACCTTCCAAGTTAGTTAGACCTTGCATGATTTATTTCATGAACAATATTTTCATCTTTTAAAATGATAAATATAGCATATTTTGTTAGTTGACTCTACGTTGTGGCAGACCTTTTCTTTCTGCTTCTTCAGAATATGACACTTTAGATTTTTTACCTGGAGTGTATTCTAGCTCTATTTTTATCAGCCACTCTATTTAAAATTTCAAGTACTAGTGCTTGTAAAACTTGACACATGAATGTTATTTTAATGCCAACTTATGATTTGTAATATTGTATATTCATTGTTGTTTTTTATTTCTCAAAATGTATGTTGTGGTATATATAAAATATAACCTTGAATAAATAATAAATCTTTGAAGATGAATCATTCTGAACAGTCAGAACATATATCCCTGATGGTTGCGAGTTTATTCCTTTAATAATAAAAAATTATATTAATAAATTGAATAACATTATTCTTAAAATGTTATATGCTTTTCTACACTCACATGCAGTATACAAAATGTAATTATGTGTCTTAATAATAATTTAATGATCTTGGGTGATCCTTCTGGACATCAATTATGAACCCACATAAAGATTCATTGTGTAGCTATCACCGCAGATGGCTCTACATTACTACAGGTTCTTAAGCCTGATGCTTTAGGATTTCTACTTTTAAAAACTAATATGATGATGCAAGATTGTATTGCATTGATGTCAGTATACCTCCCTGTATTTGTCTATCTCCCCAGGTATAATTTAATGTGACACAGCTCTGTTAATTCAGAAAGCATTTAACCAAAATATCCTGAATTGTATTGAATTTGAGAGCTAATTATTGAGTTTCATGGAGACTCATTCATGAGTAGTTAAAATTTTGTCTCTGTATTTTGTGGCATATGTCTGAAAAGTTTCTTTCTTAGTTTTTTTTCCTTAAGTTTTCACTTTAACAACTGTTGCGAAAGGGTCAGTTGCTGAGGAGTTTATGTTTAAATGGGTGAAATTAGATCCCATTTCCTCTTAAAGAGCAGTATGGGAAATGTCACAGTTTAAGCCGACATGACCCTCCAGAACTCGTTCATCTGTAGTTTTCCCTGAAAAAATTTAAAACAGATATACTTCCCATAGTTTCATTGGCTGGTGTTCCCTGGTGTGTTAGCTGCAGAGGCAGATTAAGGTCGGTTGAGGCCCTGGGTGCAGAAGAAAATAATGGGTCCCTTCATTAAAAAAGTATGAAGTTGGGACCAGGCAGTGGCACAGTGAATTGATCGTCAGACTGGGATGTGGAGGACCCAGGTTCAAGACCCCGAGGTCGCCAGCTTGAGTGCAGGCTCATCTGGTTTGAGCAAGGCTCACCAGCTTGAGCCCAAGGTCGCTGGCTTAAGCAAGGGGTTACTCAGTTTGCTGTACCCCCTCTCAAGGCACATATGAGAAAGCAATCAATGAACAACTGCAGGGGTCTCAAACTCAACTCAGCATGTGGGCCGCAGAGCAAGATCACAGCCGTTCGGCGGCCGCACTAGGTCTACAAAAGGCAACTGTTACGCAACACTTTTCTCACTGCGGTTGAAAACAAAAAAAAAATCAGTACAAAATTGTTCAGCGGGCCGCATGCGGCCCACAGGCCACGAGTTTGAGACCTCTGAACTAAGGAGTCACAATGAAGAATTGATGTTTCTCATCTCTCTCCCTTCCTGTCTGTCTGACCCTATCTGTCCCTCTCTCTATCTCTCTTTCTGTCTCTGAAAAAAATATGAAGTTGGGGTTTTGCAGGGCTCTTCAGAAGATGGGGCTCAGGGCGCACGCCCAGTGCACCTACCATTAAATTTGCTTCTGTTTAGCTGGCTAGGGCTCATAACCAAATAGCACAGACCGGGAAGTTTGAACAACAGAAATTTGGTCCTTTTCCCCAGGTAAACATGCAGGAAGGCTTTAATACTCACAGAACGTCAATCCTATGTCCCCAGAATAAAACTGCAGAAAATAGCAGCTCTATATATCAAGAAAAATCTTTTTAAATTGGACTCTGGAAAATATTTTTCTTAATTGTAATTAGATATTTGGTTATAAGATTAATTTACATTGCCCTGATTAAAAGAAAAATAAAGTCTTCATTTACTCCACGAAATTACCCAGAATCTTGGGGGGAGGGCAGGGGTAGAGGGGTAGTATATTAGCTTAGAACAGGCCTCACCTGATAAGCAACAGTGTAGGTATGAGTTTCTGCACCTGCAAATTATGAGGGCCTTTAGTGCTCTAAAATTGAGTTGTTTTAGGCCTGAATTTGTGGCAATTTATTACAGTAGCCAAAAGAAACAGATACAAAATCTTTTGACATCGAACTTCCTGGAGAGGTCTGGTCTAGTTCCCATCCCTGGGATTTGGGCTCAGGAATGTAACTTGCTGTGGTCCATAGCATGAGGCAGACGTCTGGAAGGGCCTGCTCCTACCAGCCTGGGCCTGAAGAACTTGTGTTTTGATAACTTGAGTACACGTGCCTCTTTCAAAAGTAGGATATGCCTTGTCTAGCCCCAGAGGATGAGATACACGTGGAGCAGAGCTGCCCCTGGTGGGACCACAGGCCCTTCTGAGATGAGCAGACATGCGACACCGACCTTCAAATGTCTGACAATGGATATTTACTCTTTTCCTCTCCTGCATTTCATAGTAAGTTATTTTGCAGCAATTACTACCTGATACAAGGGCCCTTGGCACTTCATAAATGCGGACCTAGTATTCCAAATAATGAAGAATTAGCCCCCAAGCCCTAGTAACCCCTATGAGAGATATTGTCTCTCACCTATGAAAGGGGAGTAAGGAGGAGTATAGGGTCCCTTTGATAATTAGTAGTTCACACTGGAATTCTATAACATACATAATTTTCAGTGTGCACCAAGCGATTTTTGCTTAGGAATTAGTTACTGAGATTTTTAAAAACAAAAGACACTTAATTCAAGTACCTAAAAGTTCAGGCCAGCCTCCAAAGAGAAAAAAAATTAGGTACATATGTTTCTCTGTTGTTCCCAATTACTAACTCACTTGCCAGTAATATTTTGGGCTTAAGAAGACATATAGGTTCAGTGTTGTGCACCTGTAATGCAAGGATGAAATTTCTATGAGTTTGATCAGGGCAAAGTCCCTGGCAGCTCTGTGTTTCTATGGAGTATGCTGTACTCTCAGGAAAGATAATTCCCCAGGAAGGACTGTATTTTGCTCAACCAAGGGTCAGTGGTAAGTCCAGACCAGAATATAGAACTGGCCCCCTATCTTACTTATTATGTCTCTTTGGTCTTAAAGAGCCTTTCAAAGAGAGTGTTAACTAAAGCCTGATCAAGGCCCTGGCAGGCTGGGTCAGTGGTAGAGCGTCGGCCCGGTGTGTGGAAGTCACAAGTTCGATTCTTGGCCAGGGCACACAGGAGGAGCGCCCATCTGCTTCTCCACCCTTCTCCCTCTCCTTTCTCTCTGTTTCTCTTTTCCCCTCCCACAGCCAAGACTCCATTGGAGCAAAGTTGGCCCGGGCACTGAAGATGGCTCTATGGCATCTGCCTTAGGTGCTAGAATGGCTCTGGTTGCAGAGGAGCAATGCTTAGATGGGCAGAGCATCACCCCCTGGTGGGAATGCCGGGTGGATCCTGGCCGGGTATATGTGGGAGTCTTTCTGCCTCCCTGCTTCTCACTTCAGAAAAATGCAAAAAAAAAAAAAAAATTTGAAGTTTGATCAGTGTTTTTAATCATAAAATAATAAAAAGAACATGAGATTCTTACAAGTGAAAAGAGGAGCCATGTGCACATAATTGTCCTTGCCATTCAAGAGACCACACCTTATAGGTTGCTGCTGCCCCACTGAGGGGAATCTGGATTTTCAGCTCTGCGGGGTCAGAAATTTTATGTGGCACAGACTGATTTGGTTTCCTCAAATGCCCCGTTATTCCATTCACACAGAACAGATATATGCCAGAGGAGTAAATGAATTAAAGGACAATGGAGACATAGCTGCCAAGCCAACTGGAATGAATCCCATCAATGGTCCATTCATTTCTGTCCAGTAGGGAAATATACTTGGGAAACCAAAGCAAGTCCAAAAGACTGCTTGATTAATATAAAATGCAGCTAATACAGTAAATGCTTTCTAGTGCCATTTCATGTTTTAATGCTCAATCTGTGTGCATCTATCCAATCCCCACATCAATGCTATGATACAAAGATTATCATTCACCCTAAAAATGAGAAAGTTAAAGTGTAGTTTGGTTAAATATCTGAGCTAGCAAGTGTCAGAGCTAGGATTTGGACTGATGGCTCAGATTCCAGAATCTGCCCTTGATTAAGAGTCAGTTGATGCAGAGAGTCGTTGAATCAGGTTGAGCCAACCATTTTTAGTAGGTCTTTGTCTCCACCAAGGTGATGCGTGATGCAGCAGAAGCTGCTAGGTGCTTAGTCACTCTCCATTCTGACACTGAGAAAACTGAGTTTGCTCTAGGGTAACCATGTGCCCCCCTCGGTTCCCAGCCTCCTTTGCAGCATGGTGGCCATGTGACCCTTTTTGACCAATGAGAATTCAATCTGTATGCTGGGCATTGTTCAGAAAGGTTTACTCGCCTCCTTAACTTCTTTGTTTTATTGTTCTTTTCTTCTTATCTGAAATGTAGGCATAAAACTCAAGATGGAAAAGACATCTTAGGAAAATTAGGGTAAAAACCACATGGTACAGATGACCTAGATGGAGGATAGAGTGACCTGTGACTTCATGGCAGATAGAGCTGATGTAGAAGTCTATTCTCCTTGACTGTCATGTAAAAAGCAAAGGCAACTCGACTTAGTTCTGTCTCTATATGGAGATAATGCTGGTCTTCCTCACTTGACTGTAAAGAGTTCAGACTCCTCTGCTTGTTTTATTATCTTTGTTTCCTCAGAGTCTGATACAAGGCCAAGCAAATAGTCATGACTCAACAGTATTTTGAACTTGTGAATAAATGAGTGGAGACCGCCCCAGAAAGAGAACACTCCCATAGACCTGTGTTCACTGGGAAGGGACACAGCTTCTGCAAACAACTGGATCTGCTGCCAGGATAAGCTACTGTCACTTTTAAGAACCACTGTCATTGAGAACAAGAAGGCCTGTTAGCAATAAGATATACCAAATGGAGAGGCTTTCCATAAGCTTTTTAGTGGGGGTAGTATTTAGTGTCAGGTTGGGCAGTGTTACTATTTGAGATTCTCCAGGCAACATCACAGTTTCAAGAGCAGTCCTGTTTATCATTTGGAGGGAAAGTGCAGATACTTAATCCTCCAGGGCACATTTGCTCCAAGCACCTTTCTCGCATTGGCTCACTTAACCCTCACAAGGCACATTATACACTTCTCAGTTTATTGTCTGGGAACATGAGGCTCCAAGTGCCAAGATCATACAGCCAGTCATGAGTATCTCGATGTTAAATCAATGCTTTATGAGAAGCCCACAGCCCCAGTTTGCCAGTTTTCCTGAGCCCTCACAGTTCCTCATGAGGTGATCTGGCAGGGCTGGAGGACCTCACAGGCTGCACACGGACTTGGGACAACCCAAAGACCCAGCTGTGAGACGTCCATCAACGCTCTGTTTGAAGTAGGGGAAAGGGGACCCGTCAGACTTGACTGTGTTTGCTCACCTTCATGCTTGGACCCTAGTGCTCTAGGTGTGTCAAGCTACCTTTGAAGTATTGCTAGATTGAAAGGGAATAATATATTTTATCCAACATAACATAATCTCTTGTAACATAGATGCTAATTGAGAATAGTTATAATTTTTCTAGATTGATTCCCTAATATTTAATGTTTTCCATCTTTTAATTTGACAACAGGTATTACTTATTCCGATGTTGTTCCTGTACTTGATCAATGTCTATTGTGTCTCTAACTTTGTATTTAAATTGACTATTTGGCCTAGCTTTGGGCCAGGTAGTCAGTTCTTTATCCTTTTCTGACAACATATAGAACACTTCCACCCACCTGAAGACTGAGACGGGTCCCAGACCCTTGGCCCATAATGACCTCAGGGAAGGAGAAAGTGATGAACAGCATCACTCAGAGAACTTTATTGTCAAGTTCCCAGGGCCATGAGTCACCAAAAATAGGGGCCCACATTGTACCTCTAGGAGACCCTCAGATCCTTCCAGCTTCCTCTAACTTATGTTCTACTTCTGGTGAGAGGACTCTTCTCTTGCTTGTTTCTATCTTTTTTATTTTTATTTTTTGTATTTTTCTGAAGTGAGAAGCGGGGAGGCAGAGAGTCAGAGTCCCGCATGCACCTGACTGGGATCCACCCGGCATGCCCACCAGGGGGCGATGCTCTGCCCATCTGGGCCATTGCTCCGTTGCAACTGGAGCCATTCTAGCACCTGAGGTGGAGGCCATGGAGCCATCCTCAGCACCCCGGCCAACTTTGCTCCAGTGGAGCCTTGGCTGCAGAAGGGGAAGAGAGAGATAGAGAGAAAGGAAAGGGGGAAGGGTGGAGAAGCAGATGGGAGGCTTCTCCTGTGTGCCCTGGCTAGGAATTGAACCAGGGACTTTCACAGCCTGGGCTGACGCTCTACCACTGAGCCAACCAGCCAGGGCCTGTTTCTATCTTTGATTAATTACTGTGTGCACACCTTAACTTCTGTATCAGTAGCCCGTTTTGCAGGACTAAGGATGTAGCCCGTCTGTTTCCCTTCCCTGTGACAGGTGCCCAGGGCTCTGTTGCCTGTGACAGATTCTGCAGCCATACCGTTTGCTGGCTGGCTGGTCTCCTCCATCCACCTGCTCCAAGAGTTTGCACTGCTCTGCTCTGTCTCCCTGTGAAGTACCCCTTTTCCTGGTATTCAACTTCTCAAAGATAATTAAGCACCAAACCCACAAATATGGTAAAAATCCTCAAGGTTAGGACATAAAACCATAGCGGGGTTCAATCACAGCCGTATCCTTAAGTCCCACTCTAACAGGCATCTCTGTTTTTGTTTATTTCCCACTCTCTGTTTCCACTTCACCAAATGACAGAAGCATAAAGTAAACCGAAAACTTCATTAAGAAAACACAGCACTTGAGGGGAAAGCATGGCTTCCCAGAGCAGAGGGGCGGCGGCCATCCCTTTCCATCTCCTGACCCCTTCCAGATGGTCGGGGCTGCACTTCCTCTGAGGGGCACCCTGAGGATACAAAAGGAACATGCACTTTGCACGGTGACTTGGGGAACTGAGGGATTGAACATTAGCTATAGAAACTAACAGTATTACCAATCAAGAGCGTACACATAAAATGAGATATAATCTAACAGGGAGACCCAGGAAAAGAGCTTGAAAATAATTGAGACTAAACTGAAGCAGGGGAGGGGGGGATAGTGCCTCTAGAAGAATGTTATGTTGATACAAATAAAATCCAATAAACTGAATAAATTGCTAATTAGAATAAAATGTGTTGGTTTCATCAAATACAGTAGCAGATTAACTGTATGTTAATGGGGGGGAGGCTCAGTTGAACTTTAATAAAAAGGTCATTGTTAAGTCACCAATTGCATTAAATATACAGAGAAGCACAGGATGGGAGAAAATGGAGTGTTTCTAGATTATAGAAGTTTGGAAATGGTTTCTAGAAAGTCTCATTTTGTTTTTTTAATTATATCTATATCCCTTTTATAATTTTTTTAAGTGAAAATATATTTCTGGCTCTGTGGCAACCAAGTTTTCCTTAGAGATTAAATTGAAATTATATACATATGAAAAACATATTTTTGTGAATAGCACACATCCTTTTATGTTATTCGTGCCAAAATTCATCGCAACATAAAAAAAAATTGGCTGTCTTCTATGTATTTTACAAAAGGCTACATTACCAAGTACATTTTCACGGCCTCATTCTTGGAAGAATGGCACTTCTCTTCAACAAATATGATCTGGCAGGAATGTTCTGAGAATCTTAATTTAAGAGGTGTAGAAAAAATGGCACAGACCATCAGGTTAAGTGACACTAAGAAACCGATTCTGGGTAGATTGGGAAATGAAATCTTAAATTCTTGGCTTCTAGCCCAATTTCTGAAGGCTCCTTGCCTTTTAGAAAAAATAAAAATTAAGAAGCATAATTTAAATAAGGATTATAATAAAAATAGATCCTTGGTCTGAGATCCAGGACTTGAGTTCTGTTGAGTATTAAGTAGGGGTGTGACCCTGGACAGGTGACCTGTCTTCCCTTCTCTGAGAGTTCAGTAAGGTCCCCTTTGAATACCCTGTGGGTTGAAAATGGTCCTGATCTTCCATTCCCCCTGGAACTGTCCACTTCATGTCTGGATTGCTATTCGTGTTCTTTTTAAATAGCTTTTCCTTTGCAAATATTTCCTCTCTACCTTCATTCCGATTGAACTTCTCTCTAGCCCAAATAGTGGTGCCACATTCATCTCTCCCCACACTATTATTATTGTATACGATCCCTATTAAGCAAACATTTAATAACTTCTTATTCCCAAGCGTTGAAATACAACGGACGTCAGCTTTGCATTTCAAAAACACTCCCGCACTGTTCTTGTATTTCATCATTCTTACACATGAACAGTCTTAGTGTCCACACCTTCCCTTGACTCCTTGCCTCTTTAATATACAGCACACTTGTTAAAATTCCTGGCAAGGCATCTGCCATCTTAACCTCCTATCAAGTTGTCCCTTTTTTATTTGTCTATCTCTGTCCTTCATCACTTGGTTGGAAACTCTCCTAAGTGTCCATTTTCCACCACACAAATGTTTTTCTGAGCTCCTAGAGCAATTTTTTATATGCTTCATTCAAAGGTTTAATTATGTTTTATCTTGTGGCATATTATTTTATTGTTATTCAGATTCCTTTCCGTTGAATAAAAGCTCTGCTTTTCAAAACCTTTGGGAAATAATTTATTCCATTAAGCTGAGCTGTCTGGTTAACGGGAGATTCCCTCCTTTTTGCTGTAACTTTTCTTATTTTAACCACTGTGGAGAGAAATATTTCTAAAATAGATAGTCTGTTTCCATGAATTGTAAAAATCAAAAATGATTACTGATTAGTTTTCTTGTTGGCTTAGTATAATCACTATTAATTGAAGATTCTCTAGTGTGATTTATAAGGTTGCCTAAAACTACAATGCTTTTTGAGAAATATTTGTCTGCCGTGTAATTTTAGGCATTGTTCTTGCTGCAAATTTTTATTGGGAGTATGCGTCTTTATAAGCAGTCTTTCTCATCACCACAAATTTGCTAAGAACTTGATAATCAGATATGCATACTTATTATTTGCCTGAACACCAGGACCATAGGGTTTGGGTGTGTTTTGTTCAGCTACATGTCATCAGAATTGTGACACGTGATAGACAATGAGTCAACATTTAGGGGGGAAAAAAGGCATGAGAGCAGAGAAAATAATGAAGGTTGATTCTTAGTAAATGAAATTCAAGGAATATCACAGGCCTAATATGCATGGAGTGTACATTGGAAAAACTATTTTGCTATTAAAAAAAATAAATGTACCATCTCCTTTGGCTTTCGTTGGCACAAAGGAGTGACTTTTACTTACAAGCCCCCTGAGTCAGAGGGCTACTCTCACATCATCTGCTCTGTCTGCTTAACTCATGAGGTGCTGTGATGAGCAGATGAAATAGGGCACGTACAGTCGTCTGAAAAAATACTAGCTATTATATCAATGTAATATTTTGGGGAAGGGAGGAGACTGAACAACTCATTGTATTATCATAGACTATGACATTTGATAACATAAATAGCACTTGTGCTATCAAACATCTTATAGGTAAAGAGAAAAAACAGCCGTGCCATGCAAGATTTTTTTAAAAGCAGGAAACATTAGGTAATCTCACTGAACCTGACAAAATGCAAAATTATTGTTCTAGCAATACATAATCCCGCTGTTGACAGAGAAGGACAAACTAGTGAGAAGGCTGACAGGGTTCAGATATAAACTATAGGTTGCAATCAGGTAAAACAGGAGAGAGATTTATGCAAATTAAAAAAAAGTCTCATTCTTCTGACAAGACTGATAAGAAGAAAACCTGGACAAACAGATAAGGACCCTGGTTGGGAATAACCCAGCTACGTCCTGGTGACAGCCCGGATAAGAAGAGCATTGTCACAGGGCTCATTTCAGCTGAGTGATGTATTGTGCAGAGACTTAGCATTAATAGGAGCAAATGCAACATTCTGTCATTTCGTTTTTTAAGAAAATAGTATCAGTGTGGAAAGAGAATGCACGTCCTTTGAAATAAATCCAAATGCGTGGGACCAAGGACGCCTGTATAACCCACGACGTCTTAGCTGCACTAATCCGTTCATGCTGAACGGGCAGGCTTCTAAGAAGTCAATTTCAAGGAGACAGATCAATGCTTAATATGGCACCGGGAAAGCGTGGAGGCGGGGGCCTCCGCTCCTGCTGTCCCCTGGCGTCTGGTGGCTCTGTGAACTTATCACGCAAGTTCTTCATTCGCAAAAGGAAGGCACTGAGCTCAGACTACACGTGTGTGATCTCGTACGCAGTCATAGGGTTAAATGAAGGGCATCTGAGACCACGTAAATCTATAATGAGGATTAACAAGATAATCATGTGGACACGAATCAGGCGAAGTGAGCGCACAGAGCAGACCTTGTAGGATCTCAGCCTGAGAGAAAAAAGTGGTCTGGGAAGACTGGTTGCATGGAAGTCGGGGATTGGGATGCTTGTGACATGAACTCCGAATGACGGGTCAGGGTCCCTGGAAACGTGAGGCGATGGGGGGAGCATGAGGGAGTAGTTGTATTCCCACCTTGTTGACTGGGTGACTGGGACAACACATGTCAGTGACCAAGCATCGGAAACATAGTGTGAACGGGCAGGTGGGCAGCTGTATTTTTTTATCTCACCCACAGAATTACAAGGAGAACTAGAATCATCTTTTTTTTTTTTTTTTTTTTTTTTTTTTTTTTTTTTTTTTTTTTTTTTTTTTTTGGTTACTTGTGCTTATCTTGGCTATCTGTACTCTCGGGTAGGAGTGTCGGGAAAACCCCACATGCAGAAAGAAAGCACGCAGCAGACCTTCCCTCCCTGGGCTGGTCACGGAACAGGTGGGACAATAGTTTGTAACCCAGCAGCAGCTGCTTGCTTTTGAGGTTGGAAGCTGACATATGTGTAAACTGCAAGCTGGAGCCCGACCAAGCAGTGGTGCAGTGGATAGAGCGTCGGACTGGGATGCGGAAGGACCCAGGTTCGAGACCCTGAGGTTGCCAGCTTGAGCGCCTCCTCATCTGTTTTGAGCAAAGCTCACCAGCTTGGACCCAAGGTCCCTTGCTTGAGCAAGGGGTTACTCCGTCTGCTGAAGGCTGGCGGTCAAGGCAAATATGGGAAAGCAATCAATGAACAACTAAGGTGTTGCAATGAAAAACTTTTTTTACTTATTTATTTATATATATTTTTCTGAAGTTGGAAACAGGGAGGCAGTAAGACAGACTCCCGCATGCGCCCCACCGGGATCCACCTGGCATGCCCATGGGGAGGGTGGTCTGCCCATCTGGGGCGTTGCTCTGCCGCAACCAGAGTCATTCTAGCTCCTGAGGCAGAGGCCATTGAGCCATCCTCAGCGCCCGGGCCAACTTTGCTCCAATGGAGCCTTGGCTGTGGGAGGGGAAGAGAGAGACATAGAGGAAGGAGGGGGGGTGGAGAAGCAGATGGGCGCTTCTCCTGTGTGCCCTGGCCGGGAATCGAACCCGGGACTCCTGGACACCAGGCTGACGTTCCACCACTGAGCCAACTGGCCAGGGTAAAAAAACTGATTGATGCTTCTCATCTCTCTCTGTCCCTGTCTGTCTCTCTCTGACTCTCTGTCTCTGTTAAAAAAACAACAACTGCAAGCTGGAGTTGATGGAGCAAGCAAATGAACAAATACTCTCTGAGGGCAGGACCAAACAAGACACACCAAATTCAATACAACTGAAATCCCTACTTTGGGTATTTAAAATCCAAGACACACCTAGGATGGATGCAGCTGTAAGAGGATGGCACCAACACCATGAATGAATGAACATCATGAATGAATTAACAAGAGTTGGAGTCCATTCCTTGGAACCCTTTGTTGACCTGTTGACCTCAGCCAAGGGAGTTTTTCTCACTTAAGACTTCCAGGCAGTTGCTTTCCAATGCATTAAAACTTTCTCCTTGTCAAGCCTTCTCCCTAGTAATCATACATTTATCTAGAGAGAGAGAGTTTGAGAGAGAGACAGAGACAGATTGAAGCAGGGCAGGGTATCTTCCATGAGAAAGTCAGCTGATAGGCAATGTCATTGCAACCGTGACACGGTTTGTATGAACTAAGAGGAAATAGCTCAGTGTGACAATAGGGTCTCAGAGAAATGCAAGCTGATAGAGAGGATGAAAAACCAGCAGCAAACCCTTTTATAGTCTCTACGCCCAGAGTTATTTTTACTCTGGAAATCACTAATTTAGGTGGTGGGCTTACATCACACAATTAATGTTCATATATCTCTTCCAGAAACAAATATATTTTATTTCTGTTTTTGGTATACATGGCCTATGTCTATATATCTAAATATATCATTGTAGTCATATCTATAATTATGTAACCATATTATAAAAGAAAGGATGACAGAGAGAAAAACTAAGTTACATTTATTCAAACAAAATCTCCAACCAAATGAAGCCAACTGTAAATGATTCACACACTTTTGTTTACTGGGTATTTGTCGTATCTACCAAAATTACAATTGACCTAAGGTGCTTACTAATGCGTCTGTAAACGTAGCTATGAGAATAGAACCTATCCCATCATATTGTTGAGATGACTGGAAGAGAAAATGAAATCTAAACACTGAAAGGAAAGGGTGCGCTTGGTCGCGGCTGAGTTTCCCAGCATGCTGGCTGGCCTGCAGCTTCCTACAGGCAGCATTATGATTCCAGGGTTGAGGCAACATTCTAGCCCACTGCAGGATCCAACCCTCTGTGGGTTTCTACCAGTGGGTCCCACTCTAGCTGGTGTGTGTGCTGCTTGCTTTCGTTTGTGTGGTATTCTAGCCTGCTCTGGCTGCTATTACAAAATACCATAGACTGGGCAGCTTATGAACAACATAAATTTATTCATCACATTTCTAGGGACTGGGAGTCCCAGATCTGAGGGGCTTGCAGATTCAGCGTCTAGTGAGAACCCACTTCCTGGTTATCTCTTCTCCAAATGCAGTTTGTATTACAAAAGCCCATGTAATTGTACCATTTAGACAATTCTCTCTCTCTCTCTCTCTCTCTCTCTCTCTCTATATATATATATATATATATATATACACACACACATACATATAACATTTGCTTAAGATGTCTATAATTTTAAAGCTAATTGATTAATAGCATATACATAGTTTACATAGAGTTATGTGTACTAACATACAGTATGATTCCAAGTATTCTTTGGGTTTCTTTATCAAATCCCAAATTAAAGACTTTTAGCTATGCTAAAGCAAATAAAGTGAGCAGCAACTGATAATTGTTGCAAATTTTCATTTCTATAGTGGAAAGAGAAATACATAAACAGGATGCTTTTGCTGAAATTTGTATTTTACTAGGCATGCTGCATTACTACATAGACCCAATGAATCACTGTTTGACCAATGTGAACAGCTGAATAAAAAGCATCAACTCAATCAACAGCCACAAGAGGCAAACCAATGATGTGTTTTATTTGTTTTTCATTCAGAGAGGGTGTCATTCTAACAAAATAGTCTTTACAGCTACCTTACAGATTCTTTTCTTTTTTTTTTTAGATTTTTTTTTATTTATTCATTTCAGAGAGAGGGAACAGAAAGGGAGAGACAGAAAGACAGAAAGGGGAGAAGCAGAAAGCATTAACTCCCATATGTGCCTTGACCAAGCAAGCCCGGGGTTTCGAACCAGCAACCTAAGCATTCCTGGTTGATGCTTTACCCACTGCGCCACCGCAGGTCAGGCTTCTTTTCTTTTTTATTGATTGGAGAAAAAGAAAGAGAGAGAGAGAGAGAGAAACATAAATTTGTTGTTCCACCTATTTCTGCATTCCTTGGTTGTTTCTTGTATGTGCCTTAATCAACGATTGAACCAACAAATTTGGTTTATCGAGTGGTGACGACACTCTAACCTAAACTGTGCTTCCTGGCTAGGGCCCTACATCATAAATTCTTTTTTTTTTTGGATTTTTCTGAAGCTGGAAACGGGGAGAGACAGACAGACCCCCGCATGCGCCCAACCGGGATCCACCCGGCACGCCCACTAGGGGGCGACGCTCTGCCCCTCCTGGGCGTCGTTGCGCTGCGACCAGAGCCACTCCAGCGCCCGGGGCCATCTTTGCTCCAATGGAGCCTCGGCCGCGGGAGGGGAAGAGAGAGACAGAGAGGAAGGAGAGGGGGAGGGGTGGAGAAGCAGATGGGCGCTTCTCCTGTGTGCCCTGGCTGGGAATCAAACCCAGGACTTCTGCACACCAGGCCAACACTCTACCACTGAGCCAACTGGCCAGGGCCTAAATTCTTAAACTAATCAACTAGAGATGTCCTATTCAGCCTTCACTAGACTATATAGTGTAAGGTTTAGTATAATGTGTAGAGTACTTATAATCAATCAAAATACCCTAATAACCACATCTGTGTTTTCTCCTTAGGTTTGAGAATAAACCTTTAAAAATTATTTATCTGTAGGACACAGCTACTCTGAAAAGAGACACATTCATAATAGAACTTTTCCTTTTCTTTGGCCCATTAGATAAGCAAAACGCATGAAAAATGCTAATTAACAAAGACACTGAGAACAACGTTATCTATGTTTAAAAGGACAATGCACTTTGATAAATGAAATAACTCCAAGTTTATTTTACTCGATTTATAGTCTTTCCAGTCAATAAACAAGATCATTCTGCAGAACGTATGCTCCAGATAAAACCCTAATTCCTTGAGTACAATTTAAGATACACAGCATTCCGCATTAATTCTCTGGGTGGCAAATCACCTTGCTGCAGCAAGGGACAGTCAGCCAGACTGCAGTAAAGATCATGGGGCTATGCCTGATGAAAACACGGTGAAAGAGGGGTGAAAGGAAAGCACCAAGAAGATGGCAATCAAGAAATGATGATTTGAATTAGAATTGTCGTAAACTCGTAAGTCGTAGACAATTTTACCAAAGCTTGTGAAAGCCTGTTCTTGTGTTGGCCCGAGGACCTTTCATAGGAATCATTGGTGGTGAACCAATTCATTAAAGTAAGAACCCATCTCTTCTGGGTACCTCAGACTTGTGCCATCTTCCTGGCTCTTATAAAGAATACTGAATAGAATTCTTTTTAGCACTCCTATGGAGTTAGAATAGCTGAAAGCAAGCTGAGTCCGGCAGCATGCAAGCTATTAGTGCATTACCAGATCCTGGTCAGTTGGAGTAGCCAAAAGCAGCTTAAGGTTAAAAATTTAGCACATTGGAACAGACCAAACATGCACAAGAAGACAGAGAATAAAGATTGCAGCAAATATTTACAATTACCACAAAAAAACAAGTGAAAAGGAAACAAGGTAGTAAACCTCTCCTTAAATTCAGTCAAAGATTTATGAGCACTGTCTTGCTGACAGGTGGACTCCATTTGAGTCCTATAGTCCCGTCACCAGAGAGAGCCATCCTCTGTGACTTCAAGCTGCAATATTCCAGGGTCTGACACTGATGATAAGACTGAACGAGTAAACTGAGTACCTCCAGACTGAGTAATCCTGAGAGGTATCTTTAACAAATATCGGGGGATATTTTCAGTGACTATGTGATAAGCCCGAGGCAATATTTCTGATTATCTACATGTGAAAATTTTACCCCACTTATGACATAACTTATGGAGGAAATGTAAGAAATATTTCAGGAACATTATTACAACTTTACCACCTGGTCACACTGAAACGCTTTGGATTAGAAATGTTTATTCTAGAAAGAGAAAGTTATCTTTTTTTTTTTTGAGAAATTAATTGTTGATTTTCTACAAGTACATTATTTAACCACAGTTGGAGCTAATGAAAATGTCTAACTAAGGTGCTTCCTAAAGCAGAAGCAGCATGATTTATTCCAAATAATTCTGGCAATTTCTTAATTACTTTGGGACTCAACGACTGATTTTATACCCAAAGATGTTATGGTACTACTAAATTTGGCTCTGGGTCATGGGACAGGAATTCCGAATAAATGTGCTGAGATTTATTTCCATAATTATGTTGGTTGAATTTGACCCAAGGTATCTCATGCCCTGATGTAGTACAGTAGATTTCGTTCCCTTAAGGAAATTCTTTTGATCATGCTAGGAATTAGTAAAACTGGGAGTCTGGCCAAATTTGGTTAGTTAGCCCAATTATGATGTCAGTACATTATAGCAGGTTAGTAAACCAATGAACGCTAAAGTGGTGTGCTCAAGGACAACAGGGGCAGGTGATCAGAGCGGCAAATCTTCCCACTCTCCACACTGCCCATCTGACCTCTGACAGGACAGTAACACTGCTTGTACACTGTGGTAGACACAGGCATGTAAAAGTCCCTCAATACATTGGGAGTCCCATTGGAGACCTATTGGAACAGTGGGACTCCTCCATGGCTGTGCTTTTGAGTCACTTGAGAAAGCTTTTTAAGCACACCTTTGCCCGGGCTCCACCCTAGTCCAATCATCAGGTAATGCCTAGGAACCAGTAACCTTTCACACCTGCAACTTTCAGAAGTGTGCTGGGGAATTCCAGCAATCAGCCAGGTCCACCATAGGAAGAGATTTCGCCTCTACCTTAAAAGAATCGGGGATCTGATTCGAGTCAGAATCCCTTTGGAAGCACACTAAGTGTATGCATTCTTTCAGCTCCCTTCCCAGTTACCACTAATTAGGATCTCCAGGCTTGCCTTCCAGCTTGTAGTGTAAACAGGGTCCCCAAGTGATTCTTCTGAGTCATAGTTGAAAAGCACCCCTGCACAATGAGTTTCACTCTCATCTTACAGGTGAGTAAAGGGAGACCCAGAGGGCTAAAGAATGACTTGTTCCAAGTCACCTGGTAATGAATGGCAGAGTCACAGCAATCCAATTCTCCAGGTTCTTGGTTTAGTTTTCTTGCTAAATACACAACTTCTACCGCTGTGTTGATTTGGATTAAAAAATAAGATGTGTGAAACCAACTCCTAATCACGTCAATATGGTGCTGGCAGGTAAGCATGGTTGTTGGAAAAGAAGGGCATCCTTGAGAGTCAATGAAGTTTAAATTTCTGGAAAAAAAAATAGTGCTGCTTCTGAATTTCAAAGCAAATTAACAAATTCTGAATTTTATCCTTCAGTGTCCCTGGGTCTCTGAGGGAAAATTTGAAAAGACAAAATCAACATCACTTTTTCTTCCTCTGCTTTTACTGAGCAATAATTCTCTATAATATCTGGATTTGCCAGGTGCACTGATACGGTTACTTAGAAAGGCCGTTAAGATCTCTCCTTTCAGTGATCAAAACAGAATCTTTTGTTTCTTTGAGACCAGCCCATCGTACCCTGCAGCTGGCTCTGCTGCCGAGATTGACAGATTGACTCCTTCAGACAGGCTGATCAAGAGCTAGCCTAATAGCAATGTGTATGAAATCATCCTCAGACAGCAGAAGAGAATGGAGTGTAATGGTTGGCACCTCCTGCTATCGGCATTCCTGTCACATACGAGAGTGCACAGGAGCAAAGATCCAGGCGCTTAAGATCAGAAGTAATTGCTGGCTGAAGTGTTTGGATAGGAAAGACTAGAAAATTTTATGTTTATATGTTACTTTGCATCATCAGCTCCATAAATGATAATATATTAAACTATCTTTAGGCTGCACCAGAATTACTTGAATTGGTTTGTTCTCACAAAGAAATTACGAGGAAGACCGCTTCTAATATAGGAAAACAAACAAAATCATAATTATTTCACCAGCTAGAAGGAGAAACAGGAATTTCAGCTAAGTTTAATCGATTGTTTTGTCTAAATTACTGCTGGAGGGATTCTATTTGGAGATATAAAGACTGAACTATATTCCAGGTTTACAAAGATTAACTCAGTAACCTTTTATGATTTACCCCAGTCTTCTCACAAAAAGATTGCAGAATTAGACTATATCCTTATTCCTACCTCAGAATAATTATAATTTAGTACTTTTTGTTCATGACTGATTTCTTTTTACATTAATTATTAGATGTACAATTTACTTAGAAATGTCTCAACAGAACAAAGCCAGGCATTTAGACTTTATGATAAAATTGCTGAAACTTGAACAAGTGTAATGAGTCAGTGTGTAAATTAAAGGTTTTATCCATAAAATAAAAATGAATCATGTTTAGGAACATATATATATATATATATATGCAGAAGAAAAAAGAAGACAGCTAACTAAAAATATCTACAATCTACATTACTCTTAAATATTGGAGTTGGATTATTGAGGATATTAATTAAAGAATAGAAAAACATTTTTTAAGTATACCTAAAAAGATTCCACCTAAAGAAAAGTGATCATTTTTTTCCCCTAAGAATTCCATGTTACTATTCCTAGATATGTTTCAGGGTGGTTTAGGGAACAGGGAAGATAAACAAATTCAATTCTATAAAGGTACAGGACCTTGTAATACCCTTGTCCTGATGTTTTTTTCTTTTTTTCTTTTTTAAAAATTTTTTTTAATTTATTCATTTTAAAGAGGAGAGGGAGAGACAGAGAGAGAGAAGGGGGGGAGGAGCTGGAAGCATCAACTCCCATATGTGCCTTGACCAGGCAAGCCCAGGGTTTCGAACCGGCGACCTCAGCATTTCCAGGTCGACGCTTTATCCACTGCGCCACCACAGGTCAGGCATGTTTTTTTTCTTGAAGCAGTAAAAGTTATGAGTTTGTAATGAGTTGAGGAAAAAATACTTTTCTGCTTTTGACCCCATTGTATTTTAGAATTTGAGCTCAGGTACACAAAATAGAAGACAGAAAACTTCAAAAATTTAATTTTTTTTTCCCCCCAAAAAAGTTTGTCATTTTGTTTTGCCCCAAAATTGCTAATAATTACAAAACCTGTAAAATGTCATGAAAACAAGGAAGAAATGGGTGCTATATTGAGATCACATGTATATTTTGACTTATGGAACACTACTGTGTTGACAAATATGACAAAGATTTTTATTCTGCGGTGGGACGGGCTGGCCGGTTCCTACCCCACCACCCCACATGGCCTCCTAGGCGTGAGAGGCTCACTTTAGGAAGATTTTTCAAATCCTACTGCTCTTTTCACCTCAGACATCTGCATTCCTCCATGCTTTCCCTGTCTCCCTTAAGAGTCATTGCATAATGAGGATGTTTTAAATGGTAGGGGTACTGATGTGAATTCATAGGGCAGTAGATGATGAGTTGTACTGAATAGCTGCCTCTTCCCTAGATTCTTTGGGATTTGACAGCAACGTTATACCCAAGCGGGCAATGGAGCTCTACAGCACTTTAAATTTATTAGTCCATTGCCCCAGTTTCACTGTTTCACCTCCTCGCAAAAAAAATTTATCAGTCCATTGTATTCAAATTCTGTGTGGAAAAATCAAAGTTTATCAGGCAAAAATGCCATTAATCTTAGTAAAGCATCTTGATGGAGAAAGATTATAAAGTTTTCTTTTAATTCAATTTTTAATGACCATCTTGAGCCTGTAACTGCCGACTCTATATTATTATTGGTCAAAATCTGCTTAAAATAAGAATAAAAAACAGATCAATTAAGACTTGAAAGTAGTTCCATCTATATTTTCTTACTGAGGTTTGGTCAACACATTTCCATGGCAAATGGTAAAAATCTGGAATTTTTGCAGTATCTGTGTCTAGATGTAAAGTGTAGAAAGCAACAGAGTCATGAATATACTACATACAAGGTACAAGGAAAATAAAACATTTAAATATATTGCAAGAGTATTTTAATATATGTTTAATACACATTGTCTCATCCTTTCTTTATTCTAAGTTGATCATTATTGCACGTTACTTATCAAATGAAAACCATAATATATATCCGTTAGTGTTCCTATTAGGTGGGTCACATCCATTCCAACCTCAAATGAAACCTTATAATCTCCTGTCCTTTCCCATATTGCCAATGAGCCGTATGTGCCCAGCCCTGGATATTAGCATCTAAATGTACTTAATGGTGGTATTCCTTTGAATGATCTCTTTCCAGAGATTAAACCAGCGGGTAGTTCACTGTTCATACACTGGTCATAGACCCACATCAAGGGGGTCTGCATTGCTGAATACACATGGGATTGAAAAAAAAAAAAACTTGCTCAGAATGTGAGTTCTGCCACTGACTGGGACTTCTCACATTCGCTTTTTAACCTTGAACTTTATTATTTTCGATGTTAATGGGAATTCTACCATTAACACACATACAATTCTTAGTGGGGAACGGCTGTGAGCCAGGCACTATCCTAAACTCTGGGGTGTTAATGAGCAGAAGAGGTAAACCATTTACCTGCACAGAATTAAGATTCAAGGAAGACTCAGACAACCATACAAGCAATCTGAGGGGAACTCAGAAAGTATGTGGAGCTTAGAGCAAGCACAAGTGACCTCATTTTTTGAGAGAAGGAAATATTTCCATTTAAAAAGTATATTAAAGCTGAGACTTCAAAGAGTGAAAAAAGATAATTAGAAGATTAGAAGTTTGAATAGGAGATAATGTCTCCATCTGATGAATACAAGCGTGAGAAATTCAAGGTATCGAGAAGTACTAAAAATACTCAGTTTGGTTTGTGTACTTTGTAAAAAAATATGGGAATATATTGAATAAATTGAGAAGAAGGAAATATCTTTCTTTTTTAGTTCTTATGTGGATTAGATATACTGTTTTAAAAATATCTACCATAGCCTGACCAGGCAGTGGCACAGTAGATAGAGTGTCAGACTGGGATGCAGAGGACCCAGGTTCGAGACCCCGAGGTCGCTAGCTTGAGCGCGGGCTAGACCCAAAGTCGCTGGCTCGAGCAACGGGTTAGTCAGTC